>NC_138763.1:46389878-47589878 GCF_965113315.1 Podarcis vaucheri | reverse complement strand
ATCTACTGTTGTGATGATGTTTTAGTAAATATAACGCTTAGTATAGTTCTAATCCCTTTAGAAGCAAGGAAATGTGATGAGTGGCAAAGGTTTGTAGGGCTAGGCAGGCCCCAGACCAGCATAATAGTGAACTTAGTTTTCTGATTAGTTTCTATAAACAATCATTTTTATACGGTAATTGTAACAACCATGGTAGTCTGCCACCAGCATTGACAAATCTTGTTGGGTGTCTATGCAAAGCAAGCCTTATAATAATTATTTCATTTATTCAGATTTATTTAAATTTGCACTCTCCCATCCTATAAGAAAAATTAAGAGAGCAAATGTTAAATATCTTAAAATGAAAATTCAGTATACAAAATGGAAATAAAAAATACAGTACTAACACATTTTGGTGGCTGAAAATTCTGAAGATATATCAATAATAGGTCCTGTCTTTATTTCTTTTTTAATATAACATTGCAGAAGGCATCATTTATTGATACAACAGAACAAGATGAATACTTTCTTCTGACTCAAGCAAAACCTGAAGAGACTACATGGTTGGACCAGAAAGCAGAGATGGTAATTTGTCCAGTGCTGCAATAAAGTCTCGGTGGCAACTGAAATGTGTTTTGGTGTCGTGCTGCTCTGTTTTTAAAGCTGCCCCAGTATCAAAAAACTGGTAGAAATCACTTGGGAGTGAAAACCGAGCAGCTTAGGCTATGTATGTACCAATGCCCCTCTTTTCATTTCTGTTTGATTCCTCTTTAGACCAGTTTAGACATTACCACTCTGGTTGAAATAACATGGTTTGCTGAACCGGGAAGAAGCAACAAACTTGAGAGCCCACTCCTCCCCAGTCACTTTTCCTTTTGTATGCCTAACTGCCTGATTTGTTTGCTTTGACATCCAAACCTGCAAAACTGAGCCACAGTTTCCCAGTTTGGATACCATAGGAAATCATGTAGTCTGCTCCCAAATGAGAGGATTATGGAAAGGCAGGAGAGGGTGCTCAAATTCATAACAAATTCTCAGTCCAACAAACCAGGTTTTGTTGGAATGGGAATGTGGTGTCTGAACCAGATCTATGTATCAGAAAATTCATTTGCTTCTCTCAGGAAGTTTGCAGTCTGCACCATTAATAGCACAGGATTACAAGTGATTGGGACACTTACTATCAAGCAAACCTGCTGGTTGGTCACCCAATCATTCACCACTGGCGCCTGTCCTTATTTCTGTTCTAGCCAAGTTTTTTGACTGAAACTACAGGCAGTAAGATTTTCACATTATAATCTCCATTAGAGCTTACCTGTACTTTATTTCATATATCTAGAATCACATTGTTAGTTACTTAGCAGCTCCCTCAAGGCATAGCATCTGTTCCTGGCTACTTCTTCTCTGCTCTTGGTCATTACAAAAAAATTCTCAGTCCTACCCCCGGAGCAATGTCATTTGGTGGGGGAGGCAGCCCTCATGTTCTTGTATTGTACATTTCATGTAAGCCAACTTGAGGATCTTTCTATATCAAAAAATACAGGGGTGCTTGAAGCAAAACAGGAAGTGCTGCACTGCTGCCAGCACCACTATACCTGCTGTGCCAATTTTGAGAGATCTCACCCGAAATCAAGCCAATGTCAGCATCACTTCTCCACTGGCAGATGTGGAAGGGCACCTGCAGGGGGTTTCCGCTGCCTTAAGTGGCGGCCTCACCCTGCCTGATTCAGAAAGATGGGTTAGAAATCAAATGAATGATTAATAAACAAACATCTTTTCCTCTCTCTCTCTCTCTCTTTGTCCTTCTCTCTATTACATCCTAGGCTATGAATGTGGAATCCAGAAAGTTTCATGGAAAGAGAAGAGAAGTAAAAATCAGAATTAGACAGCTACGCAAAAAGGTGTGTGTTGACAGATTTTCAGAAGCATTTTCAGGGCATTGCCCTTTAGCTTTTCCATAGCCATAGATAACACTGCCCATTTCATAGTGGCTTTTAAACATAGCTTTAAATCCATTCTCTGGAGACCCTTAACCTGAATAGGAACCATTATCCCCTAATAACTGGGAGCTAATATGGGCAGAAAAGATCAAATGGGTCATTTTCACAGAGTCAAAACTCAGTTGCAGCTGCATATAAAGGGCATTTAAGAGCAGACCCGCATCTAATGTGCCACTTAGGGAGGAATTTCAAAGCCTGCATCTTTATTCTGCATTTTATCACAACATACAAAAAGCGAGCCTTGCATATCCTGCAGCAATAACGTAGGCTGAGCAATAACTTAGGCTGAGGTTGCCACTCTCCAAAAGTGGAGAGGACACTTTTGGCTGGAGTCAGATGCTTATTCCAACTGTCTTGCACTTGGGTTTCCTTCTGCCTTCATGAGATTAGATAACAGTTTTGATGTGTTCTCTTTAAGACTGATTTTATTACAGTAGGTAACTGGATGCCACTGTAAATGTTTCCATTTGGTTGCTGCTATGTGCAAGTGTTGATTACCACATAGACTGGCATGCTCATGTGGAGTTTCTTTATGCCAGTATCCTGTGTTTTGCTGCTCTACTTTTTATTATTTGATATATTTTATTATTACAATGGTTTCTGTCACTTATTTTAATGACTACAGTTCTCCAGGGTGTTTTATAGCAGGAAAGTGTGATGAGAGCAACGATATCCTTCACTTTTGGTGGTGATGTGCCTCTGAATACCAGCTGCTGGGAAGCACAAGTCAGAGAGGGCTGTTGTGTTCAGGCCTGTTTGCATGCTGGCCTGATTATTTATACTAGTGAACATAACTAGGACCATTGTGGAGAATCTTCGTTTGACAGAACCAGTCCAGGAGATAAGCAATTCTCACATGTTATGGCCTCCATTAGGGAGCACCACATCATGGAGCCATTTTGCCCTTAGACGTTAGAGATGGCAGTGGTTGTCTTCAAAAGGGAATGTTGTCTTCTCAAAAGGGAGTGTAATGCCCAATAGTAAGATCACGGGAGGCATATGGGTGAGTGTCCAAGCTGCAAGTAAGAGCAGAGCCAAATGCCACATATTGGAGTCAATGCAATGCAATAAACCCTGGAGAACTTACAGAGGCTGTAAGTCACTGTCATGGACATGACTTCCCACAGTCAAGATGAGCAGTCTGAGTGGGGGGGATAGTCAGTCAGAAGTGGAAGAAAGAGACTTGCCTCTTTCTCAGCCAACCGAAGGCAGTGGATTACAGCCCCCCTTCTCAGAAGGAGGAGAGGCTACTTTATCAGTACAGTGAGAGCAGGCTGGACGGAGGCCAGTTGTCTGAGGAGCAGCTGTTAGTCACCTAACAGGGGAGGGGAAACTCTTTGTCAGAGGAAGAGGTGGGAGATAACCCTGAGTGTCCCAGGGCTCACAGAAGAACAATAGTCAAGGAAAGGCATCAATCGAAGAAGAAGAGGGGGGCGCTTTCGTGTTTCTTGTTGAAGGCGCAATTTGAGCTCAGGTGCCTCAGCTTCATCTTGATGGACGGTCGCTAGTGTGAGCGGCTCTGAGGTTAATGGCTGTATGCAATAAATCTTCTTGTAAATACAACTATTGCGTGCTGATTATCTGAGCCAGCAGCCTGCCAGATCCTGACAGTCACATAGATCCCAAAGAAACAAAAATACGATCAGCGCATTTCCTTATTGAGATATTCCAGAACAATTAGGCAAAGAGGATGAACTTTTCAGTTATCCCATTAACAGCGTACAGTGGTACCTTGGTTTCTGAACATAATCTGTTCCAGAAGACCGTTTCAGTTACGCAACGTCCAAAAACTGAAAACTCAATATGGAAGCCTCAATACAGAAAAGTCAATATGGAAAAGTCAATATGGAAGCTGTGTGGCATGTTCGACTTCCAAGGCACATTCAAAAACCGAAGCATTTACTTCCAGGTTTTCGGCGTTCAAAAACCGAAATATTCGAAAACCAAGGTGTTCAAAATCGGAGTACCACTGTATTTGCACCAGTGTAAGTCTACACAGCAGGACCGGCAGCACTTAACAATGCTAATCAAGTGTGTGTTTTATGGGTTCTAGCTGCAGAATTTGTCTGATAGCTCTTGGGGTTGCTTTTCCAACACCTGCATGGAGAAGGAGCAGTGTCTGAATCATTCCAAACTTTAAATGCACTATGTAGATATATATTTGCTGATATTAAAACATGGAGACGCAGACTTCCCAAATACTTCCCAAAGTGGAACCACTCAAAGGCTGTTTGACTTTCTCATCCATGTCCACTGTATGTTTGGACAAGCACGTTGCACCTTCACTTTTTACAAACACATTTTGAGCCTCCCTCACTAATACTTTATCATTTAAAAAAACAGATTCAGGATATGATGTTTGAAAATGCAATGGTACCAAAAAATGAGATGCTGGAGCAATACGAATTCAATCTGGACGTAGAAGAACAAGACAGACAGCAAGTGCATAGTGAAGCAGAAGTGGCAAGGGTAAGGTGAACTTGTGGGGAAAGATTGCTGCAGAAGAGAAAGAAACATTGGGGACAGAGTAAAGAACTAGAACACAGGAACACCAAATGCTGGCCGAAGCTTTTAAAGTTACCTAAGGCAGGGGTGGGGAACCTTTTCTGGTTGATGGGCCAGATCCTTATCCCCCTACCCTGGGAGAACCAAACTTGGCAGGTGGCCAGCTGTATCCACTCCACCACCAATCAGACAAAACCCACAAAAATCAGCACACATTCTTATCTGCAGGCAGTTATCTTAACAGGACAAACAGACTGACACAGGCAAACAGGCCAGGCAGGGAGCAGGGGTCAGGGTGCTTCAAACCAGCCCTTTCCTACTTAGTCCTCCTGTAAGTTTGCTTAGCACATTCTAATATATATATATATGATTTTCATGTAACCTAGTGGAATTTGTATCCTTCTCGTTTGTTTTTTTCTATTATAAAAAAAAGGTAAAGAAGGATATAGAGATGGAAAATCTGGCCAACTGCTATTTACGTGAGATCATCAAACAAGAGTGTTGGGATACCATGTTGGTTAAAGGGCGTTCAGTTAAGGTAACATTTATTGACTTTTTCTTTCAGCTTGGTCCTGTTGTAATTAAAGTACTGAAGTAAAGTAATTAACACAGCAATTCTATACATGGCTACTTGAATTAAGGCCCTTTGCTTTCAATGATGCTTACGCCCACATAAGTGTATATGCAGGATACTGTCCCATGAGCCAGAAGATCTCGTGGACAAAACTCAATAAAATATTAATAGTAAAAGAATGGCAGCAAAAACTATTGGAATATGCAGAAATGGCGAAACTCACCCGAAGAATAAGAAATCAAGATAACAGAGTCCTTAATTTAGACTGGAAATCGTTTATTGAATATTTTAAAAATTATTGTAAACAGATACAATCATTAGCAGGATTAATGTAAAGACGTGCAGTGAGATAAAACCAATTTTGAATGTATGGGACAATTAATAATTAGGTGTAAATTAGGAGATGCAGTTAAGACATGAATTTAAGCAACTGCAGAAAGGGGGCGAGGGAGATCGAAATGGGGTATTGGAATTTGATGTAAAATGGGAAATGATAAGTAAAATTTATATAAAAAAGAGAAATCAGAATAAACATAGTAGGAGTTAAAAAAATAAATGAATGAATAATAACAAATTTGAAAACTATGCTAATTAGGAGAGAACTAGACTCAGTTCTGAGTCCAAATGACATGACAAGCTATGATAACTCAGAAGCAAAAGCTGCCAAACTCCTCTCCATACATGAAGAGGGGGCTTGCTTTGGCTTGTTCCTGCTCATTCACATTGCACTAAATTGTAGTCTAGCAGGCTGTGCAAACACAGCCAAAATATTAGTTGCATTGTATCATATTGACTTAAAAATTCATACGTGGGGTTTTTTTCAGGCCAGAGATACTAATCATATCTCAGACAGAACTGATCAAAGGGGAGATTTTTTTTAAGGATCTAGAGAACAGGGCAGCCTAGAAAAGCTCCAGGGCCTTGGTGAAAAATGAATTATGCAATCTCTTAGTTTGTCTGGTCAAATTGTGGGAAGTCTCCCACAGTTGTTGAATGAGAAAATCCCAGGTTCAATCCCTACTATCGCTAGGTGGGGCTAGGGAAGTATCCTGACAAACCTGGAGAGATGCTGCCAGAGTAGACAACACTGATAGGGGGACCAATGGTCTGACTCAATATGATAACTTCCCATCTTCCTGTGTAAGGCTTCTCCATATTAGCAGGTTATGACTTTGAAATCTTAATTTTGTTACAATTGGCAGGAGCTGGCGTTTGGATTGTTGGTGTAAATTTCCAAATGAATGGACAGAGCTTGCACATGTCAGTGTTAAAAATTTTCTTGAAGTAGCATGAAAGAACCTCACCCACAGAATCTTTATTTCCCCCTTCTCCACCCAAAAGGCCTTCCACTCATCCTGCGAAGTTCAGAATTACCCAATGAAAGAACAGAGTCCAGAAGAACAGTACATGTTGGAGAGAGTTTGTTATTTAAAGAAGATTGAATCAATAGATCTAAAGGTAGAATCTCTTTACCGCCACCAAAAATAAATCCCCATCCACATGTTCAGATTATATAATAACCCTAATGTTCAAGGCCATCCTCTTAGAGGTTTCCCATGCTGAATGAAGTGATATTGTTCATTATAAACCTTACACCTCATAATTTAGAATTTTGCTCTTAGAAATACTCCCTCATTAGCTCTATATCCTTAACCATGAATTTAAAACAATTGCATCTACTATGTGTCTGAGCAATACAGACAGAAAACTCCTATGAACAGTACATATGAAACAGCAATTCATGTTAAAATACTCGATCTCCTTGGAAACATATAACATGGAGCACAGAAGTCAGTATTCCCATGAGCTGATGTGCTTACCAGTTCTTCCTGGTAGTTGCCCTGAGATTACTGCTGCCCTGACTATTAAATAAACTACTTTTGTCAGAGTTTAGCTCCTTGAATTCCTGCCTTTTTCATCTGAGAGGTTTGCTTGCCATGTGCCTTCAGGCGATGCCCTGTTCACTTTGTTTTCGGGCGCTCACCTTGCATATATGTATATTTTAATCTGAAAAACTGGGATTGTTTCATTCCAAATTCTCGGATATGTGTTCTGTAGGATCCATATGATTTTGGCACCATGTGTTCAATTGTTCTAAGCTGCTGTGTTGTTTTATACATATCTAGCTTCGAAGGCAAATCGTTGAATTTGAATCTCAACCTTCAGTCATTGAAGGGGAAAAGACAGAGGAAGGGGAGAAGCAGGAAGAAGAAAAAGTAGATGCTCTGGTGGGGAGCCTGAGTTCACTTTACGGTGGAAATACATCAACTTTATACCACCAGCTAGAAGTGCACACTCGAGAGGAGAAGATTAATCAAATTCTATTGCTACGGGTAACTTTTTCATAGGTGTTTGCTTATTATTTCATTAACTATATCTAGTCAAAACTGCTCTTCAGTGTCCTCTGATGGGATAGGGGTTTTTGCTGCAAAACTGTTCACACTATCTTATTTCTTTGGAATTTTGATCCTTCATTTACTTGCTTTTTATACTCTCTTTTTTATAAAAGGGAATGACAGAATGCAGGCCACATAAGCAACAAATGTGGCTGCCCATTATCACAAATTTTGCTTGGAACCTGTTAATTGCTTGGAACACGCTAGAATCCAAATGATATTTTAAGTCAGTTAATAATATTGATTAAGGAGAGTCCATCTTTGATACAAGGACTGAAGAAGATTGTCTTCTAGCTATGTAGTTCTAGGATTCTATTCAAAGGATAGTATAGTATCCTTTGAAAGTTAGTAAATATGAAATCCCTTGTCAGCTTAAATTTATGTGGCATTTGAATGTGCTCTATCTATCTATCTATCTATCTAATAACCCATCTTTTCTCCAGGGAGCTCAAGGTGCATACATGGTTCTCCTCCTCCCCATAATTAATCCCCACATCAACCCTTTGCAGTAGAATAGGCTGAGAGGCAGTGACTGGCCCAAGGTCACCCAGTGAGCTTCATGGCTGAGTAGAGTGAAGACTCCTGCCTGATATTTACAGGCAGGGAGTTCCAAAGTGTAGGGGCTGCCTCACTAGTGTACAACAAATAGTATGTGGCACCTGTAACAGTGCTAGTTCCATAGACTGAAGCGGTTGAGTGGGCATGCTGTTAGGAAATAATTTTATTACCACATTTGTTCCAGAGTATAAAACAAAGCTGACATTCTTTGCTGAAACAACTTCTGTTGGAGTTATTGAAGATTTTGAGCTTCACAAAGCTCTTCTTTAAGCAGAATGAGGAAACTGAAATGATGCTTTTGAGTGTGTATTACAGTGGTACCTCTGGTTACAAATACTTCTGGTTACGAACACTTCAGGTTCTGAGCTCCGCTAACCCAGAAGTAGCTGATCCCGGAAGTAGCTGTCATTGTGGGAACTAGTCTACGGGTTTCATTATGTGGTTTAGAATTTTACCACATACCTTTTGCAGTATTGCTGCCACCTTCTTACCTGTTATTTCAGAACATCATTTACAATGTGAAGAGTCATTTCAATAAGGAGTTTGATGCAGTCATCCGAATGAAGGACCTAGAAATTGCACGTGTTCAAGAAAGAAACGTTAGAATCGCAGAGATCCTGATGCAGCTGGAACTCCAAGAAGAAATTTGGGTGCCAGTTCTTTCCGAGAAAGAGAAGCCAGACCAAGCACTGATCATTCTGGACTCAGAGGTTGAGTATATAAAATTCAGATCTTTCTTGCCTTGAACACTAAAAGTGCACAAGTAACCTGAGGAGCTGCATCTCTTCAAAGAGGATTGAACACATCCTGAGCTTCCCCAGCAGGCTGCTAGGATAGATGGGTGGGGCTGCCCAATTGGCAACTCAGTGTGTAGTCAATCCCAACAGGGCTTGAGGATCTGTTTCAACATTGTGACCTTGAAGATGTACCCCTTAACGTAGAATGTGGATATTTTAGGGTATAGACTCTACAAGGCCATAAGAGAGTCCAGTATTGTTGTCAAGCAGGGATGCTAAGAAAATGACTGGTATTTAGCAGGTAGGGCGGGGACGGTGAATTCTCAGACAGCCTATTTGCTGAAAAAGCTGAATCTGAACGTTTTGTCTTCACAGATCAAAGTGGAAAAGTACTTGACCCCATTGCAGAAAGCAAAAGAAAAAATTATGTCTAGAGTTCACTATAAACGACGTCTTGCTGCTCAGGTAGTTTGGTGACAACAGGGCTTTATTTTCTACACTTTTCACTTCTCTCATCTCATGCTCCATTTCTACATTGTTACGTCTTACTTTGTTCTCGCTTTCAGGAGGACAATGCAAGAGAGCGTGGCCTTATGGACATGATGAATGGAGTCCTTGAAATAAAAAAGGAAGATATTTTAAAGATGGTGAGTCCTGTTTTTATCGACTCATAGCTAAAGTAAGACTTCACATGACAACAAATAAATATAGCATTAATCTCATAAAGAGAGACCTTAAACACTTGTTCTAGGAAACTAATATCATTCAGCACTAAAAATAGCCCCAAAACTAAGCAGTGCTTAGATAGGTGGCCACCATGGAACTAAACATATATCATGCTGCCTTGGGTTCTATGATTGAAAAAGGTGGGATGTAATTGTAAGAAAGTAAACAATAAAAATAGATTGGAGAGGTAGTGACGACTCTATGGCTGGGCTTCCCCCCGTGGCATGATAGTGGATTAACTCCACTCAATATGCCCCAAGAACTCTCCACCCATGTCTTTTGTAATGAAATGTCACTTGTGTCCAGACTCAGACTCTGTGTGGGGAAAAAGCCCCTTTCACTTCAGGTAGCAGCAATAAGGCAAGTTTTTCCTATAACTGGATGCACAAGGCATCCCCAGTTGTCTTTCCCCCAAGTAATCAAAGTGTACCTAAGGGCAGAACAATAACCTCCATGGCATGCAACTAACAATAGATCAAGGACCCCAATTTTACATTCCCATACTTATACAGGAAAACAGATATGTTGGTGTAACATGTGACTTTGAAGAGGCAAAATGCTTACACTTTAGATCACAAACCAACCAAAATTCCCTGTGACACCTGAACCTGGGAAACTGTGGTTCATTTAAACTATGGTGAGAACGAACCAGGATCCAAGTGAGGTTTCAAAACCTTGGTTTCCCCCCTCAAATTCTAGTATAAACTAACCACAGGTCCCCGAGTTCACACCCGTGGGAGAGTGTTGTTAGTTTAAAATTAAAAGAAGCTGGAAGTGAACAAGTCTTAATGTAGTGAAGTTCTCAGTCAGCTGGGATTACCAAGAAACCTCATATTGCTTGACTTAAATGTTTCAAAGGAACAATTAATGTTGTGAAATAGGCCTAGAACTAAAGAAAATTGCCAACAAAATATACGGCATGGGATATCTTTAGGTTATTGGTAAACTGGATAGAGAATACACTAATCACATCAGAAATGAGGAACTGTGCAACAGCCTACACAGCAACAGTTCATTGATTATTTCCATCATGATGTTGAGTGTCACCAGAAAGTAACATTCTGAAATTTAAGGTATACATCCTTTAAGCGTTATAATGTTAGTAAATATCCAGTGCTGTTTTTGAATCTCTCTCCCACTTTTATATATTCAGGAGATTCCAGCACCTGCTTTTACAGTAAAACAAGAAGCACTGTGGAATGAAGATGAGAGAAAAATATATAAAGAATATGAGAAGAAAGTTAAGGAACTGAATGAAGAGAGAGAGAAACACAGAAAGGTAAACAGAAATAAGATGAGAAGGAGGATTATCAAGGTTCTCAGCCTTTAAAAAGTATTTCTACCTGCTTTAAGTAAATCCAAATCTAGTATGATTAGTTTGAAAGTTTATTTGATGAGGCAAAATGAAAATGTAAACCATAACTAGCTTTCCAAGAATTG
Organism: Podarcis vaucheri; assembly: GCF_965113315.1. Lineage (NCBI taxonomy): Eukaryota > Metazoa > Chordata > Lepidosauria > Squamata > Lacertidae > Podarcis > Podarcis vaucheri. Next base: position 47,578,966 of record NC_138763.1, on the reverse strand, counting down.
GGTATTGTCATGTTGTTAAAAACTATCTTATCATGTTTTTTTACTCAAGTTGTAATTGAACAGAGTGAATAATTAGTTATAAGTACAACAGTATTAGATGAGAAAGAAAAATAACAATCTTTGCCTTGCATTTTTAGATTGAGAAAATCAAGTTGCTATTCATGGCCTGTTTTCACAACTGGACAATTCACATTAAAATTAACTCGCTGGAAGTGAACAAGTCTTAATGTAGTGAAGTTCTCAGTCAGCTGGGATTACCAAGAAACCTCATATTGCTTGACTTAAATGTTTCAAAGGAACAATTAATGTTGTGAAATAGGCCTAGAACTAAAGAAAATTGCCAGCAAAATATACGGCATGGGATATCTTTAGGTTATTGGTAAACTGGATAGAGAATACACTAATCACATCAGAAATGGGCATATTTAAGCCAAACTGTGGCTGCTGAGAACACCAGTTGTCAGCTGGACCCACTGGCTGCCTTTCTCCATCAGTCTGGTTTTATTTTCTGGTTATTATTTCTTTATTGGTTAATTATTTTTGTTCATTCCCCACCCAGGGCTAATTACCTGCTAAATGACTAATAAGATAAGAGAGGATGCCATGTGTCTTCAGTGTTTCAAACCTGATTGTTGCTGGGCTTGTTCTTACAAACATGAACATCTAGAATTTTACATGCTTTAAAAACAAAGTATCAGATTTTAAAAGGAGCACAAACAAAAAGTTCATTGAGCCGCAATCTTACATATAATCTATATTCAAACACAGCACCTTTACCCCCCTTCCACCCCTTAGATTCTGGACACTGAATTGAGGAAACTTCAAAGTTCTATTCAGGAAACTACACAATCCTTTGATGAAATTGTGACAAGGCTCTTTGAGAAAAAAGTCAACTCAGAAATGGTTATATACCAGGTGAGCGTCTGCATGTATTCACCAGTGCTACTTCCTTACAAACTACAGTCTGACTGTTCCTTTTTGAAACCTTTTCCTAGGAAGAACTCAAAATAACTAACCTCCTTTACTCACTACTTTTGGATGAAGAGCTGAGCACAAGAGAAGCTGGGCTCCATCACTATCTTAATAAAAAGAGGAAGGAAAAGGTAAAAATAATTTTTGGAATTTGACAAAGTACCTGCTTCTTAATGGAATCTGCCCAACACTCTACAGTAATTCTCTCTAAAATCTCTCCTCTTACTGAATAAGCCACCAAATACATAGATACTCCGGTACATAAAAGGTAAGGTAAAACGCCCCTGGACGGTTAAGTCTAGTCAAAGGTGACTGGGGCTGCAGCGCTCATCTCGCTTCAGGCCAAGGAAGCCGGCGCTTGTCCACAGACAGCTTTCTGAGCCATGTGGCCAGTATGACTAAACCACTTCTGACACACTGTAACACTGTGACAGGAGCCAGAGTGCACAGAAACGCTGTTTACCTTCCTGCCACAGCAGTATCTATTTATCTACTTGCACTGGTTTGCTTTTGAACTGCTAGGTTGGCAGAAGCTGGGACAGATCAACGAGAGCTCACCCCATTGCGCTGATTTGAACCGCTGACCTTCTGATCAGCAAGCGCAAGAGGCTCAATGTTTTAGACCATAACGCCACCCGTGTCCCTTTTTTACTCCTGGTGCTGTGCATGTTACGCTCTCCTTCTATCTGTTGATGGCAATTTAGTATCTGTGTGAGCATAGAAACACTGTTAAAGAATGTATTGAGTTTCAAGGACAAGGGGCTAATTTTTCTGGGAACGGTTGTATGTACATTATTGCTCACTTGACTTTTTCTGTTCCAAAAGTAGTCAATCATATCTACTTTTTTGGTGTAGGTAATATCTAATGAAGCAGTTAAGACATCCAGAGCAGAAGTGGACGCCCACAGAGAAGCCTATGACATCTTAGTTGTTGAAGACAAAGTAAGAACCTTAAAACCAGATCTCCAAACTGTTCAGCTGAAGCTGTAGGATTAAAACTCACAAACTGTGTTGAGATTACTTGGACTAAACTAATTTTACATTCAAGTAATCCAACTCAATTAAGTTGTTGATCACATGTAGATCATTCCTATGTAGAAATGGTCTGTTTTTTGTTTTTTAAGCAGTACTAGTGTTTTGATACTAAACTGCCATTGTACTATTTTGTGAGTAAATGGAAATAAATATGCCTAGATATTTGTGAAAAATTCATGAGCTAAGACCTAAATAGCTAGGGATTGCATGGACTTGACTGGTTTTCACTTGGTATTTCTTCTTATTCTCTCCACCATTCTTTCCATAAGACTCTGTTTATTTATAAAGCACCACCAGTGTATTTGACATTCTAAAATGTGTAAGAGGACAGCTCCCTATTGGATTTTTTAATTAAGCTTGCTGTTCTAAAAATGAAATGTGAGGGCAATGTTGGCCTGAGATATATGAAATAAAGTGTTAAAATTATGCCTCTTCCCTACACATTAACTGACTCATAAAGCTGGAGGTTGAGCTCAGGATTTGGGCACTGCTTCAGATGGATAGAAAGGTAAAGGTGAACAGTTAGCCTTGCTTTATGCCAGCCAGCACCTGGGCCTCAGGTTCCCCACATCTTGTTTATAGCATATTGCAAAGCTGCCTTGCTGAATGTCTAGATTCTGTTAATAACACTCTATATTCTACTAAAAAGTCAGCTTCTATACTCTGCAGCTCTATCAGTGCAGGTTCTCAACTCCTTCAGTGTTTTCTATAGATCTTTCTCATGCAGGATGGTGCATACTAACACTGTTAAACTTAGACCAGACTGACATAAGGTTGTGCTTTCCTCTTCACTGTTAGCTTATGGAACGTGGATTTAGAAAGGAATTTTCAGATCTTCCCACTCATCATATTGATCAGCTATTCAAACTTTACAAACGTCGACCAAGGTAAGCTTTTGTGTTGATCCCAACCTTTTGCTGGAGCTCTTTGTTTTTTTGTTACAGTAGAAAGGAAAATACTTTTCCATGGGTGGCAGTGTTTTATTAGAAACAGTATAAATTGCTTTCAAAACCAGCAAATAGAACAGGATAGTAATGATGCCAGAACCATTATTATAAACTATCAGCTTACGTTGTTCATCTTGGCAAACAAATAGTTCTTGCCTTAACTGGCACCTTTTTCCTTATTAAACTCAGTTCCATGCAGTTTTTCCCACATTATAGCTTGCTCAACTAGTAAGACCCAGCTTGAGAATCTGTGAAGCTCAGCAGTGGCTAACCTGTGACACTCTTAATATTTTTGGGCTTCAACTCTTTCCAATCTGTGCGAGCATGGACAGTGGTTAGGGATTACCACTCCAGCAACTTGTTTTCAGTGGCGTATTATTGTGGTTTTGAATAACTCTAAGGACCTCCTTGACTTTCCCTTTCAACTTTCCTTTTATCAGTCTCCTCATTTTGGGGAGGTTTCCTTTTTTGAAGTCAAAATGTGACTGTATGTATTGGACTTTCTTGGCCATTGTCCACTTTCATCTATGTTAAATATGATAGGACCATGGACACTGTTCCCAGTTAGTTCAACGCATACATTTTACTTCAAGTCCTGGGTGCCATTTACAATTAAGTCACTAAGCCTCAAGCTATGAAGGTGAGCAGTCCATACTGCCACCCCAGTGCTCCATGGAAAGGAATGTAGGCTCTACTGCTGGTCAGTATGTGGAACTGTAAAAGTAAGCAAGTAAACAAGAAGGTAGCCAGTAACACCTACAAACTTTGCAAAAGAAATACAACTAGAAACAGTGATCTTAATGACAAGCATCCTTATTCTGAATGCATAAGCAACCTGTAGCAGAATCCTAATTTGTCTGTTCCATGGCGGAAGAGCTCTCAGGGCGAAGGTTCCAGCGGATTCTGCTAACCCCTATGGTGAACGGCCGGGCTCTGCAGAGGCTTTAAAGGCTGCTCTTGCCCATTTAATGAAGGGCATTGACGAAATGGATGAACCTGAAAACAAACCTGAGGGTCTTGACCTTCCCAACTGGGAACGTTTCTGTGAAGCTCGGCGAGCCAAGGTGGAAAGTGAACAGATGGTAGGGAACGCTATTTGTACTGTGCTTTGAAAAATATTTTCATAGTTGAACAACATTCTGGTAATCTGATCTGAACTGAATGTTATACCAGAGGTCAGAGTTCCACAATGCTCACCTGGTAGGAAATGTATGGACAGGCTCTAATGATCCCACAAGGCAAAAAGCTCCTTTTTTATTCCTTTCTAGTCTTTGTATGCAGAGAATACATGTGCCAAGTCATCAGCATCACAACATCCTAAACACTCCAATAACAGGGTGAATAACAGTGGTTTAGCATGCTATGCTCTCAAGCTATATTACAAACACACGCCACTTTTAGCCCACAGGCTCCCAAAGTAGTGAGCAGCATCACAGTACAACAAAGGATACAATCGCAAGATAAGGGGGTGAGGATAAAAGAAAGCCTTCCCAAGCTCATGAGCACTCTCAGCAATCCTACATCCCACACATGAGAAACCTGAACAGACTACAAGAGATACTAAACATGTTTAGAGGAATTAAATGAGGAATTAAATAATTTAGAGGAATTATGTTAGAGGAATTAAATGATACTCTTACCTCTGAAAGCATCCCGAAGTATTAAGTTTAAACTATCAAAAGGGTGCAAGATGCTTGCAGTTCTGCTAAAGAAACTGAATCATATATTCTGACTCTTGGCAAAGAAAAGGTTGAGTGGTAATGTGAACATGTTCTGCCACCCTGTTTGCTTAGGTGAAGCAAAAAGCACTGATACTTGCAGAAATGCAGACTTTCCTTCAGAAGAGGACTGAAGATGATGAGAGGCTACGGAATGACATTGAGCAAGTTTTTGCTGAGCTCAATCTGTAAGCTTGCTTTTTCCTTTTATGTTTACTGACATTGTGGTATTACAGCCTTAACAAAGGAAAGCTACACTGCAGTCAGTTCCACTGACTCCTATTGCTTAGTTTGCTTTAAAAAATATTCTATGCTAAGGCTAACTATGTAACTAATGCCACACCTAGTTTGGTCCTTGGAAGGATTAATCCTCATTTTTAGCTACTAAGGTTCATAAGGTGCTGTTATGATTAATTCCTCCTTTAAATTCATTTTCAGGCCCAGACTAACCAGTACGCTGAGTGCTTAGACTGCAATCTTACACCCATCTTGGAGTAAACACAGTTATTTCTGAGTAGACATGTATAGGAATATACATTTGGAATATTGCTGGGAGTATTCCAAATACATTTGCCATAGTGTGATTTAGAACTATATATACCAGTTACTGAAAAAGTTTTTTCCCTTTGCAATTGTAGGCTTCGAGAGCAGAAGATGACATTTCAGCTAGATCTGATGGTCCAGTTTCTTTTTAAGCAAGGACAAGTAGAACTAGAGGGTACCAATTTAATACCAGATTACAGAGATGCTATTCTTATCAGCAGGACCATAATTGAAGAGCTGAACAGCGTAATCCGGGTAACTGGTCTTGTTTCAAAACTGAGTCTGTACAGATTTGCACTGAAATTCTAAATGGTGTATGCTACACCCATGTAGTGTAAATGATCTCTGTGCTTTTCCCATCTTGTAGCCATTAATAGGGTAAGCCTCAGTGGCATAGCGTGGGTTCTCAGCACCCAGGGCAAGGCAAGTAATTTGCGCCCCCTAACCCGTGGATTTTAGCACTCAAGTCTCTTCCGCGCCCCCCCCCCAGATGTTGCGCCAGGTGCAGCAGGCCCCCCCTGCACCCCCCACGCTACGCCACTGCTCCCACCACAAGTCTTCAGGACAGCCATCCGAAGGCTGGTGCGGGGAGAAGGTCTCTCCGTCCCACCGCCAGGCTTCGGAGCATCCTTCCGAAGGCTGGCGCGGGGAGAAGGTCTCTCCGTCCCATCGCCAGGCTTCGGAGGAGGTCCGAGGACAGTGGGGTTCCTGCTTCCTCAAGAAGGGCCGGCCAAACGCGCGCCCCCCAAATGTTGCGCCCGGTGCGGCCGGCACCCCTGGCACCCCTCACGCTACGCCACTGGTAAGCCTTAATAGTGGGCGAGTGACTCAAAAGCCAACACATTTAATAAATGCACAAAAAGGACCCTTCATTGGAATGTGGCTGCAGTTTCTGTTTTCTCTCATTACAGCTGGGATTTTAGAATTCCAGTCGATAAGTTCTTTCAGAAGTAAATAATAAAGCTATATATGGAGTCAATTTCTCTCCTACCCTGTACCCCCAGGCTCAAGGAGAAAGGAAAGTTGCCAGCATGGTGGAAAGCAAAGATTTCCGTAAAGGGATATTTCAGCTGGAATGGGAACATAAAAAAATGCGGATGCAAGTGGATGATCTGAACCAAAAGGCTCGAGATATTCAAAAGTTGAATGTTACCAAACATCATCAGATTGTAAGTTACCGCTCCAGATTTTACTATAAATTGAACCAACTCTATGTTTCAGGAAAGTGATTTTTATTCAGTTGTTTATCATCTTTCATTAATTGGTGCATCTAAGAGTTCTACTCTATATGAAGTATGGTGTTACTCCAGTGACATCTTACCCCAGGAATGGTGTTTGTGACTGGTATTTTGTGCATGTTCATTATTACTTCATAACTTTAGTATTGGCATGCTACCTAAGTAAGAACTACTTTGTGTACTGCCCAAATCTTTTGGTTTCTCATACAAAGTCCTAACACACTATTGAAGAATACTTACACAAAGGGATTCAGTTTGCATTGGGCAGCAAGGTTTAATGTCTGGAGCATCAACTCTGTTAGCTTGATTTTTCTCTGCTTTTAATCCCAGTTCTTAAATGCATTAAACTATGACAGCCGAGTGAATCATGAAGTCTCAATAATGGAAGGAACACTCAATTTTCTAGATAAGGTAAGCTCCTTTTGGAAATATGTGTATGGAGTGTCTGCCTATTTGACACACCCACCTTTAACTCAAAAGTATACAACCACCCTTACCATCCTTAGTTTTGGCACTACTTCCTTCTGGGTTTTGGCTAATGCCATTATTAAATAAATCTAATTTGCTTCCTTCTCCATTCTCTTCTTCAGTGTACAATCACTACCACCATCCAAAAAATCTGCCCTGTCTCCTATTAATATGTGCAGAGCTAGGCATAAGTTGTCCAATTGTAAAAAGATTTTCTCATGCTTTCTTCTCCCACTGCTGTATACACCTACACAGCTTTCTCGCTTCCAGTTTGTGTGGTATCACTTTGTGTTATACCAGTATTTTTTATTAATAAATATAAACAATCTCATCAAGATTTTAGAACAGCTTACAACAATTATATATACAATAAAACTTGTGTTTACAGTTTTCTTCATCCCCAAACTATTAAAGAGCTGCAAACATTTCAACACTTCCATGGTAACTAGCCCCACTGGCCCCAGTAAGATTTGCTTCAGTAAGGGCATATAGGATAGGATGAATCATCTTCGGTACTGAACATACATATTTCAAAGTTAAGTCTGTTTAAATGAGTGGGACTTAACAAGTTTTTACACGAACACTTTAGAATCCTGATCTTCCAGTTCTAAATGTTTTCACCTGCTTCCTCACCATCTTTTTATATTCCTGCTTTTCATGCAGAACTTTAATTTTTGTGTTAGTTTCATGCTATCAATATTGGATGTGTGTTTTAATGATAGTGTTATTGTTGCTGTTTTATGCAATATATGAATGCAATTTACTTTGAGCTCTTATGTTAGCCACTTTGCCAAAAAAATGTATGCTAAATACCCAAATCTATTTTACCAAGGAAATAAAACTTGTTTTAGCAACTTTTCATTTAACAGTTCTCAAGCAGCTTCTGTTTGCTTATTTTTAAATTTCCAGGTTCACAAGAAAAATGTACAACAATGTGAGACTGTCATGAAAGAGCTGGAGAAGCAAATTAGTGTGAAAGACGTAGCAAACCGAAAACTTAGCAAGGAATTACAAGAAATGCTTGTAATTGTGTCAGAAAGGCGGCATATTAATGAGGCTACTGGTGAGTCACATTTGAAGGATTACCAGGTTATCTGACGTCCTCTAACAGAAAGTTTAATCCACTGTTCATATCATTTTTCTCTCTCCTGAACTTCATCCTACAACACTCATACCAGTGTATATGTTATTAAAAGGATACAAATCAATCATAGAATGGTGGAAAAGTAACATGTGAATCAGGAGTGTGAGACAAGATCTTAAAGGCATCACTAATTTCTATGACGCTGATAAACTGTGCCCCATTTTTTTCCAAGATTATTTTGGGTTATTTCTATGATGGGGTAAATAGATTACACTACTCAATACAGCCAACTCTTGATATTCATCAGGGTGCAAAGGAAATAAGTGTTTTATCAAATGCAAAACTGGAGCTAGTTCATGTTTCCATCAGCAGAATGAGAACTGTTTCAATGTTGTTCCCACAATGCTCCCCTTTAAACATATGAAGAAAGCAAATCATATGGATCAGTTTGTCAATCTGTTGCACATTCTATATGACCAGACACATTCTTTTTTATTCTTTTTTTTACAGACTCGGAGCTGCTTAATCAAAGGGTTTCTAAAGAGCATTACGAGGACATTGTGCAGAGACAGCAGCTTGTGGATCTTGCAAAAGCACAGGCACAGGAGTTGTCAGTCCTTCAAGCTGAAGTGGAGAGACTGAGAATGAGAACATTCCCAGCTTTCTTTGATGTGCAAGAGTTTTAGCAAGGTGATTCGTCCGCAACTAGAAGCAATAAATTTCTCGTGTTAAATAAAAAAGTGGGTTTTTCCTAAGCACATTTAAGATAGCTTTAGATATTACATTGCAACTCGTTTTGATTCTCAAAAGACATATTATTCACTATGTATTTTACAATGGAATAAAAAAAGAAATACCTATATTATATTGTGCTTGTTGTGTGGTGGTGAAACCTTTGAGGCTTGCCAGGAGTCAAAGACAGTTGTCTAAAGCACAATACAGGCAGTGGGCCAAATGTTGTGCAGTGGGGATATGAACTTTAAAGAAGTGTGTGAAAGAAAGTAGGACTGAGTGAAAACTTCAGCTAAGATGCAGGAAAAGCAGACTGCACCACCTGTAGAAAGGAAAGTGGATTGGCAAAACAGAGCTACTGGACTTTTAAAATTGCAGCAGTGTAAGTGTGGCAGTTGTCTTCTATTCTAACAGCAGCTTTAAGACCTAAAGGGGCACTGAGAATCAAGGATAATGGGATGGGGGCTGAGTTTCACATACTGATTGAACTAATCAGATACTTTTTGCAGCAGTCTTTTAATGTTTAAAAGATTCAAGGATTCACAACAGTCCAGCAATGCAGCTCAAAAGCCAAATTTAAACTTTGAAAATATTTATCTTCTGATGTGTTAAGAATGAAATAGAAACAGCCGTATCATGCATCTGTAAAGTCTTCTTCTGTTCTAATGTAATGTAACAGTTTATCATCTAATCCAAAATTGTCTATCAATTGAGTGAGACTTAATTTCCTGCCATCTGTAGACAAGGATGACTGTAGCTCATATAGCATTGCTTGGGAACTGCACCGCCATTTTGATATTAGAGACCGCAACTCTGTTGGGTTATTCTGAAAGAGGTAAAGACAAAAAAGCTGAAGTTGTTTGGTAATATCCCAGTATTGATTTAACAAACAAGCATACATCACACTTGACAAGTTCTCTCCCTTTTCCAAATCTGCAATATTTGAAAACTTAAGTGCTAGACCTCTCAACAATAAAAAATTAAAAGATTCTAGTGGAAAATTTACCTAAAAGAATGGCATTTAAAAATTATGTTTTATCAATATTTGGTATCTAGATACTTTCCATATTGGACATTAGCCTCATTTTGCAGCATTTGCTTGAAGAACTACTTCCTATTTACACAGAACCATCAATGTACATAGAGAGCTTCACTTGTTCCATCAGCACAAGTACTTTTCACTGTGCAACTGAGCCTCCCTTCCCATGCCCCTAAATCTCTTCTGGGTTCTCCCCCAACCCACTGAAGCAGATCTGGGGAAGGCACTTGAGGGTAGAGAAAGGGCGGGGGGAATTCTATTGCACAGAAGGAAATCCTTGGGCTACCAGAAAAAATGCTATGGATACTGTGCAGAACTGAATCACTGAAGGCAATTGACTTAAGTGTCCATTGATTTCAATGAGTCTACTCCAAGTATGATTAACATTAAATTATCACCTTCATAATTTTACAGAGCTAAAATGAGATATAATTTTTATTCAAGATAAGTCACAAAGGAAGAAAGACAGCGGGAGAGACACAAGGACTTGCACATAAACAAGACTTGCACATAAGTGCATTTTTTTGGTGTCAGCATCCTGTGTCTACAATAAGTCATTTCTATGGTTGACGATGGCTACACTGCAAAATGCCAGATGGGAGCAGCATTTGGGTTAATGTAGTACTTCGCTTAATTACAGTTCTAGAATTAAAAGAGAACTAAGGAAATATTGGAACACACATTTCCTTGCAGTACTTGCTTTTCTAAAAGCTCTCAATAGGGCTAAAAAAAAGGATCATTTTCAATTAAATACATTTTCAAGAACATTTTAGCGTCTCACCTTTGATCTGTACATTTTGACGAGTTTAAGTCTTCGAAGAAATTCCTCCTTTTCCTGAATCTTCTTTGCTAACATTCTCTTTTCATCCAATAGTTCCCGTTGCCTGCAATTTGTTTCTGACCGAACTTCTGGAGAACTTTGTATAGCTTCACTACATCCAGTATATTTCAATACACAGAGCTCTCTCTCTTGCAAAGCACTTTTCAAACACATGGTGGCATCAGGAACTTTTTCTAAATGTTCACCCTCATTTTGTGACTTAGAACATGCCTCTCCTTTAGATAAAGCCCTTCCTTCACAAGGACTACCGCTGTTTTCATCATCTATTTTAAGACGCTTTGCAACAGTGAAAGCTGAATGAAAGGACCGTCTTGCTTTCTTCAATCGTTCTCTTAGAGTTGCACTCATTAGCTAAAGTGAATGTAATATGGGAGTAGTAAGAAGGAAGTTTTTTTGTTTGTTAATAACAATGGTATATGGAAACAAAAAACAAGCTACCTGCATGAACCAATTTTTGTTTTGTTTTATATATGCATATACACATAACAGGCAAAAACAACAACACCCTAATGTTATCTATTATACCAAGCTTCCTCAAACTGCCCTTCAGATGTTTTTGAGACTACAATTCCCATCATCCCTGACCACTGGTCCTGCTAGCTAGGAATCATGGGAGTTATAGGCAAAACAAAACAAAACAAAAAACATCTGGAGGACTGAGTTTGAGGAAGCCTGTATTATACATATCTTTCTTACTTTAAGCTTGGGGTCAAATTTTGTACCAAGATTTCTTTCTCTCATTTGCAGAAACCTCCAAAGATTCAGTGACATAACACCAGTTTAGGAGCAGCTAGGAGGGAGAGACATAATAAAAACTACACACCTGTTTCCCTGAGCTGCTGCTACTGCTCTGAGCAGATGTCTCGCAGTTCTTTGGAGTGGAGCATAGAAGTGTAGATTTGTTTAATTCGGGTGTTTCCATTTTCAAAAGGCACTCAGTTGCTGGGGATAGAAAAAAAACCCTCAAAAGGCAAGTTTCATTTGTACATTTAAGACACCATTATTTTTATTCCAGTCAGCCTACAATTTCTCAAAATTGGAAAACCAGAGTTAACGAAGTTCGTGAGCAATTGGGATATGCTTTGATAATAAAACCTTCACTGGTGGCTATGCTCAAAAGGCCTCCCCCCCCCCCATGCAAGACTTCTATAACCATCACATGGCAGCAATTGAACAGGCAAAGATATTCCATTTCATTAAGAAACAGATGGTACAAGGAACACACCTGTTGCATTTCTGCTAAATGAATTAACGGTATATTATTATTATTATTATTATTATTATTATTATTATTATTATTATTACTACTACTACTACTACTACTATTACTATTATGAAAGGACTCCCAGCCTCCTCAATGGCCGTTTGCCTTTGCTGGACGGAGAGTGGTCTGACTACTGACTCCCAGGCATCGGAGCCTCTCCGTTCCGCGCAGGCGCGTCTGGTGAGAAGGAGTGAATGGGTCGGTGGGGTGGGCCTCCTTGTGGATTCGAGCGGGTAGGAACTGGGACGCGGGCGGACAAGAAGCCCCGCCCCTTAGAGCAACGGTTATACTCCTCTGCCCCGCCCATGCGCAGACACACCAACTCCTTACCTCAGAGATGATAACGTCAAGTCCGAGGAGCGGGCGAGAGAGAAACACATCTGCTCAAAACTCCCGCTCTGAGGGAAGCAGAGGAAGCAGGAGGCAAGGGCAAATCTCGTCTCGCGGTCTCCCGGCGCCTGCGCTCTCTTCTCAGAAAGGGGGCGGGCCGGTGTGGGGCGGAATCGCCGCCTTATATCGAGGGGAGCTGAGCGGGAAACTCTTTCCTGTACAGGCTTACTCGGAGGAAAGTCCTATAGGGTTCAGTAGGGCTTACTCCCAGGAAAGTGAATGCTACGGTTTGCAGTGTTACGAAGTAAAACTCGCTTGAAACCGGCCGGGCTTCCTTCTGAAGTAAACATGCGCGGGACGGCGCGTTGGAAGGAAATCACCTCAGAAATAAAATACGCCGTGTGTTGTTTTGTTTGTAACTCGCTGGATTTTCCACAGAAAATATGAATCGGGAATAAACGGCGGGGGCGGGCTGCCAGCGGTGTCGTTTGGATGCTGCGAAACACTTGTATGCTTGACACACAATAAGCATCTGTCTTCTTCCCACCCTCCAATGTTGGTTGGGTAAATTGTCCCTTTTGGAAACGTTATAAAACCACAATGTTTTTTTTATGCAACAACAAAAGAGAGTAGGCACAAGGATGTATAAAGTCATTCGCAGGGAGCAAATGAATAAGGAGGTGCTTGTTATGTGCACGTGCATCTAATGGGAACGATGCAGCTGTGATTCTGTCAGAAATAGCAGAACCCAAATTTCCTATCTTAAGGAATTGCCTAAGAGAGTCAGACTTGAAGGTGTTTACATTTTATTATTTTTTATTATTATTTTGAACAAGGTAGAATAGGAAAAAAGAGCTTTAAAAACTGGTGAGAGCTGCTTTAGGAGACTATTTGCCTTAAAAGTGAGGTAAAAATAAAACGAACAAGTTTTATTGTGTACTTAACTTTATAAAAAAAATTGTAGGAGCAAGAGAATTTACCTTTTCTAGATACTTGTATGGTGCTAAATGAATCTGAGCAGCAGTTCTGTGAATATTTATCTGAAACATGAAATTATGTGAGATTTACTTCAGAGTAAACCAGTGTTAGAAACAGAGACATGAAAGCTAGGAGCTAAATGGCACCTTAAATCTGTTTTTAATAACAAGAATACAAAGCTGAAAATGAATGAACTACATATAAAATCTTATATTCATTTTACACATGGTCTAGTCCTCATCTGAAGACTGCAACAAACAAACAAACACAAACAAACAAACACAAAGCCATACTTCTGCCTGCCTGCCTGCCCCCCTAATATTCTTAAGTGGGTCCCTTCTCCAGTCCTCAGAGAGTGACTGGAAGTGGGAAGGCAGAAAAAGGTATTTCATTCAGTGGCAGTTTTAATCTGAAATATTGGGCACAGTACTGCTTCCAGAGCTCAGAAACTGCTCGCATTAATGAAATTCCCTGTCGCAAAATGCGCCTAGAACAATGGGAGTTTCAAACACTGGAGTAAACAGCCTACAGTCAGGGATGGTCGTTCTTGAAATTGTTACTCAACATCAACATGAGTGAGTCACTCTCCAACATCATGCCACTTTAATGGAACAGGAATTCATTACCAAACCTGTCTGTAACATGTTTATTGTGTTATATAAGCACCACCTTATTGATCAATTAAGTTTTCATTTCAACAGCAGGGTTCAAACATTGCACAATCCAGTCTATATTCTGTGGAGAACACTTATCATAGTACTTGTGCTAATATTTGACTTATGTAGTGAACACGAGTTGGGGCAGGAGGTGGTCAAGTTGACCTCTCCAATTGCTTCCCTAAGTCATTTGTCATATTGGATAGTTCAGCTGAACCTATTACCAGGCAGGAAATCTAGAACCTTCCCATAAAATCCTGATGATGCCGTTGTTACTCACCCTACTTAGGAAATAGGTCTCAATTTGTATCTCAGAGATTTTCTACATTATATTGTTGATGTAGCTGAAAGCCAAACAGTTATGATTTACCCTGACAGACAAAGGACAGTATGCAGTCATGTTTCTATAGCCTGGAGCATTAAGGTGGAGAAGCTTATGCAGTTACCTGGTGTTGCAGAATTTCCTTAGCCGTTCCCATTCCAGTATGAACTTACAGTGTGTGGTTGTGGTTTTGCTAGTTGAATAACACTTGCTATATGAACGTTTTCTTATTTGTAAATTGCTATGCAACCTGGGCCACAGTCATGAATATGCTCTAGCAAAGATCACTTTGATTGGTGGTCATTTCCTGTCCCACCCTTGGTTCTGTGGCGTGGGTGTGGGCCTCTCCTATTGTGGTGTCGAAGTGAAGGTGTAATCTACCTCTCCCTATGCTATCTTTGTACTTGCCAGCTTTTGTAAAAGAGAAGCCCCATTAAACAGAAAGAGAGAAACAAAACTTGGTTAGAAAAGGTAGTGTGTCAGATTAATAATACTTCCTCTTTTGTATTCTTGCATCACAGATTACACTAGAAAGTTATGTTGAATGTTATTAAAAGGTTGCAGCTGACCATTATGTTTCTGCTGTTGTATTATTTTCTCTAATTTAATCATCTGCTAAAAAAATTCAATGCCTAAATATTTCAGGGGAAGAAATGCAAGCTGGGAAAAGTTAGCTGAGAATATCCCCAATTGCATTCAATATGACCTACTTCTGAATATACATAAGATTGTGCTATGTGTGCTTGGATATTGACTGAAAACCCAGCTGTCTCTAAACCTTGCTTTGTCTAAAACCCAATGTGGCATATCAAGATGTTCTCTTTTCTTTTAGGGGATATACTTTTTGCCAAATTAATTTCCATATATATATATATATATATATATGCTTTCGTAGATTTTCACGGGTACAGGAATGCAGGTTTTGGTGTCTTCGGGTGTCTTCCCGTGTAAGAGTCGGGGTGTCTGTGCGACGTTTCGACGAGGTCTCACTCGTCATCTTCAGGCTGGTGCTTTCGGCTTCTTGTTACTGGAACAGAGCAGAATCTGGTGTTTGAGTTCCTATAAATACTGTTGAGGGGTGTGGTGTATAGCCTCCAACGTTCTGGGCAGAGAGGAAGTTCCTAGATTAGTGTGCCTTTTCTTCTTTTGTTCCTTAATTACTTGAGGGATATCTTGAGTGATTTCATGAGTGATATTCTGAATACCACTGGGTGGGTCATTAAGTGTAGATTAGTTGCTAAAGCTTTTGTGTCTTGACCTCTTGAGCTTGTGAAGAGTTTTTCTGAGAAGATGGCTGTGCTGCATTTAGTTGTGCTCTGGCTTGGCTTCGTGTATAGGGGCGAGCTGTGGTTTTGTGCCTTGTGCCAGCCAGATCTGTGTAGGGATTGCAGGGGGGTG
This sequence comes from Podarcis vaucheri, assembly GCF_965113315.1. NCBI lineage: Eukaryota > Metazoa > Chordata > Lepidosauria > Squamata > Lacertidae > Podarcis > Podarcis vaucheri. Next base: position 47,563,401 of record NC_138763.1, on the reverse strand, counting down.
CAGCATCCGGAGGTGCCACTATAGTTTGGCTACTGGATGGAGTCTGTAATATGTCTGTGGAGAGGGTCTGGGTTTGGGTCTGGTGTGGTTGATTGGTGACGGCGTTCTGTGTGCCTCTGGTTCTGGTGTCGGTTTTTGTGGGGAGGGCTAATTTCCAGATGTCTGGCAGGCGGGACGTGTCGTCACGCTTGTTCATGTTGTGAGGGTGTTTCTCTATCTCGATGGCTTCCATGATTATTCTCTTGTGGTGATGTTCCATGTTAAAGAGCAATTTGGAATCTGCAAAATTAATTTCGTGTCCTGTTTCTTTCATGTGTTGGAAAAGAGAGGAAGTTTTTTCTTCTTTTTTGACGGCATTCTTGTGTTCTGCGATACGTGCATTTATTCGTCTGTTTGTTTGTCCAATGTACGTGGCTGGGCAGACTTTGCAGGGTATTTCATAGACCCCTTGGTTTTCCAGCTGGATTTTGTCTTTTGGGTTTCTGAGGATATTGGCTATTTTTTGGTTGGTGCAGAAGGCTGTTTTGATATTGTGTTTATGGAGGATTTTGCTGATTTTGTCTGTAGTGCCCTTGATATAAGGAAGGAGGGCCATGCCATTGTTTTCTTCTGTGTCTTGGTTTTTGGGGGGTGTTTCTTTTTGGATTAGCTTCGTAACCCTGTTTTTCTGGTATCCATTGGCGATTAACACATTTGAGAGATTCTGTAACTCAGTTGTCAAGTGGTCTTTGTCAGCCAGGCGTTTGGTTCTGGAGATGAGAGTCTTGGCTACGGAGTTTATTTGTGCAGGGTGGTGGTGTGATTGTGCATGTAAGTAGCGGTTGGTGTGTGTTTTTTTCCGGTAGATAGTGTGTCCTAGGGAGCCATCAGGTTTTTTGTAGATTAGGACGTCAAGAAAGGGCAGTTGGTTGTTGTCTTCTATTTCCATAGTGAATTGTATTTTGGGGTGTAGGCTGTTGAGATGTGTGAGGAAGCTATCTAGTTTTTCTTTCCCGTGTGGCCAAATTACAAAGGTGTCGTCAACATATCTGAGCCAAAGTTTGGGTTTGTGTTCTGACTTGTCTAAAGCATTGGTTTCAAAGTGTTCCATGTACAAATTTGCGATGACCGGTGAGAGGGGTGATCCCATAGGTGCTCCTTCTATCTGTTTGTATCTTTGTCCATTGTGGATGAAGTACGTGTTGGTTAGGCAGTGGTTGGTCAGGTCCAGGATGTATTTGGGGGGGTTGTATTTGTTTTGAATGGCTGTCAAGGCTTCATTAATGGGCACTTGAGTGAAGAGAGATACAACATCGAAGCTCACAAGTAGGTCATCGGGATGTAGGTATTGCTTCTTTATTGTTTCAATGAACTGGAAGGAGTTAGTAACGTGTGAAGCGATGGATTCTGCATAGGGCTGAAGTTGCTTAGCGAGAAATTTAGCGAGATTTTGTAGAGGTGAGCCTATGGAGCTGACTATTGGTCTGAGTGGTGTTCCTTCTTTGTGTATCTTGGGGAGACCGTAGAGTTTGGGGCATCTGGAAGATTTTTCTCTGGGGATGATTCTTAGCTGGATTTCTTCACTGATAGGAGAGGCTTTTATTTTGGATTTGGTGGTTTTTTCCAGATAGGTGGTGGGATCTGTTTTTATAGGTTGGTAGGTAGGGTCTTGGAAGCTAGCCTGACCAAAATCGACCCAGATGAAGCCAATAAAATCAGACTTGAAGTCACCAACATCCTCTGCTCCAGCAAACCACCCAGAAGCAATTTACACAAAGAAGAACAGAAAGCACTCACCAACCTGAGGAAAGACAACAACATAATCATTCTCCCAGCAGACAAAGGCAACGCCACTGTTGTGATGAACACATCGGACTACCAAGCAAAACTATCAAATCTACTCCAAGACCCTACCTACCAACCTATAAAAACAGATCCCACCACCTATCTGGAAAAAACCACCAAATCCAAAATAAAAGCCTCTCCTATCAGTGAAGAAATCCAGCTAAGAATCATCCCCAGAGAAAAATCTTCCAGATGCCCCAAACTCTACGGTCTCCCCAAGATACACAAAGAAGGAACACCACTCAGACCAATAGTCAGCTCCATAGGCTCACCTCTACAAAATCTCGCTAAATTTCTCGCTAAGCAACTTCAGCCCTATGCAGAATCCATCGCTTCACACGTTACTAACTCCTTCCAGTTCATTGAAACAATAAAGAAGCAATACCTACATCCCGATGACCTACTTGTGAGCTTCGATGTTGTATCTCTCTTCACTCAAGTGCCCATTAATGAAGCCTTGACAGCCATTCAAAACAAATACAACCCCCCCAAATACATCCTGGACCTGACCAACCACTGCCTAACCAACACGTACTTCATCCACAATGGACAAAGATACAAACAGATAGAAGGAGCACCTATGGGATCACCCCTCTCACCGGTCATCGCAAATTTGTACATGGAACACTTTGAAACCAATGCTTTAGACAAGTCAGAACACAAACCCAAACTTTGGCTCAGATATGTTGACGACACCTTTGTAATTTGGCCACACGGGAAAGAAAAACTAGATAGCTTCCTCACACATCTCAACAGCCTACACCCCAAAATACAATTCACTATGGAAATAGAAGACAACAACCAACTGCCCTTTCTTGACGTCCTAATCTACAAAAAACCTGATGGCTCCCTAGGACACACTATCTACCGGAAAAAAACACACACCAACCGCTACTTACATGCACAATCACACCACCACCCTGCACAAATAAACTCCGTAGCCAAGACTCTCATCTCCAGAACCAAACGCCTGGCTGACAAAGACCACTTGACAACTGAGTTACAGAATCTCTCAAATGTGTTAATCGCCAATGGATACCAGAAAAACAGGGTTACGAAGCTAATCCAAAAAGAAACACCCCCCAAAAACCAAGACACAGAAGAAAACAATGGCATGGCCCTCCTTCCTTATATCAAGGGCACTACAGACAAAATCAGCAAAATCCTCCATAAACACAATATCAAAACAGCCTTCTGCACCAACCAAAAAATAGCCAATATCCTCAGAAACCCAAAAGACAAAATCCAGCTGGAAAACCAAGGGGTCTATGAAATACCCTGCAAAGTCTGCCCAGCCACGTACATTGGACAAACAAACAGACGAATAAATGCACGTATCGCAGAACACAAGAATGCCGTCAAAAAAGAAGAAAAAACTTCCTCTCTTTTCCAACACATGAAAGAAACAGGACACGAAATTAATTTTGCAGATTCCAAATTGCTCTTTAACATGGAACATCACCACAAGAGAATAATCATGGAAGCCATCGAGATAGAGAAACACCCTCACAACATGAACAAGCGTGACGACACGTCCCGCCTGCCAGACATCTGGAAATTAGCCCTCCCCACAAAAACCGACACCAGAACCAGAGGCACACAGAACGCCGTCACCAATCAACCACACCAGACCCAAACCCAGACCCTCTCCACAGACATATTACAGACTCCATCCAGTAGCCAAACTATAGTGGCACCTCCGGATGCTGCACCCCCCTGCAATCCCTACACAGATCTGGCTGGCACAAGGCACAAAACCACAGCTCGCCCCTATACACGAAGCCAAGCCAGAGCACAACTAAATGCAGCACAGCCATCTTCTCAGAAAAACTCTTCACAAGCTCAAGAGGTCAAGACACAAAAGCTTTAGCAACTAATCTACACTTAATGACCCACCCAGTGGTATTCAGAATATCACTCATGAAATCACTCAAGATATCCCTCAAGTAATTAAGGAACAAAAGAAGAAAAGGCACACTAATCTAGGAACTTCCTCTCTGCCCAGAACGTTGGAGGCTATACACCACACCCCTCAACAGTATTTATAGGAACTCAAACACCAGATTCTGCTCTGTTCCAGTAACAAGAAGCCGAAAGCACCAGCCTGAAGATGACGAGTGAGACCTCGTCGAAACGTCGCACAGACACCCCGACTCTTACACGGGAAGACACCCGAAGACACCAAAACCTGCATATATATATATATATATATATATATATATATATATATATATATATACTGTGTGTGTGTCTGCATATATATGTGTGTATGTGTGTGTATACACATATACACACCTATCACAGCTAACGAAGAAAGCTGCTTCTTCTAGCTACTATTTTGCAGAATCCACTTGTCACCAACTTCTTATTCCTTGCATTTACCCAGTTTTGAAGGTCCTTGCTGCTCTTACTTCATTTTATTATTGTTGCTGCTTAACTTGCCACTGTGTTTGCAGTTTAAGTTTTGGGCAATACTTCATATGGCTGATGTCTAAGCAATAAACTCATGGTTCTGAAACAAGAACTCATGGTTTGTTAATTAAATAAAAATACAATTAAAAACCATACACACATGGCACAGCACATGACAATGGCAGGCGGCAAAATAATTCAGTGGTTCACCAAGACCCTCAGCAGTTTTCAAGTGGGTTCATAGAGTGAAAGGATTGGGAACCACTAATAAAGAGTCTTGTTGTGCTTTAAAGACTAACCATTTTTAAAATACTTTAGTGGACAAGAGTCCAGCCACTCAGTACATGATTTCATTGAAAACTTTGCCTAATGGAATTGCTTTGCCCATACATATGCCCCTTTTCAAGTTTATGCCTGCAGTTTTTTAAAACTCCATCATTATGCAGCTGTACACTGAAGATTGCACAGCTCACATTGTTGCAACAATAGCACTGAGGCTTCCTTTGAACACTTTATTGTATGCAGTTGCTTTTTATTACAGGGCTGGTACTAAATGCTACATGTCAGATCAAAGTAATGAAAGCCCGGATGCTATTTCAATGGGACTGTCTGGAGATTTTTATCTGACAATGCAAAGGGAAATGAATAAAGTGCAAAGTCCCCATTAATATAGTTTGCTAGCAGAACAGCTCAGAAGAAACTTGGGGTTGTATCTATTGCCTCCCCCAAAATTCTGCAGATGTAGACAGTATTTAAAGCAGGATCATGAATGACTGCCCTGATTGCATTATGAACACAAATTGTTATGAATGCACAATAAAAGGGATGTCAAGGGGGACTTGAGGATGTTTGTATCATCACTAGTGACTGTTGTGAAATAATCACTGTGTTAATTTTGCATACTTTATAAAATAAACTTTATTATTATTTTTTAAAACAATTGCCAAGCGTAAAGTGTTGTCTTCCAGGACAAATGCATGTACAGGTGTCAAATCTTAGATAGAGTCATCTACCTGGCATCAAAACAGACTTGGAAAATCTTTTACATTGCAGATTATTTTACATATATTTAATTGCATGTATTAAAGCTTTCATTTAATGGTCACAAGCTCTTACAGAGGGACGCAGCTATCCCTCTGACCAGTGCCACCTAATAAGAGATTGCATGGCTGTTCTTTTTTCTCTTTCATACTGAGGCAGGGCTTTGCACTCTTATAAAATCCTCTGTTGGAGTATACAACTTGGTCACAGTTTTATGTACTGGCAGGTTTTTACCAACACAGTATGTGTGGCACAGTGGGAGGTTGAAACCCTTAATTCCTAACCTCTCCTACCCAAGGAAGGCCATCTGTGCCTTGGTGAAGTCTTATGCTTAATCTGCCAACCAGGCAAGGTGAGGTTCCCATACAGTTGCGTACAAGCTGCTGGGTGGTTCCACCACAGCCCCCATGCCATGGACATGGCTTACATCACCTTCCATGTGCCTCTATTTTTCCTTTTACTTTGTACCCATCCCTTGCCCAAGTTGTGAGCGTAGCAAATAGTGTAAATGCATTTGCAACCCCCTGGGTGCTACCCCAGGGAATGGGAAATCATGCCCATCTTCAGCCAATTTGGACAGCTTTTAAAAACCATTCCCAGTCCCCAATCTGCCAAGCAGGGTGGGAGGAGCACACTTGCCTCCCAGCCTGAAGATGAGGCATTATAATACACCTTATCAAATTTTGTGAGATGTGGAGATTGTGTGTCCCAGAAGATTTAGGTCTCCCTACTCTCATGATGGCTAGGAATTACCAGCTACCATGAGATTACCCCAGCATGTCATGAATGCCTCCTGGCCAGATTTCATCCAAGAAGTGTGACAATTAGCTGCAAAGATGGTAGATGGGGTGTTTGCTTCTCTTGCCCAGCAAACCCCCCCCCTTCCTGACAGCTTACCCTTACAATTCAGGTTAGTTATCTTCTTTTGGGTTTCTTTTCTCTGTAATAGAGAACATAGCCAGAGCTCTGAGGATTTATCATAAAGATTAGGGATAGGTTGCCTCTGGAGATTCACTCTTTACAAGAATAATTAGTTCATCTCAATCTAGCTCCTCACAAAACACTCAGCTTTGTGATGTTAAGCAAACTTCAGAAGGGGAAAACACTGTTGGCTAGTAAATTAAACAAATTCTTCTAGAACTTGGCCCAGGTTGTCCTTCACCAGCAAAACAGGGTATCTGCTACCTGCAGGTACAAGTTTAAAGACCATTGTAAGACTGCCAGATTCCTAATGTCAAAGCAATAATTAGAACCAAGCGTCATGCAATTAAACCGTTCAGTAATGAAACTTGGCAGCCTTGGGCAATGCAGCAATTTGAGTCTCAGATTTTAGGTGATGAAACACGTGCTCAGCTTCTAAACACAAGACAGTTAGTCCCCGTTGCACTTGGTGGCCAAACACACAACTGACATTGACGCATCATGTACCTGCAGTACTGTTGCCAATCCTATAAAACAACATTTGCCAATCTGGAGCCTGCCAGATGTTTCTAACTATAACTCTCATCAGTCCTCACCAGGACATCCTGTGGCTGATGGGAGTTGTAGTCCAAAACATCTGGAGGACACCAAGTTGATGAAGGGTGTAGTTAATATAGTTCCTACAAATTATGCTATGCAGTTCTATATTTAGAGATGGGAGTATCAGTTTGCTCAGTTGCCAGTTGAAATGTTACTTTTCTCTGGACTTTTCAATTGCTTAAACTTTTTGGTTAGGATAATTAATTATTTGATTTGAAATGCCACGTAGCAGAGTTGTAGATTTGGCATTCCCAGTCCTCCCTTAGACGTATGTCTATATAGTATATTAGCGTTAACATGCGTTTGCCATTAGACACATAATTATTAAGTGTATTTTGCCATTGCATAAATAATTGTGAGGAGATGATGACTGGAAGAACTTGGAAAAAAATATAGGAACTTGGGCAAGATAGACATCTTTATAGCTGCTATTTGTCCAAGCCACCTTAATTTGACATTTTCCTATTTCTTGAGTTTTAGAACTATTTCCATATATAGACCTTTATAATTCCTGTGTGCCAATTGCTTGTGCAAGGGTGAAGGATGAATTTGTTATGTCTATATTAGAAAAAAAGTATTGTTGATTTTGAGTACGGTAATTAATTTGCAAACCTGCAACTCTGTGGAATGCATTTAACTGATTGACAAGAGGAAGAAGAGCTTCCTTTGGATTTTGGATCATTACAAGTGTATCATCGGCAAACACGTTGATTTTATATTCTCTGCCTCTTATTGTGATTAAGAGTCCATTCTTAATTGGTTGGCTAGAACCTCTTTTGCTATTACAAATAGCAGGGGTGACAGGGGACAACCCTGCCATGTGTCTATAAATGGGTCAATTTGAGGAGTATCAGAACTGTTGACTACTATGATTGCATGGGATTTGTGAAACGTAATTTAAGTCTGGTATTATTTGCTCCTGGGCACTTCCTGTTATTGATTGATTGATTGATTAGTGTGTGTAGGTACTATATTGATTGTAGTGATTCAGAGACATTTCCTTAAAACAGGGATGTCCAACCAGTAGATTGCGATCTACCGGTAGATCCCTGTCTGATCCTGGTAAATCGCGGGATCCTTATCTTGTACAAAAAGTTACAGGGGGAAAGCTAAAAAACTCTGTGCAATCCTCTCCATAAAAAGCTCAGTAACTGGGCACTTCCCTCCTAAAGAAAGCTCAACAACTCTGGGCGATCCACTCCACGCACGCTCCTCCTCCCTCTAATGATGACAATGGGTAGATCACTGCCAGTTTTTTTATACTGGGAGTAGATCAGTCTCTTGGGAGTTGGACATCCCTGCCTTAAAAGAAACATTGGGATTGGAGTTTAGTAATGATGACTGGACAATAATTTGAGAGGGTGGAGCCTGACTGGCTTTAGGGGCTCCAGCAGAAAACTTCTTGTTGTATCTGCTGACTAATTAAATCACTATGTTAAGTCTGGCGTCAAGGTACTGAACCCAAACTTATTACAGGTACAGAAATGTCTGCATGTGTACACAGAATGGGACAAGGGGTGTGTGTGGGAGGGGAGAGAACACCCTTTATTTTAACTTTCTTCATTGTTCCTACCTATCACCCCAATCTCCAAGTGGTGAGAGAATCCAGGGGTTCCAGCACTTACCCAGGGTTTGGTTGCCGTGGAATGAAGGTCAGCAGAGATTGTGGTGGCTTTGGGCTATATGGTTTTGTTTGCACACATATACAACCTGAGTGTAAAATGGAAGGGCTCATAGGGTTAACATCCCAAAGTACCGTTTCTCCATTAGTTACAGCTTTAGAGCAAGGAGCAAGCATGTCTCTGTCTCTCCTGCTTCCAGCCCAGCTCTCTCACACACTTACTATTGTTCTCCTACCTAGCAGCCAGGTGAAGTGGGGGGGGGGGGAAGGTCCACCTATTAGCCTGGAAGGCACCATCACTTACTTATATTCTAGCTATTCTTTTGGGATGCTGATGAGGCCACTTAAGTGGCCAGATAAGGGCATTGTCCTACAAAGAAACTTGTCTGACTAGTTCATCAATAGAATCCATCACTGGGGACAAGAGTCCAATAATTGGAAGGGACTCAGGGCACCATCCAAACTGATCCTGCAAACTAACATATACATTTCCCCAAGCAATTATCCTAATAAAAGCACAATTTTGTATCTTATTTTTACAAATATGTTCATTTTCATTGACACTTCCCCTTAATCTCTGCATGTCTGTGAACATAGGTTGGAGAACTCTATCATAAAATTGGGCTAAGCACAAATTTAAATGGAAGGCTGTGTTTTGGTTCTTCTATTGTTTAGAAAAGTTCACATTTCATAGATTCAGCTGTAAATGTGGATTGAATTGTATTTCTCATCCATCCCTACCAGTACAGCAAGCCCCAGGGAATTCAATGGAGCTTACTTCTGAGTAGCTATGTATAGAATTACAATTTAAGAGACTGAAAAGGTAGGCTCAGGAGGTTTTTGGCTGCCACGTGAGAGGCAAGCACAAGGAAGTGAGTTTGTTGATGTTCTTCTTTCATGTCTCATCTTGCGCTGAGCAGCATTCACAAGCATCTGCCCATGTGAATTCACTGCTAATATTTTATGCTTCTGGAATGTACCTTTTCATAAAGGACTGCCATTGTTTCAAGTCTGCACTTGGCAGATATGCCCCAGGAAAAACAGGTGCAGTCATGGCAGGCAAGAGCCAGCAGGAGAAAATGCAAGCCCTTTAGAGGGGAATAATCATCCAAGAAATCACAGTAGTCAGCCACACACATACCAAATACAAAAGGCAAAAAGAAAATAGGTGACTTTCCTACAATCCGTCAGAGGCGTCTGTCTGCATCTGCAGTTAAAAATTAATATAGTAAATATCTGCTTGACAATGCATTAATAATATATTAATTCTATCCATATATATTATATGAAAGGGTATGTTTCAAATAAAGCAATCACTTTTCCCCAAACTGTAACCAGTGCTGCTTAAATTAGGATTTAGTCTTAACCCTAGGGCTGTGTACGTATTAGAGGCTTAAAATGCAGTGAAGTCATTTCCCCTTGCAGGATTTCCAGTCACACTTGCACGTTGTTGTGCAGAGAGGGCACAGGTGTCTTCACAAGGTGCACATTACCTGATTTGTTTCTCCCCCCCTCCTACTCCTGCAGCACCACCATAAAGCTGTCATCCATGCATGCGCAAATGGTTGCCTCACATGTACACACCTCAGCTGAACCACAAAGTGAATGTGGTTTATGTTTTCCTTTTCGTCTGAAGCTGGTTTGAGGGGAAATGCACCAATCAGTTGTGTTTCTCAGGAAACTACAGAATAGCTCTACCTCGCCGATTACATCATGTGTACATGGATTCCAAAGCCAGTAGTGGGAGTGCGTAGAGTGAATGAGCACCCAGCTCAGAATCTGTTTGTCTATTAAAAACCTCACTGTCTTTATAAAAAAAAATCTCAAAAATGTCTCTCTTGTTTGTGAAATTGCCTGTAGCATAATGAGGCTTAGGATCTTGGCCCAAGAACTATGAGTGACAGGAACAAGCAACAGCTCTCTGGCAAGATGATGGTTTTTATATGGCCTCTTATCAGTCAGGTTGTGGGCAGCTTTTTCAGTCTGAGACCCCCATTCCCTCTTGGGGAACCTTCTGAGGGCTGCTTGCCAGTACTGGGTGGGGTCAGATGCAAAGGTGGGTGGAGCCATAAATGTGACTCTCACCTTTGTTCAGAAGGCTGCGTTTCACCTACCCACAAGTTGGCAATTCCTACACCCGCACAAATACCATACCTCCCAGAGTGTCCTATTTTAAGTGGGACATCCTGAATCACAGAAGCCGATCTCGGTTTCTGTTTGGGACCTGGAATGTCCCGATTTTGGGTCCGGTGCTCAACCGAAGATGTTCACTCTGGCACAAGTCAGCAGGATCACACCTGAACTCTGGCATGTCCCTGGTGACCAGCACCAGGCCAGAAGGCGTGCCCCTCCTGACGTCCCAATTTGGGGGGTGAAAATGTTGGAGGGTATGACACACGCACCTCTCTCCATCCCCCATCCAAATAGAGCAGATGGATTATCACAGTCCAAGGAGATAAATGTGCCAGGAAGCACAAGAAGGATACAGAGCATATCTAGTGAAGGAAGTGGACAGGGAGAAGGATGTGACTAGTAATATTCTCAAAGGTCACATATAGAGGCCTGAAGGTAGAGATGCATTGGGGTCTTGGTCCTGGGGTTATCCCACTCCTGTTCTAAGCATTTGCCATATTGAGCCTGTTCGCGTGTCAAATATTTTTTTCTTCAGCCATAAGAGATAGAAACTCCTCACTTCTTAATAAACCTTGAATTCTTTCCTGCACTTTCTGTGCAAGATTCCATCCAGATTTCATAAAGCAAAAGTGCATGGACACATAGGCAACACACAGCTCTGTTTATCATTCATCACCTACATGGTGGTTTTCATGTGATGATAAAGAAGGGTGTGTGAGACAGGAGTTCAGATATTTTCTGAGTCACCAGATGAATAAAAAACTCAAGACAAACTTATTAACTTTTGCCACGGCTGACTGTTTCCAAAGCAGAAATGCTGAAGGTGTGGCCTTTGGGTCTTTGTAGGAATCTATTGGGTTATAATCAGAAGCTGCATGTTTGATATCTGTTGCACATCATGGACTGAAGTCATGGAACAATAACATCCTTGAGAGTTTTGGTGCAAGTGATATACTGAGTCCTGCGTGCTTCACTGAAATAGCAAATGGGAGTAACATGGCCCCTGGATTCAGTTTTAGCATGTCACTAGGTTTTCTTTTCAGCTACTAAAGATCAACAAGCTGCATGGGCAAACTTGTTGGTTCGGTTAAGCTGTCTCTAAGCCCACATTGTGTGATATGCATATATAAAGGATGCAGACATGTTATGGCAAAGCAGAGGCACATTTCAAGATACCCTACCTAATGTGCAGTATGCAAGTCTGCAGCCCATTCTTGTATACCAGGAGAAAATCACTGGGCACTTCCTCAGAGCTGGTTATTGTGGACTTAGTACAGCTCATGTATGCAAGTCCCCTCCCCACAGTGTCCACACTATGTTGTTCTTATAACAATGTCTTCCCCTATACCCACCGCTTAATCTGGATTTACCATTTCCACAAGTGGTTTTTTTCTACAGAAACCATATCTCTGGATTAAATGGAAAAATAAAATGGGAATGAATTTTGATGTTATATGGATGTATGCTCCATATGTATGATCCATAGGTGTCAACTCTATAGGGCTGAGGATACCTCAGCCACCTCCAAATATATTGGGATGGGGCAGAGCCCCCCAGTCTTGAGGGCCTTGTCGGGCCTACCTATGGCTGCGGCTGGCCCTGTTAAGCCTCCCTGAGGCTGTGGTGGGCCTTGTGGCCTCTACCCGCCATGTGACATCACATGTGTGCATCATGCTTATGATGTTGCATGCGTGTGCTGGGCTCCCTCAAAGTTGGGTGGAATCCAGCACCTACGGTATGATTAGCACTGAGTCCATGGTAAACTGCCTCATGGGTAGATCCCCTTGGGTAAAGAGGGCCCGGCCAACTTCTCTATTATTAGAGCTCACAAACTTGACCCCTGGGGTCCCCTCCCTACTCTACAATTCTATGATTCTATGATCACTCCTGTGGCAGGAATTAGTACTTGATCTTTCTCCAACAGCCATTTTCCCAATCAAAATCACACCAATCTCCATATGTTTTCCTTTCAGCAACATTCCAGGTGGAATTCTGTTGGGGAAAAGCCACTAGGGTAGTTTATGCTTGGTGAAGAAAAATCAGTGGGGAAAAGTACCCTTTTGCCTCTGTTCCTTTACTTAAAACCATAGCTGCTCAAGGCCCATTTGGGAGGTGGGGGGTGGGGAGGAATCATCTGCAGTTGCATGTAACAAGTAGTTTGCTCATTAGAAATAATATTCTACTGGTGATTAAATTAGCTGCCCACAAAAACTTGGGGACTGTGTAAATGTAAGTGACAATTAGAGTTTATTAAAGATATTATTTGGTAAGCATAGTGAATTCAAAGAGGAGAGCAACACGATCTCTTTTTAAAGTGCTGAGTTATCAATTATCAACACTTTTCCGATTTCCTTTTAAGGGATCTCTACTCAATTTGAAAAAATCTTGGAAGTTCAAGAATAAATAGGCAAAGTGATTCATAAAATCGGCACTTTAAACCGTTTGTTGCCAAGAAACACCTATCCGGTTTCTTACTCATTGAGCTACAAAGGATGATCTAAATTTCTTCCTTCGAGACATCAAACATGTCTGTAGCTGAGGAGGCATATTGGATATGATGAGCACCACAGAGAAAATGTTATGAATAATTTCCACTGGGGATCAATGAATAGGTATTACAGTACTTGCTCACTCAAGTTCTGTTTGCCATAAGGGTGCCTTCCGCAGCAAACAAACCAAAAGTGAAAGTAAACCAGTGGAGGAAGGTGGGGGGGGTGCGCTGTGCACCGGGTGTCAGCCGTGAGAGCGGGTGACATCCTGGTGCCACCCCGCCCCGCTTGCTGTGCAGGTGGCACCCCTGGACGCTCGCTGTGTGGGTGGCTAGCAGCGCCTCCCCACTCGCCGTGTGGGTGGAGGCAGCTAAGGATGCTCACCGTGAGGGCGGCTAGCCCTGCCCCCACGGGCCAGCTGGCCCTGCCCCCACAATGCTCTGGGTGCCAGGTCAGGTAGCTCTGCCCCTGATTCAGGTGTGTATCTATGTATTTGAATACATTTGTGCACACACATATGGGAACCTTGGCCTAATGAGGTTTCCTAGATTTATGGGTGCTGGCATTTAAATGTTCACATACAGGCATGTATTACTCCCATATACTAGATAAGTTTGCTGCAGAAAACACAGGTTTAACACCAGTGTTTCCTGCCATGATAATAATTTGTAGTGATATGAATCCTATGTACGCTGAATAATGTATAGGTAGGGTTGCTAATTGATCAGGACGAACTTTGGCTTGGCCGGTTATTGGTATTTTTGTGTAAAACAACCAAACTTGTCTTGGTTGCCAGCTTTGTTTGAGTAAACCTGGAATATTTCTCAGTGACATTGTGGTGTAGTTGTTAGAATGTAGAGGTAGGAGTGAGGAAACCCAAGTTCAAATCCCCGTTCAGCCATGATGTTGATTGGACAACTATGAGCCCTTCGTGATTTCTCAGCCAAACCTAGCTAATAGTGTCCTTGTGAAGATAAAATAAAGATGCTTCTTGAAGGACCCTCCAGGTGTCCCTACTTCCCAGGGACATCCCTGATTTTGAGAAACCGTCTTTGTTTCTGGAATGTCTCACTTTTCCTTAGGATGTCCCTATTTTCATTGGAGAAATATTGGAGGGTATGCAGTTATCCAACGCCCGAGCCGTCTGAAGACAATCCTGTATAGGGATAGCTTTTTTTTAAATGTTTTATTATGTTTTTAGATATGTTGGAATCTGCCCAGAGTGGCTGGGGCAATCCAGTAAGATGTGTGGGGTATAAATAGTAAAATTATCATTATGGAATGGGACGTCTCTATTTTCATAAGAGAAATTTTGGAGGGTATGAGGAAGGGTAGTCTGCAGAGCAACAATAAAGGTCAGCGGCATCATTGACACTTAGTGTGTATACTTAACTGTAGGATGTGTATACTTAACTGCAGGGCAGCAGCTGAAGAAGGAGCAAAAGAGTTTTCTTGTGTGTGTGTTTCTCTGTGGCTGATTAGCTGCTCTCCCTGTGCAAAGGTCAGAGGGGGCAGGGTTTCTGTTGAGTCAGGTGATTAGCTGTGGGAGGAGCTTATCAGAGCTTGCAGGGCAGCGGTGCGCGCAGTTTGATCCATCTTTTAGATTTAGGGGAGCTAGTCTCAAATGTTTGTTGGGGGAGACCTAGGTTTTTTTAGGGGGGTTATTTGTCCTGTCTTCACGCTTTTTAAGATGGAGGACCACTGTAGCCACCCCCAACGACACGTTTTCAAGATGGAGGGTGAGGGAACAGCTGCAGTCGCCTGCGGTTCCTGCGCAATGTTTGCCATCTTGCCAAAGGTTGCAGGCAGCTTTACCTGCAGCAATTGTATGTTGATTGCCCTCTTAAAAGACAAAGTCCATCAACTGGAGGAACGTGTAGCTATGCTCCAAAGAATTAGAGAGCTGGAGCTCTTCATGGAAGCAACAGAGAACACCGTCTCCACCAAGGAGGAGACAGGGGACACCCCTGAGAAGGAGGCTAGTTCACCAACACAGGTGCTAGATATATGGAGAAACGTGACTCAAAGAAGTAGGAGGCCCAGGGTTCGCTCTGATTGTTTAGAAATACACAATCGCTTTGAAGTCCTCTCCCCTAGCATGGAAGACGAAGAACAGACTCCATTTGAGGATCTCTCCCTCATTACAGTCGATCAGGTATATGAAGACGAGCAGCAAAGTCAGTCCTCAGGGAATGTGCAGGCGACCTTGGAACGGACAGCTCACGGAAGAACCCCGACCAAACCTAAGAGGAGGCGTGTAGTGGTGATAGGGGATTCCCTACTGAGGGGAAGAGAAGCAGTGATCTGTGGGCCTGACAAGATGTCTCGGGAAGTGTGCTGTCTCCTCGGGGCTAAGATCCAAGATGTAACTGAACGACTGCAAGGAATCATAAAACCCACTGACAAATACCCCTTCCTCTTGGTTCATGTGGGAACCAATGACACTGCAAGCAATAGCCTCCAGAAGATCAAAAGAGACTCTGAGGCTCTGGGCAGGAAATTGAAGCAATTAAATGCACAAATTGTCATCTCATCTGTCCTCCCAGTTGAACGACGTGGCCCAGGGAGAGAGGGAAAAATAGTGGAAGTGAACAGCTGGCTTCGCAAATGGTGTAAACAGGAACAGTTTGGATTCTTAGACCACGGACTGCGGTTTCTTGAAGATGGACTTCTGGCAAGCGATGGGCTGCACCTCACAGCGGTTGGGAGGAATGTTTTTGCCAAAAATCTCAGAAACCTCATCAGGAGGGCTTTAAACTGACTAATGTGGGGGAGGGAGACAGTGCTCCTGAAGGTAGGAGTCTATCAATTGATGAAGATGATCATCCAAATGTCATAGACCAAATGGAGCAAACAGCACGCAGACCTAGTGGTGGGAGGAAAAAATCCTTAAATAAGAGACCCAGGGGAATGATTAATGGACTTCAATGTCTGTACACTAATGCGCAAAGCATGGGAAATAAACAAGATGAGCTTGAGCTCTTGGTACAGCAAACTAAATATGACATAATAGGCATCACTGAAACCTGGTGAGATAAGTCCCACGATTGGAATGTAATAATGGGGGGATACAATCTATTTCAGAGAAACAGACCAGACAAGAAAGGAGGAGGAGTGGCGTTATATGTCAGGGATATGTATACCTGTGAAGAGATCCAAGATTTAGAACCTCAAAGCCAAAGTGAGAGCATTTGGGTCAAAATTAAGGGAGAGAAGAATAACAGAGACCTCATTGTGGGAGTTTACTATAGATCCCCAAGCCAAACGGAGGACATAGATGATGCCTTCCTGGAACAGATGGCCAAGCATGCAAAAGGAAGGGAGATCGTAGTAATGGGGGACTTCAATTACCCGGATATTTGCTGGATGTCAAACTCAGCCAAGAGCATAAGGTCAAGCAGATTCCTCACTGGCCTTGCAGACAAATTCATTGTCCAGAAAGTGGGAGAAGCAACAAGAGGAACAGCCATTTTAGATCTGGTCCTAACCAATGTTGATGACCTGGTTAGTGGGGTAGAAGTGGAAGGATCCTTAGGCGCGAGTGATCATGCTCTTCTGAAGTTTACTATACAGCGGAAAGGAGCAGCCAAGCATACTAGGACTCAATTTCTTGACTTTAAGAAAGCTGACTTCATAAAACTTAGGGAAGTGCTGGGTGAGATCCCATGGACAGTAATACTAAAAGGAAAGGGAGTTCATGATGGCTGGGAGTTTGTTAAGAGGGAGATAGTAAAAGCACAGCGTCAGGCAATACCAATGAGACGGAAACATGGAAGGTGCCTAAAGAAGCCTGGGTGGCTATCTAAAGAACTTTTAACTGAGTTAAGATTAAAAAAGGATGTGTACAAAAAAATGGAAAAGGGGGGAAACCACCAAAGAGGAATTCAAAGAAATAGCCAGCACGTGTAGACACAAAGTCAGAAAAGCTAAAGCACAGAATGAACTCAGGCTTGCTAGAGAGGTTAAAAGCAACAAAAAAGGCTTTTATGGGTATGTCCGTAGCAAAAGGAAGAACAAAGAAACAGTGGGGTCACTCAGAGGAGAAGATGGGGAAATGCAAACAGGGGACACAGAAAGGGCTGAACTCCTCAATGCCTTCTTTGCCTCAGTCTTCTCTGATAAAGAAAACAATGCCTGACCTGAAGAATTTGGAGCAAATGATTCAGCAGAGGAAACACAGCCCAGAATAACTAAGGAGATAGTACAAGAATACTTGGCTAGTTTAGATGTATTCAAGCCTCCAGGGCCAGATGAACTGCATCCAAGAGTATTAAAAGAACTGGCAGATGTGATCTCAGAACCACTGGCAGTCATCTTTGAGAATTCCTGGAGAACAGGCGAAGTCCCGGCAGACTGGAGGAGGGCAAATGTTGTCCCTATTTTCAAAAAGGGGAAAAGAGAGGACCCAAATAATTACCGCCCAGTCAGTCTGACATCAATACCAGGGAAGATTCTGGAGCAGATCATTAAGCAAACAGTCTGTGAGCACCTAGAAAGGAATGCTGTGATCACCAATAGTCAGCATGGATTTCTGAAAAATAAGTCATGTCAGACTAACCTGATCTCGTTTTTTGACAGAATTACAAGCCTGGTAGATGAAGGGAACGCAGTGGATGTAGCCTACCTTGATTTCAGCAAGGCATTCGACAAGGTGCCCCATGATATTTTACCGCTGGTAAAATGCGGTCTTGACTATGCTACCACTCAGTGGATTTGTAACTGGCTGACTGAGCGAACCCAAAGGGTCTCATCAATGGTTCCTCTTCATCCTGGAGAAGAGTGACTAGTGGGGTGCCACAGGGTTCTGTCTTGGGCCCGGTCTTATTCAACATCTTTATCAACGACTTGGATGATGGACTCAAGGGCATCCTGATCAAATTTGCAGATGACACCAAACTGGGAGGGGTGGCTAACACCCCAGAGGACAGGATCACACTTCAAAACGACCTTGACAACTGGGCCAAAACAAACAAGATGAACTTTAACAGGGAGAAATGTAAAGTATTGCACTTGGGCAAAAAAAATGAGAGGCACAAATACAAGATGGGTGACACCTGGCTTGAGAGCAGTACATGTGAAAAGGATCTAGGAGTCTTGGTTGACCACAAACTTGACATGAGCCAACAGTGTGACGCGGCAGCTAAAAAAGCCAATGCAATTCTGGGCTGCATCAATAGGAGTATAGCATCTAGATCAGGGGTCTGCAACCCGCGGCTCCGGAGCCGCATGTGGCTCTTTTACATCTTTGCTGCGGCTCCGGGGCGGATACTAGCGAGGGGAGGAGGCGCATTGTGCGCCCCGACACTCCTCACTGTGCCGGGCGCTGTACTGGCTGTGACGTCGCATGGGGGCAGCGCGTGCGTTAGTCACGCACCGTCCCGACATCACCTTCCCGCCCGCTGTCAGATCATGGCTCCGGAGATATATTTGTTTTAAATGTCGCAATGGTTTTGCGGCTCCCAGTTGTTTTTTCTTCAGAAATGGGTCCAAGTTGCTCTTTTTGTCTTAAAGGTTGCAGACCCCTGATCTAGATCAAGGGAAGTAATAGCGCCACTGTATTCTGCTCTGATCAGACCTCACCTGGAGTACTGTGTCCAGTTCTGGGCACCACAATTCAAGAAGGACACTGACAAACTGGAACGTGTCCAGAGGAGGGCAACCAAAATGGTCAAAGGCCTGGAAACGATGCCTTATGAGGAACGGCTAAGGGAGCTGGGCATGTTTAGCCTGGAGAAGAGGAGGTTAAGGGGTGATATGATAGCCATGTTCAAATATATAAAATGAATTCATATAGAGGAAGGAGAAAGGTTGTTTTCTGCTGCTCCAGAGAAGCGGACACGGAGCAATGGATCCAAACTACAAGAAAGAAGATTCCACCTAAACATTAGGAAGAACTTCCTGACAGTAAGAGCTGTTCGACAGTGGAATTTGCTGCCAAGGAGTGTGGTGGAGTCTCCTGCTTTGGAGGTCTTTAAGCAGAGGCTTGACAACCATATGTCAGGAGTGCTCTGATGGTGTTTCCTGCTTGGCAGGGGGTTGGACTCGATGGCCCTTGTGGTTTATTCCAACTCTATGATTCTATGATTCTAAGTGCATTCACCCAAAGTTACTGAGTCCAGTCTCAACTCATTACTACAAATGCCTACCCTACACTTATATAAACTTTCCCAGGCCCAAAAATCAGTTGCTATGGAAACAGCCACCGTCAATACACCAACTGTTCAAATGCTGCTCTTAAATACAAAGAAGGTCTTCACATTGAGATTTCCCCTCGTACTCTGCATCAACTGATACAGCTTCCTTATTAGGCAAAATAGAGTAGTCCATCATTTTGTCTCACGATGGCCAGTCAGATGCCTATGAAAAGCCCACAAACAGAACATGAATGCATCCACACTTTCTCCACTTCAGCTCCCCAGCAACTGAGGTTCTGATCAACTGGGTTCCCAGCAACTGTCTGCGATACTGAAGGTAAATGAGAGTTATCATGACCAGGAACCATGCTGAAGTTATTAACTGTTCTATAGACACATCTGGCATAATGTACTTTGGTACCTTCTGATAATAACATAGGCATGCTATAATATGGATGATATACACCAGGGGTCAGCAAACTTTTTCAGCAGGGGGCCAGTCCACTGTCCCTCAGACCTTGTGGGGGGCCGGACTATATTTGGGGGGGGGGAATGAACGAATTCCTATGCCCCACAAATAACCCAGAGATGCATTTTAAATAAAAGGACACATTCTACTCATGTAAACACACTGATTCCCGGACCGTCCGTGGGTCAGATTTAGAAGGTGATTGGGCTGGATCCGGCCCCCAGGCCTTAGTTTGCCTACCCATTATATAGACCAGTGGTTCTCAACCTTCCTAATACCGCGACCCTTTAATACAGTTCCTCATGTTGTGGTGACCCCCAACCATAAAATTATTTTCGTTGCTACTTCATAACTAATTTTGCTACTGTTATGAATCGCAATGTAAATATCTGATATGCAGGATGTATTTTCATTGTTACAAATTGAACATAGTTAAAGCATAGTGATTAATCACAAAAACAATATGTAATTATATATTGTGAAATATTTATTTCTAAATGAAATTTTGTCTTGAAGCATGGTGTAGCATGGGTAACAGTCTTAATATAACAACAGTAAAGTACATTGCTCTCGGCAGTACCCTAGGTGGCAGGGGACAGGAGGGGCTGGGGGGGGAGAAGCCCCCTCTGCCGTGTGCGTGTACGCATGCACGCACGCACGCACACACACACACACACTGGCCTACCATGAGGTTTGTGGTACGGTGAACCGGCCCACCCCCCAAAAGAGCTTGCTGACTCCTGGTCTTAGGTGACCCCTGTGAAAGGGTCGTTTGACCCCCAAAGGGGTCGCCACCCACAGGTTGAGAACCGCTGATATAAGACCCACCTGCTGCAAGTGTTTAGCTGTGTAAAGGGCATTCAGAATCATTATCTCCACTATGACATTTCAGCAAGAATGCATCAAGATGCTGTAAAATATGAGGCTCCCTTCTACTACACAGGGAGTTCAGCTACATGGGGAAAAATGGGGAGGAAACACCCAAGTGCACAGAATCGTTTATTGAGATTGCAGGTAGAGGATTTCCTCCCCTTTTCTCCTGCCTTTGGTGCCTTTTCTTTTTGGTTGAACTACAGACCTTAATTGGTCCCTTGCAGGCCTGTGCCTGTATAATGGTGCCTCCTACCATGTCTCCCATTTCTTACAACAGGATTAAACAGATTCATGAAGGGAAAGGTAATCAGTGGCAAGCAGCCATGGTGAGGTAGCAGGGAGGTCCCGACTCTGCTGATGCCTCACAGGGTCCTAACAACTCTGAAGCCAGTCTTGAGGCCTGGGCAGGTTCATATGGTCTTCCCTTAAAATAACCTGGCTCTATACTATTTAGGACTTAAGAGTTAAATACCTTCAAATTGGGGCCAAAAATGAAAAGGTAGTCAACCAATACCTAACCCCAACTAGCTGCATTCTGCATCAATTAAAATTTCCACGCCATCTTTAAAGGCAGCTTCATGTAAAGCACATTGCAGTAGGCTAGACTGGATGTATTTGAGCTTGTAGCTTGATGTGTTTTATTTCAGCAGTTAAATTTGATTCCTGGAGGCAGACTTTTTTTTTTTACCCGCACTGTGTCAGATAATTGATAGGGTGGAGTAAGGCAAGAAACCATCACACACCTTTGTCAGGACTTGTTTAGGAAAAATGTTTTGGGGAAAAGAACATACGTGTTTGGGGGGCGTGGGGTAAAAGACATTAAATACAAGTCAAATTCAGCATTCTCTGAGGATCACTCAGTCTGAGAAACACCATACTGCTGAAGGAGTTCTTTATTCAAGGACTTGTGGGACAACATCTGGGATCTGGGTAGAAAGCAAACAATAAGGATTACGAACAGAAGCACTTCAGGTATGTAACACAAGACAAGGAAACACTCAGAAGGGTGCCCTTTTCTACTATAATTCTATCAGATTCTTTGATTGTAAAAAAGGGGGGAGTGTGGGGAGATAAATCTCGGGCAAAATATGGGCCAAAATAACTTCTTATTCTATATTAAGAAGTAATATAGTAATTACTTATTCTAGTAATTATGCTGTAGAGACTGAGTATTGAGACAGTTTGGTTATGGGGGAAATAGGTTTACAATTGGCATTGAAAGAAAAGCTATAAGTATACAACTTAATAGCAATACTCTGAAAACAAGCCAAAATAAGCATTTCCTCTCACATCTGGGTCCATGTGGTCCAGTCCTGTGGATATTTACTTGAAAGTAAATTTTTTGAGACTTACTTCCTAGTAAGCATACAAAAGCATTGCAGCCTTATTAGATAGGCATTCACAAGATTATGGTTATAGCTGTAGATGGGTATGGTATGTCAGAACCCTGGAAGAAAGACTGACTAATACATTTTTCAAGGCAGAGGAACTGCATAACCATCATTACAAAAATGTACTTATTGTGTGCTAGTTCTGTGGACCATGTGTGTGGATCCTGTTTTTTGGGTACACTGAACCATATCTCTCAAAAAATGCTTGCAGTTCCTTTGCAGAAAGGAATTTTGTGTTGACTGTGAAAAATAACAATAGATTCAAGCCACCTTCATCAGCAAGGAGTATATTATCAGGAATCACTGAACTCCTTTGTATTCCTATATATAATTAAGTACCTAATCTTGAGTTATGGCCTTTCAAAAATTAGCATCATTATGAAAAGGGCTTTTTGTGGGTCATTATTAATTCTTTACATGGTGTTATTTCATTATTCAATTGTCTATTTTGCTCATCTCTGCTACTACTTTGGTTTCAAACCTGGACTGTGGGCTTTCAGGTCGTCGTCCCCATCTGCAAAATAGTATTTAAATATGTTTATCAACACTGATAAAACCTTTGCTAGATTCTACCATAGAGGCAAACTTTTCAGAAATCTTCTGAAGTTAAATGCTGCTGAATTAGTCTCCTGGAAAATATAGGAGTAAAGAACTTGATTAAAAATTAAGCTGCTGCTCTGAAGAGCATTGTGACTTTTATGGTGTTTCAATAGTGATTTAAAGGGCCCAGAATGAATTTCCTCTACTTATGGGATAACATTCCCTTCTTCTGAAGTGTTAAGGGCATGACTGAAAAGAGAACATCAGAAGAGACAATCTGAGGTTCGGGAGCTGAGAGAAATATTGAGGAAGTGGAACGCACCATTTTACTTCCATTCACAAATTCTGCCCAATTACTGCATTTAGAAAAATGCATAAATATACCCTCAGGGCAAGTTAGCTGTTGGCTTCCGGCATTTTAAAAATCTTGCTTTCTTCTGCAATGTGTAGTACAGATCACTTCACTGAGCTGGCTGGGTGTGTTGTACTGAACATATTCCTTATCCTAAGGACATTAGTTTCCTAGAGGCATGCATGACACATCTTGCTTGATCCTGCTCCCTACTTGTGGCGCATATATCAAAATGCAACTAATCTAAGGGTGCTTCCACTTAACCTGCCTACTGAACATTCATCCTGATTTGTTTGCTGGGAGATCAGATGGCTGATGCCTCAAACTAAGTGTTTTTCCAGCTTTGCAGTACATTTCCTTGTCACGCTCCATATAACAAAAAAGTCTAGTTTGGTGGGGTATTTTTTTAAAAGTTTGTTGCACAAGACCTCTAAATCAACTAAAATTGTGGCACCTTGATGCCACTAAGTGACTGAATCCCACCTTAAAATGCCAACAACATGGAAGTGCCCAGTGTTAACAGAGCAGGAACTGTGGTTATGGTTTGTTTAGAAGCACGGACAAAATCCCCCCATATTCTTTTCCGGCCTCTGAAGATTCTGTCTTGAGCAGCCTATTCCAAGTTGCTTAACTTAGGGGGTTTTTAAAGCTGAGTTCTAAATGCCTGACCAAATGAAGACTTTCTGTGCTCCTGCTCAAGTGCTTAATACATCACTGGGAGGGCAGGAAGGGTCTGAGAGAAATCCAACTTCCCTTCGCCTTGGGGCATCTGCATGATGAGCATGAGAAGTAGCTGAAGGGACCACACAGCCATTGCTGGTTCTCTGCCGGGGTTCACTGGTAGCTGGGTGGAATGGCAGGAGCTGACACAGACTGAATCACACAAGTGGTTCAATGGAAGAGCATATGTGTTGCATGCAGGAGGTCACAGGTTCAGTCCCTGGCATCTCCAGGTGGGGCCAGACTCTTACTTGAAACCCCGGCAAGCACCACTCAGCATAGACATACCGGGACTACAGCAGGATCTGACCAGTTTAATGTAGCATGAATATACTCTGAGAAGCAATCACTATTTGAAATTGGGAAGGCCTTTCCCTTTTGGGTTGCTGGGGTTTTTCACCATCCCACTGTAAGCCTCAGTGCTTAAGTCCTTTGGCCATGTTATCTCACTGAACCAACGCCCAAGACATCTAGAGAAAGCCACACAGACTACCCCAATATTTCTAAATACACCAGCTGGCAGCAGCTGAAGATGGAAGAGATTGCACACAAAGCATAAGCTCTACCTGTGAGCTATGCTCCTTCCCTAAATTGCTCCTTCATTACCGCAGTATCAACCTTGCTGTTCATGCTTGCATTTTGCAAGCAATCACTTGCTTTGGATATAATTATATCACAAGTCCATTAACAATTATTTCTATTTGAAGAATTCTTATCAAGATAAAACAATAATTTCCCTTGTTTCTTTTAGATCTTATGCCTATTTCAGATACCTCCTGGTGTATTTTTTTGCTCATAAGTTTTCCATAGTTTTTGTTTTATACTATGCCCTGATGCTACAAAAACACCAGTATTAGTAAGAATACTTAATTAGCAAAACCATCTTAAAAGAATAATGTTTTGCTCTGGTTTAGTTATAATTGTGAATACCTAGAATTAACAGAATTTAGCTTTTGTGTTATGCCACACTCCCCATGGCAGCCATTTTGTGTTATGTCACACCTCCTCTCCCTCCATAGCAGCTATTTTTGTCTAGCGCCCCCAGCACTCTCTGAAAATTCGAAATGTGTCCACTGGTCCAAAAATGTTGGCAACCCCTGCCTTGGTCCAACCTCCTGCTCACTACAGGAAAGTCAGAGCTAGAATGTCCCCAGCAGATTGCTATGCAGCCACTCCTGGAAGAGCTCCAAATTTCACTTATGATAATTAAATCAACTCCTTGGGCAAATGCAGCATTTTCAGTGGCAGGATATATGATAGTTTTTCTTTTGAATTCCCTCTCCTTTGATGTCTTATCACATGATGGGTATCCATGTGAAACACCAAAAGCAAATGTGCCAGCCTGCCTCATTTCTAGTCACTGAGATAATCATCTCTGTACCCCAGAGGATGGAACAAAAGAGAAGAAAGCTGTGCTAGACTTCAAATTCCTGCTGTCGTCTTAGATATTTGAAGGAATGGTACACAGGACCCCAAAGCAGTGGCTAGGCTACTATAGTAGCTTAGCTGTGAAAGGTAAATTTGATTGATAAGTGATATCAGCAGTGCTGGAAGATCACACAAGCCAACTGGAGCAGTTTCAGCGGCTAAAGTTGCTGTTCAAATCTGGGAGACTATAGAACAAAGGGGTAATTAATGGACAGAACTGATTTTGTTCTGCTGTTGGTGTGCTACCAAAGTTTCCTGAGGCTTCTGTGGGGGGTTGTTTCTGTCTGCAGACTTGTCCACACCAGAGCAAAAAGTAGACCCCACCCCAATGTTGTCCTGGACCTTTCCCCCTTTAAATATGGACTTTTTCAATCCTAGCCATTTTGGACTTTCCAAGGATTGAAAGATTTAAAGGGGGAAAGGTCCAGTACAACACTGGCATAGGGTGGACATTACCGGGGAGAACGGCAAATCCACATTTACTCTAGTGTGGACAAGTTATATGTGTATATATGAATTTTAAGTGTTTGTATGAGAATGTTGATGTTTTATATGAATTTCTAATGGTATAGTGTATTTATTTTGATTCTTTTAAATGTAAGTCTCTTGGAGACCTTGATAACAAGTGAGTCACAAACCTAATAAATACTATTTATTTGTGTGTTTTAACATTGATAATCTGTACTTTCATAAAATGTATCAAGGTGGCTTATAGCATATAAAATACAATAAAAACCAGCCTATAAATTAGAAACATTAATAAATGGAGTAGAGGAGATTTCTGGGTTTGTTTGTTTTTTAGTAGATTGACTAAACAAAGCAAAACCTTTTTCTATATTTCAAAAAGTGAAAATCCAGACACAAAGTTGGCCAAAGTTGTTGAGCTTTTTCTAGTTTTGTCCAAGGCTATTGAGCTATTAAGGAAATTCATCAAAATCTACACTTCTGACATTGGGTACATCCGGATTTTCCTGGACATTTAAGCAATTTTCGCCTGGACACTGTTTCCGACCATTAAATCCTGGCTGTGTCTGAAAAATTCTGGACGTATGGCGACCCTAGTTTAAATAGTGTGAAATGACAGGCTTAGGATTTGATTGCTGTGACCCAGGGGCCAGTTGAAGAATAATTTAAAGGATAGTAACACTGCATTGTGTCTTTCCTGGGATTACTGACCACTCATCACCAGACAAATACCATAGAATATGTCACAGATGGGAAACCTGTGGCCCTCTACATATTGAATTACTACCATCCCTGACCATAAGCCATGCTGGCTTGGGCTGATGGGAGCTGGAGTTCAAAACATATGAAGGGCCACACTTTCCCTGTCTGGGTTAGAGAGTGTGCTTCTCAAATAGCTTTGAGTCCTATCGCCTTGAGCTTTGTTGTTAAATTACTTGGCAGCTTTAAAATACTTGGAAATGTCCTCTTTGGACCTCTGTGGCAGGAGACTAGAGGGAGGGGTCACGATTTTTCTGTTCACAGCATGCATGACCAGATGCCACCTGAAGTTTACTTAATTGCATTTTAATTCTTTATGTCACATAAGGCAAGGCTCTGCGAACCTGTGGTCCTCCAGATGGTGTTGGACTCCAATTCCCATTGGCCTCAGCCAGCGTGGCTCAATGGTCATGGTTGATGAGAGTTGCAGTCCAGCAATATCAGGAAGGCCACAAGCTGCCAACCCTCGTCTAATGAGCTCAGATAAATGTTTGTGGTTCTTCTCCTCCCCACCATTCTAACTTCACAACAAACCTGTGAGCCGATTTGGGTCGAAAGACTGTGACTGGCCTAAGGCCTTCATGGCCAGGTCTGGCCCAAGATGTTTTGCTAGTTGAGGTAAATGACACAATGGCTCCCCCTTCCATGCTCAGAAGCTGACTGGCTTGGCAGTTGAATTGTGCATCAACACTCTCAACAGGAGAGCATAGCATCCCCTATTGCACCTGGTGGTTGCAACAGGCTGGTTGTGTTTGTGTGTGCTTGCAAGGCCATGTGGCACACATAGCTTTGATCTCCATCAGAGGGGAACGGCCAGAGGTGTGGCTAGGGGAGCTGTTGCCTTTGCCTGCCAGTCTGTGCTGCCTGAGGTGATTCCCTTATTCTTCATAATTATAGGGCCAGCCTTGCTCATGACAACAGAGTGGGGATTTGAGTCTGGTTTGACACCCTCACCTCTACTCCAAACTGGCTGCTCTCCCAAACCCTGAAAGCCAAGGTCGAGCAAAAGAAAGGAACATGCAAAAGAAACTTTAGCAAAACAACAGAGGCTGAGAGAGTGAGGCCAAGATGCCACCTCAAGCCAAAATCTTCTCATAGACTGGGTTGGGTTTGGCTCCAGGGCTCCATTGTTCCACCCGCCTAAGCTCATCTTTCAAGCATCTTCCTTCAGTGTTGGAGCTTGTTCATCATGCGCGCCAATTATGACTGTGCCTGTGATTCATGGTTTAAGGTGCTGTGGGTTTGCTGAAGTGCCTCAGGCATCCATTATCCTGAGGAAGAGGGCGCAGCAGTGAAGAAAGAGATTTGGGTGGATTTAGACAAACAATTAGGATGGATTTACCCTGAGATGAGACTCACTTCATGTGCAAATATTTTCCTCCACAGGAGCAGTATTTGTCTAGGAAAAAGGACACAATATAATCCCATACGGAGCTCAGTGAGTTTTATATTGGCTCATGCATACATGCAAGGTTGCTTTTGTAGGCATCTTTTTAGCCAATGTGGCTTGAGAGGAAATTCCTTCTTTAGTAGCAATCAACCAATCACTGAGCATGAGTAAAACCACTTTCAAAGTCATCCCAAAGGCAAATAAACCCTCTTCATGAGTTCACTGAGGCGTATGTAGGTGGGTGGAATGAAATTGCACCCACACCATACATTTAAAGCACTTTTACACCACTTTAACAGTCATCGTTTCTGCAAGGAATAATGGGAACCCCTCACAGAGTTATAATTCCCAGCACCCAGAGCAAAGTACAGTTCCCAGGATGATTGGGGCAGGGGGAGGCATGTGATTTAAATGTTCCTTACCTCCACAAGTTCAGTAGATGATAGCAGATATGTGCCCACAGGTATAATAAGTACAAAGGGTTCTGTGGTCCTACAGGACCACTGCTTCCCATCTACTTGAATGTGCAACAACAGACCTTGTCCCTTCATAAACTACTTTGCTCCCATTTCTTGCCCGTTCAGCACTCCTCTTTTTTTCACACCCTTCAGCAAGACATATGTTCCACCTTCCTGGTATCTTTTTACTCCTGAGCTAAACAAGTCATTGTAGTTTATTAGGGGGAAAGTAACCACTATAATTCAGAAATCTGAACGTTCCTACTTTTTAGTGCCAGAGGGGGTGGCAAACACCAAACATAATTGCAGAAGATTTATGTTGTTGTTATTTTGCCCTTCTTCTTGTAGGAGTTTGGGGTAGTACAACACTGTTAAAATGCAACAATGTAAAAATGTTATTTTAAAACCTCAAAAAGCTACATGTCTGAAAACAAGAATTGAACAAAGAACACCACCAATACGACTGGATCCCAAGGAAGTCATCTCCCAAAAGTGCAAGCAAACAAATATAGACTGTTTTTACAGGAATATTTTAAATTTTGAGGCCTGGAAACATTTGAAGACTAAAGCTGTGAACTACTGTAAATCTGAGCAGGGGGAGATAAACACTGGCTACATATCCCTGAGCTGCCACTAGATGACACTGTTGCTTCACCGACTAAAGCAGTTGTTTTTAAAAACAAGTTTCTACCTTTCTTCTACTTATTAGCCACCTTTCCAGAACTTCAATGAAATAATTGTGAACTTCGGATTTTAAACATTCTAACACCCTGGATAGATTACTTCAGAGCACTTTATGAGGTGGGGGAGACGACAAAGAACACAATACCTGTGCCAAATGCCTTTCTCTTGTGAGAGGAATTGGTTTATCTTAAAAAACAAACAAAAACTAAACTTCTAACTGGCTGAGCACTTTCCAGTCCTTATAAATCACACATATTCTCATCAAATAGAAAAAGGCCTATGAAGTGTTCCAGGAGGGACTGTGTGAAAATGTGCAAACTGCACATCTTAAACTGCTTCCTAGCCTAGCATTGGCTGAGGAGGGAGGAAGGGCCTGAGGGGGACCACTACAGCAAAGTAGCCACTGGGGGGTCAGGAATATGTTAACCTCTGCTCTTTCTCTTCGCCTTCATGTAGCAATGATATGGCCGCTGTAACAAAGAAAAACAAGCGGGATGGAACAGAAGTCACAGAGAGACGTAAGTGAAACCTTTTCTAGGAATAGATGATTCTTTAAGTTGATTCGCACAGACATTGCAGAGGTAAAAGTTAGCGCGCAATCATTTCACCCTTCAATATCCATGTGGTTCAATGTTCTTCTGACATTATTATATCATTTTTTAAAAGGCTTATACATAATGAAATGTTCATAATGCGGCAATGGGATCTTAAAATGTGAAGGCCCTTACTGCCTGAGTATTGGGACGGAAGAGTCATCTCAGGGTAACACTTCAAAGAAGAAAGGTTTATGTGAATTGGCCCCATGGTGGGGACCAAGTGGAACTTCCCGATTATTTCCCAAATGGAAGTTTTGATATAATAAGCCAACCTTGCAAACCAGGTTAATAGCAGTTTAATACTATATGCCTTTTCAGAAGCATTATATTGCCATTTTCAGAGATGGTTTCGGCTAAATATTTCACAGGGGTTCAGGCAATTATCCCTGCTGTATACATCCTCTGAAAAGCTATATCTCACTATGCCTTCATAAGTATCTCACCTGTAAAAAATTAAGTCCTTCTCTTAATTACCAAGATGGTTTCCATGGGTCAGAAACAAACAACTTTCAAAAGGAATTTGTTGGTTTGAATTCAAGACTCAAATTCAGCTTAGCAATTTTGAAAAAAAGAGAAGAAGTCGTGGTGACTTGCTTATCGCCCCCAAACAGGGAGAAAAGTGAGCACAGATTTGCATTAAAATTGCCTATGTATAGATGTGATTTTAGAAATAATGCTGTGATTTGAAGGGAAATGCAATTGATCTCACCACAGTGGGAAATAGTGTGATCAGGTGACCTGCGTACCTGCTCAATTTGCTGTCCAGATGCTAATGATTGAGGAGCAGCATCAAGGTTCCTCTGTAAATGAGGACAACCTATCCCATGGATTTATTCTTCTCTTCTCTCTCTCTCTCTCTCTCTCTCTCTCTCTCTCTCTCTCTCTTTACAGTTATTACAGAAACTGTTACCACCAGACTGACATCTCTTCCCCCAAGTAAGTGGCTGCTATACAGAGTTCAGTATATGTGCATGCATGCATCTCAGTTTGCTTTGTTTGTGCCTCTTTGTCAGAAGCCCCTCAAGTGTTTGTGCCACTGAGCTTATAGATCAAAGGATAACAAAAGCACCATCCTACTTACGGTTGCAGGAAAGTTACAGGAAAGACATGGATTAAAAATAGCAAGAGACTTTGTACAGCCTCTCTGTGCATGGGAGTTCACTAGGCCCATAGGCTTGGCTCAGAAGAATATATGGAACAAAATCCAGTTAGATCATATTATTTCTGAGCCAAGGAACATTGCCAGTAGAGGGTTGTTGTTTCTAAATATCAATTGGTCCCATTCTCCCATGGCTTCTGTATGACCTCGGCCCGCATTGTCCGTGATGATGTAACTTCCCTTCACACTATCAGCCTGGAAAAACCTGGGTGGGATGGGATGTGTTGACTACAACAGCTGTTTGAGTTTGATATCGAGCACCTTTGCTGAGTAACTTTTGGCCAGCCACACCATCTGTGGTGTGGTTTCTTTACCAGAGTAATTGTAAGGAGTGCCAAGCAGTGATAATAGCTCTTGATCGTACAACTCTTCTGACTAGGGTTCTAGCCTTCCCTTTCTCACTGGAACGTAATTCTCATTTCAGCTAAGTAGATTTAAAGTGGTCTGTTTTCTAGCACTGAAGGTGTGTTGCAAGTATGACACATGTGAGTGTAGGCAGGGGGACCCACCTAGTTAGTTCAAAATTGACCATGCGGCAGCCCTATTCTTGAGAGGAATTAATCCATTCCACTTTTCCTCAACCTCATACTCTCTAGCTGTTTTGAACCAGTGCTTTTTTCTGGGGGGACGCAGGGGTACACATACCCCTAAACATTTTGTGAATTTTTGTACTTTTGTCCATTTACTATATTTATTTCCCCCAATTTGAACTATAAAATGGTGATTTTCTTGAGTCAAAATGAGAGTACCCCCTAAACATTTTTTTTTACAAAAAAAGCACCGTTTTGAACTATAGTTCCCATCAGCCCCAGCATGTTTGGGGAAGGTTACTCTAGTCTTACATTATTTCTGTGACATTGATCATCATCATTCTATTATTAAATGCTGCCCATCTGACTCTGTTGCTCCAGCCACTCTGGGCAGCTTCCAGCAAAATATTAAAACTCAAGAAAGCATCAAACATGAAAAACTTCCCTGTACAGGGCTGCCTTCAGATGTCTTCTAAAAATCATATGGTTGTTTGACACCATATATGTGAGGCGTGCTCATGTTGTATATGGCCCCACCGAAAGGCCCCTATATTATTCCGCAGTCCTCTTTTCCTGCCTTTTCCCACCCACAGAATCTCATGTTGTGTTTACTTTGACAGAAGGAGGCAGTACCAGCAGCCTCAAATCAACGGCTTATAGTGGAGGAGGTGGAGTGGAGAAAAGGACATACACCCACGGCAGCAGTTATGTGACAGCCAGTAAGTGGTTCTCAGACTGAAGGGAAAGGGAAACAACATAAACGAGGAACGTAAAAAGGTGTGGGGAGAAAGGGCAGAAGCTTACAATTCAAAAGCGACAAGTGCTGTGTGTATGTGTGGGAGAAGCATTCCTCCTCTCAGCTTTTGTGGAACTACAAGAGTAGGGAAAGAGTCCTTGCCCAGAGATGCCCTTTAAAATCTGGAAGCAGGATCCTTTTTGTGGTAAATGGTGGGAATTTATACAACTGGTAGTTTTTCTTCTTCCAGGAAATATCACCACACAATTATATTTCCTTGCAATCTCCTGTGGTTCTCTGTCTTTTCTTGGCGCTTCTTCTTGGGCTCAGCACATGGGGGTACAGAGGAATCAAATAAAAACAGCTGTAAATAAACATTAGTTTATTGTATAAACTTATTTGGTTTGCCTTGGAATAGCCTTTCTGCAGAGAACATGGAAGGCATCCATTTAGACAACCAAGGAACTATCCACCCCGCTGCTCACTGGAGAACTCCAAACAGGCTGTGTGGGTGTGCCTTGATATTTTCTTCTGATGAGGCCGACAGCACTGCCATGTTTGAGGGGGCAGGGGCAAAGAGACCTCCAGGGACCCTCA
Organism: Podarcis vaucheri; assembly: GCF_965113315.1. Taxonomy (NCBI): domain Eukaryota; kingdom Metazoa; phylum Chordata; class Lepidosauria; order Squamata; family Lacertidae; genus Podarcis; species Podarcis vaucheri. Next base: position 47,531,079 of record NC_138763.1, on the reverse strand, counting down.
CCCTGGCTACGCCCTTCTCTCCCAACATGCCACCTGGGCTGCTTGTCCTGCCTTCTCCCCCAGTGCTCTGCCAATCTTGTTGCTTTGCCACCTTCTCACCCACTTCCTGGTCACTGCTCTCCTTCCCCTTTCCAGCAGGAAGAAACCCCATTTTCCTTACTAAAGAGGCTCCAGCAATAGCCACCATCTCCATTTCCCATGAGTTCCTCTTTTTCCTGCAGACACTCTGGGGAAATGAAGGTGGTGGCTGTTGCTGGAGCCTCAGCAAGCTCTTCACTGCAGAGGGCACCCTCTGCCATCATTGCTGGCAATCATCTGAAGACCCCTGGATTGTAGGGCCTTGGAGCCCCAAAGTCCAGCCCCAACAGAACCACTGGAAGGTAGCCTAGACAGGACAGACTTCACACAACTTCATGAAACTTTATAAAACCTTCCAGGTGTAAAGCTCTCCATAGGCCACACACACCTCCTAGAAGGAGAAGTAACGCCCCTAGTTAATTAACATGGAACACATTAGCGTGTTTTCTTGTAACGGTCCTGATTGAAATGGCTTTTTGGAATTTCCCTAGATACTTTAGGAATCCATATTGAAAGTATGATGCTCACAGCCACATTAAAAGAGCCAGAGCAGTTTGAGTTAATAAACTCTTGATGTTTCTATGTCTTAAGTCTATGTGTTCCAAGTCAGCGTTAAATTGGAGAGCAGGGCAGAGGAGGGAAGCAAAGGCTTCCTCACAAAAGTTCATTGTTCTTCAAACAGTTTAATGGGGAAGCCACTGAATGACACCAGATTCAGAAGTACAAGCAAATGTATGAGAACAGCCCTCTTCCTGAGATTACAAAGGGAACATTCTCTCTTCATAATTTGGAGCATGGCATTCACCCAGTATTCACATGACTGCATCATGTTAGATCACAGCTATCCCTCTGCTTTTGGAGACCTTATGAAAATCCAAGGGCAGAAATACATGCAGTGACCAGGACTTTTAACAAACTACATTTTAACCACACTATTCCAAGTAGGATTTGGGTGGGGTTTGATTTAGTTTGCATTTAAAGGCAAACCTACCTAACTCACTGTTCTTGAAACAATATGCAAACCAAGACACACTCACCCTTCAAAATCCACACTTCAACAAACTTTGCAATGTGTAGCAAACCACACAAACTTTTTGTGAAACTGATTAATGTCATTGACTTCTAAAGGCTATGGCTTGTATTCAGCGTAACTCTAAGTAACCATTCCAGCAGAAGGATTTATTCTTGTGCCATGGGATTCCCCCTCTCTCTCCTCACACACTCCACAAATGTGCACACACATGCACACACACACAAATCTGCTCTGGAGGGTTAAGGGAACCCCCCAGAAAAGATTCATGTGTCTGTGGGAGGAGGAGCAGGGTACAGGCCTGTTGTGCAAGTGTAAAGCCTTGAACTGACTGGATTGTTACTTAACACTATATTGGATGAAAGCCTGTTGCTGGCTGAATGGAAGATGGAGAGGGGTTTACGACCATGTGTACAAACCAGCCTGCTATACAAAGGTTAAGCGTTTGCTGGGTCCACTTTTGTCTCTGGCTCAGCCCACCTTGGCATTGTTTCCCTCCTTCCCAAAAGTTGCCCAATAGCAAATGTGACCCTCAAGCTGAAAAAGGTTCCTGTTCTAAGTAATAAATATTAAATTAAAGACCGGACTGTCATTTCCATCACAGTCTGGTCGATTGTACATACATTTTAGGAGGTCTTGTTTCATCTGTAGGTGGAAATGCTAGAACGAATACCTCCTCTTCCTCCTACAAGCAAGCCATCACTCCTTCTTCTACTCTTACCAAATCACCAGGCTCAACCTTTGAACGAAAAACCTATTCCACTCGCCATGCAGCATATGAAGGTACCATAGTCTCAAGGAAACTAAGGGGTGCACAGATTATGTTGGCTAATCATTCAACTATCCTAGAAGCCTGTTTCATTTGCACAAACTCTGGCTTACAGGGACCTCACAAATGTGCTCATTCCTTCAGAGAAGCTCATACCCACTCTGATCTTTCCTGGTCCTAGCTGACCCCAAAATTTTTTATTTTATTTTTTTGGTGGCTGACACAAATTTTGATTTTTTGCTTAACCACTATCTGTAACCATATTAAAAGCCTTGGCTACAGATGGTGTTTGAGGAGGAGAGACCTTAACTACAATCCCAGATTCAAATTACATGCTAAGCCAAACTTTTGGTTTTGCTATGCTTAAAGGACCAGAGAGAAGCAAAGTGGGTGTAAGCTCCTCTCTGGGATCCAACACAATTACGTGGTCTCTGGACACCATGGTTTGGCTTACCGTGACATGTGAATACTTGCCCTTTACAGTACTTCTGCTACTTTTGACCCTTTTGTTATTCGAATGAGTCACACCCCATTGTCATATCAATTCATGATCCATTAAGCCTTTTTGGAGTATAGCACTGTAATCCATTGTCTAACATAACACTTTCGTCAGCAGTGATAATCCTCTCTCTGCACTTTGCCAAGATCATTTCCTGACTTCTCATGCAGACTAATCAATAGCTCTTCCACATATGTCCTCAGGACACCTTTTAATTCCAGAGAAAACTACAGGATACTGTATATACAATGATGCTGATATGTTATACTATTGAAATCCCCTTTCCATATAACGCATGCAGCTAAATTTTAATATGAAATCTTCTTGTTTTTTCCCTGCAGGGAGCTCCAGTGCAAATTCCTCTCCAGAGTTTCCAAGAAAAGATTTTGGTACATTTCTGTTATTAATACTATGAAGGCCAAATTGAGGGCAGGTGCATATTAAATGCCTTATGGTCAGGGAGTTCAAAATGTTGAAAAATTCCTATACTCTTGCACTAGAATGAATTATGGAAATGACTCAGATTTGAGTATATTTCTTAGCTGTCATGTTTCCATCTGGTGCAGAGCTTTGCATTTAGAAAGAAATTGAATCGTTCTAATAGTTCTGGCTTTAGTAGATAAGAAGCTGAAATGCATGTGTCTAATATTTGGGGATAATATGCAAGTGCCTGATCTACAAAAGTAACGGGCAGCACAAGCATACCCCTTTCCCACTCCATCTCTGTTGTGCCAGAGTCCCAGGAAGCTGAAAGGAAGCCCAAGAGCCAGTTACCACTGTACTGCCAGTGCTTCCCATTCCTGGCTGAACTGCTGCAATACAGATTCCGATCAGATCAGGCCCTAGGAAGCTGGGTGGCATCGGAGGGGATAAAGAGTGCTATAGGTTCTCATTCCCCTGTCACTGGAAGCACAAATCATTCTTCCAATGTTTTCTAAGGATGTGTACACATACTATACCTTTAAAGCAGGTTATTCAAAGAACCTTCTTTCCCCCAAAGAATTCTGGATTTTCGTCAACCTTCTTATCTTCATCACAGTTTTTCAAAATAAAATTCAAACAATTGCATTTTCCTTGATTTTCACAGGTTCCTCTGCTACCAGGGGGCGAAGCCAAACTCGTGGTAAGATATAATATACAGTACACTTTGCAGAGATCCAAAGAGTTAATTTGGGCATGCCCAAGAGTGTGTGGGCATGCTAAGTGGTTTTTTGTTTGTTTATTTTGAAAGCTTTTTTCTTTAAGGCCAAGTCACACAAGTTTTTAAAAAAGTGGTTTGCTATGATGAGGCATGGAAGGTTGCTACTGAGGAAAGCAGCACTTTGAAATGTCAGCACATATTATGTAAAAGGAAAATTGGACTGGTGGGAGGTCTAGGAATGAAAGCAGAGTGCAATTTTATAAAAGTTGCTGTCACCATTGCATTATAATAATAAACTCATAAAAAAATGATTAGACAAGCCATAGTGTAGGAGAAATTAGTATTTTATTCCTGTCAAACTTTGCTGCATGTGGTCTAAATACTGACAGAACATACCACATGCCAAGCTAACAACCAGCAGCAATGAACCTTCTTCATGCCAAAGGTGTGTACAGGGTATCCAGTTACCATTACCTCTCCCTTCACAATAAGCCTCTTCTTTCATTTTGTCTTGTACAGAGAGTGAAATTCGAGTGAGGCTGCAGAGTGCTTCTCCATCAACCAGATGTAAGTGTTTGAGCTATTTTTTGTGGACTTGAACAAAGGGTAGCTGAATCTCCTTGATTAATAATCCAGCAGTTGTAGTGATGAACTCTTCCTTTGACCATTTGGTAGCCCTTTTTTCCATGATGCCATCTGATATTTTCCTAATATCTATTAGCCGGAAACTGTATAGGGGATGACAAAAATACACGAGGAGCAAGGATTACTATAATCCAATGAAGAAATTACTTGTGGCCTCAAGGGAAGAGGAGTCCTTGATGTTGAGGTGGAGCAGCCAGAACAGAGACAAGGGCTGCATACACACTATATCTTTGAAGCACATTTGAAACATGTTCTCCCGCCCCCCCCCCCGAATTCTCGTCACTGTGGTTTGTTAAGGGTTGCTGGGAATTGTAGCTCTACGAGGGGTAAACTACAGTGTCCGGAAGTCTTTGAGGGAAAGAATATGCTTCAAATGTATAGTGTGTGTGTAGCTTTGGCCTGCACCATTCAGCTCTATCCATCTTCAGATGCATCTGTCATTTTTAAGACCCAAACATATAAAGCATACAATTTTCTACCATCGTCATGCTTTTAATTTTCTACCTACATTGTCAAGTTTTGAGCTTAAGTCTCCAATATCTCTCTTCTCTTTTAGGGACAGAATTGGACGATGTCAAACGACTACTTCGGGGAAGTCGGTCAGCTAGTGCTAGCCCAACTCGGTCCCCATCAAGCACACTCCCGATACCTAAAAAAGCTGTTGTGGAAACCAAAATGGTGACAGAGAGCAGCCAATCAGGTATCTCATTGCTGGACCCCAGGAATTCCAGTATATTTCTAATCTATCAAATCACAGAATAAGGTGGGGAGGGTGGTAGAGGCTGCAAATGGTTGTCTTCTTTACAGGCCAACAGTGCAAGGATCACATTATTGTTCAAAGGTGCGTGCTTTTTCCTAGTATCCAAAAAGTAGAGTGAAGTATAACTGCTTCAGTCTCTCTTGGCAGTGATTGAGTGGCACCATTGCAACTCTTTTTTTAGTTTCATCAAAAGTAGTTTCACACTAGGTATGAGGAACCTATGGCCCTCTAGGTGTTGCTGGACTCCAGTTCCCATCAGCCCCAACTACCATGGCCAATGATCACAGGTGATAGGAGCTGTAGTTCATAGGTTTCCTACCCCTGTTCTAGACTAAAGACCAGGGCAGAGGTGTTAGTTAAAAGCTAGAAGGTCAGGACTCAGGAGTGACTCCTGACAAATAGGAAGCAACTGGAGGAAGCAAATATGCTCAGTGTGAGGAGGGCAAGGAAAGAATATGAATCGAATAAGGGATCTCTGCTGATGTCCAATTCCATGGCCACTGAAAACTGTGCTAGGGATCACCATCGGTTTATGATATTTTAGAACAGGGATGAGAAACCTGTATTCCTCCAGATGTTGCTGGACTACAGCTTCCATTATCCTTCTGGATAGCCACAGGTTAGCCATGCCTGCTTTAAAACCAATTTGAAGGACATATCCATGCTTTTCTCTATAACTCTGAAGACTATATAAACTTGTTTTTTAAAAAGGTAAAGGTAAAGGTACCCCTGCCCAAACGGGCCAGTCTTGCCAGACTCTGGGGTTTGTGCGCCCATCTCACATTTATTGGCCGGGGGCCAGCGCTGTCCGGAGACACTTCCGGGTCATGTGGCCAGCGTGACAACGCTGCTCTGGCGAGCCAGAGCCGCACACGGAACGCCGTTTACCTTCCCGCTGGTAAGCGGTACCTATTTATCTACTTGCCCCCGGGGGTGCTTTCGAACTGCTAGGTTGGCAGGCGCTGGGACCGAGCAGCGGGAGCGCACCCCGCCGCGGGGATTCGAACCGCCGACCTTTCGATCGGCAAGCCCTAGGCGCTGAGGCTTTAGCCCACAGCGCCACCCGCGTCCCTTGTTTTTTAAAAAAGGAAACACCAAAAACAGATTAGACCAAGTTTCATATTTTATGGTGCTGTTTAGGTGAGAGGAACAGAAAAAGAAATCACATTGCCTAAGGATCATGCATTGTATATAAAGATATATGGTTTTAAATGTTGCTTGTTGATTTTTCTTCCAGTGTCAGGGACATACGACACGACCATCTTGAATGCGGCACTCCCACCATACATGTGGTCCTCCACCCTGCCTGCAGGGTCGTCTCTCGGTGGCTACCACAACAACATGACTCAAAGCTCCTCTTTGATGAACACGGCAGCACATTCTACTGGATCAGGTACATGTTCACAGCATCGGCCATAGCAATTCTGCAGACAAGCTCCGAGATAACCTTTTCTGAAAATCATGAGGTGGCCAGTTGTGGTTACTCAATACCAGAAGTCTTAAAGACCACGAAGGAAGCATGCAGTGTGGATATTCTGCACCATCATTGCTTTCCTACATTTTCATTGCCATTCCTCAGTTGGTTTCAGAACTTGCCTTCACCGTACAGGTATAAGTGTTAACCATATTGGGAGTTGGGAAGGAATTGCCCCTTCTGGCCAAATTGCCTGAGTGACTGTTGGAATTTGAGGGCAATATATCGGATCAGGGTGGGATGTGTGCCCTCTAATGAACTCATTCACTTCAGACCTATATATTATTCAGTGGAATGTTAAATTTAGTAAGGCAAATTTAGATGGCTCTAAAGTACAACCGAGTGCCAGTAAAAGAAGAGTTGTGAAGCAGCCAGCTAAACAACAGCTTGCAAGATTAGGGTAGACATCTGCAAAGGTGTCAGTGGTTTTAGGCTAGGGATGGGAAACTTATGGCCCTCCAGCTCCCATAAGCCCCAGCCAATATGGTCAATGGTCACTGATGGCAGGAGCTGTCCAGATACAACATCTGGAGGGTCACAGTTTACCCCTCCGCCATGTTTTAGAGACTTCTTTCAGTGTGTGGAATTCAAATTGAAAAGTTTAAAGTTTACTGATCATTCTGCTACAGGACAAGTGATTTGTGTCACGTCCCAGATGCGTTGGAATCTTTCTGACTTCACCTACATAGTCAACAGTCTCTTCCTTTCCCCCCTACCTTCCCCCACAGTGTTTGGCGTCCCAAACAACTTGGCTCCCAGTTCCCCAGCTCTGCATGCTGGTCTCAGCAGTTCTTCCACAGGTGCGTTTTCTCCCTCCCTCCTTGATCCCACCTGTCAAGATGTGCGGCCATCAGGAGAGGGATATGCAAAGGGTTTGGTCTCCAGTTCTTCATGCCAGTGGCACCAGCACACCTGGACTAGTTTGTGGGATTCATTTAAAGCTCCTGCTCTGTAAACAGAAACACCTGTTTGAGGGATGGCTTAGAACTCCTACAGCAGAGGATTTTTAAAAAGTATTTATTGAAGATAATAAAAAATACATAAAATAAATACAAGTGAAATGAGCAGCACAAATGCTGCAGTGTGTCCCTGAGCCTGGGTGCCAGTCAGAGGGATGTCCTTACCTGTAACCCAAGTCAGGAGGTGAGTGGGCAAAGCCCTCAGGTCTGGCACCCAGGCTTGCATAGAAATTCCTTCCTTTACAAGTCTCTCAGAACCTAGGAATCGGCAAGGAAGATTTCCACACCCTTCCTCTAAACATTGAATTGTAAAGAGAACTTTCAAGCTATTTCCCAAAGTTAAAAGTTTATTCCTGCATAATAAGTTACAGAGATTTGTGCACTTCTGAGAGGACAATTAGAAATGAATATAAAACATGACAGACTAGCTCAGTTTATTACATGCAGTGTAAGGGAAGTCTTCAATTTTGGGGCATGGTTAATTTCAGACCATTCTTACCTGTGGTGAGTCACTATGGCTGTTTACTTTTTTAAAAAAAAAAGCAAACTTGCACCTCACCCCAGAATATTTTTATTTGCAGTATTTGGTGTTCAGAACAACCTGGCTCCAAGCACACTTGGTGTTGCCAATACTGCAACCACAACCGCAGGTAAGGTAACAGAACATTATGAAAATACCTAGTTTATGAGCCATTTGGGTGACATACATGTACTTGAGAAATCCAGCTCCTCATGGGATATTTTTAAAACCTTATTTCTGTACATGCTGGCCATGGATTAGCCTCAGACAGGCCTTTGTAGACAGTTTGATGTTGTGCATATTCACTAACTTCAGTTGTGACTGGATGCTCCAAGTGAGGGACTGGGCTGTAAACCTGGCCCCAGCATTTGGCAACGTGAAATAAACACCTCAGGCGGTAGATTACTATAGGCAGCAGTGACAGCCCCTTGATTGTTCTTCCTGATACTTGCCTCCACTCTGTGGAGCAATGGTAAATTAATCAATGCAGAGTCTTCTTCATAAACAGAATAAAACTTTACTGAAGGAAATAAACTTGTTCAGAAACAGCATAGTTAAAGAGCATACACAGAGTGCTCATAGCAGCTATCTTAGTCTTCAGAGAGACACAGATCTTAGTTATGGAATAACTGGAGCCCTGGAGCCGCTCTGTCTGCAACAACTCACTCACATACTGAACTGAGACTGACTCAGAAGACAGACTGAGGCCCAGAGAGATGGCTGGTTACATTTTTAGGGAACCCAAGATGAGTCATGAGTCACAGTGACATGGCAGTTTACTGCTAACAGTTACAGTTAGCAGGCTTGAAATGATTGTGCAGGCCTTGTAGTCTGAGGCTAGCCCTTGCCTGCTTTTGCTCTCAAGAACCTTTGTCTCATGACACTCCACTTTGTTGGAGGACAGAGCTGTGTATGCCACACAGCTGATGCTTCAGATGCAGTGAAAGAAGTTGCCCCATTTTTACTGTTGAAGCAAGATTCAGCTGCCCCTCTGGCTGGCTTCTGTACATGGAGTAGAGAAGGGGTGCTTTCTGGTCCTTCATCTCACACAGCAAAATGCTGTAGGCTGGCCCTGGCCATAGACAGTGATGGAACACATGCTGTGGATACAGAAGGCCACAGCATTTCTAGGTAGGACTTTCCTGCCCAAAGCCCCAGAGAGCAACTACTAGTTTGTGCAGAAGACAATACCAGGCTAGAGGGACCAAGAGTCTGACGGAGTACAAAGCAATTCCTTAATGCTCCAGATATTGATGAAACAATCACTTATACTCATAAGCTAATCACAGTGCAACATATACACATACTTGAGAGTACATATGTATAGGATTCCACTGCCAAGCACTATTTTTTCATTAGGGGTTTGTGAGAGTAGGGCATGCTAAAACCAGGGACCAAGCAGGTTACTTGGGAACCATGCCTAAACCCATGCTGAGTACCATGAGTCCGAACAGCCAAACAGGATTAGTAGAGATGGGACAGCAGACACTGTACCTAAGTACTGCCAAGCAGTGGCGTAGCGTGGGGGGTGCAGGGGGGGCCGGCCGCACCGGGCGCAACATCTGGGGGTTAGGGTTAGGGGGCACAAATCCACGGGTTAGGGGGCGCAAATCCACGGGTTAGGGGGCGCAAATTACTTGCCTTGCCCCGGGTGCTGACAACCCACGCTACGCCACTGCTGCCAAGTTATCACAATAATACTCACCTGCCTTACAGGGCTGTTATAAGGGTTGTTTGGATAGTTGCATTGAAACGCTTTGAACTTTAATAAAATGAAATAAAATATTATTTATTAGTAACTTGCAACTCTCTGCAGAGAAATACCTTTTCCTCTGCTTATTTACTCAAAAAATAAATAAATGGTGCTGGTGGGGAAGCAGATGTCTAGATCTCTTTCTTTGGCTTCTACAAACTGTGAACTGAAGTTTTATCTTCTTCTCCTTTATTAGCAACAGCATATGGAGCAAAGAAGAATACAACCCAGAGCTATGGCGTGACTAGCACTGGTGTGTCCACCTCATCTACAACTGGTGAGTCTTCATTTTCATTTTGCATTATATGGAAAACCAGTCTTCATATAACAGATAGAACGGCACCTTTTCTGCAATCCATAGTATACACATGTCTGCCATGGATTGGGGAGGTGGGGTTGTGTCACTAGTGATGTCATAGGCACTACTGAGGACATGCTAGTGGCAATTTTTTCATGTATAGAAATGTTTTCTGGATGCAGGGGATTAGAAGGGACTCGGGCCACATACAGACTGACCACCCCCCGCAAACACACAACAATATAAAAATACATTATATTAGGGAAAATTCCTTGCAAAAATCGCATACCAAAAAAAGCCTATTAGAATAAATTTGCACTAAAATGCTGACAATTTTTTTTTAAAAAAATAAGAATTACAAACTGATGTATAAATGTTGGGAACTAAGCTGAACTCCAGATATCCCAGGACTGAAATTCCCATCAGCCCCCAGCAATGTGTGTTATTATCCAGATTGTCCACTAGATGCAGCTGCTGCATTTTGAAAATAAGAATAAAGGCCTAGTGCACTAAAGCGCATGGAGAACAGATTAATCTTCTCCCTAGTGCCTGTTTTGCAGCCATTTTACTTCATGAAGTCTAATTGCAAAACTGATATCATTGTCCTTAATTTAAACTATGCCAGACGGTCTTCACAGAAACATTTCTTCATAGTTTTGTTGGATAAATCAAAGGCAGCAGTTGCTTGCATGGCAATTCCATGAACCCATTATCACTAAAAAAGAACATATTTTAATCAAGACAGCAGCAAACCCTGCTGTCACCCATATGGGATTTATTCCCTGTTCTCACCCATATAGACTTTTTCCACCCTGTGCTTTTGCTGATGTTGGTGCTTTTGGTGCCTTTGCTAGCATTGCCAAGGGTGTCAAAGCACAGAATGCAATAAGACATTTACAAGTCTAGATACTGAAATTGACATTATACAGTCCAAATACTGAAAATGACATTTTGATAGTCCAAATATTTAAATTTACATTTTAGCCTACAGCAGAAAGAGCCAAAAGACCCTAGCAGAAATATATTTTGGATACATCCTTTTTGGACAGGGTGTTTACCTTTTTTTCTTTCTAGCATGTTCCTGTGCCTTTAACAACTATGGCAGGAATTCAATAGATGGAGCTTTCCCCTGTTATATATGTACTGAAAGCGTTAGCAAAAGTGTCTTTCTACCCAGCATAAATTTGTAATCCAATTTGCATTTTGTCTGAATCCAACATTTGTGGATTTTTAAATAACTGTCTGAAAATGGACAAAGCAATCCTCTACTGCAGTTACACTGGGGCCAGGGATAAGCTGCTGCTGCACCAGCAGAACAACGCCCTATCCAACACATGCTCAGTCCAGTATAGAAAGAGAAAGCATTTGGGAATAAAAAATGTAAATGCCTCAGAAATGCATCCTTGGCAACACCAGCATTGTCCACCAATCCCAGGGCACGGCAGATGTTATGCACTCACACCAGCCAGAGAACAGAGGGAGGCATTCCATGCCAGCTGATCTGAGCGCATGGCCCTAGTGCAGTGATGCCACAGTGCCTCCAGCACATGAGTTCAGCAGCACAAGGAGCAGCACACTGCTCCCAAGAGAACTTGGGTTCCCCTGCAAGATGGGATCTATGCATATGTACAGCCTCAGAACTTGATCAGTGTCCTCCTGGCAATCACTAGACCAACCTTTTGCCTGTGGAGCCACTCCGCCAGCATGTCTGAGTCCTTCTCCTGGCATTTATGCCATGCTTGTGGTGTATCTGGCATGCCACCCGCTTAGCATGGTCTGCCACCAAACTCTGTAGTCTGGCAGCCGACAGATCTTCTCTTAAAAATTGCCCCTAAATATGGACATCCAAATGTTCAGGTCCCCAAAATATATGATGAGGCTGGAACAGGGAAATGGCAGATTCATGCCAACAGCTTGTATATTCATAGGGCTATCGTGCAATAGTTGCATGCTTTCATTTACTTTTACCTTTTTCAATGCCATCCAGCTGCCACTACCACAGGCTCTCAGAATGATGACATCCTGCGCAAGGACTGCAAGTTCCTGCTCCTAGAGAAAGAGAACGTGGCTCCCAAGAAAGATGTGGAGCTGTTGATCATGACCAAGGACAGTGGAAAAGTTTTCAGTGCTTCCGGCACAGGGCTCAGTGGAGGTTTGTTTCCTGCCTCGTTCTCATGTCTCACACCCACTGGCGACTGGACTTAACTCAGACATTACTTTGGTGGGGTAGAAGCTGCCTTCCTATGGTCTAGTTTTATACCACTCTAGTAAGGTCTAATTGGGGAGACAGTATAATTCCTTCCCATGCAAATGTTAACTGACTCCCAGCTCCCATGCTGTTTGTTTGTTTATCAAGATTCATATACCACTGAATATTCAAAAACTATAAGTAGTTTATGTAAAACTCTTGTGGTAACATATCAACTGGTCCTACGATGCATGTATGCAAGGTATTTTTCAGGGGTTGGTTGTGCTATATCTCATTAGGTATCCAGTGACCAGCATGTGGTGGCTCTTAGCCCAGCCATCTGTGCTGCCATTGAGAGCATCTGTGGGAGCAGTGCAAGTTGCATCTGACAAAAGGTTCTCCCAGTCACTTCTGGTTTGCTTCTAAAGCCCCTGATCTGAAGTGTTTCCAGTCCCTGTGTATTCACACAATCAGTGGTTATCCTGGGAGTAGTGGAGTCATATTTTTGGTGGACAGTGTAATCACCCCATAATAAGTAAGTCAACATGAATGAGGAAGAAGATTGTTCCAAAGGTACTGGAACTTGGTCAGTTCAGACATACCAGGCGTGATATCTACTTTGGGATACTTCTAAATGTGTTTTGTTTGGGCTGTTTACAGGCTGTTATTCAGAAGACACCCTAAAGAAAGACAAGCAGGCTTTCTCTTCCTCTTATGCTGGAGATTCCTATCTGAAATCAGAAACAAATGGTAAACCTCTGATTCTCTGCCTTGAAGTGGGAATAATATTTTTCCAACATAGCTATAGAAATAAATGTGTGCGCTTGTATACGTACATGAAAATTGTGTGGGTGGCTATTGTACCACGGTACAATCACGTGTTGAGAACTGGATGTAATTTGTGGCTTCCTAGCACCTATACATGATAAAACAGTGTTTTCCCCTCTATACACATGTGCTAGAAAGTGCCATGTGCAGGAAATAATTGAGGTGTTGCTATAGTCATTCTGGAGGTGAAAGAAGCACTTTAGGGTGAGTCGGGTTTGGGGGTGGGGAAACATTTTCTTTATAGGTATCTTTCTTGTGGTTGTGCATGGGTGTTTGCAACTGTTGCTTTCTATTTTTGCAGATGCTTCTGCACCATTATTTTTAGAGTTTCTTATCCTTTTTCATTTTTAAAAAATTACAATGTAGGTTGCAGAAACCTGTCTAATACTTACCACCCTTAATGATGAAAATTGCAAAATTGTGGCCCTATTATCTGATCAGTGAAGCTACACTGCAACTGTTTTTCTCAAGATCCTTGTTTGGATTGGCAGCTGTTGCCCTGGCTTGAATTTCATTTAGAAATAGTGTGGCTGCATGTAGGAAGACTATTTAGCATTTGTTCTTGTTTTTCTAATAGGAGGACTAAGATCTATTTCAACAAAGGACAAAGCTACTTATGCAGGTGAGTGTGTCTGCCTTAGAAGGGAAGCAACGTTTTATAGTGATTATAGCTTTAAAAAGTCACTAGGTAAAATGCAGCCCTGTTAACAGCTGATATGCAGAGGCACAACAGAGCTACAACCCAAAGCTCAAATGTTCCTTAACATGCCAACTAAAGTCAATGACACTCCAGTAGAAATGTTCCAGTCTACTGGGGATTGCAACTTGCAATCACAACCCACCAGGGAGTTCTCCTGTCTATGCCTCACAAGCGAACAGAAGCTGCACAAGAGCTCACTTAGTGTTTTCATGTACTTTTACTGAGTCCAGAATATCAATCCCAGATGTCTCCCTTGCTTCAGTTGCTAGAGAGTTTTCCCAGAGGAAGTGTAACGCTATTTGAAATCTTTTGTCAAGCTTTAAAATCTTTCTCATTGATTTTGGCAGAGACTTAAACTGGGGACTTCTGGTTCGTTGCTTGTGATTTTAATCACTTCATGACACAAACCCTCACCAAGTTTGGGATGTTACATTTAAAGAAAGATAAATATAATGGCTGTTTTCAGACATCATGATGAACCATAACTGATCCATGGTGGGAATGAGCAGTAACCTCACACTACTTGGTGTGCCCTTTGCCTTTCATAGGCACAGGAGAAGTTTGGAAGCATTTGCTTCCATTTTTAAAAATAACTACAGTGTGACACATTGTTCAAGCCCCACAAACTATGGTTAATCCTAACTATGGCTTGTTTGAAAGAAGCCATCTTCACACTACTGCAGTTTTGAAGCTGGCTTGTTTCAGAAACCCATAGTTAAGTTTAGGAGGTAGCTAAATGTGATTAATTAAAGCTGTACTGGGGGAGAAAGGAATAGTGGGGAGTTCATGAACCAAAGGGAGGGGGTTCGGGGCTCATCCCAGTCATTATATCAACCATGGTTTGTCATGATTCCCAAATGAAGCTATTATGGAGAGAACTTTAAAGAATATATACATAGTGTTGGAAAGTGCTATGCAATTTCTATGTGATGAAGGCCAGTTTATAAATTTGGTTAATAATCATTAAATGGAAGGCAGTAAGTAAAAGAATCTTGACAAACATTTGTGTGGGACACCTTGGAACGTTTTCCAGCCTACACCTTTGTGGAGCCACACTCTCTTGTCTAACCTGCTTTTACTGTTGTGTCTCTGCTCCCTATAGAAATCCGAGGTGATGATGGATGTGGTGGAGCAGGAGCTGCTCCAGCCTGGTGCCCCTGTGCCTCCTGTTGCAGCTGGTGGAAGTGGCTCTTAGGCTTGCTGCTAGCCTGGCTGCTTCTCCTTGGTCTACTCTTTGGGCTTATTGCTCTGGGTAAGTTATTACAAGTGAACAGGAGAAGTGATGGGTTGCAGCTAAGGAAGGGGATGGCTTAGTAACAACACAAGAGGAGACCAACGGGATCAGGCTAAAGGCCAATCTAATCCAGCATCCTGTAGTCACAGTGGCCAACCAGGTGCCTATGGGAAGTCTGCAAGAAGCCCACAAGTAGTACTCTGTACCAACTACTACTGAGCAATCAAAACAAACATGGGGCCATTGATTATGATGAGAGCATGGTCTTAAATTATTTAGGACTGGGTTGAAGGGATCTAGGCAAAGTTCTCTGTGAAGAACCTGGGAAGCCCAAGTGTTTTTCTCCCCATGAGCAATGCAGGAAGGACGCCTTCACTGAAAAGGAACAATTCAACTTAATTACATATTTTGACTTTGGTTCGAGAACTGACCAATCTGAGTTGTTTGGCCAGTCATATGATGATATAGAATTTCCTAGGTAAAATGCTCTGTGTATGTATAACTAACATGGGGCTTGAACCCACAACCCTGAGATTAAGAGTCTCATGCTCTACCAGCTGATATATATATCACACATACATCCTCTGAGAATCCACTGTTCACTCCTTTGGAAGAAGCTCTCAGAATTGTTAAATTTCCCACAATTCAAGAAGGTTTTCTGTTGCACTCTCCCCACCCCTAGGCATTTTATATTCAGTAAGTTCCCCACATTCATAACTATTTGTGATTATTATGGTATTGGGGCAGTCACACACAACCTCACTTTCAATACCGTTTGTATCTGCAAAAACGTGGGGGCAGTCACATTGCTTCACTTCCAATCAGTGCATATCCCAAACTTCCTGGTGAAACCCTATAACTTTTTCTATCACAAATGGTCTGGGTTTGTTGTTTTTGGTCTGTTTTTGTTCTATAGTTCCTCTGGATAGTGCTAATATAGTAGCATTGGGGACACTTCACAGTGCAAGTAAAAGCAGAATAAATCCACCAGTAATGTACCATTTTTGAATAAAGAACATGTTGAAGAACACACCTGCGATAAAACAGCAGTCTGGAGGACCCCCAAGTTTCATCTCAGTTCTGGAAAAGCAGAATGGAGGCACGGAGCGGGGACTAAAGTTGTATTCACACATGCAAATGGTAAAACCAATGATCATCTAATTCTTTGTTTTAACTTATTTCAGCGGAAGAAGTGAAGAAGCTGAGATCCCGGGTGGAGATCCTTGAATCCCAAGCCAGCCGCTGGCAGGTTCAACCCAACACAGTTGAAAATGTACATGCTGTACATTCTGAGAGATATAAAGCAGTACAGGGTGATATTAGTGACGATCAGTTGTGGTTTTTAATGAAGAAGAGGCTGGATGTGGAACGAAGCAAAGGTGAGGAGCCCACAAAATTCCACAAGGATAGAAAAAGAAGCAATGTATTTGCCAGAAAATGTGTAGTGTTCTTTAGCTACACTCCTAAATTTCCTATAACACAATTAAACTGGAGGGAGGAAATGGAGCATAATTGAATTATTTGGACTTTGAGGTCAGTCCAAACCAATCTGTATATTTGTATCAAGCAAAAGACTAAACTAAACTAAAATTAAAGACTAACACTTTTTCTGGTGTAAGTTTTAATGGATTAGAATACACTTCATCCGATGAATGAAGTGTAATTCTGGAGGTTATCTGGAATAATGCCATACCCAGATGTCCAGAGGGTGGAGCATTCATTCCTTTCCTCCAGTACTGAGGATCCTTATATTTGAGAAAGCTGCTGTATCAAGCAACATGATGCTGGGAAAATCAGGAGCAAATTAGTCTGCCATTGGCACACCTCCAGGATGCCATGTTTACTCCCTGGCTTTAAAAATTCTAAGAGATTTCAAACTGGATGACACTATGCAGCCTAATTTTGTGTTAATGGGCAAGTAGTCTAAAGAAGATCCATAGCCAACTGAGAGGTTTCCAGGAAAAAATGTTTTTGGTTTCCAAACTTCACATACATTCCACTGCCTTTCTGTTGTTATATTAAGCCAGAAGTAGTTTTGGGTCATTTGCACAACAGAAATATGACTAGCATTTTGTTTCCTTTGCAGGTTATTTCCAAGGAGAACCAGGACAGAAAGGTACCTGTGTGCTGCATCTCTGTTTTGATATGTATTAGGGATCTCTCTTACTTTCAGCAATGCATGTCACAGAAATGAACAAGTGTTTAGGATGGGTTTCGTCTGCCCCGATAATTATGATTCTCAACCCAGAATGGGGTTCTATGAGAAAGTTGAAGTACTACCTTTCTTGTGATTCTCCATGGGAAGCCATGATAGATAAACCACTTTCAAACCAGTTTCAAACTAGTTTAAATGGATTGCATACAACACTACGTAAGCAATGTTCTACTAGTGCAATGGGACGTCCCCTTCCCTTCCTCTCCCTGTGCTCCACACAAAATCTGCTCCAGAGAATCCCCCGACCTCAAGCAGATTTTGAGGGTGCTCATTTTTAAGGGGCTGCAGGGGAGAGGGGAGAATGGGAAAGTTTTGTTGCGCTAGGGGAAGTCTGCTGCATGAGATGAATGGCAGCATTAGACACAAGCCAATTTGTTTAAAATTTAGAGAATTCACAGGAAAAAAATATTCCAAAGAAATACAGAGAAAGGTGTAAGGAGTAAATTGGTTCAGCTGAGCTGAAGAGCTGATTGACCTAGAGATGACCTTGACACTGTCTTTTATGATCTCCCAGAACTACCCCCATGTGTGACAGTAATTAGAGAGAGGTTGATAAAATGAGCAAAGCCTTATTTTGATCCCACAACTAATGCATTTCTGTCCCTTTTGTTCTGTCTTAGGCGATATGGGCACCCCAGGTGAGTTTACGATTCTCAGTTCCTGTGTGCTATGACAACTTATTTGGAGTAACTTTTCTTTGTGTGTGAGCATGTGTGTGCAATGGAGCTTCCATGGCCACTAGGAATCAGGACAATAAACCTGTACAGGTGCTCTAATTATGCCATCATTATATGAAATGGGGGCGGGAATCAATAGTCTAAATGCTGTATTGTTTAGCGTCTGATATCAAGCAACAATCGTTGTTAAGGAAGAGATTAGCATTGGGCACACCTGCCTAACAATTGTGGTACTATCTGAGATGTAAAGAGTTCAGAAATTCTTATATTATTGGAGTGCTAGTTATATATAAGTGCACTGAAAAAGAGAAGAGAAATTTGGATTTTGCAGGTAGGGTGCTTAAAATTAGTGGGGAGGAGAATATCAGCTGTTACCACAGAACACCTTGTTCATTTTCTCTGCTTCCCACTGTGATCAGTTGCTGCACCTGTATTATGCAACTTGATCTGTTTTGTCAAGTCTGAACATCACAAGCACAATGAGAGGTACCTTCAAGTTGACTTGCAGCAATTTGCAGTAAGGCACTTAGATTGCCTTTGTATTAGATGATACTCATTGGAAGACGAGATGGAAAAAAAGAGCGATTACTGACAGATTCCTTCACTAAAGACAGATTGGTCTCTGCAGGGGAGTAGGCAGAACTGTAGAACTCAAATACTGAAAATTTAATATATGATACTAGACTTCATTTTAAATCAAATGTGGGAGTGGTTTGCCATAGTAGAACTCAGTGTTTGATCCCCACATTCTTATTTTTTTAAACTTGCCCTTAAACTGATGCTGTTTCAGGCCAACTCATCTGGTTATTGCCACAGTTCATTGAAAATGTTAAATTTGAAGCAACAATCAAAACTTGAATTCAGATATTGATGCTGATTTCATTTCAGCTTCTCTACATTTCCCTGCATGTCACAAAGTAGCAGTGCATAGCTCTTTTTAATATCATTTGTTTCATTTTATAAAAAGAAAAATAATGTCGTTTTAACAGGTATTCCTGGCATCCCTGGGCGTGAAGGGCCAAAAGGACAGAAAGGCAGCATGGGTAAGCAGATCAAAGAATAATGAGCAATTTGAGTCAGAGTGCAAGCCAGAATGCAGGGCCAGAAACACTAGATCTCAGGTAGACCTTGTTGCTCAAGCAAAGCTTCAACTGTGACAGGAAGCCCTCTTATACATCCAGCCCAGGAGGAGCCAATGGCCAAGTCAGTCTGGAAGGTTCTTTCCCGAGAAGTCAGTGACACTGCTTGCCTTATTAGGTAGCATCCAGCAGTTCCTGATATTTTCCTGAGAAGCTGCAGAGAAATGGCTCAGCGCATGGGGCAGCGGGCAGCAGCTACTGACACAGGGGAATTTTTTAGCTCTACTGAGTAGAATGTGGCATATGTTGGGACCTGGATTCTAAGGTACTGGTTCTCCTCAGGTGAAACCGGCATGGAGGGTCCCATGGGACAAAGAGGGCGAGAGGGACCTCCTGGACCTCGTGGAGAGCCTGGTGCACCTGGATTTGGACAGAAAGGTGACAGAGGTAAACAATACTTTTGTGTCTTGCTTTCCCACCTACCATTGTTGATCACTTCAATGAATATTACAAAATTATTGTGGGAAGGGAGACCCTCTTAATAGATGTTTTTCTTATGACAGTGGCTTTCAAACTTCTGCTTTCAAGCTACACTTGCTACTTCAGCTTGTCTACCAAAGAATGTCTGACAGAAAATCCTGTGCATTGCAAAGGATGTGATACTTGGCAATGACTAGGACTTTTGGAGCTCTGTTGCCCCACACCAACCCCAAAAAACACTTGACACCCCTGTGTCTACTATATATTGCTAGGGAAGTTCTGTAGTAATGGTGAAGTTGCCTTTCAGGGGAACTTACCCAGATAAAATTCCTAGGAATCCCATAGTTTGAAAAACACTGCCTTAATATTGTGCATGGGTATGACAATAACTGTGTCATAAGCTATGCTTGGATAGTTTCAACAGTTGCATAAAATGGCAGCAATACTGTTGTGGAAAAGGCAGTAACAGTCTGGTATTTTTCCGAATGACATAAATGTAAGAAAGGTTGGGCTGAGAGATGAGTTTGTTTCCCAGTAATGTACTGTCTGTTGTACTTTAATTACTCATTAATCAGCGATACAAACAGGGTTGGGGACCACAACTGCATGCCCCTCAGATGCCAAGTAAATGGGGCTACCAGCCCTTAGTCATTCATATGAGTAATGGGATACAATGAAACTACAATGGGAGTTTGTTTTGTGGCAGGGAAAACAATACCTTATCTGTGTCCATAGAACTCTGGTTCCTACAGAATGTGTCTCTCTGCTCATGGTGTTGAGGGGTGAGGTGACGAAAGAGAGGCTTGGAAAACACTACTCAGCTGCTGTCCCCCAAACACTACCTAACTGTAACCTTATATTCTGAATGGGGTCACCTGACTACCTCATAGACTATGTAACCAACCCCACCAACCACATCGGCCTCAACAGGGTCAGGAAGAGAAGCATTTTCCTTCTAAGGCTGAACATAATAACAAACGTCAGTGCTGTGTAGTTGGTCTTCTTGGTTCAGGGCCATGAAACCAAGGAGAAACATGACAGAAAGAATTAGGCTTCAGTAGGTTACTTAATGGGTTTCTCTCACATTTTACTCTGCAGGTACTCCTGGCGAACCAGGACCTCAAGGTCCCCCCGGTGCCCCAGGTTCTGTTGGTCTCAAAGGTAAATTTAGTCCCTAGCAAGGAAAAACAACAAATAAAAAACACACAAATAAAAAAGCTCAACAGTTATCTATGAAGGAAACACGAGTTGCAACAGTGAAGCTGAACGCATTAATAGTACTTCGCTTTTTTACCCCTTGGCTTTATTGTGATGAAGGAAATATTTGAGGATATTCAGAATAAACTGGGTGTATATTTTAGAATACAATGGAGTAGTTCTTAGTTATCCTCTGTTGTTGTATTTACATACACAAATTCTCTGTATGGTCATTGATGTGTTTTTAAAAGAAATCTATTTTTATCCTAGACCGTAGTGTAGGCTAAGGGTACTTCTAGATGCATCTAATATTGAAAACAGATTGTTCAGATGTTGCAAACATGCTGTTGGCAACTGGTTTCTTTACCTATAAATGGTAAATCCAGATTAAATGGGGGGAAATACAGGCCGGCATTTTTCATGCCAACCATGTTGTCTTGGTGCTACAAAAAGTTGCGTTCATGAGATTGCAAATGTATTATTTGTTCATCTTTAAATCACATAATTCCTGAGCAGCTGCAATGTTTCCTCTTCTAGGTATGATGGGTTCACCAGGTCCCCATGGTCCTCCTGGTAAGTATCATGTTCTCATTATGTAGTTGTAAAATATAGTAAACCCAGGTACTGTAACTGGCAGCATCTGGTATATTGCTTCTCCTGGCTGAAAAGTAGTAAAACTATACAAAAGAAAAAAGAAAAGAGAGCGCTACAAATAAAATATGTCATCCACTCAATTTTCTGCTTTTCAGGAACTTCATATATTATGTGCTTGACCCTTATTGATTTTACTTTTCTTTTTAGGTCCTCCTGGGCTTCAAGGATTTAGAGGTGAAGTTGGTATCCCAGGTGGTAAAGGTATGAATCAGCGCCCAGAGCCCAACTTATCTGTTTCAAATTATAGGAGAGAAAATAATATATGGTTCTTTTCTGCCACTATCTATTAAGTACCTATAGCAGATAGTTGAATCCCTATCCCAAGGAGGACGTGGGAGCACCTCTTGACTGAAATTAAATAATAAAATGAAGAATATAAGCAATTTAAATGGTGAGGGTAACAGTTTTAAAAAGTGGGTGCATGCATGTGTTCATGGAAAAATAAAGAAGAGAAAGAGAGAGTGCCATGTTCAAAACTGTGTGTATTTTTTAATTTGCTAGTGAATTGACATGTGTTGGTAAAAGGCCTTTGGATATCATTTGGATATCATTGGGAAAAGGCCTTTGGATATCATTTATTTATTTACCCCTCTCCTTACCTAAAAAAGCTCTCAGAGTGGATTTCATAAAATGAATAAAGACAAGGCAGTCTAATCCAGATTACATTGAGCATTAAAGATATTTGGGGTGTGTAGAATCCCCCCTTAGGAGTTTGACAGATGCCCTACCTTAACTGTTCCTTTCAGTTCAATATGGATGAATGATTTTACTATCCAATCTTTTTGCCCCAATTCCATTGTGTCTGTGTGTTTTTAGGTGAAAGAGGAACCCCAGGAGCACCTGGAACCAAAGGTATGCTGGATAATAATATGTGATTCCTCAATAGCTATCAGACTCCTATTTCCCCAGTCACTGGGGTGTTCCTTATATGTTTGCCATTAATATGTTTTTTGCTTTGATGGGGAAGTTTCAGTGTGAATTAATTGCATAATATCAACTTTTCTTTTTGTGTTTTCCTTTTAGGAGATCAAGGGGAAAAAGGACCCCGTGGTCTTACAGGTATGTAGTAAATTATCAAGGATTTTGAAAGGACAACACATGAGCATTCATGCTTGCCCATGATGACTAAGAGGTGTGCCTGGAAGGTTGTCATGCTTGAGGACAGGCAGGAAGTGAAGGGCTTTTCCCTAGTTCTAAGGAGAACCATGGGTTCCCTCCATTCAAAAGGTAGAAAGCCTGAAAGATCAGGAAGGTTTTTTCTGGGAGCATCAGTGATGAAGCAGTTCAGACTGGGAGCTTATGACAGGAACTAAGACTTGGCCACTGGCTCTCACCCAGGTCTTGATGCTCTGATGTGATCTCAAGAGAAGCACCTGCAAGAATTGCATGTTGTATTTTAATCTGATATTGAAGATGGTTACATAGTTCACCTCTTTGTTTCTTATACCAGCAGCAACCCATTAAAGCAGAACTGTGCACATCATTCTAAGCCATTCCTGTTTGATTTGCAGGTGAACCAGGTTCCCGAGGACTACCTGGGCCTCCAGGTGAAGCAGGAGCTAAAGGATCAGTAGGTGAGTGAAAATATTTAATATTGACCTTTCTGGAAGATAATCTACTTCAACCCACTGTCTCTAGGACTCTTGGATCATAAGATTCAGAATAAAAGTCAATCTGAGGGACTGAAATTTAGCTGCCTTCAAAAGACAGAAAGCATTTTTTTTAACGCAGTTCAGTGTAGGGTCCCTTCCAACTCTACAATTCCGTGATTCTATGTTCCTCACTGTTGGGGGATGCAAGAGGTGTGACTGGCATAAGTGCATGTTTTAAGTCATGTGTGAATGATCTCTTTGTGCCACTTAGTGAAGGCTAGTATGGATATGAACATGTATTCCGGTCTTCTGTACACTTGATCATTGATAAGATTATATTGGCCCAGTTCACATGCCACAGTAAACCATGGTTTATTTGAATGAGCAGTGTGCTGTTGTATGCGGTTCAAAAGTTATCTTGGTGCTGCTCCCCTGCTCTTGCTGCTGCTGCTGCATTGGATTGAAATAAGCCAGAGTCTGGTTTGTCATGCAGTCTGAATCCAGGTTTGTGGTTTGTTTTCCTCAAACAAATCCTAAGTAGTAATTCAATAACCAACTGTGGCTACCACTTGCGGGGTTCTGGCTTGATTTATTCACAGTGAAGCGGCAGTAGAAATTTGGGGTGAGTTCCATGGGCACTTTTAAGCACTGTGCACCAGTACAATACCTGTTCACTTATGTACTATGTATTTTTGAAAGTTGTGCATCTGTTCATTATGCAGTTGAACACTTCTTAAGATATTATAGTGAAATTCTGCATGATCATTCCTGAGGTCAAGGAGCAGGTTTTCTTCTATGTTTGGATATAACTGGATGCCATTTTGAATCAAGGTGGTAGGCTGAAACTTTAAAAATGGCACTGATTTTCAGATTTCATACAATTCCTGAATATTGAGAGGAATGCAGCTACTAGTATATGATGTACATTATACAAATATACCTTCAGCCAAATGTACTTGAACTTTAAACAATTAGCTATCTTCCTCTGTATGGCTTTGTGTTAAGTAACAAATATATATGATTCTATGATATAACTAACCAACTCTTTTGTCTGTATAGGTCCACCAGGACCAGATGGACGGCAAGGATCCCGAGGTAGATGGTTGCTTTCTTTTTCTTTTAAT
This sequence comes from Podarcis vaucheri, assembly GCF_965113315.1. Taxonomy (NCBI): domain Eukaryota; kingdom Metazoa; phylum Chordata; class Lepidosauria; order Squamata; family Lacertidae; genus Podarcis; species Podarcis vaucheri. The sequence continues at coordinate 47,507,185 of NC_138763.1, read as the reverse complement.
TGTAGAGAAAAACGTGAAAAAAATAACACCAAATGGGTCTGGACATAGATTTACAATGTTCTACCACCATATTTTTTTATGACGGTAGTATATCTTGCATAGCAAGAGCTTCTACCAAATCCCATGGCACTTAGCTTGCAGATCTCGAATATAGCATTGCACACTTGGTTGGTTATAGTTTTGTTTTTATCAGTGTATCACCTTAACGTTTCATAGCAAGCAATTCAGAAATAAAATGAGTAAACAAATGAAATAATAGTACAGTTCCATTGGTCTGAGTAGCTCTGAATTTCAGTGAACATTGCTGTTGCATAAAATGAAAATACTAATTCTCCAAACATCTTCATTATTTCCTAGGAGAGCAAGGTCTTATGGGATTGCCAGGCCCACGAGGCCCACCAGGACCTCCTGGAGATGCAGGGCAACCAGGTAATAATAGTGAAACCAAACACATTTATTGGTTGTTAAGCAAATGAACAGCCTCTGGCAGGTGTTCTTGTTTTCATGTGGAGACTGCCCTTTGCCACTGAAACGTTCTCTTCAAATTGAGGAGCAGAGGTGGAACACAAGGACTTAGCCTTGAAGGAACATCAGGTTCCCCATAGGAAGAGGAGCAGGGAGGCAAAAAAGATTGAGAAGGGGAAAGCAAGTAGCTTGGTTCCCATGAGGGAAAGTGAAAATCCTGGAGGTAGTTTTGGGATAGGAGGATAATCTTAATTCATTCGTATATTCATTTTGCCCAAAGTCATCATTCACTGAGGAGACTGTTTGCAAGCTGGTTCATATTCAGCATAGAGACTTAGGAAAGGGAACTGTACCATTATGGTGGCAGAAAAGAGGGGGGGATGTGTAAAGAACTTCTATATCAGCAAAATGAAAAAGAATGACATTGGAGGTACCGAGGCTAAAAATGACAAACACATGAAGGAAGAGTTAAGCAAGTAGGTGCAAAAAAGGCAAGGGCTGATCACAGATGTACTGAAAAGGACTAGGCAGCAGTGGCTTCCATTTGGGATGCTGTTGAATCACCTGAAAAGGCCAGGTTCTTACTTGCTGAAACTAAAGACCATGGTTGTAAATTCTGAACCTCTTCAAATGTTTGCTATTGTTTTCCTAGGTCTCACAGGACTTCAAGGACCACCAGGTAAATACACTGTGTATGGAAAGAGATCAGCATTAAGTACCTACTAAACACTGAAAAGGGACGTGGGTGGCGCTTAGGGACGCGGGTGGCGCTGTGGGTAAAACCTCAGCGCCTAGGACTTGCCGATCGTCAGGTCGGCGGTTCGAATCCCCACGGCGGGGTGCGCTCCCGTCTTTTGGTCCCAGCGCCTGCCAACCTAGCAGTTCAAAAGCACCCCCGGGTGCAAGTAGATAAATAGGGGCTGCTTACTAGCGGGAAGGTAAACGGCATTTCCGTGTGCTGCGCTGGCTCGCCAGATGCAGCTTGTCACGCTGGCCACGTGACCCAGAAGTGTCTGCGTACAGCGCTGGCCCCCGGCCTCTTAAGTGAGGGGTACCTTTACCCTTTTAAACACTGAAAAATGCTGAATTTGGTGCAGCAGATAATGAAGGTTCATTTTAGTGGGAAACAATAACTGCTTAATGCACAGTTGTCATTTACAGTGTGGCAGATGTAACCACATGGAGAACTGGTCTCCTGTCATACCTGGCTGTGGAAATTTAGATAAGTGGTGAGCCTAGTAATTCTGGGATTACCACATAATTAGAGGTTACCTTTGCATGTTATCTTAATTGGATCTTCTTTAGTTGTACATTGCCTTGTGAGGGCTATGCCCTAAAAGCAGAATATAAATGGCATTAATATGCAAGCAATCAACTGCATCTCATAGAATTGTAGAGTTGGGAGGGATCCTGAGGATCATCTAGTCCAACATACTGCAATGCAGGAATCTCAACTAGATTTATACGTGACAGATAGCCATCCAACCTCTGCTTAAAAACCTCCAAGGGAAGATAGTAGGACTGTGTTCCACTGTGGAACAGCTCTTCCAGTTAGAAAGTTCTTCCTGATGTTTAGTCAGAATCTTCTTTCTTGTAACTTGATCCAAATGGTTTGGGTCCTAGCCTGTGGAGCAGGAGGAAACAAGCTTGCTCCAGCCTCCATATGACAGGCCTTTCAATATTTGAAGATGGCTATCATAGCTCCTCTCATTCTCCTAAACATACCCAATCCCCTCAGCCGTTCTTCATAAGGCTTGGTTTTCAGACCCTTTATCATCTTGGTCACCCTTTTCTGGACACGTTACAGTTTGTCAATATCCTTATTGAATTGTGGTGCCCTATGGTTACCTGGCGTGCTCTGGTCCATGGGGTCACGAAGAGTCGGACACGACTAAACGACTAAACAACAACAAATGGTTAATGTTGTTATTGCAGAGTCCTTTGCACAACGGAATGATGAACAGTACGTGCCACATGCTTTATGTTGCTTTATTTTCAGTTCAATGTAGAGAAATTACAAACATGCATCTTGCCTCTGCTGGAGCAGAGAAGCAACCGTCCTTCTCTTCGGAATAAAGAAACACCGAGAGATATGTGAAAAACAGGAAACCAGTGTACGTCACATCCAGCTTCCCATTCCCGTGTGAAAACCCAACAGTACTCTGACTGTGGAATGTAAACATTGTCTTGTGACAAGCACTTTGCTGCACAGTGAAGAGAGCAGAAACCAACATCCTCCCCCTTTCTGTGAACATCACTGGGCAGCGTGTTCGTACAATATCAGTACAAACCCAACTTCTGTACATAGGTACAGTGTTGATCCCTTGATACAATCTTGGACAATACATCAGCAGGAATTTCATTACCTGGCATATAGGACACCGTTACGAGTCCCTTCTGAATATGTTCCCTAGCATGTTGCACTTTCAATTGCAAGTGCTTCGTGCTTTGCTTACAACCTTCCGAATTCAGCAAAGCCAAACATGCTTTGTTGTCCTGGTAAACCTGGATTGGACATTTGACAGGAATTTTCATGTCTTTGCACAATTGTAACAACCATTCACAATCCTTAAGTGAATAAGACAGTGCATTCAATTCAGCTTCACAAGTACTTAAGCTAATTGTTGTTTGCTTCTTACATGACCAATCAAATAGACCCTGATTGTACATGTAGCAAACTCCAGACGTACTTTTCCTGTCTGTAGTGTCACTTCCAAAACTTGCATCTGCAAAAATCTCAAGACCACCAGACTTCTGATTGTTAAATCTCAGTCTGTAATGCATAGTGCCTTTCAAATAGCGTGCTATGCGTTTCAGAGCTTTCCAATCCTTAACAGTAGGATTGTTAACTTGTCTGCTTAGCAAATTACAGCTAACAGCAATGTCAGGTCTTGAACATCTGGCAATGAAGTTTAGCTTGCCTAGCACACTTCTGTACAGTGTAGTGTCAGAAAATGCTTCTTCAGTGTCTTCTACCTGATAACCTGTTGTCATCGGTGTGTCTACAGGGTTAGCATCCATCAGGTTTAGTTTGCTTAACACATCAGCAATTTTCCTTGACTGGTGTACTAGAATGTTACCACTTTGATCTTTCTCTATTTCCAGAGATAGGTAGTTGTTTACCTCACCAAGATCTTTCATGTCAAAGTGCTCTTTCAGTTGAGCTAGGGCATTATTGTACATTGTGACATCTTTCCAAAAGAATAAAATATCATCAACATAAAACAAACAATACAGCTTCTTTTGCCCCTCCTCTTTGACAAATACACATGGATCAGCTTTCCCTTGCTGAAAACCTAGAGAAAACAATGCTTCAGTGAGTTTTGTGTGCCAACACCGTGCACTTTGTTTGAGACCATAAAGGGACTTCTTCAGAGCACAAACAAATCCCTGTTTTACCTGTACGCCATCAGGTGGAAGCATATAAAGTGATTCACCTAGAGATCCGTACAAAAACGCTGTATTCACATCGTGGTGACTAATGTGAAGATTCTCCTCTGCAGCTAGCTTGAGCATCAGCCTAATGCTCTCATACCTCACCGTGGGTGAGTAGGTCTCATGATAGTCTTCACCTGGTACCTGCGCAAAACCTCTGGCTACCAATCTGGCTTTGTGTCTGACTATCTTGCCATTTTGATCAGTCTTCGCTTTGAAGACCCATTTGCTTCCAAGCAGTTTCATTCCTGGAACTACTGGAACTAGCTCCCAAGTTTTGTTCTTTTCTAAGGAATCAAGCTCAGCCTTCATGGCATTTAACCATGGCTCAGCTTCCTTAGAATCCAAATCCTGGATTTCTTGGAAACTTGAAGGTTCAAATACCTTCTTGGAGCTTTTAACAGCTGCTACTGCTGTCTTAGCAAATTCATCAGCAAATCTCTTTGGAGGTCTGCCTTTTGTGGCTCTTTGTGACCTGCGAATTAGCCTTTGGTCTTCAACACTTTCCTCTTCCTTCTTAGGAGAAAAGTGACCTATTGTGAACAATGGTTCTTCCAATTCCTGATCAGAGCTTTCAGAGGGTCGCATAGAGGCTTTCGCACTCTTGAAATCCTCTGAAGTATCCGATTCAGTTTCAGACTCAGAATCAGAACCTTCATCAGTGGGTGTGGGTTGTTTTTGCTTATCCTCAGTCTCATCACTGTCATCAGGATAACATTGGAAAATTCCCACATTCTCCCCCCACTTGGCATTGTACTCAACACTTCTTGTGAGCTTAATTGTCTTAGAGTCAGTCATCATTATTCTGTAAGAACCTTTCTGATAACCTAGAAAGATACCATGCAATCCACGTTTGCCTAATTTGGAGCCTTGTGGTGAGTGAATCCACATGTCAGAACCAAAAATTTTCATGTGTTTGATGTATGGTTTCTTGCCAAACATCTTCTCATACGGGGTACAACCAATCGCTGAAGATAACCTGCGATTGTAACTGTAAACAAAACACGAGAGAGCTTCGGCCCAATAACTCTCTGGAAGATTGGCATCATGCAGCAAGGTTTTTAACCCTTGAAGCAATGTCTGATTTGCCCTTTCGCAAAGTCCATTCTGCCATGGCGAGCGAGGACTGGACAAATCGTGTTGAATTCCTTTCTCAGTCAGAAAAGCTTCAAACTGCTGAGAAGTGAATTCTCCCCCGCGATCTGTGAAAAGAATTTTTATCTTCTTACCATGCACATTTTCCAACCAAGCACAGAATTCCTTGAACCTTGGAAAAGCCTCTGATTTCTGCTTGAGATTGTACACATAAATATACCTGGAAAATGCATCAATGAGAACCATGAAGAACCTATTGTCACCCAAAGAGGGCGATAGTGGACCAACTAAATCAGCATGAACAACCTGGTATGGTTCTGTAGCTTTCCTACTAGACACCTTACCTTTCGCAGCCATTTTCACCTTGTTTGCTGCGCATGCCTTGCACTTCATGTGGTACCTGCAGGGTTTAATAGTCATACCTTCAACCAAAGTAGGCATTTTAGATACTGCCTCAAAATGCAAATGACCAAATTTCCTGTGAAAATCATGAATACATCCTGCATGCAAACTTTTGTTAGAACCTGCAATGCAACAAGTATCATTCTGCACAACATCATCATAATACAAAAGAAACAAACGATCAACACATTCAGCATGCAATACATAATCGTCTTTCTTTGTGATGGTGCATTTCTTGTTCTTGAAGGAAACGTCAATGTTCCGTTCATTCAGCTGCATAACGCTGAGAAGATTGTGTGTGGCATCTGGAACATAAAGTACATCCTGTATCGATAAGTCCAAACTGTGAAGAACAACAGTTCCGTAGCCTTGACTGGGGATTGTGTGGTCATCCGCCTGGTGAATCGCACCTTCCTGCGGTGTAAAAGACACGAACAGTCTCTTATCGTTGCACATGTGGTGGGTAGCTGCTGAATCAACAACGAAGAAAGATCTAGACGTCTTCTGGACCTTTGCAACCTTTGGAGTGAAGCGTGAGACCATTGCCTTGTGCTGCGTTGTCCTGGACACTGGACCTTTGCCTTTGCTTTGGCCTTTTCCACGCGATGAACTTCCGCTGCGCTGCTCTGTCTTGGCCCTGGGATATTTGCATTCCCTCTCCATATGGCCTAGACGTCCACACGAGTAGCATTTCACTGCCTTCAAAGCTTTGGCGCCCTCTGGTGGTTCCACTGCACTCTGGGATGACGTCTGTGAAGACTCCCCCTTATCCATGCAGCTAGCACCCCGGCGATCTGCTTCATTCTGGATCACGGCAGTAACATAGGCTACTGTGAGCTGAGCAGTTGGTTGAACAGCAATCTGAGTGGCAACGGACTCCCAACTTGGACCCAAAGAATGTAGTATCATGAAGGAATACACAGCCTCTGGAAAGTTGAGTCCTCTCTGTTGCAACTCGTGTCTCAGATTCTGCATCTCCATCAGATGTGTACGCACATCTCCACCTTCAGCAAGAGCCATACCATGCAGCTTGGCATAGTAGTACATTGAGGAACCAGCTTCTGTCCTCAAGTGAGCCTCTCTTAAAGAGTTCCAAATTTCTTTGGCTGTGGTCTTTCCACGCAACAGACAGAGCTCTTCTGGGGATACTATCAACGTAAGTGTTCCCCTTGCTTTGGAATCCTTAGCATTCCATTCAGCTGTAATTGGAGCTGGGGGGTTGTCTGTAATAACATTAAACAGACCTTCTTTCCGCAGAATTGCCTCTGCATACTGCACCCACTCCGTGTAATTTTTCTTATTGAGCTTAGGAATCCCAAAAGCTTCAACCAGCTTTGCATTTTCCATCTCTGCTGTTTTAACCAAGCTGCGTAACACTTACAGCAGCGTCCAAAAGCACTTGTGAAAAGTACTTTCGCTTTCTCAGCCACCAAGCCTGTTAGCTTGTGCCTTAAAGCCCTTGCCTGTTTCGCGGCAAAAACGGCTTTAAAAGTACAAAGTCCAGCCATAAAACCATAAATTAGAAACTGGCAGGCTGCTCGGAGCATGAGCACATACCTTCATCAATCAAACTTGACGCGCAGAGCAGATAACGCGATCCGTTCCTCTGTACCTCTGCCGGCATTCCGACTCAGCTTGATTTACGTCTTTCTGGGCCCGATAACCAAAATGTTGTTATTGCAGAGTCCTTTGCACAACGGAATGATGAACAGTACGTGCCACATGCTTTATGTTGCTTTATTTTCAGTTCAATGTAGAGAAATTACAAACATGCATCTTGCCTCTGCTGGAGCAGAGAAGCAACCGTCCTTCTCTTCGGAATAAAGAAACACCGAGAGATATGTGAAAAACAGGAAACCAGTGTACGTCACATCCAGCTTCCCATTCCCGTGTGAAAACCCAACAGTACTCTGACTGTGGAATGTAAACATTGTCTTGTGACAAGCACTTTGCTGCACAGTGAAGAGAGCAGAAACCAACAGTTACATCTACCAAGTGGTGCATTCCAAATGATCCATTCAAAATATCTGAGAATGGGGGTATAGATTGCACTCCAAGTACTGGGGGACTGATATAGATGGACAGAAAGGTGTTTGCATGTTTATGAAAGAATCTGCGTCCTTTGAAAACAAATGAAAATGAAACAAAAAGCAGGCTGCCTTTTGCAATATCTGGGAAGGGTATGTGTGAGAGAGATATGCCTTGCAATGAAGGAACTTTGAATACATGATTCTTTATGGTCCAGTATTATAGCATTCTCACACACACAGTGATGTATGGTATTTTGTATACTGAATTTTCATTTTTAACTCTCTGCAGGACTCACAGGCAATCCAGGCCGACCAGGAGCTAAAGGTGAGTAGAGATGAATATTGGATGTGCATGTTTTCAATAGAAAATGCTCTTGTTCATACATTCAGACCAGGGCAACACTGCAATAGCCAGGCTTTTTAGTCCCTCAGATTGTCTAAGAACCCCTCTGCTGCACAGTTAGCCTGCCCTCTGGACTCTGCCCTCTGTGACTTCCTGTCTTAATCACGCAGAGGCTCCTGTTTGTGCGATTCCCTGTTCCTCAAAACAAAAGCAGGTGGAAAATCATTCTGTTCAGGACCTTAGGTGTTATGGTGTTAATATGGAGGCCTCTATTACCTGCCCAAACAGAGGGACTCATGCCCTTTCTCATCATACTACTATTATAGGTCTATGCAGCTTGAATATATGAACCAGGAAAAGGTGAGGAGTAGAAGCAAATAATTGCCCCTACTCTCTGCTGTCAGCTACAAAAGTCTCACAACCTCTGGCTTTGGATAGGGATGATGAGAAATATGGAGTACTACTGATTGCTCATAGGGCCTTTTCTAGGGTTGCATATTTCAAAAAGTGAAAATCCGGATACAAAAACACAAAAGTTGTTGAGCCAAACATCAACAATGCACCCAAGTTTTCACAGACATTTTAAACAATTTTTGGAAATTCCGCCAGGATGCTATTTCCGAAGGGCAAATCCTGGCTATGTCTGGGAAATTTTGGACATAAGGCAGCCCTATCTTTTCTGATAACAGATGCATACACTTAATTCTGACAATCATTTGGGGCAATTGCCATTAGAGCCACTTTTGTGCCCTTATACCAGCAATTCCCAATCTTACTATAATAATCATCATTTGGCAAAGTATTTAATGGCACAGATATATCATGGGTCATAAACATGTTATCACTGAAGCCCTGATAACGTCTTTCCCTTTCCTTTCCTTTCCGTTTCCTCAGGGGAACCAGGCGCACCAGGCCGGGTTACTACTTCAGGTATGTATCACTGCTGTAGCAGGAAAAGTCCTATGCCTGATAATTGTCATACTGCCATGGTGCCATAATCTTTCCTCACAAAGTGATTTGTGGAACTTTTTGCTGTTTCAGATGGTGCATCAACTATTTCTGTCCCAGGACCTCCAGGTCCACCAGGGGCTGTTGGTCCTCAAGGCCCACCAGGTGTTCCAGGTGAGAACCTTTTTTAATTCCTTGCCCTTTTTATTTGCTTTATTCCTAATATTTCTCCATATGTAGGGATGAGGGAGAAATCTGTTCGGTTCACATTTAAAGCTGAATTTTTCAAATACACGCTTTCCCGAACAATATGAGAACTGAAACATAGCCATCCTTTGAAATTTTCAATTTCACCTAATTTTCAACCACCTAATGTTCACAAAATGCATATATTTTAAAAGGGTTTGCATAACAACCCATATATTCATGAAAATGCCTAACATAAAACATGTTATATGAGGATAAATTGCTTGCAAAAATGTTTATGTTAGTCAAAATGGCAAATTTGTTTATTAGGAGAAATCTGCACTAAACTGCTGAAGAATTATGAGGATTTTTAAAAAGAAACTGCTGCAGAAATGTTGAGAACCAAATTTTGAATAGAAAAATGAAAAACAGAAAGAACTGAAATTTACAGATCTTTCTGCTTTCATTGCAGTAATTCCTCTCAATATGGACCTTTACAGCTGTCTGCAAAGACTTGCTCCCTACTTGTCTCTCATTATATGGCCAATGTTGTGTTGAAAAGCTGATGATGGGTTTGGACTTCTGGCTGGTGCTTATAGCTTAAGAACCTTGTGTAGAGGAAACACACACACACAAATACTATTATGTATTAGCATTCCTTTTGCCTTGGTGATGTATGGTTTTGTCACTGCTTAGTGCTATTTCTTGCACTGTAGCTTCAAAAAACACATGGAATTGGAATACAACAATTTTCACACGATAGCATCCACATTTGTGTGAAGTGATCCCCAAACTTATTCACCAACTGGAATCTATCCCTTTCTAGAGAAGAGTACACTCCTTTCTTTCTCAAATTAGCATACCTGCTGTAGCTGGAATTGCCTACCAGGACCTTTTCATTTAAGTACCTTCTGTTTTCTCTACTCAATGAAACAGAGAATGCTCCAAAAGTGCATTCCAAAATTAAAGGGTGTCTTGGTGGGAAGTACAAAGAGAATAGGAAAATGGGAGAAATCATTTGTTTCAAAGCTATCACCCACTTGACAGTTGTGTACCATGCCAATGGCTATCAAAACCTGTTGAAATTTTAATTCAGCCTTTCAGGCAGTTATATTATTAGTAAGTTTCTGCTCCATTTCTCAAGAGGAGCTTCATCCACTAAGGTTGCTTTATTCACTAAGGTGATCTAACTTTCCCCCTCTTTCCCCCTAAGGTCCTATTGGCCCAGCTGGACTTCCTGGATCTCAAGGTAATACATTCAGTGCAACTCCCTCTTTAGATTCCTTCCTTTGTTTTCCAGTCCCTGTCATCACCCCTTATGCTGTGTTTTTCCCTGTGCTCCACTTTAGCTCATCTTCTTTCGGCCTCTTCTGAAAGTTTCAGGGAGGTCACCTCCCTGAAACTCTGCAAAGCACCTCCTCCCTGAAACTCTGCTTTTCTCCATAGTCTTTCTGCACCAGCCTAGCCTTGTTTCCCCCCCCCTACACATGTTGCTACTTTCTCCCATCCTTATTGCTTGTCTATCAAGCTGTGTTTCCTTCTTTCACACTGTAAACCCTTTGGGCAGGGATGTACTTGCTTTTGTTCAACAACCAGCTTCCATAAGCTTTCCTGCTAATTTCTGTCTTGCTGACATCTGTGGTGCACTTGGTGGAGATGTGGTGGAGATGTGGGGGAGAGCCTTCTCCAGGGCCATGTCTGAGCTTTGAAAAGCCCTGCCCAAAGAGGTCTGCATCACTCACTTGCTGATGTTTTTTCACTATTTTGTGAAGATCTTTATTTTCTGACAGGCACTTGGCCTGCTGAGCTGATCATTGTTTTATTGACTCTCTGGAAAAAGAGATGGTTGGGTTTTTTTGTTACCTTTTTTTGCCCCTCCATTCTTTTCTGTTTGCTAGGCTTTACTGTTTTAATATTTGCTGTAAGTTTCAGAGAAAGGGGTGGATGAATGAAAATAAATACAGTGTAGATGGCAAATGATACATTTCCAGACACAGTGTATTAGTGACCTACAAGCCATGTACAGTGGTACCTCAGGTTATATATGCTTCAGGTTACAGACTCAGCTAACCCAGAAATAGTACCTCGGGTTAAGAACTTTGCTTCAGGATGAGAACAGAAATCATGCCCCGGCAGCGGGAGGCCCCATTAGCTAAAGTGGTGCTTCAGGTTAAGAACAGTTTCAGGTTAAGTACGGCCCTCCGGAACGAATTAAGTACTTAACCTGAGGTACCACTGTAGAGGATCCTTTCCACTGCGTATAGTAGACTGGAAGATTAGCAACATTAGCTCAAGTAGTACAATCCAAAAACAAGTCTTGTGCAATATCTTACTTTTTTCCCCCCTCTTTTTTTTTGGTACTACCTCCAAAATTTTTGGTTTAGTTTGTGTGGTGAGGAAAATTGATTATCTAAGGACTTTGTCATGTAATACAAATTACAGATCTCCTACATGCAAGGCACTAAAGCCAAGGTGATGATAACACTATGGGTATATGTTGGTGCATATACATGACCAATATATGTGGGTGGGTGTTATGCTGTTTCCTACAAGGAATCATTTTCCATGCAGGAGACCTATAGTACATCAAGCAGCCATAAAGCTTTTGGCAAACCTGTTCATTTAAGTAAGCATTGGGGAAACTTCAGCCCTCCAGACATTGTTGGATCTCCAACTTCCATCAGCCCCAAAAAGCATGACCAGGGAGGATGGGATTTGTAGTCCAATCACATCTGGAGGACCACGGGTTTCCCTCACCAATTGAAACTTCATTCCAGTCTTTCCACATTTGTCCACATTAAGGAATCCCCATGTTTTTCTGGCCTTATCTCTCTCTGCAGTATCATCATTGCCATGCAAGACACATAAACTGAGGACCAGTTCAGGTCCTATCTAGATTAGGTTTAAGCTAAAAAACATAATGCCTACATGCATATTAGGTAGAAACCAGAACCTGACAACTTGAGTTTCAACCAGTGTGCTTATTTGTGCTGAATTAAATAGTCTGTCATTTCTTATGTTCTGATGCAGGTCCTCGTGGTGAGAAAGGTGACCCAGGTGAAGCCACCGTTGTGGAAACCGTCCGTTCGGGAGTTGGTGCTTCAGCTGCTCAAGGTAGAGAAAATTGTTTCTTCTACGCTTCTGTTTGTGAAGTCAACTCTTAAAATACTGGCACTTTCTAAGGGACTGTTTATGCCTTCAAATGTTCTTGTGGTTTGTGTCTGCCCTCCCAAACAAGCCATAAGTCCAGGTTTGTATGACATGACAAGCCAGACCATGGCTTCTTTTCTGGCAGGGTGGCAGCAGTAGGAATGGAGAGGAGTGAAGTACCCACAATTTTAGCAGTATAACCAAGGGCTAACCCACACTTCCTCTTGTCTTACTGCTTTTCCCCGGGAAAAACTGCTCTTTAGCACCCAGTCAGAGCAAATGGCAATTGAGGTTTCCCTCGGATTGCCATTTGTTCCTATCTGTTGCCAAAGAGTGGGTTTTCTTTTGGAAAGAAGCAGGCCAAGGGGGAAACCACTATGACCCACTCAAGCAGAAAACCCCTTAGACCTGTGCATTCTAGGCATAGCCTAGATGAGATAAATTTGGATGAGCCCCAAATTTATTTTAACTGTAATTTAATGTGACACATGTACCAGACCATTATCTTTACTTTGGAACAATAAACGTTTATCTCCTATTCAAAACCAAGTCAAACTAAGCCCAAACCTACTAATTGCTATAAAATAAGAGGGTGAGTGGTCATTTAGAGTTGCTGGTTTGTTTTAGAGACAGTGGGATCCTGAGTTAATTGAAATATCATTTTACTATATACACCAAGTCAGATACTTAGCCCATCTAGTTTTCATTTATTGTATTGGGGTTTTTTTTGTTCTGCTTGCAATTTACCCTGCCAAAATTTTCACTTTCCTCTCAGCTTTCCTCATTCTCAACTTTATTCCTTAAAAGAAAAAGAAAAAAGACACAGTTATTTTAAGCTTAATCTTTGCCCCATGCCTCACACTTCAAGCAGGATAGAATGTTTCTTTGGGCATTGTCACAAGATATTACTTTTTAGTGTTGGTCGTCTCACTTGTGAATTTTGGTGTGGATTTCAGCATGGAGGTGAACAACTTTCAAGACAGTTGGTTGAATCTAAGTCATGCTCAGAGTAGACACTTTGAAATCAAGGGACTTGGGTTTCTTCTTCTTCTTCTTCTTCTTCTTCTTCTTCTTCTTCTTCTTCTTCTTCTTCTTCTTCTAAATGTATATACCACCTTCCATTTTGGGAAGAAAGACCAATGCAGCTCAAGGTAAGTTAACTCTATTCATTTCAGCAGGTCTACTCTGAATGCACCTTAGTTAGACAGAACCCAAAGTGTAAGTTCTTGTCAATGGAGCCTCTTTCATTTTGATTTATAGACACATGAGATGATTTAGCCATCCTTTCAAATACAACTGCTGTCTGGTTTCCTTTAATATTTTAACCCGTGAGATCATTTATTATTATTATTAAAAGCAGCCTCTTTCTGTTTCTAAAATATGCTGCGGTAGCAGCAGTTGTGTAATACTTCTGTTTCCCTTTTTCGTCTAGTGGTACCAGAGATGCAAGGACCACCAGGACCCCCTGGACCGCCAGGACCTCCAGGTATAGACTGTCTGTTCTGTACTAGCATATAAGTGAAAAAATGGTGGTGAAGAACTAAGTAGGAAAAAAATAAGCATGCTGTAAGTCTTCCTATACTAAAAAGGGAATTTCACACAAAACTACTTTGCAGTTTATATTTATATGTACTTTTTATATAAATATTCCCGATGGCTTCTAATCTGTCCCCTTGATAGTCTTGGCATTTCATAGACACAAAGAGAGAAAGACAACATACACACTCTACAGAGTGCCCTGAAATCATGTTTATTTTAGCAGGTGGCAAGAAAAGCAAGAACTGAGCTGCTGCCATTAAAAAAATAAATCACCATTGCAATACCTCGTATTCTGTTAGAATAAAACCTTTGTAAGAAATTAGCAGCTACTTAAAGAGGTCACGTTTTGTGTAGTTAAACTGCTGTACAAGATGGACTTTGCAAGATATAACTTCTGAGTTGACTATGAACAAAAGTGTGCCTTAATGAATATAAAGATTTAAAAACCCGGAAAGTTTGATAAACAGTCCTTTAATATTAGGTCAGACAGAAAAAAAAACTGACCTCATCAGGCAACATCTTTGTTATGAGGGAGCAGCAGGAAATGCCTACACAATGTGCTACATCCTAGCCTGTGGATAGCCTTATATCTCTGTCAAAGTCTATTTCTTCATGCACGTGCCTAGCCAGCCATGGGGTGGTAGGTGGTACACTCTATTTGAGTCCCTTATCCATGGCTGCCACATGTCCAGTAACTGTGTGAATAGGCCCTAAAGCTGTCTCTATTTTTGGAAGTCAGTAGGTATGGAGGGAACAGAGAGGCAGGATAGAACTCCAAGCATTATGAAAAAAAAATAGGAGTCCAGTGTAATACTTTCCTCTTTTTTTCCCCCCAGGCGCTTTTGTTCAAGGCCCACCAGGACCTCGTGGCATACCAGGTAAAAAGGGCTTTTGTTCGATTTAAGAACTTCCCTTTGAGGGATTTTCAAAAGCTGCTCTATTGTTTTGGTGAAACGCAGTTTTAATGCACAGGTTTAATCCCCAAAGCATTTCTGAAGAATTTGTTCAGTGAAAGCACAAGCTGATCTGCCTGTGTGATTTCCAGACTTCCTTCTCTCTTCCTTCTGTAATAATTGACAAGTCTCAGACCATGTGTGTGATTACTTGTGACTTGGGAACTAAAATGTGACTTCAGTATGTGATAGCCTTGGTATATGCTGCTTCAGAATAAAGCACTGTCCTTTGGCCTCACCCAGTTGGTTTTAGGTCCCACCCACCTGTCCCTCAGAGGGCTGGCAAGATAAGAATCTGGCCCTTGGGATAACAAAAGTTCCACACTCTTGCTCTAGATGATGTTGAGCTCCAGCGCCAACTCAGCCCTAATCACCATAGCCACTGGTTAGAGGTGATGGGAGTGGAAGCCTTACTCTACAGACTGGTGCAGTTGTATAGGAGCCTGAGTTTGCTAAGAGGGTTATGAATGTAGGTAGAATGAAAGCAGGAAAGCAGAAGAGAACAGGTCTCTAAGGCTCAACTTTTCCTTTGCTGCAACCTGACCCAATGAATGGTCCGGAAGCAGCTAATGCTGCAAAGTTGCTGGAGCTAAGTGGGTGCAGACCTGAACATTAAAAAACACACAAAGATCTGCCATATCCACCAGCAGTGGTGCTGGTCTTAGTCCATTCTGCTGGTCAGAGGGCAAGAGACCCTGAGTGTTCCCCATCACTAAGCACCAGAGATCTAATGGGCCTTTCTTAATTGCCAGCTCACTCAGCCCTCAATAATTATATAACTATTTTTGAAATTTTCCTTATGGGAACCAGGAGCTATTGATGCACTGTAATAACCTGGTTGTGCGGTTTCCGATCTTTCTCACAGGTGAACCAGGTCAGCCAGGTCTACCAGGAGCCTCTGTGTCAGGTGAGTCTAAATGCACTCTCTTTCTTATCAGCCCCTTCCTCTCCTGCCTCTGAGTCTGACCTGCCCTCTTCCACAGCATCTTCCTGATCACTAAACCCGGTTTCCCCTTCAGCTTCTGACACCACCTCTCCCTAGTCTGTTCCTCCTTCTCCCTCTGACCACTCATTGTCATCCCATCACCAGGCCCTTGGCTCTGAGCCTTCTTCCCCTGGGGGTTTCCCAGCTGCTGCCTCCCCCCCCCCCCACTTCTCTGCATCCAGCCTGTCCATGACAATCAGCCTTCACCAACCTGGTGCTCTCCATACATTTTGGATTACAATTCCATCAGCCCCAGCCAGCAGGGCCACAATGATCAGGGATGGTAGGTAGGCCGGAACTTCTGGAGGGCACCATGTAATGAAGGAGGCTCTAAACAGTACAATGTCACATGTGAAGCCCCTGTTCTCTCCACCACCCCCTCTCCAGATTTCTCATCACCATCTCCCTGATTCCTGTTTGCAGGTGCTGGAGTTGCCATCCAAGGACCACCTGGATTACCAGGACCACCTGGGCCCAAAGGAGAGAAAGGTTTGTGAAGAGCACTGAGCACCCTTTTGCATCTTGAACTTTGTGTGAGAGGCAAAATCTTTGGCTTCTGGCATGCTGTGATGAGCCTTGCTCCTAGCTCTAAAAGTGCCCAGCTGTGATGTAATGTAAATCATTGTGGGTGACCCTCTTGAGAAAGCTCTTTTGCTGCTTTTCTTACCTCTTCCCACAGGGCAAAATAGATGGTTACAGTTCTCCTAAGGCAGGAGTGGGGAACCTCAGGCTTAGAGGCCAAGTGTGGCCCTGTAGGCTTTTCTGTGTGGCCCCCAGGATTCTTTCCAGGCCACCCTCCACTCCCCATGCCATGCCCTTTACCAGCCCAACTTCATCCCCTTGAGTGGTTGGAATGTGTACTTAAACTCAGACAATGCCTTTTGGTTTCCTGTATTGAGGACAGATGGATGGGTGGAAGGGTGTAAAAACTAGCCTACTGTACAAAGGTAGTATTTGCAGTCACTGCTTTGCCCACTTTTGCCTCTGACCCTACCCACCACTGGCACGTGGCCCCCAGAAAATTGTCCTGATGGGAATGTGGCCCTCGCTCTGCAAAAGCTTTCCCACCAATGTGACTTGGACTTTTATCCCTAGAAGGAGTGCAATTAGAAAGGTCCGCAGGCTTGCTGAATGGAGTCAATGAACACATGTTTTTCTTTGTTTTCCTGTTAGGTGATGCAGGTGTACCAGGAGCTCCAGGCATCCCTGGAGGAGGTAAGATGACAGCATCAGTAATGTACACTTTTGTATATAGTATAAACCATCATAGCCATCCCTAGTGTTAAAGCTTTCTGAAATGTATTGTGTCTTCTTCCTGGGCAAATAAAATAAAAAAGGCAGTTCAGCTCACAGAGCAGGGCTGAAAATCCCACTCCTGCCACAGAGATGCTGAAGAACTCGGTCTCTGAGGAGTCTTGGTCTGGGGCCATGACAGGTTAAGGAGGCCTGTCATTCTCCTGTCATGTGGCAAATGCAGGCTTGTGAAACACACACAGTTGCTTTGTAATGTACTGTTTCATCCTATGTGTCAGTATAATGCACCTAAGTACAATGGTCTTTTCAGGCTGTGCCTTGCTTCCATAGTAATAAAAACAAATCAACTTTTGTACTTCTGCAGCTGGATCAAGAGCATCTCAGGGTCTTCCAGGTCCCCCAGGTCCTCCTGGACCTCCAGGCCTAGGAATCAGTGGAATTAGTTCAGCCCGAGACATTCAGCTGATGATCGCTGAGTACCTGCAAAGTAAGTCACACACCTTTTGTTAGAGTCATACTATCATGTCACTATCTGACAGCACTCAGTTCAGACACCTTTGGGGGTTTGGGGAAAGTCTGGAGCTTGTTTGCCTTCTGATCATCTAATATCTGATTTATTGTGGACATTTCAGATTGCAGGTAGAAGGGGGCTGGAATGCCTCCTGCCTCCTGCCATGCAAAACTTAAGTTTCAATATACCCCAATGAAATTTTCCAGTTAAACCTTCAGCAGTATACATTTAGGCATTTTCCATTTCAATGTCAATTAAACCATTGTACTTAACAGGCAGGGGTTCATGGAAGTTGTCCAACAACTGGAGAGGCAGGGGTTTCCTACCTCTGGTCCAGGTATATGGCTCCTCCCTAGGGACTAAGACAACCTTAGCACTAAACAAATAATACAGACCAATATATTAAAAAGCTTGGACTCTGGATCCCAAAGTACCCTACTTAAACCTTTGTATGAGAGCAGATAACAAATTATTCTATGGTAGGAGCAGCCAAGGGGTGATGTAGAATAATCAAGAGTGTGTGTGATTTCGTAGGGTTATGCTGGTGGAGCTGCAGGAGAACCACAAAAACCATGTAATCACCACATCCATCCACTCCAATAATGATTGTACTCTGCCCTTTTGCTTCACTAGGTGACAGTGCATCCTATCTGGTTGGACCTCCTGGTCCTCCAGGACCACCAGGAATGATTACTGCCATTGGTGAGGAATCCTTGGACTACACTGAATTGGCCCGCCGTGTCGTGAGCTACATGTCTGGTAAGCACCATGCTTTCATGGCTTGTCAATTTTGTTCCATCTCTGGACAAACCAGAAAAGCAGGACTAATTTTCTTTTATTTTCTTAGGAGTGGATGTTCGCCAGTATTTCATTGGACCCCAAGGTCCCCCAGGACCCCCTGGCCCCCCTGGACTGGGAGGAGACAGCTTATCTGTGTCCCTGGACTATGATGAATTGACAAGACGGGTTGTCAGCTATATAACAAGTAATGTCATATGCATATCTATTATGTTGCACTAAGTGATTTCCCCAACAGCACTGTGAGATGCAAATTGGCTTTTTGGTACTACCTGTTGGCTGCAGGCCCCTTCGTAAATTTTGCAACCACATGTTGTGTGTGTATGGTTACACACTCCTTGGTATAGAAATCCCTTAGGATGCCACACACAGGTGGGGCCTATAGTTATAGGATGCTTATTCTTTACCCATTTGCCACCACCCAATATCTTCATGTGTACTCACTTTTTGCTACAAGGGCTATCAGGGCATGTCCCACTATGTTTGGATGATATGCTGTAGTGGTCAGTAAGAATATACTATTGTTGATTTCCATTTACACTGAATAATCCATTTTTTGGTGGCTGTTAGTTCTCAGAGTAAACTGAAGACTTGATCCAGAGAACATTTTCAGGAATTTAGGATGTGAAGCACTGTAATATTATTTTCCCCCTAACATTTCTCTACAAAACACTACATACTATAGGAGTGCTTTGAAAATAAATCTTACAGAGATGCTTTCAATCATCCAGTATTTAGCACATTTACTGCTTCAACACACTAAGAGCCACACCATAGTGGGTTAAGGGTACTATGTTGTTGTTAAACTGCAGTTCCCAGGATTCATTGAGGCAAATTATGTGATTTAAATGTACGGTGTGGATGTGAACATCTTGCCAGAACCACAATCATGAATTGCAGTAGTGACTGGAACTATAGTAAGCCTTGCAATCCTATCAAGCCATCTTGGGAAATCTTATGGACTCACAACTATTGGATTTTAGGCTTCCCTACAATGACCAATGGTTCATAGACACCCGACTTGGATTTACCCCTCTGTGCTCATCTCTGGGTTTTAAAAAGAGTTGAAATGCAGTGGAGACATCTAGGTATCCATTTAGTTCAGTGAAGCAAAGGTGTGGTTCCACCTCCTTCCCAGGAGGTAGATTGCTATAGTAAGCTGAGTGGTTGTATTCCTACTTCAGCTGAAATTGCGTAATGGAGGAAGTAGCTCAGTAGCAGAGCACATGCTATACATGCCAAAGGTCTGAGGTTCAATCCCCAGCATTTCCAGATAGATCTGGGAATATCCCTTGCCTGGAACCCGGGAGAGCTGCTGTCCATCTTTGTAGATAATACGCTTGTGGAAAACTCTCCCCAAGGAGGCCCATCTGGTGCCTTCATTACGTATCTTTAGGCATCAGGCAAAAATGTTTCTCTATAACCAGGCCTTTGGCTGATTGAACATTCTATTGTCTTTAAAAGGTATTTGTGGGTTAAAGGTGTGTGTGTTTTATTATGTGTTTTGTGTTCTCATTTTGTATTTTTATGTTGTGAAGTGTCCTGTGATCTTCTGATGAAGGGTGGTATACAAATTTAATAAATAATAATACTGAGCTATATGGACCAATGGTTTGACTCTGTATAAGGCACCTCAAGTGTGAGGTGCATAGTTCTAATTATTCCTCAAGACATAGCTGATTCTGCCACTCTTAATCCTCACTTTGTTATACAAGCTAACAGAGTAGGACAGAAAAGTCCTTCTGCCTTTTGTTTAGCTATTCTGTCCTGGCAATGTGGGTAGGGACAGAGGGGATTTGCTTGCATAGTGGGGAAAAAGAGTGTGTGTGTGTGTGTGTGTGTGTGTGTGTGTGTGTGTGTGTAAATCATGCCTCAGATACTTATTCACATTCTTCCTTCTTTCAGACTCAGAATTTGATCGCTTTGTAGGGCCACCTGGGCCACCAGGCCCACCAGGCAGTGCGCTTTCCTCCATCACTGCAGAGGACATCTCCGCCTACTTACAAAGTAAATATGATTTGCCATACTCTGTGCTTGGGTACCATGTAGGAGTCTGGGATTTCTTGTGGGGGGTGGGGAGTTGCTGGGCTTTCTAGGACAGAGTAAAGGAAAAAGAAGGGCGGGGGAGAGAAATTGAGCCACGTTCAATATGCAGCAATACAGTGAATCCTAATATTGTAAGATCTGGGTGTGTTAGTCATCACCAGCAAAGGATGCTAATGACAAAATAGTATGATTGGTCAATCAGCTGATCTAAAATTCTGCTGGTAGCTCCCTATAATGAAAGCTATGTGATACTTTGACTTTCCTTGCTAACAGGGTAAAAGGGTGTCATCACCCCACCCTGCTGCCAAAAAATTAATGATACTGAATCAAAAATTACAAAGGTATAAAATATCATGCCATCTGGACATGCCAATGAAGTTGTTTTTAAACATAATGGTGGCTAAGTGCATAGGATTGTGCTGTTAGAATTGGGGGGGCGGGGCAAATGACACAGGAGAAAGAATTCAAGCAAAGGGTCTGCTTGCAATTTCTTTAAAAGCACATAATTAACCCAGTTTCTTCTTCTTCCAAGGTTTGGGGTACTTCACACTCTCTGGACCCCCCGGACCACCAGGTCCACCAGGCCCTCCAGGACCACCTGGCTTGTCAGGAAGTGGCCTTGTTTCCTATGGTGATGATCTTTGGACTGACCAGTTCAGAAGTGACTTGATTAAGTACCTTACTAGTAAGTCACACACGCAAAACCACTTCCACAATTTTGATTGCTATAACCAGCTGTTGCTCTTCTTGAAATTTCAAGTCTGGGCCTCATCCTGGCACTATGCCTAGGGCTGATCTCATAGCTCTTTTGTAGCAGCTGAGAAATGCTTACTACAGCTGCTATCCTAGACTGAAAAGTCCCTCAAGAAATCAAAAGTATTGAATATGGTTTTGTCTTAAGGTGGATCCTAAGATTTATTTCTGTTTGGTCATCTTTGACATGTATCATTTATGGAAGAGACTTGTTCTTTAATTTGTGCTTCCTTTACTGGAACCAGAAGGTCTAAAAAACAGCACCTTAGCTGGTAGGGCATAACCTCTAACCATCAACGTCTCAAGTAGCATCCTCTTGCTTTAATGAAAAGCTTTCCAGAAACAGGTTCTCTTTGGGGCACCATGCTGCGCCAAGTTTACTAAAATTACTAAAATTTCATCCTGCTACAGTAAACTTAAAGAGGCTTACATCAATATCATTAACATACTATCAGGTTCTTGCCTGTGGGTGGAACTGACAGTGGATAACCACTCCTGTTAGGAATAATGGGTGGAATTGGGAAGGCACTAGATCCTTCAGATCCCACTGCTCCCTCTGCATGCCCCCAAACCGTCCCAACACATTTTGGTTTTGGGATGTCAAGAGTTCCAAAACTGATAGGGCTGGGTTTGTGGAAGTTGTGGGGATGGGAGGAGGATTCAGCATCAGAGCTCCCTTGAAGAAGATCTGATGTATCGTGTGACCTTCTGGGATGCCACCCCAGAGCACTCTTTGCTGGCTTCAGCACCCCTGTAGAACATTCCATTATAACTGGTGCAGTTCCATTAACACCCATTGCTGTGTTTTGTAGGTGACGATATTCGTGGCATCATCAGAGGACCCCCCGGGCCTCCAGGACCACCTGGTATAGGAGGAGATGGCAGCCTGATGGCTGAATCTTACAGAAGGTCTCTAAATTCAGATGGGTCGTATGGCAGGTCCGTAAGTTCTGCCACATCCTATGATGCATCACTTGCCACAGGGGGATCATACAGCAGCTCATTGGGAAGCAATGGAGCATATGGTGGATCTCTTGGAGCTGGTGGATCTCTTGGAGCTGATGGATCTCTTGGAGCTGGTGGATCATACGGTGGATCTCTTGGAGCTGATGGCTCTTATGGTGGATCTCTTGGAGCTGATGGTTCTTATGGTGGAGCGATTGGAGCAGGTGGATCTTACGGTGCTGGAGCAGGTGGATCTTACGGTGCTGGAGCGGGTGGATCTTATGGTAGTTCAACTGGAGCAGGCGGATCACAGATGAGATCTACAGGTGCAGGAGGATCCTATAGTGGATCATTTGCTGGGGCACTGGATTACAATGAGTTGGCAGCCAGAGTGTCAGAAAACATACAAAGTAAGTATATCCATATTTTACCCCATGCTATCTAAAGTGCTGTGGACTGTTTAGAGAGAGAGAGAGAGAGAGTGTGTGTGTGTGTGTGTGTTTGGGACATGTGATTCTTAGACCATTAAGTTGTGTTCCACTCCTTTGAATATATGCAGTGTAGATTCCATGAGCTATTCTAAGGAAAAACTTGGCATTCTTTTTTGAAATGACCCTAAAAGTGCACACATGAGAAATGTTAAATTGAAACGTGCTGTATGTACCTCTGAGGGAAATCCCAGGAGCAGGTTCCTTCCTTGACTGCTTGATCTTGGATTATCACAGCAAAACAGTTTCATATATGTGCTCAGCAGAATTGGTGCAAAAAGTTTCCCCAGAGGATCAAAACATTAAATCAGTTTCCTAACTCAGATTAGAATCCTTCACCAGCCCTAGGGCTGATGTGAGTTGTAGGCCAAAACATCTGGAGGGGTACTAGGTTGGTGAAGGCTGAAGTACAATGCTTCAACTATGGGCTGAGTCTTTTTCTGGAGTGTTAAGGATGCTTTAAAAGTAGTACAGGAAAATGCCACGGCTTCAAAGGGCGGGGGGTGGGAAGAGATGCTTCCTTGAGTTCTGACTTCATAGCAAGGATGTAGAACCAGTGGCCCTCCTGATATTCTGAACTGCAACTCCTATCATCTTTGTTCATTGACTACGCTAACTGGGACTGATCAGAATTAGGGGTTGCCTACCTCTGCTTTATCGAATGGAATTTTCACTGCTGGACACAAACCATTTTGAAGAGCCAGGGGGTGAAATTGGTCATGTCAACCTTCGTATACTCCATTTCAAATTTATGTTCTAATTTCCCAGGCCGAGGGCTTCTGCAGGACATGATGACTTATGCTGTGCAAGGACCACCTGGGCCTCCAGGGCCTCCTGGCATTCCAGGCATCAGCAAAGTGTTTGCATCCTATGGCAATATCACTGCGGACCTCATGGAATTCTTCAGAAGTAAGTCACATCCCAGTTGTCATTTTAATTTAGGATATACAGAGATTTTAAATGAAATGAAATACTGCAGCTGCTGCTTTACTGGGTAGGGAGTAGTTTAGGGACCACTCCAGATTAGTGGATTTTTTTTTAGCAGGTGCATTCTGCAACGTCATTGATGCAATAGTAGCGTGTTAATGGTGGATGCATACTGGCCGGTCTACACATCATTCCCCTATACTGGTTGTTTTGCAATAATCCCTCATTATTATAGATTAGTGCCTTCTCAAGGGGCACTCTTGCCGTATATAGTGCAACCACAAAATAATAATATTCTTGGAATGTTTGTGGTACAGAAAGTTACAGGGTTTCAGCAGGAAGCTATGGGACATGCACTGCCTGGAAACGAAGCAGTATGACACGCCAAAACTTTTGCAGGCACAAATGGTATTGAAAGTGTGATGGTGTGTAACTGCTGCAACAACTTGGGGGTACAAATCATGATGAATGCTCAATAAAGAGGCCCTAGACGTGTGTAGTAGAATATAGCCTTGTGACAACCTGCATTTCTGCCCCACTAGAAGAGGAGGCAGTCTCTCAGATATGGCTTACCTTGATTTTGTAACCTGGACCCTTCAGGCTTTGTGGTATTGAATTACTTTGTTCAATGGGCCAAAAGCACAGAGCTTTTCATTATGGACGTTCTTATATTTACAATTAAGAGCAGATATCCACAAACATGATGTTGTTTGTTTTCTACAGCTTATGGAACTATCCCAGGTGCACCTGGACAGAAAGGAGAGATAGGATTCCCAGGACCCAAAGGTAAGAAGTTGGATGCCACACTTGCCAACTTGAGAATCCAGGAGGGAGGCAGGGAGACGGATGGCTCCTCCCCCTGTACAAGTAGTCTCCTCCTCTTGAAGACACTGAAAGGAAACCCAATAGAGCACTTCTGTTTCAGAGGATGCAAGTGGGGCCTGCCGCAAATGTTGCCATGCATCCTCACCCCCAAGTAGCAGTGCTCCTGTGCAAGGTTCTAGCCAGCCAGCTAGATCCTCCATCCCACCACCGTCTGCCATTTTCGGTTTTTCTTTCCTGACACACAGTGTTCTGTAGTGACTGAGCATCCTGAGAGAGAGGGGGGGGTGTATACATGCTACCAGAAGCTTTTGGGTTCCCCTGAGCAGGCTAATAGCTCCCTTTTGCTTCTCAGTGGCTTCACTTGGGCTCCAGCATAGCGAATCTACGAAATTCACACTTTCCCAAACAATACACAGCCATCCTTTGAAACTCACATTTCTCCAATGGTATTAGGGCCTTGCAGTGACTATAAACAATGTTTATTTTTGGATCAAGTCTGTTTCACATTGGTGCTACAACCAGGTATATAAAATAGTGATGGGCTGTACTCTATTATTCCCCCCTGTTATCATATCATATACACCTGAATATAAAGGGGAAAATGTGACCTTTAGTTGCCCATGAAACTGAAAGATCAAGGTTTGTTTCTTGGTCCTAGACAGCATGGGGGTCTCAGCAGTCACCTGGTCTAAACATTTGCATTAAGGCAGGCTGTGCTCTGGCTGATTAAACCATCCCAACTATGTTTGTCTAATCATTTCTGTCCACCCTCTTTGCTTTCATAATTTCTTTAAGATACTTGTTCCAGTTGTATTCTTGAGTCAAGTGTTGTGATGATCATGACATATATTGTTCACGCCTGTTAAAGTTTGGCCAGTCTGACACTGGTGGCATAGAATCATAGAATTGTAATTAGGAAAGGATCCAGAGGTTGACCCCCTGCAAAGCAGGAATCTCAGCTAGATCATACAGCTGCTTAAAAGTCTCAGAGGGTGAGTCCACCACCTCTTGTGGAGACCTGTCCCACTGTCAAACAGCTCTTACTGTCAGAAAGTTCTTCCTAATGTTTAGTCGGAATCTCCTTTCTTGTAACTTGAAGGTTCAGATACGGGTCTTGGCCTCTGGAGCAGGAGAAAACAAGCTTGCACCATCCTCTATGTGGCAGCCTTTGAGATATTTGAAGCTGGCTATCTTAAGAGCAAAAATCCTTTTTGGGAGCTTGCAAAGCAGCCCTGTCCTGCTGGTGTGGGCGAATGCTGAATTTCCTTTGTTTAATCCTGCCTGTGAACAAGTTTGCATATTCTGGCTACCTGCCTGTTCCCAGGCAGGAGTTCCTACTTTTAAATGCTGATATGCTTGTTACCTAACAGAGGTGTGCCTGCTCAGCTCTTAAGTATTTTCCCCCAAAGTGGTAGCATTGTTAATAAGTTGCTGCAGAAACAGCTTAGAGTCTTGTGATATGTTAAAGACACGGGCTGCATACATACATTTAAAGCAGATTTAAATTGCAAGGCTTACACCAAAGAATTCTGGGAACTATAATTTGCCCCCAGAAAGCTATGATTTCAAGATGCTTGGCAAACTGCGGCTTCCAGGATTCTTTGGGAATCACGTGCTTTAAATGTGCATTGAATGTGCTTTAAGTGTACGTCTGCCCCTTGCACCAACTGTGTTGGCATAAAAATACGAATCTATCCTTCCCCATATCTTAATCTGGGTTTAGCCTTTCCATGGAAAATCTGGTAAGATTTTTTTTTTTTAAAAAAAATTGTTTCCAGCTGTCCATTTGCAATGTTAAGCCCACGTTTGGAAGTCCCCCAAGTAAAAATAGTACAGGGTGTTTTTAACCCTTTAATTGCTGTATGAATTAAATTTAACCCTTTTCCTACAAAGACGGCAAAGTCCTGTGACACCTTAGATATGAATTTATCTAAGAACTAGCATTTGTAAACAAGAGTTTACCTTATCATTTGTATGAAATAGAAAATCTCTCTCACAAACACAAATTTTTAATCCGAACTTGCAGAAAACAAATAATTCTTTGATAGAAGAGATAATTGAATACATAATTGAATTCAGCTGCCATCACTAAGGTTCCCATTAATGTATCTAGATTGCTGTTTTCTGAACACTTCCACAACATGGTCACTAATGTGTCACTTACAAAGGTTGTTTGCTGAAGAAAGAAAATGTGGGAGGAACGCCATTTTAAACCACACACATTTTTCTGATTCAGTTTACATATACAGGAATTCTTTTTTAAAAAACCACTTTGTTTCACTTCTTCCATTTCATTATAAGATGGATATTATGGGCTTGGTCTACTGAGTATTCAGACTAAGCCCAACTGTTGCCACAATGGATGATTATCTGGCTGTAACCATATTTTTTTCTGTATCTGGATAGTTAGATTCTCTCTGTAAAATGCTATTTGAAAATGTGTGCATTTCACCTTAATTTCTGAGTAGTAGCATGTGCCATAGATGTTCAGCACCCCTGAGTGAATGAGCACATGTTCTGTAGATAAATTATCCTCATGGGACTAGCCCAACTGCACAAACAAGAGACTTGCATTATCTGGCCATGTTGTGTGTGATCTGAGAAATATGCTTCATCGTTCTCTATGGCATACTTATCAGATTGCAGCATGATGGGATAACGCATGGGGTCAGCTTTGGAAGATGCACTCTTCAAGAAGTGGGCCTGTGTTGTAGCTGAATTATTTTAAATGAGTAGCAATCTCAATCGAGTAAAATATCTTTTCTCTTCCCTCTGCTAGGTGACATAGGACCAATGGGCCCCCCAGGCCGCCAAGGCCCAAGAGGACCAAGGGGTGAAAAGGGCGAGAAAGGTATTTGTTTTTCAAATTAGAAAGGAGTGTATTTTGGCTTTGACCAGTACCATGATGGGGAAGCATAGCGCGGGTCCAAGCATGAAGACTTAGCATTTGTCATAGTTCTAGTGTAGCCACCTGTATTGTGAGAGTCAACCTTCCCCCACTTTTTTCAGAGACCCATACATAGGCAATGACTCAAGCAAACTTTATTTATTTTATCCTGCTTCTCAGACAAATGGTGTCTCCCAAAGTGGATTACGTAAATGTAAAGAAGAACCTGCAATTAAGTTTACAAATGAAAAATACACAACACACAATGGAAGGGGAATTGAGGGAAGAGGCTGAGGATGTGGCCAGATTGAACTTCCTTTGCTTGAATAGCAGCTGATAGCTTCTGTTCCTGTGGCTGCAGTCAGAGTATCCTTGCTTGCTTCTGCAGTCCCAGGGCAGTTGGAGCCAAATGGTCTTTCAGGCAGCTCCTTCCTTGGACTTCCCATCCTGAGGGACAGTTGGAAGTGCAGTGGTTCTTGTTCCATGGCAAATGGCAGAGGCCAAAGTGTGCTGCTCTTTAGTTCCTAACAGTAGCATGAAAGTTGGGAAAATGTGTACTTGTACCTGTAAAGTAACACTTTCTTCATCTTATTCCATCTCTCTTAGGTGAAGCAGTGTATGTTGGCCGAAGGAAAAGGAGAAGCATTGGGGTCTAATCTAAGAACACAAATTTGAGCAAAAGATTTCTCAACTGCTTATGGTTGCGTTTTTATCTCAGTGGAGACAAAACCCCCGTTTCCAGTGACTTCCAGCAAGTGACGACTAACACTTGGTACTTTGGGAATGGTTTTCATAACATTTTATCTTATTTCTAAGATATGGGTGGCTTCCAGTAGTACATATTGAACTAATGGCTCATTGCTTGTTGTCCCATATGAATTGGCTGGAACAAAGTATAGCCCTCATCTCAACCCAAGGATTTTATAACAGCATAGCCTCAAAAGTTGTAACTTACTCCCCAGGAAACTCACACTTCAGTTTCTCTGGATGAAGATTAGCATGAGAAATCTTCAACAGAAACTCAACCAAAGTTGAAAGGATTGGAGTTAGAGGTTTTGTATCTTCCTTTGAAGTAGGAGAAAGCATATCCAAAATTATCAAGAATATGGATTTAAGAGTAAAGGCTATGCCAGTTGTGATAATACTCAACTATATGCTAGCAGGATGCATAACCATAGGCTACATTTTATTATTGTTAAATCCACTTAATCTGTTATAAAATGCATTGCAAAAATGTGAAGGACCTTGGGGCTGTTAGTATATAAGCACTTTGTTGGAAACAATTTTTAAAATGTCTGCTGTGGTTTCAATTACTATAAAAGTGCCTTTTTAATATAAAGCTTCCCGATTAGAGCCTGTTTACACTCTAGTCTCACTTTAGCAGAAACCAGACACTGAAGTATTATGACAGACAAAGTCAGGGAAGCTTATGCATACAAGTACAGCAGCCTGCCCACCTTCAAAAGAGAGCAGTTTTATCTATGGCCATTTCTTCTTCTACTGCCTGCTTGCAGTGAGCATCTCCTAAGCCATCTGTTGTTTTTAAGGTGCGGCAATCCCCATTAGCATAGAATGATGTGCAGCAAGGGGAATTTAGGCAAGATGCCTGAGTCTGTGCAGTGGCAGCAATAAAGTGATAGCTAAGTCTGGAGGGACATGTTTTTGGGCCACAGGAAATTTATCAATGTAAATCCTGATGTTGCGACACATCTCAAGATGTTACGGAATTGTAATTTGTTAAAAACATTGCTGGGTATAGGTCAACCTTAACTCCTCCATTTGCTTCAAGATACAAATTTAGTGTTCCATAACTGATAGCAAAAGGTTCAGAAATTAGGAAAGAGATCAAGGAAGATCAAATTAGAAAAATTAACACCAGTGTTGGAAATACACATTTCCTGGACAGGTTACCTATTGCCTCCAACCTTATCAAACATATAAATAGAAATTGATAGCTGCAGTTCGCCATCTTGTGAAATAAAAACCAGTTTTCTACAATACAAAGAGCTAGATAGTTGCATGACTTTCTGGTGTGACCTAAGACTAGCACTTCCACTAAATGTGTCCAGTGGGGCTTTGAACTTTTTTCTCCCTCAATTCCAACATACCTAGGTAGCTAATCAAAATTAGTTTGTGACATGGTACTGAGCTTGGGAGCTGTTTGCTAAGGGACTCAGAATTGCATACAAGCCCTTAAGTGCACAAATTATGTCTGGATCTGTGACCCTTGACATGATGACTTGTGCTCAAGGGATTCCAAACAGGGTAAGATGAATCTCCTGTAACTGACATACCGTTTGTCTGGTTTTGCAACTTTGGAGCAAACATCCTATTAAATAGTATTTTCAACATATCAAGCAATTGGTTGTGCATTTAAACCAGCTGTATCTGTTACTGAGACATTTACTTTTTTAAAAATAAAGTTACTTCCAATGTGTTAAGTTTCTTTCTTCCCCTATCCCATGAGCTGTGTGGATTACACTATGTTTCCTGATATGCTTGCATATTATACAGGTAGGCAGGGGTGAGTCATTTGGTAGATGAATGGAAACTGAATGTGTTTCCCTCTTTCAAACCCCCATTTTGTTTTGACACAAAGTGCCCATGTTTCTTCTTAACATTATCTTTCAAGTGCAATCCTATACATATCTGCTGAGAACTCCTGTTTAGCTCAGTGGGATTTACTTCCAGCTAAGGGACATGGGTAGTGCTGCAGTTTAAACCACTGTGCTGCTTGGACTTGGACAAATGCCGGCTCCCTCAGCCTGTAAAGCGAGATGGGCGCCGCAACCCCAGAGTCGTTCATGACTGGACTTAATTGTCAGTGGTCCCTTTACCTTTAAACATGCACAGGATTGCATCCTGAAGAGCATCAAAATAATTTCAGTCATTTATCTGAATTTTGGTTTTCTGTGGCAAAAAAGCGTTTAAGTGTTTGAAGATGGCTAATATCTCTCCTCTCATTCTCATTATCAGGCAAAACATACCTAAGTCCTTCAGCTGCCATCCAAGTGGTGGCAGCTGTGGTCAGAATTGCCTGTGCTTGTGCCCTACCTACACCCTTGCTGCAGCTGGTACAAAATACAGTGGCCAGTGTGGTTTTTGGCATTAACAGCCCTTTTCTTTCAAGACACAGAAAGAACAGGGCTAGTGGAAGAAAAGTATAGATTCCTACAAAATGGGTAATGGACCACAGTACTTATTCTACAGATCTTTCTTGCAGTTTATTTTGTTTGAAATATATGGGCTTCACTTCCTATGCTTTCAAATGAAAATGAACTTTCAAAGCTTGTGGGGGCAGGGGCAGATATAATTCTAATTCACCAATTAAAAAAAAAGTTTGCTACCAAGAGTAGGCGGCTCACAGGCGAATACTTCAAGTACAGGACTAACTGAATTGAAATTCTTCCTTCTGAAATTTTATTGTATCTCTGCCTAGAGATAAAAGAAACCACATCCCAACCCTTAAAATAGAACTTTCAAGGGGCCAGAACTTGTGCTTTGGTAAGAAGCTTTTCTAAAGAAAACAAATAGTAACACCTTAGCAAGAATAAAAAATTTGTGCTCCAGAAGAAATCAGTAGCATCAACTTCCAAAGAGATTATTTAGAATCTTAAGATCCAACAGTATTCCTATGTTCCACTGATTTAAATGAAAGTAGGATAAAGGAAAAGTTGTTCTTACCATAAATGGTATTTCACTGAGGATGTAAAGAGAGCTCCAAGCGGATTGCGTTGCCTGCCTTGCAGCTTGGAGGCAGGAAATGCCTATATAAGTTTTCTGCTCTCTTCCTGTTGAGGCTCAGTCCTATTTCTTAGAACAGCTTAGGAGAAAACAAAACTCAACAGCACAAAATGTGATAAAATGTGTACAAAATAGGAAACAACCAGAAAAAGTGGGAGAAAAACCATTCTGGAAACCAACAAAATCCACAAGGACTAACACAACGGAATATGTATTACTTTCCCATGCTGAGCCCGAAGGCTCAGTGAGGCAAGTGCCTGTCGTTCACCAGGCATGGATTGTATCTCCTCAGGAACGGCTGCCATTATGCTTGCCCGTTTCTTCGTTCCTTGCTGCCTCCAAGCGTTGTAGTCTCAGAGCTGGTTGGTTTAGGACTCAATGAAGCAGCAGAGGATGATACCCCCAGTTTTTCCTCCAGCAGCAACTTGCCAGAACTCAGTTTCCGCCCCTCTCAGGTGGGCACCATGGCCATTATAAGAGAACAAGGGAGGTGTTCATGGTGAGTCCAGCACCTCTTTTTCTAGAAAATTAACACTGGATGTCCCTTGCACAGGACTCAAAGGAAGAGGCTGCACTTGCAAGGGCCCTCCCTGGGATCTTCAGAAATAGCGGCCCCCTGGATGCTTGCTGAAGCTACTGCTGAGTGTGGCCCCAACCCCAAAACTTGGCTTTTTCCCCCCTTCAAAGAAGTAGCCCTGAACTGTAGGGATTTGTCTGTCTTCCCCATAATGAGAAAGTGGAAAATCCTAGCTTCACAGCTCAGGATGGAGCTTAGAAAGGGAGAGAAAGAAAAAAAGGCAGGAAACAAGTGAGGAAAGGTGAAGGAATTTTTTCTTTTTCTTTTTTACACAGTAAGAGAAAAAGAGAGGAAGAGCAGCTGTAGAAAACAAATAAGAACAAAAGACTCAATATAAGAAGGAGAAAAAACAACAGGCTGGCTATAAGGGAAAAGCCTTAAAGATTCCAAACAGAATGTTTCTCCAAGTTGAGACAGGAAATGGACTGAGCCTCAACAGAAAGAGAGCTGAAAAATCTTCTGTAGAAGTTTTGGGCATTTCCTGTCTTCAAGTTGCAGCAACACAATCCGCTTGGAGACCTCTTCCATCCATAGGTGACAGGAATTGCAAACTGACCTTAGGTGGTATGATTCTAGCAACTGACAAGCTAAAATAAAGACAGTGATTCAGTAAAAAGTTTTCTTCTTTGACATAATCAGCTTAGCTCAGAATTATGAGGGCTTTTTGGTGCCCTTGTAGTAGAGCAACAAAACTGAGCTTCAATATTAATGGCAGTGTATTTTCCTTCATCAGATTATCTGTGAAGGAAACCATTTCTCACGCCATCAAAGTCATATATTGATATCATTTTCAATAAACTCCACTGTGTACCTCTATAGGGAAACCAATCAGGTGCAGGTGCTCAAAGTTTCAGCCAGAAGGAGGAGCCAAACACAAAACAAAAATGCAACATTTTTGTACAATTAAACCTGCTTTTATAATGGTGGGGAACTTGGTGGTACAAAGGGCAGACCCCTCTCATGGGGCCCCTCTAATTAATGCATTATCTGCCAGCCTTTACCCTGTTTATTTGTGGCTAGGTTCAGACATCACATACACACAGCATGGTTTGACTCTCAAGAACGTGCCCTTTGTTTGTAGGGTCCCTTTTATGTTCTAATTTCCTCCTGCAGGACCTGGTTATCCCTGGTTTCCAGGGATAACCAAATTAGATAAAATGCAACAAATGTACTGTATATACAAATCAAGTTGCTTCTAGATCAATTTCCGGTATATAGTAACCATAGCACCACTGATTTTGATGTCATGGAAACCTAGGGTTACCATGAATTGGAAAATAAAAAGAGAATCAGAGTATGCAAGTACAAGAGGAAAAACACATGCACATTTCTGACAGTTGAACCATGGTTTGGCACCTGACCCTAACATCCTGTGTCATGACACCGGGAACCATGTTGGGATAATAAAGGTCTGATTTTGTAGCATGTGAAACATGCAAAGAAATGAACACTTTATATGCAACACAGGGCAATAATGATGGAAGAACGCCACCAGGCAATCATCAATATAGGAAGAAACTGAGTAGAGCTAAGTTCTGGTGCTCATTTTGGTTCTGGTGCCCCAAGAAACAGCAACACCACAGAATCCTTTCAGACTAGCACACAACACACACAACTCCCCAAAGGAATCCACAAACTTGAGATTTTTAAAGAGTTTTTTAAACAGATAGAAACAGTATTTAATGTTATAATCAATACTAGTTATTTCGTAAAGGTGACTTTTAAAAAAAGTAAAGGCTTTTGAAAACTTTCCCACCAAAACAATTCAGAATAAACCGATTTCAGAACTTTGTAAAGAGCAAAATGCCACATTCTAGTTGATGTATATGCGAATGTACAACCTGGTACACAATACATATTTATAAAATAAAATGTGAAGTATTAAGGCTAGCTATGAAATATTTGTTAGGTAGATTATGATTAAAGGAAAACAAAATTTAACTGAAACATGCATCTTCAAAGTATGTTTACTATACTGTCACAATTAAACAATCTGATCTGATAAGATCAACCTCAGTATCCGGATTCAGTAGCCAAAGTATTGAGCACACTTGATTAAAGTACTATATATTTTTATAATCTGCTTCCTTCACATGCAGGAATGCTGCTGACATAATATAAAATTTGTAAGAAATTGGACAGTATTCACATTTAATGAAAAGACTGCAAATGCGAAAACTTACAATTGATTATTCAAAGCTACCTACTAAAAGATTAGGCTGCGAAAAAACAGGAAGCAACCAACATTTATATTACAAATCTAACTTTGGCATATCAAAAGGACAGTCTACAATACTGTTTTTGATATGACTCAGATCTGAAGCCTGAAAAGACAGCAGCTGCTGTTTAATGCAGGCACATCTCCTGCCAACAACATGATAAATATTTCTATCCCACCCCCACAGCAAATAAGTTATAATACAACTATGAATTTTAGAAATAAAACCATTTAACTTTAGTTACTTCATGGTAAAACAATGAAGCAGATTAAACGTTTGTCTATACATGTAACTTCAATCCTTCTATAGATCAACATACATTTTGAAAGAAAACATGCCTTGCAATCCAGACATCAGCATTGATTTGTACGAACGGGGACAGTCACAGCCATTTTCTGCTCTGGAGTTTCAAAACTGCTACTTTGAGTAAGTAGAGAATCCATTCAGTTCATGTTTCCCTAATTGTGGGGGTGAGAATGGGGGTGCAATTTTTGCACACTTTTTCTTGAGAAATAAATGATATTGTTTTATTTCAGTTTGTAGAGGAATAAGGTGTATATTTTAAAGTAGACAGGAGTACTCTTTTTTAAACTTTTACATATTTTAGTGCAAGGATTTGACAAAAATTGTGGCAGCGGCAAGCATTTCTGTTACAGTAATATCAGTAACGAGGGCTTCTTTAGTGATAAAGAAACATGATCCTCTTACAAAAAAAAAAAAAAACAACCCTAGCATGTTTACAGGTTTCAGGCACTGAATGAGGCTAGTGACCCATTTCCTCACGAGGTAATGGGCATAACACAACAAATATTTGGTTAAATGAGTAGTAGTATATCTGCCTAAGAATCCTCTACAATTATTCCTGGGGCATTGCAGATTATCTTTAATAGTTTAGGCTTGCTTTCCAGTGCCAACACAGTTGGATACATTTTTTTCAGTCGTTTTCAAATGGCTATCCTTGAAATACATGAAATATATCATATTGGATTTCAAGACCAACATTTGTGCTTCTATATCTGATATCACTGATTGTCTCCACTGAAGGTGGATGGAGTTCCACTGAGGTTCTTGGATGCAGAGTGCAGATTTCATTGTGACAGAAGCTGAAGAGGAGAAGCTGAAAGACGCACCCAAAGCCACCTCACAGAGGCTCCAAATTTATGATCCAGTGGAGTGCAGGCTAGGGACTGCGTAGAATTTAGAAATCCGGCTTTGCGATGATGGATTAAGGCATTCAGATTCTCCAGACATTTTAAAGAAAATCTCCTGTTCTTGAAGCTTACGAGCAAATTCCTCTTCTAATGTCTAATGACAAACAACAACAACATTTAAACAAAATGAACATGATGAGCTTGGTGTTAGTTTTTGATCTGATTTATCAGAGACAAGCTACAAAACCAACTGCCCCATATAGTATTAGTATAGAATATAATATTCTATTGGAGATTCAAAGTCAATCTGCATTACCTTTTTCCTTGGTCTCAGTTTCTCTCGCCATTCTTTAAGTTCTTGGCTATGTTCCTCATCCAGCTCTTTTAATTTCTGAGTCTCGTGTTCAACCAGCAGGTGGCATTTCTCATTCTGAAAATGGGATACAGATAATCCTTTAGTAAAACTAAATCAGATTAGACATTTGGCTACTTGTATAGAAGCATATGCTGACCTAATTCTTTAATTAGCTTAATCTGTACAGTAGCCAAGATGATTCCTACATAGCAATGTTCTCTATCAAGATTTTAGCTTTTCAACAGAAACTGTTACTTGAATTCCTCAAATAGGGCATGAAGAATATGTATTATGGTTTTTTAAAACTTTATCTGAAGCTAAAACTATGAACATATCTCAGAGCTAGAATCACAAGATTTATAGTGCAGACTGACGGGTTTTCCCACGATTATTTTTTTTAAGTTGCAAAAAGTTATGCAATCTATCAGAATCTACTTTTTTTGGTTCTCACACACAGAAATTATTCTATTTCAATAAAGAGGTAACAGCTTTTATGAGATCAGCCCATCCAGAAACCTCATGTTGTCTTCTCCCCAGTGCTTTTTTTCCTAAAAAAAATATTTAGGGGTACTCTCATTTTCCTACTCATGTTGAAATACTGCCCCTCAATGAGGCCAAACTTAGATTCACAAAATGTTTAGGGGTATGTATACCCCTGCATCCCCCCAGAAAAAAGCACTGCTTCTCTCTACACACAAGATCCCTATACACAGTCCATTTTGTGTATAAATATTCCCCGGTCTTCCGTTTGCCAAAATTTCCACAGCTACTTGTAGCACAGGGAAATGTTAATACACAAATATACTTCATGCAGTTGAAAAAGTTGGAAGAGATCATAGCAGTAACAAAACTGTAACACTGCTACAAATCCGCAGCTAAACCCAGTTAAGAGACATGCTGGAAGATCTGGATTAATAAGAGATGTTTTCACCTAAACACCAAAGAGATACCAAACTCATTGGCACATAAATCTCACAGAGAAGGGCATTCCACATGCAGGTCACTACCACAGAGAAGGGCCCTCTTTCTGGATATCACCCACCTGACTTCAGAAGGTGTGGAGACTTAGAGGAGGGCCTTGGAAAGAAAAACTGGTGCAGATTCATTTGTAAAAAAAAACAAAGAACAGAAATACTGTGTGTAGTACCACAACTACAAAGTGTCACATGTAACTGCAGCACATGAAGTGCCATCACACTCAAAACAGACCTATCCCATGTATAAATTACATAAAGGGGCACATTTGGGATTAACATTGTTTAACCTGCAGCTGATGTAATTCTCTAATGTTGGCTTCGCACTGCAGCTGGAGGTCTCGCATTTGATTTTCATGTTTCTGATGTTGAGCCAGTCTCTCATTTTTTTGCCTTTTTTCTTCCTGAATAGCAAACTTTCAGAGAAACAGGAGGACTTAAATTAGAATTTTTGAAATGTTTATAGACTCAAGCATATAATTAAATGACAGTGTAACATTCAAAAACAGTATAATGAAATAACTAATATTAGACAGATTTGAAAAAACATGGGCTTGCAAAAACCTTCTTGGTTCATTCTTAGTACATACTGGATAAATGTGGATCTTACCTGAAGGAGCTGATCCACAAAACACATAAGCAACAATATGACTTGGTTCTTAAACCAATTCTAACTGGCCCACTAGATTCAATAGGCTAATAGTAAATCAGCTTCAAGCACACACACATAGCTGAAGACATCACTTCCAGAGACTTGGACTCATCAGATTTTTGACTTGAGAGTTTCATAGAACTGCATAATGTGTGTATGCAGATTCCCCCTTTGTCTAAAATCACTGCTTTACCTGCTTAATCTTTTCACGATCCTGTTCCGGAGTGCTTGAGGAGTTTATTCTTAGGCTCTTTTTAAACATTGCCATCCTAGTTTTTGCTTCACTACGCTGGATTTTGGGCAACCGAGCTCTTTCCTGGGTATGCTTGTTTTTTAATTCCTCAATAAGCCGCTGGTTATATCTTTGCATCTGTTCTGTTTCCTTTAAAAAAAAATGAGGGGAAATACATTTTATATATCATCAAACCTTTATTGGCATCACTTACAAATGTTCAGAATAAATAGGCCAATGCAGTCTCATCGCCATTTCAACAGTACATTTAAAGTATTTAATATACATTTTACCCTGTGCAAATAAAACACATCATAATTAAATGTTCTGTATCAGAAAAACTGAAGATAAATCTTTTTAAAAAAAAATAACTGGTTAGTCAAGCAGCAGTAATAACAACATACAAATTTCAGCCAACTGAAAAGATCATTAAATCATATTATTTCAAAATTTGCAGCTCTCCTTTTACCTACTACCATCACTCATAGTTTTCATTTATTTATTGTCTAAACCAGTGATTCTCTACCCTTTGGGTATAATGACCCACAAGTCCAAATTTGCTTGGTACAGTAACCCATCTTTTTATTGTCACATGGATTTCGCAACTTAGGCCTTCAACATCCATCTGTTTAACTGCAATTTTGTCTATTTTATAACCATTACCTGAGGCATCCAAGGAAAACTTAACACCCCTATTGATATGAAATTTGTGTAAATATTTAAAGAAATATAATGCTATTCATTATTTTATTTATAGGAATGTAAGACCAGCTATCTGACTGCAATATATTGCTTCAAAAGCTGTAACTTTTATTCAAAAACCGATGTGTTAATATAACAAATTATGGATATTTTAAATAGTTTTATTCATGAAAAAGTCCATTTTGGCGGGTATCAATGGGGTAGCTGAGCTTGTATTTTGTCAACAAGTAGGCTGATGCAGGTTTTGATGGTTGTTAGACATGGTCTCAGATCATTATTGATAAATAAGATAATGATATTATTTATTAGTTTGACTAAGCAAGGAAGGATGGACTGAGGGTGGTGCCAAGCCTATAAAGCTCGACACCTGCCCTTGCACTACAGGGATAGAAAGGCACATGTCCCTTTCCTGACCCCCTCCACAGAAGAAACCACCCATGCCTTCTCAGGAAATGCAGGGGGCAAACTTGCCTCCATGCTAGGGTGGGAGCAGCATTCTGACATTTGGTTACAAGTGCCAACACAGCATTATAATATGCAAACAAAAACCTGCAAGAGGTATTCATCATACCAGTTCAGAGCAAAAGCCATACTTATTTTGGTTTTACTTATATGGGCCACACCTCACTTGCTCAGGTACTGTGACCCACTTGTGAGTCGTGACCAACAGGTTGGGAATTGGTGGTCTAAAGTCTTTGTGTGTCCCTCCCTCCCTGAATTTAAGGCGCTGTTTTGACCTTATGAACATTGGGACTAAATATCAGTGCATCAAATAACTTACACAAAATATAAAAGTATTAAATACTAAAGAAAAAAGGCAATAAATAAATAAATAAATATAGGTAGTGGGAAGGGATGTATTTGAACCAGGATTTGGAGCCAGCAAAGAGGACGAACTAGGATCACACTAACTTTTTCATGCCGTTTAAGCAGCTGATGTCTTTGCATGAAGTACTGATCTTTCAGTTGCTGTTTTAGCAGTTGGTGTTTTTCCTGCAAGTGTCGTTCTTCTAGTTCCCATATTGCAGCTTCACGGGCTAGAAGGGAATAAAAATTCTGTCAAAATTACAGAGGAGTCACCCCCAAAACATTCCTTATACAATGTATTTCACGAAGCAATCAATAACAGAATAACCCCAATGAAATATTTAATGGAGAAATGCATTGAAGAAATTATTCTCCATCAAGTTATCCAATAACAATTCACCAAAATTGTAGACACAAGTAGGCTTGTTTGAGAAACAGACAAGCCATTTTAAAATGGATTCTGTACACCATTTTCTGCTTGCCTAATAAAAACTCTTCTGTACAGCTACAGTCTTCAGTGCATTTTCATGCCTTCACTAGAAGGACATAAATTTAGGACATGACTCATTCCACAAGTTTCATGGGGCTTGCATGTGAGCTGTACTAGGTGCCCAGAGCCCTTAATGCGCCTTTAAGTTGATGAACAGTAATCCAACACTAGGGGGAAAGGGAGAAATACCTCTCATGAGTTGTTGCTTATTGTTCAGACAGTCCCGCTCAATGGTAGCTAGCTCAGTTTTTTGCTGCTGAATGATTTTCTTTAGCGATGCATCCAGTTCTTGCTGCTGCTTCTGTACAAACTCTTGTTCCTATCGGAAATTAAGCCAAATTGAGTACATTATGCACAAGTCTCAGGTGTCTTAA
The DNA here is from genome assembly GCF_965113315.1 of Podarcis vaucheri. Taxonomy (NCBI): domain Eukaryota; kingdom Metazoa; phylum Chordata; class Lepidosauria; order Squamata; family Lacertidae; genus Podarcis; species Podarcis vaucheri. The sequence goes on along the minus strand of NC_138763.1, from coordinate 47,467,943 downwards.
TTTGTATACAGCCTTCTTCTAAAGGATCTCGGAGCAGCCTTTTAGCTCACAACTAGCAGGTAAGGCGCAATATGCGGAGAGCGAAAGATGCATACACTTTGCCACAAGCCAAACTTCAAACAGGGATCTGAACCTGGGTAACCCATATTCAAATCACAACATTATTTCTAAGGGTCAATTAAAACATTTACACAGCAAGTGAGCTTGCTGTACTTACCACAGCATTTGAAGTGCTCAGCACTATAAAGTGTGAGGGGAAACATGCATTTCTCAACAGTAGCAAACCTATACTGGGAAACTAATGGGCCCTATGAGTTCTCTCTCTTTCTTTTCCCTCCACCAATTACTGCTTTTTCAGCAAACATATAATTTGGTCAATTATATATGAGACAGCCTTGCGGGCAGCCACTTGCCAGCCCAAGTTAATTCTTCGTGGGCAAGTAGCTTGTCAGATCAGTTGCTGTACCCTGCTATGTCTTTGTATGCCGGGCCATTACAGCCTTTATGCTAATCAGCAAATATGGAAAAAACACACACAACTTAGAGAATCTTTAATTTAAGAACATTAAGTTCAAATCTTATACAAATTTGCTTGCAAATTATTATTAATGCATTTATATTAAATTACCAAGTAAACAAAATTCTGTTTAGGAAAGCAACAAATGACAAGACCAGGGCTGAGCTGCTTCAGAAAAAACTTGTTCAAAATTAAAAGAAAGCCACCCCCACCCCCAAAATTTTCTGGTTTCTTTCTTTTTGGTAGATTGTTACAGAAATAACTGGGGAAAGTGTCCATTTCATAATCCCTTGGGGGCTAGGATTGATCACTGTCCAGTTTAGGAAACACTGCCTTTACTCTAAAAGACTTCTTGATGTTGACAAATAGCCATATCAGATTCAGTACATATTGCTATTGTGACATGTCCATTATATGATCCATAAATGGCTGGGATCACTTAAGGAGGAAGAAAGCAGGGTGGGATGAAGGTCAGAATAGTCCAAGGAACAGCAAATATAAATAAATGGCTGGAAATTACTGCAACTGAGATAGGTTTAATGTATTTTGTGGGAAGAAAATGTCTATTTTCTGTCTCAATCATTACTTTCAAGCAGAAATGGAAACTGGGGAGGGGATTTAACCCATGTAAAAAAAAAGCCTTCATATAAACAAGAATATTTGCTGCACAGAACCAGCTCTCTCTTGCTATCTGTTAACAATGGATGGCAAATTACTCTTGAGAATCAATTGAACTGTCTCGATTCACTCTATGTGCGAAGGATACTGAAAAGGTTTAGGTTAAAATGTGTACACCTGTCTTTTAAAGAACACATGCAAAGTCTGGGGAAACCTATGACCCACATGAATCCTCTCCAAGATAAGGAAGCCTATTATATTTTCAACATTGTATTTTCATGTTTCAGAGCAAGATACCCAGACCAGGTAGAGGACACATGATAGCTTAAAAGACCAAACACTTCCAAAATTCAAAATGCAGAATTTACAAGATTGGCTCCTCAATGGCACTGTAAACAGTTTCACATTAGGCAACTGACGTACTTATTAAGCTGCACCACCTATAGCGTGTAATGTGAGGCTGGTAGATAAGCAAGTGCTGGGGAAATGAGGCCAATGGCTTCCAGATGCACATTTTGAACAGTGCACATACACAAGAAAAAGGCTTCCAAAGATTAACATAACAAGTCACGTGTAGCTATTTTAATGGAAGTGGTTACATGTGAAGTATTTAACACCTATTTTGTGGAAAGGAGCTTTATGAAAACAGATGTCACAAGCTCAGAAAATAACTAGAAATATTGGCCCTACGTTAGAAGTTGATCCAATCCTATACAGATCATTCCACGAACAGAAAGAAGGCTGTGTGGAAATCTAACAATGTCTGAGCACTTACACATTATTTCCAGGTGTGGGGTGGGCACATGGTATCTCTCTCTACTATATAATAAAATTTATGCAACAGGGACACGTCATGTTGAGACAGGTCCATGTTTTATGCATTGGGTAAGTCACATCTGATGTCCTTGTAGTTCAAAAGGTTCATATAAAAGGAAGATGTGTGATTTATGGACACAAATGAGAAAATAAATAACAAATCTGCAAAGTTCACCTCCAGGCCAGGTTGCACAGAAATCATCCGCCCTGATCACAATTTTCTACTTGCTAGTAATCTTCAGACAAATTGCATCTGACCAATTTGATGAAGATGTTATCCGATGACTGATGTTCCTACTCATCTCACAAGAACCAACAGAAAGCACCATATAGGAAGATTTGTACATCCATCAGAATTGGTCACTTCTTTTCCTAACAGCAGCTTCTTTATGCCACATGCTAACTCACTTTTAAAAGCTACAAGGGATTAAACAGAAGGTTCTATTAAGTGGGTGGGGGTGAACTTATGTGATTCTATTTATTCATCCTCTTCAGGAAAAGCACAATGTAGCAAAGAAATTAGATGGACAATGGAACAGTGCAGCAGTAATGGTAGTGATCCTCTGTGTTTGGGGACATTAGGTTCTTAAGGTCCCTTTCCCCTTTTTGCATGCAAATTACCCCTGGTTAGCATTAACTACAATGCAACATTAAGTTTGCACCAGTGCTAAGCATGGTTAGTTTTAATCAAAACTTGAAAAGTAGATTTTCACTGCAATTTTCAAATCTTAGTTTAAAAACTAAGCATATTTAGTGGTGAGGTAAACATAACACCAAACTAGAGTTAACACTAACCAGAAGGGAGGACCTGGAAGCCTACTGCACAATTCCACAGTTTAGATATCACTCTTATTATATATGTATTAGATCAATGGCAAAGACATTTTCTGGAAATTATAAATTATGTAAGTGTGGAATATCTGTACAATACAAATATATAGATAGATAGATAGTTAAAGTATAGTTTCTTTTTTTAATTCTCTCCTAATGAAAGTCAGTGAGACTGAAATATATTCAACTTTGGTTAACTTGTGTTTCCTGAAAACTATAGAAAATATGCATTATTTTAAACATCCCCCCAAAACTGAAAGCTTTACCTTCAGAATCATTTTTTTTACAAATGCTACCGTCTTCACATCAATATTAGGGACTGAATTGTCTCAACTCCCTGGAGAGTTGAAGGAAACCCCCAAAGCAAATTTCAGAGGATGCGGGGGGGGGGGCATGTGAGAGGAAGAGAGGGAGGAAAAGTTTGTAGTCTACCACTATCAAAATTCTAATGAAAAGCAGGAAAAAATGTGTAGAGACAAATCCAAAAACCCAGATCTGTAGAGACAGATGTCAACAACAAGAACAACAGATGTCAACAACAAGAAAGGTATAGGTCCACTGTCTACTTGATGGCTTTGATGAAGTGAGACAAATGGCAAATGTACCTGCCCTTCTCAAGCAGCAATTCTGTCAAATTGCAGGAGCTGGATTATTAAACTGAAATGAAAGCAAGTAGTGTTTTAGTCCTGAAGTTTCCTCAGTTTAGATGAGTATGTTTTAGAACACAAAACATGAGAATAACCTAGATTAGATAAAATATATCACCACAGCCTATTCTGTAGTTTTGTGAACGAAAGGTCAGTTGACATAGACTTCCATGTCAGGCTTGTGACGCAATTAAAAGAGACAGAGAGATTTGGTATACAGTGCTGATGGGAGCCTGGATGTTCTACAGATTCCTGTTCCCAGAGCCATGTAACTAAAGGCCATTTCAATAAAGCTTACAAAGCAAACTTTCCACCTTCCTACTAAAATCTCAACTACCATCTGGTGGAACAGAAGAGAGAACACAAAGGTAGAAGCGGGTTTGTTTAAAAAATAAATTACCACTACTGCACAAGGCAGAGAAGAAAAAAATGTCACAAGAGTGTTCCTTGCCCCATGAGTCAAAACTTAGGATGGCTGACTCTATAAGGGTACAGCAGGGAACACCCATTGTCAGGTGGTATCAGGAAGCATTCTGGAAAATGCCTGTTTCACTGCACACAGAAAAGCAAAACATAGCACTGGTTTCACACATGTGCTGAAAATCAACAAGTCTCATTTGCCCAGTTTGTCCATCACAATCTTTGTGCAGATGAACACATTTTTAGATTTTTTTAAAAAATTCATCAGCACATGCGTGTCAGAGAAAAAGCAGAACAACAAGCTAGAACTACAGAGGAAACATCCAATTTTTGGCATGTTGGACTTACATCCTGCATTATTGCATTGAAGAGGGTACATGAGGACAACTGAAAAGACTGAATCATAACCTGAGCAACGCCCTGCAGAGCAGAATACAATGTACTTCCGAGGTCAGAATGCAAGCACAAACCATGCATTCAAACACCGAACATAAGCAATAAGACTGTATGACTCATTAGTGGAGCACCTCCCTCCCTAAAAGTAGAAGTTGCACTGAATTACTTCTGTTAAAAGATGTAAAATTTCTGAAGCTATAGTTTATACCCACAGTGATGTGGGTGGAGCTATGAGAACAAAAATTACACTGTATTCATAAAGACACCAATTACAAAACGACGTAAAAACCTTTATGTCATGTCTTCAGTATTTATTTTATTTTGCTAGATAATGCCCTACAACCTAGTCCTATTTAACCTATATTGTTAACTCTCTGTGCCCAAAAGATATTAATGAATTTTCTCCAATATATTTAAGACTGTAGTTACTCAATAAGCCTTCATGTAGTACAATATTGGCTGGACGTACACCTTCTCAAATATCCAGTTCCAAAAGATGTGCACATTCAAATATACACAGTTGTCTTTAGAAGGCAGTAGCATACACTACTGTGAATATCTGCAAAAGCTGGATTCTGCTCCATATATGAGATAAACTGGCTTTGGACAGTCTGGCAATGCCTCCATTTTAACTCTCTTTCCTCTCTTTCACTCCCCTAACATTCCACCTGTATTTCTTTAGTGCACTGACTCCTGAGATTTCTCTGTCATTCAGGGAGTTCAGCAGCAGTCTCCTGACCCCCTCACATCCTTGTACAGAAACTGTGATACAGCTCACTTTAAAAATTTATACCTGAAGCATTACTTCAGAAGTACTTCAGTCTCATTGTACATGAATACATAGGAAGTATTCATGGATATCAGACGTTATCTGTACTTTGGGATTTAATACCAAGACAAGGAATGTCAACAACAAGTGAAGAGTTCTTCATAGCCTTAATCACTATATACACTGCCACACACCCAGATCCTTATATATTTCAGATGCGCTTCGTTTCAGACAGGAAATGTAATCAATAGTATGTCTGCTGCAATAGCATGCTTGGAACACAGAAAGTACAGGCAAGCCATTAAATAATAAACATGGACACCATCGTGTCAACTGCATTGCCTGGGATTAAAAGATTCAAAGGTAAGATATAATGAAAAATTGCTTATAAAAATATTATTTACTACTTTTACACTTTGATAACGTTATTGTTTATGGTAAATGCCCTGAATAAAGTAGACATTACAGCCTGAAATTCATATCCACACCTGAATACACACTAACTACATAAATTGCATTTTTATAACTTTGGCTGTTGTTCTAACTAATCACATCTAAGTAAATGAATACTGAATAGATTGCACTTCTGTTTATATGACACCTTTGAGCTACGGTTTTAAGAATGGTCAGTCATTACAAATTAATATCATATTTACTCAGAGGGAAAACAAAAAGCAACCACTATGGAATGGTTAAAGCTATTGTGAACAAAGCTGCTTGGTTGTTTTTAGAAGCATGAAGCTGCTGCGGTTACCTGAGCATGCTGGGATTGAGAAAGTTCCTCTTTCTTGCGTTTCATGAGCTCTTTTCTCAGCTCTTTTGGTGCTTTCTCCACTTCATTAAAAACCTATAGTGCACAAGCATGCAGAAGGTGGGGAAGATAACCCTTTTTCTCCACAGCAAGCATTTTATGGTGAATACGAGAGGAGCAGGTCAGGCATTATAAAGGTTATCAGAGAGCATGCATTGAAGCCAGAAGAGTTAGCTTGGCAGAAGATGGATGGAAGAAGCAGACATGCACAAAGCATTTGCGGACTGCATTCTACAAAGAAGTGCACGAGCTAATTGTATTCTAGAAACTAGTTTTATTTTGCATGCAACTACTAATTAGATGCTTTTACATTTACTTTTTATGCAATCATTCAGTATAACACAAAGGAATTTAAGACCGTTGCCAAAGGAAGAATGATATTGGGAGGGACAACAAATGATTTTACCGTCATGGAAAAGCTCCAAAAGAGCAGGATGTTTAGATTTCTCAAAAATAACAGCTACTGTTGACATTATGTCTCATTTGAGACACAATTGTCTAAAGAACAACTTTCATAAAAGTAAGCCACCTGAAAAGGGGCATTTGCAGAGCACAGGAAAGTGTAAATCAAGTGTCTAGTTTCATACAGCTTATCTAGCTAGTGACATTCAAAGAAGGCAACCACTTACAAATATTTTTCAGCAATGTATGTCAAAGGATCTAAAGGATAATTTTGTCAGGAAATAATAATGCATGTTATATAGATAATCAAAAGTATGATTGTGTATTTTTCATACTCTCATGAAGAGATTCAGTACTCTAGATGTTATTTCCTACAAAGAACTAGGAGGTCACAACTATCCAAGAACAAATGGCTGTTTAAAAGTCAAAGAACCCAAAGAAAACAAAGCCCAAATCACCACAAGCTACTGTTCAATGAAAAAGATTGGTCCTGAGTGCATTAAACCTCTTCACCAGATTTCCTTTTGAGACCCAATTACCGATAGAGACTCAGAGTGCAAGAAATTCAGCAAAAAGAAGAAGTAATAGTCAATATTGTGCAAATTAAACACAAGTGATGGTATCTTGGAGATTAAATGACATATATTACTTAATATAAAAATCATGAAAAGTTGTTTAAAAACCAAATGAAAGCACCTAGAAATCTGTGCAATCTGTTCATATTATATGCCTCAAAATCGGTATATTATCTAGAAATTGTTGAACTGCTTTTTTAAAAGTTAAGATGAGAAGTAAAAGATTACAGGCACTTTCTGCAGAACAATGAGATCATAGGTAGAATTTCTGCATTTTGCACAGCTGTATTTCTCCCATCCAGTGTAATGAAAGAATACAAATTTCAATTTAGTTTGATTTTAAATCAATTGAACTTGATACATAACTATGCTCTCTGCTGAACTCAAACTAAACTCAAATTAAATTTAAAAAATCCCTTTATCACTGACTGGGGTTATACAGTGGTACCTTGGTTTACAACCATAATCCGTTCCGGAGGTCCATTTGTAAACCAAAACAGGTTGTAACCCAAGGCGCGCTTTCGGCAATGGGGCCTCCCCAAAAAATTTGTTCGTAATCCAAAAAAAATCGGTTGCAATCCAAAAAAGGGTTGCAAATCAGAACATGCACTTCTGGGTTTGACGTGTTTGTAATCCAAAATATATGCAAACCAAGGTACCACTGTATCCAATGCTAGTCCTACTCCGGGTAGATTCACTTAAGTTGCAGTCACCACTAACTTAGGTTCACTGGGACTAATTCAAAGGAGTGCCATGGTGATCGTTCTTCCAGCACAAGTGTGTCATCTTGCCAAGTGGACAGAGCTTGCTCTCCTATTCCAGTGTGCTGTTCTGGAGGTTATCCTTCTCCATCCGAGCCACTTTAATGCTGTGCGGAGGGAGGAAGAAAGCCCTGTTGCATTATCCAATGTCCACGTGCAGGCTTCTGCTAGCGGGGCTCAACAGCTGAATCTAGATTATTAGTTTAAATGGCTTTATAATGTGTAGAACCAAGTTGGCAACAATAAATCTTGCTATCAGAATTATGAATGCAAACAAAGTTGCTTAAGATTGCAGTTTTAAGATTTTCTGGAGGCACAGAGTAGTCTTCCACAGCACAGAGTTCTAGACTCTTCCACACAAAGTTAATTAAATCGCCTTTTTAACAAATTCAACTACAAGTAAAAAGAAAAACAAAAACCCATTGCATTTTGTTATGAATGTTTCATGAACCAATGCACAAATATCCTCATCCCTCCACCTTTGTGCTGCTTTTATATGTACTGAATATAGTAAGGAAAATCTTTATTTGTCACACATATCCAAGGAGGCACATGTGACAGATATGTGTGCAATGGATTCTAGCAGTTCTCCCTATTGAACTCCTAGATCAATTTTACATTGTCTGTAACATACAGGTATTGACTACATATAACATTTGATACTGTTCCAAATAAATGGCGAAACTCCTATGCTAACGATGATGTTTAAATCATAAGGGTGGAGACATCTACACCACATAATTGTTTTTTCATTATATTTTCTTTGCTCCTATATAAGGTTACTATTTTCATTGCACATGGCTGTTTTTTATTTTAAAAAACTTTTCAGTGCTAAACATTATTATAAAAATACATCTACTGTTGAGGCATCTTATGGTGATACATCTTTTTTTCAAAGTAAGACTGCAGACATCACTGGAGACCAAGAAATACCAACCTTATTTTTTCCAACTAAATAAATAGTATTTACCTCTTTTTTCCTGTTTTTCAGCATGTTCTGAAATTTGGACAATTCTTTCTCCTGTTCTGCTTTGATGCGTTTTGCTTCATCACGTAAGCGATTTGTATGTTCCTGTTCCAAGCGCTCTATTGTCTGTTTCTGCTGTTTTTCCAGGTTTTCAATCTCCTGGTCATACTGCCGCTTCTTGCTCTGAAAAATAATTCCATTAAATTTTATATTTACCTATTGTTGAACTTGATGGGTTTGAGGCAAGGCAGAGGAAGTCTGCACAAGTAACAATTGCCTATGCTTTTCAGTTCCTAGATTTTCTAACTAGATTTCTGCCGTTATGAAGCACAAAAAATACTTTTAAAACCCCATAGAAAGTCTTCAAAACTCAGAATCAGAAGTGGAACTAATTGTTATTGCACAGAGTTTAAAAATATTGGCAGAACTGGGACTGATACTATAAAGTCTATTTCCTTCTTGAACACAAACACACACAAATTCAGCTCTTGAGAATCTAATATTTGGAACTCAACATACGTAAACTATTTTGTTAAGGGTTTAGTGGTTAAGCTTTGTTTTGTATGCAATCTTTAATACAGGAGCCTTTTTCAGATATAATAGGGAGTATTTTTCTCCGCCCAATGAATAAGCAGACCCCCCCAATACATAGAACACTTTTTCAAGTAAGTTTTTTTATTATCCACTGCAAGGAAAAAATAATTGCACATGGGCTAGAAGATCACAGTGTTTTGGGTACCACAGTCTACTACAGAAAGGCAAAGATCATGAACTGGGCCTCTGAAATTATTTTGAGATATTTTCTACAGTTGTCAAAGTATGCAACAGCTTCCTCTTCAGTATAGCAATCCTGTAAAGCTGCATTCACTACCTACAAGTAGAAAATAAACGTTTCTAACCTTCAAGGGTAAGAAGTGGCCACATTCTGCCAATTCTAGTACTGACCATGCCTTAACAAGACACTCTCAAGCTAAACATTGCAGCACATCACTGCCTTTTCCACTGTTGGCAGCCAGTGACTACATGCAGGGCTACCATTGCAGTAGTTTGCAGTTCAGTTAAGGCTTTTGGTATGCAAGTTTCATTCATAATACATAAGATGAAATGTGGCAACAAGGGCAAGGATATACCTAGAATGACTTCTAGGCTGCTTACATTAAGTAAATTAACTCAAAATAAGGGGCCTGCAAAATGTGGGTGCAAGGGAATCAAACCTTACCGTCATTTCTTGTTCAAAGCGCCTGAACATCTGTTCTCTTTGTTGTAAAAGTTTATTACTAAGCTGCTGTTGAGCTCGCTGCTCTTCTTTTTGTAGAAGTCGTAACTCTCTTAATTCTTGACGCCTGGTAGGAAGGAGAATGGAAGCAGTATCGCAGGGGAGAAAGAAACAGACCCGAGTTCAGAATTCTGCATCAGTGTACAGTGTAGATGCATTGGGGGGGCCGTGCAGAAATTTTATTTATTTATTTATTGCTATTATTTATTAAATTTCGATACTGTCCTTCATCCGAGGATTACAGGGCAGTTTACAGTAGAAAAACACAAAAATGCACAACATAGTAACAAACGAAAACAATACTCTCCTACTGGGCCATAGATTGTTTAATTAGACAAGGGCCTGGGAGAAGAGGAATGTTTTTGCCTGGCATCTAAAAATATGTAATGAAGGTGCCATGTAAGAGATGGGGAGAGAATTCAACAACCACGGAGCCAACACAGAAAAGGCCCATTCTCGTGTTGTTACCCGCCAGACCTCTCATGGAGAAGGCACACAAAGAACGGCCTCAGATTATGATATCATAGTCTGGATTGATTCATACGTTATTTAAAGGGACAACATGAATTTTGTTAAATATAATCAAACCACAGTAAGTTATTAAAAACAAGCATGAGAAAAGTTGTTTTAATTCAGAGAAGAAATCCTCTGTCATTAAGAATGGGTATTTTCAAACTCACCGAAGATATCGTAATTCTTCACTTTTAGAATCACTTTCTGTTACAATTTTAGAGGTAGTCACACTTACTTCCACACCATCAACAACAAATTTGCGAGTTTTCTTTAATGTTTTCTTGTGTCTTTTAGTTTCCTGAATAAAAGATCATGCATTATTTCTGTGCTGCATAAAGCATACTTGTCCAACCTTTACTTATTTTTGAAAGAACCCAAAGCCTGCAAGTTCAAAGATTTCAGTTTCCAACCAACAGAATTAGATACTAAAGTTCTTTATTTAATTCTGTTTCTTTTCACAAGATGGGCAAAGGTGGACTCAAGTTTGCTATGAGGTATGTTCATAAAGAAGAATTCATTTCTTCAACTGGCCATTTTGGACCAGTATACTACTGAATATACAGACAATGCTGAACTAAAGTAATCATCTGAATAACTGCTACATATGCAATCCACCTTCACTTTTACAAAAGTAACCAAGAACAGAAAGATAAATCAAACCTATTTTCAAGCTGTTAATTCAGAAGTATATACTTATAATTTCAACGTAATTTACTCTCTACTATGGACATCTAGGGTAACAGCCTTAACATTCTTATTCTGCATGAATTCAGGAAACTTCACTTAAATTTGTAGACAGATATCTAGTTATAAACATAAAATATATTATATAGTGTGTATGTTAAAAATTTAAAGGTACCCCTGACTGTTAGGTCCAGTTGTGGACGACTCTGGGGTTGTGCACTCATCTCGCTCTATAGGCCGAGGGAGCTGGCGTTTGTCTGCAGGCAGTTTCCGGGTCATGTGGCCAACATGACTAAGCTGCTTCTGGCAAAGCAGAGCAGCGCACGGAAACGCCGTTTACCTTCCCGCCGGAGCGGTACCTATTGATCTACTTGCACTTTGATGTGCTTTTGAACTGCTAGGTGGGCAGGAGCTGGGACTGAACAATGGGAGCTCACCCCGTCGTGGGGATTTGAACCGGCGACCTTTCGATCGGCAAGCCCTAGGCTCTGTGGTTTAGACAACAGTGCCACCCGCGTCCCTCTAGTGTGTATGTTACACATTGCCTATATTAAGGCTAGCTAACATTTTTTTGCTCAAGGGCCACATTGATATTTAACTACCCCTCTGAGGGCCATGGTATACACATGCACTTCCATACAGCTCACATATGGACCAAACATACATGCACCACCACATGTGTATACATACCATGCTCACCAGTTCTATACACAACTCTCTCGTTCTCTTACACACACATAAACACTCAGTATTTCCAGCCTTTCTTATTCCAGCACTGGTGTAGTAAAGGCTGGAAACACAGCCTTTTATTTTGCACCTACCCCTGTGCTGGAGTGGAGGAATATGCTGCCTTTTGTTCTTAAAAAGCAGGCAGAGAGCTTCATCTCTGATCTTAGTCCTGGGCTTAGAATGGAGACAGAATCCCAAATTTTCTGATTTTATCTCATACCTTTAAGATCCTATCTAAAGAACAGGTAGAGAAATTTTATCTCCTGATCAGATTCAGAGACAAGCTGTGGAAGCTAGTGAGCCACTTCCTATGGGTTGGTGGGGCAAATCCAGTGCATGGGCTGCAAGCTAGCTACCCTGATCTGTATCTCTATGTTACTAATAGAATTGTTGACTCTTACTTGTAAAGATATTGATCCACTCTCCTTGTTTTTAGTGAGGAAACTGGAAATGGACAAGTTCAAATCAATGCTGCTGTTGTCAGCAGTGGAACCTCTGCCTGAATCTGTATCATTTTCTTTAGTGCTTTCAGAATCAACATGATGCGAGTTTTCAACACTATCCTGATTGCCAGATTTATCTTCTGCCTCATTTTCTGCAGAGCTAATGCTAATATTGGGTACCGGAGACACCTCATGTTCATGCATCTGCTTGGCTGCAGAATCTTCAAGCTTATTTTCAACTGGCAAACCACTGGAAACTGCTGATCGGTCTGTGTCCATTTGTATATTATTCTCATGCTTCTCCTCAGCTCTGTTTTCTACTTTATGTTCAGGTTCTGCAATTTTATCCCCTGGTGCAATGTTCCTTTCCTCAGTGCTTGCCTCTTCAGTATGTTTTTTGTCTGCTGGCTTATGCTCAATGTTGTCTGCTCTTTCTGAAACACTGACCTCTGTTTCCTTTGTGCTGCTTGTCTTCTTTAAATCGTCATTGTATCCCTCAACTAACTGCTGATCAGAATCTACCATTTTCCTCATTTCTGAGACTTTCTCAGAAGCATCCTCAGCCAGGCACTCTGCTGGCTCCTGAGCATTTTCAAGCACTTTATCTACATCAGTGACTAGATTGTTGCCAGTACTGTCAATCTCTTGTGGACTACTGGTACCTTCTTTTATTTGCTTCTGTGGTTCATCAGCTGTCTCAGCTATGACCTTCACCTGTGATTCCTCAGTACCTGCAGTAACTTCATTTTTCTGACTTTCGGCCTCTTTCAGATTACCCTCTTTACTTTTGTCATCCCCTTGCAATTCCTCAACCTCTTTAATTCCTTCGGTAGGCTTTGCCTCTTCCATTTCATTTTCTTGGAGGTTTGTGGTACTTTCTTCTTTCACACCAGCTGCTTTAGAGACTGCATCTGTAATTTCTGCACTGCTGCCTCCATCATCAGGAATTGTTTCTTGCTTGTTTTCAACCGTTGATTCATTTGTTAAGTCCTTTCCTTCCTCTGTTTTTAGACTGGGCTCAACGTTAGTTTCAGATGCTACTGTGCCAATCTCCTTTTCCTCTTTCTGTGACTCTGTGTTTTCACTTAATCTTGAATTTTCAATTGTCTTCTCAGTCTTCTTTGCTTCCTCATCTTTATGGAGCAATGCAGATCCATTCTTCAGTTTTTCAGTGTCTTCTTGTATGGTGCCACTCGTGCTTGCAGTGTATTTCTCCTTTTCATTTTTGTCAGGAGTCACACTTGTTTTTTCACCTTCAGGTGCACTAGTACTATTCTGTTCTGTGGATGAACGCTCTGTTTTTTCAGAAACAGATTCCAGAATACTGGCATTCTGTGAAAGTTTATCCTCTTCGGAGCTGGCAATGCTGAGGTCAGATGAGGCTCGTTTACTTGCAGGTAACTGCTAAAATAGACACACAAAAAACTGATTAGCTATACAATGCAGTAATAAGGAAATAATGCTATCAAAGTTTTATATCAACCAATGGGGAATTTAATGGTGATTACAGGGCAGAAGTGACCTGTTCCTTTTTCCTCCCTACTGTGGATTTTCCTAATTTACTGTACTGATAGGAGGGGGAGAAGTAATCACTGACTCCAGAGCTGGCAGAGGTTTTATCTTATCTGGGACACGCTGGAGGAATGGGAGGATCCCATGGTCCTCCTCCCGCTGGAACAGTAACTAGAGAGGACTAATGGCAACAGAGATTTCTTCTGCCACAAAGGGGCCTTTGACTGTGGCTCTCCCTTCTCTGACCATGGAAACGGTTCCATGGCATCCTAAGGAAGCTTACATTTACTTACTTTGCATTTTACATTGGCATATTAAAGAAAATTGTGTGTAATGCAACAGAAAGCGTGTCAGGACATCTTATAAAAGGCAATTAGCATTGTATCCCTAAGCTCAATTACATGAAAGATCAATGGAAATGAATACAATTCATAGCTGTAAACTGCAGCACAAGTTAAAATATTTTTGATATATTTATTTTAACTTACCAGAGAATTTTCAGTTTCTTCCTCTTCTTCCTCCTCTTTCCCATCTTCTACTTCCTCTGTAACTTCAGCCTTTGCTTCTGCAATCAGTTCTCTGACTGGTTTATTAGAAGTTACAGTAACAAATGGATGCTGTTTAAAAAGGCATAATATCAGTTAATCAAAATTAAAAACCATTTAATAGCAACATATTTTATCACTTAGGGCCAGGTTATGGTCTGTTTTGTATCCAACTCAAAATAAAAAATAGAACACTTAAAGGAAAATTTATACTGCTTACAACTTTTTTCTGTGCTATCTGTTCTTCTATTTTCATGTCTAAGATCATTTACATTTATTTATTTGAAATATAGTAAGGCTGAAGCTAAGAGTGTTTCTCTGGCAGATTATCTTTGCCTGGCCCCATTTCAGAAGTCTTTATTTTTAAATCTAATGTATTTTAGATGGGAACATGAATGAAGTAACATGAAACCAAGTCATATTCATCCTATTACATTTATTTAGGTTAGCTCATTGTAAACTATGAAGGAGACTGCAGCTTCTGAAATACCAGGCAGTAATAAGCAAGGGCTAGAATCCAGAGGACCTATGCATAACCAAGGTCTGGATATACTTTTGTCAGAATGTCTGTCTTCTCCCTAGAACCATCCAAGTGCTCAAGCTCCCTTAGACATGAGAGCTTCTCATGATAATACCAGTGGTAAGGGAGAAGAGTAACAGCACAGTTTACCAATGGGTGCATGCTATTCACTCACTTCCCCAATGCCCTCTTCTAAAGATCTGCATGCCTACATTACCAGCTACTTTTAAAATCCAAAGCATGGCCGTTTGGACTAGCCCCCAGTGTCTCACCATCCCCCTTCCTGCTTTCCAAAGGGGATTACGGACCTGTCATCTTTTGGAACTGCTGCTTCGAGGAGCAGCTGAAAGGGGAGGTGGGGGAGCACTGCTCAAAGCGATGGCTGAAAAGGCTTTCCTTGCCCTTCATGTTGGAAAAGTTTAAGGAACCCAAGCAGAGCCCTCTTTGCTTGTGCTTAGCGGCTTTCTGATCAGCTGAGTTTGGGGATGGGGGACAGAGACCGCAGGGAGGATAGTTTTAAATTTTCCTCACAGTATTCCTTTCATTCCATCCTGCTGATTGGGAAAGGTTGTGTGGGTATACTTGTCTGTGTGCCTCTGTGGTGCATGTTGGATGTATCTACAGTACATGTATATCTACATATCATACATATCTACGGTATGTATATGCAGGTTTGCAAAAGAGTGTAGAGTTGCCCTGTTTGTCACTAGAATGGCTCCTGGAAAACTGGTATTTTATTTTATGTTGCTTTTAGTATTTTTTATTGCAAGCACTGCAGTTTTTTAAAAAACAAGTTATTTGCTGCTTTTATCATTCTCTGGCTAGAAAAGTGGGGTATTAACCCGTTTGTGCTGTCTCCTAACTCTCTGGTGACCAATGGCAAATGGGAATGTTCTAAATAAAGTTAAAACATACAAAGATTGAAAATTTAGCAGACTTTTAAAATAGTTCCTGTTTTAATTTATATAAATGCACTCAATAAAATATCATGACTCAATAGACACTTCGTTCTTCCTACCTGTAGAAGCTCAGCAGTGTTCCACCTGGCATCTACATTTTTTTCCAAACATTTCCTTAAGAAGTCTTTGAAGTCAGCAGACCTGCATAAAAGAAGCTGAACTCAATAAATACTATACATTAAGCACTACATACAAATTGAGTGATGTCATCCATGTCATCAGAAGTATATAATGACTGTCAGATAAAAATAATTTCAGTACCGTCTACTTCTTGCCTGCTACCTCTCGTAAGATCCACAGTACACTGTTAATAAGCTATTATACAAGAAACGTGCTAAGAGGAAGGCACGCTTGGCAAATCCACAACGTGATCAACTCCCGCCTGGGAACCAATGTCCCCAACTGTGGAAGGATGTGTGGATCCAGAATTGGCCTCCACAGTCACTTGCGGATTCATTGTTAAAACCGTGTTTATGGAAGACAATCTTACTTGGCTATGAGTGATCGCCAAAGAAGAAGATACTACAAATCATTTTAATGAAGATTGATGTCCAAGACTATTGTACTATTTTATTTCTATTGCACCACTATCTGCATCCTCATCTTGAGGCAAGCTCACTCTCCTCCGGTGATGTACATCTATATTTAACTGAAAGCTAGCCTAATTAATATCCAGCTAAGCTTGAAATGCCTATTTGCTTCTAGGGGGAAACAACATTTAACTCTTGAGGCCTAAGTGTGCTTTTTTTGCCAATTGACAATCTTAAAAATTAAGACAGCTCTATTATTCTGTACCTAGGTATTATTCTTGAAAAATAAAAATAAAAATATACCATAAAATAAAATAGAATAATCACCATTTTGAAGGTTGTGCCAACGATGGTGGTTCCGACTTTGCTATTTTCAGCAGAACACGCATTGGATTCAGTTCATGATGAGGTGGTTCTATTTCAGCCATTTCTATTAAAGTGACACCTAAAGACCAAACATCAGCCTTGTAATCATAAGGCCTGTCTTTAGAGGTCTCACACATTACTACTTCAGGAGCCATCCTGGGATAGAAAGAAAGAAAATATTTTTTAAGATCTATTATCTGTAGTAAGTGGTATTTTCAACAGCGAGAAGAAATATATCCAAGGGGAAATATCTATCCCAGTTAAATGGAAACAATCAACATCATCAGAGTAGAGCCACTGAAATAAATGTATATAAATTACTTTAAACCATTGATTCCAATGGGTCAGAGTATGACTAATCTTACATATAAATTAAGGTTAATAAAACCAGTAAATGCTCCAACAAAACAATATTATCATTTTGTTTACTATACTTGATTTTTTTAGATAAACAATTGTTTATAAAATGCAATATGCTGCACTCAGCATAAAACAGTACAAAAACTGCACACATACCAATATGGAGTACCAATGAAAGAATCCCGTCTTTGTATTGTCCTTGTATTTTTAGCAGACACTCCAAAATCCGCTTCAAACAAATGAGAAAACATTACAGACACTCATACCAATATACACTTTTACTTCAAACAGTGTCATTTATGTAAAAACATGTATAACACCACTCATTTTTCAAGAATATTCAACAGGTTTACAACAAAAAATATGAATTAATAGAGAAAGGATTAAGCTCATGAGTGATGAGAGCATAGTTTAACCTAGTGAGTAGATCTGTGACAAGTGAGGCACAGGTAGGGACATGACTGAACTCACAAATTGGAAGCTTGTACCTCCAATAGCACTGAGCTTCCTGGGCACTCTTCTCCAAAAGAATCACTTTAATCATGTATTTTTGCATTGGTTTTATAAATCACTGAATGTTACTATAATGACAAAGACTGATTTTCTTGGGGTTCAAGAAGACAGAAAAATGGATGAGGTTTGTAGAAGTTTATATTTATAACGGAATGACCAATATGCTCTGTGAACACTTGACTGATATAGTTATGCATTTTAATTATCTATGCATTTTAATTATCTGATTATATCGTTTAATATTTTGATATAAAATTCAGAGGAAAAGAGGCATAAAAGTCCACATCAACATATATATGAAGGGAATTTATTCTACTAGTTTCTAGTAGCAAAGATGAGTATCCCCAATAAGCACTAAGCTGTTGTCCCCACTAACATCATGAATGCTTAGTAAAATTTAACACAACAGTGCAGTTCCACCTGAAGCCACACAACGGAAATGGGCTACTTCACAGTACGCGGTTAGAAAAATATTTAGGAATTTTGACGGAAATCTGCTTGCCCGAAGTAATTATTTTCCCTTCCTTCCACCCTGGGTTATTCTAGGCATTCTCCCAAACCTCCAGAGTGGATTTGGGGAAGGCCTGGAGATATGTGGGGGAAGGAGAGCCCTGCTGCATTAGCAGGAGTCCTTGTGCTGACTTCTGCTTATAAACTGGACTACAGTGGTACCTTGGGTTACGAACTTAATCCGTTCTGGAGGTCCGTTCTTAGACCAAAGCGTTCTTAAACCAAGGCACACGCTTTCCCTAATGATGCCTCCCGCTGCCAGTGTTCAGCTTCTGTTTGTCTTCTGGGGCAAAGTGTGCTAACCGGAACATCACTTCCGGTATTGCAGAGTTTGTTGTCCAAAGCGTTCATTAACAGGACTGTTCGTAGACCGAGGTACCACTGTAGTTGAATCTGGCCGTATGAGTTTAAGAAGCCAGTTTGCCCATACTGAAATGTTCTGCCTAAAGATGCAAATAGTAAATGAAACTGAGGAGGAAGCTGTTCCTCAGTTTAAGTCAATGGTTTCAATCTGGGAAGAAAAGAAATGTATGTCCATTCCTTAATCCCCACACATTCATGTGGATTTCCTAAAATGGCCTTTAAACATCTTAGTGGGCTAAGTTATGACCAAACAGCAAGAAGCCACCACAAAAAGCAGGGGTGAAAGGCAGACACTGCCCTGAAGATCTAAGCTCAAACTATTTTTAAAGATTTATTGTGAGAATGAAATAAAGCTATATATAATAATCTAAAAGGAGCCTAATAATCCAATGAAACAAATTACAGAACAACGGAAGGCATTTGCTTGCTGGTACAAATATTCAAAATGCTGGAACTAAATAGGCACATCTTATTCCTTAAGACTAAAGTAAGTACTTTGGCATTCAATGAATAATTTACATATTGACTCCACTCCCACAGTATGTATTGAAAACCAAGTACAAACAATTGTTTAAAAGTTGGATTAAAAATATATTGCTCCTATAAGGACGTAACAGTCCTGCTGGATTAAGCCCAAAGACCCATGTAGTACAGCATTTTCATCTTACAACGGCCAACTAGATGCCTACGAGAAACCTGCAAACAGAGACTGAGTGTAACAGTGCTCTCCTCACTTGACTTG
Organism: Podarcis vaucheri; assembly: GCF_965113315.1. Classification (NCBI taxonomy): domain Eukaryota; kingdom Metazoa; phylum Chordata; class Lepidosauria; order Squamata; family Lacertidae; genus Podarcis; species Podarcis vaucheri. The sequence goes on along the minus strand of NC_138763.1, from coordinate 47,448,848 downwards.
TGATTCCCAGCAACTGGTATTCAGAAGCATGCCATTCATATTATCTCAGTGGTTATTGCTTCTGACCAATCAAGGAATTCCATTGAGTGGACAGCTGGCGTTTTTATTTTCCCACATGGAAACCTTAGCTGATATGATGGGGTTTCTTGGCATGGCACCTGACCATGGAGAAGCAACAGCCACATTGTAAGGGTAGCATATGATTGAACCTTATCTGTGACTGCCAAATGCTGGGGTTTAAAAAAAGGCAATGAATATTGATAGCATGCCTTGATTATAATCTTTCCCAAGCATTTGGTAGCTCAGTACAATACGAAGAAATGGTCTGAAATCCAAAGGAAGTTTGTCAAATGTAATTACAATAATTACTTAAATTGTTTATTTTCCAGGGCAACAAAACTTACTTATACCAGCTGGAAAATAATACATCATGAAATCTCTTTTCATCCAAGATAAATTTTTAAAAGAGGAATACTCACCTAGCTTAATGTCTCCATCCAATGTGAAAAGAATATTGCCAGCTTTTAGATCTCGATGAATGATCTTATTTTCATGCAGATAGTGGAGCGCCTCAAGTGTCTGCCTGCAAACTACCCTGATCTGTGGCTCGGTTAGTGGCCTCTCAAGTTCTACAAGAAAAGCATACTCTCAGAAAATAAACACCATCATTTGCAGATTGCATTGATTCACATTTTTTAATAAACATTTGCTTCAACCTGATAAGTCTTAAAAGCTGATCAAACAGAACGGGATTCTCCAACCTAGTGTTGATTATATGTGTTTGACTACAGCTCTTATCATTCCCCCAGTCACCTTGGCCACTGGAGTGAACAACTTGTAGTTCAACACATTAGGAGGGTACGAGGTTGGAGAAAGCTAATGTAGAAGCCACAGTGTGAAGAAATATAAAGAAGCACCACGAAGAATCAAAACAAAAATGAGAACAGGCTCTGATGCTTACTGGTCACATGACTTTTATTATAGTTCTATGTGTTTTGGAATGAATAGTCCTTCAGGAACTTGAAAAACTTGCAAGCTCCTGAAATTATCACCCTAGCTATTCATTCCAGACACAGAGAGAATAAGCCTGTTCAAAGTTGGTAAGTTCAGACTTTCCAAACAAGTACCTTAAAGTACTTACAAGCTTTTCAAGTTCCTGAAGGAGTATTTCAGAAACAGCTAAAATAAAAGTCTTGCAACACTAAGCAGTGGAACCTGTTTTCTTTGTTTTAATGTAAACGCTATGTCATAGATATTTATATCCACAATAGTTCAAATGCTGTCTTGTTTTTCATTTTGCAGCATTGCTGAATCATGATACTTGTGTGTACGTGTATGTTTGCTACTAAATACATTAAAATAAAACAGTTTAACTATAGATATTCTTATATATAAAATGTGTCCAGAAAATATATTAAACCAGGCATGGGCAACCTTTACCCCTCCCCCCCCCAATGTTGCTGAACCACAACTCCCATCATCCCCAGCAAGAATGATCAATAGCCAATGATGGATAATTCAGCAACATTTGGAGGGTCAAGGGATCCCCATACTCTGTGGTGAGCAATCAGTTTCTTCCAAGATTCAAAGTGCTGCTACAGCCCTCATAAAATACTTTTGAGGTTTTTTTGTTTAAGATGTTCAAATTCAATCAGATTCAATCATAACAAAATTCTAAAAATTAGCAGAATTCCTACACTGTGAAAAAATATGTCCCACTGTTTTCCAAACAATTTTTTTATCTGGAGCACATTTCTCACATATTAGAACTGGCAACACACTTTTACACCTGAATTCTTTTATCTTATACACCCGTCAAAATGGAGGTGGCTGAGAGTGAAATAAGGGAGGTGCTGCAGAAGGAACAGTACTATTAAAGTTCCATAAATTATTCTGGCCTCCAGCTTTCTCATCAAAGCTAAAATGAGAGATAAGAATGGCCTACTGGGGAAGTTCAAGAAGTCCTGCTGCTCTGGTAACTAGGATGAAGTAACACTCTTTTGGGGGTTTTACTGTGGTTTTCAAGAGGTCTTGAAATGAACTCCTTTAGTGAGATCAGAAACTACTCTTTCCTTAAGGCCTTTCTTAGGAGTGACAAAAGCTTTTTATTTTGGAAGGATTTTAACTACTAAATTAATTCCTAGGGTAGATTTGGTAAGTAGTATCTTTTGTGTTAAATGTATACAAATGTTTAAAATCACAAGGACCGCCCGTCCCCAAATGAACCAACCTGAACCCTGCAATCCTCATTTGAGGCCCTTTTTTGCGTGCTTCTTCCATGAGAGGTCTGAAGGGTGGCAACACAGAGTGGGCCTTTTCTGCAGCGGCTCCCTGCTTGTGGAGGGAGGCACACCTAGTGCCTTTGTTACGTACCTTTCGACACCAAGCAAAACATTCCCCTTCTCCCAGGCCTTTTGCTAATTAAACAATCTGTGGCCTTTTAAACTGTGTGTGGTGTGGTATGGTTATTGTTATTGTTTGTATGTATGCTATTTTTTGTGTTTTTATATTGTAAACCACCCCATGATCCTCAGATGAAGGGCAGTGCAGAAAATAGATAAATAAATAGACAGACAGACAGATAGATTTTGGTACACAGTATAACCAAACTGTTAATATGCAAAATTGTAGCTTTCTTTTGCAAAACGTAATATTGTACTTGCCCAACATTACTGCATCTACAGCACCACCAGCACAGAATTCAATCAGGATCTGCATATAAAAAATAAAATAATCTATTTTTAAACTTTCAAGTATTGAGATTTAACTTTGGCTAGTCAGAGCACAGAAGATAAATCAAAACTCCCCTAACCAAGGACTCAGCTAGATGGGTAAAGAAAAAACTATTTTATGTGTTATATATGTGATATAACATTGTGCCACCAGATGGCGCTGTGGAGTCCCACTTTTCTCTACCTGTTTTCCCTGTTTAAATTTACAATACATTTAACTGAAACACTCAAGTGTATCAACATTTTGAGGCTTCTGGTGTTTGACTAATCAGTCACTCTCTCCTTTCCTCTTTGGGTTGTGAATGTTTGTTGATGGCAGGCTTTTACTGGCCATATTGCTTGCTTTCATTTATAGAAATGAAGAACTCTGCATCTGATATTTAGCAAGCAGCAACAATAGAGAACCTAGCATTTTGTTACTGTTACAATGTGTGGGCACACAATGAAAAACACTGCAATTCCTGTCCCAGCCCAACCCTCAAACACTCTTTCTAGGGAGGCTATATGCTTAAATTAAATTGAGCAACGCTTATGGGCAGAACTGTCTATACCAGTGTTTCCCAACCGGTGTTCCGCGGCACACTAGTGTGCCGCGAGATGTTGCCTGGTGTGCCGCGAGATGTTGCCTGGAGGGAGGCGGGCGAGTCCAAAAAAGGTTGGGAAACACTGACTTAAGTTTCTCTTTCAAAAAGGAAACGTGGGTTAAAGCGGCGGCGACGCCTCCCACTCACTTTCCTGCTCTGGCTTCCCCAACAGTTTTCCGAGTTGCGTCACTGGATCCAGCCCCCTTTTCCACAGGTGACACGGGGCTGGAGGGAGGGAAAGAGGGCTTTACGTCGTGCACAAAGGCAGCCTCCTAGAAGCGGTCTGGGCCGGCGCCGTTTCGCCGAAGGCGCCGGAGGACCCCCACCCTCAGCTCCTTCAGAAAGGAAGCCCCGCCCCTCGGCTCCCTACACCGCCAGGCAGCTCAGCTGACTGACGAGGACGTTCTGCGGCAGCGGCCGCTGCACAACCACCGCAGTTGCTGGCAGCGTCCGCAGCGCAATAAGTAACAGCGCCTGGTGCTGCCAACTCTTTCTCTCTCTCTCCCGCCCCCCCCAAGCTCTCGCATGCCCCGTGTCAACATCGCCGTGCGCAGCTTCCCGAGCTCGAGGCCAGCCGCTGCACGCACGCGCCGGCTCGTCATCGGCTCCGGTTGTTGCCTTTCTCCGCCGAGGTCGGTGGACCCCGAGCCTAGGCTTCCTTCCCGCACCCCACTTTCCGAAGACCGCACACCAGTTGGGCCAGTACATATTCCCCTCCCGTGACTGGAGCAGAATAGCCCTTTCTCTTCTTCCCCAACCCTTGTCGTTGGAGGAGTCCCTCAGTCCCTCGCTTTGCTGCCTCCTCCCCCCCCACCCCCAAAGCTTGGAGGTTCCCTGGCAAGGGGGAGGGAAAAAATTGAAACTTACACTTTCGTGCGTCCCTCCCCGCGTGACGCTGCGCGCTGACGTCACGGGGCTGTAATGGTGGTGTGCCTCGAGATTTTTTTCATCAAACAAGTGTGCCTTTGCCCAAAAAAGGTTGGGAAACACTGGTCTATACCAGGGTGGGGAATCTCAGGCCCAACAGCTGAATGTGGCCCTCCAAGCCTCTTATCTGGTCCTCAGGACTTTCTCTAGGTCTCACAACCCTCCCCTACTGGTCTAGAATTCTAAGATTTAACAAATTGACCTTATAATATGCAACTCCCCCATTAGCTAAAATTTTAAGAAGGCAACAGACTTTTGAGGGGGGAAATTCCACGAAAATTCTGGAAACCCAGGATTGAGGCTTATACCCCCATTATTTTCTGAATGTAGTAAGCCACAGTAAACAAAGTGTGGCCTGCCTAGTGTAGGTCAGGCTCTCTGTGTATCTCTCCCCCACTTAGGAGGGTAAAGGGGACCCCTGACCGTTAAGTCCAGCTGCGGATAACTCTGGGGTTGCGGTGCTCATCTCGCTTTACCGGCTGAGGGAGCTGGTGTACAGCTTCCGGGTCATGTGGCCAGCATGACTAAGCCGCTTCTGATGAACCAGAGCAGCACACAGAAACACCGTTTACCTTCCCCTTTGAGCGGTACCTATTTATCTACTTGCACTTGACGTGCTTTCAAACTGCTAGGTGGGCAATAGCTGGGACCGAACAACAGGAGCTCACCCCGTTGCGGGGATTCTAACCGCCAACCTTCTGATCGGCAGGCCCTAGGCTCAGTGGTTTAGACCACAGCGCTACCCGCCCACCTGTCAGTTGGTGAAAATTATCTGTTCCTTTCACCTAGGCTGGCAAAAATAAAAGCCCAATCCATCACATTTGAGAGCATAAAGATTTTTACAATGAAAGGGCAAGATATAAGTACTCTTAAATAAATATATAAATTTAAAGTAAAATATCTTATTTTATGAATTGAGATCTCTAGCAAAAGCTTTTGCCTTAACAGCAAGCATATTTAGGTCTAAAGTTACACTCCAGAAGGTTTAAGCACCCTTTCCTCCACTGTCAACAAACTGTACATATGCAAACAAAAAGTACTAATTAAACACCCATATTGTACTGAAGCATTGTTTTGTCAAGTCATAAAGACACTGTAATTTCACATCTTTTCCTAAAGTACAGGCTCTGAACAACAGCAAATACCTACCCAAAGGTTGTTTTCATAATAAAAGGCATCTAGAAGTTTGACAATGTTAGGATGATCACAGGATGCTAGGATATCAATTTCAACCATGTAGTCTTCAAGTTCTTCCTCAGATTTAGTATCAATCACCTTTGCAGCAGCAAGCACATTTGTTTCTTTGTTCTGAGCCTGGAAAATACATTGAAACAAAATTCTGGTCAGTTGTTTTACTTGTTCCAATTTATATAACTTTATGAGCACTTCCCCATCTTCAACAGACTCTACAAAGAAGCATTAACATTGTAAAATGTCTATGTTTCAATTGCCCTCTAATTCATTGTCTCATCTCTCATCCAGCTTTTACTGTTACTGGACTCTTTGGGGAGTGGGGAAAACAGTCTACAAGTTGATTCCTTCCTGCATTACTAAGGTACCTGAAGGCAACAAAAAGAAGGGGAGGGTGATAAACAACGGAAAACTTTAAGGTAATATTACACACTGCTTAAGTCTTCCACATCTGAATGTGGAGGTATGTTCTTGTTTCTGGTTAATCCTAGACGAATTGCATATGAAAGTAGCAACTCACATAATATGTAAGACCTAAGACACAAAGTACACCTTTGTCTCCTTGTAGAAGTTTAAACACATCCACAAGTAAAAAAATGACACATAAGGTGAAGGCAAAACTGTGAACTAGTGTGATGTTCTACATCACTGATAAACACACACAGAGAGACACAGGTTGCCAAATACAGGCCAGGAAACAAGTCAACGAAGTTGTGAGGATACAACCAGGAAGAAATGCCACCAATAAAATCGGAAATACTCAACTTCTTGGGTTTTTTGTTGTTGTTAGGGGGTGGATATTGTAAAGCATGATGGCATTAACATGGTGTCAGGCTAAATGCAGCGTTTCATTGTGCATTCTGTGGGCTTTGGCTCTCTTGTGGGCTTCATCTGTCTTCATGGCTATTACATGCCTCTACTGTTTTGAGTGCCGTTTCCATATCAACCACTTCAGCATTAGCAACAGACTACCCAGTGTATTTGTTGCGGTTCTTTTCCTTCCTCCCAGACATGGTTACTTACAACCCACAAAGTTATATATACAAAACTGGCAATAACCTGAAGCATTTAAAGCAGTTTGGATTTCTTTCATCTCATGTATTAATTTGCCTATGGAGGGCATTAAGCCAAAGTGTCCTAGAATTCCTTTTGGAAAGATTTGTTGACATAAACTTGACTTTTACCTTGCCATATCCTTGACTATTATGGAAGTGAATCTTCCACTCCTCTCCCCTATCTTTGCATGTAAATTTCCTGTATGTGACAATGTTATTCTGTTATATTGACTTGTTTATTAGTGTGCATATTTATGTATATCTTTAAAACAAATACACACTTGTCTGGTTAAGAATATTATTTCCCTCACATTTCCAGTAGCTCCATGGGTCTTATTGACATTTTCTAAGCTAAAATGAAACACACCTCATTTTTACCTTTTATATCAAGGAAATCAGTGGAACAAACAAACAAAAGTTGTACATTTGCAAGAGCTGTCAAAACAGCAGCAAATGATTCAGAGTGGAAGCTGCAGGTTCACCTTTAAATGTGAACATCAGTTGCAAAGTTAAAGGTTTGGAGAGCTGGAGTGTTGGAAAGACTAACTGGGCTGTGAGTTTGGATGGATGGAAAACTATTTATTTACTTATTTGCTTACTTGCTTGTTTGGCACCCAGGGCAGATGTCCTGTCACAACCCTGGCCTATTGTGACATGGAACAGATCAACCACCAAAGCAAAATTCCATATTTTCCCGTGTATTAGATGAGGTTTTTTGACTCAAAAATCATGTCAAAAAACTGGGGTTGTCCTATACACAGATAGTGGCGTGGGGGGGGGGGAGAGCTACGCGCTGCCAGCCAGCCAGCTAGATGGCGGGCACGCAACTCCCCCCCAATGCCGCTGCGGGAAGCGTGTGCTCAGGGGAGCATTTCCCGCAGCTGCATTGAGGGGAAGCTGCGTGTGCCAGTCAGCTGGTTGATGGCCCACACTCTAGGGAGCTTCCTGCCCACAGTGGCATGGGGGGAGCGGTTGCCCACTTTGCCAACCCCCAGCAACAGCCCTGCTGGGGTGATGGCACAAGTGCAATTTCCCCTTTAAAAAGCTCAACAACTTTGGGCCATCTCCCCTCATTTTCTTTAAAGTTAGTCCCCCAAAATTCGGGGCATCTTATACATGCGGGCATCTTATACATGGAAAAATACGGTAACATGGAAAAGGAGACGTAGTAATTCCACACACTTAACATAAGTCAACTGTGTGATGCAGTAGCAGCGAAAGGGGTGGGGTGGGGGGGAAAGGTAATGCTATTCTAGGCTGTATCAACAGAAGTATAGTGTCCAGATCAAGGGAAGTCCTGTCTTATTCTGCCTTGGTCAGACCACACATGGAGTACTGTGTCCAGTTCTGGGCACCACAATTTAAAAAGGATATTGGCGAGCTGAAACGTGTGCAAAGGAGGGCAACGAAGATGATCAAGGGTCTGGAAACCAAGCCTTATGAGGAATGGTTGAAGGAGCTGGGTATGTTTAGCCAAGAAAAGAGACTGAGAGGAGATATGATAGCCCTTGAGATATTTCAAGGTGGCTATCACATGGAAGAGGGAACAAGCTTGCTTTCTCCTGCTCTACAGAAATGGCTTCAAGTTACAAGAAAGGAGATTCCAACTAAAGTTCAGGAAGACCTTTCTGATGGTAAGAGTTGTTTGACAGTGGAACAGTGGTGATGGGCTCTCCTTCATTTGATGTTTTAAGCACTGGTTGTATGGCCATCTGTCATGAAGAAGAAGAGGAGTTTGGATTTGATATCCCGCTTTATCACTACCCGAAGGAGTCTCAAAGCGGCTAACACGCTCCTTTCCCTTCCTTCACCACAACAAACACTCTGTGAGGTGAGTAGGGCTGAGAGACGTCAAAGAAGTGTGACTAGCCCAAGGTCACCCAGCAGCTGCATGAATGTTAGTTGAGATTCCTGCATTGGAAGAGATTGAACTATGGGTCGTTTTCAATAGTACAGTTCTATAGTAGCATTACCTTAAGTCCCCTGTGGCTGGAAGATGCTGCCCACAGAAAGTAACGAACTATTTAGTATGCCTGCAAGAAGCAAATCTGCAGCTTGACTTCTATCACTTCAATTTGTAATGCTCATTTTATTTTTTTGTAGTGGTTTGTATAACTGCATTGGTAATTTAATTTTGGGGAGGAGATGTCGCAGAAACCATAGTTCAGAGATGCTGGACTTTTTTTTTAAAAAAAGGAAAGCATCTCATTTACTTTATTAGTTGATCTTCAATGGCTGTTCAATGTGGTTTGTGCATGAAACATTCCAGATTGTAAGTGGGCCTCCCGAAATTACTGCAAATGCTTTACTGAGTGAATGACAGACTCACAATGCAGCTTCAAAGTATTGGGAAAGGAAGTGATGCACCAAACCAAATAAATCAACCAACAATACTCCACTCATATTAGATTTTTGTTACTGTGATGGAGTCCAGATTTTGCTTTTGTAAGCTATGGCCAGTATTTTTGCTGGCCTAATAACCGACCCAGGTGTCATGTAATACTACTGATCTATATCAGGAATGGTGAATCTTTTTTATATCATCATACACACATACCCATAGAAGGGTCTAGATCGGGGGTCGGCAACCTGCTGCGGCTCCGGGGCGGTGGCGAGGGGAGGAGGCGAGGGGAGGAGGCGAGCAGCCTGCCACCCGGCGGGCGGAGCGCCCTAAAGCAGAGCGCCCCCCTCGCCAGGCAGACATCCGCAGCGTGGGGAGCCTTGCCGGACTTCCCGGCAAGGCTCCCTACGCTGCGGATAGCAGCCTGCCGCCCGGCGGGCGGGGCACCCTGATGCAGAGCGCCCCTTGCGTGGGGCAGACATCGGCCAGCCCCACAAGCTCGGGGGACAGCAGGGAGGCGCAGTGCCGCCATCCCGCTGCTCCTCGACCTGGTTCGGTTTCCCCGACCTGCTTTTGGGGGGGAAATAAAGGGATTTTTTTCCCCTTTATTTCCCCCCCAAAAAACTAGGTGCGTGCTACGGGACGGAGAGTCCTATGGGGCGAAAAATACGGTATTTTTATAATGACGAATGCCTCATTATTAATTATTATTTACATCAGGCACTGATTATGATTTATGGTACACTGGGGCCCTGATTAATTTTCTATGGCATTTTGGGGCATTGATTATTGGGCATAGCAAGTCGCGGTCGCGTGGAATTTGTGCTTTGTGACCGTTTGAAGTGGGGTTTTTTTTCTTGGGAGGCTGGGCGGCACGAAGAGAGGGATTATTTTTATAATGACGAGGATGACATTGGGCCCTCATTATTAATTATTATTTACATCAGGCACTGATTATGATTTATGGTTCACTGGGGCCCTGGTTAATTTTCTTTGGCATTTTGTGGCATTGATTATGCAGTCGCGGTCGCGTGGAATTCCACGTGGAGTTAGTTGCCTGAAGCCCCTTTTTAGTTGCTTGAAGCCCCTTTTTAAACTTAAGCAGGTGAAAGTTTGGTGAATTGCTGCCAAGGAGTGTGGTGGAGTCTCCTTCTTTGGAGGTCTTTAAGCAGAGGCTTGACAACCATATGTCAGGAGTGCTCTGATGGTGTTTCCTGCTTGGCAGGGGGTTGGACTCGATGGCCTTTTTGGTCTCTTCCACATATGTATGTGAGCAGGTCTTCTCCAACATGAACTATATTAAAAACAAACACCGATCACGCCTCACAGATGACAGCTTGCAAGCCTGTGTGAAAATGAAGGTGACGTCTTACAGCCCTGATGTGCAGACACTGAGCACTGAGGTTCAGGAGCAAAAGTCCCATTAACCTGGTTACCTGGTTGTAAATTAAATATTTTAATTAGCTATTAATTTGTCCTTTTTTCTTGAGATTGACAGCTGACTGCACGATCCTGTATATATAGCATTAAGGCCAGAAACAATATATGCAGTGTTATATTTGTTTTAAATGTTGCAATGTTTTTGCGGCTCCCAGTTGTTGTTGTTTTTTCGGAAACGGGTCCAAGTGGCTCTTTTTGTCTTAAAGGTTGCAGACCCCTGGTCTAGATGAAAGTTTCCTACCCCTGTTCTATATGTAGGGAAACCCATCATTATAAACTACTGAAAATAAACCAGCACATCTAAAGACCATAGCCTTAAGGGCCAGTATTTGTTTTCTGTGGAGAATTGCTTTCTGTACAGTCACACTGATCTCCAAGATCTCAGTCTTTCCAACTCAGCCACCTGCTAAGATACTTTAAACTGGAGGTGTATAGGACTTAACCTGGGACCGTCCACATGTAAAGCATGACAAAGCAATAACCTCTTCGTTTTAGGAATTTTTTCAGATCTTCTTGTTTTCCGAAACATTTTCAAGCACTCAAGAACATCTATCAAGCCTAGAGTCTTGTACCTTAGAGATCAGACATGGGGACAGTGAATGCAAATAATATTTGTGTTATGCCACAAGAGTAAATCTGTGTACAGATAATTGTGTAGTACGGTCTCCACTAAACGATTATGGAGGTTAAACTGTGAATACAGTTGCAGAAAAGCTTGAGGAATGAAACAAAACAAAACAAAAGTTGTTTTTCTTCCATAGTTTCACTGAACTATGAAGTAGTAACTAGCATCAATATAAATGTAGAAGTGAATCTTATCAGTGAAAAAAAATGACTAGGCTAACTTCCAACAGTTTCCGCAAGCATATTATACAACTTTTAAAGTTGTCACTTTATTCCTCTCACATTCTAACTCTCAGTTTACCAGCAGGACCATCTCACATGCTTTCCTCGTTAATAGGCCAACAAACAAGTAACAAAACTGCATGACTAGCTTTTCAAGTACTACTTGTAAAAGAGGCTTTATACAAGAATGTGTACTAGGCAAACACATTTATCTCTCAGTGATTCATTTTTCCTTCCACAGAATTAAAATCAACTTTAAAAGTTGAGAAACAACAATTTACAAATAATTTTAAGCAGGGTCTAATTTGAAAACTGCATTGATGTTGAATAAGTGTCAAGACTTTAATTTATAAAGTTACAAGTACGTAGCATAGTTCATGGCACAAAATCATAAGCATATATTTTAATTATGCATATATGTATGTATTTATAGTCTGCTTTCGTAAATGTTTATCAAGGCAACATACAACATGCAAAAGGAAAATTAATTCAGTAAAGCATCAATAAACCACTAAAACACCAGAAAACATTAGGTTATAAGGAAAAATATAATGTAGTAAACATTATCTAAACAGTTTTCATACAGCATTTATCTCCCTTGAATGGCCTATCTGAAGTTAGTTGAATTTGAAAACATTCCATTATTTCCAAATAGTAAAAATACAGTATTACAAGTCTGTTGAGCTTAATAGGACCATAGATTGAATGCTACAGACTCGATGCAAGAGCACCTTTATAAAAGCTGCTGTTGGCAGAACAGAACACAATTATACGCAGAATTGAGAAGATTTTTCTCCAAGAGGTGATAACTGTGTTCTACCACTTTGAGTTTCGAACTTAAATGTGATGTAAATTAAGAAACCAAATGTACTGCATCTATATGCATAAAGGCAACACACCTAAACATAATTCTGCAAGTGTTAATATTTTATCCATAATTATCAAGCTTTAAGACTATATTAAAGTAACTATTATGTTTGGGTCAAAATGTCTTCTTTCAAATGGGTAAACTCTTATTAACATAAGAATGCTAAAACAAAGAAACAGGCAATACATTAAGAGTGGACTAGGAAATTCTATGTAGGATTATGGAGACTGCTTAGGTAACAATCTCCTCCCCATGGAATTCTATTGGGGGCAGGCTCTCCCGACCCTCCAGAGCAGATTTAAAGAAGATACAGAGAGTACCAGCCCTGTTGCATCAGTGGGAGTGTTTGCACTGCTAGTAGAATGGGATGATTGAATTTGACCCTAAGGCTGCAACCCTAGAGTTTTCTATTTGAGGGGAAGCTCCATTTAGTTCAGTGGCACTTATACTTCTGGGCTGATGTTGACAGGATTGCACTGAAGGGACAGATTCCTTAACTTTTTGCCTTTTATATATCCTTCTAACTGTCTGCCCCTACTAGGTGCAGATTTTCCATCATCAATCAAGTACATGGAAATAGCCTCTTCAATATTTCCACAGATTTCTTTCTTCTGTTGCACTGGTTAGTATTACTGTATCTGTCAAAGATTTGGGAAATCATGCTATCAGTAAAAGTGACAAGAGCCAGGTCAATACCCTTCCTGCAAACAGACACTATTTATTCTTTCTCCTCATCTTATCTCTTCCGTCTGCCATCACTCTGAAAATAACTTTAGTGTAAATACTGCTGGTGCTTGGGACACTTTTGTGCATCCTGACCAATCATCTGATTTGAGAACCAAGGGATTAGGAAATCTGGGCACACAATGCAATTATCAGACTTTCCTGCCCCCCATGGCATCCAGACAACTCTAATGCAGGCAGGATAGAACTTTACATGCCATTTCCAAAGTACTTCCCAAAACAACAGTGCAACAGAAACTATGTATTGGGCTTATTCTCCCTTGTGGCTTCAAAGTCAATAGCTCCAATGTTAGAAGCCGCAGGCTTCACACATGCACACAATTGTTTCACTATGACACACTGTGTTACACATGACAGTGTTAAGGAGATTGCATGCATTGCCCTTTGTCTTAAAAGCATGACTTTTTAAACATTGGAACAAAGATAAAAGAAGCTGCATGCATTTACCAAAGCACTGTCCAGTGCTAAGCACCATCTCCACTGCAAACCAAGACAGGATAGTTAGTGGGTGGTGGCAGAGTGAAGGGAAAGGAGCCAAGTGAATGAGAAGCATGAGGGTGAGTGACGTTTACTTAAGATCCTTAAGAGGTTGCCATCCACAACTGCCATTAATTCAGCTAGCTGGAACCAATGTAAGTTGGAACCCAACAACAACTGATGGCCAAAGATTCACCATCCTGCTTTAGTATGTAAGGCTCAGCTGAAAGCTCCTATGTAGAATTGGGATGAGAGTGGAGGGAAAGGGAATCCCCTGAAAAGAATTTGGAAGTGGAGAAAGTACAACTTCTGCCTGGAGTTATTCATAGCAGCTGACATTTTTACTAAAAATTTCAGGACAGTAAAAGCAAATCTTGCACCCCAAGGATTTAGTCTTCTCTTCAAAAATTGTCAAAGTATCTCCATTTTGTTGCACAGAAAGGTTAAAGCCTAATACTTTTGTGGACTATGTACTGCCACATTAACTTTCTCACTATCCCCTTCCTCTTGCCTATTTTTCAGCTAACAAAAACATGGACTGTGCCTAATGAAGTTTAATCTAATCTCATTGCTGCTTGCCTTCCAGCAGGCAGCTAAGACTTACAATTATCTATGCTCTGGTCACATTCCATTTATACAATATATACATGGGGCTGTCTTTAAGCAATGCATCTGGTTCAAAATTAAGTAGTTAGGCTCCCAATGAGGATGGGCAAAAAGAAAGAAGAAGCAGCTTGCCAGTCTCAAAATGACTGCCAATGGCTTCCAATCTATTTAAGATGACAATTCAAAAACAGATTTTAATCTTTTTCAGGCAAGCCTCCCTATGAAGAAAAATCCATAATCAAAATGCTACAATGGAAAAAGCACTATCACCTTACCACCCATCCTACCATTCTAATGCTATTCTGCTGTCTCTAATGTTGCCATTTTGGTCACATACCAAAGAGCCAATCAGTACAAATGTTCCCTAGTGGTTCTTTATAACCACTGCAAAACTTTATTGCCTAATAATTATGTACTCTACATATGCATGCACACAAACCAGATTTAGACCCAATGCTACTTTTGCCTGTTCCAATAAGATTGACACCCTGTCATTTGATCAAATAATATTGACAGTGGCTTACAATTGACTGAAATAATCAACATCCACTCATCTGTATTAGTTCCCCAACAGTAGATGAGACTAGGCCATACTTTCCTACAGTTTTGCTGTCCCTGAGCAAGCAAGAGTTGTTCAGTATTCTTTGTGGCAAGGAGGTAGCTGCTCCTTTACTGGCTGATGGGTTCAGACTGGTCTCTCCTTACCATGATAAGAGGAAGAGGGTGCATCCTCCCAATGGCCTTTGGCCCCCGTGCAAAAGGCAGAGTTGGAGTACACAGCTCTGCTGTCCCAGGACAAATGTCTTCATAACAAGCAGAAGAAATTATACTAATGCTTTTAAAAAGATGGCTTAGATTCACAGGTAACATATCTACAGATAAATTAATATTTTAAAGCAACCGCCAAGAAATCTATTGTCAGGGCCTCAGGAACAGAGGCACAGGGGAGAGAGGAAATGGAGAGCGAAGGGGAAGAATCGGAGGGCAGCGTAGGGGGGGTATAGCAGTGACCCTAGAGATTCCATGAGCTCCTCCAGCGAATCAGAAGATTCCCAGAAGGAGGCACCGATGGTCAGGGCAAGGGGGGCCAGCGGGGACTCCCAAAGCAGCAGCTGGAGATCAGGGCCAGCTTCCCCACCAGAGCGTAGTGGGGGGGAGGAGTCCCAGGTATCAGAGCCAGCATCTCCCCCAGGAGGGAGAGAAGAGGAGTCGAGACTGACCACACCTCCACTGGGGGGTGGGGGAAGCAGTGACAGGAGCAGTGTAACGGTCAGGAGGAAGGTTGCCGGCTGGGCGCGCGCGCCAAGTTCAAATGTACAGGCGCGCGGGACAGCAGAAAGCCCGGATCGGGAACCAGGTCCTAAAGCCCACCGGAGGCAGGGGGAAGACTCAGGGGACTCAGCGTCAGAAGAGTCTAGGAAGGGCGAAACCCCAGCTGACAGGAGGACCCAGAGGAGGAAAGAGCAGAGGAAGAGGTGGAGCAAGGCTAGGGTCTTAAACTGGTGTATGGGGGGGAGGAGACTCAGATGGAGCTTCAGCGGTCTAGAGTTTCAGACGTAGAGCTGCACGCTGCTGATGTGAAAGACAAACTGAACTTCAATAAAGACTCTTGTATATAACAACGAAGTGGCGTTGGTCCTTTGTGAGCTGGGACCTAGGGCAGCTCTGACATCTATATATCGTTAATCCCATATTCTTGGCTGTATTAGAATACAAACCTCACATTATTTCCACATACATCTTGAGAGCAGAACTGCAATACACTTTGCATGATACAAATGTGCGCACTTTGTGACTACTATACTATACACTGTAATTCGAGGAATTAAAAAGAACAACCTGTTTGTTTGACTAAGTTGTGAGGAGAGGGAAATAGTGCTGGAAGCAGTAATGTCAACATCACAATGTGCTAATAAAGCATTCTATGCAACTCAGAATTTTGCATACGAATGCCTCCTTAGGTTGCTTCAGTATCATTGAGCTGCAGGGTGTTTTGTGTCACCTTGAAGACTAACAGTTGCATTGTCACATGAGCTTTCATACATCATAGCCCCTTTGTCAGATGCAGTATTTATCTGCTTTGTATCTTCTGTCATTTCCAACCACAACAGCCACTGTCTACTGAACAGCCTATTCATAATGCTTTCTTCAGAAATAAAAACATGCCAATATAAAGCTTTTCAGTCTGGAGAAAGGAAATGGCTGAAAATTCTGTAACCCGAGGCAAACATTTGTTGCTATCCAATGTTCAAGCATGTAATATGATCACCAAGAGCAAGTTTTGCTTTTATTATAATGGGTTCCTTACCATTAGAACTCAATTAGAAGCCCCAGAGGAATATTTTTCTTCCTACTGATAAAAACCATATGCATAAAAATTGCCTTAATGAAAGTTTGAAACATTTGTTCACTTCAATTCAGGAAATAGTGTGTAAGATGACATCACATAACAATAAAATGACAAGAAAGATCAAACATCTAAGCTTCCAGAAATCTGATTTAGTTTAATATAACTGCTACTTTTTCAAATTATAGTGAATTTAATTTGGATTCTTACCCAGATCAAGTTTGAAATGACCAAAATACTGAAACAACGAATTCTGCAAAAGTTTCCACATATATCAGTTAGTGAACTGCTTTGGGTAGCAGTCTCAGTGCCCTTCTCCCTAGTTACGAATGTCACAACTTTCAGCTTGTTTTGTTGGGTTTCCTTTATTAGCTTTTATGAATTATATCAAATTTACTACTTTAAATTCAACTGAAGTTATCTTATTCTTTTAAAAAGTCAAAATAAACACAACAGGGCCACAACATTTTGATTGATGGATTACTGACAACCCTGGATCCCCAATACACATCCAATCCATATTCCTCTTTGGAATATCTAGACCAGAAGTAGGGAATCTTTTTGGCTGGGGGAGCAGACCTTTACTTTCCGCTACCTTGTGGGTCAACTTTGACAGGTGAGTGGGGTGACCCATGGGGGTGGGGTCTGCTTTGCCAATACATTCACTGTGGGGAATTCAACTCTACGCCCAGCGATACCACTCAGTGATGTTAACTGATTGGCAGGTCAGTGTTCTTTGGTGGAAATGGGACTCATAGGTCTACTAGGACATCCAAGGGCAGAGGTTTCCCACACCAATCTAGACAGACCTCAAACCTGCCCATTGCTAACATAATGGCATTCTTTATAAAGAAATGAAAAGCACTATACTATTTATACAGTTATAAGATGAATAGTTATAGAGATACCTTTATGCAACCTTGATACAGTTAATTGTATCCTGTTATAAAATCACGGGTGCTAACATTGGTAGCACTCAGAGCCCAGCCATTAATCAATGGCTTTAAATAATTATCTACTCTTAGCATAACTTGGATATCACCTCTTATTAGACAGTAAATCAAGTCCCAGAAAATAATAGTTTACAGAATGCCTTTTTTTTTTACCCAACAAAATGCAGGTTTTTTAAAAATAGGCTCAATTATGGCTTATAATGTAAAATGTTTTAATATATATTTATTCTGTCCTGAAAGTATATTAAATGCTATCAATATGTTGAAAACCATATTCTACCCATTCTGCTTATTATTGCAGAATTCCACAAGTCTCCTAGAAATCATTTACAGAGATTAGAGGCCAGTCTAAGGCACAAAACTAAAAATGGATAATTAAGTGGAGAATAGCAACAGACAGCTGGAAGGAAAAATTAACTACTGTTTTAACAAATGCTTAACTGTACAACTGATGGTCATTTCCACATCTTGGGAAACAGAAACTGACAGATGGCAGAAATCTATAAAGTTTATTCATAGTTCCTTATTCAATTCAGAGATAAATATGCAGCATGAAAAAGAAACTGAAATCTGAGCAAATAAAACCACAAAATGGCTTTAGGAAATCCCAAACCATGGCACTAGGAGACTGCTCAGAAAATAGTGTCCTAGAAGTGCTATATTCAAGACAAAACTGAAATCATGAGTTTTTTCTACCATAAAAATATATTTTAGCATATTTTAAGCAAATACACGAACAGCTAATACGCCCTTTTGGTACCTTGCTTCCTCCTCTTAAA
Organism: Podarcis vaucheri; assembly: GCF_965113315.1. Lineage (NCBI taxonomy): Eukaryota > Metazoa > Chordata > Lepidosauria > Squamata > Lacertidae > Podarcis > Podarcis vaucheri. Next base: position 47,430,958 of record NC_138763.1, on the reverse strand, counting down.
ATAAATGTTTGAGGCTAACAAGAATTAACTCATACCTTGGAGAAAATGACTTGCCTTATAAAGGGATGGGTGGATACATTCTACATACACACTCCATGTACTGAAGTGTGAAAGAAAGACTCCAGATTACTCATGAGGTATACACCCAGCTCATAAGTGACTAATGAACGATGGCAAGAATCAGCATGTACACCATACTTCCTTGATTTGAAGAATTAAAAATTATTAACCCTGGATAATATCAACTGTATTATTATGTATACTGATATGCCACCTTGGGCTTCTTTGGGAAGAAAGGTGGGATGTAAACTAATAAGATTTCTGTGCTTGTGTATAACAGAGGAAGTTAGTTGTTTTTGTTTTCAACTCATTGCAGGAATTGTGTCTGATGTGCAATAATAGATAAGCGTAGCTAGTCTTTTCTACTGTTATGAATCTTAATCCCATACTGAATCCAAGATTTCTGTGCTGATCAGGAAGATGAAAGCATACTCCATGATTAAAGCAAGGAATTGGATGATTAAAATATCAAAAGTACAGCCTTAAACAATTATGGTACTTTTCACTAAAGTTGAAGAGAATAGCACTGCATGTGCAAAACTTCCAGAAGCTAACATGATGCAATATGTTCAGGAGATTGGCATCTATAACTGTATGAATGAGTCATACAAGACACACTTTAAACCATGTTCCACAGAAATGCTGTATCAGGATGCGCAATATATGGTGTTCTGGGAGTTGCTAAATCACAACTCCCATCATCCCTAGCTACTAACCATACTGACAATGGCTACTGGGAGATGGAGTCTTACAATACCTGGAGGGCCACAGGTTTCCCACCCTGTCCTTGTGCTATAATAATAATAATAATAATAATAATAATAATAATAATAATAATAATTTATTTCTACCCAACCCATCCGGCTGGGTTTCCCCAGCCACTCTAGGTGGCTTCCAACAGAAGGTTAAAAATACATCAAAACATCAAACATTAAAAACTTCCCTAAACAGGGCTATATCTCTCCACCATAATTTTCTAAAAGTAAAAGTGATTTTTTGAAGTATTTTATGTTCCTCTTTTAATGCTAATGAAAAGCTAAAACAAAGATTTAGCTTCGTGCATTCCAACACTTACACTTTGGCTTTCTATGCAAATGCAGTTAAGGTGGCTAAATACAAAAACAAAACAATATAATCAAGTAGAAGCTAATGAAACCAGCAGAGAGCAAACAAACTACTGTATTCAAAAAGTCTCAGTTAAAAAATGCCCACTGAAAGCAACAGTTTTCAAGGCATGTTTGAAAGCAGGTAATAAAGAGGCATATAAACGTCCCATCGAAAAGGCCTCTCTCATTCCAACTAGCTGCACCTGTGTCAGCAGAAGGACAGCAAACCTCAAGCTGATTTGTCCAGTCCAGGCTGTCAGGGCATTTAAGGCCCAATCAACCTCTTGAATTGAGCCTGGAAAGAAACCAAAAGCTGTTAAATTGGTACAACCAAATTCTTGGTGACTCCAGATAACAGTTTCGCAGCAGTATTCTGAACCAATTGAACTGTGTTCAAGAGGAGCCCCATGTAGAATACTTTACATAATCCAACCTGGGAGTGACTAAGCCATGAACAAATGGGACTTGATCTGATTTCTCACTGAAAGGGTGCAAGATAGTAATAATAATAATAATAATAATAATAATAATAATAATAATAATAATAATAATAATAAAAAATTTATTACCAGATAGTTATGTCACAGGCACCTGCATAAATAGGGCAGATCCAGGAACCACCCCCAAATCTATGAGCCTGATGCTGGGAGTGCAACCTGGCATATAACAGATTAAATATTTATTGCAAGAACAGTAGTACTACCAACCAAAACAAATGAGAGGTTCAGGGGAATCAACAGGATCACAGTCCTCCATCTCCCAGGACAGGTCACCCAACAGGGTGAACAAGGCAATCTCTTTTTTTAAATGATATTATTGCAATTTAAAATACACATCAGCAATTCCTTTTACATTGACATATGTCTTCTACATTATTTTTCTATGCATATTTGCATACTTTAAATAATAATTATTGACTTCCCTCTACCTCTTAACAGCTTCTTCTCACTTTATTTCATTTTCTTTTGTACCATGTCAAAATCCTAACAAACTTTTCTTTACAGCAAAAGCCTCCAAAGGCGATAACCACCATGGTGTATTTGGTTCTAATAACTTTTTGGTATCATTCCCAGACTGAGTATTTTCTAATTATATGCTCGAGGAAGCCTCTATGTGCTTTCACTCTGTTATAGCCCAAATACCCCTGCCAGCCGAATCTATTATCCCACCCCTCTATGTCCAATATATTTGTGTTCTTCAAAATCATCCATTCCTTTGTCGAGCAAAGACATACAGCTTCATAGTATAATCTGAAGTCTGGCAATGCAAAGCCCCCTCTGTCCTTTTTCTCCGTCAAAAGTTTATACTTAATTCTAGGTTTTTTGCCTTGCCATATGAACTTTGCTAGTACTTTCTGCCACTATTTAAAGCAGCTTGTCCTGCTTATTATAGGGATCATTTGGAATAAGAATAGCATTTTTGGCAGCTCTGACATCTTGATAGTCAAGATTCTTCCCCATAACAATAGATTTAGTCTACTCCAAATTTCCAGGTCTTTTTTTTTTATCTCTATCCATACTTCCACATAATTATTGATATATATATATATATGCTTTCGTAGATTTTCACGGGTACAGGAATGCAGGTTTTGGTGTCTTCGGGTGTCTTCCCGTGTAAGAGTCGGGGTGTCTGTGCGACGTTTCGACGAGGTCTCACTCGTCATCTTCAGGCTGGTGCTTTCGGCTTCTTGTTACTGGAACAGAGCAGAGTCTGGTGTTTGAGTTCCTATAAATACTGTTGAGGGGTGTGGTGTATAGCCTCCAACGTTCTGGGCAGAGAGGAAGTTCCTAGATTAGTGTGCCTTTTCTTCTTTTGTTCCTTAATTACTTGAGGGATATCTTGGGTGATTTCATGAGTGATATTCTGAATATCACTGGGTGGGTCATTAAGTGTAGATTAGTTGCTAAAGCTTTCGTGTCTTGACCTCTTGAGCTTGTGAAGAGTTTTTCTGAGAAGATGGCTGTGCTGCATTTAGTTGTGCTCTGGCTTGGCTTCGTGTATAGGGGCGAGCTATGGTTTTGTGCCTTGTGCCAGCCAGATCTGTGTAGGGATTGCAGGGGGGTGCAGCATCCGGAGGTGCCACTATAGTTTGGTTACTGGATGGAGTCTGTAATATGTCTGTGGAGAGGGTCTGGGTTTGGGTCTGGTGTGGTTGATTGGTGACGGCGTTCTGTGTGCCTCTGGTTCTGGTGTCGGTTTTTGTGGGGAGGGCTAATTTCCAGATGTCTGGCAGGCGGGACGTGTCGTCACGCTTGTTCATGTTGTGAGGGTGTTTCTCTATCTCGATGGCTTCCATGATTATTCTCTTGTGGTGATGTTCCATGTTAAAGAGCTTCGATGTTGTATCTCTCTTCACTCAAGTGCCCATTAAAGAGCTTCGATGTTGTATCTCTCTTCACTCAAGTGCCCATTAATGAAGCCTTGACAGCCATTCAAAACAAATACAACCCCCCCAAATACATCCTGGACCTGACCAACCACTGCCTAACCAACACGTACTTCATCCACAATGGACAAAGATACAAACAGATAGAAGGAGCACCTATGGGATCACCCCTCTCACCGGTCATCGCAAATTTGTACATGGAACACTTTGAAACCAATGCTTTAGACAAGTCAGAACACAAACCCAAACTTTGGCTCAGATATGTTGACGACACCTTTGTAATTTGGCCACACGGGAAAGAAAAACTAGATAGCTTCCTCACACATCTCAACAGCCTACACCCCAAAATACAATTCACTATGGAAATAGAAGACAACAACCAACTCCCCTTTCTTGACGTCCTAATCTACAAAAAACCTGATGGCTCCCTAGGACACACTATCTACCGGAAAAAAACACACACCAACCGCTACTTACATGCACAATCACACCACCACCCTGCACAAATAAACTCCGTAGCCAAGACTCTCATCTCCAGAACCAAACGCCTGGCTGACAAAGACCACTTGACAACTGAGTTACAGAATCTCTCAAATGTGTTAATCGCCAATGGATACCAGAAAAACAGGGTTACGAAGCTAATCCAAAAAGAAACACCCCCCAAAAACCAAGACACAGAAGAAAACAATGGCATGGCCCTCCTTCCTTATATCAAGGGCACTACAGACAAAATCAGCAAAATCCTCCATAAACACAATATCAAAACAGCCTTCTGCACCAACCAAAAAATAGCCAATATCCTCAGAAACCCAAAAGACAAAATCCAGCTGGAAAACCAAGGGGTCTATGAAATACCCTGCAAAGTCTGCCCAGCCACGTACATTGGACAAACAAACAGACGAATAAATGCACGTATCGCAGAACACAAGAATGCCGTCAAAAAAGAAGAAAAAACTTCCTCTCTTTTCCAACACATGAAAGAAACAGGACACGAAATTAATTTTGCAGATTCCAAATTGCTCTTTAACATGGAACATCACCACAAGAGAATAATCATGGAAGCCATCGAGATAGAGAAACACCCTCACAACATGAACAAGCGTGACGACACGTCCCGCCTGCCAGACATCTGGAAATTAGCCCTCCCCACAAAAACCGACACCAGAACCAGAGGCACACAGAACGCCGTCACCAATCAACCACACCAGACCCAAACCCAGACCCTCTCCACAGACATATTACAGACTCCATCCAGTAACCAAACTATAGTGGCACCTCCGGATGCTGCACCCCCCTGCAATCCCTACACAGATCTGGCTGGCACAAGGCACAAAACCATAGCTCGCCCCTATACACGAAGCCAAGCCAGAGCACAACTAAATGCAGCACAGCCATCTTCTCAGAAAAACTCTTCACAAGCTCAAGAGGTCAAGACACGAAAGCTTTAGCAACTAATCTACACTTAATGACCCACCCAGTGATATTCAGAATATCACTCATGAAATCACCCAAGATATCCCTCAAGTAATTAAGGAACAAAAGAAGAAAAGGCACACTAATCTAGGAACTTCCTCTCTGCCCAGAACGTTGGAGGCTATACACCACACCCCTCAACAGTATTTATAGGAACTCAAACACCAGACTCTGCTCTGTTCCAGTAACAAGAAGCCGAAAGCACCAGCCTGAAGATGACGAGTGAGACCTCGTCGAAACGTCGCCCAGACACCCCGACTCTTACACGGGAAGACACCCGAAGACACCAAAACCTGCATATATATATATATATATATATATATATATATATATATATATATATATTTGTAGAGATCCAAATTCCTAGATATTTGATCTTTTTGAACAAGGCAATCTCAGTCCCACACCAAAATGAAGAGTACAGTACTGAAATACTATCATATGAAGAGCCCTGGTGAATCAGACCATAGAGCCATCTAGTCCAGTCACCTATTCTCACTGCAACAACAAGATGCCTAGAAGAAGTTTCAAAGCAGGATCTGAGCACATTCTTCCCTACTTTCAAATGCCAACAACTGGTACACAGAGGTATACTACCTCGTACATAACAAAACTATAGAATTGGCTCTTATAAGATGTAGTGACAACCAGTAAGCTGGATGTCCTTAAAAGGTAATTCGTTAAATTAGTACCATGCACTAAAGAATGAGATGCCTGAAAATTGTATTATTGCTTCCTCTGAGTGTGTTTTTCCTGAAAACACTTAATACTTGTTCTACCAATCTCTAATATGCAAACCTCCCAATTCTGCTCTCTGATGAGCTCGTGCTTTAAAATGCTGTTTTGCATATATTCACATATATTCCCCCAACCACCATAAATCAGCAATTCAAAACCAAAGGCATAGTACTGTATCTATGAGGAATGGGATTCTTCCTTTTAGGAGTTACTTCATAAAGATCTTGCTAAGCCTAAGCCAACTGTTTAGAAAGCAGCTTGTCATCTAGAGAAAGGAAGGTTGAAGTGATAAGCAGCACTTGCAGAAGTCATACAAAAACAATGTTATATGAAAAACACACACAAAATTGAGTATTTTCCCCCTAGCAATGTACTTTGTTGAAAGAAACTAATTTCATGCTTTCATAACAAACTGCATCTAGTAAGGCCTGCATTTTGACAGTGGTGAAATGAAGAGAATCCAGCATATATACATGCAAGAAACTCTTCTATTTTTTATAAATGAAATTCAAAACCAGTCATAGTTGAAAAACCAGCCAACAAGAACAACTTTGCAATACCAAAGAGGGGGAAAAGGGTGGATAAACGATCCAATACTTTTCCATCTCATATTTCTATTATTCTAAACTGCAACAATTCATAGAATCAAAGAACTGTAGAGTTGGAAGGCTGGCATGATCAAAAGAAAAACCATGTTTGCCCTAAGATGTAAACAACAGAACAACCAAAATCATTCTAAGGATAATGAAATCTCTATGATATAATGAGATGTTCCCAAGTTACAGGTTATAGACAAAGACAGTGTTCATATTTCAGGATTACAGCAGGAATATAAGACAAAACAAAATTTCTTACCTTGAATACTTTTCCAAAAGCACCATCTCCCAGTTCTCCTATAATTTCCCAATAGTCCTCTGGATTTAAGTCTCTCTTGACATGCTCATATTGCTTTTTTTTCTTCTCACCCCCCAACTTGAAGATCTTACGAAAATTGAAGAATGACATCTTTGCTTTTTAAACTACCAGCAACTCAAAAACCGTATCAAAACCTCAGAGTAGACAACAGTTTGGCTTTTTCCAACACCTTTCTTCCTTGCTTTATGATCCAAAGGGATAAAAGGCACACAATTGCGGCAGTTATGTCATGTGAGAACTTTGATGCTGCCAGCAAACCAACAGAAAAAAAGAGTTTTTGACCTTAATTTTTAGATGCAGTATACAATAATCCAATGTCAAGTAGAACAACTTCTTTCAAGTCTATTTCTCTAGCTTTAAAAGCCAAAGAATCATTTGATCGCAAATTTCTTGCTCATAATAACCATACCATAGTACATGGCAAGGCCCCAAAGATGCTACTAGATAAAGTACATTGATGGTCTACAGCCATCAGTTGTGGCAGTCTTGGGGCTGGAAAAAACACACCAGCACAATATTTTTGATGGTGTAGCAAAACATCTGGTGGAGGATACTTGTGCCAAACAACGAAAGGGCAGACAGCAGTATTCAAATCCTACTACTCCAATACTACTTATTTAGCAACAAGGATTATAGGCACCATTTCAGGACAAGCCTCCTTTCGCTTGATGAAACAGCTTCAGGACTCCAACACTGTGAAGATTGCACATCCTCCTTCATGTTTTGGGTAAAATAAAATAAAATAAAATAAAAAGACTCCTTATCCAATGGGCGTTGGGAGCCAGTTTCGCCTGTTGGGAGAGAAGAGGAAAGTGAGAAAGACCGTCCCGCCTTGACAACTCACGAACTCTCCGGTCCCTCCCCGAAAGACACTTAACCAATCCCCACAACAATTCAAAGTCAATCATGGATTTTGATTTAAGGCGTGAGGGAGGGGCTCCACCGGAGTTTTTGAGGGGTAAAGTGGAGCTACTTCACAAAGCAGGGGGCGTGTGAAATAAATCCCCCCTCCCCGCTTCACTTCTGTGTGGAAAAGAAAAGCCATAGGAGTCTGGGCTGAAGGAGACCTCCCCCCCCTCCGGAGAATTAGTACCAACGGTTGTAACGACAACAAGCCCCACTTTTTTTAGTATTGGGGGGGGGTAGGAAGTGGGAAAGGAAAAGCGCTGCGAATAAAGGAGCCCACGACCCACAGGGAAGCTCATTTCAGCCTCTCACCCGGCCCGAGACGGATCCGGCGTCTTCGTCTTCGCCGCCGCCTTCTGTGTTCCCACTTCCTCTGTGGGGGCGGGGCAGAGAAATAAGCCTCCTTATGCCGATTTCCTCTCCTCCCCCCGCCTCCAACCACCACCCGAGCCCGGCTGCGCTTCGCTTCTCTCCCTCGCTCGCTCCCAACTACAGTCACGCACGCGCACTCTCTCCTCAGCCACTCTCGACCGAGAGCCTGGTAGAAAAGCCACTCCCAACTCGCTCTCCTCCCGCTCCACTCTCAACCGCCTCGCTTTGACACTAAACTACGCATGCGCGGTTCCACTCCAGTTCCGCCAGATGCCTCTTTCCCGGACTTGCGCTGACTATGGCTCCCCCCGCCTCTCTCTCATACACAACCCTGTACGTAGCCGGGTTTCAAGGAAACGGGGGCGGAGGAAGGCGGAGAGGGCGGAGCTTAAAAGAGAAGGGCCGCCGCCTGAGGTAACTTCCTTCCGGTTTCTCCTCCCACCGACACCCCTCCCCTGTCCCATGCGCGTGACGCCTAGGAAACCCGCCCGTTAGCGACGGAGAGCCAATAGGAGCGCGCCGAGCTCTTTGGCGGGTAAGTGGCGCAGCGTCGACCGTTTTGAGGAGGGGGAGAGATTACAGCACTTTGGGGGAAAAGGGGCGCTTAAAAGGGGCAACTTTCTTTTGTGCTGGTTTAGTGGTTTTTGGCGATTACTTTGTGCTCGTTTGTAGGGGAAAGGAAAAAGGCTAGGCTTCCTGTTCCCTCCATGTATGGCTGTGTATGTGGAGTGTTTGGACAGGGGAATTTAGGCACAGGATAGTTACTGATTGTTATGTCCGTATAGAATCAGGGGCAACGTGTGTCTTGAGTGCCACTCGCTGGGGAGCAATAGCGGGAGAAGGCTCTTTCCCCCCATGCCCTGAGGGCCCATGGATGTCCCTTTGGTATTGTGGAAAACCAGGGGGTGGACTAGATATGTGATTGGTCAAGCAGAGTTCTTGTACTCATAAGAACACAAATTGTTTATGGAATTCACTACCACAAGATATGGTTGCGGTCCTTGGCTTTAAAATGAAAGTAGTTTTTTTAAAATGTTAAAAAATAAACAATGGGCAATGCGTCAGGAACAGTACACTTTTGAATACTAAATCCTCAGCGCAGATAACAGCGTAAACTGTTGCAAGGCATGGAAGCTGTGGATATTCCATAGAAATGGGCTGCTGTCCGACAAGATGGATTTAAGGTCTTATCAGGGCTCTTATCCCCTCATGCTGTCCATACTGTATCAGAATATAGTTTGACAAACTAAGCAAACTTTACTGCAATAAGTTAGTCTATCCTGAATAACAACGTTTGCTTCTTGTTCATTTAATGGAGCTGAACTGTAATAGTTGAATACACAAGGCACCCATTACGACCTACACATAAATTAATTCCACAGTTTCATATTAGAAGGCAATAGTGTAGCCTTTTTTCACAGTGTTCCAGGAGTTAGTATACTCTTTTAAAATAGTTTTACTTTCTCCCTTCTGGTGTTGTGTATGGTTCACACAGTCTGGCCTTGTGGGCTCCAAAATCCATTTTGGGGCCACATCTGTATTATGCTAACCAAAATATCCCCAAATAGTGTGCAGGTTCTCCATAACCCTTCATCAGAGTAGGGGGTAAAATCCTCAATGGTGGGAGGAGTGAGAGAGAAAAGGGTTGGTGCGTCAAGCCTTTCATGTTTGTAGCTAATAATAGTACTAAGATGAAGCGTGGGAAGAGGTGGCAGATTGCAAATGATTCTCTTAGTTGATATGGAGGTTTTAGGTTGCACCAAGGTCTCCTAGGAAGGAGAAACACCTAATGGCTGATTTTCCCCTCTCTGGAAATACAACAGCCAGTTGTTACTCAGTTTTGTCTCCATGCTTAGATAAAGCACACAAGTCAATAGTTATTGTGAACCACTTTGATATTTTCTTTGTGAATTAGTTTTATATAAATATTTTTATAAAGTTGAGAGCCAGACTATAAAGAAACTTGTCAGTCCTTGTCAAAACAGGTAGAGATTAATTTTAGATGGTGTGCTGGTTAGGCAGAAGTCAGTAGAACAGCAAAAGAATTAAAACAAATCTGCATAAAATATATACCGTATTCAGATACAGTATTTCCCTTTCCTACTACCCTTCACCCACAGGAGGACCCACTATCATCCACACAGTATGCAGAAGACAGGCACAACAGATAACACCAAACCTTGATGGGCAACCAAGAACCTATTTTCCAGCAGGAACAAGGTGGCCTCCACCTATATGGGGTTTTTACTTGTAGTACATGTCACTTGGTCAATGAATAACTCCCCCCCACCCGCCCAGCTGTTGTTTCCTTTAAATCTTGGTTGCCCAAATGAAGGGGCTCCCTAATCCTCCAGTGAAAGTGCCAGAGAACCACTTGCAATATAATGATTTATGAAGTTTGACCAGTTATACCACTGCTATGATTGGTTGGCTGAACCAGGTGAGGGTAGCTAATGGGTCTTAAACCCTGAGTAAGTTAGGAACTTGTCTATCACCTGCATGTGAAGACAAGTTCCTGTGGATTGAGCAGACAAGACCAATAGCGAGTCCAGCAGTCAAGAAGGCGGTTTCACAGTTGCATACTTACACCTTGAAAATACCATTTTCTCTAACTTTAATATAGATATTATCAGTAATATAGGATCAAGTCATTGCTATGATATTATGTTATAAAACAAGAGTTGGTAATAAACAACTATTTTCCTGTGTTCCCGATAGCAATTCTCTAAATATTTGAAAAGCAGAATCTTTTCCATTACAGCATTGCATTGAAAAGAAATGTTTTATTGTGTTATCAGAATCATGTCTGAGCAGAGATTTTATCAGCTAAGCTGATTATCCTGTGTTCCAAAACACAAAATGCAACCCCTGAAATACCGCCCCTGGAATTTGGAATTCATAGAGTGGACCACCTTCAAATAAGGCTAGTTGTCCAGACTCTTTTACCTGTTATTCCTAGATTTTTAAGTTATTGATTACATACAAAAATTGGTTATAAAGCATATAAAGTTTCTAGATTATAAAGTATATAAAGGTTATAATGTATAAAGCATGTTAATATAAGGTTATATGAATAATAAAAGAATCATAAATATTATTTAATAATTCCCTAATATTTTCATTCTCTTGAAAATCCTATAGGTGAAAACTTTAGAGGCAAATCTGTTCCTTCAGTCAAGATAGTCATGCTTTCCCATGAAAAAGTCAGCCTACCACTATTTCTTCTGGCAACCAATCTCATCTTTGTCCTGGAATGCAAGCAGTTAACTTCTTTCTGTTCTTGGAGGTATCTATTTGGAGGCAGTAGAACACAAAACTGACCCTGTTGTTCCTGTCTGTCTCTGTTTTGAGAGACTTATGAGAAAATTAAGGTTTGACGTATGTACACAGTCCATAGTTCATCATAAAGTTTTTCTCACATCCACTTGAGCCAGCAAGGTTATCACTATTTATTAACTGGACTTGATGGGGTATGTGACAGTTCTCACGTCCTTAAACCTTTGTATTTTCACAGACTAAAGAACTAGATTAAATATGTTTTCCATTTATCCTTCTGTTTCTGTTGTTTCCTATTTATTCCAATCTTTTTCATATCTTTCCCTTTACCTGCTAAGCTCTGCTATCTTTGGTGTTCACTATTATACAGTGGTGCCTCGCAAGTCGAAATTAATTCGTTCCGCGAGTTTTTTCGTCTAGCGAATTTTTCGTCTTGCGAAGCACGGTGTCGGAAAAGCTTCAAAAATCACCAAAAACCTCAAAAAAGGCTACCACACCACGTTCTATGAGTTGCTCCTCGAAGTCAAGTCGCAACTGTATTAACGGTGTTAAGAAAAAGGAAACAAACTTGCAAGACGTTTTCGTCTTGCGAAGCAAGCCCATAGGGAAATTCGTCTTGTGAAGCAGCTCAAAAACCGCAAAACCCTTTCGTCTAGCAAGTTTTTCGTCTTGCGAGGCATTCGTCTTGCGGGGCACCACTGTACTTCCCCCATGATGGTGACAAAAAGTTGGATTCAAATTGGCTGCTGTTATACAAGTGCTCTACCTTTTTTTAAGGCATGGATTAGAAACTTGTCTTCCAGAGGTTGCTGAAGTACATTGGCTAAGATGACTGGATCTGATGGAAGATGGAATCCACTAACAGCTGTGGCTGCTCCCCTGCAATGTCACTTCTGGAGGGGGAAAACATGTTCATAGGGGTGAGGTGGCTCGGTTTTCTGTTGACACCAAATTATTTAGGGTGATAAAACAAAAAAGGATATTGAAGAGTTCCCAAAAGATATCTTCAAAGTGGGGTAGGGGCATTAAAATTTGAAATGTGAAAGTGAAAGCAAGTAAAGTGATGCATGTTAGGACAAATATACACTGTTGGGTTCAAAAATAGCAGTAACTGATAGCTCAATGAAAACATTGGCCCACTGTGTGGCAGCTATGAAAAGGACAATTTCCATGTGGGGAATTGATAGGAAAGGAATAAAAAAATAAAACTGCTAATAGATTACTTTTATTAAAATATATGGTGAGATTGCTCTAGGAATACAGTATACTATTCTGGTCACTGCACCTCAAAGAAGATATTGTACACTATATATAAGGATAATCAAAGTGATCAAAGGATATAGCAACTCCCTTATGAGGAAAGATAACATCATTGGGGACTTTTTATGTTAGAAAAAAGTGATTATATATATATATATATATATATATATATATATATATATGCGCATGGTGTGGAGAAAGTAGGGTAGGGAGAAGTTTTTATCCTGTTCTGTACCTGCATTATAGCAGAAGCTGAATGGTCAGGGCAGACAAAAGGAAGAATTTCACCAAGGCAGAAACTATGGAATTAGCTCCTGCAATATGATGGAACTCAGTTTGGTTGACTTGAAAGGCAGATTCATAGAGGATAAAGCTAAAGCCAAGATGACCGTGCTCTACCACCACTGTTGGATAGGAATCACAAGTGGAGAGTACTGTTGCATTTAGGCCCTGATTGTAGGCTTCTCATAGGTATCTGGCTGGACACTGTGATAACAGGATAATGGACTAGATTAACCTTTGAGTCTGATCCATCTGGGTTCCTTTTTTGTGTGTGTGTCTTTTACTATCTGCTCTTTCGCTTATTCTCCCCATTTTTTTGTCTCAACTTGATCCTCATTTCACTCTGATTCTTTTATGTTCCTTACACCTTTTGTTCTATCTCTTTCCTATGCGTAATCTGTTCACATCTTCCCTTTCCTAATATATACACAAGGCTAATTCATCAACCATGCTCAGTAGGTGGAAAGACAGTTGGATCTATACACCACATTCATATTCTTTTAGTTTTCTTTCAGCAAATTGGTTTCTTAAGCTAGAGTTATGTATTTATGCATTGCACTGTGATTTTCTGACTATGCAGAACTGTTCTCTATTAATCTAGTCATAAGACTGTTAATCATACAAAGTTCTCAGAGGTTTAGTGGATTTAAGGCTACTTTATTATCCCTTTGTCCTCAATAATGCCTAATTGCTGCCGCTAATACATGCATAGTAGGATCTATGTAGGTCATTATTGAATTCCTCCCCTAGCTGAAAAAGTCAAGCTGCACAGACCTTATAAGTTGCAAGCTTTCTCACTCAGCAAGAGGAACAGCCCCCTGGTGAACAGCCCTTGTCAGATACTTCCAGTCCAGTTAAGAATTCAGAAAATAAAAATGGAAAATATGTAGGAAGAACCACTATTTCTTTTAATGCATCTAACTTTTTGGTATTAAACTGCAAAATCAAATATGTGCCACAATTTCTACCCTCTTCATCACTCCATACACTTTTCCTGCCTAACTCTTAGATAGCAAATCTGCTTTGTTGTTAAGGTGTCTGATGTTATTGTCTGATGTTATAGCAGCCTAGCACAGCTACTATTCCTAGTTTGTGGTTAGTAGTAATTGAATGGTAGCACTTTTGACTGTTTTCATGACTGCAAGTACATGTTATGGTTGGCCTCTTATCACCAACATCACCATCATTCTTTTTGGAAGTAAATCTAAAGGCAAAACAATCCATTTGTTTTAGAAACTTGTGTGCTTTGTAGAGTCACAGTTAATGCTTCATTGATTAAAATGCATAGTTCAATGTAGATAGAACCATAATCAGACATTAGCAACTGCATTTTCTTTGCTTTCATTCACTCATGACAGTGAATTTACAGATGACATGAACTATGGAAATAGTGTTTCAAGGTTGCTAAATATTTTCTTTAAAAATAAATGTCACATTGTGGTGGCCTATGGCTTTAAACAACAAAGTTTCATTCACATTGATTTGCGTTGCAAAATGATCCTCATTTTTACATTGTGTTTCAAATTAATTATTGGGAAAATTTATTTTGGTTTTAAGTGCAAGAAGCCTCATACAGTTCAAGGCAGGTAGAAATAACATTTTTAAAAACCATAATGTAGCCAACCGAGTCATACTCCAAGTAGACCAATTGAAATTAAAGAACTTGACTAAATTCCATTGATAAAAATGGAACTACTCTTGAGTATGCCTCAGTTGTATACAACCCATTCATTCAACAACAGTGTTTCTACCGTTCATATCCTGTGTAAATTCATTGCTGAAATTTGACAGGTAATATGTTTATACAGTATATCACTGTCATCTCAAGTATTCACTCAAAATTTCAAACTAAGTAAGATCTAAAGACTGTGAAGATGGAATGGGGGAAATGATACTCCCAGATCTGCATTTCATATATGTTTCTTTTGATAGCTTCAAATATAAACAAGTAGCAAATCTTTTGTTTGAAAAGAAAACAAGCACAAGCCATGCCTGCTTTTCCAGCGGGTCACAGCAGGATTGCGCAATGCATTGAGTGCAAGCCAGGGATGAAACTAATTAAGGGAAAACACTGGAGAGAATGAAACTAGTCATTGTGTAATAACTGACGTTGTATTCCTGATTGTTACTAATAGTGTAATTTTGTCAGCAAGGAAGATGGCAGCTATAAATTGATGCAAAGTTTTGGACAGTGGGGTACAAAGCATGCTGTGACTGGCCTGTAGTCCTTGCCTAAATTCCGCCTCTTGTGATAAACTTATTTGAGGTAACATTGCAGGTTGCTTGGTCCTCATTGCTGAGGACTACGTATCTGTTTTCCAGTATCCAGAAGGAATGAATTCAAGCATTTGTTTCTTTCCTTTTAGCAGAGGCTAGGTGCTACATAAAATGCATGGAGCAGTTAGCACTCTTTCTAATCCTGTCATACCATCAACAATTAAAATTTTAAAACTAGGCATCATAATAAAAACTAATCAAGCTAGCATAATGTTTATGTTACACACATTTCCCCCCACAGACTTGCAAACATTTGGTCAGAAGCTCTGCTTGTCTTGAGTTGATACATGGTCTTGGAGCCACGTCATTCACTTCTGAATGTTCACCGCAGCCACAGAATCAGAAGAGGTCCCTTCATTGTTATGGGGACTGGATCCTATCTTTTCAGCTTTTGCAAGACTGTACATTAAAGACCTACAAGAAATGAAAGAATCAAAACAGGTTCCAGGTGAGTTATGAGGTTGCTATGATATGTATAACATCACTGGTTTTAATGAAAAGCCTAGCATTACTGTGCTATGGACTGACAATCTGGCTCCAGATAAAAACTTTTCTCTCCCTTCTGTGCCTGAAAGAAGCTCTGAGGATAGATAAAACAGCAAAAGAAAATGAGATCATCTGTATATTCCAAGTTCCTCAATGAATCCAACCCTTGCTTGAGTTTCCTGGCCTTGATCTGCCACCTTACCTTGCCCAGCAGGAAAGGGAATAGAATGGTGGAGGCAATTTGTACCACCATCAAGAGGAGTGTCCCTTCTCTTATGGATATGCTTGAATATGCCTCCACCCCATCTCATGTAGCATGAAGCCATTGGATTGGGGAAAGAAGAGGGGAGAAATTCAGTCCCTGGAATTATCAGTATATCATTGGGAGGGAGTGACCCATCAGGCTTATCTCTCAAAGTGGCTATACTAGTACAACTAGCTGCAGACAGGAGGGAGAGGTTGTGATAAAGGCGCTGAGGGAGTGTCAGAAGGATCCCAACAGCCTGGATGAGCTTGCAGCTGGTGACTCGGAGCTGCGCCTCAGTCTATATCCCTAGTAACATAACCATACTTGCACTGTACTTCAACCAGAGCTCTGTTTCCACTACTTGTCAGCTCATCTCTCACATGATTATTACCAGGGCAGCTTGACCAGACAAACTGCCCTGGCTGGAAACAGCTATAATTTTTTACCATTATTTTTGCTTGGTCTGATCCAATTTAAGACTCATCAACTATTCCTTTATGCAAGAATGTAAGATTTTCATGAATAATAAAAAGCTAATTAAAAGATCAGTCCCAAGCTACCTTGAAAGAGATAAATAGGCAATATTTGTTAAACAGAACTGGAAATCAAGACAGAGCATATTGCTTCCAAAAATGCTTAAGGGAAAAGGTGTGGTGAATTGTGATATGCAGAAACCAAAGAATTTAACAAAAGGCTGTTTAGAAAATGTCTTTTCTTTTAAAAGATGTTGAATTAAAAGCCATGGCTGAACATTGCTCAGCATGTTCCTTACAGACCTTACCTACCCTCATTTATTAAAACTGACATTTCTTGTTTGCTTGGCAAACTCCAGTTTCCCTTAGTAAACTCTTCATCTGTTTCACCCTTTGGTAGTTAAAATCTCCATGCTGGTTCCTGAGACTCCTACAGCACCATTTCTCAGCCTGCTGGTTGCAAAGTCTGAGAAAGTGGGGCATGGCCTTTTTAAATAAACTGAAAATAATTACTGGTACTGCCTTTAATCATTAACTGGCATGATGAATACCTCTTACAACTTGTTGCTTTGTTGACATATTATAATGTTGTATTGACACTTTTGGCCAAATGTCAGAATGCCACTCCCAACCTAGTGGGGGGCAAATTTGTCACACACCCCTTTCCTAAGAAGCCTTGAGTGGTTTTTCCTGAAAGAGGCGTTAGGGAAGGTGCATGGGGCTTTCTAGCCCTATAGCAAACAGGTGGGCATTAGAATTTATAAGCCAGGCATCACCTCAGTCTATTCTTCTTTACTTCGCTGAAATAAGACTGTATGTACCTTATGTATCAATAATGATCTCCTCCTTTCATAGGTATATTCTTTTACAACAGGCATCCAGTAAGGCAGGTGGATATTCTTGGAACTGTGGTTCTGATCAAAGAACGAGATGCCTGTTATACTTATGGAGGTAAGAAATTCTTATTCCTGCTAGCTCTTAAATTTCTCCATTCTCATTAGCCTTTACTGCCTTCTTAAATTAGGTTTGCTTTTATATATGGTGTAGCAACAACAACAACCAGCTGGAGGTTTCTGATCAGTCTGCAAGGGAAAACCCCATGCAACCCACTCTGGAAGAGGCCAAGGTATATAGGGTTGAAGGAAGGTCTGATTGCTTCAGTAAATGGCAAAACAGGGGAGCCAGATGAGAGTTGGCAGAAAGTACCCCTGCCCACTGCTGCATCCTGTAAGACACTTTAGGAATGGCCCAAGCTGTGAAACTGTTCCTTCAGGGGGAATGTTCACTTTCATTGACAACTTCCACAGCCTTGACTGGGACAGATGGTGGTAATGAGAAAGAGAGATGGGGTTCCAAGAGCATACTAACAATGACATAGCCTTTTGAATGTCCCAGCGCAGAGAGTGAGATGCTAGGTGCATAATTTTCTGTTCCTGGGAAGAAATGCTTGTGTGGTTCTTAGCATGGTTACCTTGTACAGTTCTTTGGTACAAAGACAGAGGCTATGCTTTCCTCAGCCACCCCTCCCTTCACTGCCAACTCTTTCCAAGTTCACACCAGTGAACCTAGGAGAAGGACTACCCTCCTTGCGTCCATGGTTGTCTTTCTCCTCATGTTCAAACTGTTCCCAGTTTCATTCTTGGGCATCTTGCCAAGCTGCCCCTCCCTGACCTTCTCTCAGCTGCACTCAGGCTGACTCGCCCAAAATAAATTGTAACTTCCATTTGCATTTTCCAGTTCAAAAGCAAGGCTCTGCCAGCTGCGGATCTAATTGGCTAGTATTGCATCAGCTGGATCACGTGCTTGAGTTTAGAGAGGCATGATGCACTCCTTTTTGAGAAGCAAAGCTGCATAAAGGAAGAAATGTGGATTGTTGTCTTGTTTCTGCACTGAAAAACGGGAATTTGTTTACACTTACATACTTAAAAGGGGCTGCTTGTTTTAAACTCTCTTAAGTAAGGCCAGTGGTCCCTCAGACTGAGTATCCTGTTGCTGAAAGGACTTAAAGGGAAAATGACAAGAATGCAGGTCAATAATGCTAGAAGTCTCCCAAATGTGGCAGAGGGGCTTGGATAGAAATTACGAATGACCAGCTCCTTGTGAATATCTGGTACCAAAAGTTGACAACTCACTGTGGGGGTTTCTAAGGCCTTTTCTGCCTTCATTCATCCTCCCTTTGTGATCTCAGTTCAAGCTGCAGCTAATACAAGAAGTTGTTCTGTCCCTGGTCAACAGTGTATGTATCAAATAGCAAGCATTATTGCCCTTATATTAATTTCAGGAGACAAATGTTAGATGTTTCAGTAAAGGTCATTTACATAGCATATGCATTTGTGCAGATGATGGTATAGAAAGGGTTGGGAGTGAGGAAGGCACTGTTAAAAATAAAAACCTGCCTCTTTATATATCATTAAGATAGATTGCCAATAGCGTTAATCCAGCATAGAGAAGGTAGCCTGTCCAGCCTCTACAACAGTAGTCCATGGAACAGTCATTTCCCTCTTTCCTTCACACCCCCATAACCCAGCTTAGTCGCAGAAAGTGTGTCTGTCTGTCTTTGACCCTCATCGCCATCTTTTCACTATCCAGACTATTCCCTCAACATCACTAGGAAAAAAATTGCTGTAGGGGAGAATTTCAGAAAATGAGTTATTCTGTGTTTTTGACTTTTGACTAGTTTGTCAGTCACATTTAGTCTGTTGATTTGCTGCAGCAGGAAATTGGCACAGGTAAAATGGATGGGAGAGCTTTGAGAAAGATTTTGCTTCTCTGGTACAAACAAAAAGGCTGTTGCTAAGCAAAAATGTTTGTGGTGTGTGTTCTATAAACTCCCACCAAACTGATTAAAATTGCTATCCTACTATCTAGTGGATGACGGCACAGGAGTTATAAGCTGCACCTGCTGGAAAAACCCTTTGGCACAGCAGAAATCTTTGTCAGGTAACTTTCCACTTCGTATCTGCTTTCCTTTTAGCTTTTTCAGAATATGTATTAATATATATTCTATACTTTATTAGTGAGGGTTATTTTCAGGTGTTTGCACCATTTCCCTGTTCATTTTTATATTGTTTTACTGTGACTTGATAAAAGAGCAGTGCTGAGGTCCATTCCTTCATAACAGATGGGTCTGTTGTTTCAGTTCAGGACACTTGGCTTGAAGAGCCTTCTTACTGTAGTTGCCAATGCAACTTTTCCATTTTGTTTAAAGTGATGTTTTCCAATTAGAGCTAAATGATCTGAGATCTGTTAGCTTGTTGAATTCAATATAGCCTCTTAACATTTTGCATATATTTTGATTTGCAGAGATACTATTCTTTTCTCTTACACATCTTATATCCTATTCTGAACAGTTGATTTTAAAAATGTGAATGTCTCATGTTCCCCATGTTTCAGTGCAGATGACTTTTTCTTCTTGCCCACAGATACCTGTCACATAACATAGCCAAACTTTTGTTCCTTCCTCTTTGCTTCCCACCTCCCTATTTCAGTGGGTTGAAGAGTAAACAGGCCACACACAAAAAAACATTTTTTTAAAAAAAATGTACTAGCATATAATCACCTAGAGACTTCATCTTGGGAATCTGCTGTTTTTAACTCAGTTGCTGGCCTTTGCTTGTTTTATTCTTGGTTCACTCCCTACTGTCAATTATACAGTCATTACTACTGCATAATAAAAAATATGCAGTAGTATATTGCTTTCAAGGTGCAGAGAATAATGTTAAATAAATGTTCCAAGCCTTTCGTGGTCTATTGATGCTCTAAAAGTAGCTGGAGAAAAGCTTTATTAATAATACAGTTGTGGTCAGATTGTCAACACTAAATCCAAATGATAGCTAAGAACCCTGAAACTTGAAGCTCTGCTCAATTCTTGATGCACCTTAAAGACAGACAAGCTCATTATGGCATAATTAAATAATTTTTAAGGTGCCACAAGACTCTTAGTTGTGTTTGATGTCACAGTTGAACATGGCTATCTGTCTGGAAAAAGCTACTCAGTTATGCCAGGAAAAACTTATAATGTTTAATGAAGAAGTCACCTTCTTTTCTGTATTGGCTTTCTACTTTTATTTGAATAATGAATATATATATTAATCATGTCTCATTCTGTTGAGTCACAGTCTTAGTCAAGAGGAGCTTTCCCTAGCCTGGTGCCTTCCAGGTATTGTTGGACTACAACTCCCATCAACCCCAGTCAGCATGGCCAGAATTAAGGAATCATTGAAGCTGTAGCCCCAACAACATTTAGAGGGCACCAGGTTTGGGAAGGCTGGTCAAGCAGAATTTCAGTGTCTCCTTTTATTTTTTCCCATCTCTCCAATGCTGTGTTTTCTCCCATTAATTGTGCTGTTTAATGTTATATCTACACAACTAATTTTTTGGAAGATGGCAGTTTCTAAGGGGAGAAGACAGTGTGTGTTGGCAGCTGTAATATTGCCTATGAAGTGGTCTTTTAACATACATGGTATATTGGATGACATCGATCATGATATTTGGGGAAATCTACTTTGCTTTTCCATTCCAAATGTAGTGAATGTTTCTTTCCCTACAGATTTTAGACCTCATCCTAGTACCTCAAGTGGCCTGGATCTAGCTGAACAAATAAGAAAGCTCGAAGTAGCAGTTTGCCAAAAAACAAGACTGGAAATTGGTGATACTATCAGAGTCCGTGGTTGCATTCAGATCTTCAGACAGCAGCGAGAAATCAAGGCCTCCATGTACTGTGAGTAGTTACTCATTCAGGAGTATGCATTTTTATCCTGACCTTTAAAACTCCCATAACTGCAACCTGTGCGACTTACAGTTTATTTAAGCTGCACCCAGGCTTTTTTCCTGTCGCATCAAGGCCACTTTGTGTCTCTGATTCATACGCCTTGTTGAGAGCTGCTGTGTATGACTCTGTGCAGCATATGGATGTTGTGTTTTGTAAAGCTGGGCTTCTCAGCTTGCTAAAAGCCATCCTCCAAACCTAGTTCCAGACACTCAAATGCAGAAGTAGTGTGGCCTCTCCCTGTCCTTCTGTAGAACGACAAACCTGCTAAATTCCAAATAGGATATACAGTAGATCTGATACTCAGGAGTTGTGAATAATCTGAGATTTACTCAGCCTGGAAACTGAGATCCATCTCCAAGGGTCTTCTGGCAGTTTGCCTCACTGTGAGAAGTGCAGTTACAGGGAACCAGGCAGATGGCCTTCTCAGTAGTTGCCCCTGCCTTGTGGAACACCCTCCCGTCAGATGTCAGAGAGATAAATAATCATATGGCTTTTCATAGACATCTGAAGGCAAGCGATGTTTAATGTTTTGTTGTGTTCCTTTATATTTTGTTGGAAGCCACCCAGAGTGACTGGGGCAATCCAGGCAGATGGGATGGATACAAGAAATAAATTATTATTATTAACATCAGATAAAACAACCATTATCTTGGAAGGTGAGCTGTAAATAACTAATAAAGAAATGAAATGCAACTAGCGGCTCAAGTTTGAATCTGTTTGCCTTTTTTGTGCCTTCCTTATTTCTTTTCAGATAAAGTTGATGACCCTATGTGTGACGTTCTGATTTCAAGGATGCTGGAACTCCCCCATCTATACAGAGATATTTATGATCAGCCATTCCAGTTGCAAGAAGAGGCACAAAGGTCAGTGAGAGCTCTAGATAGGAGATGCTGGTGATTCAGGAGTGTAGGCCTTGCATCAAGAGTAGGATATAAAACAGAGTTACTGGTTTTCTATGAAAACTGAATTTGTATGGTGGGGCAAGTTCAAAGGCAGGAACAAAAAGAAGACGGAAGGATGATACATCTAGAATAGGTAGAGCCATAGAATGAGACAGCCAGATTCATGTATGGAAGAATCCCCCACTTATGTGGGGATTCCGTTCTAAGCTGCCATGTGCGTCACTGGGATGCGCACAAGTGGGGCTTGCACCATTCTGTCCCTGCCCACTTTCAGCACTGTTGTCAGTGTGTGTGTTAGCAGGAGTGCCCATGCTAATCGCACGCAAGTGGAGAGATGGCTGTAGTAACCCTAGTGTCACACCACAGCACAGGATAGATGCCACACAGTAAGATCTAGTGCAAACGCCACTCCAAACCCTTGCACAGTGATCATGCATACATGTCATCCAGATCGTAAAGCTTTTTGTGGATCATAGAAGCCAGTTACATTTCTGATTTCTGTGAAATTTATCCTAAACCAGCTCATAAGTCTGGGTTATTGTAGGCTTGATCTTATAGTGACAGTGTGTTCAGCACTGCTGAAGATTTAGTTGGGTGTCATTTAAACTAGTTAAGTATCTAGTTGTAGGAGGCCTTTTAATTTGGTTAATATTTTCGCTCTCCATTTTAAATTTATTTTCTGCTGATAGCCAAGGTGCAGTGTACATGTTGGGCTCCATCACTGAACTGAGCAAAAAAATAAGAGACTTCTTATTGAAGAACAAGATCCAGAGTTTCTATCAGCAGGAGTTGGAAACTGTGGAGGCTTTAGTATCGCTAGTCAAGGAGGATGGACCAAGAACTGCTGAGCAAGTGAGTAAAGGTGGCTTTGTAGGGAGCTGACTGCATTTGTGGGGTAGCTTAGGTCAATCAAGAATGTTTAATGATAATATTGAACTAAACACTGGACTGTGTAATAGCTGCTACTTTGAGAAAACAAAACCTCCTGCAGTTCATGGCATGGTAGCCTAACAGTATGTTGGTTTGTGTACTTTTTTTGATGGTAATAAAAGTAAGACAGATCAAAACGAAAAAGCTATAAAGCAAACTAAAGTTTGAGACTTGCCACTGCTATTAACTTACTACTTTCATAACTGTGTAGGTAGCTATAATGGAGCTTGGGAGGTCTCTTGAAGATAATGGATCAGTTGAGTGACAGGACTGGATGGTTCTGAACTTAATCAAGGGTAAGATAAATGAGGCCCAACATATTAAAAAGGTTGGCCCTTCTGTAGAAAATTATAAAGAGTATGCTGACATCTGCTATCTATTACACTTTCTACTTGTTAGACATTTCAGCCTGTTCAGAGCAAACTGGGTCTGGGTCTGGGTTGGTTTTTTTTAGGAGATTCCAATTCCCAAACTCTAATTGGAATCAGAGTTATACATAAAGCAAGTGCTTGTTTGAGATTTGGACTGCTTTTCAATAGCAAAACATTTCTGTCTGTCTCTGTGCTTCTGGTTAAATAGGAATTTGTTTATAAAAGATTCTTAGCATGCAGAGAATAGGGTAATGAGCCAGATGCCCACCTGGTGCAAATTTGCATAACTTCAGTGCTTATAAAGTTATGTAAAGCTACATTAGCTGAGAATCTGGGCTGAATATATATAATTTAAAAATCCTTTCTTTAGCATTACAATTAAAACTGAATGTCAGTATGGAAATCTGTCTCTCTTTAACTTCAGCCTTTGCCTTACTTTTTCCCGCTTGCAGTACAATGGAAATTGAGGCGATTTCCCCCCCTAGCTTCCCTTTTGTGTCTAGCTATGTATTTAGTTAAGGATGTGCTTTAAATTCCCAGTTCTATAGGAGGATATTTTAATCCTTCCAAAACTGTACAGTAACAACAAATCTGCCTCCCATTCATAGTGGGTTCTGTGGCCTCCTTCCTGGTGGTTGCTTCCTGGCAACCACTTGTTTTCATAAAAGTAACGCTTGTCATTGAATTTTAATAAAGCAATAGGCCTGGATTTGAACAAGAACCCTGCTGGTCTGTGGCAAAGGAATATAATACAAAAAGTACCAAACAGCAGAGAAAGAATTGGCTTCTCAAACCAGCTGCAATAATAAGCAATTCTGGTAAAAGCTGAAGGCTATTCCAAGTTATTCTGCTCAGTAGGCTCTGGGTTGCTATGGTCACACAGGGCAATTCCATTGCTTCAACTGCATCCAGTCCCCTTTGACTTCCCCCAACACAGTATATGAAGTAATCTCTTGATAATGTATTGGACTAGTCCTGGGCTGAAATCACAGTTCAGTTGAACCCTTACTATGGGATTTTAGTAAGTCACATTTCTCAGCTTCAGCTGCCCATTGGTAAAATTGTGAATAATATCCTCCCTCTTTCTCTGAGCACCCCCCATATATTTACATTTTTAAAAACTTTGTTTCTGTTTTTCCTTACCCCCTCCCCAGCACACCAGGCAGAGCTACATTTACTCTGGTAGAAAGTTGATCCAATCAGATCTTAAATTAGCCCTTTACATAGAATTTAAAAGCAATAAGCATGGGGAACTCATTCATCATTTAGAAGGATACTCCCTACCAGTTGCCTCATTTGAAAAAAATAATTATGTTGGTCTTGCACCTGATATAATGATTCCTGTGGCCATCTTCCTCTTGGCTGATTATCTGATTTGAGAGTCTTTCTTTAGAGCAGAGGCAAGAAACCTGTAGCTCATCAAACATTGCTGGCCTGCAGCTTTCATTATTCTTTAATATTAGACATATTGACTGGGACTGATGGGAGTTGTAATCCATTCTCTGGAGAGTCACCCATACCTCAGGGTAGTATAGTTGCTTACACCTTTTAGCATCTTACTGACAAGTTTCTTTATTGATGTTTCTATTGCAAAATTACTGATTTTTTTTTTACAGCATTAGTGTTACATTTTTATATCTATATATAATTCTTCTATATGACCCATGTCAATCTAATTATGCATCCATTGCAGCTGTCATATTGAATGTGTAATTGGTTACGAACACCTAGCTGTGTGTGTGTGGTGTGATGAGCAGAGCTGCTCCATCTATGTCTCCACCCTCCAAATCCATACCAATTTGTGAACATTTACCTTCATTTTATGTTTGTCTTCAACATAGTGGCTGTGTGCTTCTTAGCTACAGAACAGAACTTCAGTGTATTCATAAATATTTATCTGCACCCCCTGGGATGCTGCAGGCTTGGATGCTTGGAAAAAATAGCTCCAGCTTGAAGAAGTTTTCAGTTCTGTCATTTCCTGAAGTGTATGTCTTTTTTAGTTCTGTCATTTCCTGAATAGAAGTGCATAACCACTTTCTTATCATATTCTATGTGCAATTTCCTGAGATGAGCAGCAGTGGCATTCTGCAGAGTTCTGTTATGTATTTCCATTCAACTGTGTATCAAATTGCTAGCTGCAGCATATCTTCTGACTTTATCATCTGTAATTTTGACCTTTTCAAATCTGTAATTTTGACCTTTCACTTTATGTATTCCCTATTATGTTTGTCATTTCAAAGACCGCATGGACACACACTTCGCATGAAGTCTTTTCATGCTTTTGCCCGTTATCCTGTGCTCAGATATTTTTACAGTCATTACATCTTTTATTACTATTTTTCTTTTGTCAATGGGACCCTGAATTACCCCAAGCCTTAAGTTGGGGACCCTCTCAAACAAAATACATTTTAACCTGTGTTCCATTATATATGCACTTACCTTGATTTTTTTTAAATTTAACTACAGAGTACTGTACATGCTTCTGAGTAAACAAGTATAGAATCACACTATTAGATTGCCAGATTAACATATTTCCCCCTCTACGTTTGTCAAGAGGCATAAAGTGGTACAACACATTGCTAGTGAATAGAATAAGGCTACAGAGGAAGGACCAAATGAAAACTTTAAATTCTGATAATCATCAGGTCAGGTAATAGTCTACATAGTTTCTTTGAATTTCTGGAATTGGTCTGTTTCTGTCCTCTAAAAACTTTAAGTTCCGTTCATGGAGAGGCAGAACTTCTGTCTCTTGCATCCTCTGAACTGCATTTGTTGCTGATAGTCTACCTCTTTCAGCCTCTTTGTTACTCCTTAGATAAGCTTCATGTACCTGAAATAGACTAAGCTGGACTCCTGTTGAGTTTCAAATCCAGCAGACTGGAGTCACACTAATACAGCAGAATTATCCCTATTTTTTGCATGTCTACTTTCTTTATATAGTATCAGCTGGGAGACAGCATGCACTCTTGCATGCTAGGACTAACTCACATTAAAGCAGATTTATGGGGGGTGGGGTGGGGACAGGAAGAAATGCTTCACAACTCCTGGCACTTTCCAGTATGTCCCAGTAGTACCTAGCTTCAAAGCTAAGCACACTTAACCAACTAATGATTTGCTGCAAAATTTCTCAGATTTTCAACACATATATCAAAATGATTTGACCAAAATATTTTGTAAGTAGTGTGTTGCACTTGTATAACCTATTGTGTTGACCCACTGCATAGGCAAAGAGGGTATTTGTTTTGTGTTTTGTTAACATGGCATTCTCTCTGGTTAATACACATTTGGATTTCTGTAACTATTTTTAATTAGCCACCTTTTAAGAAATGAATTAAAAATTCAGAGGTCAAAGTAGGTTTTGGTTTGGAAAGGAAAAACCATTGAATAAGCCTGGGTCATTTTATTATCAAGAAAAGATGAATGAAGTGAAGGTTTGGCTTTTAACTGTAATCTTAAATGCAATCTTCAAATGTTTAGAAAAGCAATTATTCTATACTGCCACAGATGAGGAAGTGAGCTTTAAATCACAGGAAAGCAGACTTTAGAATAGAATAGAGAAACTTCCTTGCTAAGCAAGAAGATGGGCATTGTATTGAGTTGCTTTGGAGAAGCTGCAGAATCCTGTTCATAGAAAGAATTAGAAGTGCTTGTCAACAAACAGGGGAATAAACAGGTATTTCTCTTACAGGCTGATTGCTCAGGAGTTTCCAGGCTCATCAACATTAATTTTGAAGATTAGCAATGCACACCTGAGCTTTCAGCTCTGCATTCTGGCACTTAGTTGCACCAGAGGGGAATTGATGTAGTGTCATAAAGCAAATTGCACTGAAGAGAAATGGGTCTCCAAAGAACCTGGACCATTCTAGGGAAGGGAAAGAGCAGTGGTAAAGGTAGTAGAGCTTTGGAGAATCTGAGGAGGAGTGACTGGGGACTGTTGGTAATAAAGTTTATGTAACACATGCATCAGGTTTTCCCTCATGATGGAACCCATTGGCACTTAATGTGTGCATTACATTTATTGGCCTTATGAACACATTTATGGTTAAGAATTTCAATGATCCCTGATCAAAAGCCACAGCCCACAAACGATGTGAAGAGCAAAAGATCGGATCTGTGAACAATCTGTGCTGAAAAGAATTTAGAGCAGCAGCAGATGCTTCTGTACAAGGTAGGAAATGGCAAAGGTTCACAAGCCATCCCTGTGCCTCTAAAGCAAAATGCAGTATTAGAGGAAACAAGTTGGACTCCTGCACCTAGGGAGGGGGAGGAGGTATGTTACAAAATTTGGTCTTCCTAGCAAGTAACCTCAACATGCCCCATAGTTTGGTCCAAAATATCTTCCTGGATTTTATGCAGAGTACAATAGAGGTGCACTTTAAAGATGCAAAAAAACGAAACCAAAAACACCTCTATGGCCATAGATAGGCTTCCTTTGTTTTACATTTTCTTTTGTATATGACCTATCTGAATTTCCTACACCCATCCTTGCTGCAGGTTTACTTCCTGATGCTTTTCCTCTGATCAGATTTCTTTGTAGATCACTGCATATAACAAAGAAAGCACTCCACCATTGTCTTCTGTGGCTATACTAAATAGATTTAAACCTAGATCTACCTGAATCAAATCCAACACTGATCAAGTGTGTTGGATTTAATCTAGGGAGATCTAGGTTTAAACCCATTCAGCCATAAAGCTTACAGGGTGACACTGAGCTGATTTTCTGTTTTGCGTATCTTATACTACATCACAGGGTGATCGCAAAGAGGGACGGCAGGGATATAGACTATTCTGAGATCTTTAGTTAATTGTAAGTAAACCTAAAGGAGGGCAGACCCCCTATTGCACATGGTATGTACATAAGATATATTTGGAGTCCAGAGACACCCCCTCCCCATATCTGAAGCAGGATACTCCAAACTCAACATATTGGTAGACTTAACAAAATAGGAAAACTTAATCTATAGTCATCTAAATCATAGTGCTTTGGGCTGAGGTACAAGCAAGCACAGAGTGCCAGTGCTGCCTGTAAGGCAAGGAGTAAGGTTAATAAAACATAGGTTTTTTTCAGTAGCTCATTGCTTGTACTTTTCAAGCTGACATCCATTTCTTCTGCTTTTTCTGTCAGTTTTAAGAAGTTTGCCATTAGCAATTCTCTTTCAGGAGCTACCCAAGCTGAGCCTCCTGTCAGCTCACGCAGAGTGTGTTCTTAATTAGGCCTTATCTTCAGACAGGATTGATGCTCTAGACCAAAGCAAGTAATTATCAGACTCTGCTCCTTCCACTTGCAGATCCTTTAGTTCATTTCCCTTTTCTTATTAAAAATGGATCGGTGTGTCATGAGGTAATTACTTTGGCAGCAGCTCCCTTCAGTAGCGGAAAGTAAGGTTTGTTTCAGCCATTTTAATCTCGACAGTTTTCTGCTGCTGTTTGAAGGAAAGGACTTCTCTTTTATTCCTTGTGCAGACCCAAATAACCTAAAAGTGCATTTGACTTCCATGCTTCTTCTTTCCCCCTTATCCAAATATGCCTCTCTTTTTTGTCTTTTTCTTCTTCAGACAGATTCCAAAGATGGTCCCTGCTCCAAACTGATTAGAGACTCCTTCACGGAAGCAATAAAGGTGTTGCAAAAAAAGGGAGTTCTTTTCCAGAAATCAAAAAATCCCCAGGATATGTATTTTGTAAGTATCTCTTTATATGAATGGTGGTCTGTAGGTAAAGCATGTTCTGTCACATTTACATAAGCTTAATACATGAAGCATGCCACTAGCATGCTAACTCTACATACAAATGGGGCACTGCCCCACCAAACTCCGTGTCCCCTCAGCCAGACCCACCTGTCAGCCTTCTTACTTTGACATCCAGTCTGAAGATGCGGCTGGCTGTCACCTTTCTGACTTTTTTAGTCTCAGAGTTGTCTTTATAGAACTCAGCACGGAAAAGGATGAGGACAAATCTAATTGATTGGATCTGCCTGTCATTGGCTCTAGATCTGCTCACTGTTGACCTTCCTGTATACTACCTTACCAGTTCCAATGGGCATCAGCCACCACTTCAAATGGGCCAGTGATAGGTGTTTTATGATGGTCAGATGCAGGCGGAATGCTTCTTTACATAAGAATATAAGAAGAGCCCTGCTGGATCAGGCCAAAGGTCCATCTAGTCCAGCATCCTGTTCTCATAGTGGCCAACCAGATGCTTATGGGAAGCACACAATCAGGACCTGAGTGCAGCAGTGCTTTTCCCATGTGTTTTCTGGAAGCTGAGATTAAATCCAGACACAGGGTGGAATTCAATGTTGTGCTCTTCCAATCGTTCCACGTACACAAACCTTCTAGCTGAACAGAACAATACCCCCTCCCACTGTGTGCTGTTCTGTGGGTTTTCCTGACACCCCCCCAAGCCAGTTTCAGGGGGAGCCCTCTTGTATAAGTGGAAGTTCTTGCACAGGGCTTCCACTGACAGGGCTTGTTAGGTGACTCCCACTCACAGACTATCCAATGGCCCTGAAATGTTTCTTTCTGTTATGAAAATGCAGTGGTCTCTAATTGTAGGCCAGGCTCTCATCTTTGATACATAAATGTACATTGCTTTGATTTTAAGAATCACTCCTGCATCCTCTAGGTGACTGAGCAAGATAAAGAATTGCACAAAGTGACCCTTGAAGTCCTCAGAGCTGATTGTAAGAGGCCAAAATGTAAGTATGAACAGTTAGATAACCACAAACACAGGCCTGTACAAGTAAGGAATAATTGTATTTGAGTAAGAGAACTTAATTTAATAACAACAAATTATTATTATTACTACTGCAGTTTGGGCACTTTGGGGCCCAAAGGCTAACAGCATACCAGTACAATACAATCAATCAAACAGGAGAAAATCACAACATAGGACAAGGAGAAAGCCTTCCCACACTAGAGAATTCAAGTGTGCTCTCACAAACCCCTGTATTCCCTTATGGGAAGAAACCTGAACAAAGAAGTACTAAAGGAGATTAATCCAGCTTGAATAATTAAGGGTCTCTCTTCACCACCACCATCCCATTCTAACTATTCTGAAATGTACCCAGTTAGATATGTATTTGCAAAATAACTGCCACAGGAAAGTGGAACTGACTACTGTTGGTTCCAGCACAGAACGGATAACTTGTAATGTTCTAATCCCCCTTCCTGGTTTCTGTAATGAAATAAGATTCATGCTTTTGGTTCATGCCAGTTCTCATTCAGCATAGTGAACCTTTTGGAAACAATCTGCCAGTTTTGTGGAAATACCTTCAGGTATCGCACCTGCAGAAAGAAATATGGCATTGGCGATGGTGGTGGTGTGTTTCTGAGCCAGCACATGGGCGAGTTATCTCAAAGCTTTTATCCAAAGTCTGCCACCTGCCCATGGGGGCAGCTTCACTCTTGCTACTGAAATCCAGTCTCCCATCTATATGAATAATAGAACAATTGCCCACCCATTTACCATTTCACTTCTGCTTTACATCTGTAGATGCTGAAAAGGGCTGCCATCTCAATTACATCCTCAATTGTATTCAGCAGCGCTACAGCCCTTTTGTTTCCAGAGATGTGATCCATTGCCTACTGGACTGGATGGAGACCAACAGTGACGTGGTCACTACCATGGAAGGATACTATACTGTCTTTTAAGACGAGATGCAGTGGACTTCTATTGCCAAACTGTATACAGTGGACATGAGTCGTAAGAATACTTCAATGCCAAAAACTTGGCTGGAATTCCTAGAAGATGCTGTATCATAAAATTCCTATTCATTTAGTTTCTCTCCATGTTTCAGAAGTGCTCAGACTGCCTCTGGTATTCCAGGTACTAAACACAGGGACCTCTTTAAACAGTTATGTTGTGAATGCCCTCTTGTGGCTAGATGGAAGACAAAACAAACTTTGCATTCATACCTTATAGTCTAATAAACAGGAGCTGCCTAAAAAGGTGAGCAGTCTGAATTCAAGGAAATACTTGAGAAACAGGTATCAGAATAAATTAACCATACCCTTATCTCCAATAATACACCCTCTTCCACACTCCTAGTCTGATATACATAATTTCTGGTACATTGATTTAGGTCATCTCTTGAGATACAACAAGTGCTGTGGATTCTGAATCCTTGTTTTAATCAGATTTGTTACTACTACCGATTTACTTTTAACCTGGATTCCATGATTATCTCAATAATTACTAAAGGCTATTCAATGCTTTAATTTAGGGTGGTATCTGCAGAATGCCCTCCTGCAGAACACAGCAGTTGGTTGCATAAGTCGTGGTGATCTTTTAACAATCTGGCATTAAAAATCAAAGCAGTTTTTCCTTCCGTAATATTGAAATGTGCACATGCATCCATGCCTCTTGCAAACTGAGGCAGTTATTAAATAATACTCATTAGTAGATGGAGTGACCATCTTGTTTCCTCAAGACTGAAGGAGGGAAAATTCCAGAGGGCACTTCTACTTCGATTTGAGCACTATTTCTGGAACTGTCACAGAGATGAATTATACCTGACTGCAGTGAGTTACAGAAATTATATATACGTATATTATATCTTGGTTATGCATGTTATAACTTTGTTTTATATTATTCTAAATCTCCATAAAACTACTCAACGGTAAAGTATTCCTTGGTCCCAGTAAGACTACATTCATTTTTAAAATAAAGATACTTTGTTGAAAACAGACCCTAGGCCCTGTCTTTGTTCCTTCCCTATTCCATAATGCTGTTGGAATGCCTCTTGATCTACAAATGCCCTTGTTTAGCGCATGCATCCTTTTGGCAGGCATCCAGCAGATAAGAGCCCTTTTCCAAGTAGTACTATCTGGCAAGAGTCTCTCATTTGCTCTGGTGCGCTGTGGTTTTGGCATAAGAAGTCTTTGTGTGTCATTCCAGCCACCACATAGACTGCTTTATACATGCATAACTGTCACGTCCACAAATGTGAAGCAAATTCAGATCTGCTGCCAGATACATCACCAAGGGGGGCGGGGGCGGGAAGGACAATGCTTTTGTATAAAATTTGAATTTGGTAACTTAGATGTATAGGTGAAAGTCTATAAATAATTACTGTATTTAAACAGAAATATTGCAATCTGCCTAAAATTTGGTAATAATTACTATATTGGGGAAAGAAAACAGTTGACTTGTATGCCTGCTGACCATGTGCTGCTAACTGTGGGTGGGCAACTTCAAGGCAACTTGTAAATGAAGGAGGGGGAGGCACAAAATCAGATGGGGGTGGAAAGAATCCCAGCTTAAAACAAGATCTCGTTTCTTCCTTCCAGTTCCCAAACCCCAGGACTGTTGTACCCAAACCCCGGGGTACCAACCCCATGGACTCTAGTAGGCTGCCAAATCGCCAGGGTGAAAGCCAGCCTTGCATGGTAGAACTGCCACCATACCCCTGTTGGTCCCCCAACCTGGGCCAGCGGAAACTCAAGCTGTTTCTGGACTTCTCTGGAATTCTCAAAGACAGGAGTCAACCTACTTTTCTGCTTTTTGAACCCCAAGACTACAAATTACTTAGCAGGGGATTTTTTTTTTTTGCTGTAAAATTTTAAAAATCTGCCCTATCCTCTTACCTATATTATCTTGATGCCAGGAGAAATGTCTTTTTACATCTTAGTTAGCAATGGAATGTGTTTTCTTGATGCCCTATATTTTAAAGTGTCCTTGCAGGGGAACAAATCGGAGTCTCGTGGAATTAAGTAGATGTAATATCTCATGGCTCCACTAACATAATATCCATAGGGTAGACCTCAGATCTCCTAGCTCAGAACCAGTGGCGTAGCGTGGGGGGTGCAGGGGGGGGCCCGGCCGCACCGGGCGCAACATCTGGGGGTTAGGGTTAGGGGGCGCAAATCCATGGGTTAGGGGGTGCAAATTACTTGCCTTGCCCCGGGTGCTGACAACCCACGCTACGCCACTGCTCAGAACTTCCAAGTTCTGATTTGTTTGTCTTGTACTATTGTCTCAGGAAGCATGGCAGAACAGGACCTGCTAGTATGTGTCTAGCCACAGTGTGGTGCTGTTGAAGCAAACTTGAGCATGAGCTGGAACTTGCAACTGTGTCCCTCAAATACTGTACACAGATTTATTGAATGGATTAACAAGCTATTAACATTGAATTTGGCTAATAATAATAATAATAACCCAGAGAGGGGCACTGCTTGGAGAAGTGATCAAGAAACCAAGCTATGAAATTCAAGGAGGACTAGAAAGAACTAGCAAAGTCACTGTTACTAAAGCATATTCAAAGAAACATAAGAAGAGCCTGCTGGATCAGGCCAGTGGCACATCTAATCCAGAATCCTATTCTCACAGTGGCCAACCAGATGCCCGTGGGAAACCCACAAGCAGCACCCAAGCACAAGAGCATGCTCCTCTCCTGCAGTTTCCGGCAACTTTTATTCAGAAGCTTTACTGCCTCCCACTATGGAGGCAGAGCATAGCCATCACAGCTAGTAACCATTCATAGCTTTATCCTCCATGAATTTGTCCAAAACTTAAATCCACCCAAGTTTGTGGCCATTACTGCCTCCTGTGGGAGTGCGTTTAAATATGTGCAGTGTTGTATTAAGTTGCACTTAAGTTGTATTAAGGCAAGCAGATAAGCCAGGTTCAGAAGTCTCCAAGGCAGGTACAATGTGACTCAAGAGCTTCAAGCAATGGCATGTAAAAACATGGAGGAAAGGTGTATTATGCCATTTCTCTTCAGGTAGTTTGGACACCTCAAGAACAGGACGTGAAGCTCAGGGACACTTCTTTTTTGCTTTTGCAGCACTAGACTACTACGACACCTCTGAGCCCGGATGCTAAGCCAGCAGGACCTCTGCATGCAGAATGTATTCAAATTACGTAGCATATTTTTCAGAATGCTTCACAAAGGCTTGGGGTTTTATTCACTTAGTTGAAATTTTGAGTCACTTTATCTTATGAAGCTCAGCACTTGTTGGAATATCTTAATCATGCAGAAACCATTACTATGGGACAAGTGTGTTCTTGCTGTCCTTATATGGCATACTGTAGAGTTAGTGCAGGACTGGGGACTGGGCATGAAAAATACTTCCTTATAGCGGTGATCTCTGTTGATTGGGGCACCCGGTATTAGTGAATCAGAATTTTTTCTAGTCTTTGAGCTTCTTTTGACTAAATCAAGATTCTTGCATATCTAGCATTGCAATTGTGGCAGTCATAGATAACACAGCAGCGGAGTAAGAGGGAAGAAGGAAATGGGAAATTGTGATTTCTACAGAAGGCATCTCATGCGAAGGTAGAAAGCATTCTGTCAAGGTTATGGATAATGCTATCTCTTATTGCATAGCAGAGCCTAACTCCCAGTCGTGTATTATCAGATGAATGGGATTAGAGCCTTTTTGTCATAGTGAGTCAGAGTTTCATTTCCTAGCCGGAGTGCATTTTAAATAATGATCTATGAACATATACACCTTGGCAAGGTACTTGACATGTTCCAGTTCCATTAATGGGTTTAGCAAAAGAAAAAGTTGCTGGCCTCATATGGAAATGATCTGACCATCATTGGCTGGTTTGTATAAAGACACGCACACAAACACACATGAGTTTGAAAATCATTGGTTGACAGGTGCTGTTATCCTGAACGTGTTGTGTTCTGCTGGTTTTGCTGATACAGAGTGTGTTTATCTGTCCCTTTCACTCCCTCTGCACAATAAGGAGGCTTCAAAATGTCTGGACAAAAATAGCCACTTTGAAAGTAGCACAGTGAAGGCCTGGTTGTCCTTGTTTGTTTTCTTTCAGCTATTTCCTGATCAAGTTCTCAATTTACAAGTCAAGAAGTTTCAGGCTGCCAGCATTGCAAAGACCACCTGAAATATAGAAAGAAGGGGGCACAGGCACACAATAGATGCTTGTGATCAGAATGGAGCTTGGATAAACCAGCACATTCCCTCCCATGGGTTGCCCTCATTTACAAATGTGTTGTTTTTCTTCCCTTACAATAATATAAGCAGTTTCCTCCTGCAGTGAGCAGTTGAGATGTACCTTAGCGTTTACAATTGGAACATGGTTGCTAGCGTTCCTCTCTAAAGCTTTGTGCATTGGATCTCTTGACCGGTTTTCAGTTCACTCATCAATAAATTCTACCAATATTTTCAAAGGTGGTGGGGGAAAGTGCATTGTTACCCTTAATGTATCTTCCTCCCACATGCAAAGATGTCCACACACTAGAGGAACTTTGAAAAAGGGGATAGAGGTGCTCATCTTACTGAGCATCACAATAACTTTGTAAGGATAGCAAAAAATAATAATATTCCCATTTCTTGTTATTCCTCCCCTATTTTACAGATGAAGAGGTCAGATTCATCAGATTCAATTTTCAAAGAGATGAGATCTCACTGCATTTAAAGTAAGCTCTAGCCTAGCCTTCCCTTCAAAGCAAATCCTGGGTTTACCTTAGACCCAAGGTTCATATGCGTGTCTTGTTTTTGTTTTGTTAATCTAAGGTAGCCATCTCTTTCTCTGTTCTCATTGGGGGTGGTCAAATTCTTAGGTCTGGTTTGGATATCTGGGGTTTCCTCTTGATCCATAGTTTGTGCTTTTAAAATAATGTTATAGGAACATGGTTTTTTTTTTTTTTGCAGGGGGGCTGAACATTGTGTAACTGTGAAAGTAACCTAATTGGTTAATACAAGGCATCAAGGAAAACACTGAATTATTTTCAGAAACTGGGGATAGATACACATTCCTATGTTTTCATGTGATTGTTCCCTCTATCAACTGATCACCTATCTGAGCCAACTGACACACGAGTTATTGTGATGCAATAACCAATGAGGCCTTACAAATAGCGGGGGAGAGAAGGCAAGCAAAATGCGAGGGAGATAATGTAAGATACAAGAAATTGAATGCAGATTTCCAAAGAATAGCAAGGAGAGACAAGAAGGCCTTCTTAAACGAGCAATGCAAAGAAATAGAGGAAAGCAACAGAATGGGAAGAACCAGAGATCTGTTCAAGAAAATTGGAAATATGAAAGGAACATTTCGTACAAAGATCACCATAATAAAGGACAAAAGTGGTAAAGACCTAACTGAAGCAGAAGACATCAAGAAGAGGTGGCAAGAATACACAGAGGAATTATACCAGAAAGATATGGATGTCTCATACACCCCAGGTAGCGTGGTTGCTGACCTTGAGCCAGACATCCTGGAGAGTGAAGTCAAATGGGCCTTAGAAAGCACTGCAAATAACAAGGCCAGTGGAAGTGATGGTATTCCAGCTGAACTGTTTAAAATTTTAAAAGATGATGCTGTTAAGGTGCTACACTCAATATGCCAGCAAGTTTGGAAAACTCAGCAGTGGCCAGAGGATTGGAGAAGATCAGTCTACATCCCAATCCCAAAGAAAGGCAGTGCCAAAGAATGCTCCAACTACCGCACAATTGCACTCATTTCACACGCTAGCAAGGTTATGCTTAAAATTCTACAAGGAAGGCTCAAGCAGTATGTGGACCGAGAACTCCCAGAAGTGCAAGCTGGATTTAGAAGAGGCAGAGGAACCAGAGACCAAATTGCAAACATGCGCTGGATAATGGAGAAAGCTAGAGAGTTCCAGAAAGACATCTACTTCTGCTTCATTGACTATGCAAAAGCCTTTGACAAATCTCTATGTGGGACAAGAAGCTACAGTTAGAACTGGATATGGAACAACTGATTGGTTCCAAATTGGGAAAGGAGTACGGCAAGGCTGTATATTGTCTCCCTGCTTATTTAACTTATATGCAGAATTCATCATGCGAAAGGCTGGGCTGGATGAATCCCAAGCCGGAATTAAGATTGCCGGAAGAAACATCAACAACCTCAGATATGCAGATGACACAACCTTGATGGCAGAAAGTGAAGATGAACTAAAGAACCTTTTAATGAGGGTGAAAGAGGAGAGCGCAAAATATGGTCTGAAGCTCAACATCAAAAAAACGAAGATCATGGCCACTGGGCCCATCACCTCCTGGCAAATAGAAGGGGAAGAAATGGAGGCAGTGAGAGATTTTACTTTCTTGGGCTCCATGATCAGTGCAGATGGTGACAGCAGTCACGAAATTAAAAGACGCCTGCTCCTTGGGAGAAAGGCGATGGCAAACCTAGACAACATCTTAAAAAGCAGAGACATCACCTTGCCAACAAAGGTCCGTATAGTAAAAGCCATGGTTTTCCCAGTAGTGATGTATGGAAGTGAGAGCTGGACCATAAAGAAGGCTGATCGCCGAAGAATTGATGCTTTTGAATTATGGTGCTGGAGGAGAATCTTGAGAGTCCCATGGACTGCAAGAAGATCAAACCTCTCCATTCTGAAGGAAATCAGCCCTGAGCGCTCACTGGAAGGACAGATCGTGAAGCTGAGGCTCCAATACTTTGGCCACCTCATGAGAAGAGAAGACTCCCTGGAAAAGACCCTGATGTTGGGAAAGATGGAGGGCACAAGGAGAAGGGGACGACAGAGAATGAGATGGTTGGATGGTGTTCTTGAAGTTACCAGCATGAGTTTGATCAAACTGCGGGAGGCAGTGGAGGATAGAAGTGCCTGGCGTGCTCTGGTCCATGGGGTCACGAAGAGTCGGACACGACTAAACGACTAAACGACGAACGAACCAATGAGAAGGAACCTCACCTATGCTAAGCATCCTGTGAATATCACATAAAACCTAGTGTGGAAATCTATTGTATATGTCCCAGGGTGATCCATAAGACAGCAGCAGCCTCCAGTTTTAGTATAAAGCATTTCCCTCAACTTTTACATTTTTTTAATGTATACTGTAATGGTTTGTGACTAGTACTGTGCTTAACATCTGCCTTCTAATTTTCTGCCTTTTTATCTAGACATATTGCAATTTCTGTACTCTTTTTATGAGTGCAGGGTGTTACATTGTTGCAAGGTGACTCGAGGTGTGTTTTTCTTTCCAGCAAACTGTTATCCAACACATTGCAGCCTCCCTGGATGCCCACAGTTCCTGATCGGGGGGGAAATGCATAGGAGGGTGTCTTCCACTGAGCTTGAACTGAAGCTTGGGCACCTGGGAAGTCTGTAGAGTGCGGACCACTGATTATTTTGTTGAATTAAAAAAAGGACAATCACAAATATCCCTTGACCACCTCAAAAGCATAGGGATAAAAAACTTGCACCCTACCCACAAGAATTTCACAAGCTTTCTCTCCCCTTAGATACCTTTCAAACACAATTTCTTTTCTAATTGAAGAAAAATGTGGGAGAAAATTTTGGTATGACCCCCCTCTTTATTTGCACAACTCTCTGTAGTGCTTTTCACCGAAAGCATTCTAAAGGAGCCATCTACATAAAAATCAGTGTCTTGAAGTCTCTTTATACAGGTTTGAATATAGGTCATGTAATCATTTTCTCCCCGCAGAAATTATTCTATGTGTGATTATCACTGTTGCTAGTTGTATATCCTTGTTTGTAATTTGCCATAGTAATTCGGCTGTTGGCAGTGATACTTGCTACATATTTCCTAT
Organism: Podarcis vaucheri; assembly: GCF_965113315.1. Classification (NCBI taxonomy): domain Eukaryota; kingdom Metazoa; phylum Chordata; class Lepidosauria; order Squamata; family Lacertidae; genus Podarcis; species Podarcis vaucheri. The sequence continues at coordinate 47,392,223 of NC_138763.1, read as the reverse complement.
GTAGGGTGGGATTCCACCCTATTGCTAATTGCAATGCCATTTTCTGCAATGTATTTGCACCCAACAGCGTATGTTACTGATGCTGTCATCCCATGAAGTAAGGACTGCTCGTGCCATTATTTGATTTAATGTTGTGGTGGTTTGCTTTTTTATTGCTTTGTTTATATTTCATGTTGAATATTTTATTGGGTTACAAAAGTACATACATGGTCTCTATTTTCAGATCATAAAGTCCTTTCTACAGATCAGTTATATTCAATGTGAGACATGAATGTTTTATACAGTATAAGGGTTTATTTTTCATGTTGTCCCCCATTCTGATATTGATTTAATGAAGAGTGGGTTTAAAGTCACCTAATTAAAGAAAATTACATTTGCACTCAGGGAAATGGCTCCCACAAAGTCAGTCTTGAGTTTCTGTATATTCCAAAAGATATTGTAATATTTTAATCTATATGCGTGACTCCTTCCAGAAACCATGAATGGCAAGATTCCAGAATACAGCGGAGTTCTGTGGCAGTCATTGGGCATGTCTAATTAGCATCAACTGGAACACTTTACTTATTTGCACACACAGTATACTCACTGATATGTATCACAGAAGTGCCAAGTGCCCATAAAAGGTAAATATAAAGTTGATAGTGGATAGAGTGGAGTTCGACATCACAGTACCCAATAGATACAAACTGACCTATTATTTGGGTGCTCCTGATAGAATTAGCATGATTGTTGAGCTTGCTCCTGTGAATCATGCACCTTGAGCATCATAACTCTTATTTGTCTTTTGTTCCAGGCTAAACATGCCCATCTCCTCCAAACTCTCCTCCTCAGACGCCAAGTCCCTCACCATCTTTGACACCCTTCTCTGGACATGGCCTAGTTTGTTGGTATCCTCCTTAGACTGGACACAGTTGACGTGAGGTATGACCAAAGCAGAATAGAGTGGTGCCATTGCTTTTCATGCTTTTGTTGACACAGCTTAAATTGTAGTAAACTTATAGCTGTTGCCAAGGACGTTAGGTCTTTAAAAGGATTCAAAGCACAGGTCCATGACATAGATTTGCACAAAAGTTTTATTTCCTAAGTTATATACATGTATGTAATTTTAGGTCTACTTTCAGAGGGAAGGGAAAGGGCAGAAGACCTGAAGTGTGCAAAAGACCCAGGGCTCAGCTCCCCCAGATCACCTAACAATGCCCTAGACTTGCATAGCATTGCTAGCTCGTGTAGAGACAGTAGCTTACTAAAAGCCCTTGTTCCTTTTTTCTGAGCTTATTGCTGTGAAGCCAAGTGTCACCAGTCTTACACTTGTGCACCATTTTGGTAATTTTACCTTTTGGAACTAAAATGGTAAATTCCTTTTTCTGCTATTGTAAGTTAATTTCACCTGCTCAGCATGATATGCAAGAGTTGGTCATCTTTTTTTCATGCAGACAACATATTATTCCTTAGCACTTCAGTCCTAGTAACATTGTGCCCTGCTTGAGATTTTTTCATTCTCTTGCAAGCACAACTCATTATCGACGTCTGAGCTACAGTGGCAGCTGTTCCATTAGGATGAATGTGGCACTGCCCCACCAGCCTAAGTCTGCCCTCAGCCAGCCCTCCCCTACCCATCTGCCTGCCTTCTAACCTAACAACTAGTCTAGGGGATGGCATTGCCTGTCAGCTTCCTCCTCCTTGGTCTCGGTGTTGCCCTTGCAGAACTCAACAGGGAGGAGGGTAAGATTGAAATTAGGTATCACTACCTCTATTGGCTCTGGCTCCACCTGCTGCTGGCCTCCCTGCCCTCTGCCCTACCAGCCCCACTGGGCACCAGCCACTAACGATGATAAAGACAATAAGATTGATTTGGGTGTGGGAGCAGAACTAACACATGCTTTGCCTTCTGAAAAAACCAAGCAAAACATGAAAATCCTAAAGTAGCCTTTTTTTCTGTTCTCAACTACAAGACACCGCAGCACTGAAAGTTACTTTGGCTATGTTGCAGCCAGCTTGTTACTGAATAGCTAGCAGGTTGATATCAGAATAAAGAGTATATGGCAATTAGACATGAATCCCCTTTATTACTACTTGTGGTTTTCAGAGGGCTGTCTCATTCTGTTGGGCAGCCTCATCTGAAATCCACAAGGAATACATATTGAGATTCCAGTTGCTTTCTACAAGGGGTGTTGTTGTTTAGTCGTTTAGTTGTGTCCGACTCTTCGTGACCCCATGGACCAGAGCACGCCAGGCACTCCTGTCTTCCACTGCTTCCCACAGTTTGGTCAAATTCATGCTGGTAGCTTCGAGAACACTGTCCAACCATCTCGTTCTCTCTCCTCCCCTTCTCCTTGTGCCCTCCATCTTTCCCAACATTCCAGGGAGTCTTCTCTTCTCATGAGGTGGCCAAAGTATTGGAGCCTCAGCTTTGGGATCTTTCCTTCCAGTGAGCACTCAGGACTGATTTCCTTAAAAATAGATAGGTTTGATCTTCTTGCAGTCCATGGGACTCTCAAGAGTCTCCTCCAGCACCATAATTCAAAAGCATCAATTCTTTGGCAATCAGCCTTCTTTATGGTCCAGCTCTCACTTCCATACATCACTATTGGGAAAAGCATAGTTAAAACTATGCGGACCTTTGTTGGCAAGGTGATGTCTCTGCTTTTTAACATGCTGTCTAGGTTTGTCATTGCTTTTCTCCCGAGAAGCAGGCATCTTTTAATTTCGTGACTGCTATTCACCATCTGCAGTGTTCACGGAACCCAAGAAAGTAAAATCTCTCACTGCCTCCATTTCTTCCCCTTCTATTTGCCAGGAGGTGATGGGACCAGTGGCCATGATCTTAGTTTTTTTGATGTTGGGCTTCAGACCATATTTATACAAGGGGTTGTTGTTGTTGTTTAGTCGTTTAGTCGTGTCCGACTCTTCGTGACCCCATGGACCAGAGCACACCAGACACTCCTGTCTTCCACTGCCTCCCGCAGTTATACAAGGGGTAGAGGGGTGCAAATCAAGCAATGAGCAAGTTAAATAGTCCATGTTAGGAATGTGAATTAACATGCAAGTAAAGGTGGAAGTTTCGAAAGCAGTAGGATGGCACCTTGTAGGTCTCCTTCCAGCAACATTTGCAGCTAAGATGGTGCCAAACATTGCTCTGCTTCCGTTTGGACCACATTAGCGAGACTGAAACAGGGGTCTTGTCATTTGAACAGCCCAGGACTGCCCACACACTGCTCAGCCTTGCACCCCAGGGAGGTCACATTGGTGCTGCTAACTTTGACTTCACCCCTGGAGGCTCCCGGGACAGTTGGATGCCAGCAACAAGGGAGGGGGGATTGGGGGGGCAGTGGCAATACAGGCCCAACTGCAGACCCCTATTAGGGCTGCTAACCTAACCACCTCTAATAGGAGTAGTCCCCAAAGAATTCAGTCGGGTTTACTCCCAGGTAAATGGAAGTTGATTGCACCCTAATCTCCCTTCCGCTCGCCTGCCTCCAGCCCAAGAACAGCAGTCCCCAAAGGGAGCCGGTTGTTCCGTCTTCTTAGAGAGATCTGTTTCTCGAGGAGATCTCCTCTGCCTTTCTTTTCTCGCCCGTCCCCGGGGAACTTCTCCCCACCCCGCAGCGGCTCGCAAAGTCGTTATTTCTGAAGGGGGTGGAGCCGCTCGGGCCAAGCTTCCTCGGCCGCCCAGCGCCCCCTCGGGGCTTGGGCGTGGAGAGGTGATCGCCCACTCCCCTTTCGGATCTCCTGTCCGGGGGAAGACCGGGCCCCCTCCTCCCCTCCGCGGGCGGCAAGCAGAGCCCAGCCCTCCTGCCTCCCGACCGACCGGCCGCCCCCTCCTCCTCCTCCTCCAGCCCCTCGCCTTGTTCGGCGCGGAGTGCAGATCGCGGCAGCAGGAGGCGAAGCCGAGAAGGCAGGGGAAGGGAGCTTCGCGCCCAGCCGCTCGCTCGCCTCTGCCCGAGCCGGCCCGCCGCCTTCTGCCTGCCTCCTCCTTCCTTCCCCCGGGGCGGCTGCAGCAGCTGCACCAAGGAGCGTTGCCAAGGATCCGCCGCTGTTGGGCACGAAGCGGGGGCCGAAGAGAACCGCTCAGCGGCGACTCGGGTGTAGGGACGAGGGAAAAGGAGGCAGGCAGGCATATAGACACACGAGCACGCGGGACACCGCGCCGGGGATCCGTACAGGGACTGCAAAACTTGATCCGCCTTTAGGAGGGGGAAGGGGGGACTGAATAGAGACTCCCTCCCATCCATATAAACGCAGCCTTGGACCAGAAGGAATCCCCCTTAGTCCCACCAGAGCCGAGCTCTTTTGAAAGTGGCCGAAGACCATTTCTGCCCTTTCCTCTCTCCCAGGGCCAAGGGGAGGATCGTAAGCGGTGTGACCAGGCTCTCCAAGATTGGTGCATACATACATACACACATATATATATACTTAAGGACATCTCCTTCTGTTGAAGCTTGGGGAAGTTTTGCTTCTCTTCTGGTGCCAGCAACGAAGAAAAGAAAAAAAGGGAGAGAGAGAGAAGGGAAGGCACCAGCTTCCTAGGAAATCCTTCTTGAGCGCCAAGGAGCCATCCTGAAAGAATAAGCACACTCATCATAATACAAGGATACATCTGGACTCTGTTTGCATTTCCTGGTTTTCCTGGGGACGAAGATGCTGTCCTACAGCGTGCTGGATGCTAATGTGGTGGACGTGGAAAAAAGGCGAAACCCATCCAAGCATTATGTGAGTACATAGATGGGGGCTGAATAATGCTTGCATGGGAGGGGGGTGCCATTAATGTCCAGTTTTGCCAAGGCAAGGCTGCATGTCCTGACAATGGGTGTCATCCCTGAAGCATTTTACAAGGCTGGCTGTTTGGGTTTGCAAAGAGCCAGAGAAATGATTTGGAAAGTGAAGTGGGTGGGATAGGGTTTCTGAGTGTGTGCTGTGTCCCACTGATGAACTTTATGAAGCACCTTTACCACCAAGGAAGAAGGTGAGCATAGGGGTTTTTGCAAGCATTTCAGTTTGGCGCAATCGTGTCTCTCGGGTGCAGTGTTGTGTAACATAGCCTATATAAGGACACTGTTTGGAACAGGCTGCACCTTCCCAGGTGGTCTGAAAAGCACACAGGATGAGTATATGGGTGTTGTTTTGTTTTGTTTTTAAAGAGCTCTTCTTCAATTTGAAATCAGTTTTGCAGGCTGTTTTAAATAATCCTGCTGCAAACAAAGTTCCTCTGCCACATCCTTGCTCATTTTTGATGAGCATTGGTAGCATGCTAGGATTTGGGTGGAGTGTTTGGTGCAGGACAGACATGAACTAGACTAGATGATGCTTAGCTCCTCTCCAGCCCTGAGTCTATAATGGCAGTCCCAGTTTATTCATGCACAAGAATGTTGCCCTCTGGTCAAATTGGCTGACCATTTTTTGCCCTTTCCGTGGAGCAGGAGGCACATGTTGTGTTATTTTGAGCCATCTGGGCTTGTCTGACCCAACTTATTATTTTGACCTGGATGCACATTTGGCAGGGGTGTCCCTCAGTTCCTCATAAACATTCAGTTCTGCTATTCTGGAAGACTGCTTACATTCTCCTGCCCCTGACCTGAGCCTTAGAGGGCTTTTGCACATTGGAGCAAAAGGTAGACTTGCAACTTTCCTATCTTCCCATTAATTTAGGGACGTCCACATGATGCCCTCCCCATTCCAGTGTTGCCCTGAACCTTCCATGCTTTTAATACAGGTGTTTTTTTTAAAATCCTTGGAAAGTCTGAAATGATCAGGATGGAGAAACACCTGCATGTAGCGGGGAGAGGTCCAGGAAAACATTGGGATGGGGATGAAGTCTTGTGGGTGCACCTGTGTTAATGGGGAGACTGGTAGGTGCAAATCCAAGCCCGCAGAAAGACAGTGGTTAGGGCATTTCTTCCCAGAGCATTTTGGAATAGCTGTTTAAGGACCTTGAATTTTTCCTAGGTGGGTGTCCCATTTTCTCTGTTACGCTTTATTGGCAAAATTCGTTGCTTGACTTTCTCATTAGAGATCCAAGGCAGTGACCGTACATGAACCCTCGGTTTCTTCTCTTTAGCTGAGCCAGCTCAATCAATGTGCAGTGCTGGTTGTGCTCCTGTGCGGTGCAGGCCAGGACACAGACATAGTCACTGCAGGACAAACCTCAGTGAAAAGATCCAAAGAGGATGAAAATGTTAGTCACTGCGACATGGGACTAACTGAGGGGCATATATGCTTTCAGATCTAGTGGCCCCAATATTTGAAGGTACCAAGGGTGGTAAATCTGTTATCCTATCCTTGCCAGTAGGTAAGGACTATATACTTTAGGTTAATTCTCATAGGGTGATATTCTGCTAATCAGTGCAGGGATTTATGGGCAGTAGGACTTTCATGTTTTCCCAACCCTGTGCTCTCCCAACAGCCTCCCAAAATCTTCTCCAGAGGGTTGGGGGAACCCCTAGAACAGATTTAGGAGACATGCTTGGGGGGGGGGGGAGAGATGCAAGCAGAAATAATTTCACGGATGAAACAATTGCCTTAATGCCATGTTGCATATTTTCATGGAACTCCAAACTCTGTTTTGGATGTGGGCGAAATGTTTTGCTGGAGCTGTATACTATTTTGCTGATGTTCCATACCTACAATTTCCCACCAGCTTTGACTACTGAACACAAGCTGGTAACTGAGCACCAGAGAATAGCTTTCCCCTTCCAACTGTTCACTGACAGGTATCAAGGGAATTTGATTAATCCTACAGATATCAACACTAAACTTTGTCATGCTGTCATTATCCGTTTTGAACAGAAGTGAAATAGTAGATGAGGTAAAGAGTAATCACAGCCTTGGAGAAGGACAGAAAGGCAGGTCTTGCATCAGTCCTCTACCTCAGTGTTTCCCAACCGGTGTTCCGCGGCACACGAGTGTGCCGTGAGACATCGGCTGGTGTGCCGCGAGATACCTGGAGGGAGGCGGGCGAGTCGGGCGGCGAGAGGCGGGGCGGCGGCGGCGAGGAGAGGCCGCGCCTCCTGCTGCTGCCTGGCGCTCCTCCTCGCAGCCGGCAGCGCTGCCTGGGCGCCTCCGCGCGACTCTGCCTCGCTGGGTTTGGTCTCCCAGCAGAGACGGGTCACACGCGCCCCTCCCTCCCTCCCTCAGCCTGCGCGGAGGGAGAGCCAGAGAGAGGCATCGCTCCTGCGCTCCGAGGCGGATTGAGCGCAGCTGAGAGGAGCTGCCGAGGGGAAAAACTTTCACTTTTCTGCGTCCCTCCCGGCGTGACGCTGCGCGCTGACGTCACGGGGCGGGGCTTTAATGGTGGTGTGCCGCGAGATTTTTTTTCAGTAAACAGGTGTGCCGTTGCCCAAAAACGTTTGGGAAACACTGCTCTACCTGACAGCCAAGTCATGCACAAGAGTGGATATAAAGAGCATTATTAGTATTGGCATCCTTCTCCATATTTCTGCCAAGGACCCTGTAGAAGTAGCCTATCAGATGTGCAGCTTGCTTTTTGTGAATTCAACCTTAAATGACATTATTTTTTCACAAGGTTCAGTTTGCCAAGTTAACCAGGATCTACTTGTAATCTTGTCCATTTTAAAGCTCAGCTTTGCTCCAGACAGCAAAATGTATTGGGCTGGTATTACCACCAGTGTTTCAGCAGACGTTCTCTTAAATTGAAAACTGCTGGTGTAAGGGAAGGGCTTTTTTGATTATTAGGCTAAAAGTATATCTAGCCAAGCATTCTGCTTCACACATTGACTAACCAGAAAACCCACTAACCACACAGCCTGAAGGCCATAGCTGGCTCCTCCTATTGTGCTTCCCCGGTAGACTGCCACTAAATTTGAAGGTTCTATTAGTCTTGGCAAATCACTACTGGTAGAGTTATTCTCCATGAATATAGCTGATCTCTCCTTAAAACAATTGAAGCCAGTGGCTATCACCTGTCTACTCCTTGCTCTAAGAACTAAAATGCATAACATATTCAGCAGTTATGATATAAGATGCAATGCCAGCCATAGAAGTGAACAATTGAGGACAAAGGGTGGTATTATGTCATACAGTTGTTCAGTTCTTTGGTAGTTTGTGCCATAGACAGCGAGTATTGTGGGTGATATTCACATATCTGGGTATAACTGTGAGACAGTTCTGTGTCACGCTGGGTGCTATCAGGTTGTGTTCTTATCTACACTTACCTGGAAGTAAGCATGTTAATACTCAGTTGGACTGACTTTTAAAATGTTTACAGTTTGAGATCCTTCAAAGCGAGTATTTTTTCATGTGTAAAACAAGCAAACAACCCTCAGTTATAGAGACTGAGTAACTGAATCTAGATCAGGGGTTGCTAATGCAAACCCTGTGGGTGCTAGTGCGCTCTGCCAGTACCACCTATGACACCTGCAAAAGATTGTAGTAAATGTTCCTTCAGAAATCAGCACTACACCAGAGACTTATTTGCTCTTCCTGCTCAGTTTGTTTGCACTAGTTCTGCTTCTCCTGTATTGGAGACACTCCCTTAAACATGTCCACATCTTGTTGGTGCCTTGATTAGACACCCACCCTCCCATTTTGAGGAGAGGTGCAAAGAGCTACTCTGTAAGTGATAATAGTGGATGATGTGGCAGCCATTTGTGCTATGCCATACCCCCATGGCATCATTTTGTGACTGGTGTTCGTGGCACCTTCTCAAATTCCAAAGGTGCCCACTCGCCAAAAAAGGTCGGTGATGCCTGCTAGACTTGTATGCTATACTTTTTTTTTAAAAAAAGCAACATTTGAATATTAAAGTCAAATTCTCTTGTTAATAAATGCAAATTAGATACAAATGCTTGATTAAATTACATGCATTTTTCAGTTGTTACCAAGTGGTTTTCATAATTTGGATTTTAATTCCAGTGTTTGAGGTCTGGATAAAAAAAAAAGTGGGACCTAGGAAAATAAGAGTGCAGAATTGTATTCATCTTTTAAATATTTCCGTGTAACCATGAGGACCAGAAACTTGATCTTTTAGCAAAATGAAATGTTTCGTTTTCAAAATTCCATGGCAGCAGAAAGATTCTGATTTAGTACTTACACAGATTGCTAGACTACTGCCAGTCAGAATGGGGTTGTGCAATACTAACATGAGATTTGCTGTGTTCTGTTGAAAAATGTTCCTTGCTTCTAGATGAATTAATGAACGCTGCAATGACTTAATTAGGGCTTCTGATCCTCTTTCCCCCCCATTCCAACTCTCTGGAGGATGCTCTTTGATTTCCCAGACTCAGGTTCTCTGATATATCAAATCGATATTGGCTGACTGGACTCATCCAAGAGTGCTTTCATTTGCAATGTTTAACCTGATCTTCCAGATGTGTATTGAGAATGGGTGATCAAAACCCATCCACAGCCTCAGGCCAAATGCATGTACATGTATGCCTTTTCCTCCTTTCTGTGCATTAGTGCTGGCTAAGTGAATCCAGCTGCCATTATGATATTGTTCCTTTCAGGCCTTTTTCATGTGCTTTATTCAGTCTGGTTTTAAATATCTCACTGTTGCAATGTGCAAAGCTTGATTTTTTATTTTTTATTTTTATTTTTGCCTGTGTGGGGAAAATAAATGGTCTATGGCATTTTTCACCCAAGGTCAACATAGCAAAAGGGTTACTTTCATCTTGTTGATTGCCAGCTCTTATCTCTCACTTTCTCTTAGATGTTTGAAACCATACAGGGAGGAGCATACTTGGTTAAATATTTGCCAGTGTGATTCAGCAATACCTAACAAAACTATACACTGAGCTCCATGATTCCAGGAGATACAGGAGACATCTCCAACCCTAACATATCCTAAGTATGTGTAACTTAACTGCATTTGTTCACATTCATCCTTTGCCTGTTCTATAGCCACTTACCTCTTTTCTCTCTCCATTGTCAAACTTTAGATTCTAATCTCTCTGAGACAGGTCTTTTCCCTATTGGACTGGATCCAAAGATCCATTATAAGAACTCTTTTTGTGGAACACGCCTACTCACCGAAGTGGGGCCATCTCCCCTAAACTGCTTTGTAAGGATGGAGGTGCAGGAGGCTGCAGCAAGTGGGGGAACTTCAGAAAATTGCCTCCTCTCTTCCTATGAGCCTCTGACAGATCTCAAATCCTCTCATTCACAGAAGGGGTCCTTCTGTGAATGGAACGTGTATCCAGCCTGATGATGGCATTGAATGAAAACAATAATATACCCTGAAAAATAAAGTAACAAGTCAACACAGACTAGATGTTAACCTAAATACAAACACACACAAGATTTATGCATGCATGCTGCTTTCATTTTTGCTGTGCGTGTGTGAAAGGCTTGTATACTGTAAATATTGGGTTGCATCCAGACACGCTTAGAAACACTGAGCTGTATCCAGTACTATTCCAGCAAGGTTCCTCTGGTGCAGCAGGACTTTCATTTTCTCACCTCCCTACACCGGTATGCCCCCCCCAACTGCTCTGAAGGGTCCAAAGGAAAAGAATAGGAAGTTTCATTGTACCCATGGAAGTTAGAAGGAACTTCCATGGGTACAATGGAACTTCAGTGGAGCTACAGTATTGGATATGGCCCATTGAAATCAATGGGACTTAAATTAGTCATGACCTACTTAGGTCCCATTGGCTATCATAAGTCCCACTTATTTCAGTGGGTCTGCTCATAATTAGAGACTTAGTCCGGATTCAGCTCACTGCCAGTAAATAGGAAGCCTGTCTGAAGGAGATGTTGATGCATAGAGAGAACACAAGCTGCGTTCCCCAGCTCAGAACTGCTTCTTCATGTGATTATTATCATCCCTCCCAAGGCTACCTCTGTCCATTACAGAGAGAAATAAAACTTCTTTTTCTACAAACAAAATTTGAAGAAAATTTGGGGACACCCCTTCCCCTCACACTTTGTTTGGTAATGACATTAAATGTGTGTGCATAGTTCTTAATTAAGGCAAATTTAAATAACCCCTACAATGGTGCCCAACCTTTCTGTCTTTTGTCTCATATGAATGCATGTTAGTTGCAGATATATTGATTGGCCAGGACATGAGATTTTTTGCCCTGGTGTTTTTAAACCTTCATTGTTTTGTGGCAACTGAAAACTAAAACCAACAATTTTATCTCTCTTTTTCTTCCCTAGCTTAATGACTAAAAGAAATGATACATTTCAATCTCATGTCACAACTCTTGAGTGATATCATTTGCAATCTAAAATTGTATTTCCTATTAGGTAATGATGAAACCGGCTTCAATAATGGCATTTGGTGCTCAGATGTATAGGCTGCCTTGGGAGGAAACAGCTGGCTTTTACACATTGCATAGGCTGTTTCTTTGTCAACAACCATTTTTATGTCGCTTCCTCTTCACGACCCAGTGTCCATTCAAAAGGAAACAGTTCACAGTTGGAAAGCAGGATTGCTGGAAAGCACTTAGCAATGCTGTGTTGAATGTGTGTGTAATCAAGTGCTTTGATGTGTCTCCGCAGAGCTGACTTCTTGTTTTTAGCCTCAGGCATCAATTATGTGTGAGCATAGGAAGCTGCCTAATAGTGAGTCAGACCTTGTGTCCATCTAGCTCAATACTGTCAATTGTCAGCAGCTTTCTTTCCATGGTAACAGAAACAGGTCTTTCCCAGCTCAACGGTTCATAGAATTATAGAGTTGGAAGGAACCCCAAGGGTCATCTGGCACAGCCCCCTGCAATACAGGAATCTCAACTGTAGCATCCATGACAGATGACCACCCAACCTCTGTATAAAAACCTCCACGGAAGGAGAGTCCACCACCTTCCGAGGGAGTCCATTCCATGGTTGAACAGCTCTTACCATCGAAAAGTTCTTCCTGATGTTTAGTCAGAAACTCTTAAACCTGAAGCCATTGGTTAAGTTCCTAGTCTCTGGAGCTGGAGAAAACTTCCCTGGATCTGGTCACTGTACTTCTGTTGGTGCAGACTAGAATAGCATTAGCTTTTTTTTGCTGCTGCATCACACTGTTGATTCATGTTAAGCTTGTGGTCTGCTAACACCTCTAGATCCTTTTCACATGTACAGCTGGCAAGCCAGGTGTCCCCATTTTATATTTGTGCAGCTGATCTTCCTGTCTAAGTGTAGAACCTGACATTTGTCCCTATTGAAATTCATTTTGTTTGCACCTAGTTCTCCAGTTCGTTAAGGTCATTTTGAATCCTGATTCTGTAAGCAGGGATGGAGATCTAAAGCAGAGATGAAGAACAACCTCTGGTTGTCCAAGTGTAGTTGGACTACATCTCCCTTCATCCTCCACCCCTGGCCATGCTGGCTCTACCTGTTGGGAAATGGAGTCCCAACAACATTTTGAAAGCTATAGGTTCTCCACCTCTGAACTAGAGAAGTAGAACAGGGTGCAGTAGGCTTATCAAGACAAATGTAAGTTGTTACAAGACTGGAGCCAGGCTGTTCCCCAAAGAATAACAATTCCTATTAAATGGAAAAAAGGATCCTGAAAAAGACCTCGGAGAGTGACACTCACAGTTTCTACAGTCATAAGGCACAGTTCAGTGATAAAGGGAAGTATGTTTAAATTTCATTTATTTGATTTCAGTTAAAGAGAATGAAGCCTTAAGGCTGCAGTTCTAACCCTGCTTACCTGGGAGGAAGCCCAATTCAGAATGACTTATCAGGGTGGAAACAATTACACACCATTGCCCCCAAAAGCAGGTTGTGGAGGCGATATGTAGCAAACATAGATTACTATTGTCACATAGTTGGATGAGTCAGGTTGGCCAGATGCAAAGGAGGAAAGGGCTTCTGCATCTTTAATGGTTTTGCAAAAGAGGGGGTTTCACCAAGCAGAGCTTGCATGACAACCCACACTTGATTAAATTCCCTCTTCTATGCACCTATTAAAGCTATAGGGCTCCTGTCCTCATCTGGTCACTGTAATATAAGATGACAAAATTGTTAAAATAACTTACACTTTCTTTCTAACGCAATGATGCCCCCCCAAACCCAACTAAAGTTCTGTTCAGATCTGAACTGTAGTTACCATGGTTTCCTGATCATCCATATTTTATAGAACTCACTTCCTTAGGCTTATAATGGTGATCAGTTAGATAAGCTATTTATTAAACCATGAACACAGGAATCTATCTGAGAGCAAAGATAGTGAAATAAAATCCTTTGTTTAGCTTGTATCAAATGTTTTGTTCAGTGCTTCAGCTCTCGCTCTAGAAATCTGATACTTCAGAGAATGAATTTTTAAAGAAAAAGCCAAGAATACCCTAGGGGGATATTTCTTTTAAAAATTGGACCTTGAGTGTCTCTGACATGTGATACATCTCCATTCTTCTACCTGGAAAATGTATAAGGTGAATGTAGATTTTGAACTTGCAGATAAACTTTTAAAAAACATCTTTGCTGTATACAGAGTTAGAAAGTGGAATTGGTTACGATTATATTGTCTTTCTCTTGGAACATGGGAAACTTTTTTTTTTTTGGAATGGCAATAATAAAAGAATGCATTTGTAGTTGCACTCTGCTTAGTGTAAATGTTTAGCTTTAATGTTAAACAAAGTTATAATAAGCCAGAACATTTTTTCCTAAGTGAGTGCTTCCTTCTAGACTGGCATGGAGAAATATTATGGTGAGGCACAAACAGCTTGGGAGTAGAGAATGAAACCACTTTTAAATTACAGTGGTACCTCGGGTTACATACGCTTCAGGTTACATACACTTCAGGTTACAGACTCTGCTAACACAGAAATAGTACCTCGGGTTAAGAACTTTGCTTCAGGATGAGAACAGAAATCGCGCTGTGGCGGCACAGCAGCAGCGGGAGGCCCCATTAGCTAAAGTGGTCTTCAGGTTAAGAACAGTTTCAGGTTAAGAATGGACCTCCAGTACAAATTAAGTACGTAACCAGAGGTACCACTGTACACTCTTGTCGCCTGTCCCCCTTTTTAAATTTCTGCTGGAGTTTTTCCACCCGGATCTTGGCATCCAGGGAATTCTTTTTTATACTGTTATTTTTTCTTGCACCCACACCCATTTTTCATAATAAATCCAAAACACCTCCAAGTACTATTTACATCAGGATCACTATAAAACAGTTGAGCACCCTCCCTCTAGCCTGAACCCAGTTCTGTTCAAGGTGTCTCAATACAGCATTTAGTTTTGGTTTGGCAAACTTTTCCCAGGAGGCTTTTGTTAAGCTTTTCCGTTGCTATAAATAAAGAAAACAGCCTTTAGTGCAAAATGTGGGCAATGTTTAGCACAAGAGGCCTGGGAACACAAAATGGATGACCTCATGCTAGGAGTCTTCCATTGACAACGACTACAAGCTGAGCTGGCTTCTAAGCCAGGCTTGTGGTAAGAGTAAGGCATGCTGCTTTCGTACAAGCAAGGGAGTCTGAACATCTGGAAATGTGGCTGTGAAAATGTCGCATAACATTTTCTAACAAGCCAAAAGATTACAAGTTGTTATCACTGGGGTAGGGCCAGACCCTGCTGGAGCCCATCCAGGAGTCTGATGTCACTATCAAAGACGTCAGCTACAGTACTTTCCCATGTCATCTCTGTCACTCTTGCCTTCATGCTACTCCTCAGAAGATCTTGAAACACGTTGGTGACCGCCAGGCAAAAATAGTTCATCAGGACCAGGCTTTTTTCACATTCTGCACTGGAACCAAACCTCAGGATCTGCTTTTTTAACCAAGCTCCAAAACTGCTGGTGTATCAGCACGTGCACACACATCAGTTAAACTAACAAGTGATTGTGTCTCTGCTTGCTTCTGCCCCTTTGCTAAGTTATCTAAGAATTTCAGTATTGGTGATTTCAGCTACTATGCATAAAACAAATTTCTAGATGGGGATGGTGACTAAGTCATAGTCAACGTATTTATATAATGTGTTTCACACAAATACTGCATTTTCTAAAAAAAATATATCTGTGTTCAAAGTGGTTCATGAACAAATCAGAATAGTCTAAATAAAGTAGTACAATATGGATGCGTATTAAAAGCTATCACTTTCACTGCAACACAATAGAACAAAACCCAGCAATTTAACAGTTCATTTACCATACAGCAAAATATAGCAGAGCATAAAGCTCATTTATCGTCAAACATCCAAAAATAGCACCAAACCTGATGACGTTAGCAACCGCCCCCCCTACCCAAACTCAATCTTCAAGGCCAGAAACTCTCCTGTAAGGAAAGGTTGCAGCCTTTGAGACATTTTAGTTTAGAGAGTAAGGAGAGTAAGAGGGGACATCATATAAGTTTATAACCTTATTCATGGCATAGAGAGAATGGATAGAGAAGAGTTTTTCTTCCTCTCCCACTTGTTGAGTGTTGGAAGATTCGGGACAGATAAAAAGAAGTACTACTTCTTGCAGTGCATGGTTGCTGTTGTTTAGTCATTTAGTCGTGTCCAACTCTTCGTGACCCCATGGACCAGAGCACGCCAGGCACTTCTGTCTTCCACTGCCTCCTGCAGTTTAGTCAAACTCATGCTGGTAGCTTCGAGAACACTTTCCAACCATCTTGTCCTCTGTCGTCCCCTTCTCCATGTGCCCAACATCAGGGTCTTTTCCAGGGAGTCTTCTCATCTCATGAGGTGGCCAAAGTATTGGAGCCTCAGCTTCATGATCTGTCCTTCCAGTGAGCACTCAGGGCTGATTTCCTTAAGAATGGATAGGTTTGATCTTCTCGCAGTCCATGGGACTCTCAAGAGTCTCCTCCAGCATGGTAGAAGTATACCAATTACCAATTGCTAGGAACCACAGAAGGAGAGAAGGCTGTTGTGCTCAGACCCTGCTTCAGGGGTTTCCTACAGGCATTTGGCTGGCCTCTGTGAGAACAGGATTCTGGATTAATGACCTGATCCAGCAGGAATACCAAGCAGTTGCCCCAAGCCAACAGTAGGGGCAAACACACTTATCTCCCTGCTTTATTGTTGTAGCAAATGTCTAGGTTATTTGTTTATTTTAAATTGTACAATATATCCCAGCTTATAGCCCAAAAGCAGCTTAGCTCTTTCTTTCTTTCTTTCTTTCTTTCTTTCTTTCTTTCTTTCTTTCTTTCCTCACCTTGTTAACTTGCTTAGTGTGGTGTAGTGGTTAAGAGCGGTAGTCTCGTCCACATGCAGCTGCGGGGTGACCTTGGGCTAGTCACACTTCCTTGAAGTCTCTCAGCCCCACTCACCTCACTGAGTGTTTGTTGTGGGGGAGGAAGGGAAAGGAGATTGTTAGCTGCTTTGAAACTCCTTAGGGTAGTGATAATGCGGGATATCAAATCCAAACTCCTCTTCTTCTTATCCTTCCCTTTTTATCAAGCTACATTCTACATTCATATTTTTGCATAATGAACACAGATGTTTAAATGTATCACGTGCACATCATTTTCTCGGCCTACTATCCATCTGTTACAGAAGGCCCTTGCTTACAGAATCAAGCTCAACGCAATAATAAATAATTCAGGTAGTCCAGAGAATGCGGCAGTACTTCTGTGCACCAGAGACGCATCCATAGTCACGTACATGTTTCTTTCTCTTAAAAAAAAAGTGTCTTCCATATGAGATCTTGACGCAAAGAAGCAAGGCTGTGACTTACTGATGAATATGTTTTTCTTTGTGCCTTGCGAGTGACGTACATACAACCAGACTTTCATCAGGATACCTGACCACCAGAGCCCTTTAGTATGTGGGAGTTTGGGGGGCAGGTGCCAGGGGTGTTAGAAAATATGAATGTGTTGATTTCCTAGGGTAAAATAAGAGGAGGGGTGGGGAGGGGAGGGGAGGAAGTTTGTGAGCCCAAGGCTCACTAATGTAACACTAAATCATGGTTTGGCATTACAAGTCAACTGACAGTGTGAAAGTTTGCAGTACCAATGCAGTAATAAACTTAAATGTGAATTTTGCTCTAGTTCTTCTAATGGCAAAGAACTGAAATAGACTGACAGAGCAAACCTCCGCATATCACTGTAGAAATAATATGTTTGTGATTCTGCAACTTTTGAATTTAATCCTGCAGTTTACTTGTTTGAACAGGCTGTTTAATTGTACAACTTGTTAATTCATATTGATATGGCTGCCATTGATACTGAATCAGAGAGTCAATGCTTATAGCTTTTTGTATCTGTGTTATACTGAGACAGGCTATGAGTTCATCAAATCTAGTGTACCGTTGCATACTCTATCAGCAGCTCTCCAAGGTATCAAGCGGAGATTTTACCTCTTGCAGGGCTTGCACTTGTCCCATGCCTAGAAAGCAAAGGTCCAAGTGGTTTTCTGCTTGAGCCACTCTTTTCCCAGGGAAAATCCACTCTTTAGTGCTAAATCGGAGCAAACCCAAATTGCTGTTTGCTCCAATTGAGTGCTAAAGCGCTGCGACAAGAGGAAGTGTGGTAAGCCCTTACTTGATGCTCTTTATTAAATGTAAATGCCAGATCTGGGAGATATATGCAGATCCAGATTCCTAGTCATCACAAAACAAATGTTTGACGGTATGAAAGCAACACAAAGTAACATCAGCAGAAGTTCACTCAGACCCAAATAAAACCGCAACATAAATTTCAAAAGCCAAATTTCCCTGGCAGATCACAACATACCTCTTAAAAAAGAATTTCCCCACTTTTAACAGCCTCGAACCCCTGTCGGGGGGAATGGTGGAGTATAAATAAATATATAACAACAGCAGCAACTAGTATTAAATATGTGTATATATGTAATGTGCTTGGCCACTGGGCTATGGACTTCTTTGTTCTTCAACACTTTTGTTCAATCTCTGAGAAGCACCTAAGGAGCATCAGATTCTGGCTACTGCCTGGCTTCTAGTTAGCTGCAGTATCTTATCAGGTTTGGGATTACCCATCCAGCCCCTGGAAAGAACAATATAAACAATAACTCAGTGAAGTTCCTCTTGCCATTTCTTGAGACAACAGATGGGAATTAGCAGGAGGGGCAGAGGTGATTGCCAGGAGCTACTGTTTACTTTAGCAATTATGATTGCCAAGTTTCCCCAGGACCGTATAACTCCAAACGTAAAAGTCTATTATGCCGGTTACTCTTCAAGTGCCTCCATGGTACCAGAGGGAGCATTAAAACATATGAGCAAGCAGTTGTTGTTAGAATATCCTGCATTTTGAAAGGCAGCCAGAGCCATCTTAACCAGGATCTCAATCTATTCCCACTTATCATTGTTTGTATAGCACATTCAATATGCAAAATGTTTTGTAATCTTGCTTGTGTTTGCCCTATAATAGCTTTGTAAGGGAGGTGATGATGGGCAGAGCAATTCTATCCTCTTGTTGCCCAGAGACTGGAGATATGCTGCTGCTGCTATGCTAACAGAACAGCTGCTGTATCCAATGTGTGCTCAGCTTGGGAGGTGAAAAACAAAGAAGCAGTCAAGAGGACCTCTGCCTGAATGATTAGTCTGGCTCCTCTATGGGCCATCTAGACTCTGGCAACCCATTTGACTCATCCCACCACCTTCTGTTTTCTTGATAGGCCAGCATCCCAGCAGGACACATTGCTCCTCTTTGTTCTTTTTATCCTCATCCCAGACAGTTGCTTCATATACCACCAGCAGCTACTACCACCCTGCTTTCACATGCCAAGAGGCCTGTTCTTTGACATTGCAGCAGGGGTGCTAACCTGTGGCCCTCCAGATGCTGCTGGACTAGAACTCCCATCAGCCCCAGCCAGCATAGCTAATAGTCAGGGGTGCTGGGAATTGTAGTTGAGCAACTGGTTCTCCACCACTGCAGTACAGAATGCCAGAGTGAGCAGAGAGGATGGGCCAACTCTAAACAGCACAGCAAGCTCCCTGCCTGTCCCCATCAAGAATCCTTTCCTGTGAAGTCAGATCCTGCTTGGGTGGAAGGGGAAAGGGATCCCTATCTACCAATCCTTAACAAGAACGGAATAACACATGCCAATTTTTAGTGGAGAGAAACTGGAGCTGGAGGAAATCCTGAAAGAGAAAGCCACATGTTGTGGAGTTGCCAATCACTTTCCCCAGCAGGGCTCCTGTGCCTTGAACTCACCAGGTAGCAGAGTGGCATGTGTAAAGGTAAAGGGACCCCTGACTGCTAAGTCCAGTCACGGATGACTCTGGGGTTTGTGGCGCTCATCTCGCATTACTGGCCGAGGGAGCCAGTGTACAGCTTCCGGGTCATGTGGCCAGCATGACTAAGCCACTTTCTGGCGAACCAGCGCAGGGCACAGATACGCCGTTTCCCTTCCCGCCGGAGTGGTACCTATTTATCTACTAGCACTTTGATGTGCTTTTGAACTGCTATGTTTGCAGGAGCTGGGACTGAGCAATGGGAGCTCACCCTCTCACGGGGATTCAAACCGCTGACCTTCTGATCGGCAAGTCCTAGGCTCTGTGGTTTAACCCACAGCGCCACTCACGTCCTTCATTATACCAGCTCCACGCTAAGAACACTTCATGTGTTGCATAGCTGTCCATCATGGAGCTTGCAAGAGCACAGGGGCATGTCTGGAACAAGAAGGTTAACAACCCTATAGAGAAACAGCCAGAAAGCAATGTGGTTTCTGAACTTGTTCTTCATGGAACAATATATGGAGCAGCTCCTGCAACTCTTGCAGCCAATGGAAAGTAAGAATCAGCATGCACACTAGGTGTTTGCGAGAAAGGGAGAAGTGTGAGCGATACTGCCTGGGTGTTTGTGCCTGGGGAGACTTCAGTGACTGCTTTTCCCTTTGAAGTTGCAATGGAACTTTGTGTGTACATTTGCTGCATCCAGAATGTGATGCAAAGCAATAGAGAAAGCGAAAAGGTGTAAATGCTTTACAGTTTAATCAGACAATCAGGAATTTAGATAAATTGAATCACTATTTATATACAGTGGTACCTTGGGTTACAGATGCTTCAAGTTACATACGCTTCAGGTTACAGACTCCGCTAACCCAGAAATAGTACCTCGGGTTAAGAACCTTGCTTCAGGATGAGAACAGAAATCGTTCAGCGGCGGTGCAGCAGCAGCAGAGGCCCCATTAGCTAAAGTGGTGCTTCAGGTTAAGAACAGTTTCAGGTTAAGAACAGACCTCCAGAACGAATTAAGTTCTTAATCTGAGATACCACTGTATATGGCTGCAGTCGCATAGAGAGGTATTTGCTAGAATGGAAATACTCTGGGCCTGGGAGATTTTTGGAGAACAAATCCACTGTACTATTTGACCCTCATGTTTTCTGAGCCAATTTTCAACCAAGAGGTCTGATTTTTTCATGTTTAATTTTAAGAGAGTCCAATGTTCCCAAGAGTCCCTAACACACTTATCTTTTCCATCTGTGAGTTTTATCTAATTCTCAGTAAAATTCTACTCCTAGAATTTTAATTTTAAGAGCCAAGCCAAAGCAATGCTGATAAAGCATCATAACTCTCCTGGCCCATGTTTTCTGTTGGTAGAGATGATGGGAGCCAAGTGCAGAGAAAGTAACTAAAACTGTTTTGTTTTGATTGAGCTTTTGTGGAGCAGAGAAGTTCTTGTTCCAACTGTACTTTCGGATGACATCAATGTCTAGAATGCTGTTTCTAAAAGGCTGTTCCCTTAGTGGTTCTGTCGCCTTCAGAAAGGGAGGAAAACTTCATTTGCTTGTGTTTTCTAGGAGAGGGCATAGGGCTGTTGCAAAGAGCTAAGAAGACTGGGGTGAGGGGGGGCATGGACCTATGGGCACAAATGTGCATAAAATTTACATATACTAATTCATGTGTACAGATACAGATATAGAATTTAAATGTCCAAGAAAGCAAGGCAACTAAATTGATATCCAAATCACACACACCAATAAATTATTCAGTAAATTGGTACCTCTCCCTCGATTGCCTCAGATTGCTTCCTCTTTGAATCAATTAATTTCCTAAGAGATCCTGCTGTAAGTAAATTCAGTTCCTTTCAATTACCCCCATCCTTCCCCCCCCCCGCATTGTATCTAGATAAATTCATATTTGTCTTGTATGTAAATAGCCTTGAGATGGTAGTTTAGAAGGTGATTAATAAATGGATGATAATGTTAAATCAATTTATTTCCCCAAATTATTGTTCTACCCAATAATCCATATCATCACCCCAATTCTATTTCCCCTGAATTCTTCACCTACACAGAAGTATGTGAGGCACTTAGAAAAAGATTCAGGATGCCATTGAGCATATCCCTGGCAATGACCCACCTAAGTGACTAACAGTGCAATTCTAAAATACTCTAAAATAAGCACCATTGAACTTGGAGGGAATTAGTCCCAGATAAATGCATATAGCACTGCATCCTAAACCAGCTTTTTAAGGAGTGAGACCCATTGAATACAGTGGGATTTCCTCCTAAGATAACATGTAAAACAGTGGTAGCCAACATGGCGCCCTTCAGAAGTTGTGAACTACAACTCCCATTATCCCTGACTATGCATTGGCCATGCTGGAAAGGACTGGCAGGGGTTGTGGTTCACAACATCTGGAGGGCACGACATTAGCTACTCTTGATGTATAGGATTGTGCTACAAGGATGCAAGCCTAAGCACACTTACCTGGGATTGAGCTCAATGGGATTTCCTTCTGAGTAGACATGCATAGGATTGCACTGCAAGTAACCAGGCTGCATCATTTTGGAAGGACCTGTTTCTGATGCACTTGGTTCTTGGACCTTGGGAGAGGATGACTGTAGAGCCCAGGGGCTTAGTTTCTGTTATTTGTTTCTGCAGTCTCTGGTGTTTTTTGCAGCTCATGGGAAAGAAAATAGCTGGGGCACTAAAACGCTGGCCGAGTGCCTCAGCAAGCAAGGCTCATCTTTCACGCTCTGTGACAGGCACTTTCGAACTGTGTTCCAGGGAACCAGGGGTTCCTCAGAAGCTTATCGGCGTTCCTCAGAGAGAATCCAAGGAATGGCGGACAAGCTTCACTCAACGCCTCATGTGCAATTGTGTGAAAATGTTTGGTGCATTCTATGCCACCCTGTCAGTTCAAGCAGGACAGCAGTGAGCCTGATACCCTCCCCCCCCCCATGAACTTGACTATGTGCTCTAGGCCCCTAGAATATTGCCCTGAATACTTTGCAGCAGAATGGGATTTCTAGTGCAAATGCACCTGTTCCCAACACACAGCCAAATGAGATATGGCAGCATTAAATTCATGTTTCTACTCGGGCTTGTGTCGCATATGTTGAAAGAAGGGGTGGTGCCTGATTTCAAAAGCAAAAAGGGGCTTGCAGGTGAGGAGGACAGAGCCCATCTGCTAGTAATGCACTTCTGTGCAGCCCCTCTCCCCAAATGCTTTTTCTCACAGCTGAGAGCCAACTCTGGAGTGTGGGGAGGTGCTCAGTATAACACCCAGTAATGAGCTGCTCTCTTGCAGGTAGCCCTCTAGTGGATTTACCTAGTGGTAGTTCTCCTCCAGTTAGAGCCTAGTAGCTTTGCTATTTTAGGTTTCCCACAGTGTTCCAGAGCAGCTTTTACAAATCTGGTGCTCTCCGGATGCTTTCTACTACAACTCCCATCAACCCCAGCTGCCATGGTCAATGGTGTAAGGGATTGTGGAAGTTGTAGTCTGAAACATCTAGAGGGCAGCAGGCTGGGGACACTTTGTCAGGTACTCCAGGGCACTGTGGGAAATTGTAGGCTGCAGTCCTATAAGCATCATTGAACATAGTGGAACATATATGCACAAGGAAATGGGATTGCACTGCGAGTTTGTTTCATCTAATATTCTGCTGCTACTGGGATGTTTATTGCTGATTGGTTTGCAGGGAGGTCCATGAATTGGAGAGGAAAGAGAGCCAGAGGGAAGTAACAAGATCCTCTGGCATGATTGAGCTGATTTCTCTACATGCCATGTAGGTCAACTGCCTTTTTATATCACTAAGTATTCAAGTGAACTGCAAACTGGTTTGTGCATGTTGAAGTGCTCTTTTAGAAACCTGATTTTGGCAAACTGCTCATCTGATAAGTTTTCTCTTCTACCAGGTTTCAAAACGGGATCTCATTGATGCATTTAAAGCATGCTTGTTGACTTTGGTTGAATGTACACAAGTCTATTATTAGTTATTTATATTTATTTAATTTGTATACTGTACTGCCCTTCATCTGAAAATCACGGGGCTGTTCACAACATAAAATTAAACATGAGAACACAAAATACATAAAACAAAACAAAACAAAACCAATAAAGCCCCTCCCCATTATTATTTTTAAAAAGGTCATAGAATGTTCGTCATAGGCCTGGTTATAGAGGGGGGAAATGGCCTGGCACCTAAATATATGTATTGAAGGTGCCATGCGAATCTCCCTGGGGAGAACATTGCAGACACAGGTAGCCACCACAGAAAAGGCTCGTTCTTGTGTTTCCACCTTCTGGACCTCTTGGAGGAGGCGCACGAAGAAGGACCTCAGATGATGATTGCAGGGTCTGGGTTGGTTCATATGGTGAGAGGCGGTCCTTGAGATATTGCTCCCCTGAGCCATTTAAGGCTTTATAGGTCAAAACTAGCACGTTGAATTGGGCCCATAAACAAATTGGCAGCCGATGCAGTTGAGCCAGGATAGGTGTAATATGCTCAAACCGTCTTTCCCTGGTGCGCAACCTGGCTGTCGAATTCTGCACAAACCAGTTTTCGAACCAACTTCAGAGGCAGCTCTACCTATAACACATTGCAGCAATCTTAGAGGTATTATCCTGTATTGGGAAGGCCTCGGTTTTGCTCCTAACCCCAGGTTTAGAATTGCAGCCTAAATGTTGCATGTTCAGCAGCTATAGATAAGGCTATGATTCTGAACCAAGTAGTAAGACATTCCTTGAAAATATCATCAACCAGCCCTCCTTCAGGAGCACCAGGACTGTAGTTAAGGAAAAAAAGCATGGTGGAGGCAGAAATAAATGCCGCAAACCTTCCCTGTTATGCACATAGACACTGGAACTGCAGGTGGATTTCCCCTTTGCTCTGCATGCAAAGTCGCACAGTAACAATTTTCTGAAACATTTGATTTTCATCTCCGTCAGAAAGATTAAAGGACACGTCCTTTCATTTCCAGATAAATAGTTTGCTGCTGCTAAGCCTGAAGTGAGCCATTAGAATGCAGCCTGCAATCTACGAGTTGTTGGAGTGCTTTAGTTGTTTTATGCAAGTGAGAGAACAGAGATCACAGACTTGATAGTCCATAACTGAGGAAGCCTGTTGTGACAGACACCAACTGAACAGACTTGTGATATTGTTTTTCAAAATATGACAAAACAATGGTGACGCTATGCATGGGAATGTCTCATACCTCATATTTGTCTTTTTAGTTATGCTTCTGTTTCTGACCTGTATCTGGAAATATGATATAAATGAATGCACTTACTTCATTCTCTGCATGGCTTAGAGAGGGTGCATATTCTGGAGCAGGCACCCCCAACCTGTGGCCCTCCAGATTTTTTTGCCTACAACTCCCATGATGCCTAGCTAACAGGACCAGTGGTCAGGGGTGATGGGAATTGTAGTCCAAACATCTGGAGGGCCAAAGATTGGGGGTGCCTGTTCTGGAGCATACCATTTGAGAATTTGTTGATGCTATATAGAGGGAAAATTGCATATTCTTTTTCTCCTCCCCGCACAGAAGCCCTCAAGGTGGCCAACAGGACCCCCCCTCCCTTCCTAATGACATTTGAACTGTTGTCGCACAATCACTGAAGTTATTTTTCAGTCCTTGCACAAAACAGACAGGCACAGTGAATGCTCTCCCTATTTTCCCTGCTTCCCTTGTGTATGCACGTTTATGTAGCAGAACTATGCATTAAAATATGACTCAGTTGGAAACTGGACACTAACTGGAAATTCTGAAGAGGTGCCCTAAGGTTGTCTGAGTCAATGTGATAAACATGTGAAGCTGCCTTGCACTGAGGAATGCCACTGTTCCAGCTAGCAAAGGGTCTAACCTTTTTAGACCCAGCCCCCCCCCCATTCAGCAGAAACATGCATTTGAGGACTCATTCCTTAATTTTAATGTTTGTGTGGTTATAAACTATCTTAGGTTAGACTGTGGTTGCATTCAGGTCTGGGAAATATTGTGTTAGTTTCACTGGTTATAATGCTAGCTCTTCTGTCCCATTTTCTAACCTTCCTTTCACACTCCAGTGCCTATTGCGTTTTGACTGATAACACCAGCCTGTCTCTTTCATTTACACCAGTGGGTGAGTTGTGACTTAGCAGCAAACACTGTTTCTACTCCTCCACCCTTTCCACACGTGCATACTTCTGTTTCCCTGTGATTCCCCCATAAAAACAGCAGAAAAGAATTGAATGCTGATATAATGCCCCAAAATTCGTCTCTGTACTCTCATTATTTTCTGGGTTAAGGGGGCTGCAAATAGATTTTTTCCTGGAAGCAATTAATGTGGAAAGGTATGCTATATATTCTGCTAGATTTCCAGAAGTGGTTTTTGCACCATGTGAAAGCTCAAATATAATGTGGATATCAACAGTTATGGAAACATCGGGCAAATGGAGTAAGTCTCTGTGTGAATGCAGCCTGTAACTCACCCAGTAGTCGGTCTCAAGGCACCAGTTGAAGACCACTGGTCTGTTCTGACTGGCAGTGGACAGTAAGTCCTTGCTACTGCATGTCCTTTTGGCTGAAGATGCCAGGGTTTGATCCTTCTGCATGCAAGACATGTGCTCTAGCAGTTCTGCCATCTCCCCTGTACCTTAGTGATGGAGGACTGCACTTTGCCAAGTTGATCAGAGTGATCCCAGGTTTTGATTACCACTTGACATATTTGTGTGTTGCTGGGGTGGTGGTGGTGGTGGAACTATGACAGTATTAAATTGTGGTTTGTTGCACATTTAAGTGCCATTTAAGTGTCTTAAAGTTGAAGAACTGGGAAATTGAAGCCCTTGGCTTCATTCCTGAGATTCAAAGCCCACTTCCAAATTGTGCTAGCCCATGTTCTCAGATGAGGAGATTTGCAAGTCAATGATGTGTTTGAATAGGCATTCAGTTAAGAAAATAAAAGGAATTAGGTTGGCTAAAGCAGTGTTTCCCAACCGGTGTTCCGCGGCACACAAGTGTGCTGTGAGATGTTGCCTGGTGTGCCGCGAGATGTTGCCTGGAGGGAGGCGGGCGAGGGCGTTTGCTTCCCGGAGGACTTGTGGGAAGCCGCCCCTTCCCTGGGCGACGCGCCGCCTCGCGACTCCGGAGTCAGTCCTGAGGGCTCTCGGAGGGACTCGCAAGCGACGGCGCGGCGGCTCCAGGGCGCGCTCAGCCGGGCCGCCGCGCGCCCCCGCTGCAGCTGCCCGGCGTGGAGCACGACGCGGAGCCAGCCGGGCTTGGAGGCGCCCAGGTAGGGCCGAGCCGGGCGGGGGCGGGGAGGTCTCGGTCTGCTGCGGGCGCAGGAGGGCGAGTGGGAGAGGGGGAGCCGTCGGGTCTCCTGGAAGGAAGCGAGGCGGCGGCTGAGGGGGATGCAGCCCCGTCCCCAGCAACAGGCGCTCCTCGAAGTGAGGCCACAAGTCGGGGCTCGGACAGGGCCTGGAAGCAGCGGCTCCGGCTCTTGGGAGCGGAGAAGGGGACTTCGAAAGCGGCCTGGAGGAGAAAAGCCCCAATGCAGCGAGAGCGGGGACCTCCTCGCTTTGTGCCGTCCGCTGCCGGGAGCAGGACACGGGGGCTCCTCGTTCGCATGCTTTCCCGGGTGATCGGTGAGGGTTAGGGTTAGGGTTAGGGTTAGGGTCCCTCAGTCCCTCGCTTTGCTGCCTCCTCCCCCCCCACCCCCAAAGCTTGGAGGTTCCCCGGCAAGGGGGAGGGGAAAAAAATTGAAAACTTTCACTTTCGCGCGTCCCTCCCGGCGTGACGCTGCGCGCTGACGTCACGGGGCTGTAATGGTGGTGTGCCGCGAGATTTTTTTCATCAAACAAGTGTGCCTTTGCCCAAAAAAGGTTGGGAAACACTGGGCTAAAGGATACAAAGGTACCTCTGACAGGTATAGCAGATGTTGCTTTATCAGAGAAAAGTGTTTGTTTTGGTGTGCTCAGGTAATAAGTAGCATTTGGTTTTATAGCTTGGAAGCTGGTTTTCTGTAGTTAGTCACAGAAAATTTAGGATGGAGATTCCACCATTCACTAGCAGCTCATAATGTAGCATGAAATGAACATAAATGTTTTAGATTCCTAACCCACCTCCTCTGAATGGCTTGGTGTTGGTGGTGATGATGACAGTGGTGGTGGTGATAAAGCAATAGAATAACATTCCCACTAATATAGGATACTCTTTTAAATTACAGTTCTGGGCCAGAGTTTGCTTGCACTGGCTTAACATTAGGCACCGAAAGTCAAACAAAGCTTTGCAGCGCTTTTGGCAGACATGCTCTAATTTGGACTTTGTCAAGATGACACAACATTTCTGTAGCTGTCTGACAGTATATATTGGTGTTTTATTTGTAAAGTAAATTGAACAGGGCAATTACAAGTTAAGATCATAACAGCATTCCTGCTATAATCCAGGATTATTGTAAAAACTTGCAGTTTCTATAACATATAGGAAATAGATGAGAAAATAAACAAATAGAGTCAATTGGGATATGCAGGGGAAAAGAAAGAGAACAAATTTATGGAACCACAGAAAGGGGGGGAGTTGAAAACTGATATATAAGAATTCTTTCTTTCTTTCTTGTTTATTTGTTATAAAGGAAAATCATTCATAAATAAATAAATAATCAATCAATCAATCAAAAGAGCATTGAGTTTAGAGAGCTCCAGGCAAGGGCCACATGTCTCTAAATCCTCCTGGAATGTCCACACTTGATTTTTGTCCTTCCAAGTCCAGTTCTAATCGCAAGACTCATCCTTCAGCAAGGCTATAAAAGTGCCTTTCCAAGGTGATGCGCCACCTCCTGTGTAAAAACATTTTGTTTCCCACAAAGTACTAATTGCAGCACCTACTCAAAACAAACCATGCAAATATGTCACCTACAGATCATCACTCTTTAGTCTCTTTGTTTACTATCAGCTAGATAGCAAATCTGTTGAAATTCTATGACTGGGGGGAAAGAAGTGCTTTTTCAGCTTGAGTAATCAGAACTTCTAGCTAATGTTTGCTCAAGTGATGGCTACCCAATCTCCTGTGGCTGCTATGTGACTACATTCAGCCCCCTACACCAAGGACATTTATTTCCCCATGTCTATAATCTTCCTCTCTGAACTGTGCCTTCTTTCATTAGAAATCTCTTCTCCTGTATTTACCGTTTAATGGAGGGGAGGTTAATGGAGTTTGCCCATTGCTGATCTTTCTACCTACTTGCAATTCCCAACAAATGACATTCAAAGAATACCGCCTTTCACAGTGGAGGTAGAACATAACTATCATAACTCATAGCCAGTTAACCTCCATTAATTTGTCGTATCCTCTTATAAAGCCATCCAAGTAGGTTGGCATCACTTCCTCCTGTGAGAGCGAGTTCCATAGTTTAACTGCACTGCACTGCACAAAGAAGTACTTTTTATCTGTCCCAAAACTTCCAGTGTTCAATTTCGCTGGATGTCCAAAAGTTCTATTGTTACCCACTTTCTCTGCTCTGCACCTAAGTTTATAAACTTATATCATGCCACCTCTTACTTGCCTTTTCTCTAAAAAGCCCAGAACATACATTTTCATTGTACCTTGTGCCTTTCTCTACTGGAAAGAGAAAGCTTGGGTAGGATGCAGAAGCTTATTCAAAGAAACTTCTTTAAGAGAGAGAGGTGACCCCAGAGGTTCTGGTATGTAGGTGAGGGCCTTCTCCACCTATGTTATGAAGCTCCCTCCTGTGGAAGTTCCAGGCAGCCTCTTTTCTCTTAGCTTTTCAGCACCCAGCTAAGACATGTTTATTCCAATGGGCATTTAACCTGTTGGGTTGAATTGTTGTAATATTTATCTCATTACTTGTACATTATTGTTTTACCTGCAAACCATTTCCTGTTTGCGGCATTTTGCTTGATTTTTTTAAAAAACCCATGCTTTTGTATATTTTGTAAATGGTAAAAAGCCGCCCTTAATATTGGCATATACATCTTCCAAACATATAGAGGTATGTTTAAAGCACTCTGTGTGGCAGCTGTTCTCAAGTGGTAAGCTATTCATGTAGAATGTCACACCATTCAGATCTGGAGGTGCTCACTATATGAATGCCTGAAAAGAGAAGTTTGTGGTAAACAGTGACAGGAGCAGATATGTTGACAAATCATTACAAATCATCTTCTGTTTTTATGTTTATGATCTGTGAGCAAGTCCCAAGATTGATTCAACCTTTGGGTTTCAGTTTCAGAAGTAGACCTATGGATACTGGTTTGCATCCAGTACTATAGTTCCACTTGTGTGAGACTTCTGCTTGTGTAACAAAACATCTCCTTCCTCATCTCTGAAGTCCACTATGTACCCTCAAAAGCTGCACCAGAGGGTTGGGGTTCTTTGGATTAGATATTGGGAGAACATGGATAAGACCTCTTTCTTTTTAACCCTTTGCTTAGAGGTCCTCCAGAAGTTGCCAGTGGACACCCAACCAGCCACTGACCAGACCTCCTTAGTTTCAGCAAGGCTGTGATCTCATGTGCCATAAGACCACAACCCAGGAATGAATATTTTTCTTCAACCTTGTATTATGTCATGCAGGATGTACATAGTGTAGCAAATTTTAGCCTCCTTGTGCTGGAGGGAGCCGATAGCAAATCTCTTCTAATGGGATTTCAGCCTATAGTTTGAAATGAACTTTTCTAGTCAAGAGGCAATTTTAGTAAGTGATTTCCATACCTGGACAGCTATGGACATGTAAAGTGTGAATATATTTATATGTGTGAATTTCTGTTCTACTAATACTTATACTGTACGCCTCTAGATCCACAATCTGTGAGTTGTTGATATTTGAGTTAAAAGTCTAACAGTTTAGCACTTACAGATAGGTAGCCATGTTGGTCTGCCATAGTCAAAATAAAATAAAATTCCTTCCAGTAGCACCTTAAAGACCAACTAAGTTAGTTCTTGGTATGAGCTTTCGTGTGCATGCACACTTCTTCAGATACACTGAAACTGTTGAGTTTAGCACTTGTTAGTCATCTAGATTTATGACCTGCATGGCAGATGATCAAAGGCACACATAGTGATTTGCTGCTTTATTGAAGCTTTGTCTCTTTTATAGCTGTGACAGATTTAAATCATTATAGTGAAAGCAAGAACAATTGGGTGCACTGCTATATTTTCCCTTTGCTGTAAGCCAAAATTAGAAGTGTCACAGCCAACAGTTTTGAGTTTTGTGAATCTTGGGGTCTTGGAGCTTACATGAACTTTCTTTTCCTTTCTGCTCAGAAAGGGAGGGAAACAGTCCCTCACTCACCAAGGCACCCCTTGAAGAATTCTCACTCTTCTGAAGCAAGGAAGGCCCCAGAGACTTAGCATTGTTTGACAGAGGCCTGAGGGACTTTGGAGACTATACTGTTATTTTTTTTCTTTCCCAGGCCCTGGGTCCACTTATAGGGCACTGCATCTGGAGGTCAGCTGCAAGGTTAAGAGTCAATGCTGCAAGATTTTCATGTTCATATAAACTACATTAAGTGTGTTGGTTTTAGCATGAGGCCATACAATTTGGCTGGTTAGAGAACCAAGAAAAGCTTGTGAACACATCTTGGTTTTTCAGAGATAAGAGCCACAGCTGTCAACTTACAGATTTGAAAATAAGGGATCAGCAGCCTTGAAAATAAGGGACCAGCAGCCAAAATAAGGGACCTGCAGCCTCACCTGTTCCAGGCACTCCAGTCTTCCTGTCCTCCTGCAGTCTGGTCAAACTCATGCTGGTAGTTTCGAGAACACTGTCCAACCAACTTTGTAACCAGAGGTTCAACTGAATAGAATCTGAATCACATGCACCACAAGGGCTATGCAGCCACAACTTAAGATGGCTCCCTGGCCTGGCTTTGCACTGCAAAGTTTGCAGCAGCACGTGCAACAAAATGGCGTCCAGCATTCAACCCCCCCCCCCCAGCTTGCATTAACTAGCCACACACAAGGCATGCAAGCTCCACTCCCCAGTCGTTCTTAGACTTCTTATTGGGTGAGCAACACAACCAAGCAACACGGCAGGGAGGGAGGGAGAGGAGCTGCTTCCTTTGAAACTTAAGGGACATCATTTAAGGGACATTTAAGGGACATCCATCAATAAGGGACAGCAGCGGGACATGGCGCTGGACTAAGGGACTGTCCCTTCAAATAAGGGACACTTGACAGCTATGATAAGAGCACACACTAAAAGTATTTAATGTGAGAGCATGAAATACAAACCGTACATTTGATAGCTATATAACTAAGATTGATACAGTATATGCACCCTTCATATTTGCCCTGAGAGCATTACAGTGGTACCTCAGGTTACATATGCTTCAGGTTACATACACTTCAGGTTACAGACTCTGCTAACCCAGAAATATTACCTCTGGTTAAGAACTTTGCTTCAGGATGAGAACAGAAATTGCACACCGGCGACGCAGTGGCAGTAGGAGGCCCCATTAGCTAAAGTGGTGCTTCAGGTTAAGAACAGTTTCAGGTTAAGAACAGACCTCCAGAACGAATTGAGTTCTTAACCTGAGGTACCACTGTATTGCTGAAATGAATTTCTGATACTACCTGACAAGCTACTGAGGACCCCAGGTTCAATGCTGTTCGAAAGAATCACACCTTTGTGAAATATAACAGTTTTGGGCTTATTTATAAGTAGGATTAGCCACTGATGAAATTGTTGAGCCAACAAATTGCTTATATGTGCTTATGTATTGACTATTATTTTAGAGTCTCCCAATGGAGGAAGGAGGATTTGATGTTCTCTTGCCAAGGGAACAGATAACCCCTCCTAATGCAGTGCTTCCTTTTTAATGCAGAAAACAAGGTATCTTCTTCAAAAGAGCAGAAGTTGACATTAGGACATGATGTCACGTTATCCTCTGGATCTGTGTCAAAGAAAGCTGGATACTTTCCAGAGGAAACAATGCTTTTTATAATGAACTCCCACCTAATGGCCCTTTAAGTGGATTCTTTATGATTTCGTATAGGATAATTTATTCATCTTGTTGCCCTCTGTAGACAGCAAAGAGGGGGACACAGCATTATATGGTAGTAGTAAAACCTTTTACTGTGTTTGATACATCACTCAGGGGTTAGCAGAGCCGCTGTTAAACGAATACTTCACAACTGACATCCTAGTTCCTAATATATTTCAACACTATCTTTCAGAATCCTTCTAAGGGCCTTTCTGCACAACCATTTTTTAAAAAGTCAACGAGTATTTGTTTCCCAGTTGCAGTGCACAAGCTGCAAGTATTTTGCCAAGACAATACCTTTTCTGTACGGTAAAATGCAGTAAATTTTGCAGGCAATGGGTTGTGTTAGCCATACACAGAGTAGACCCATTTAAATGATCAAGTTGATCATGACCAACTTTGGTACATTAATGGTCATTAATGGCCATGACTAACTTTGGTACATTCATTTCAATGGCTCTACTTCGGCCACATTTACCTCACGGCTTCCCTCCCCCCTGTCACCAGTTCTGAGAGTTGACAGGAGGCCTCTATTTCCCTCCCAGACCTGCAGTTCTCAGAGTTCAGTGTAAAGAGGGATTGATTTTCTTTAAAAAAATAAAAAATCATTAAATATATTGTTTGGTTACAAAAGTATCTGTTTTCTCTCTTTTTTTGGGGGGGGGGGTCATAGCGTCGATCAGTTACATTCAGTGTGAGACATTAGTGTGGGAGAGGGATTGATTATTAAACCACAAGGACAATTTTAACTCTGTGAAGTGAGCAGAGGTCGCCTCACAACTCTCAGCAACTCCCTTAACAGACTTCAGCTCCCAGAATCCTTTGGGCGAAGCCATGACCGTTTAAAGTGGTCTCATGGTGCTTTAAATGGTATGGTGTGAATGTGGCCTCTGAGTAGTTGGATACAACCAGTGAATCTGCAGCCTTTGCAGTTACAGCACTTGCTGAAGTAGCAGGTTGTGAGGGGGTAAGCTGCAAGCCTATACTTATTAAGGATTAAGCCCAATTTAACACAGTAGGACTTCATTCTCATCTTGGCTTTATTTATTGATGCAGGGCAAAATTCCTGAGGCAATTTCAGAGCTTGAGGTACTGCTATGCAGTTTTGGTGTTTTGACAATGCTGTTGGCTTTCTAATCTTGGATTCTGCTTCTAATAATGGTGTATTCTTGATTGCTAGGGTGGCTACTTACACACCCAACCAGCCACTGACCACAAAAGGGGGGGGGACTGATGTAGATCTACATAAACTGTGCATACACTAATGTATAGATGCCCATTTAGAAATAACAATAATTCAAACAGAAGTACAGTTCATCTCACCACAGTAGGGAAGACTGTGGCCAGGTGATATGCACACCTGCGTAGTCTGCTCTCCTGGTGCTAACTGCTGATAGGAAACTTCAAGACTCCTGCTTTTATGGCTTCTTAGGGCTGGACTGTCTTCTCTAAAGGAGGCCACATGGTCACCCTATTAATTGGGTGAGTCTGGTAAATGACAACTAGGCCCATGGCCTTCTGCTGTTGCCTAGACAACAGAGCAATGTCTTGCATGTTGCACTTCAGGCACTTGCTTCTGCTACTTCATAGCCTAGGTTCAGTTACAGGAATCCATGGAAAAATAGGCACTGGGACATGGTAAGCTGTCTTATACCAAGTCATATCATTAGTCGATCTAGCTTGGCATTGTCTATACTGACTGTCACTGGCATTTGCTGTGCTACTGAGCTACACAAAGTGGCTTGTTTACGAATTGTTTCATATGAAATAGGCTGGAACAGTTAACAATAAAAGCATTATTTTTTTAAAAATGCAGTAAAATAGTGGGAGGTCAATGCTGGAGACACTGTGCACCAACGGCAGATTTCAAGTACTGGTACTTGTGGTCTTGCAAGCACGTTTGGGGCAGGAGAGGTGATAGTGTGTGTGTGTGTGTGTGTGTGTGTGTGTTGAAATGTTACATAATGTACAGCTGAGTTCTACACTCACTGTATTTTTCTTCTCACCAGGCAAGCTGCTTAAAAGGCTTCCAGAAGGGATGTTTATTAACAGCAACTGTAGTTTTTATTATAGAAACACAGACTATTGGTTAAGGCAGTGCTGGGAAATACAGACTACCCAAATCACAGCAGGTTAAGGGAGACAAAGCCACAATGATTCTGCTGGGGAGATGTCATCCTTCCCCCATGCTATTGGAATAGTAAGTGGTTTTATTTATATAGAAACCAGAAGATGGTTATCACATACTGAATTAGAAAGTTCTTCATTCCCCCCCCTTAACAGTTTAAGTGCAATGAAAAGAGATAAAGAAAAGAAGTGTGTTCTTGGGGTTTCCCCCTCCCTTAAGCTGCAGATATTGAATGTACTGCCTTTTATCTTTCAAAGCCTGCAAGCAATTGATTTGCCCCAGAGCTCAGAGAGACCAACTGGTGTGCAGGACAGGGAGGATAGGGAACCTCAGCCTATTTATCCAGAAAGACAATCTCAGAAAAGCAGCCTGACATTTACAGAGCCTGCAGAGGAGTGTGACTCTCTGCAGCTAAGCAGCACTTGAAGCTGAGAGATGAAGTTTGCCCCCTGCACTCCAGCCTTTTTGATTTCCTCCTTCCAGATCCTTATCTTTTGTTATCTCTGGGAAAGCCCAACAAGTCATTCTGAGGACACAGCAGTCAGTCAGTTTTCAGTAGCTCTGGCCTTAATCTGGAAGCACTCAACTGACCTTTAACAGTGTGTAGAAAACTCATTAAATATCAACAACAACTAGAGTTGCATTGTTTAGTCAACTGATTGTTGATCTTAGATTAACTGATTGATTTTGCTCTCCTTTTAATTGATGAAAGGATTTCAATCAGGTTTTCCCCTCCCCCTCTAATTTTTTTTTAAATTATTTTTTACACAGAACATGTAGGTGCTATCTTAGAAGAGACTTGCTCTGCTTTCTGGAACAGAAGGTTATGGTAGCTATGTCTGCTTGTTTGTGACAGGTTTCCACACAGAGGCTGTAATGTCTGATATGATTAATTGTTTGATTACCAGTCTTTAGGTCCAACGCCGCTGCCTTAGGCCCCACACTCTGGGTGCCAGGCATGCTCCGCCCACACCATGACTTCATGAGACACACGCTGTGAAGTCATGACACTCGCTGTGGCATCATGACATCATAGCGGGGTTGGGCACGAGCTCCAGTGGCGCAGAAGTGACTAGACCCCTCCTGCCCAAACTCCACACTCTCTCTCCGCTCAACTCCACACTCTCTTCCACCCCCGCCTGAACTCCGCCATCTCTCCCCCTCCCCCCGAACTCCACACTCTTTCCACAGAGCGTGGTGCCTGGGCACCTGCTCCCACATTTTGTGGGTGCCCAGCCCCTATATGGGAAATTTTGTGGGTGCTCGGGTACCCAGGGCTCCAAGGAGATGGCACCTATGATTAGATCACACATTTCTGGCGTGTGTTGCCTGGAGATCCCATGTGATCAAAGTTCTATTTCAGAAGTGCATGTGGAGCAGTCACATGACTGGTGGTTTTTGTGTTGGGTTTAGAATGTGTGGATTGGTCTTAAGGCAGAGGGCCTTCTTGGTAGTGGCGCTCACGCTGTGGAACGCCATCCCATCAGATGTCAAGGAGATAAATAACTATCTGACTTTTAGAAGACATCTGAAGGCAGCACTGTATAGGAGTTTTTAATGTTTGATGTTTTACTGTGTTCCAGTTGGTTGGAAGCCACCCTGAGTGGCTGGGTAAACCCAGTCATATGGGTGGCATATAAATAATAATTATCATCATAACCATTATGTTTTCAGGAGTCTTTTCACGGCACTGGTATGTTCCTCCATTCTTTTCCCATCTAGCAAGTGAGTGGCTCTGCCTGATTATTCAGGAACTCTGTTTCTCCTTAATAAGCAAGTCATTTATAAGTGAGCAAGTAATTACCAGGAAAATTATGAAATTTGTCTTATGAAGAATTTCAGTGCTTGAAACAATCCTTGCGTATACAAACACAATCATCATCTGAATTAGCCTCTGAATCACATTGCCTTCAAAGCCACAGTTTTGCATACTAGAATGATGATTTGAATGACAGATTGTTTCCTTTCTCCCCTGCAGGTATATATCATAAATGTAACATGGTCAGACTCAAGTTGCCAGACAATCTACCGCAGATACAGCAAGTTCTTTGACCTACAGGTAATGGAATAATTTTACTCATGGCTATAGAGGTGGTATGCATGATATTGATTTCCTACGTTGTCTAATGGTGCCACCCAATAAAACATGCCTTATAAGTTTATTGCCTTCTGAGGGTGTGGCAGATTTTACATTATGAGAGAAATCACAGTCAAAAGTATTTAGAAGTTGAAGTGGTTCTGGGCTTAAGAATAGATAAGTTGTCCTGGTGTTCATTGAGGAAGATCTTGGTTTATTGTGCTGCTCCGTTGATCTTCCCTGGTGGGCGGTACATGTAGGCCCCCCCTTTCCAAACGCAATGCATCCCCTAAAAATCATTTATCAGGTGAGTGTTTGCATAATGAGCTGACGATCACCATTATTTCCTATGGAAACATATCTAATCCTTACTCCCCTGCCGCCCTCCTTGAGTTCCTCCTAAAATGGCTGCAGCCGACCAGCAAAAGAGAGACAAAGGAAATACTGATTTGCCCAATCTCTTCCGTTCTCTGATTTGTCCAATTACTCTCCCCCTTCCAACTCTCCATGGTTTCTCCCTGAAAATAGGTGCTGTTGACCAGCAAAGCACAACAAGTAAGGAAGTGGGCAAACTTTGGCTGTTCAGATATCGGAATCAGTTGTGCATCTAGTGAGGTTTGGGCATAATTATTTGTGTTCAGATAAATGAATTTGTGGATAACGAGTGGGTGGATAGCAGGAGCTGCCTGTATTTAGTTTCTCCCTGTACTTTTGGACACAGTGTCCAGAGTTTGCCTTCAGCCAATTTCTATAAGTTGTTTCTCTTAAACTTTGCCTTTCTAGTTGTGATTCTGCTGACATTTTATCATTGTCATGTTCTGCCTCTTCTCATTAACTTCCCCACAGTTTCTCTTCCTTGAACAATGTGCACTGAAGTAATTTCTTAGTCATCTCCAACACACTCAAGATCCTTGGCGTTCATCAGTTTCAAGACATCAGCTTATGCACTTTATATCTCCTAAACCAGAACCTTTTCATCCTGAGGGTCGTCATTCCCTTCAAGGGTCATGTGCCAGTGGTGGGCAGGGCCAAAGGCAAAAGTGGGAGGGGGGGCAATGAACGCAAATTTTTACCTCTGTACAGTAGGCTACTTTCTGCGCACATTCACACACACCTCTCTATCCTTCATTCATATAAACAAGAACCACAATCAGATTTCAATGGTATATTCAGCCAGTCAAAATGTTTAGGTGCAAAGCAGGGTCAGTGAGGGGCGTAGCCTAGGGACAGTTCTGAGGGCCAGACAGAGATGCCTAGAGGGCCACATCCAGCCCTGAGAGTCCCCACCCCTGTCCTGACTGCGCTAGCCAGAAACTGAAAGGCAACTCTGGAGAACTGAGCAGCCGCAACATGAGTCCCCAATTCCTTGTATTCTAATTTTTCAAAGATGATTGGAGTAATGCTTCTGTTTGCTCAGTGTTGTTGTTGTTTCTATACAGTATTTATACAACCCATTCCTTAAATTGTAGTTACCGGTATATCAGGAAACATTTTCCTGCCATGAAGCAGAAATATTCAGTGGTCCCATTTCATATAGCTGGGAGAACAACCAGCCTTGGAAGACCCTCTCAATAGATACAGGCTTGCCTTCATATCCGCCACAGCATTCATGTGAAAGGGAACAATTGCCACTGGTGAAATCTGTAGCGATATGTCCTAATCAGGTCACTGTGGCTATTTCTTTATGTGGAAACAGGAAATAACTAAGATGTGACTCATGAGAAAGAAGTGATGTAGTACTGGTAGTATACAGTTGGTAAGATTACAGTTTGGAGGAAGCTTTGATCTCTGTCAAAAGCCTGTGGTAAAGGGATGTGCCTGTTCAGAATTCAGACTGCTGTAGTTTGCAAGTGTTTCTATAGTTAGATGAGCGCATCAAAGGCATATCAAGATAGACAGTGTTTATCATACTGTGCTTGCAAGGAGTGAATTAATATGGGCTCAGATTTTGAAAACCGAGAAAGCTCTGTTCTTTCAGAGCCCATCTAGGGATTTCCATTTGAAAGCAGCTGTCCAATGTTGGGAACCAAGGAACTCCCACGAACGTCTGAGCAGGAACAGCTCCATCCAGCATCTTCTCCTATAAATGTGTGCTGCCTTTCCCCTGGCCAGTTTTATGACCCCAGAATTATATCTTGTATGCCTTCTGTGAATTATAGAAAGGCTGAGAGGGCGAGTCCATCTCTGCATTTCTTCCTGTTGGCACTCATTGGCTGAAGTGGTCAGTTGAATATGGAGAAGAAAAATCAAGGCCACGATTGGGAATCCTTCTCAGTCCAAGTGCTGCATTCTCATCTGGGCAACTTTCCAGGGGTCACATGTCAGTGGTAGCTGGGGCCAGAGGCAAGAGGGACTAGAGCAATGGATGTAAATTTTTATCTGTATACGGTAGACTAGTTTCTACACATACTCATACACCTCTTTCTATACTCCATCCAGGCAAGCAAGAAACATTAGCAGAAGTCAAAGACATGTTCCAGTCAGGCAAAACCCCCCAAAGATGGTGCAAAGCAGAGCCAGGGATGGGAGAGGGGCTGTAACTGGAGAGGGGTGTGGCCTGAAGAGAGTCCTGAGGATGAGATACAGAGGGCTGGTGGGCCACATTTGCCCCCTCAGGCCTGAAGTTCCTCACCCCTGACCCGAAGCCATTGGATTCCTCTACATCTTGTTGGTAGTACTTCTAAACTGATAACAGCAACGTTTAGAAAATAATTTGCCTCTGCAGTTCAGTGCTTAGTTCCAAGCACTTTCTTTCCGTTTAAACAAAAACAAAAAACTTGTCTGTATTCTTGTAAGTCTCCCGGACTTTCCTGTTAGGTTTGAAAAGTTCCCATCAAGCTAAAGTTATCAATGGGGTTAGTGTGTTGGACAGGAAATGATGTCTCCAATCAGGGGAGAAGGAGTCTTGAAAGGTCCCATTGATAAGTGGGAGAGGAGGGGGACCCAACCACCAGTGGAAAGTGTCTGCCAAACAACATGCATCCTTCTCCCATTCCCATTTGGAAACAGCAGCCCCTCAGCCCCCCTTCATACTCACCCTTTTATTTTTATCCATTTGTCCCTGGGCACTTTTGTCCTCTAGGTTAATGAAAAAGACACTGGCAACCAGAGACCTGCAACATCCCTGAAAGAGCTTAACATCTACACATTTGACAGCTATTAGAGACGCATGCATTTAAATGTGTCTATTTAAAGCATTTTTATACCAGCTTTCCACAATGGTTCAAGGCGGCTCACAACATTACTGAAAATATATGTGCAAAAAGTACAATAGATTTAATACCACTCCAAAAACTCAGTGAACAGGCAAAATGTCTTCTTGGTGTGCAGGTAGTATCCAAAGGACATTGCATAGTCTGTAGTTTTCCTTACTACTTGGTAGGTATTGAGGGATAGGGTTAATGCCCAGGAGGCGTGTCGGCAGAAGGAGCACCATCTGGCTGCATCTTTCAAAATAAATTCTGTAGGGCCTTTTAAATCTAAGTCCCTGTAAAGCAATATTCCCAGAGGTGCAAACATTAGCATATATACTTACCTTTCCAATGTCTGCAGAACGATAGTCTTACAAAGATAGGATTCTTTCTGCTCTGCGCTTCCCTTATGTGGAGGAAAAAGGCAGGACCTGTGGCTTTCTGTCTATGCCTAGACTGTCTGCTTTCTTCTGCTTTCTTCTCTCCATCTGCTCCCTTAAAACTCTTTGTGAAAGATGTGGTAGAATGAGCTTTCTCTGTTCATCCTGTATTTTGTTGAACCCATTTACCTGAAAAGCCTGCAGATGCCCCAAACAGGTACCCCTTCGAAAAACTGGCTCACCAGACCTATTTCAGAGAGGTCTGGATGCTGGGATTCCTAATGTGATGCTTGTGGGCATCTCTTCATGCCTGCCGAGTCTCCCTGCCCCACACAGTATCTTTCTTTATAAAAATAAGAAAAAAAAATATTTGGGGTGTGGAAGCATTGTCTGTTTTGTGGGGAAGTGTAGTCTCATTTTTTTGTCTGTATTTTATTTCCTTGTGGTGTGTAGGTGTTTTGCCTGTTGCTTTGGGGGACGTTTGAAGCATTACCCCATTTTCACTTGTGAAATTGGTATTTGGGTAGTGCCCAAAGCAGTTTCTTAGATTTCCAGATGGGCCTCCAGGCTCAGGAATGTTGAGGACCCCTGCTTTAATTGGTGGTTTATGTTTAGCTGCTTCTGTTCTTATGGCTGATTTTTAGGTTAATGTTTATCAACCCACTATGTCTCTTATATGAAATATACTAAATAAATACAATAACAGGTTGGACCCAAATGAGATGACTGGGTCCAAATGTGTCTTTCTGCTGCACAGTCTTTGACAGATAGAAGAACTACTGTCATTGGTGAAGGGGCAGCCTTGGCTCCAACCCCCTAATGTAAATGCACTTACGGCAATGTTATTTCTTCTTCACAGCTCCATTGGCTTGCTGGATTTGCATTTTATGAACTGTAACTAATGACTCACTGGAGTGGGTTTTAATGAACCCATTGCATACATACTCACAGCAAAATGCAGAACGAAATATTTAGGGAAGGGATCAGTATGAAGATGAGTTATCCAGTTTTCAGGAGTTTGGGAGTCATCCCTTGCACTTGTTAGTGGCCTTTCCATACCAGTGGTTCTGCTTGCATGGTGATTTAGCATGTAATAGGTTAATATGCACACTGGGCCTCTGCTGAATTTGACTCTTGCCTGCAGTGTTTTTCTACTCCAGGCAGTGCAGGGTGTGGCCTTCTAAAGAAGTTTTAGATGGTCATTATACTCTGGATATTCAATCACTGCAAGACACTGAGACACGTGTGTTTGTTTTACTGTCAGTAGATTGCATCATGATTTCCCATGCTAGATTTGGCTGTGTCCCATTTCCGTGGGAGCTGCATCCGTTATGTTGGGTAGATTTCAAATGGCCTGGAGAGAGGGGTGGTTGGGAAAGCTAGCAGAAGAGATCAAATAGCAGTGTGAGAGGAAAAGCCTGGAAAGACAGTGTGTGTATTTGAATGCTTTGCTAGAGCTTTTCCACCAGTGCTTTGGACTTTGATTCTCATGG
Organism: Podarcis vaucheri; assembly: GCF_965113315.1. Taxonomy (NCBI): domain Eukaryota; kingdom Metazoa; phylum Chordata; class Lepidosauria; order Squamata; family Lacertidae; genus Podarcis; species Podarcis vaucheri. Next base: position 47,350,964 of record NC_138763.1, on the reverse strand, counting down.
CTTCCTCTAGGGTGTACCAGTGTAGGTCAGGGGAATGGCGCTGGAGTAGTTCCTGTAATCAACACTGGGGTGAAAGGGAGGCAACAGGAAGGGAGCCCCCCCCCCCCTTCACTGGAGAAATGAATGGAGCAGCACTCCATTGGGGAAGCCCCACTTTGCACGGACAGCTGTGGTTTGGCTGAGAGGCGGCACATGCCTGTCAATGACTACTGTGTGTGTGTGTGCTGTGTGGCATAGTGGTTGGGCTAGGGCTGGGGAAACCCTGGCTCAAGTCCCCATTCAGCCATGAATCTCACCAGGTGAGCCCAGTCACTCTCTCAGCCTCATCTACCCCAAAGGGACATCATGAGTCTAAGGATGTTGGGGGAGAAAGAACTCTGTATGCTACCTTGAGCTTTTTGGAGAGAGAACAGGATGCACATGCCACAAATAAACTAGATGTGACAATAAAAGTTTGTCAAACAGAAACTGCCAGGAAGGGAAGGGGTCAGGATTGGGACCATGCCATGTGGGGAATGGGGTTAAGCCTTTGCCCTTTTCTACAGTCCCAATTTGGGCAGGGACTTGAAGCTGCATTTAGCCTTGGAAGGGAAGTTTTAGTCTGAGTACTGAAACAAAACATGGTTTAATGAAGTATTCTACTACAATGCTATCTGTAGTAGGTAGCATATTTGGCACCTTGAGTTCCTAATAGGAGAGTTGTTCCAACCCTATGGTCATTTTGTCTGCCCCTTTTGGAACACTTTAAAACTCTAGAATATCCTTTTTCAGATGTTGTGACCAGAACGGAACACAATCCTCAAAGTGTGACTTTACCATATATTTTGATATTGGTAGTTTGGTTTTCAATCCCTTTCTTAATTATCTCTAACATGTAATTCACCCCTCTCAGAAGTGCCACGCAGTATGCCAACATTTTTATTGAGCTCTCCACAATGACTCCAGGATCTCTTTCCTGGTCGGTCACTGACACTTTAAACCCCATAAGCTTATGTTATGAAGTTAGGAATTATTTTTTTGCACCACTTCAAACTAGCTTACATTGAATCCCATGTGCTGTTTTACTGCCTGTTCACTCAGCTTTGATACAGCAGATTGAAGAATAATTTTAGGGGCATTTTAGTCAAAGGTTTCCATCAGCCAGTAGGCAGCTGCTCTGCGTATGGAATGAAGTTGCCTCCTTTGCCAGCCTGACTTTCTACAAGAATGTTACGTAGGCAGAAAATTGAAATGTAACCATGCAGCACATTATCCCATGTTGACATTTTGACCACAAAGAGTCATCTGAAGTATCAGAATATTGCAAAGGCAAATAAATGAACAGCTTTCTGTTGCACATTCTGTCCGTGTAACAGTTTGTGGAGAGCGGCCTTTTCGATTCCGTCTGCTGTTCCAAGTGGGTTTTCTTTAAAGTGGCAAAGAGAGTCGTTCACTTACAGCCTCTTAGAATGTTTGGAAAATAAAGAATTTTACAGGGTGTCAGGAGGGGTTAAAGTGCTGCAGGGATTTTTAGAGGGTGAATATGAAACTTTGCAAACTTTGCATGTTGCTCCTAAGATTGTCTTGATTATTTATAGAGCTCCGATGAACAGCTGAGTGCTGAATGACATATTAAACAAAAAAATGTTACCATAAAACCTACAATTGCTTGCTATAATGCTGTACTTCCTTCCAAGTCAGCTTGAAGCATTGCTGTCATGGCACCAGACGCTTGCTGATCGTTGTTATGCAATGCCCTCGTTATAAACATCCACATTCTAGTTACAGAAAACCTTAACGTTGCAATTAAAAGTTTACATAGCACTTTCAAAAGTGTTTTACCATGTTAATCTTCATTGACGTGGCAACCTTGCAAGACAGAGCAGTATTCTCATTTTATATAAGGGGGACTGCCACTGAAAAATCCTGCAAAGCTGTGGATGTGGTGAGATTTGAGCCCAGGTGTCCTCTGTCCCCCCCCCCCCATTTTCTTCTGCCCTTTGACCACATTCGCTGCCTGGGACTCAAAGCCAGGGGTTGGGAACCTGTGGCCTTCCATATGTTATTATTATTTATTAAATTTGCATACTGCCCCTCATTCGAAGATCCCAGGGCGGTTCACAACAGAAAAATACAAAATGAGAATACAAAATACATCATAAAACAAAACACCATGGCAAATCTTGTTGTCACATAGATTTTGTTCTCAGCATTTGCTTCCTTCCATCTTTTTCTCCAGAAGAGTTGGTGTCAGTTTTAATATTAGTGTGCTACCCTCTTGACCCCATGTTGGCGACATCATAAGCTTTTTCTCAGAATGTCTTCAATGGCCATGAGTAATAACCTTTTAAGTTTCTTTCTTTAAACCAGCAGTCCTAACATACTATTTATTTCTGCACTCCACTGCTATATACAGTTTCAAACTGTGTTCCAGAACACCCTGGGGCTTTTTGGAGATTTAGTGCAGGTCTCCCAAGATTTGTCATGAAGAACAATTAACCCTGAAAGATAGCTTACCCGTCACTTGCTACTCAGCTTCCACTGCAGGAGAATACTAGGGATGTTATTGAGAAGGGAGCATATGCCTACATTTGCAATCAATTCTGAGGACTGATTTAGACTGGCAAGGTTCTGAAATGGTACTACAGTGGTACCTCGGGTTACAAACACTTCGGGTAATAGACTCCGCTAACCTGGAAGTAGTACCTTGGCTTAAGAACTTTACCTCAGGATGAGAAAAGAAATTGCACCGTAGCGGCAGCGGGAGGCCCCATTAGCTAAAGTGGTACCTTAAGTTAAGAACGGTTTCAGGTTAAGAACGGACCTCCGGAATGAATTAAGTTCGTAACCAGAGGTACCACTGTATATGGTTGGCAGTAATTTTTTTCCAGGAGGGAAAGGATTCACATTTCTGACACCCCCACCCTACTCTCATTTGGGTCCTTCCACCATCCCTGAGTGGAAGGCAGACAATAAATAAATTGCATCTGTTCAGTTGGTGGTGTGGTATGAGATCCATTGCGGTGATGCGGGGGAATCTGGTTCAGTCAGGAAAGAACCACAGGCTTGTGGAACATCACCTGCAGCTAGGACTGGCCCTGATATTAGGCAGAATGAGGTGGCTGCCTCAGGCAGCTTTGGGGCATTATTAAAGAGCAGCAAATGGTTTATTTATTTATTATTTTTGCATTTCCTGCCTTGGTTGTAAAAATAACTTCACCGGCCTTGGGGACTGTGTCCATTGCCTTGGGGACTGGGGATGCTGTTTGCTACACTGCCTCTGATGGCAAAGTGCCTGGGGCCAGCCCTGCACACAACTCTTCATTTCACTCTTCTTGTGGGCCTGTGGCCTGATACTCCAAGGACCCGAGAAGATGCTGGGACCAGAAGTTGAACCACAGCATGCCTGGAGGTGCACACAGATGCAGCTAGTAGAAGAAAGCTGAGGGCCTGCCCTTCTGCAATTCTCTTATCCTCCGCAGGGAAATATTGCTACATGCAGGGCAGTAAGGGTTGTTTAAGCATATACATAGAACAGGGAGGCCAGATATCAAAGAAGACTGGGGATTTTTTTTGGACCTTTTAATATGTGTGTAGAAGAGGGAATTTTGCATGAGCCGATCCAGGCAAGATCATATATGTGGTGCAACTATGGTGAATGTGCTTCTGCAGTGGCTTTAGCACTAAAGAAACTCCCTTTACTGCTAGGTCTATAGAATGGGAGGACTAAGCATTTAATGGCAGAGGGGAAGAATGAGCCAATTAATGCCAGAAGCAAAAAGGGACTTATCTTAACTGGTTTGTTTGTTTTAAATACTGGTTTTCCTTGAGATATTCTAGCAGTACCTTAGATTACCACCCCACCCTGGGAACACATCATTATCTCTGATGCATAATGCCCAACTGTTTATTATTCCTGTTTCCACCATTGTTTTAAACATTCTCCTTTGGAAAACAGTCTATCTTGTTTCCAGTTTTTGTTTTTTGAGCAAACTCTACCAAACAAACAAAAGCAAGGTCTGTAGGAGGAAATTGTCTACCATGCTGCAACAGAATAGCAAAGATATTTGCCTGGAGTCTCACTGGTAGCTGTGGTACTTGGTTTTTGTCAAAGGCTTTAGTGCAAAACATAAGTCAGGCATTGTCCCAACACTTGACATGCCACCAGAGCTCCCTTTTTGAAGAGTGGGGTGGGTGCAATTCTATGCTTGTTTGGTGTCCTGAGCAACAGGACTGGGAAAGCAAGTGGGCACTTTTCTAGGTGAGCAGTGTCAAAGGAGCTGACTCACTGTCTGATCCAGTCCCAAGCTCCTCCCTGGGCAGGGGTGGCCCTTCTGTGGCAGGAGTTGTGCTGGAGTCTGCTGTGACATTACATTTGGGATATTGGGGAGCATTATGATAGGTTGTTTTTTAGCATTCTGCTGAGCCCCTCCCCTGAATTTTGGTTGGCACTTCCCAGCCTCCTGAGCTCCTCCCACTTCAACCCACCAAGTCGCTTCCACAGGACTCCTGGCATAATGGAGAAAACCCTTTATTTTCCCCACTGGCCACTAATGAAATTCTCTCTGGCCTAGCAAGTTGCAAGCACTTCTGTTCTCTGCATTTATCTGTTACTCAAAACAGATGCTGAGTCCCAGTAGTGGCTGAGCATGTGAGGAGGAACCCCCGGGCTTTCTACGTAGCATACATTCAAAACACATGAGTTCCCCCAAAGAATCCTGGGAATTGTAGTTTATCCCTCATAGAGCATAGTTCTCAGTACACTTAACAAACTACATTTTTTGGGGGGTGGGGGGGAGAGAGTCATAGTATGTATGAACCCTGGTTCCAACCTCCTTTCAGTCTTAGATCGCTTTCAGCAAGCTACTAGGTCTCAGACCAAGCCCTGGTCCATTATTTGCAAGTACAGTGGTACCTCAGGTTAAGTATTTAATTCATTCCGGAGGTCCGTACTTAACCTGAAACTGTTCTTAACCTGAAGCACCACTTTAGCCAATGGGGCCTCTCGCTGCTGCTGCACCGCCGGAGCACGATTTCTGTTCTCATCCTGAAGCAAAGTTCTTAACCTGAGGTACTATTTCTGGGTTAGCGGAGTCTGTAACCTGAAGCGTATGTAACTTGAAGCGTATGTAACCCGAGGTACCACTGTATTTGTATTCATGGATGACCTGAAGCCGCAGTTGGATCCAGTGGAACTTCTCTCCCAGGTCAAATAGCAGCTGGGAGAGAATCTTAAGCAGGACTGCGTTGGGAGAAATTGTTATCCACAACTACCCCAAGCTTGATAGTGTGAAGCCTCATCAGGATAGCACAGAGAGAGGTGTTCCTTCAAATGTCTGGGTCCTAGCCAACATGGAGTTTGTAAATCAAATTCCAGTTGTATTATGGAGCAGTTTGAGGTTTTGGACCCCAAGGATTCCTGAAGTGTGGGGCCAATCGTATTGGTCTGTTTTCTTCTGCTGTCAGACTCCTCTCTTGAATGGGTAATCCTAGGCATGTTTACCTGGGATCAAGTCCCAGTGAGTCTTGTTCCTGGGTATAAAATTACAACCTAAACATAGTTACCCCCATAACAGGAGGAAGGAAAGAACAATCATATTGGTATTGTAGAACAACTGGAAACATTATCAAATCCTAGAAGGTACCATACCCCTTTTAGAAGTAGGGCATTTAAATCTTACCTTCTAGCAATTGTCAAGGGTTTTGAAATGTGTTTCAGTCATCTGTTGCAAAAAGAGCTACCCTTGTGGCTTGTTATGCTTGAGAAGATGATTAGCAGGTTTCAAGGAATTCTATACTCTCCTCCACCTCCCAAAACTCTAGCTACTTGACAAGCACATTAATAAAGCACTCTTAGGCTACCTGATGGCTATCCGTTTAGCTTCAAGGTAGTGAAGGTGGCAATTGCCCTTGAGAGAGTACCAAGGATGTAAAGATCAAGCACAAAAAGAGGTGTAGCAGTGAGATGAAACTGGAATTGACACCCACCTTGCTGCTACATACCAGAACTGGGAAGAGAGGTAGTGGCAAGCACCGTGCAAACACAGTGGGAGAAGTGCCAGACTGTGAGTTTGCATTGTGCTGTTGTTGCTGCTTTGTCCCTTCCCTTCTCCATGCAGTGACAACAACATGGGCATTTGGAGATCAAGTGAGCACTGCTGCCCCAGCCTACTATCTGCTATGGCCAACTAGGCATACCTCCCCATGTCTAGTGAAAGAGTGCAACATGCTTACTTTTGCAAAACTTAGAGTGCCTCCAGACTGTCACTGTTTTAAGGGAAGGATTCAAGCACACACTGGAATTTTAGGTTTGCACAATCACAATGAAAGTGGGACAAAAGGCTCTGCTGCCCTAGGGCAACAAATCATCTTTTTAAAACCTGAATTTTTGCAGTTTAGAAAGTGACAGGAAAATGCATTGAAAAGTGTAGGCTGTAACCTAACAAGCATTAGCTTGTGCAAGCGTATCAGGATGAGTAAATGTGTGGTTTGGAGGGGGCCTTCATTCACCCTCCATTCTTGTCTTGTGACCATTGGGAGAACAGTGGGTAGCTGTCCCAAACAGCTATACATTATGCTGCTTCATTGTAAGGCTGACCCTAAATAAAATGTTACCACTCCTCACTGACACCTGCAGATTTCTGGAGACAGATGAGCACTGGATATGTCTATTCCAACGAAACTTTAAAAGCTGAAATTTTCATGAGTTTTTATAATGGTTTACTAGTCCTGGAAAATTAAATTTGCAGGCCAGGTGCTGCTTTCTATACACTGAAAAGAGAGGCCAAGATTGGAGATATACAATCATGCTGAAGCTCAGGGGTGCAAATTATGCTTGATTGCTTGATTGTACTCTTAGGGTCTCTGGATTTACACTTTAGAATGTAGGTCTGGAAAACCCATCTTCTAGAGTGGTAGACTGTGTAGGGAAGCCAAGATCTGGTCCCGTAGGAAATGCAGGGGAGCTCTAGGAGGGGCTGAAATACAAACTGTAAATTGGTTCAGATTTCAAGCAAGGAAGCAGCACATAAAGAACAAATCTGTCTGGGACGTGCAGTTTATGCATTAGGGAGGGTGTAGCAAGTTCCATTATTAGATACTGCTATCTAAGGTTTTGAGATAAGGCAGCTTAATTTGGGTGCCTTGGCAGATAGAAGTTTGGGTAATCTTGCAGATAAGAGAATCAGGAGACATTCAAGCAGGATGTTGAAGTGATGCCCCCAATGCACAAGAGGCCCTACACCTACAGAGATCTCTGGTTGTGCCCGGAAAGTTCACAGCTGTGCTCACTGTGACTCAGTTCACGTTAAATGTTTCCACAATTGCAATGGCCACTTGAAGATGGTTTCTTCAAAACTTAAAGCCACAGTGTGTGCACCATATAGAATCTCTTCCCAGCTCAGCAAACCCTCTTTCTGATTTGAAAGTTATCCCCAGCATATCGGTGATGATGAAATAGAGTTAAGCAATGAGTACAACATTTAAAATCCAATGTAAACATGAGTTCATCCTCTCCACACCAGCCCTGCGCACATTGTTCTGGTGATGCAGATGCTGCTGGCCAGGCCACAGCTCTATACCCATTGCTATACTCAGCAATATGTTCCATTGAGTTTAGTGGGGCTTCCAGGTAAATGGGTATAGGATCGATAATTTAAGGTTATGCTTGCTTTGACTGGATATATTAGACTTGTATATCGCTTCATACTGAGAGAGTCTCAAAGCAATTCCATATATGTGGAATGAGTAAATAAAACAAGCATAATAAAATACAAGAAACACAATAAAACATAACAAAAATATATTAAGCAATTCACATCAGTACAGCAACAATTATATAAGCACACACACTGGATTGAATAGTAAAAACAACAATATAATTAAAGCTATCCATATGCCTGGCAGAAGAAACAAGTTCTACCTCACAGTGAAATGAAAGTAAAGTTGGCTGCAGGCATACCTCCCTAGAGAGAGCATTCCAAAGACAAAAGGGGCCAGTGCAGAGAAGGAGCACTCTGCCATGTGGGGGAGCACTCTTGAAAAGTACTGCTTTTTGGCAGCCTCTGTACAGGAGATGCAACATTCAAATCAGCACACCCCCCCACCTCACATTTGAAAGATTGAAATTGCATGGGCGCAGCCAGGATTTATGTTGGGGGGGCAGGCTTCATGTTATGGGGGCAGAACCTCAGTTGGTTAAGTATTTTTATTTACTTGGTTTAGGGGGGCAGCTGCCCCCTGATCCCCCCGTCGCTACGCCCATGGAAAATAGAGTGGTTCTGAACAGTAGTGCAACTTAGCCAGCCAAGAGAGAAGAGCTGGCAGCAACAACCAATGACTCAGTTATGAGGCTGGATGAGACGGAAAGGCAAGTAGATTATGCAATAGGAAGTGATGGGTGACTTTCAGCATAGGCTGTTGGTTCCTTTAGACTTCGGAATGACAGAAAAACCAGTGCCACAATGTTTTCCTTCTACTTGAAGGTTATGGATTGATTACACTGCCTTATACTGAGCCAACTCGTTGGTACATTTAGTTTATCACTGTCTACTCTCTGAGCGGTTGACTCCTGGGGCTTGGGCAGATGTTTTTCCAGCCCTGGTGCCTGTTATCCTTTAACTTCAGATGTTGTTGGACTACATTTCCTGCCATTGTCACGTTGGCGGGTGTTGATGGGACTTGGAATCCAGTAAACAACATCTGGAGGGCCACAGGTTCTCCACCCCTGCTTTAATTGGAGAATGAACCCAATGCTGCCTGCATGGATAGCATGTGCTTTACTACTGTAGCTCCCTGGACAGAGTTGGGTAGGGCACCACTGCACTCCCAGCTTCCAAACACAGCAGGTCACTCTTGCTCACCGGAGGGTGAGAAGTGAGGCACGGAGCGCCTAGCTGTGCAGGTACATAGGGGCAAGAGCTTCGAATTGGCTCTGCCACACTGCACAGCCCTGAGCTCCCTGTACCTCCCTCTCTGTCTCCAGTAAATGCTAGTGGTGTGCTGTGTTTGGAAGCCAGGAGATCAGTGGTACGCCACCCATGTCACCACATGAGCCACTACTGCTCTACAGCTGAGCTGTGGCCCCATGCCTTGAGAATGTAGGAACTGTTTAGGGCTGTGTATACAGCATACATTTAAAGCAAACTTAACATGACTTGCCCCAAAGAATCCTGGGAACTGTAGTGCACCCCTAACAGCGCTACAGTTCCCAGCAACCTTGACCACAAAGTTACAGTTCCCAGGATTCTTTGCAGTAAGTCATGTGCTTTAAATGTATGGTGTGTACACCACCCTAGTCATGATAAGTCAATCTAGTATTACCTTTGTTGTTTTTAAGATGGAAGTTCAAGTGACCACTTTTCTCTGCATGAAGATACATGGATGGAGAGAGCTTCATCAGTTAAATTTCTGCTTGTTAGGCAGGTGTCAAAGGCAGGTACAACAATAGTATTTTGTCAGTTCTCACTGGGCACAATGACATTACAATTACATTCAGGGTCAGAAAAATATCACAATTCAGGGTGTGTGTTTTTAAAGATGACAACACAAATTGTCTTGGAATGCAACAGTTTTGCAGTAAAATTGCCTGGATTCTCTTAAATGAATAAGTGAAAGAATGATGTCAAATCCTGGATATAGCTGTTAAGGGAGCAGCCTTGGAGACAAGTGTTTTGCAGCATGAGACCTTGAAGAAGGATCCACATAAAAAGAACTCTGCATATGAAGGTTGCTGGAAAGTGTAGCTTTTGGCTCATGCTCCATCTTCAGATCAGAGCAAGATGCTGCCATGGTAGGCCTCATTAGCAAATCTTTACATATTGATGAGGAAGTATTTTTAGCACTGGGCAAAAGCTGCATAGACTCTTCAGACTTTAAAATGTGATTTTGTTTATGGCTATTATTTTCAGGACTGTTCTGTCTCCCAGTGGCAGATAATCACTGGCAGATGAGTTTTACCTAAACATCAAGTATTGAGTAAGAATTAAAGGTCGTGCCTGGACTATTGCATTTTAAAATCTGGGTTGCTCTAGAGGCTTGTTGGTAGTCAAATAATAAACTCATTTGTATGTGGAGAGCATTTGGTTCACTGCACTAAAATATTCCACATTTTGCAACTAGATAAAGCAAAAGTCCTAAAGTTTTGAAGATATATTCCTCTGTCTTGCATGATACAGTAACAGGTGGCTGTAATTTTAGTGATGCACCCTTAAATAGATCCGAAATCAGGGGTAGCCAATGTGGTAATCTCCAAGATGCTGCTTGGCTACAATTTCCATCAACCCTGGCCATTGGACAGGGTGGCTGGGACTAGAGTCCAGCAATTTCTGGAGAGCACCACTTTGGCTTATTCCTGCTCTAAATACTGTGCATTATATCAGACATGTACTTCTGGAATGAATGGGAATACTCCAGTATGGGGTTTAAACATATTCCAGGGGTGTGGAACCTGCAGTCCTCTGGATATTGCTGCATTTCAACTCCCATCACTCTAGGGCTGATGAAGTCCAACAACATCTGGAGAGCCTCAGGTTCACCCATCCCTGACATCTTGAGAATGGATTTGTCACTTTTTACTCATAGCGATGCTGTGAGGACCTACATGTGAAAATATTAGGTGGAAACCAAAAATTTCCCCTAGTTGATATGTCAGTGCGGTCCTAGGTCTATACAATCCAAATTGTATAGACAACCGATTCCCGTGAAACATTTGCACTTGTAGATTCTCATGCAGTCTCTTTTCAAAATCCAATCAGTGAACAACGCACAGGGTTATTTTGGAAGAGGCCCAAAGGCTAATTACATCAGATGGGAAATGAATGTATGTAGTTAGTGACCACAGGATGATGGTGCCAGCCAGGGAATTACGATGATGTATTAACTCCTTCACGGAGTAGTAAAAGAGCAAAACACACACCCCAAGCCTCAATCGCAAGCCCCTCTGCTCAGCTAACTACTGTGTGCGCTCAGTTATTTATGGTACCAGAAAATGGCCCACAGCCCTAAAACACAATTCTGCTTTTGTACCGTGAATGCAGTCATTCACTTTTATGAAGGGTGCAGAGAACGAGATGAGAAGTGCCTGTTGTGCTCACATCCCTTGGCTTGCGATGAGAGACGCTCTTTGCTTTCAGAAATATCCAGCATAAGGTTATGGGGAGTTTATTTACATTATTGTATATAAGTGCCGCTGGGAAATTGCACCAACAAGACTGGAAAAGTTACAGATGGACCTGTCAGTTGCAGTTCGTCCCCACCTCTTTTAATTTTAAGGTCACATTTTCCAGCAAGGCTTGCATGTGCCATGTTTCTTCAAGCTGCCGGGTAGCAACGTCTTGTTTTGAAGCCTTTTCCAGGGTTTTGAGAGTGCCTGCATGACTTGATGTAACTGTGGGTGGGGAATAAACATGCAGATGGGTGTGGGGCATAAAAGGTTCTCAACCTCCAAACATTCTCAATTGAAAACATTTTCAGCCATCGTAGGAACATAGGAAACTGCCACAGACTGAGTCAGACCATTGGTCCATCTATCTCAGTATTGTCTACTCCAGCCTTGGGTCATAGAATCATAGAATTGTAATATTGGGAGAGACCCCAATGGTCATCTAGTCCAACCCCCTGCCATTCAGGAATCTCAACTAAAGTATCCATGACAGAAAGCCATCCAACAACCTCTGGCCATGTTGGCTTAGCCATGTACACAGAATGGAAGATGATAGGATCCCCAAGGATGTGCTCTATGGGGAGCTGGCTTCAGGCACATGTCCCATTGGCAAACCAACTCTGTGTTACAAAGATGTCTGCAAACGTGACATGAAGATTGGCAACATCAACCCCACTATGTGGGAATCCCTTGGAGACAATTGCGGTGCCTGGAGATAGTCAGGTTCTGTTTCCACAGCAGTGACCAGAGAAGGAATGACTGCTGGGAGGAGCACAAAGATAGGAATGCCATGGTGCACCTGTAGCAGCAAAACAGGACCCCTTCATCTGCCCCATCTGCAATAAAATATGTTTCTCCTGTATCAGTCTCTACAGCCACAGCAGGCACTGTAACTCTTCGGTGGTTTGACTTTACCCCTAAAGATGCATTCTTCCACTGTCTCCTGAGACAGACAGATGCGAACAACAATAATAACAACAGATAGGCTAGCTCAATGACTCTTGGCTGTGCAAAGGTCATTTACAAAAAATCTGTACTCTCTCTTGCACCCTAAATCTGTTCTGAGTTCCTCCTCAACTCTCCAGAACAGCAGGAGAGGAGAGGGTGGGCAAGTTAGGTTGCACAAGTGGAATCATTGCACTAGTGGATCTGCTTCATTGGATATTGACCATTGTGTTTGTTGTCAGGATGGAATATTGGACTAACTGCAGTTCTTGTGCGTATGAGACACCAGGCAGTGTTTTTGTTGCAAGAAGAGGGTGACACTCCTCCTCTTAGCTCATTGTCCTCCAGGAGCTGGAGAAGGGCAAACTAATAGTGAAATAGCAGGTGGCTACTCAACAGTGACAGTGTGGCTGGTAGGGCTGTACAGCATCCTGCCTGAAACAGAGCCTCCCCAAGTCAGCAGATTTGCCTTGGCCCTTAATCAGGAGCAGAATATCTGGCTAGGTATGGAGCATTATTCTTCAAGCTGGAGCCTGGAGCCCACAAAAAATGAAATAATGCTAGTTTGAGCAGGTGGCCTTGTCTCTCTCTTGCTTTTCTGCAAACTTTCTGACAAAAGTGCTCTAGTTCAGTGATACAGCATCTGCTTTGCATCTAGAAGATCCCAGGTTCAAAAAGCTAGTTTCTCCAGGCAGAGTTGGGAGAGACCCTCATCTGAAATCCTGGAGAATCATTCCCAGTCAGTGCAGACAACACTGAGTTAGATACACCAATGGTCTGATTCAGAATAAGGCCATTTTGAAAGCAAAAGAAAACTAATATTCAAATAATCCAGGATGGACTTCCACCTCCAACCCTGCTACCACCAGTCAGTATGTATAGTAGATAAAAATCCTCAGCTGTTTGGTCCCAGAGCTATACTTCTGAACGCTTTGAAGGGCTGGCTAGTTAAGAACTTGTTTGACGTTCTATCTTTGCTATATTAAACTTTATTTTTTTTGGTTTATCTGTCACTTAAATGAGGCTCTCCAAATGTCTGAGGCAATGTGCTATTGTATACTTTTTGTGCCCCCTCCTTCCAGCGCCTTAAGATTTGTAAATCAGGTTGACACCCAATTCCTGTTTTCATTCTTGATGAGGGTGTGTAGGGAAAACCAGTGTGACCTGCACAGCTACTGTCTTTGAGCTTTCCTTCAGTAAAACAGAAGGAAAGCAGAAAGTTACATCAGGGTAAACAATGTGATGAGAAGTTTTTTTGCATGTGCGAAATAAATGAAGACAGGGAGAGATACCCTAGAAGCAACTTTATCTACTGGAAAAGGCTTCTAAATCATCCTCCATCTACTAAGAAAAAGAAAATGATGAAGGGAAAGAGATTGTTTCGCAGGGCAAAGGTGAGTCTAATAATGCCCATTCTCTCTCTGCAGTCTGTTTTTTGTCTTATCCACTTGCTGAGACAGACAAGCTCATTTCTTTCTTTTCTCTTGAACCAAGGAGGGGTCTTAGCTACTGCTTGTTTAACTTAAAATCTCAAGACAAATTGCTCTTCCCCCATACTCTTTCACTCTCTTTTTAATTTATTGGGTTTTACAATTTTATATTCATTACAATACATATTATCTCTTAAGAAAGTTATAATATTAAGAAAAAGTAAGGAAAAAGAAAAAAAGAAAAGAAACAATTCCCCAACTCCCCCCGCCCCGACTTCCCTCATCTTCCCCTTTTGGTTTGTTACATTACAATGGTACCTCTGGTTGAGAACTTAATTCGTTCCAGAGGTCCGTTCTTAACCTGAAACTGTTCTTAACCTGAGGTACCACTTTAGCTAATGTGGCCTCCCGCTGCCACCACTGCGCTATTTCTGTTCTCATCCTGAAGCAAAGTTCTTAACTCAAGGTACTATTTCTGGGTTAGCGGAGTCTGTAACCTGAAGCATCTGTAATCTGAAGCGTCTGTAACCCGAGGTACTACTGTAATTGTTGTATTCTGCATGTTACATACTATTCCTTGTTACATTGTCATCCTCCATTTTTTAAATCAATAAAGTTGTGAAAGTTTATTCAAATCCTGCCAATGAGTCCATTTCTTTTTGTTGTTTCTGCAAATAATTTGCAAAAGGTTCCCATTCCTTTTTCAAGTCACTATCGTCTCTTTCATATAATTTGTATGTTAACTTTGCTAATTTTGCATAGTCCATCAGTTTTTCTTGCCATTTTTCTTTCATTGCTATTTCCAACTCTGAGCTATTAGGATTCTTGCCACAGTTGTCGCATACATGAATAATTTACATTTCCCTTTCGGTAGACCTAAAATACCTATTAAAAAGGCTTCTGGGTTTTTTTTTTTTACAAATGTAGTTTTAAAATGACATTTCTTCCTCCGTACTCTTATGGCTATTTAGCTTCTGTGGAGCTCCATTGTTTATATACACCTTTGCCTCTCCAAAGAGTTGTAAGCAGCTGGGTGGAAATATCCACCCTGCCTGGATTCAGAACCAAACATTCCTTTATTGAGTGGGATTATGAATGTTTCACATCCTTGACCAATGCAAACCTCATTAGGTTATGTCTAGTTTACAACAACTTAAAGATACCCGCTGTTGGTGCCTTATACTTCCGCAGTCTTTCTATCTGGCTGTTTATTCCTTTGCTGCCAAGTCCGAAGTGAATGCCATGTTTTCTCCCCAGGAAGTTGCTCCATGTCAAATGTGGAATTTTACAGCACAGTCCTATATGTATCTGCTCAGAAGTAAGCCCCATTGAGTTTGATGGGGCTTCTCAGGAAAGTGGGTGTAGGATTGCTGCCTTAGGGAGTTTGGATATATTGTGATGCTGTCCTTGAAGTGCATAAAAAGAGGGTTAGGTCTATCTGCCACCAATATATGTCAGTATAACAAAATTAACCTTATGAAGAAATGTGCAACACGGCACAATTGCATCCACCTCTTGAGCTTCCAGTGACAAAGATGTTTCCAAGGGTATACCTTGTCAGAACAAGCTCTCTAGCCATTTCCACTTCTGAGATCCACCTACATCCAGGACCTCTGGCTTGTCAGGATTCAGGTTCATTTTTGTTTGTTCTCATTCAACCCCTTCTCACCACGGGCATTAGTCCAGTATCTGCATAGCCTCACCTGATTCAGATGATACAGAGTGATACAGCTGAGTTTCATTAGTATCCTGATGACCTAACTCAGCAGCTTCATATTATTACCCGTCACCCCAATCTCTGCTCAGCAGTAGCAAGATTCCAAGGATCTTGACGCTTAGAATCATACAATTTTAGAGTTGGAAGGGACCCTGAGGATCATCCAGTCCAACCCCCTGCAACGCAGGAATATACAGCTATCCCAGAGGGGAATCGAACCTGCAACCTTGGCATTTTCAGCACCATGCTCTAACCAACTGAGTTAACCAGGTTTGTGTTCCTTTGAAATGAGGCACGGTGTAGACTGTAATGTCTTTAATAAATAGGGTTTATTTACACGTATTTGCACCTGAGTTTAGGTGGAGGGTGTGCAAACCCCTAAAAAATGCACTTTGTTGCTCCCTCATAGCTTCAGCAAACTTGGGTCCAGAGCAGAAGCCGGCCATGCTCAATGGTCTCTGTGTGCTGCCTTTCCCAGCTAGTGTACATGGAGTTCTCCCTGCTTCCTCCAGATCTTTATTTTAAAAGGACACCCTTTTTTCCTGTAGTGACATCATGCCCCCTGATATCCTGGCAACCTTCCCCTCACAGCTTACATCATTTGAACACTGAAATCCTAAACCTGACCTTTGCTCACCATCCCCTCCTTAGAGGATCACATCACATTTGTGTCAATCACCTATTACCTTCCTTTGGTAGTACATGATAGTTCTTTTCCCCAGGTGATTCCTGGCTAAGAAAATGATTCAACCTGCATTTTTAGATTGCTAAGCTCTCACACCTGGGGGAAGACTTCAAGCATTTAGTGATCTCCTGCATTTACTAGCTCTAAAATTTTTTGGGAGGGAATCTGGTACCCAGGACTTTTAGAGGAATCTGCCTCCACCCCACAAATTCATAACAATATCAGTATTAAAAAGCATAGGACCTTGTAGGTCCCCAAAACAAAATTTTCATAGGGCTGAACAGAAATCACCACCACTACTCTCTGAAATTGAACTAGGTAAGGATATACACACATGTAGAAGTTACATGTGTTTTATTTCTTTTTAGCTACTGTTGATTTTAACCCATCTTTTGAATATTTAAAAATACCCATTTCAAACTTTTTTTTATTGAAAATTGTAATGTTTCACTTTGTATTTTTGTAAGCAGCTTGGAGGTTTTCTAATTATCAAACGGTATATAAAATTTCATAAAGACATGGTGTAACAACAGCAGCAGCAACACTAGTTATGGGGTCAAGTGGCTAATAAAACTACAAACCACATGCTCAGCCCCCCTTGAATGTGTGAATTTTAGGTCAACAGATCATTCAAACTCAATTTCCTTACCATAATTGAATACTGTAGTGATTGTGAGGCGCAGATGAGAAAATATAAGGTGGACAGATGGGGGAGTGCCCCCCCCCCGGGGTCTTGTATGACATAGCCTATTTGTAAAGATGCAGCATGAGCCTTCTGCACTTGGTATCTTTTTCCGCTCTAATCAGTGGCAAGTTTCTTTGAAGTCAAGCTCTTTGAAATTCACTCTCCCTTGTCTCAGCTCTGATTAAAAAACAACACAAAGTGTAAGGCTGATCAGGTAAGCAAGAAGAGAGGATACATGGAGGGGGGGGGAAGATCCAGGTAAACAAAAAGTCCAGGTAAACAATTATTTGTCAAGTGCCTAAATTTATAGTTTGTTGGGCAGGAATGGAGTGTCTCATTTGGATCTTAGTGCAATTAGCATGCTCAGCAGAGATACTGATGTAGGTGTCTTGCAGGAAAGCAAGTTGTTTGTGGATCAAAGGAGAAACATTATAATAAGTGAAAATTTTCTTGTAACATACATTGTGGGACCAAAGGGCAACTTAGTTTAGAAAGCCTAACATTTTGATCTGCTGCAAGTTTGACATACTAAGATGGTGATTTGTAGCATATATTTATCATATCCTAGCCTTCCGTCAAGGAGTTAAGGACAGTGTACATAGCCTGATTTGTCCTTATAGCAAACCTGTAAAGGAGGGTAGGCTAAGGGTAGGCTCACCAGTCAAAATCCAACACTCTGTCCATTGTTTTATAGTCAAGATGATTATAAAATAATTATACAGCACCAGCATATTTCAGCATTTGGCTCCACATGTCAACAGTATGACTGTGATGGTGACACAGTTGGAAGCCTCTCCCTGTTCTGGGCAAGTGTGAGCAATGCAAACACTGAGCTAATGATTAAAAGCAGCCAAGGGCCGTGAGGCAGGATGACACAGGCCTAACCTGAGAAGAGGACAGAGATGGAGGATGGATGCAGAAACAGCCCCAGCAGGAGAACCAGCAACTCAAGGAACTAAGTTTGAACAGGAGACTTGTGGGAACATGCTCAGTTACTAATCTCAGTTGCCAAATGAGACAAACACAACATACCAGGAAGATTTATGGGAAACACTTGTTTTCTAACCAAAAGTGTATCACTTAGAAGACGGTTAACCTGTGGAATGGGCCTTCCAAATGGTACAGGAAATGGGAGTTGGTGGTGCACCTGGAGTGGGGCAGGAGGGCCTTCTGACCTAAATGTAGAACAGATTGAGGTGAAGCTTCTGCCTGTATCTCCAGTGCTTGCTGCTTCCCGGCAATCAGCACATTAGAGGCAAAACCACACCATGGCATGGGCAGCTAATTATACATGTGCCAAGCTAGTGCATGCGGTCTCATCCTGTCCAGTGGAAGGGTGGAGAACCGGAGGCTTGTCATGCTTCTCTGCCTGGCCCCTCCCCCTAGGCCACATCCTCCCCATCTCTTTGTGTAAACCTCTGACCTTTGCATAGCTGGAATGGAGCCTGCTGCACAAAGGTAAGAGTCGTACCTGTTGCTCAACTGGCTTCTGTTTCTGGTCCTGCCTGCTGCTGACATCCTCCCTCCAGGAGGTTGCTTGTGAAGGAATGCAGACCTTGTGCCAAAAAAGATTTCCTCCTATTGGTATTAGTGTGCATGACTTGAATTGGATCCTCCTGCTTTAGAAGGTGCTGGTGGTGGTGGTGGTGATGATGATCATCTGTTAGTGTTCCTTCTAGAAATAAAGGCATCATATGCTTTGAAAGGAGCATGACAAGAAAGTTGTGTTTGGAATCTCTCAAAACACCAGCAGGGCTGGGTGGAATGGTGTAGTAGTATCACTTTCGACTGCCCTTTCCTGCAAGTTATAACATTCCAAGGCTTATCTGTTGCAATTTCTGTGCCTGTGTTGTGTTCTGAAGTTGTTGCAGCTCTTTAGACAACATGCTATCCTGTTTGAATTTTCAGAAAGGGATAGCCTGCAATTACTTTGTTCCTATGGCAGTTTAATTACTAGATCATTGAGTTTTCCCTGTTCTCATAGGGCTAAATGATAGGCCAGGTACAAAAGCACTTTTAATTAGGGCGGAGCCTCTCTTTCTGTGAGATAGCAGTCCAGTAGGAGAGATAGCAGCTGGGCCTTACAGAGAAAGGTGTTTCCCTCACACACACACCTTGTTGTTTTTATACTGCTCTGGACAAATTAGCACTGTCAACTTTTTATTTCTGGCAGGAGGCTGTAAATGAACCACTGTCCGACATGCAGAAATTTAGCAGGTGAGCGCTGCTAAATTGTGCTAAAGGTTTCAGCTTGTTACATTTTAGCTGTTTCAGTTGATTCCATCCTTCCACTAAAGCAGGAAAGGGAGGATGGTGGCAATGGTGCTGGATGAGTAACTCCCATCATCCCTTGTTATTGCCCAGGCTGGCTGGGGTGGGAGTTGGAGTTCAGCAACTTCTGGAGGGCACAAGGTTCACCACATCTGCTCTTGAAGAGTTCAGGACAACATGCATGAGTTGCTAATGATGAAAAGTGAGGTCCAAGGGACATAAAATGCAGAAAAGTACAAGCAGTGAAATTACTTACTTAACAGTGGTTGTTATTCACAGAACAGCTGATGATGACACAGACATTGGGGCATTGGTAGGCCAATTAACACATATACGATGTGTTAAAAACCTATGTTGAGTCACTCCACAACTGATAGTGCTGAAACTCTTGATGCAATTCAGTGAATTACCAAACACCAACCATTTCATATCCTATGTTTATTTGCATTGTAAGGTAAAGGACCCCTGGACAGTTAAGTCCAGTCAAAGGCAACTATGGGGTGTGGTGCTTGTCTCGTTTCAGGCTGAGGGAGCTGGTGTTTGTCCACAGCTAACTTTCCGGGCAATGCGGCCAGCAAGGCTAAACAGTTTCTGGTGCAATGCAACACTGTGACAGAAGCCAGAGTGCACGGAAACCCTGTTTACCTTCCTGCTGCAGCAGTACCTGTTTATCTACTTGCACTGGTGTGCTTTCGAACTGCTAGATTGGTAGGAGCAGGGACCGAGCAACGGGAGCTCACCCTATCACGCGGATTCAAACTGCCCACCTTCTGATCAGCAAGCCCAAGACACTCAGTGGTTTAGACCACAGTGCCACCTGGTCCCTACCCATTTGCATTGTAGCATTGGTTGGCAAGGGGTCACACCCACACCAGCACTTCCATGTTGCCTTCAAGAGAAGCACTCCCTGTACTGCTTTATTCTGGATTGTTTTATTTGATTATTTTAATGTAGATTGTAAACTGATTTGAGATTTTTTCCCCTTTAAAATATAAAGCAGTATAGATATTACCACTACTACTACTTTAACAGTTGTGGTCCCCCCTCCCCCTCCCCGAATCCTGCGAGCTGTCGTTTATTAAGGGTCCTGAGAGTTGTTAGAAGACCCCCTTGCAGAGCTACAGTTATTAGCACCCTTAACAAACTATGGATCCTGGGATTCTTTTGGGGAAGCTATGACTGTTAAAGTGGTATAAGAACGCTTTAAATGTATGGTGTGGGTGTGGTAGCAGCGCTAGTAACCTGGGCCCACTGCCATGGCAGCACAATCTGATACAGCCAGTTCTCCTGATAAGAAGCTAGTTACTTTTTCTATGAACAAAATCACTAACATTTTTGGGCCAAAAATTAAGGTGAGCCAAGGTTTTCCTCTCTATAGAGCCAGTGTGGTGTAGTGGTTAAGAGCGGTAGTCACGTAATCTGGGAAACCGGGTTCGTGTCTCCGCTCCTCCACATGCAGCTGCTGGGTGACCTTGGGCCAGTCATACTTCTGTGAAGTCTCTCAGCCCCACTCACCTCACAGAGTGTTTGTTGTGGGGGAGGAAGGGAAAGGAGAATGTTAGCCGCTTTGAGACTCCTGAAGGGGAGTGAAAGGCGGGATATCAAATCCAAACTCTTCTTCTTCTTCTTCTTCTTCTATAAATCTTAAATTCATGCTTCCCGCTAGGGAAAATTTCTTTGATATGTTTTCTTGAATTCTCCTCGCCTATCAAAGGTTTTAATCAAAAATTTTCCAGCGCCCACCACTTTACATCTGAGCTTCCTTTTCTGTTTGAGTTAGATCCCTGGAAAGCCAGAATGCTCTAGGAAGGCACACTGGGTGTGTTAATCATTCCATTTGATCCCGGATGGCAGAGCTGGTTTTACTTTTCAGAGGAGAGCAGCTGCTCTTTTCTTTAATTAGCACAAATGATGGCTTGGATGGGAGAGGCACCTGGGCTTCAAATATACTGAATACGTGATTCCTATCTCGAGTTTCCATCTGTTGCATATTGTTTGATAGATGCAGCTACACATTCTTCATTTACACTTTGTTGCTTCATACAACAAAGAAGCTTAGTTTCTATAAGCTTCTTTCCAGCACACTTCACATTACTAAATTAGTCAACTTCACACTTATTTCCTTCTGCTCTAATGAAATTCCACATGGATGTAACCTGATGCAAATAGCCCTTTCAGTATACAAGTCCAATTTTCACAATTCTTCTGATTGCCTCATGTTTAAGGGATTGCACTCTAGTTTTGTCATGCTTTGAGGGCAACATGGGAGTGCTGTCATTATAGCCTGGTGATGTGGTCACATTATTTATTCATTTGCAACATTTATGCTCCATCTACTAGGTGAACTTTTCAGGGCAGCTTTTCTACATGGGCTCCACTATGTGGAGCGGGTGATGCTCACACATTTCCTCTTATGGATTATGTTAATGAAATTGTGATGCAGGTTTTAAAATATTTGTTGATGGACCAGTGACGTTGAACTAACAAAGACTTTTAAAAATTAAGTGGCAGTAGGGGTGCAAAACATAATTTGATTATCCATTATTAGAGGGGGACATAATATATGCTTTGCATGCAGAAGGTGCCAAGTTCACTCCCCAGTATTTCTAGTGAAGCTGCTGACCTTTGTCCTGGACTCTGAAGGGTCACTGCCACCCAGTGGAGACAATGTTGAACTAGTTTTTGTTTTATCTTTTTGTGAAACGCTTTGTTGTTGTTGTTTTTAAGAATCCAGTGGTGTATAAATTTTATGAAGAAAATAAAAATAACTTAATAAATAAGCAGACCTAGTATAAGGCAGCTTCCTATGTTCCATTAATCCCGGTATGATGCCAAATATCAACAGAGAAGTGACAAGCTTAGCCTCTTCCTGCAAAATTGCAGCTGACCCATTTCCCTGTTGATCAGCAAAACACAACTTGCTGTGTAGTTTGTGTTTTGTTGATCAGTAGTTCTAGTGTCCAATACAGGGACCTTCAACTTGTATAAGTTTTTTTGTTTCCCAAGTACGTGTCAATAATAGTCTTAGACTTAGAGGGAGCTGCTTCCCTGTCTGAAACCCTGGAGAGTTGCTGCCAGTCAGTGTAGACAGTACTGAGCTAAATGGACTAAGGAGTCTGATTCAGTATAAGGCAGCTTCCTATGTTTCTTCCAGTCTAGGATAGGCAAAGTACAAAACAGGCCATATACTGAAGGAAGCATTGCTTACCTTAGTTCAGTTGAACTACTAGAGCATGATTTGGTGGATTGGAAATGAGCCATTGGCTCCTCAGCTACCTCCATCTGTACATTTTGCACATGACTTCCTGATCGGTTTGCAGTTTAGTGCTAACCATAGTTTGCTGTGATATCTAAATCTGCAAACTATGGTTAGAGCTTGCTCTCCAACTGCAGCTGGAAGTCAAGCTTTGAAGTGTTAACAATAATTTGCCAGTTTAGACACTGCTCCAGCCTACAGGTAATACTAAACTGAGGCTGAAAGTGAAGCTGTGCATGAGAACAGAACATTTGAACTTAACATATCTTGTCTGACCTCACCCAGAGAATGTTGTCCCTGGGATAATCTGCACATAGACACAAATATATGAAGCCTGCTTAAACTGGGTATGACCACATTGCCAGGTGTGTTTGCAGTGACTTGAGTGAGTTTCGATACCACTGCAAAGCTTTCCGACTACGTATTTGTATGGTTCTCCAATCAGTGTAGCAGCAAGCCACTACCCACAAATGGGTTATCCTGTGAAAACAGCTGCTGTGTGGAATGATTTGAAGTAGTCTCAGTCTGGTGGCTGTAATGTGTGTACTTGCCCTTGGTCACTCATGAGAGGGATCAAGCTATTTTTCCAGTTTAAAGAGGCTCACTAAGAGATAGTATAAGAACCTTGCCTCAAGTCACACAGAAACCAAATCTGCCCAGCCTAATATTTTGCCTCCACATGGAATGGAATGGCAATATCACTCTCATCTTCTGTTACCTGGCTTGTCTGTCATGTTATTGATTTGTGTGTGTGTGTGTGTTTAATAAGCAATCCCACAGGGAGATGTGGATTCTTCTTGCCTGAGAGTCAGGAGTGCCTCTGGGAAATCAATAATTCCACATGAAAAGGTAGAGAGAACCACCTCTTCCCATACCCCAGTGCACACACTTTCTTTCCTCCTCCTCCTCCTCCTCCTCCTCCTCCTCCTCTTCTTCTTCTTCTCTTTCATGTTCTGTTTTCATACTCCAGTGCTAATCCCCAAGGCTCCAAGCCAGGGTGAAATTTCAAAGACTCTCTCTCTTGGCCTGCTATCTTCAGCTTGCCACTCAACTTTGCAGAAAGCTCTAAGTGTAGAAATAAATGGCGCTGTATTTCAGCACCTGTCAGAAAGGAGATTTGCTTTGAGTCTGGGTGGGGGGGGGTCCCCCTCGCCCTCTTCCTTCCATGAAGTTACACTCACAGCCAGTGCTTTTTTTTCTAAAAAAATGTTTAGGGGCACTCACATTTTCCTACTCATATTGAAATACTGCCCCTCAATGAGGCCAAACTTAGATTCACAAAATGTTTAGGGGTATGTGTCCCCCCCAGAAAAAGAGCACTGCTCACAGCTATAGTGAATACGAGTCCAGGGTTCATGTTTGTGCCTTGTTAATAAAGTGTTATTTTCTTTCACCAGAAATGGCCCTTGGCATTGTCGCCTAACCTCACCCTCACAAGTAGGGGTGTAGAGTTGAAACCACTCTGACGGCCACCATGTCTTTGTTACCTCCCCATACACAGGTCTCATTGCACTCCTGTCCCATTGGTTTCCCCTATTTACATTTCTGAGTCTTTTATTTCTGGTCTCTTCTTGTCCACTGCCCTCTCCACTCTCCTGGCTGCCTTCCTTTAGTCATCCTTATCACTCCTCGCTGAGTTTGGCAGTAGCAACATGCAATGCTTTCAACAGCGCACACATGACTTTCACTCCCCCAGCAACCCAAATCAGTGAAAGAGTTGCAAGCACAGGTGGGCTATGGCCAGTGCCAGTTCAGCCACGTGCCTCTGAAACCAGGGAGGAGGATATCCCTTTCAAATGCCTGGTGGCTATATTTAATAGAGATGTTTTAAGGCAGTAAAAGACTTGGGGGGGGGGGGAGGACAGCCCTCTCAAGGTTACAGATGGTGTACATGGTTCTCCGCAGCTCCATTTGATCTTCACAACGACCCTGCAAGGTAGGTAGGGTGGAGAGACTTGGGCTGGCTCAAGGTCACCCACTGAGCTTCATGGTTGAGCAGGGATTCGAACCCTCGTCTCCCAAGTCCTAGTCCCAACACTCGTAACCATTACACCTCACTGACTCAATATTTACAACAAAAATAATATAAATCAAATAGAATTGACTTCAGCAAGGCAACCTGTTGAATTAATTAATTAGTAACTGAACACTAAAGTTAATTGTGTGGCTTAAAAATGAGTGTAAGCTTCAGGAAAATGACTTCTTAGCTGCTTGTGTAACACCAGTTGCACATGACTGTGTTCTTCAGACCTTCTTAGGACCCTGAGGGTTGATTGCAAGGCTGGCCCCTGAAACTGGCTGAAAATAGGTTGGTTGGTTTTAGGTTTGTGGACCTTGTGTTTGTTTTTCTTGTTCCCTAAGCCAAATCTTCCCACTCCCCTCTAATAAAACAAGATAGCTTTGCAGCAGCTGAGCTCTCAGCCCAACCCATGAAGTATCTTTTTTTCTGTAGTGACACACCCAGCCACTGTCATGCTTTCCTAACAACTTGCTTTGTTTGGGTGGAAGGCAGCTGGCGTCCTGTTTCCAATTTCCTCCTTATTTCCAGGACCCACCTTTGCTTTGGGTGTAAAGTGTAAGATTGCATCAATATGCACCCTTGCTTGGGAGTAAGCTCAGGTAGACATACTTCTGAGGGTTGCACTCTTCTGATCCTGCAGAGTGCTAGAGTTTTCTGTTGTGTGTGTGTTTTTAAATCCCCTTTATTATGTGTAATAAAAAACAGGAAAATGCTGAATCATATATATTTTGGGGGATATTGTAAACATATGCAAAAAAGAGAGAGACTTGTTTCTAGCAGATCTATAAAAGCTTTAGCCTGTTCTGTAAATGGAAAATGCAGTACCTGTGTTGTAAATGGATATTTTGTGTTTATTTGTTGAAAAATTAACAGTAAAATATATGTATCTTTGAGGGGGGAAATCCAAATGAAACAGAACTAAGGTCCTCTGAGCGTGAGGAGGTGGGAGAATGCCACTTTGCTTCACACATTATTTTTGTTCATATGCTGCTTCCCTTAAGGAGCTAAAGGCAGCATACCTGTTTTCTCTTCTCTCCCATTTATTTATATGATACAATTGTTGGCTGCCTCATGAAAGCAATGTTCAGTAAAAGGAGAAAAGAAATAAAAACGCCCAATCCCAATTTTGTACATTTTAAAAAGCATTCACAATTCAGCGCAGCGGTAAAACAGCTGCAGCAAGGCAACTTTAACCCTGGCACAGCCATACAAAGCCAACTGTGCAAGCAAAATCCTAATCGCCTCACAGTTTGTCCTCACAGCCACCTTGTGTGGCAGGTTAGGTTGAGAGATGGTGACTAATCCAGGATCACCAAGTGAATTTTGTTGCTGAGCAGGCATTTGAAACTAACTCCAGCCTGACCATTTGACAAATACACAGCTTTGGAGGGGTGTGTATGTACACAGTCAACACTGACAAACGGTGCCCTTCAGCTGAGAAAAATGATACTCACACAAGGCAGAATTCTCACCAACCATGCACAGTAGATTGTTACTGGGGGCAAGTGGGGAAATGTGGCATTTGGGACGCTGCTTAAAGCATAGCCTTACTCCTTGTTCTACACACGGCACACTTATGCTCCACAGTGAGCAACACATCTATAGGGCTAAGGTCTCGCCTGCATTAGAAAACTTATGTGTGCGTGTTTTACCAAAAAGTGGTGTTTTCTATGTGTATAGGCATGCAGTTAGGAGAATAATTTGCATGTTTACATCAGTGCTATACGTGCTGAACTGGAACTTAAAGAAGTTTCGATACTTCTCCTTAATCCGCTAAACTAGTTTCAAGAAGCAGACCAAGTCAGAACATAAAACTGCAAAGATAAAAACTGGCCCCCAAGGCTTAAAAGGTCTGTTCTGTGAAACTTTCACCCTGTTGGCTGCAGTACTTGTGAAACTCCCACAAGGCAGGAGATCTGTTCAGCTTGCTGCTGCCCATCTCTCCACACAAAAGATAAAGTCCTTATCTGGACTCCTACTTAATTCCCTTTGGGGGGAGTTTTGTGTGTTTGGAAGATTGAGGGGGATATGGGCAAAGCAGCTTTAGGTTTTTATTAGGTTTAAAAAATGTGAGGCGGGGTGGGGGTGGGGAAGAGTGACTGACCAATCTTGTTCCACCTTGTCAACAAAATTGGTGATTGTTTACTTTGGCAAGTTCTTTTTAGTTATACTTTGCCCAGCTAGTATAATCCCCTATGATCCTGAATCCTGTTTCAGTTGACAATGTCAAGCTCATGCGCCGTTGTGTTCGAAGCTATTGTTTTCTGTTTTTGATGGCCATTGTGCTCTTAGTGGGGAACAGATCAAACAAAAGTCTGCTTTGTTTGACACATATTACAGTGTGGATTGCACAAACCTACCAGTGTTTCAAAATCCAGGACATTGCTCCCTGCTATTGAATTGTGTCTGTGTGGAAATACTGTTCAGCAATGCAGTTCGGAAAAGGCACTTTTCTGGAGAGATGTAAGAAGCCATTGATTTATGTTCTGATCCATGATCATCACATGCAGCACTGTTTTCCTTCCACTGCAATCTGCCCTCGCTGTCAGCTGCGGCTACATTACATCATGTAATTACTTATGTTGTCATTATGTTCTTCTACATCAGGCATGTCCAACAGGTCGAATGTGATTGACAGGCAGATCGCCTGACGTTCATGGTCAGTCGCGGGGTAGGAGCTGTTTCCTTTGGCAGTGCATCATCAACGTTCATTTTATGATGCGGCAAGTGGAAGCAATGCTGTCTGTAGTGCTGTGTTAAATTGAAAGTGCTGTGTGTTATAGCGATGGACCCCCCCCCCAAAGGATCAAGAACATTGGCTTCTCTTTGCAATATGGGAAAGGGGGATGGCGGAAGACAAGCACTATCACCTTCCTTCCTTCCTTCCTTCCTTCCTTCCTTCCTTCCTTCCTTCCTTCCTTCCTTCCTTCCTTGTCTACCTGTGTGGACTTTATATACAGGCAGCAACCATTTTGCAGTGGGTTCTGTTCCTGGCTCCCGTGTGTGTTGGCAGAGTGTGCATAAGTCCGTTCTGCCCCCATTCCTCTATTTTCCAGGTCCATAAGGACCTGTGTGTTGGTGGTTGCACATTAGTTGGACATGCCTAAAATGGTTGCCGGTAGTGGTGTGCTATGAACTTGTGGGGCTGTCATGGGAGGGTGGAAGATGGTGATGCATTTTTAATTCCCCCCTCCCATTGATTTGAATACTCTGGAGCCTATGCAAAGTTGCACTGTTGATGATGGTGTAGCTGTGGATTGAAAAAGATGTCCCACTCAAATGTCCACCCCATTTTGGCCACTTCTCTCATGTATTTTCACTAGTGGAATAGCTCCATCAGTTCCATCAGTGTATTGGGAGAGTTCCAGCAATGAACACAATGTGCTATATCACAAGTTGTGCCACTGTTGCAGGGTTTCGACTGCATCCTAGGGACCTGTATAGACCTCAGCCTGTAGTTCTCAAGCACAGAATTTCATACCTTTGGTTTTATGTGAGAACAGGTCAATCATTTTTAATTGGAAAGTTGTGGCTTACTTGAACATGTCTGCATTTTTTTTATGCTCTGGGTGGTAGTGAAGTGTTTGCATATCCTAATTTAATAGGCAACCATGGCTACATGATTAAAAACACACACACACACACACACACTGTGCAAATAGCATGGTAAAAAAATAAAAGTCTGATCACTCACTCAGATGACATCTTATTCCATAAAACAATTTGTTCCTAAGATGCTTTGAGGAGTAGTTTAAACTGGAACATCAGATTGCAACTATCTGGTTTGAAGCACTTAATCTAAAGTTGGGTGCAGTTCATGTTATGCAAAATTTATTTTACTTACATAATTTGGAAGATTGAAGTCTGGGTTGGATAAAATGCTGCTGTTCTGCTTGCACAGCAGAACTTTCTCCTCGTTTCCTCTCCTATGCACCCCCCCCAAGACTCTCAGAATCTGCTCCTGAGGGTTGAGGGGACCCTCCAGAGGAGATTTTGAGGTTGCAATGGCAGAGAAGAGGAAGAAGTCCCATTGCACTTGTGCAGCACTGAATACAACACTTTTAATGAATTAACCTGTACAAGCTTTTGCAGTCATCTTTGTCAGGCTAAATTAAGAGTTTAGTGCACAGAGGGAAAGCTCTTGGCCTCTTCAAAACAGGCTCTTTCTATGACTAATGAGCAGATTCGGCAGATAATTACATTTCCTCTGCAATAGCTGTCTCGGCTGAGGCGATATGCTTCTAAATACCAGTTGCTGGAAACTGCAGGAAGGAAGAGTGCTCTTGCACTCAGGTCCTGCTTGCAGGTTTCCCCCAGGCATCCCCCAGGTGGCCACTCTGAGAACAGGATGCTGGACAAGATGGGCCTACCTGATTCAGGTTATCATTGTCTTCATATGCATATGGAAACATAGGAGTGCTAAATCACCTCTTCTGTACTCTTTTTCGCTTGGACAGCACAATTATTCTGTTATTTCGTGAATGGTTCTTGAATGGTAGATCACTACTTTATAACTATCAGTTGATCCTATTAAATAAGGGATGGGGAGCTGTGACCTTCCAGGCTTTGTTAGAACTGCGGTTCCCATCATCTCTGACCTCTGGGTATGCTGGCTGCCGCTGATGGGAGTTGGAGTCCAACAGCATCTGGAAGGCCAGAGACATCCCATCTCTGCATTAAAAGTACTGATACTATTGCTGCTAATTATAATTCCCCCAACCCCCAGCAAATGGACCATAACAGCTATTTGCAGTTGTTTCCTTTTTTATGAGACCCAGTTTGTTACTTAAAAAGGAAGAACAGACTGTCCCCCCCCCCCCAATATTCAGCAGGAAGTTCATCCATTCTTACAGGGTTGCTCAATACAAAGTTCGATGTTGCTACCATCTTCCATTTCCTTTCGCTAAAGTTTAAGGTAAAAAATAATTAGGTTGAAAAAGCCTTTTGACTAAATAAAAGAATAAGGCAGCAGCCTTAGCTGATACCTGTTGTGGACTTGCAAGCTTTCTGCATCCTTTAACTAAGCAAGGGTGTTTAGGCTCCATGTATTTGATTGGATATTTAGCTAACAGCACTGGTTATCCTTCTGGTGACTCCCTTCTCCCACACAGTTACTGCAGCACATGTGATATCTCTTGTTAGTGAAGCTCACCACCCGCCACTCACACATTCACTTTAAAGGTTAGCTCAGCCTTCCCTAACCTGTTGCCTTTCAGATGCTTTTGACTTCAAACCCCAATCACCCTTAGTCAGGTTGGGGAAGACTGGTTTATATCCTGCAGTCAGGCCACTGTGGACTGCTGACATTTATGGCCAACCTGTTTTACTTGTATCTCTATTATCTAGTGATGGAAGATCTTGGAATTCTGCAGCTGCAACTTGCTGCATCTGTTCCACTGATATCAGCCCTGTGGATAAACAGTACTTAGTTATATACCACAAAACCATCTTGATGTGGTTAGGAAAGGCCCACATCAGCCAAACAAGATTACCTCCAAGAATAACCCTAGGAATGTGCCTGTCTCAGCTGTAGGCTCACTGAGTCAGTCACTCTTAAGAGAAAAATGAGACACTTCTCTTCCTGGATAAAAATGTCATGACAGCAAACTCTGGAGTTGAACTATACCTTCATTCTCCTTTGAACAAAAGTAATCTTACCCCTGACTGACCCCAGACAGCCTGAACTCTGTCTACAGGAAAACAAAACATCCTTTAACTCCCACCCTCCTCAAAAAAAGTCACCTTCAATTGGCAGAGAAACAATTTGTCTAAGAAGCATTAAAGCCACAATCTGTTTCTTCATCAGGGTGACTTGCAAATGAGGAAGCCTGATGGTTCTTTCCTCTTCCTTAACTCTCCATGCAGGTAGGTCTTTTCCCTTCCAGCCAGATGCTAGCAGATAGTGTCCAGTGTTCCATGATAGTTAGACTCCTGAGAGAGAACATTAGGCGTCTTTCTTTGAAGGAAAGTTTGCTCTCAAAATCTTAGTGGGTATTCTTCCAACATATCTATTAGGAGCAGCAAAATATAGGGTTCTCAACTGATGGAGATGGCTTAGGGTGTTTCCATACTTCCTTTTAACCCCACTTTTGTGTTGACAGCCACCCACCCATTTGTTTTGGGAATCCAGTTGGAAGAAATGGTTCTCCCAAACATTTATATTTACATCCCTCCCTAGGTGTTATCCTGATGTTTTGAAGTGCTGGTTTGTAGTGATTTTTTTTAGAAGCCATTGTAATCACAGGGCAATTCTTTTACATGTGAACTGATGTAATGCTATTGTGCCTGATTTGGAGTCTGGCTTATGTTAAGCTTGATGGTGGGCACACCTTCCATCCTTCCTTGTTCTGAAATGCTATCCCTTTGCTATGGAGTTCCTGGAGTTGAAAATGTAGTATTTGCCATTTTCAACATAGACTGCATACACACCAGAGTATTAAGGTACATGTCGGTTGCAAAGATCTGATTTTCCTGTGTGTGCTTTATGCACATTTGTTCACTGTGAGCACTTTCAGTTGAATTCCATCTCAATGATTCCTATCCACGTTAGTGAAGGTGCTTGAAGGGATGTATTAGCACTGTATGCTGCCCCCTTTGTGTTGTGCTGAGTTGATCACTACAGATGGTGACAGCAGTCACAAAATTAAAAGACTCCTGCTTCTTGGGAGAAAAGCAATGACAAACCTAGACAGCATCTTTAAAAGCAGAGACATCTCCTTGCCGACAAAGGTCCGTATAGTTAAAGCTATGGTTTTCCCAGTAGTGATGTATGGAAGTGAGAGCTGGACCATAAAGAAGGCTGATTGCCGAAGAATTGATGCTTTTGAATTACGGTGCTGGAGGAGACTCTTGAGAGTCCCACGGACTGCAAGAAGATCAAACCTATCCATTCTTAAGGAAATCAGCCCTGAGTGCTCACTGGAAGGA
Source organism: Podarcis vaucheri (assembly GCF_965113315.1). Lineage (NCBI taxonomy): Eukaryota > Metazoa > Chordata > Lepidosauria > Squamata > Lacertidae > Podarcis > Podarcis vaucheri. Next base: position 47,319,888 of record NC_138763.1, on the reverse strand, counting down.
CAGATCCTGAAGCTGAGGCTCCAATACTTTGGCCAGCTCATGAGAAGAGAAGACTCCCTGGAAAAGACCCTGATGTTGGGAAAGATGGAGGGCACAAGAAGAAGGGGATGAGAGAGGACAAGATGGTTGGACAGTGTTCTCGAAGCTACTAACATGAGTTTGACCAAACTGCGGGAGGCAGTGGAAGACAGGAGTGCCTGGCGTGCTCTGGTCCATGGCGTCACAAAGAGTCGGACACAACTATACGACTAAACAACTAAACAACAACAACAACCTCAGTGTGCCAGCTTCTGAATTTTGAGTAAAAATGGTCCAGGTCTATGTATGCAATAAAGGCTAAAAATAGGGTTGCCATGTGTCCTCTTTCTCTAGGACACGTCCTCTTTTTTATGGGTATATAAAATGAGACTTATTACAGCGAAGTCAGAAAATATGTTCTCTGTTTTGCTCTTCAAATGGCAAACCTAGAACCCAGATTTATAGGATTCTGCATCGTTGCACATCATTCATTATTCATAGTACCATGCAGCCTTTCCAGCTTCAAGATCTCTGCCAATCAGGTGGTCCCATCATATCTACACATCCTTCAGGAACCTGTCCCCTGTTCCTACAGTGCTGGAGGAACATGGTCCCGTATGTGAATGCGCACACACGAACATGGGAGTATTCCTGCCAAAGAACCTGGCAGCAACCCAACTTTTTAAAAAAACAAACAAACTTCTGTCTCCATTATACTGTCATAGTTGAATCTGAAAGCAGGCATTTAAAAAATCTCAAATTTAATATTTTTAGAGATTAAATATTTATCTGCCTTATTATTAAATCACTTTGCCAAATTTTCTATATATTATGAATGTAATGGATGCCATTTGCAATGACCGCACACTGAGTTAAATGTGCAGAAAATGTGTGGTCAGCAGGGAAGGGAGGGTCTTTCCAGAAAGGTTGATACAACCTTCCACTTTGTAAGAACTCATTTTGTTCCAGCAAAGTCCCAGGGATCACAATAAGAGAGTATTTCCAGATCCCCAGGAAACTCCTCTGCTCTATGTATGCCTGTCCATCAAGATGCACGGAGAAGCACAGCAATGTGTGGGAGATAGGTGAGGTCTGCCAACAACCACATTGGATGCTTCATTGAAATAACCTTTCTGGTGGTTCTGAGGCAGCAGTTCTCGTCAGGTGGGTGGTCTGTCTTAGAGGACAGGTGGACCCTGCAGGATTGCTACCCAGAACATGGATGAGGGTCAAACTGTGTGTTCATTTATTATGAAAGTACAAAATAGTTAATTTGGGAATTGCTGGAACTCCAGGCTTTGGTCCTGTCCCAACTCTGATGTAATTCTCCCTGCCCTCTCAGGAACCTTGCCGCTCTTCAACCAAGTTCACTGAACTGTATTTGTAAAAAAATAAAAAATCCTGCCCTTTATCACAGCTGCTCCTGCAGCTTTCAAGATCTGTTACAGCCAGGAAAATAGGTCATGTTGTTGTTGAGGTGGGAGTGGGTAAAGGGGGTGATGGACTTTTGTTCACACTAAATATTTCTTTTGCAGATGCAGCTTCTGGATAAATTCCCTATCGAAGGAGGCCAGAAAGATCCCAAGAAGAGAATCATCCCATTTCTTCCAGGTAACAAACCTTTTGATAAATTTGGACACCTTGTCTTTAAAAGGCCTCTGAGGGAATGAGTAGGCTCATTCACAGGTGTCCAGACCAGGTTTTTTAGGCAGGATGTTTGAAGAAATGCTAATGCTTCAGTTGTTTACTGAATTTACACAAATTGAGGACTCATCTGCCCATCACTTTTGCCCCACGCTTTTTAGGCACAGGTCCACACTTTCCTGGTCCATCTCCAAACACTTTACTTTTTCTCTTTTTGCCCTGCTGTTTCCCCCAGGAAAACCATGTGTGTACTGCACATGACATTAAATTTAAAAGGTTTTATTTCATGATTATGTAAAACTTGGAATTTGGGGTTGTATTCCAAGTAAGTTAGATTAGACCCACTGAAATTAATGAGCCTAATAGTCATGCCCATTAACTTCACTGGGTCTACTCTCAATAGCACTAGCACTGGAGACAACACAATGTCTTCATGGGGGGATGGTATATAGAGGCCTCTCATGATCTGAAGCCCTAATCCGTGGCTCACTTACCTTGTGCATAAATCCCACACTGGTAGAATCTGTCCAGAGAGTTCAGCTGCTTTTAGGCGTGTTTCAAAGGTATTTGAAAATGTATACCAGGGGCTGAAATAACAATGTCAATAAATTAAAACTGAAAGGCAAAGGTTTAGCTCCCTCAGGTCTGCCTTTCTTTTCTGCTTGCTTGTGCACTTCTGGGTCTTAGCAAATAATACCACTCTAATTGTTTAGGTACGAGGAAAAATTATGCGTGCATGAGAGTTTTAGGGAGCCAGGCCAAAAAAATAAAAACAGCCTTTCAACTCCGACATGATTTGTGCAGCAGAGAGGTATATAAATATTGCCATGATTTCCTTTGCAGAGAGTATTTTCATCTGTCTGCACAAAACTGTTCCCAGCTGAACTCACAGAGGAAGAGTTTTGATGACGCTGGGAACTCCAGCTCATTGTTAATTACTGGTGCACATGATCGAGACCATCTTTCTCTTGTTTTATTAGTTGCTAGATGCTTTATGGCAGCTGCCTTGTAGGTTGGCTTATTGAACTGTGCTCCAGAATAAATGGTGTGGTTTGAGGTGGAGGAGGCTTGAAACCCATTAAAAGATTGCCCTTTGTCTTCAGGTGCAGAGTAAGAATAAGCCTTTTCTCCAAGTACAGACCATGAAGGCAAATTTACAGGGAGTGGGATAAGACTTGGGCCAATCTGTTTATTGAGCTCTTGCTCCGACTGATTTGCACAAAGTTTGCAGGGAGGTTTGCATGGCAGAATCATAGAATTGTAGAGTTGGAAGGGGACCCAAGGGTCATCTAGTGCAGGGTGGGCTTGAACCACCAATCTTCTGGTTAACAGCCAGATGCACTGACCCATTGCACCACTAGAGGTGCACATATGCCAATTTTCCATGTAAGCAAATACTGATGATAAAGTTGTGATACTTGCCGGCGAAAGGCTGCCATCATGTTTTCCAGATTCTCTCCAGCCCTGCCGTGATAGGAGATGTCTACTGTTTATTGAACCTTAATTCTACTTTGTGGGGAAATTGTAAAAGGTTGTATTACATTAGCCCACCTTTCCTAGCACATTTTCTTGTTACTTTCTTTTCCACAAAAAGTCCGTTTTTATTTTAGTGTGCGGTTTGTTGCACAAGAGCACCAATTCCACTTTAAATGTGTAACCTGAATTTGCCAGTATGTGATTGAATCCTGCCCACAAAACAGTGACAGTCTGGAAGTGGCCTTGTAAAAATAAATTCTTGCCCTTAGCCATCTTGCCTTTTGGAAAAGCAGTTACTGCACTTATGCAGCAAGAATAGCTACTGTACATATGATCCAGGATATACGGGGCTATGTAAACAGTCAAGCCACCATGTGGTACCTGTCACATAAAAAGCTACAATATGTTCACTCCCTCTAAACCTTCTCCCCAAAAAACTTCTAAAGTGTAAAGTAGGAAATAATGCATTTTCAACTGGTTAGTATGCTGCCTTTGTGTGAAGGAGGGACAGGATCCTGTATTCAAATACTCAGTTGGTTCAACACATAAATTTAGGCAGACTATAGAGACAAGCAGCTAGTAAAGTCTCATGCACAAGCTCTGTTGAAATACCTGCCTGCTCTTTTGGAACTTCACAGAGTGCTGCCCTTTCTATCTGTGTAACTGTTTCATTCTTTCTCACTTCTGGAAGATACTTTCAAGAATTGACCCTTGGTGCTTATTTTGGCAAAACTTGTATCCAATCTCTCATCTGGCTGATAACATAGCCATGAAAAGATTCTAGACCTTATGGGTGCATGATCTCTTGATCAAATTTAGACACACGTGCCACAATGTGTGCCATATCAACCACTGTCCCATCCTCCCTTCATCATCAGAGTTTTATTTAGCTGCTTTTTTAAAAAAAACAGGCTTTGAATCTGTCTACCCATTCACTCTAAACAACTTCAGACCATGAGTGCTGGGTTTATGAGCTGATGAAATTATCTCAGTGAGAATACATTTCAAAGTTCATATTTCATTTCCAGTCCCCTCAGTATCAGTATGTTCTCTCCTTTCCCAACTGTTTAAGATTTCTTTTCTAGCTGCAGAAGACAAAATTCTGCAGTGTAAAGCTTTGAAAAGGAACAGGCCACTCAGGGTGGGGATATTACTTGGCTGAACGTCAGACATCACCAAACAACATTGAATTAATAATAATAATAATAAATAATAAATTTTATTTATATCCCGCCCTCCCCAGCCGAAGCCGGGCTCAGGGCGGCTAACAACAATAAAAATAGTTCAACATTCTAAAACATTCATTATAACATTAATTAAATCAAATTAAAATCAAATTAATGGCAACCATCAAGCAAATTTTTGTGCAGATTGCCAGAGGAGGGGGTCAGGCTGCGCCCTGACAAAAGGCCTGGTGGAACAGCTCTGTCTTGCAGGCCCTGCGGAAGGATGCCAGGTCCTGCAGGGCTCTAGTCTCTTGTGACAGAGCGTTCCACCAGATTGGAGCCGCGGCCGAGAAGGCCCTGGCTCTAGTTGAGGCCAGCCTAACCTCTCTGAGGCCTGGGATCTTTAGGGTGTTTTTATTTGCAGACCGTAAATTTCTCTGTGGGACATACCAGGAGAGGCGGTCCCGTAGGTACGAGGGTCCTAGGCCGTATAGGGCTTTAAAGGTTAAAACCAGCACCTTAAACCTGATCCTGTACTCCACCGGGAGCCAGTGCAGCTGGTACAGCACCGGATGGATATGATCTCGCAGCGAAGACCCCGTAAGGAGTCTCGCTGCGGCATTCTGCACCCGCTGGAGTTTCTGGGTCAGTCTCAAGGGCAGCCCCACGTAGAGCGAGTTACAATAATCCAGTCTGGAGGTGACCGTCGCATGGATCACAGTGGCTAGGTCAGGGCGAGAGAGATAAGGAGCCAACTGCTTAGCCTGGCGGAGATGAAAAAATGCCGCCTTTGTTATAGCTGTAATCTGCGCCTCCATAGAGAGGGAGGTATCGAAGATTACACCCAAACTCTTCACGGATGATGCTGGCACTAATTGCACCCCCGCAAGAGACGGGAGTTGCCCCCTCAATCCCATTAACCTGCTACTTTAATTAGAAAACACCCTGTAGTTTTTACAGTCAAAGCCTTTCTTTTGTTGAAACAAATGCTTGGCGATAAACCTTAATTGAAAATCGAGCAACAAGAAGCTTGTAATAAAATCCTCCTGCTAGGAGAGGCATCAGACTCCTTTCCTGTGAAGGGATGTTGTTGACTGATGGAAGCTTCATACTTGACTCTGCAGTCTTATGTTTCCCGCAGGAAAACATTACTCTGGGGCAATTGGGGTTGTCAGGCATTTGTTTGTTTTGGAACATTTTCTTACTATGCCTGTTAGCTCCCCAAGGCAGCTCCCAGATTAAAAACACAAAAACACAAAAGAAATAATTCATGTGGACGCAATATTGTCAGGAGATTCTGTCTGTACAGTGTAGGAATTGGGCTTTTAGTGTGGTGGCTCCTACCCCTTGGAATTCACCCCATTCAGTATCATATATTCTCTGACTCTGTTGTCTCTTTAGCAACTATCGAAGACCTTAAAGAACATCACTTTTAAGTGGATATTTTTATTCTAATCTGTATCTGTACTGGATTTGAATTACTGTTTTCTGTGTGACATTTTATATATGTTTTGATTGCTGATGTCTTTAATCGCTTTGAAATGTTTCATAAATTGGGCAATTCACAAATCAGATGAAACAAATAAGCAATGAGATAAAAACATTCAGAAAGCTGCACAAGAGGGAGGGGGATATAAAACCACTGGGGCACTTTTTAAAAAAAGTGCATTTCCATAGCAGGAGGTTAGAACAGAATTATGGCATGGCAAAATAAAAAATGTATTTTTAAATTAATTTATCAAAAATTCTATGCTGCTTGGTTGTAACAAAATCTTTAAGCAGTTTACATTAAATATTAAAATTCCGAATAAAAACAGTTAAAAACAAATAATTTAATATGTTTTTAAAAACCATTAAAATCAGCAGTAAACCAACTTTTCACACTTCTGTGTGTCTGGATTGGCTTGCCTAAACAAAAATGTTTTAAGCTGGTGCTGAAAATAATACAGTGAAGATGCTTTCCTGATATCGATAGGCAATAGAGTCCTACTTTGCCACCCAAATAAAGAGAGAGAAGAGACCAAGCAACCAAACCGTAGTTCCACTGTCCGGATGCCACCACTGAGAAGACCTGCCCTCACGTCCCTACCAGGCACACATCTGAAGGTGGTAGAACATGAAGCAGGGCCTCAGATGTTGAATGCCGTATGTGAGCAGGTTCATAATGGAACAGGTGATCCCATGCTGGAGGTGGCCGCCCCAAGCCATTTAGGGCTTTGTAAGGAATAAATTTTACTTTGAATTGTGCTCAGAAATGGATCAGAAGGCAGCTCCAAATAAAGAAGATCTGGTGTGATATCTTCTCAGAGACCATACTGGCAATTGCATCTGTCATTCTGGCATGTGTACAGGGTTGTTTAAATAACGGTGAATACATGTGGTGGTTATGCTTGCCAAAAAAAAGTGTAGGACAGCTCTAACAAAACCTTTCAGGATGCCGGTGATAATTGACTCTGGAGTCTGGCTGCAGCACAAACACCATATTTATTCAAATAAATCTTCCAGTGTTTGTTTTTTTCAACTTTGGCTGCCTGGAGCAATATTAATTTGGAATAAGACTCTAAACTGAAAGCCACACTAATTTCGTTCTGCTCTACTTATTGTGGTCCTTCAACAGGTTCCTTAGTCGGTGGTTAATTTGAATATTTCTTTTTAGGCTATTAGCTTTATGCTTTAAAGTTTAAGCAGTGCTCTTCTCATCTATGCAATTTAATGAGTTCTTCTGAAACTGTGTTTCAAAAAGGGCACAGGTTTTTTCTGGGTTTAAATTAGGTGAAGCCATTATTCCATCCCAGTAGAAAGGTATAATTAAATGCCTTACTTAGTGTCCAATAAATACAAAGATCAAATGTCAATATAATGTTTACATTTCAACAAACAGGATGTTTTCCAAGCAACCATACTGGCATGAATAAGAGGTGTAATAGTCTACAAATCATCATTGTTCTTTTCAAAAAACTGGTTTACCCTCACTATAAGTATGTTGGTATACACATCACTTCCACTGTAAAAAGTTGGTCTGGTTTTCCTTAGACTAATAATAATAATGAATGTAATTACAACAACAGCAGCAATGACAATAGTATCAGGACTTGGCCTTAGTATGTGCTTGAAAATGAAAGAAAATACTTCCTCCTAGACACTCCTGCCAGTTCACCTTTTCCTATCCACCAAAGCACATGCTTAAAACCAAAATGGGTGTGTTAAAATGTGCAAACAAAAATGTTTAATCTTAGCCTCCAAATGTTTTACTTAGCGGAGGCTGCTCCATCCTCAGCCTGCCCTCGGCTAGCCTGCCCCTCTCCTAGCCCTCACCTGTCTACCTTTCTACTGACAGGCCCAGTCTGTCATCTTCCTCCTCCTTAGGCTTAGTGTTGTCCTTCTGAAACTTGGCAGGGAGGAGAATGGGGACAAAACAAGAATTCACTGCCTCTGCCTCTCATTGGCTTTGGCTCCACTTACTGTTGAGGCTTGAGGTTTCCCTCTGATGATTCACAGAGTTGTTTAATGATCAATCTCTCCTCCCAGGGTACTCTGGAAATTGTAGTTCTGTGGGAGGAATAGGGGATCTCTGAACAATTCTTGGCGAGGGCCAGTGCAACAAGTTCTGCCAGCACAGCAGAACTTCTCATTTTCTCCTACCTCCACACACTTCTGTGTGCCCCCCCCCCAAAGGCTCTGGAGGAGCTCTGAAACAGCAGAAAGGATATTGTTCCATTTGACAAGCTGAAATGCTTGTGCGGTCAGAACAATTGCCATAGTGTGATGTTGGATCCCATCCAATGATGCAGGTGCCCCATCACACATACTTTGGGAACAACTGCTTTAAAGAGAGGCAAAAAATTCAACATGTTGAATTATTAGTGGTAGTTAATACATGGAAAGTGTGTGAGAGTAGGTTGGCCACAGAAAAGCTCATCATTGAGCCTTCCTGTGTTTGGTCATGAGACAAGAAGCTCACTTCCTGCTTCAGTTCCCAGTCTAAAAGAGGAGGGTGTTAAAGAACTGCCTCAGAAGACTTGAACCTATGTGGACCTATGTGAACACACAGCCACGACAACTGAAATGGCTGGAGTTAGGTATGCCTAGCACTGCATGGGATTGGGCTGATGATGAGTTAAGAATCATAATGTGCTTTGGATGCTGAAAGCACTGCTGAAATTAATAATGGAAACAATAATACGCTATGCCTAAAGGTAGACAGCCAGTCTCATAAAGAATAGCCAGCCATTCCGAAAATAATTATAAACTGGTTAGTCAACATGAGTTGCCTTTAAAACAGAAGAATGCTGAGTCATGATAGATCACACCACACAATTATTCATGCAGTTGCTGCTTACGGTTGAAGTGAAATGCTAGGTATCGTTTATGTAAATATGCTAGAGCCACAGGCAAAAAGCTGGCTGTGGATTTAGAATAAATATGTGAAGCTTAGTCCCACCTTCTGCCTCTGCATAGCACTCTTCCACCAATAGTACACAACTCCTCTAGTTTCTCAGCAATGCGTAAACTGTTTTCACAGCTTTTCCACCTCCCCTCTCCCTGATTTCTTAACTAGAAATTCCCCCAGCTGTCCTGAAGCATCTAATTCTTTGTATCCCAAAGGCCCTATGCATGGGCATAGCTAGGATTTATGTTAGGAGGAGGGCTTTATGTTGAGGGGGGCAGAATCTCAGTTAGTTAAGTATTTTTATTGATTTACTTGATGGGGGGACAGCAGCCCCCCTGCCCCCCTTGGCTATGCCCATGGCCCCATGGAAGATTTTACCTTTCCCCAAAGGGCAAAGCTGCCCATAAGCTTCCATCACAACAGCTGCATTGAATTTCAGCATTCAGTGGCTTACCATTCCATTTTATCTTCCCAAAGGCATGCAATGGGCAGTGGAGGATGATCTGTTAGGCCAAATGGGACATGACCTCACCAACCTCAATCTGCCTGCCATCTTACTTCCAACCAGTGCAGAGGGTGGTGATGCCTCTCAGCTTCCTCCTCCTTAGTCTCAGTGTTGCCCTTGAAGAATTCAGTAGGGAGGAGGATGGGTCTCCCTGCCTTCCACTCTATCGGTCCCAATGGATACCAGCCATCACCGGCTATGGGTTTCATGGCCAGTGGCAATCTAAGCCATGTGCTCTCCACTACACCCATCTCAAACGTCAAATATTGAAAAATATTCATGGGAGGGGGGAGTAGAGCTTTAGTTAACATCTTTTAAAGAGAAAAGAAAAGTCCAGCTTAAGCTGTGTGATGTCACTGTGAGATGGATGAGAATGTAGAGAGGACTAGGGTATATGGAAGGAGTTTTTCATGTACGGCAGCTCCAAAGAGATTTCTCTAATGAGCAATGAAAGTGCAGAGAGAGTAACAGTGAAGGAAATGAGAGTAACAAGGTAGAATTGTGTTAGAGAAATGAAGGACTGGTTCGTGACTGATACAGGTTGAATTAGTTTCTCTGCCTTGCATTCTAGCCGCCTTCTTACCTTCCCATTTTCCTGGTTCTGGTATGTAGATGAATAGTAATCTTGGAAGCTCCCCATTCCCATGGAAACGAGGAAACACCTCTGTTCCCTCCCCTCACAAAATATTTTTTTTCCCCTGTGTGTTTGCCTTAGCTTTTGTCTAGGGCTCCACCCAGATTCTTCCATCTGGTGAGAGCAATAGGCGGAGAATGTTTAGTGACGCTGGGAACTGCCTTCTTTTCAGCAAGTTTGTAATAGCCTGAATCAGCACTATGTGCATTTCCCCCTAAGTTGTGCCTGGGCTTTGCTTCCATTTGCGTCTCCCTCGTGAGAAACACAGACCTCCTGCCAATGAATTGCATCTCAGGTGGATATATATCATATATTTATTTATTTGTTTGTTTGTTTATTTAAAGCAAGAGGGGTGGGGAGAGCTGTTCAGGTGAATAATGTGGGCTGGTCTGCAGCTACGTAACCGGCTCAGGGACCAAACAGACAAACACAGCTTTATCTTTTTCATATAGCTGAATTGAAGAGTTATTAGAGTTATTATCTAGAATTGAGACCTTGCTCTCTCAGTGTGCTGAAGCACTGAAGTGTGGTGATTTGAGGTTTGTGTGCTTTTGCATTCAGTGTGTGCTTAAGCTGCAGAGATAGAAGCGGGGAGAAAATCTGTTGCTGTGTGTTTTGAGGAACTCAACATACAAATCATCCTTTTTCCACTCCCTTGTCCGTACCTTAAAGAGGCAAAATGCCCAGTTGAGAGGAGTCATAACTGCCAAAATCTGCAAAGAACCCTGATTTGGCTTCTGATAGGAAGCTTTCCAAAGTTCCTAAAATGGACTGGTTTTCAGGTTAACATATCAGATATCTAACATGATTTCTGTATTACCATGGGCAATGGAAAGAGTTTCACAGTACAAAACTCCTGCTCTATTTCTAAAAGAGTTTTCTCATAAATCCCTTTACATTCAGTGGGGCTTGCTCCCAGATAAGTGAGTATATTGGTGCAGCTGAAAATAGTTCAGTGTGCACTTTTTAGGTTTTCGGTTTTCACTTCCCAGCACCTGGCTTAGAGACTGGAGCCAGAGTAGAAATGCAGCGAAGAAGAGCTGGAGACTAATGAACTCAAAAGTTAACCCAGCAAACGATTCAGAGGAGGCTGAGAGGCTTGTATAATCACCGCCGCCTCCTGCTCTATCTGGTTCACTGCTGGTCATTGCTTCCATCTGGATCTACCGTATTTTTCTGTCTATAAGACGACCCCATGTATAAGACTATTTTTGGGGACTCAGTTTTAAGAAAATGGGGGGTGATATATCCGTTCCAAGTAGACCACTGGCAAGAAAGCCACCTAGAGTCCAGATGAGTGGTGCCCTGGCCACTCTAGGCTTCCCACTAAGTCTACTGCCACCTTTGCTCCTGAGGGATGATGGTGGACAATTAGGGAACAAGCCAGGACTCAGGATGGGGTCCAAGGGAGAGAGGAATCAAAGCATCCTGAGTGTCTTGGTCCCCACCCTCAGACAAAAGACTCTAACTATTGGCTTGGGAAATCCTGAAAGTTTTATTACATGATATTTGCATCAGCTCAGGATACAGGTTACAAAGCTTAACAGGCACCAGCAAATGCTAGAATTCATGGCTAGGCTTTAGCACAGATGTTGACCCAACACTTGACACTCCCCTCCTGCTCTACTTTTAAAGGAGTAGGGCAGAGCCCGTTACTTATGTGGTTCACACCCTAAGCTAGAAGACTGAACCTACAGTCCAGCGCTACCCCTACTGAAATGTTTTCATCTATGCAACTATTGAAGGTAGTGAAGCCCTGTTCTATTTTTTGGCATCTGCCCCCTCTACTCAGAGGGCAGTTCTATACATGCCTGCCCAAAAGTAAGTCCTACTGAGTTCATTGGGACTTTTCCCCAAATAAGACTATATAGGATTTTAGTATCATTTCCTTATTGACAGAGAGTGTAGAAGAGAGAATTTTTCTGCTCTTGATACTAAATTTCACATAGTCTTGGATTCTGTTCTTGGAAGTACACTGTGCTGTCAGTAGTACAGCAATTATGCTTTTAAAAGAAAGAAAAATTATATACCAATTTAACTGAATGATGACATTCAGCTGCAGCACACTTCTTGTGTTTGCAATTGCTGATATTAATACTTGTTCCCACATGTTGTTTTTTTTTAAATATAGAATTCTTCCCCCTGCCCCCAAAAAGAATTGTAACTTGAGCATAGTATGCTTAAATACATGGTATTCCATATATTCTTTGTGCAAAATGAGTATCATGTCCTAACTCTGTTGTCAGGAGTTTGTTGAGATACCCATTGGTGCATTCTTTGAATAAAATATCTGAATATTGCAATCTTAGAAGATTCATGGTTTGTGTGCAGTGAGAAGTCAAGGCTGAAGATGTCAGAGCTGGGAAATGTTTTGTACGTGCAGCTTTCAAATGATCCTCTTCAAAGAAATGTCCTCTCGTTTAATTTTAGTTAAGAAGTGTTTGTTGTGAGATAAAGTAGCACTCTGTGCGATGTTAAGAGAGCTCTTGAGGAAAATGAAATATCTTGCCCTGTATACTGTAACAGTAATGGGATTCCCTGGCTGCTCTAAGCATGAAGGGAATGCCTAGTATTCTGATGGGGTGGGGTGGGTGTGAATGGCTATTCTTTAGTGTTCACAAAACGTCTGAATGCAAAACTAAGAGAATGGCTAGGTAGAACAGTTCTCTGCAAAAAGTATTTTTAGATCTTGGACCTTGTATGTTTCAAAGACCAAATTGTTGTTTGATGTGTCACATGACAAACTGATGGTTTGTATTGTCATGTGCAGCCTCCAGGCTACTTAAATGTGGAAGGAGATAGCTTTGGACCTTGTGGAACTGGAAGACATTTAAGCTGCTTGATTTGTTCTACCCTGGAGAGTGGAATAAGCAAGGGAAGCAATTTTGCTCCCCTTTTAAGAGTTAAGCCTCCTCAAGGTGTAAATATTGCAAAGATGTGCCCAAGGCAGCGAAACCTAATGGAGTGACTGGATGGACTTTCCCCAAGAACTATATTTAAACATAGATTAGCTGAAGTGTTTTGTTGTCTTCCAGAAGCATTATGTTTCTCTCAGCACTCTAATGAAACAGAAGGACTGTATGTCAGTTCACCAACAGCTAGCATTCCTGAAAACCTTTATAAATCTACTTATTATTTATTTCCTTGGACTTTGTTCCTTTTGGACTTATTTTTAGACTTGTATTACGTAGGACTGATTGCCACAGTGCCTTTCACGTCTTTCTCTCCAATCAAACATTGCAATAAAATGGATTGCAATATGATTTCTTTTTAATTTCAAGGCACTCTTGACAGTGGGCTACATGAAACAGATTTGCAAAATTTCATAACAGCAATTAAAGTAATAGCAAAAATACCAATGGTGGGATTCAACATTGCACTAATATGATCATTCTGCCAGCACAAGCATTTCTGCTTGCCAACCTTCCCCAGAACAAATGGGCAGGATTTGGGGTTGGGGGGGGGAGAAAGCCCCCTTGTGCTAGAGGGACTTGTTGCTCTAGCTCCCAATAGTGCAGTGATTTAGTTGATCAATCCAAACCCAAGTTCCATTGTGACAAGTCTGGAAGAGGGGGATCTCTGGCTGAACTGGCTGAAATCTCCCATCCTTGCTTATTATGCTTGCAGAAGTCCCCCATGATGAATTCCGCTGGCTTCCTACAGTTTGGATTGCTGCGTAACTGAAGAAACAGAAGTGTATTTCCCACTACACATAACATGCCGGAAGGTCATCCATACACTAAAAATAATTGCACGACATTTCGGTAGGGAATGAAGTGGGGGAAATTATCTTGGATTGGAAATAGGCAATTGGTCTAGAATGGGACACATTTTATTTGGAATAATTCACACAGATTTCAGAGGTGAGTGGCTAAAAAATAATGCTGAAATAAGCTAGGATCTTTAATAGAGATTAGGTATTCTGATGATTTATTAATACTTCAGTTTATGAGAGATGAAGCAGGTTTTCTGATGGATTTCTGTGTGAAAGCTGTTTTTTAAAGAAAAAAATATGTTGACAAACTTAAATCATTGGTGGTTTGGCCCATAAAGCTGATAAGAGCCAATAGGTTTTCCCACCTCTGCCTTTGGCATACACATTAACTGTAGTTACAAGATTATATTCTTGAAAATGCAGCATGAATTGTAGAGGATCCTAATGTAGAGGTGCCCTTGTCCAGTGAATATGCCCTTCTGTTATAACTGCTATTTAAAAATAAGTCCAACCTAGGCCTGTAATCAAGACTGGGCTGTGCCTTTGCAAATTTGTAGGTGAATAGATGTGTATGTAAATGTTTTGCAGTTTGTCTTTTCTGTGTGCTGCTTTCTACTCCAAAGTGCAGTCATTCAAATTTCAGTGTTTGGCTCTTTAATAACAATGAGATCAGAGCTAAAATATAACCTCAGCCTCTTGCAAATTGGCAACATAGCAAAGCAAGTAGTGAAATTATATTTTACTTTGTGACTCCTTCCTTTTGCCAAGGATCAAAGGCCACATACCCTGTGCAGTTTCTTAAGAGTGTAAACCTTAAGAATGAGAAATAGTGTCTGCCCCAAGGTTGCCTAGTAAGTCTAATGGCTGAGATTGGTTTAACGGCATCTGGTGTAAGTACCTTTTTGAAGCTAAGCAAGTCTGAATCTGGCTAGTGCCTGGATGGGAGAGTGCTGGGGAACCCAGTGTATGCTGCCTAGAGCTGAATTATTGAGGAAGGGGTGGAAACATAATAATAACAACTTGAAAATGGTTCTTAAAGAGTTTCCCCAACTCTCTCATAGCCTAGTGCTGAGCAAAATGCATTTTTGCTGTCATATATATCCCAACTTCTGACACATCCTTTTGGAGGGGCGCGAGTGGCGCTGTGGGTTAAACCACAGAGCCTAGGACTTGCCGATCAGAAGGTTGGCGGTTCGAATCCCCGCGACGGGGGTGAGCTCCTGTTGTTCAGTCCCAGCTCCTGCCAACCTAGCAGTTCGAAAGCACGTCAAAGTGCAAGTAGATAAATAGGTACCACTCCGGCGGGAAGGTAAATGGCATTTCCGTGCACTGCTCTGGTTCGCCAGAAGCGGCTTAGTCATGCTGGCCACATGACTCGGAAGCTGTACGCCGGCTCCCTCGGCCAATAAAGCGAGATGAGTGCCGCAATCCCAGAGTCGGTCACGAATGGACCTAATGGTCAGGGGTCCCTTTACCTTTTATATCCCAAACTTTAGTTTGCAATTCAAGTTAGACCTTTCTTTTTCCTGCCTCCCCAGCTCGGATATCGCTGAGCTACCATCCTTCCCCTATCCTAGAATGTGGGCTGTCCTGTTCACCCATTCAGGATCTCCTGGGATCTGTGTATAGTATATCACTGTCACTTCCATAGGCATGATCTCAATCAGCATTAATGCTGGTGCTGTTCTGTTCAGAGGTGGAGCCAGCAGGGTACTCACTGTGTGATGCTAAATTGTGTGATGAGCCATTTCATATTTTCACCCTTAATAACCTTCTAAGCCCTCCTCCCCTTGAAGAGGACAATAGGTGTGAGCACGAGAAAGGATGAATGCTCAGAGTGCAAGGCAGAACAAACTGGTGTTAAGCTGCCAACCATCAGGGGAACTCTTGCTTCCTGTCCAATTATCAAAACAGCTGATCTGTGACATTTTAAGAAAAGGAAAGAGGCAGGGCAGAGAAAAGGGGGAAAGGAAGGAAAGCCCTGACTACATAAATATTTACTTTCCAACAGTGTCACCTCCTCCAGCTTTCCTGGGTTTTAACTCTAGAGCTGTCAGAGTTTGCTGGGAATAACCAGTCTCCAGTCTCCTCTGTGCTGTAAAAACAACTGAATCCTTCCCTGGTGTGGGGCCTCTGTTTAAAGACAGAGAGAACTCTTACCTGCAATACCCTGTGTTAACCACTTGCTTTTTAAGTTTGGGAAGTGTTATTAAAAATTGATAATACTTCTACACAGTCTGGAGATATAGACTCTCTTGATAACTAGTGTGATACATGGGATAGGTTTATCTGCACAGGACCCCGATTAATGACTGTGATCACACATACAGTAGATCACACAGCCTTAAGTGAGTCACATAGCTTGAGCCGATGTGTGTTTACTCTCAAGCACAACTCACTCCCAAGTCTAGTGTGTGTAAGGTAGCAGCTTACAGTGCTGAGTGCAGCTTTCTGGGTTGTTGGGATGAAAAATGGCACCACCGTGAAACGTTTTGTACCCTAAGTGGTGGAGATTAGAGATTATTTATAGTTCTGCTATCTTTGGTGAGAGAAGGACATGTTCGTTAGCCTCAGGTTGGGAAACATAGGATACGACAATATTCCTCCCTTTAGTGCCTCTGACTCTTTTGTGGCTGCCAGAAGATCTAGCCAACAGATTTATCAAAAATACATTGTGGTGATCACAAAAATGGGTGATAAGAGCAGGATGGCCACGGTGGTTGAACTGAACTGGAAGCCCTTATTTAACCTCATTTGCATGTTTTATGATATTGAGATTTGCATAACATCAAGAAGAGGCAGAGTTTTTTGGAATTGCTGAAATGCTTCTAGCCCCAGCCCCGACATTGCCATGCCTCATTGGATCCACTCCAACCTTCTCTGTGGAGAGATGAAGATCTGATCATGGGCACCCATGCACATAGCAGTCACACAGTGCAGGTGCTTAAGAATCTTAATCATATATGCGTGGAGCATCCATGCACCTACAGTTATATACACATATGGATCTCTCTTTAGATTTTTGGCTCCCTGTGGGGACAGGGGTTATTGGAGTTCAACAACATCCGGTGTGGAACTAGTTGGGCACAGTCCTGCTCCCTCTTACATGTTTGCTGTACATATGTCATTTTGGAAATGGGCTCTAGCCACGTAACATTGATTATGGGTGGTTGCCTAGCTGTGTGCTTGTTGAACTTCACATACAAGTTACAGAATTTATTCATCTGAAGTGAATCACAGTTTGACCTGATCAGTGTTCATTTAAAATCACCAAGCTACACCTCTTTCCATATCCATGCATCCTGGTTCATCTGAATGCATTACTTTCCCAGTAGGGATACAGGTGCTGGAAATGAGCCTGCATTTCTGGTGGCAGGGTAGCCCAGCCTCCTGTTTCTGCTACTCAGTAGTGATGCCAAGAGCCTGGGTTTTCTCTCTGACACTCCAGAGGGAAGCTATCTAGCCTTTCTTCTGTGCTCCTCCTTTGAAAGGTTTAAGGATGGATAAAAATGATACATGTTGTTTGCCCTCATCAGCCCAAAGAACTGGCATAATGCAATGCAGATGGTTTGTAAATTTGGCAGTGCTCATTACAAAGTTGAGAGCAGGCTTTGGTAATTTAGGTTAGTCCTGCAATTTACTGTTTTGTACACACTCTTAAAACAGCATGTTCAAGACAATGTGTGTGTCAACATCTGGGTAGACCATATTCTTGCATATCCTCTTTTATAAACAGTAGCAATGATGCCTAAATACAGGGCTTGTACAAACATGCATAAACCAAGAAAATTTATCATCATCTTTGGAAGAAGCTGGGAGGAGGGAAGAAGCACACATCTGGTGACTTGGACAAAAAAAATTGCTGAGCTTAGAGAACCTGTAAGACTGCAGTTCTATAACACTTACCCAGGAACAGAAAAGCATAGGACTGCTCTGCCAGTCAGCCTAGTTTTGCCTTGCATCTAAAATACTGTAACTAAAAGTTGGGGGGAAGTTAGGAAACACTTGTAACACCAGGTGTTGAATGTTTCGGGGTGCTGCTGCCATTTTGTCTCAACATTCGGTAAAGTGGTTTTCTAAGTTGTTTTTTATTCCCTGTCTGCCGGGCATTGCATTGTGTGGGCTAACTTAAAACCTTAGGCTGTTGTTACATAAGTCATGTGTTAGGTCCAAAATGATTCAGACAGTGGTATTATATAGTATTCTGGGACACTTCAGGAATACAGAACCAGGTAAAGAACTACACCAAATTTTCATTCTTTGTTGAAACAAGAGGTGCTTGATTTTCCTAGAATTTGTGCATACTTGGGACATATCTGACAGTCACGTTAAAAGTCATTTGCTCATCATCACAAATGTTGTTTTTGAGGCAACTCCTGATTAGAATGCTTTAGAGATTTGTTTGTTTGTTTAAAAAATAAGTGATTGATGCTTCTTAGTGCCAAGAAATAAAATATTGGCTTACAAACAAACCCCTGTTAACAGAAATTTAGTTATGCATGTTTTGCATTAAGTACCACATGGTGCTTTTTGTTTTGGGCTTGGGTAACATGAAACCTTAGAGATTGCCATAGAAATGTGGAGCTTTGACATCAGTGTAACTTTGCTTCTGTTTTCTGGGCCTTCATAAAACACCACTTCATGGGAATTTCAGACTTCGTTGCTATGTAGATGGCAACCATGAATTTGCCTCAACTCCTGATAATTTGAAACAGTGTTGGGCTTAATTACTTCTTCTGTTTCTGGTCTACCTCTTCTGCTTTATTATTAGATGTCTAAAATGCCATTCAGATAACAGGAGAAGAAATCTTACATGCTATTCCTGGAGTTACTGGAATGCTACAGACAAATACTTACTGAGACACTAAGCTATTCCATGGAAGCTGAGGAGATGCTTTTGCTTTATGCGGTGAAATGAAGGCTGCGATTGATAAATTGGACCCTAGTCCACAAATGTTTATGCCGTAATGCATGTGTTAGTCTTTAAGCTGCCGTAAGACAATTTGTTTTTGACAGAAATGGTTGCCTTTCCTTGGCATATGAAGAGATGTGGTGGGAGGGAGGTTCAGGGGTGTACTGCAACTGATCATCCCATTTTTGGCCATTGCAGCTATTAATCTCTGACAGTTGCCCCAAGTTTCACATGTGCTGGTGGCCACACCAGTAATGAGAAGCAATACAGTCCAGCTAAGGAGAGGGAAAGGGAAATACATTGTCACTGTATGCAGTGAGGACGAGGAGGGGCTCAAATGAATGAGCCTCCCAGAAGCTTGATTTACATGTAGTGGAAAACAGTGGTTTTCTTTTACAAGAATGAGCCACACCAAGCCTGAGGCTCATGTACGGCCTTCTTTTTTGCATTATTTTATTTGCATTGCTTTATTTGGAAGGTCTGTAGCTCAGAGGTGGAACATCTGCTTTCCTTGCAGAAGATCCCAGGTTCTGTCCCCAACACGTCCAGGTAGGATTGAGAGAGACCCTATATGAAATCCTGGAGAGCTGTAGCCACCCAACACTGAGCTAGATGGTCTAATGGCCTGATTCAGTAAACAGCAACTTCTTTTGTTTCTATGTTATACTACGGTTCCTCATGACATCCAAATTCAGGGAACTGTGGTTTTTTTAATCCTATGGCCCTCCAGATGTTGCTGGACTACAAGTCGCATCCTCTTGACCATTGATCATTCTGGCGGGGGCTCATGGGAATTGTTTAATCAGGAGATCAAACCAAGATTGAACTATGATTTCAAATCTTGCTTTCAATAAGCATAGTTTAAAACAAATTTTCCAAGTCTGGGCATCATAGAGAACTGCTGTTAGTTTATCTGAAAATGCAAGTTTTTATCTCCTAATTACAGGCGTGAAAGTGAAGGAGAAAGTGGTGTGTGTGCAAGCCTAAGATTCACCACAGCTTATTCTTGCATCTGGAAACCATGTTTTTAACTAAGCTAGAGACTTAGAAATGCTCTGGCCATTGCTATTCTCCATGAATTTTAATCTTTTAAAAGTGAATCTATACCAGTGACCCATTACAACATCATATGACATTGAATCCCATAGGCCAGTTATTATATATTACTTGGTATGCAGCTCAACCCTATCCATATTTATCCAGAAGAACTGCTGAGTTCAATGTGGCTTACTTCAAATTAAGATTGCATAGAACTGCAGGCATAATGCGACTTTTTGGCAGTGGCTTTCTTTGGATAACCGACCTGAGTTTTGGCATCATGAAATAGAATGTTTTGTTTCTTTCCGCTCTGTGCAAGCTATTCACGACTCTATAAACCTTCATCCTCCTTGGTCATCATTCCACAAATAAAAGGTTCCCTAGCCACATAAGCTTTTCTTCACAAGAACAATGATCCATCTTCCTGATCTTTTTAGCCACTATTTTATGTACTGTCAGCTCTAACAAGATTTTAAATTTTAAAGATTTAAGGATTACAATCTTGTGGAGCAGGTATAATTTACACTACCACAAATCCATCAAGGGCACTTCATTCCCTGGACAGTTGTAGCAGTTCATTTCCTGGAGAGTTGCTATAGTGTTGGAAAGCAAGATTTAGCTGTAAATTAATGGGTGCGCTTAGCAAATACTGTATCTGCATTTTAGATCGAAACACTGTGGTACATGTGCACGTAGAAAACTCACAACTGCAGTGATGGCCACAGCTCCCTTGCCATGTGAACTAGAAACACAGAAATGTTGGGGGGTCTGGTTCCCTTTCAACCCCTCCCCATTTTATGGATCTTCCAAGGAAAATAAGTTGTGGTTATTAGAAATAATACTTAAAATGTATGTATGTGTGCTTGCCTCTCGTTAAATAATTGAGAGAGTTTGATGCTTTTAAATGCAGAAGTGTAAATCCTTTGTCTGTTTATAGAAGAACTGCCTGTCCTTTCTGGTAAATGACTGTTGCCCAATTTTATAAGCTTATGACGTATTTAATGTTTCTACATGTTCATGGATGCCCTTGTGGGAATCTTTTCCTTATAATTTACTTCCAGGTCATTCAACTGACTCACGAATGAATCCCATAGTCATTCTAGTTATCTGAATAATTCTTGTCATATATGAGCTTTTAAAAATATCATTATTCATATTTTTTCAGCCTGCAGCACCCTGCTGTGTATTTAAACTGACTGTTTCCCCAGCTCCACCTTAAGGTGGAAGAGGAGTGAAGGTACAAAATGCAAAAAAAAAAAACCAAGAAAAACCCAAAAACCACCACCACCAGGTAGCAGCTGTCTACTTAGTTGCCTTCCTTACCCATGATCCTCCATGGAAGAGTAGCCCAAGTGCCAGTGTGGTACCCAGGCATAGAAATAGCAACTTATAGAGTAATGGGGTTGGAAGGATTTTCAAAGGTCATCTAGTCCAATCCCTTACCAATGGAGGAAACACACTATTACATTTCCCCATACTTTTCCATTCAGTCTTTGCATCTTAAAAAAGAAAATCTATTTATTTCAAGCATTTATAACCCAGTTTTCAACCAAAAAGACACTCATTCTGCAGGCTTACAATGTAAAAAGAAAAAGAAAAAATGACACTGAAAGGAAAAGGGGTGGGTAGGGAAGGAAAAAAAAGCAAACACAATAGACAATTCTTAAATAGAAGATCTGATGATGGCCAGCTGGCATAGAAATAGGTCAGGGGAAGGAGGCACCTGAGCTGGTTCTTTGGCAAAGCTGATGAAATGAGCCCTGCTTCCAGCTCTCCCACTGAGGTAGCCTGATAGAATGGCTGCTGCCAGTTGAGGGAGAGGAGGCCTGATGGAACTGGTCATTTAGATCACATGCACACATAGGCTTTTGTTTATTTAGGTCATGGACATGAATTTTCTTTTAACTTTCTATGCTTTGTTTTGATAAGTGACATTTTTGAGCATGAGGCACTGTGCATGAGACCGTGCCAGTGATAGAACTCTTCAAAAGTAACATATAACAGTGGTAACAGCTGTAGTTCTTGCTCTGCATGCCAAAGGTCCTGGGTCCATTCCTTGCCATTGCCAGGAGAGTGGGGCTGGGCAAGGCCGAACATCAGGAGAGTCCTTGCCAGTCAGTGCTGACCCAATTTTGCCAAATGAGCCAGTGCTCTGACTTGGTATAATGCAGTTTTCTGTGTTGCTAAGATCTATGTTGACAGTGACGCAACCCTGAGAAAGGGGTGACTGTATGGCAACCAAAAGACTTTCACGACTCTAATTCTAATCACATTTACTACTAAGTAAGTCCCATTTCATTTAACAAGTAAGAAGTAAATATGCTTAGGGTTGTGCTGCACGAAGCTTAGCATTAGAAATAGCTTTACTCCGGTTTCCAGCGGGCTCCCTTGTCACCATTCCCAGAAACATAAACATCCTTCTTTCCATGTCCGTATAAAATCACTACGATGAGGGGAAGGGGATCAGGGCTGGGTTGGGAAAATGAACACAAATCCAGCCAGTGAATGACTCCAGAGTTCAGGAGGGCCTAGAACTGTGCCCAGCCCTGGGACCTTTATGCAGGTTGTTTGGTGGAGTTCTTTTCCACACAGACACACTGCCAAACTGACAGGGTGGCCATCAGTAAGCCCTTTGTGCCTGCAAAAGATCCCAGACGAGTCGACTCCAGTAATACACTGATTCTTGTTAAGATACCTGGCCGAAGGAGCAATTCCGAACGACTCCCATTCTGTGAGACATTCCAGGGACAACATCAGCTTTGTAAGCAAAAGGAGGGGTGGGATTCAGACCCCCTAGAGCTTATCTGCATCAGGGAGTTTTAGTGACACTGACACAGCTGCAAAAGGAGTACTCAAAACATGCCTTATGTGCAAAGGTCCATGAGGAGGTCCAGTTAATTATTTTAGGAGCAAAAAGTACCACAACTGTTATGAGCCACCCTAATGTTTGCTGCACATCAAGAGTCATAGAAAGGCTTTTAAAAGTGGTTTAGGAGTGCTATCCTCTATCTGCAAGCTGAAAACAAGGCTTTTAAAGTATTTTTTAAAAAATAACTTCTGCATATTTTATATCTAAAAGTAATTTAACTCCTTCAGATTCAGGTAGGTAGCCTGACTCAGTCGAAATAATAAAAAAATTAAAAAATTGTCCAGTAGCACCTTAGAGACCAACTAAGTTTGTTCCAGGTATAAGCTTTCGTGTGCATGCACACTTCTTCAGATACACTGAAACAGAAGTCACCAGACCCTTAAATATAGTGGGAGGGTGAGGTGGGGTTTTTTACTACCCTTCTGAGAAAAACCCAGAACAAACTTGGTCTCTAAAGTGCTAGTGGACAATTTGCATTTTTTTTTTTTTGTTTTTGTTTATTTTAACTCCTCCAGTTTGCTTTGAAACCCTTGTATGAGGTTTTTAAAGTACTAGTTTTATAAAATATTTGTGCCTACCATCTGACTTATAGGGTACTTTTAAAGAACCATTTAGTATACCCATCCACACCCACAATGACATTCTTAAAAGTGTGAAGAGAAGAGTTTGAATATATATTTAAACTAAAGGACAACAGCTGTTTTGGCCGTGTGTGTGTGTGTGTGTGTGTGTGTAAGTAAGTAAGTAAGTAATAATGGCACTTCCATCTCCCTACAATTTTAAAGGCACTTGCAGCAGAAGTTCTAAATATTTCAGAGATACCAACAAAATTGTTGAAAAGACAGCCCCTCAACTTTGTAGGGGGGAAATGAGAATGTTTGTGTGTCTATTTTGGCTTCAATGCTATGCAATAAGAACAGAACTTTTTTCTGAGTAAACATTAATAGGATTATTCCACATGACTTGCAAAGTCCCTTTGCAACTGGCCATGAGGCTTTTCTCCAGTTGTCATAGGACTTGAGTGCATGATTCCCGCAAAGTCAGGCTCAAAATGGACTAAGTATTGTTGCTGTGTCAGGTTTGACTGTCAACTGCTGTTCGGTATTTAGTCTGCACCGCTATTCTCAGACATGCTACTTAGCGGCCATACGTTGCTTCTATTTATATGATTTTGGAATTCAGTATATCCCAACCTAACTTTTCCATGGTGATCACTATACTGTTCCGCCCCACCCCCTTTTTGTTATTGCCATTTTTCTCCCAGTGAGCCTGGGCAGGATGGAGAATGGGGCAGCTTCTTCGTTTTCATAAAGAGCCTCCTACAACTAGGCATCAGAAAGGGAGACACACCAAGCATTCAAAGGCTGATTCCAGATGACAGCTATGCCAATCCCTGTTCTGATAGTTGCTGTTCCAAATGCTGTCAGGTTGGGGCTCCCCGTAACCATGTGCAAAACAACTTCAGACTCTTGTGATAACTGCTACCCCTTCAAAGAAGCAGTCTCTGTTTTGCATTTGGGTTTCCAACTACTATTGCTGGAGAAGCCAAGACTTGGAAGCACTCAACAGGCAGCTCTTGTGCTTATTGCATGAGGGTGGCCAGTTATGCATTACCAAAAAAAAGGGGTGCAAAAAGTTCGCATGGGTTCAATTATATGTATGGATGCCGACTTAGAAATAATTACTGTATTTTTGAAATGCAGAAATGCATTGCCTTCCAGTTGGTTTTAGCCCACAATGGGTTTCTCATGATTGTGAATGCAGAATTATAGACACCAGAAGAAGCCAGGCTGAATATAATTTGTGTACATGACCATCTTTGTGAAATTATTTAAAGTAAGTTTTAAAACCATAAAATAGTACACTAAATGTGAAAACGTTTGTGGATGAAAAACCCACCTAAATATGTGGGAAGGGACATTGGGGGGACAGATTGCTTACTGTTAGACAAGCTGTATGGTGGCAGTCTTTGTTCTCCCCCACTCAATTTACAAAATCTAACTGCAGCATATATATTTTGCTGTACAGTACACCTGGACGCAATGATAAGCCACCACTTAGTGTAGTTTCCAGGAGCATTTCAAGCTCCACAGTTTCAAAGCTGCAGGGCTGCCAAATTGGAACTTGGCTTTGTAATTTAAGTAACACATTTATAAATAAAAGCACTCTTGTCTAATAATAAGTACAGGCAACTCTCAACTTACGCAGGAGTTACGTTCTAGGGATAGTGCATAAAGCCAATATCACATAAAGTTAAAACACATTGGGTTCCATGGCAGGAGGTATTGCCATAGTCTTTTTTCTTCTTCTGGACATCCACCCCCTTAATTTTTTAATTTTTTTTTTTGCCAAGCATGTAAACCTGAATGTGCGTAAATTAAATCTGTATATGTTGAGAGTTTCCTGTACCTCAAAAGTGCTGCAATATTGTCTGTATGACTATTAAAATCAGATGTTGTTAAAGTATTTCCCAGTGTCTGATTTTACCAGACTTTACCCCAGACAGTTCTTCTAATAGAGGACTCATTGGTGTAAAGCAGGATACAAATGTCCCTATGAGCTTATGCAGGTTTGAAAGTAAGTCCCATCCAGTTCAATGGGACTTACTCCCAACTGCACATATACGATTTCTGTCAAATGTTTTAAAGAAAGAAAATAGATGGAGGATAGGATTACAACTGGGTTACTTCTACACTTAGGATTCCAGTGAAAGATTCAAGATAAATACCATGTCTTATTTGCCATGCTAGTTCCAAATAAAGCCATGAGGGGATTTTCTTCAAAATGGACAGGATGCGATTGATATCCCTAGTGGAAAATTGTTCAAGACACATGTACTCATAAATTATGGAATAAGAGATCCTGTTACCAGCCCATCTGTGTCTCCTAAAATAGCAATAAGAAGATAATTGTATTAACAGCCTTTCTTGGTGTATTTTGTGCTGTATTATTGACAGAGGCTATAAGCTGGTTTTGTTCCAATTAAGAAGTGCAACATATGCCTTTTGGTGATTTTTTCCTGTGACATTTTTGGGTAGCAATCTCGTAAAATCAGAGGCTTTGTTTGAAATGAAAATGACAACATTGTTTCATAGTATAGCCATTTTCTTCAAAATAGTGTATCCTCTGTATTTTAAAGCATGCATATCCTTTAAAAAAACACCTGCCCATATCTATGGGAAACCATATATTATTTTTTCTCCCAACTATATGAAATAATTGCTCCTATGGACAGCCTATCTCTTCCTGTCTGCACCCTTCCTCTTTTGAATGGAAGAAACACTGGTTCAGACCTATCCGCATTGCTTGATGCTAAAATCTGAGCTGCTAGAACCTTAGACACACAGACTGATTTGTGCTGGACTTAAAGGGTAGTTTTATCTAAAAAGATTTGCACTGACTTTGAATGGAAGCTACTTGAAAATCCTGCCTCTAAATTCAAAAGGCAAGCGTGCCTTTATTTGTGGGTTTAAAATGCTTTCATACAGCACATCCGGTCCATACAGTCCACACACCCTTCAGATGTGGAAAGGCAGGAGAGTGCTCAGCTGAGCTCTCAGTGTGCTTTGTTCATAGGCCTGTGAGGAGGATGGCATCTATCCATCATCAGGATGGAAATGGAGACCTCAAGTCTACAAACCTGACCACCCTTTGAGGGTTATGTGAGGTTCTTGGTGTCAGGATTCTGTAAACGATGGCCAGCCTGCATAGCACAGCAGCACAAGGGAACAAAGGCAGGCAGTATTTGGGGAGTTGTTGCTTCTCTTTGGCTGTGCTTGGAAAGAAGGCCCAGCTTGTTTGGGCTAGTGTTTTTCTAGCAGCCTGTCCAGTGCGACTGCCTTATGCTCTGAAATTCAGATGCAATTATTCAAGATCCAAAAGAACATTTGTCAGTTCACAATCCTCCTTCTAAGTTTTACTAGTATTCATTTATATATAAAAAAGCTGTCACATATCCTGTACTTTCTTATATAGTGAAAAATTCTATAACTATGGAGAAAGCAGGAGGCAGATCCTGCTGTCATTTTTGCTTAGGACACTTTTCCTTTCAAGGGGGGAAGTAATTGGCTAGAACAACAATCCCTGAGTGAGCTTCTTAATGCTTTTGCTTTCGTTGGGGGAAAGGCTGTTGAAATGTGACGGCTCTGTGTGGCCTGAATGGGTTCATTCTGACACAGGCACTTTCCTTAATAACAGCAGATTCTCTTATGTGAGCTGAAGTGTAGTTATTTTGCAGTTAAGCTTTCATTTTGATTTTTTCCTGTTTTGGAGGCTGAAGTAAGAATAGCCTGCATAGTAAATGGTTAACAGGTTTCAGAAGGTGATAGCTACCTTATTCCAAACCAGACCATTGTTCTACAGTGACTGGAAGCAGCTCTTGAGAGACTCCAACAGGGGTCCGACACAGCCTCGGTTGGAAATGCTGGCAACTGAACCTGGGACTTTTGGCATTCAAAGTATCCTTGGGCTCTATGGTGATGAATAATGCAGCAAGAAGTCCATGCTAGTTGTGTTTAGGAAGATGTTTTCTCAGGAAAGGATTAGGGTCCTCTGGAACCTTGATCTTCCATTGGTTCTTCACCTCCCCAAGCATTAGTTGCTATACTTAAAGGGCCTGTAAGTTATTTTGCAGTGTGGGAGAGAATGCAAGGGAATCATCTTCAGACTGCAATGATGATGGAAGAGCCACATCCTCAGGCTGGGAATGCTGAGGTCTCCCCCTTGAGCAGGACAACTAGGGCAGCATCTGAAGCAGAGTTCTCTACAGGCCAGCTCTATACATGCTACATACACACCATACATTTATGGTTCATCTCTCATGGAGCTACAATTACCATCACCATTAACAGTTCCCAGAATTGTTTGGGAAGGGTGGATGGTCCAACCATAGTCATGGACACTGTTCCTTCTTTCCTGCCTATTCTTAAAGAATTATCAAGAAAGGACAGCAGGAGGCATGGGAGAGCAGGTTCATTGAGTGTCATTTAAGATACTGCAATTGTGTATGTCCCTAACATACTGTAAAAAACATGTTCTGTAACTGCAAAAGTTATGATTCCCACCTGACTATAAGGCTTCATGTCAGGTTTCTGGCGAAGGCCTGTTGAGTAGCATCTCTTGACTTATATAACAGCATTCCTGCCCTGTCTACTGCACATGCAGTCAAAACTTGGGTTTGTTTTTTGTTTTGTTTTTACTTCAAGGAGTTATCAGAGAGATGATGCAAGAAGTCTTTAATTTATCCTGTAAAACTGTAAGAAGGGAATCTTTTTGGATGCATTTTCAGTTGGTATATTTGTGCAGCTCCTTGGCTATTGGTTACACTGTGATGAGAAGGATGAAGTTGACATTCTGTCAACAAAACACTCTCTGTGTCTCCCCACCCCTGCTTTCCTCTTGTTGATGTCCAAGTGGCTTCAGACAGCTTGCCTATAATGGCCATTTGTGAATTTTATTGTATGTAACAGAGGCTTGAGTGTTTGTTCTCCTGCAGAGTGATGGAAGGAATTTCATGGTGAGAAGCATAAAGGAAGTTTGTTTCCCAGTACCAATTGTAGATCTGTGCTCCTCCAGTGCCTAAAAATGACTACAGATAAGAGAAGAAATATATTTCTTTAAAGCAGGGTGGTGGTAGTGGTGTTATAGCTCCCCCTCTCCTATTTATACATCCCTATACAGACATGGTGGGACGCAGGTGGCGCTGTGGGTAAAAGCCTCAGCACCTAGGGCTTGCCGATCGAAAGGTTGGCGGTTCGAATCCTGCGGCGGGGTGCGCTCCCGTCGTTCGGTCCCAGCGCCTGCCAACCTAACAGTTCAAAAGCACCCCCGGGTGCAAGTAGATAAATAGGGACCGCTTACAAGCGGGAAGGTAAACGGCGTTTCCGTGTGCGGCTCTGGTTCGCCAGTGCAGCGATGTCACGCTGGCCACGTGACCCGGAAGTGTCTTCGGACAGCGCTGGCCCCCGGCCTCTTGAGTGAGATGGGCGCACAACCCTAGAGTCTGGCAAGACTGGCCCGTACGGGCAGGGGTACCTTTACCTTTTATACAGACATGGTGCAACAACGTTAGGAACAATTCTCCATTTAAAAATCAGATCTAATCATACAGCTCTAAGGAAGGCTTAATGATGCATTCAACCAGCAAGTCAATTAGAGTTGTGCCAGATGAACTCCCTTCCTGATGGTGGACCAATACAGATCATCATAAATCTCTTGGCAATAAATGGGGATATTTGATCTTCCCAGGTCTTCAAGAAATCTTTAAACAGTAGCTTGAATTTCCCTGTGACGGAAATGATTGTACACAAGAGGCTAACATAAAAATGTATGCACTAAAAACTCAAAGCAGTTTCTGTGCTGGAATAAATCATTCAAATTAGGCACATTTCAAAAAAAAATTAAAATTGGGATTTTGCAAGGTTGTGTGTGCATGTTTGTGGAAAGGAAGCGGTAGTATGTGGGGGAAATGCTATAGCTGAAAATGCAATGCCTGGACCAAAATTACCGTATTTTTCGCCCTATAGGATGCACTTTTCCCCCTCCAAAAATGAAGGGGAAATGTGTGTGCGTCCTATGGGGCGAATGCAGGCTCCTTGGCTTCAGCGATAGCAACCGAAGCCTCCGAAGCCTGCGCTCCGGAGGCTTTGCGTTGCTTTCGCTGAAGCCATGAGAGTCTGCTCTTTGAGGCTGGCAGTGGGGGAAAGCAGTGCTTCCCCCCATCGCCAGCCCCACAATCTGGGTCGAAAAGCAAGCAGGAGCCGCGCAGCCTTTAAAGAGCGTGCCGCTCTTGGGGGCTTTTCCCCAAGGAGGGAGAAGGGACTGACTTGCCGAGTCAGTCCCTTCTCCCTCCTGTGGGCTTTTGTGGGAGATGGGGGAATTCCCCTACCTCCCGCAAAAGCACGCAGAAGCCGCGCACTCTTTAAAGGCTGTGTGGCTTCTGCTGGCTTTTCTACAAGGTGGGCGAATTCCCCCACCTCGTAGAAAAGCCTGCAGGATGCCGCACACCCTTTAAAGAGTGCGCCGCTCTTGGGGGCTTTTCCCCTAGGAGGGAGAAGGGACTGACTGGCCTTTCAGTCCCTTCTCCCTCCTGGTCGAAAAGCCCGCAGGAGTCGTGCGCGGCTCCTGTGGGCTTTTGCGGGAAGTGGGGGAATTTCGCCACCTCTCGCAAAAGCAGGGAGAAGGTCTTGAAGTAGCGCACAGGCTGCGTGCAGCCTGTCTGCTGCTCCCAGAGCTGCGGGGGGGGATCATATTTTTTCCCTTGATTCCCCCCCCTGAAAACTAGGTGCACCCTATGGACCGGTGCGCCCTATAGGGCGAAAAATTCGGGACTTATTTCTCTCTCTCAGTGGTGGCCGGTGTCCATTGGGGCTGATAGGGCTTCTTTTTCTTCTTTGGCGATCACTCGCAGCCGAGTAAGATTGTCTTCCATAAACATGGTTTTAAAAATGAGTCCGTAAGTGACCGTGGAGACCAATTCTGGATCCACATGTCCTTTCACAGTGGGGACATTGGTTTCCGGGTGGGAGTTGATCACGGTGTGGATTTGCCAAGGCAGGGAGATCAACAGTAAGTGGAGACCAAGTGGTAGAGCCAGTGCTATTTTTCTAGAAAAGGAGGTGTCAGAACTCACCATGAACACCTCCCTTTTTCTCTTATAATGGCAATGGCGCATACCTGAGAGGTGCCAGAATTGAGTTCCGATGAGTTCTGGCTGAAAAAAGCCCTGGGTGAAGTCAAATAGTTCTGGTTTTGTCCCCATCCTTCTCCTCCTCCCGCCTGCTGAGTTCTCCAGGGGCAATAATGGTTAAATCATTAATCCCTGCCTTTCTCCTGAACTGGGTATGGTGTGGGGTCTTTTTGTCAGCCAAAATGGTCTACAGATGACTTACCAATTTCTCTTCCACTAGAGAGCGAGAGCAGCAGCAGCAGCAGCAGCATTTAAAGAATGAATGCAGATATGGCATATCCTAGAACCTCACCCCATCCTTTTTATTTTATTCTATTTTGTTTTATTACTCTGTTCCACACATAACATTACACTTGCCTTGTTTCTCATGTCCAAACCTTGTATCTATTATGGTACTTTGGAGCTGTTGGCAGGAATGAGCCTCCTTGTAAACTGTCTGCTTAGTGAAGTTGAATTACAAGTTCAGGAGGCCTTTCATGTGTTCCACATCTATGGCTGCTTTATATTTTGTAAAATATGGTCGCCACCAGTCTGGTTTTCACTTTGTGGCTTGGATTAGAAACTGGGGAATGGGAGTCGTTCACAATCCACACTGTCTCCACAGACGCATTATTAAAACTTCTGCTTAGCTTGCCCAGCACACCAGTTAGTTGGAATGCTTAAAAAGTGGGGGCTGTTGTATTGTAAAAACCGTAATGACCACCACAACCCCGCAAAATTAGGATGTTTTTATAGTGTCCTTCTGTGCAGCAGTTTGAAAGGAGGATGTTTGCCCTAAGCTAAGCCTCACATTCCTGGTCCCATATTGCGAGAAAAACCAAGGCATGTATCCCATGTTGCCTTGTGTTGGTGTAGTGGAATGAGAAGTGAAGCAAAACTTACACATGATTTATGCAGTTTAATCCCCCAGTTTAATCCTCCCTTCGTTTAGCCTGACAGTTCTTCTTAATCACACCCAGACCCACTGAATTGATATTTTGCCAGCTACTGAGGGGTGCTGGAATGCATTCTCTTATCCTCCAAAGAGACAGCAAGTATTGTTAGAGCAGCCAGCACCAGCCAGCTGTTGATGAGAACCTGGTCCTGATCCTGCAAACATGTGCAACCCTTGAAATAGATGCAGGGTTATTACAGTATCCAACCTGGAAGTTACCAGCTCATAGACAATCGTGATCAGGCTTTCCTGCTTCATTTTTCAGGCCCTACTAAGCTGTCTTTGTAGGATCTAGTCAGAATGGATGGTTCTGTATGTATTATTCTCCAGCCATCTGGTGCAGCTGCTTCCAGGCAGGGTGGTTCAGACAGTAGAACACCAGGGTCCTGCATTCAGTCCTCACTGTTCTGAGCCCTGATTCCTTACACCAGGGGTCAGCAAACTTTTTCAGCAGGGGGCCGGTCCACTGTCCCTCAGACCTTGTGGGGGGCCAGACTATATTTTTTTGGGGGGGAAGAATGAATTCCTATGCCCCACAAATAACCCAGAGATGCATTTTAAATAAAAGAACACATTCTACTCATGTAAAAACACCAGGCAGGCCCCACAAATAACCTAAAGATGCATTTTAAATAAAAGAACACATTCTACTCATGTAAAAACATGCTGATTCCCAGACCGTCCATTGGCTGGATTTAGAAGGCGATTGGGCTGGATCCGGCCCCTGGGCCTTAGTTTGCCTATCCATGCTTACACTTTTGACTGGGTACCGATAAGCCTTATTTCACACATTTTCTAGAGTGTGAAAAAGTGTAACAAATCCAAACTGTCAGACCTCTTGTTCTGCCACAAGCCTCACTCATTTAGAGATGGCATTATGAAGAGATCCACCTTTCTAACCTTTTTCTTCACACCTGGGCTCAAACAGTCAAAGTGTTGTCTAGGAGGCACCTGCTCAATTTCTACATCCTCTTCCCCCCCCTAGGTAAAATCCTATTCCGGAGAAGTCACATTCGAGATGTCGCTGTGAAGAGGCTACGGCCTATTGATGACTATTGCAGGGTAAGAATTCTTATCTTCTTAGGAGAGTGATAACTGACAAAACACAATGAGAGATGGTCACCCAAGCATATTTAGAGGGGAATGGGACTGTTTTAGCTTACTGGTATGTCTACAGAGTTTTGCTCTCACACAAACAAAAGATGCATAGTTGAATTAACTGTAATCTGAATCTGAAAAATAAAGGAAGATGAAAATGGTGCTTACCCTTCAGAATGCGCCCTTTGAGTTCCAGTGGTGTGTAGTGGAAAATGACATATATAATATAGTCCTCTCTCTTAAGTGATGTCAACATCCCTATGACATTTAATTATTTCTTAAATAACTCCTGTGGCAATGTGTTCCCATCCCATCATAATCTAGAACATCCAGTGTTACACAGTTCTTGTTAAATAGTGGGTAGACATAGCTGACGATGCAGCAATTTCTCCAAAGCAGCTCTTTATTTGTAAGCTGGAATAGAACTGAACAGCAAACAGCTCAGCTGGCCTGCTTTTATAGGCAGCCGGCTGTCAACATTGTAGCGACAACAACCCAGGGTTTCCTGCCTAAAGTAACTGACGTGGACCTGAGTGAAAACTATATACACGATACTCCTGGTGGCCAGAGTGAGAACTTCAATACATAACAGTTCTACAGAAGACTCCCATGGTATTTTTCAAAGTATTTCCTTTCTTCTTAAAAGTAACTATTTACATGATTGATCACCTTGACCCAGTGCCTGCAGGAGGGCATGTTCATTCAGTATTATTTCTAATGGAAGAAGGAAAGAAAGAGGACGCTTAATAGGTATACCTGAGCTATAGAGCTTTATAGGTCAAAGACCAGAGAGGAT
Source organism: Podarcis vaucheri (assembly GCF_965113315.1). Taxonomy (NCBI): domain Eukaryota; kingdom Metazoa; phylum Chordata; class Lepidosauria; order Squamata; family Lacertidae; genus Podarcis; species Podarcis vaucheri. The sequence goes on along the minus strand of NC_138763.1, from coordinate 47,287,006 downwards.
CCTGGAGCTGGAATCCTTGGAGGTTCACTCCTGTGAGGTTGCCAGCTACTACATCTAGAAACTGTGGTTTTTCAAAGTAAGTTACAAAGGCCTGCTGCTCCTTAAAACCAAACTGTCTCTTCTGTTGCTTCACTCTGGCTGCAAATCCTATGCACATTTACTTTTGAGTAAACTCCGTAAAATTCAGTGGGGCTTGCTTCTCAGTCACCATACACATAATTGGGCCCCTTTCACAATCATCGTGTTGTGTTTTCAAAATAGTACTTATTTATTTAAAGGATTTTTTTACTCCACTGTTCAGCCAAATATGCACACAATTAATATAAATGCTGTTTGTATTAGAATGGTGTGTGTGTGTGCATGTATCCTCATTCTTTTGGATCCTGATCATATGAACAAAGGCTCGAAGAGTATCAGGAAGTAACCAGTCTGCATTAATTGATCTTATAAATGCCCTCACTGAGCATGGTTAAACAGAGGCAAAGACATGATGCCCATGGTGTTAGCACTTGCTGACTAATAGAGGGTCAAATAGGGTCTCTAAAATTAGTTCAGCTTCTGCTCCCCTCCCCCTTCCCCCAGTATAGTTTTAGGCAAAATAATGTGGTAGAAGCGTATTGATAGCAACATGCATCAAAGTTCTAAGAGCTTGAGACCCAAAGAAAAGATAGCATTAATTCTCAACCCTCTGGCTAGGGAAAACGGAACTAAAACCTTATCTTATGAGATCAAGCCTTTTGTGCAACAATTGATGCAGTGTCTGGCAAATGAAGGCGTAATGGCTGTAACCACGTGTACTCACACTGTATCCTTCACATTAATCGTTCAAACAGGAACTGTGCAAAACATGCGCATATGAAATAACGTCATGGGTTCACTGAACAGACGTGCTGCTCAGAAAGCAGGAATTCACTCCAAGATTGTAGAGGTGGCCTCTGACCCCACCCAGAAAGCAGACATTGGTTACTTATCTAAGATGCAATTGTTTGAGAAGCAGACAGTCCCTTACTGGGGGGAGGGACGTGTCTGAGAAATACATGCTTGAGAAATTGTTATATCATTTATGGCTGTGATAACGAAGGCTACCTAACTGCTAGTCAGTATTCATCTTGGCCTTGTTTACTATCTGTGTCAGTGGAATCTACCAAAGTGAAGTCAGGCTCCTTTTGTTCTTAAAAATTCTAATCGATACTGAACGAAGTACAAGCTTCAGCTTGACATGGAGATTGTGTGTGTATGTGTGTGTCTATATTGATTGAGTGTTAGCAGGGCTGTTCCATCGACAACACTGTAGTTATTAAAAAAGCAGCAGTCCTTTGTCTACTGAGATTCACAGTTGATTCTTTGAACTCACATGATATGGAATGTGATCATGCAAATGCCCACTAATTAGAGACATCATATTATGTCCAGTGTACAAGTCAGCTAGGGTGGCATGGTGAAAAAGAGGGAGGCCCTTGCACCTCTGATAGTGAATTTCAGCAGGTGTAGCTTGCATGGCAATGTGATTTATCACGACATACAAACACAGCCCTTTTTGCTAACACACACAATGCTGCTCCAGTTACAGTGGTGCTCTGTGGGATGTAGTGCAACTAACATGCACTGGGACTTGTATGATTGGACCCAAAGTTAGGGAATAATATGCCAGGAAATATTTGTGCCTCTTACAAAATAAATAAAAGAAAACAAACCGGAACATAGACAGTGAAAAAGAGAATTTGAAGGGGTGGCCGAAAGGTTTGCAGTGTAACTCCACTCTGGTTAGCCTCAGAACTCTTCAGCTGCCCCTTGGCTTGTACCGCCGACCTTTCGATCGGCAAGCCCTCTGCGATTTAGACCACAGCGCCATCCGCGTCCCCCGACATGGAATTGGTACCAGGCTATATTTGGTCACATCAAATCATTTTTCCAAATTATGCCCTAGAAAAAGCAGATATGGAATTTATTTTATTCAGCAGAAAGAAGCAATGCAAATCAAAATACACCAATCTCTGCATATAGAGAAACTCATGGCAAATATTACTTTCAAAATCAGATCTGCTGTATAGCTGACTGGAATCTTTGAAAGTGAAGAACAGGAGATGCCCAGGCTACCTCTGCTCAGCAGACCTCCCAAGAACCCGTGTGATGTGTTTCATAGCCATACAGCTGCTAAAGTAAATACTCAACTTTGATAATGAGGCTCTTTCTGGCACCGTAATGGAAGTCTTTCCAGAGGCAAGTTGAGGATCAGGCACAGTAAGGGATCTATCTTTTCATGTATATAAACACAAACAACAGAACTCTGAATGTTTTGCCTGGTAATCAGCAAGACTGCGTGAGCTGCGCTTGTAAATATTTCTTACCCACTGGAATTTATCTCCCTGGATCATTTTCCTGTTAGCAAACTTGGCATTATTTTTGTGTGAATTGGCATTATTTGGCATTATTTTTGTGTGAATTCCTGCTTGGCAGGGGGTTGGACTCGATGGCCCTTGTGGTCTCTTCCAACTCTATGATTCTATGATTCTATGAACTCTTCCAGGGCCCATCTGAAGCAGCTTTCTTCTTTCATCTTTGCAGTTTCCCCCAATCTGAAATAATGAGCTACTTCTTCATAGGCTTTCTATACCAGACACATTTCATTCTTTAGTAAGGGTTCTCAACTGTTGTGGTCACATAAAACCTCTCTAAATGTGTTTGCAATGTATCTTGCACTGTTAATGCATATAATGCCTTTTCCATTCTTATTTGCCAAAACATTTAATTCCATTTGTTAAGCCAGTAGCGTCTTTTCTACCTTGTCCATTCCCCTTCTCCATGCCCCCGTCCTCTGCTACTTAATTCCTTCTGATGTCCTTCTGGATCATTCAGACCAAAGTCTCTTTAGCCCAGTAGCCTGATCCAACAAGATAAATAAATAAGCATTAAAAAGCCTTTGCCCCCTAATAGAATTACACTTCCCAAGGGAACGACTCCAAAACCACTTGAGCCCAGAATGTAGAGGCACTTGCAGAATGTGGTTCCGTGAGTATCATTGACACCTTTCGATAGTGCCTATTAAATCAGTACTTGATGAGTGACAATTTTCCCACTCTGATGTCCCTGCCGTTTTGTGAGCTTTTAAAAAGCATTTGAGATTTCAAAACAACAATATTCCCCAAACTCTTTAGAGGCTGTTTGCTCCCGCTCCCTCCACTCAAGTGCTACAGGGATCTTGTAGCCTTTTGAAAAATTGACAAATGTGAGCAGGGCTACGTAGCCTTTACTCTCACAGCAATGTCTTGACATTTCATTAACCTTTTCCTTAGGGGGAAAAAACCTCCTATGAAATGGTGTGTTCATCTTCACCAGTCGCAAAGTACATATATCTTCTGTTTTGAAGTAAAAGAAGCAAACTGATATAGCTGTCACTTACAACAAAGCTATTGCTTGCAGCCCAGCCCCACTGTATTGTGTAAGGACAATTTGCACTACTGGTGCTGTGTGAGGCTAGCTCAATTGCAGAAACCATCTACACAGGTTCTATTCAGATGTCATGCTGTCCAGTCGTCCAACAAAGTCTTGGGGACAAGCTTTGCATGAACTAACTCTTTCCTCACCTTTCTTCCTATAAGCAGGCCCATTTTAATGGAACACTTACTGGTTTGTCAGACTACAAACTGGTTTGAATTTCCAGACCAAAATTGCAAATTCAAATTTAAACTTTGATTTGCAATCCTTATTTGGCTCATAAAATCAGGATGTGTTTCATTAAACCAAGCACTGAAGGGGAAAGGAGAGGAGGGATTATGCATATACAATGTCTGATCCTGCAAACCATGGATTGGATTAACACAGGCACCTGAATGCAAACACAGGGATCTCGGAGTGCCCTTGCATGGTTGTGGGCCATACCAGCTTTTATAGTTTCAGCAATTCCTTCCTATTGGTTATATGGAAACAATACCAGTATTTCACACAATTAATGAAAATATTTACCTCTAATCACCATGCACAGAAGTAAAACAACATAAAAGGTTCTGGGATTTTTTTCGGCTCCTAGTGCAGGCAGGAAGCCATGAAAAAGAAGGAAATATGGAGGTCTTCTAACAGTCGGGGTAGACTTTCTTAACTCCTGTGCCAAGAAAATCATATCATAAATCGTGGATATAATCACAGTCAAGCCCACATTTTCAAATCACATCATGGCAATATAATTGCAGTCAAACTGATCTTCTGTCTTTATGATTAATTTTAATTGATCCTATCCACTGCATGGTTTCCCCCCCGTAATATGTATATGCACCACTTAGACGCTTGGGTGATTACGTAAACAGTATATAAACAGGTGACGTAAATAAACAAACCTTATCAAATTGCATTAAATAATGGAAAGGATTTTTTTTTCAAACATGAAAGGCAACCAACAAGATCAACAACATAAAGAAACAATGAAAAGCAATTGCTTAAAAAAAATGCACCATCACAGAACAAGGTATCAGAGTACTATAAATCAGGCACATAGTAAAAGAGTTACCGTAGATCTAAGTTTGCTAGTCCTAATTGGTAGGACATTCAAATTGCCAAGACCTATCTAGAGAAAAAAACCAATTAAAAAAATCTGCTTTTACATCCAGATAAACCAGGCAACCTCATTCTGGTGAATGGGTTTATAAGAAGTCTGAGAAGATTTGGTTATACTGAACTCTTTGGTGACAACCTGTCTCAGGGCTTACCCATACTTTTCCCCGGGGAAAACCACTCTTTAGCTCTCAATAGGAGCGAACAGCAATTGGGTTTTCCATGGATTTCCATTTGTTTCTATTTAGAGCTAAAGAGCAGGTTTTCCTTGGGAAAGGAGCAGGGTAAGGGAAAAACCTCTCAGACCCATACTTAGAAAGCATTGGTCAAACAGAAAACCTCTCAGACATGTGCTTTATAGGCACGTGAGAAGCAGTAGTGTGGACGAGCCCTTAGAAAAAATAGTAAAAAAAACTCCTACCCATTATCCTTGCTGATTTGTTTAAATCTCTTTGCAATCTGGGAAGTCAAAATTGTTGTGTCTGATCCTGTGCATAAACACCAGCCATTGGAAATTGGAAGGAAGTATTCCTAATACCTTTTTTGAAAAATAAATAAATAATAGAAGTGGATCACCATGGCATCATTTTGCACAGGATAATGATCAAAGGATATCTGAACCTTTCATCAAGACTCAAAACCATGATGCACAACAGTGCTCTTGGAACAGGATATAAATCTCAAGTAAATTAATTGGTTGGAGGCATTGGGAAGTATAAAATGGCACCTTGCCCATCTATAACTACAATAGGTCAAATGTTCAAAGTTGTAGTAAAGCATCTTTAAGTGAATTATGAAATGAGTGAGATTATAAGGACTCTGTTTTTTTAACAAAACATTAAACAAGAATAGTATAGGTATGTTTTGACCCAGAACAGCTAGCGTTTGTGCGTATTTAAATATAGAGCATAAGATTCTTTCTTCTTTTGTACCAGCTAATGATACCACTACAAGAGAGGGTGTCTTTCTCTTTGAAAATTCCCCATCGCTAAGGACTAGTCTACATTTCTGCTTGTCCCGTGCCTAGAAAGGGACGACCAACTAAAGCAGGCTTTTTCAACCTTTTGGTCTCAAGGTGTTGCTGGACTACACCTCCCATCACCCCTGACCTGTGGCCATGCTGCCTGGGGATGATGGGGATTGTGGTGTAACAACATCTGGGGCCCAAGGTTGGGGAATATTGAACAAGGATCGACAGCTGTGAATCTGCTTGAAGACCAAGTTTATAAGTCCAGTTTGTGTTTTTATGTCATCCTGTTTTTATTCACTAACATTTCTGGGTTGATATGATCCAAAACTTTTTTTTTTTTGGGAAAAAATTCTTGTTACTTGGCATATTTTTAAAAACTGACTTTCCCTTATATATATTTAAAAACAGGCATTGGTGAAGCTTCCCCCTCACATTTCACAGTGTGATGAAGTCTTTCAGTTCTTTGAGACCAGACCAGAGGACCTAAACCCTCCTAAAGAGTAAGTTCCATTGTTGCTTTTGCTGCTGCACTTCTCCAATTTTGTTAGCGAGGAAGGAAGCTAAAGGTCATTGCATTTTATCGCATCCAGAGGATGGAAGAACACTTGGTTTTATTTTAAGCTTTTAATTCCCAGGGAAATGAGACTATAATTTGGCACATGTAAGTCTGTGTGTGTGCGCGCGCTTATGCAAGGGGAAAATTGAAACAAACTTGGCATCTGTTTAATCATAGGTCAGAGGACAGAACTTTTCTCGCTTTGTTAGTTTGCCTAATTGTGTTCTTCCAAGGAATCATTAAAGTCATAAAAGTATTGGCTTTATCAGCTGAAGGAAATCCTGCCAGTTAAAATATCAAGTTTTAATCACCGTCTACCTTACCAGATATACTCATGCTCAAAGATGATTTGCAAGGCTTTGATTATGATCCGTGACGGATACAATATCCGGAGAGCCTATTTTTTGGAAGCCGAAAGCAAAATCAATCACACCAAGAGAGCAGATTGTGCTGGATGCAGAAGAGAAATATACCTACCATTCTGCTGAATTACCAATAACTATATTATTTGTGTTATATATCTCCTCCCAGCAGACTGTAATTAGCAGGGGTTCCCCCCCCCTACCCCCCAATGTGGGGCTCAAACGCACAACTCTCAGATCAAGTGTCTCATGCTCTACCAAATGAGCTATCCTTTCTGGCCTCCTAGTACTCTGTCAACCCAACAAAAGGGCATCAAGTGTACCTAGGAAGGTTGTGAATGTTCCTCTGCCTCATCTGTATTGCAGCTGCTTACTAGTGGGATTCAGCTACCAGGCGATATAAAGCTAAATTACACATTATGTATGTCCAAATATTTTCATTTTAAAACAGCAGTAAGTGGGGGTGGAGGGATTGGAGCAGTAGTGCTGGAGTAAATTCGAACTACTGTCTTCATGCTGTTTTCCTGACCTAATTTCACCTGCAAAGCTGTGGTTAGCTCTACAGGATTTTTTTCTCCTCATATATTTTCTGCAACTTTGGGAGTATTTCAGTTGGGAACAGGTATGTGGGCCCTGTTCTGATCAGATTTTAAATGATGAACCCTAAATCCTTGGAAGTGGTTGAGCACCTATGAAGCTAACTAGCTAAACAAACAAACAAACAAACAAACAAAAAACAAGGTAATCAAAATGTTATGCATCTAAAGGGATACCTAATTCAAAATATTGTGATTGGACAGGAAGCCAGTTGTGCATGAAATCTGACATTTCACCAGCAGATGCAATGAAATTGCCTCCCCTCCCCTTCTCCCTGCAGTCGCCATACCTCACTATCTACTTCAGAGGGGTCCTCCAAGCCTTCAGAGTATATTTTAAGGGCACATGGGCAGATTCCTGGAGTAGGGCAGGAAGAATGAGCCCTGTTTACACAAATTGAAATACATTGTGCAAATAGATCACTACAGTTGGTTGTCACGCTGCATCGCTAATTCCATAATGTTCTGCATAAGAAAGGTAGTTCTATTCACCTATGCACTCTGCTTTCAAGAAAAAGAAATATGCCTGTTTCTGAAAATTGCTTTTGCACTTATTGATCTGCTCTCTGGTTTCCAGCAATGTAATTGATATCTTTGGAGATCTGAACTGTTTTACCATGCTATATAATTGAATTTATATTGGCAGTCCAGCCAGATGTTCTCATCCTGACCTAGAGGTAGAAGGAGGTTATCAGACACCAACATTCCTCTTACATGCAAAGATTTATTTATGTATTTAAAAATGGGAGGGAGTGGAGCCCTTTATGCCCCAAGTGCATGCATGATCATACACCTTTTGAGTGACTGAATAAAAACTGATTTTCCAGGCAACACACACACACACACACACACACACACACACACACACGTATTGTTTATAAAACTGCAGGTGACTAGCGCCATCTCATGAGAAGCATTTCCCCTTTTGTCTGACATAAGTTAGAGATGCCACTTCTGAGAAGGTGACTTCTGTGATACATAAACATACATAATCATCAGTGAAAGAAAGATTGGGCTGTATCTCACTCACACTCAGAGCAAACCCACTGAAATCAATGCACTTGTTAGTTATGAGTGATTTTAAGCCCACTGGATCTACTCCAAGTGTGACCTACTTTGACATAACGCTGTCCTTCAAAAAAGCTTTTTTATTATTCATATGTAAAGCTACACAGTTTTAATTGATTAATACAATTCATGATTAATTCATAACATTTATTGAATAGAAAAGATGCCCCTATTTTGTATCTGAGCTTATCTGTTAAACTCCTCATATATTCTGTACATGCTATTTGTAAGAAAAGCACTCAGTAGCCTGGTTCAGATGTAATAACAAACCATGATTGGTGCAATGCATACAAGCTTTTAAAGACCCTTGAGCTCATGCTTTCTCTCTTCGCCCTACAGGCTGAAATTTCTTCCCTCCCTTCCTTGTTTGTGGCAAACCACTGTCTGCCACTTTGTACAAACCTGCAAAACTGTCTGCAAAACTTAATGCCACAAACTAGGATTGCAAACCATGGCTTGATCCTGGTTTCCATACTGGTTTGTAGGACAAGACAAACCATGGTTTGCTGGTTCAGATGAAATTGCGAACAATGCCTGAAGCTAGGAGGGGATCCTGTCATGAAAGGAAAGGGGAAGGAGCCTGTGAGCCTGAGGTCTCATCCACACTTTGGCTTGGCCTGTATTTTGATCATATTGTGTATTAATTCCTCTGGGTCCAAGAGCTTTTCTTGTTGTTCCATAGCTGTGCATTGGAAAAATCTGATCTTACCCACTCAATTGAAGTTTGGTTAAGCAAAATCTCTCTTCAGATTTTGCACACATCTGAAAAGATCCAACTCAGTGGGTAAGATCGTATTTCTGCAAGGGACAGTCACATAACAATGCAAAAAGCTTTCAGACTAGGGTGAATTAATTGGTACACAATACAATCAAAATACGGGTGAAGCAAAACTGTGGATGAGCCCTGTGTGAGGCTCAAGTCTCCCTCATGTGGCACTAAGCTGTGGTTTGGCATTATGTCTCAAACACCCCAGTATCTCTAAATTATTTCTTCTTCAAAGAAAATATCCGAACAAGGCCACATTCTTTTCTTTTTTTAAAAAAAAAGTTTTAATTTCTTTTAAGATAAGTAGGTAGCTTTTAGGTGCTTTAAAGAATATCGTATCCAAGAGATAAATGTCAAAAACTGCTTGGTAAAGTCACCACCACATCATCAGTCTCTCTGCCTGTCTGCACTGATGGTCTTTGATGCACTCTGGCCCCCAGAAACACAAACAGCAGATCAAATAACCTCATGTTTTGACTCAAAACGACAGGCAGCTTATCAAACTATCAGAGCTTCTGATTTAATTGAAATTTCACAGATAACCCTAGACCTGATTTTCAGAACGGGGCCTCAGCTACCAGAGGAAATGCCATTATGACTGTGATCATGTTAGAGAAAAGATTGTTCTAGCAGAACACAAGATTGAGATAATGGCCATGGCAGTGAGTGAGGAAGCCGGCCTAAAAGCATGGGGCAAAGGAGGAAGCTAGGGAGAGGAAAGCATGAGGCAGCTGAGACAATGGGGTGAACAGGATGAGTGCTCAAGTTATCAAGGAGGGAAGGGAGAGACGAACATGACTAGGATTCTATTAAACATCTTGAACACCCCCAAAGCACTAAATAAATACTTCATGTTGCGATATAGGTCAGTTTGATGTACTCATGTTGAATTCATGTGATCTATTAAGCATGGGCAGCTGTGGAAGGGCTGAGTAAGAACGTTTACTTTGCAGAGGCACCTCCTTGGAATGTGAAAACCAGGGTTCAAGCCATTCAGTTTGTGACTCTCATATCCTTGGAAGTGGCACTAAGTATTCTAGCCTAAGCCAATGAAGGGCAACTGCAAGAGTCAGCTGTGGTATATATCCCATATTCAAGAGATTTCAACACCCTCCTCAGAAGGCAGACATCAAAGCATTGTGGTGAACCTCAGGATATTTTATCTGTCCAATTGCATTTGCTTTTAATTAGAGTCTTGTGGGTTCTCTGAAAAATTGTCAGGAAACCACTGGAAACTACTTGCTGGTAATCCGACCTCCCTATTACTTTAAAAAAGATTGTAGGCTTAAAGTTAGAACCAAAAGCGATTGCTTTGTTAAATTATGATGGGGAATCCAATGACTTGGAGTAGAGAATGGCACATTGGGAAGCAGAATTTTAAGAACTTAACAGTTCTTAAAAGACAGCATGGTTATATTGACAATATGGTCCATCTGTTTCAAGAATGTTAAGTGAAAATGTTAAGCATCTTTCATCATGAGAATTCTCATTACCAATATGTAAAGTTGGGGTCATTGTAAAATATGTTAATTAACCATGTGTCTGTGTGTGAAGCTGCCCCAGTTTAAGTAATATTAAACTCTATGACATCCTAATTATATGCTCCTAAGGCAACAATACACCAAATGAATAAACATCACAATATAAGTACCATCAGAAAAAAATGCATGGTAAGTTTCTTGTTTCCACTTTTAAGATTCTTCAACTACTTGTGATGGTTAGATCAAAAGAAGCGGAAGAGGGTGATTAATCTTCTTCAAATGATCCTGATTTTGCAGTAGACCCTTAGATATGGGACCTGAATATGTGTACACATGCACTTGTCTTGTTGGGTAAGGCCTTTAATCTGTTAATCTTTTCCCCCCACTGAGTGGTGGTGGAAATATCACAGCACAGCTGAGCTCCATTCTTGCAAACTTCCTTTAGGCTGCCCAGAAGCATAAAAGACAAGCTTCCATTGTTCTCTTATTCCATCTCAATACACAGATCAAGTCCCTGTTGTTCAGATAGCGATGAGGCTAAAGCCATTAAAATGCATGTCTTCACAGCAGGCTGTAAAAGGCTAGAAATGGATCATGAAATCTGGACATACAAGTGGCTCCATCTAAAGAGTTTTATTTCTCCCAGTCCTTCTTTAAAAAAAATTCACCTGCATAGACTAGTGACTGGCCCTGTTTGAAGGAATGGAATCACCTGAATTAAATTTAAGAGCCCCTTCTGAGAAAAGTTTGTGAGCATTTTAAGGAGCATCAGAAACTAGACAGATGAGTGATCCTTGAATTCATTGGGGAGCTAGAACAAGTGGTGGAAAAAGAAGTAGATCAAGGAGAATAGGAGATTAAAAGGTAGTTTTCAGACTTCCGAGAGGCAGTGCTTGCCTTTTCCAGATGGAAATATCAAAGAGGCCCTGATAGTGAAGTGTGTGTTATGATGCTTGCAGCAGATGAGGAACAGACATTCTGCAAGTTTGTGTGTTGGTGTTTCTAGATGTACGGGGAAATAAATATTTTTCAAACTTCAGCTTTAATTTTTATGAGATTAATTCCCCGAGTCTATTACACCTAAAAATGTTTTTTCCCATTTCATTGATGGATTTGCCACTTTCATTACTCTTCCTGCAAACTGGGTACTGTAGTTTGTTGAGGGTGCTCGGAATTGTAGCTCTGTGGGGGGGAAACTACAGTTCCCAAGATTCTTTGAAGAAGTCATATGCTTTAAATGCATGGTGTGTGTGTAACTTTTTGGAGACAGAGGGAAATGGATGGCTATCCCAATGCATTCTGATCGTGAGAATATATAAATTGCAGAATTTGGGTTCATGATTCATCTATGGGGAAATAACTACAAATGTATTTTAGTGGATTTGTTTGTTCTCTCTACTATTGTACATATTGATCTTTTAGAAACTTTTACTGTGGGCCAACCCCACAAAAAGTGTCATTGAACACCGCCAGGGCTTCGTCTGTAAGCTTTCCATGTGCATTTAGATGTACTTAGTACATAACCTGACCCATTTCTGTGTAACACTTGCATGCCAGCAGCAAACATGCCCAGGCCATCAGACTTGGTATGCTAATACTGTACAGAAATCAGACATTGAATATGGTAAATATGTCTGGGTTGCACATGCAGAGCTTACATGGGCAAGGGCTGTGCCCTATGGCCTCAACACTCTGCCAAGTTTATTAACACAACCCCACTTTTATTTATTTGGCTCAGGTATTAGTCACCCTTCCAACAAGAGCTCAGGGCAACTCGCAACCTATTGTGCACAAAAAGCTGCCTAAGGTTGTGCATAGTAAAATGTAACGCTAAAATCACCCTGCTTGCCTGTTTCTCTTTCCCATGACCTTAGCTGGGGGTTGGGCTTGTTTTTGGGAGGGGGGTGGAACAGAGTTTTAATGCTATGCTATATATGTTTAATGATGTCCATATGGATTTGTGGGCTCAGGAATTAAATACATAATAGCTCCCGATGACATAACATGGAAATACAACTCCTACAGTGCCAGTGTGTAGACATTAAAGGGTTATTAATAAAAATGAACACTTTAAATAGAAAAACAAGCTTACCGGCACAGACTTGGCTTCTAGCCCATCTCTGAGTGGCAGTGGGGGAAAGGAGGATTGAAAAATGCACTCTTTACCTAGGTCAGTGTATGTAAATGAACATCTTTTGTACCATTTGGTGCTTAATTTTTTATAGGGGATGCCTGGGGCTTTTAAAGTTTTCAACCGGAGTACAAACAGAAAGATGATAAAGGGGGTTGAGGAATGATATTCAGCCAAGCACTGAACATTTCAGTTGCATGTTACAGGGGAGATTTTGACATTTCAATATTAAGCATTCATGTTTGGTTTGGCAGAACTGTCCAGAAGGTTAGATCTTAACTTGTCAGAAAGCAAGATGCACTTTGTTTCCAGGTGAGCCAGGAAAATAACAGTGTGCACCATTTGAACATGACCTATAAGAAAGTTGCATCTGGTCTGCAAGAAAACTAGTGCCAAACAAAACCAAATTACAAAAACCCAACTGAAAATACAGTATTTACCTTGAGAATAACAAATGCTTGTACTCTTCTCCAACCTCTGCTTCTTCGTGTCTACTTTTGGGTCTGGAAGGAGTCATATTTTAGTGGGATAAAATATATGAAGTACCCCATTGCACTGATGCACGTAACAGTCTTCCTCATCCTGGCATTGTGGATACAATGCCAACTAAACATGCCCCCTCTTCTTCATTCCCCTTCCCTAGCCATGCACAGCTTTGCAGCACACATAACCAGCTATGCCTTTTCCGTTCCTTCACAGGTGCAGCATGCATCTGTAGAGATGATCCAGTATTGAGGGGAGACTTAATGAGGTTGCAGCAGCACAATCTCTCCACACACAGCCCACTTCCCTACATAGTATTTTCCAGGAAATAGGATAAGGCTGTAAAGTTGCTCTTTCATTAGGTCCACACATTTAACCGGTGGTGAAGGCCATCGCTGGCGGATAAAACATTGAACAAGTCCATGCATCAGGGTGAAATGACTTGCCTCAGTCAGCACCTGTGTGGGGGCTGAAGGCAGGAACGGTGTGTTATTGGTGCAGCAAGGCTTTTAGAAAGTGTTGGCCTTGGGGGCGGGGAAGCAGTTGGACTCCACTCAGCTATCGCTGAGTATTCCTTTGACTGTGGTATGTTCACTTTTAAATAAGTTATAGGCCCAAGTTATATTTACTTCTGGACTTTTACTCTGTGGTAATGGCTGGGCAATGTGCACTTCTGCACAGGTGTGCACAGTCACTTTACTGGAACCCCCATTTTGAGGACACAAGGTGGTCATGGCTGGATATCCCTGTCAAGCAAGTTTTGTGATACTATCCAGCATTTACCGGTAATATGTGCCCAGCAGAAAACCACAATATTGCCACCAACTGAAAAGGGTTGCCAGAAAAACTTCCAAGACATTCCTGGAACAGAATGGGTAAATTTAAAGAAAAGAGAAGAAACCTCTTGATTTTCTTTTACTAGGTCAAAGCCATTCTTGGGAGTTGGGCCTTCAAAACTAAAGGCAGTTAGTTTCCTTTTTAAAATCATGCAGAACATATGGGAATTGGGTTGTTTCTGCCAACTTTCCCCCTCTCTGGAACCAAAATCTTCCCAGGGATTGTTCCTAATAGAATAAGGCTGGGGGTGGGGAGGGGAGAGAAAGCCTGATGTGACTCATACAGCTGCAGCAGAAACAACAGAAATAAAATGCCTCTTTTCTTGAGAGCCATCGTCTTTCTAATAGTTTCAGTTCAACTGGAAACCATTAATGATGTTGTTTCAATCAGCCATTCAAAGAGCACCGGTGGGCAGGGGATAGCAACAGGAGAGAGAGAGTGTGTTACCCCAGTTTTGGTCATAGAAATTAATTAGCAAAGACAAGAATGGAACATGGTGAGTTGTGATTGTTTATTCTCTGCATGGTGAAGCTTAAGAGGGATTTCTTTCTTCTTTGGCAATCACTCGTAGCCAAGTAAGATTGTCTTCCATGAACACAGTCTTAACCGTGAGTCCGTAAGTGACTGTGGAGGCCAATTCTGGATCCACACATCCTTCCACAGTGGGGACATAGGTTTCTGGATGGGAGTTGGTCACAGTGAGGGTTTGCCAAACATGTCTTGCTCTTAGCTCATTTCTCCTTTTTGCCCTGAGTCCGTGCTTCCTCAAAGTCCATGACACCTTTGGTAAAGGCTGTTCAGGTTCTCTTGATGCTTCTTTTCAAAGCGACAGATAGAATTTTGAAGAGTAACACTTCCAGGGGGAGAAATCATATTCTTGAATGCTCCTCTATGTAAAAAAAAGAGAAAAGTACAGTACAGAAAACAACAGCTCCTTTAATGTAGCAAAGTGGCACACTGGAGTGCGAGGTTTAGTGCATCATTGGCTCAGTCCTCGGCAACACCTTGCCACTAGAGATTCAGTGAGCACCTTCTGTGCCAACTTCTAAACACCAGCTGGAAACTTCTGTATTCCTCCAGGCCTTTGCAAGCAATTAAGAGTATTAAGAGTACATCCTCCACAATGGTCTATTGATGTTTGCTTTTAATTTCTTAATTCTTAATTTCTTTAATTTCTCAGTCTGACATCAATACCAGGGAAGATTCTGGAGCAGATCATTAAGCAAACAGTCTGTGAGCACCTAGAAAGGAATGCTGTGATCACCAATAGTCAGCATGGATTTCTGAAAAATAAGTCATGTCAGACTAACCTGATCTCGTTTTTTGACAGAATTACAAGCCTGGTAGATGAAGGGAACGCAGTGGATGTAGCCTACCTTGATTTCAGCAAGGCATTTGACAAGGTGCCCCATGATATTCTTGTAAAGAAGCTGGTAAAATGCGGTCTTGACTATGCTACCACTCAGTGGATTTGTAACTGGCTGACTGACCGAACCCAAAGGGTTCTCATCAATGGTTCCTCTTCATCCTGGAGAAGAGTGACTAGTGGGGTGCCACAGGGTTCTGTCTTGGGCCCGGTCTTATTCAACATCTTTATCAATGACTTGGATGATGGACTCAAGGGCATCCTGATCAAATTTGCAGATGACACCAAACTGGGAGGGGTGGCTAACACCCCAGAGGACAGGATCACACTTCAAAACGACCTTGACAGATTAGAGAACTGGGCAAAAACAAACAAGATGAATTTTAACAGGGAGAAATGTAAAGTATTGCACTTGGGCAAAAAAAATGAGAGGCACAAATACAAGATGGGGGACACCTGGCTTGAGAGCAGTACATGTGAAAAGGATCTAGGAGTCTTGGTGGACCATAAACTTGACATGAGCCAACAGTGTGACGCGGCAGCTAAAAAAGCCAATGCAATTCTGGGCTGCATCAATAGGAGTATAGCATCTAGATCAAGGGAAGTAATAGTGCCACTGTATTCTGCTCTGGTCAGACCTCACCTGGAGTACTGTGTCCAGTTTTGGGCACCACAATTCAAGAAGGACACTGACAAACTGGAACATGTCCAGAGGAGGGCAACCAAAATGGTCAAAGGCCTGGAAACGATGCCTTATGAGGAACGGCTAAGGGAGCTGGGCATGTTTAGCCTGGAGAAGAGGAGGTTAAGGGGTGATATGATAGCCATGTTCAAATATATAAAAGGATGTCACATAGAGGAGGGAGAAAGGTTGTTTTCTGCTGCTCCAGAGAAGCGGACACGGAGCAATGGATCCAAACTACAAGAAAGAAGATTCCACCTAAACATTAGGAAGAACTTCCTGACAGTAAGAGCTGTTCGACAGTGGAATTTGCTGCCAAGGAGTGTGGTGGAGTCTCCTACTTTGGAGGTCTTTAAGCAGAGGCTTGACAACCATATGTCAGGAGTGCTCTGATGGTGTTTCCTGCTTGGCAGGGGGTTGGACTCGATGGCCCTTGTGGTCTCTTCCAACTCTATGATTCTATGATTCTTTTTGCTTTTAACTTTTTACAAATTTATTGTTTGCTTTATGTTTTTATATTGTTGCAAACCGCTGTGATATATTTTTATGATACAGCAGTATATAAATATTTTTCTTTAAGTAAGTACATAAATGGGATTCCTTGGGATTTATTTATTATTTGCCCCAGGCAGGGCAAGTAAATATTCCAAATAAATAAACAAATAAATAAATAAATACACACGCACACACACACATAGTTAACATACACACCCTCTGAGGAATGGTGGCCAGGAGAGTGCTGCTGGTACCATTATTCTGTAGTGGCTAGAAGTTCTTTTTTTACTGGTAATTTGAAGTTTAAATTTGCTTCAGGCAGCACAGGCATGGAGCAGGTGTTCTGCAGAGCTTTGAAAGAGCTGGGGTGGTGAGCTAGCTGGCAAGGCAAGGAAACAGGGACCCAGCGGGCACAAATCTGCCACTCTGTCAACTGAGGCAATAGCTCTGATAACTGGGTTTCTTTTGCAAGGCTGGTGTAACTCTTTTTCTCATAGCCACTGCAATATGAGTATAATCTGTTCTCCACCTGGAAAGACCAAAATAAAGGAGCCAGGAAGTAAACTGTGCTTATGTCGCTCTTTACTTTTCATGTTTGTGGAGTTTGTAGGATCTGCTTTCCTATATGTCAATCATTGTTATGCCTTTATTCATTGGCTAAAACCAGTGAAAGTTGGGTGTAGACTAATTTATAGAACAAATGACGATAATGTCTGAACATTTTCCTGCACAGCTAGTGAGGGGGGAGCAAATGCCCATAGTGTGGGGTAGTTCTCTTCCCACTGAGCAGCTTCCTATTGGTCTGGTAGGTCACGGGTGTGTTCCAAATTTTCTCTTTCCTACATGCATTCCTCTGTTTTAGGAATTCTCTGGCACCGCCCTTTTTTTCTCTTATTCACTGGCTGTGTGGTCTCACTCTTCGATCATCTATCACATATTAAAGCCCCTCTGTCCCACTCCGCTCTTCAGCTGTTATCACTGGCTGCAGATGATGTCTTATGCAAATCTGTCCCTCATTCTGAGAAGTACCAGTGGGTGGGAGTAAGAGATATTGTATGCATGTAGGCTTTGTTCTCTGCGTGTATGTGCTGGGATGCACGGCCCACCTCCCATAACTCCGAGCAAACACAAATAGCAGCTTTGTGTATTTTGCATAAGCTAAACAGCAGAACACTTTCCAGCTGCTCCTTAAACGAAGGACAACTTCATGCTTTAACCCTCATGTAAGTAAATCTGTTGTCATGTTCAACTTCTGCTTTAACATAGCTTTTAAGCATTGGCTTGTCTTAAAGATGTATAAACACTTCTACATAGAGGGTCTGAGTGGGAAGTGAGAGGGCTGTCCTCTGTCATCACACTTAATTAGATTCAGGCACTCCTTTATTCTGTTCTTGAGGTTTTCCTGTTGTACTTTTAAGTCACAATCTGTATCAAATGTTCAGCTCCAGCTGCTTTAAACAAAGATCGTACTTAGAAATGGAAAGTGAAGCGGCTTTGTGGGTTACATTTTCAGCAAAATGTGAGCAATTTTCAGGGTGAAAAAGATTTACAAAAGTTTTAGCACTGCTTCAGTGATAGTTGACAGTGCAATCCTATGTATGTCTACTTAGAAAAAAAGACGAGTTCAGTGTGGTTTACGCACAGGATTGCAGCCTTGGGCTCCCAAATGTCTTGAGATGTTAGTCCTAATTACCCTTGGTTTTGCCTGTTAAGACATTTAGATGTTACTGAAAGTTTGGCATCCCCTTTCCCCCAGTATTGCACTTGGATATTGCCCTAGGGAAAGCAACAGTTCCTTCAAGGCAAGTAGCTTGGTAAATCCATCCCTCCAGTTATGCTGTGGCAAATTAGTACTGGGCAGGGTGGGGACATGCTGGTAAAATGTTTAGTACAAGTGATTTAGCTGGTAAAATATTTGTATTTGCAAGATTTGTCCTTACCCTTTGCAACTTGTCCTTTTTAGAATAGGTATGACTGTGTATGATCAAACTGGAGTGCCTGGCTGTGACACAAATTCTAATTATGCATTTTCTAGTTCAAGGATCTCTAGATGTTGTTGAACTACGATTCCCATGATTATAGGAGTTGTAGTCCAGCACAGGGCAGGGGGAGGTTAGCCACCCCTGTTTTATCAACATCTCTTCCCCTCTTCTAACACACTTAGGTCCAATCCACAATTCGGGTTTTTCCCATGCCACAGCTTTTTCTGGCTTGTGAGGCACATAATGCATTTCCAGTCTGTTGTGATTTTTGTTTGCTCATTTGATTTGGATTTCCATGTGAACCAGCCTCATGTTAACGGCTGGAAGTAGCTTTGTTCTTACACAACCAGTTTGCTACCCTTTGCCCTTCACCTTCCTCTCCTGCTCCATCTTTAATCTTAGGCAGGTGGGAGTGAATCTGTAGGCATGAAGTTTTATCCTCTGTTTTACTATACAACTCAATTGTTGATCATATGGGGGGGGGGGCTCACTGCTTCTCAGTGCACACCTTCAAAATCCCTTTCTCCCAAAGCTTCAGTTTTTCTCAGGCGGAGGAGAAGAACTGATTGTGGTAGTGACTACATACACTCTGCAGTTATTTCTGGGGCTACAGATACTTCTTTCCCCTATGCAAATTAATTAAGAGCTATCCTTCTATTAACTTGCATGGCTAAAAGAAAAGGCTACCCAGAA
The DNA here is from genome assembly GCF_965113315.1 of Podarcis vaucheri. Lineage (NCBI taxonomy): Eukaryota > Metazoa > Chordata > Lepidosauria > Squamata > Lacertidae > Podarcis > Podarcis vaucheri. The sequence goes on along the minus strand of NC_138763.1, from coordinate 47,267,993 downwards.
ACTGGGTTGGGGGAATCTTATCTGCCAAGGATAACAGAATCCTTGGGGTGAGATTCTCCATCACCACCACCATTTATAGAGATCCACTATCTTCTTTCCTCCTATGCAAGCTAATGGAGGGATCACTCCATTATCTTGCATCAACTATCTGCTCAGGTGTGGAGGTGTGCTTGTAAGAAATGACCTTTCAAGCATCACCCACTCCCAAAGTTGTGTGATAAAGACAGGCAATTCTGTATGTGTGACTTCTTATTGCACTGCACAATGGCATGTAGCACAGAATTTGTGTTACAAGCAAGGGAGAAGCAGTGTTGCATTTCATACAGGTACCCTCCACAAGTTTTGAAATATAATTCTCATCCACACCAACCTGCATAGGTAGAGCTAAGGAGCCAGAGGCACATGTGTTCTTATAGTCAGGCCCTTGAATCACTCTGAACAGGTATCATTGCAGTGTAGTGCTGGACTAGGACTGAGGAGAATATAGGTCAAATTCCCATTCAGCCACGAACCTCACCACCCCACTTGCCACAAAGGGTTGTTGTGAGGCTAATATGGAGGTGAATGGCACCTTGAGCTCTTCACTGTAAGAAGGATATAAATGTAGTAAGTTATATGGAAATGGTAATCAGTTTCTGTCAGGTATAGGTAAGCTCAGCTTAGAAAGTAGGTGCTCATCCAGACTTCCTTTTGTGCCTCATTTCTAGACATAGGTCCACTCTTTAAAGCTCCATGTCTGAGTGCTTCTTCCCCTGCCACCCTGGCTGTTTCCCCACGAAAACCTACTCTTTACCACTACGTTGTGGTGGGACATAAGAACTGCTTTCTATGCAGGGAGAGGAGAGGGGAGGAGAGGAGAGGAGTGGAGAGAGGATGGGGCAAAGTTGCATGAGTCTGACTTGCTCCTTTCTCATCCAGTGAAGAAAAATGTTCACATAAACAGGATCATGTGATTATGGAACTGACAGTATCATGAATACTTGTGATTTAGAGTATAACAAGAATGTCAGTCACAGTTTAAGTTACCCAGTGGATTCAATCTGAGTTCTATGATGAGGAATGGTTTGCAAAATATTATTTCTTTCATACTAGTTTAAAGTATTTTATATCCCACCCCATATCGAATCAGTCTTGGAGAGGAGTACAAAATTCATTTAAAACAGCAATCACATTCATAACGCAAGAATAAAAAACTATAAATAGCACCCATAATCATAAGAATGCTCTTTCACCTGGAGAATATGTGAATTGGCCCTGGGACAATTCCCTTTCTGGGATTAGCATCTTTATGGTGCCAAGGGTAACCAATTTTCCTAGGATCAGGGAGGGGTGAGGACAGGATTGTGGGAAAGGACAGCATGTTAGTGCAGGGAATATATATCCTACTTGAGACTTCCTTTGGTTTCTTGCAACTTCAGCAAATACTACACATTTTCTAGCTTTCATTTGAGACTATAAGAGCTAGAGGTTTTTTTAATTAAAAGAAAGGCAGGATTGTCAAGTAAAATCAAATTTATTTCAAATTTAAATAGAATTACGTTGATTGCATTGCGCAGAAGAGTTGCGTAAGAACAGCATATTATTGGCTTAGATCGCAGCAAGTTTAACAGAGCCAAACTTGCAAGAAACAGGAAAGATAATATGATCAACCATATAGAAAATATGTACACAAGTGAGAAGCAGGATATCTCTTGCACATCCTTCCGTGGCAAGAGAGTCATGGAAGCATGATTCATAGTTTGAATGCCAAATATATTACCAGCTCTTGACACGACACCCAAGGGATTTCCAGGCACTTTTGCCACTTGGCTTTGAAATCCTGCTAGGTGAGAGAGAGAGAGGAAGTGAGTTGGAAATCTGTGGCATGCCTGCTCCTCCTTCTGTGTCCACTAGTCCCATAGGGCAACCATATTTTTTCAGCAATGACTAGAAAGGTTGTGTACCAATCACTTGTGCAGAATTTTTTTCTAGGAAGCACTGGTACCTATAGAGGGAGAAGTATCAGCGGAGCCATCAGGGCAACATTTTGGAGCAGAAGTCTGGGGCCCCTGCTCGGGCGTATGTACAGAAGGGACACTCCAACCTACAATGCACAGGATGACTTACCTCACATTTTGAAGTTAATACTTCAATACTTGAAGTTCATAATTTGAAGTAAATACACCTTATGATCTAAAGAGGAGCTGTCTGTCAGACAATTAAGTCCAGAGTCTAAAATGTACCACTACAGGCTAGAGTGTCTCTCCATGCCTTTGAGAGGCTTCACTTTGACTTGGCCAGTGCTCAGGTACCAATGATTCACCGAGAAGGTTTTCAAAGCTCAGCTTGTCGGCTTTCCAGGCCTGTGAGCACATGCTCCTTCCCCTTGCCCAAGCATCCCAGACATCTTGGTGATGCTGTGGGGAAATGCCTTCTGAGGCATGTCAAGGGAGAGGCAAGTTCAGACTGGGTGTCTTGCATGGCTCCTGGAGTGTTAATAAAATCCAGAGGCATAGCTGTGATGCATCTGTCGTAGCAAAGCAGTAGCGACACGTCCTGTGGAAGACTTAACCACTTTTGAGTGTTCATAATAAGTTGTCACTGGAATGGTTTGGGGAGCATTATATCAGGAAGACTCGGGGCTTCTGTTTTGTTATGGGTGGATTTGTTGCTGTAGCAGTGCATGTGGTGGGCTGGAGCTCACCTCCCAATACCAGAATCTCTGCTGCTTGCCTGGGCAGGGCAAACACATTAGCAAGTTGAGGCCATGCTAGTACACCAACAAGAACATTGGAACGGCAGCAGCAGTCCAGCAGATGTGCTGTCATGGCCCCTCTCTCACTGCCCCCCTGGCCCAGCCCTCTTTGCATAAACAACAGTGACGCCTGTGTCAGAAGTGTGGCTTAGCCCCACCATGCATGTTCTGCTGTTGCTTCCTTGTCTATGGTCACATCCACACCATACATTTAAAGCATTCTTCTACTGCTGTAAAAATCATGGTTGCCCCCCCCCTCGAAAGAATTCTGGGAACTGTAGTTTGTTAAGGGCACTGGCAATTGTAGCTCTGTGAGGGGCACTGGCAATTGTAGCTCTGTGAGGGGTCTCTTAACAACACTCAGCACTCTTAACAAACTACAGTTTCTGGGGATTCTCTGGGGGAAGCCATGGCAGTCTGAAGAGGTAGAAGAGTGTTTTCAATGTATGGTGTGGTTGTGACTCACTGCTTTGTGCTCCAGATAACCCTCTGCTGAGGAAAAGATAGTCCAGGAAACATTATTTGAAGGAGATGAGACAAGTGTTAATCGGCAGCATCACAGATACCAATCACTGTTAAGCGCTAGACTATAACATCAGATGCACTCACCTTTCTGTGCCGATGAATATCAGAAAACTTGGCTGAAAGAAAAGCCAAAGCAGAATGTTTACCTCTTAGAAATTTCCTCCTAGGCCTCTCTAGCACTTGGTAGGTCTACCAATGGGTCCTATTCCAGATTACAGTTTTTGGAGATAGTACTGCATCACATTTCTCAGAACCAGAGTGCCTGTAAGTAATTATAATTAGTGCTTTTGAAAATGTTCTTTGACTTGTGCAAGAATAGTAAGAGATGCAATTTGGGGAAATTCTGGTTGCAAAATCTGACTTTCCTTGCACAATGCAGACTGTGCATCAGGGACTGCAGTGTGGCGATGACGGGAGAGAATGATGGTAAGTGTGGGAATTTCATACTACATGTGCCCAGGGCGGGACAGAGGTTAGCAGTCATGGAAACAGATTAGGACAAGGAGCAGAATGAGGACCTCTGCTAACAACTGGAAGGCCTTCTACATATATGCTAACAATGTGCATGGCACATCACAGTATACAAGCAGAGTACAGTGGTGCCCCGCAAGACGAATGCCTCGCAAGACGAAAAACTCGCTAGACGAAACGGGTTTCCGTTTTTGCGTTGCTTCGCTAGATGAATTTCCCTATGGGCTTGCTTCGCAAGACGAAAACGTCTTGCGCTTTTTTTTTAAAGCCGCTTGAAGAGGCGCAGTTGCGACGGACCATGCTTCGCAAGACGAAAAACATCGCAAGACAAAAAGACTCACGGAACGAATTCTTTTCGTCTTGCGAGGCACCACTGTATTGCCCCAAGGATTTTCTCATCCAAAATTGGACACAGGGAAGCAATATGGAAAGGGGAGGCAGGGGACTCCTCCTCCACATTGAGCATTCTCCATGGATTGCTTTCACAAAGCTTACATGGAATTTATATATCTCTCTCCACCTCCCGCCATTCTTTATGGAGCATTTGTTCTGATTTACTTGCAGGATAGTTATGTGACAACCAGCGCACATTCTGATATCATTGAGGGGTGTTTATACATATTCATCATTCTACCATCCCACACTTCTCAGTGCATTTCATCGTCAGTTTCCTAACTGCAAAAGCCAGTTGTTGTTGGTGTGTGTGTGTGTGTGTGTGTGTGTCTATTTGTTGCACTAGGGCAACAGAGCAGTGTAATCCTCTTGAATAGTGCAATCCTAAATTTACAGGATGCACTGGAATCCCTCCTGTAAAATACAGTCTGGAGGCATCCGTGGATAAACAAGAAAAGATTGTACAATTACTTCAGTAGCATGTGGCTTTCTTACAGTAGGACAGCGTGGGGGTTGTGCCAAAGGCTTCATGCAAAGCATGAGGTTTTGAGGAAGGATTTTAAGAAACAAAAGGGGGGAGGTGGCATCCTTCTTTTAGGTAACCTTTACTGACTGTTGCCCATCTCATATCATGGCTGAGAAGATGTGAGTGGTGAAATGAAATTAACCTTCGTTAGCATTTGGGGTGACAGCTGCAAGCATCCATTTTCCATCCAGTGGCATTGTTGCTTCAGAGGCCATTGTAGGCTGACTTGAGTGTGTGGTTCAGTGTTACAGAGACCACTTACATATTGCCAAAAAAAAAGAGGGAGGGAAAGGGCACAGATCTGTATAAAATAAGCACATGCTGATTTATAAGTGCAGACACAAAATGAAATTACAAATAGGAATAGAGCACACCTCACCAGACTGCAGAACACTGTGACCAGCTGCTGTCCAGCAGCTAAATGTTGACAGGCAAGTTCAAGGCTTCTGCTCTCTTTCTTATGGTTATTTATCTTTAAACCAGACTTGGGACAGAACAGCACTTCACATAGAGGATGCCTTCAAACAGAGAATGGTAATGTTGGGTACGTCGCCACTCTAACATGCACACCTCTGCCTTGTTGTGGTCTGATGTAATTTGAAATCAACACAGATTGTCTGAAAGGTTTGGCTGACATTGATTGGGAGGGGTTGGAGAAAGAGCCCCTAATTACGTATGCCCTGCTTGTCTGTCAGAAGTCTTAGAAGACTAGTTTGTACATTGGGTTCTTCTAGGTCTCTATCTCCACCATGAGGTCAAATGATGCATTACATGGTTTACCTTCTGTTTTTCATTTTAACCGTGAAGTAGCAACCGGTCCAGAAAGGTGCACTTTTAATCTAGCATGGGTGTGTGTGTGGGGGGGGGGGAGGATACTGTGCAGTATTTACAGCTTTGCTGGCTCTCTTATTCCTCCTACTGTTTGTCATTTGTGAGCAGCCCTTTAAAAAATCTGCATCACAGAGAGGCAGACAGAAGATAAACAAGGGAAGCTGTGTTGGGTCCATAAAGGGGGTGGGCAGATCATCCACAGTTCAGCGAAGAACTTTATTTGGGCCAAGCAAAACATCACAAAATTTTAAGTATTAAAAAAAATAATTATTATTCATTTTAGTATTGGTACACAATAATAAAATGAAGAGAAAATGTGAATCATAAGTTTGTATTGGGAACAGAGGGAAAGAACAGATAGAAATAATACACTGTGATAGAAAATTAATTTATTGTAAATAAATTATAAGGAGCTATATCCTCTGCTACTTTTTCATTCTGTAATTGTATAAACATGGACCATCTTTCGATACATTAAAAAAAACAATTTTAGTCATTTGTTTGCTTTATCTACAAGACTGTTTTCTGCAGCCATTCCATAACGGTTGGGAGATTTTTACATTTCCAAAATTGGGCATACAAAATTTTGCTGTTTTGCTGTGTGGTGGGGGTAGGGAGAGGAAAAAGGGTAAATGGTTGTAGTCCAAATGCCACAGTTGTAATATGAAATATAGGAGGAAATAACAGACTTGCATGCAGGATTGCAACTTTAATTGAATCAGGCTCAACTAGAATCTGTACAGGTGTCAGGTTGCACCTGCTGAGTCAAAACACACACAGTGGCTCAGCCATTCCGCTTCCCACTTTTAAAATATAAAATCCAATCGTTACCTGGATCTGTCCCTGTCCTTAAGTGAAGCACAAACATTCCTTGTTAGATTGAGAAGTCAATTTAAAGAGAAGCACAGCAGTTTTTGTATTAGCAAAGCTGGAGATTGATTTTAAGGTGCATTCAAGGATAAATGAAAAGTCAGTAGAAATCAAATTGAGTAACATACTTACTTGTCAAATGGAAGTATATCAAAATATTAAGGATGGGCAGACTTTACCCCATTTCTGTCCTGTAGGTTAGCTCTGCTCCCATGCTTCTGCTCTGCCTTTCTTCAACTTGGAGAATTGCTAAATTTAGTTTCAGAACTGGTCCAAGCACAGTTTGCCTCAGCTTTTAGGATCCTTCTGTTCATATGCTTGTTGCTGCTGCTGCTGCGTATTATTAAGGTGTGCAAATACTTATGGGCATTGAGGAAACACAGCCGGCACCCACAAAAATCACAAGGCCATTGTGTGCACCATCACATCAAGATGATTTTTTGTACTCTGTTTCATTAACATACATAACCACTAGTGCAACCTGGATGCTGGGGCCAGGGGCAGGGAAAGGCTCAAAGAAATGGAAAAGGCTTATGGCTAGGGCAAGTGGCTTCAATGCAGTCTACAAATAAAAAACGGAAGGATAGGCAACATAGGAAAATGGTCAGCGGGACTGAAAACAAAGACCAATTGGATGGAATGTGGTTTTTATTTATCTTCTTTATTAATAAGAATTAGAACTCCCTGGGTTCCCCACAACTCAAGCCTTGTTCTAGAGAGGAATGAATGTGTTCATTCCATACAACAGAGCTAAGGGTCCTTTTCTTTTCCTGAACGGGGTTCTTATATACATTCTCTGGCTCTGAATCACATGAAGCACAGTTCTTGTGTGTATCTGATCATCATGCATGTACAGTATGTAATTTTGAGAAGGTTTTTTTGCTGTATTGTTAAACAATTTTTGAAGGGGGAAAGGAAGGCTAGCAGATTGCTAAGGTATCAGTGGCATACCACAAACAAGACAAGTTAATTTGCAGCCCCCAAATCTGAGGTGAACTTAATATAGGGAGAACTTTATAAGCTTCCTTTATTTTGGTCCACAGAAAAATAATTACAGGGCTATAGCTGGAGTGGAAAGTCTGCTAACTCAGCCTCCTTTCCTGCTTAAAATCTTCTAGCTGTCCCTAATGGAAAGACCCCACAAATTTTCCTGAGTAATCCAATCGGCTGTTCAATTATCCTTGCATTTAGGAGGTTGTCCATTATATTGAACTTACATCTGCTGCATTTCAACCTCAACTCATTATTCCTCACCCTGCCTCAAGCTGTTATCCTTTAAGCAGTTATTAAGACTTAAAAATAGCTATCAACCCTTGTCCTTTTTCTCCCAACTTAAACATGTAGAGTTCCTTATATACCATACATTCCATTTTTCATTGTTCTCTTTTTAAGGCTTAAAAGCAGTGATATAAAGGCCAGTTTGCATGACCAGATTGACCCACTCACTCTACTTTTTCAACACAACCATCACACCAACTATATCAGCTTTCCTCAATCTGCCTTTCAGATGTTTTGGGCTCTAATTCCAGTAATCAGAGATAACAAGAGTTGGAGTCCAGTGACATCTAGGGGGCACCAGATGCGAAAAGGTTAAACTATACCCGTTGTCTTCAAGCTTTTCAGACCCAGGACCCACTTTGCACCCAAACATACATTTGGGGATCCCTTTCTGAATCGTTTACCATATATTTTCATAGTGGTAGAGCTTATGTTATGACTCACTAGTGGGTTCGGACCCACCAGTCGAAGACCATTATTCAGGCCACTTTCATCATCCCTGGGATGTGTGTATGTGTGTGATGAGAGTTCTACAAGTCAGTGCTATTCAGGTGTGCCCCAAAGGACTTCAAGCATAAGGATTGGTGAGTTTCTGCCTGCTACACTGCATTCGTGATCAAATAAGGTGTAGGCAGTTAGGAGGGGCACCAGGCTTCAAAAACAAACCATTCATGTCGATGGAGAAAATTGAAAAAACCATAATGAGTGATTCAACCAAAATTCAGAATGGAAGACCTATAATGGTTTACTCAAAGGTTCTCATTTCCAAAGCTCATTGTAAGTGCACAACTCCTATGTGGGTCAGAGATCTGCTGCAACTCCGATACATACATCTGCAACTCAAAATGTCTGCATCAGACCCTGAAAATCTGGCAAACACAAATCTTTCCTCATAATATTTAGCAGATGCTTCTAAATATGTTTCCCACCTGTCATCTTATTAGGTGTTACAGCCCCACCTTTCCCCATTTATCTTACAATTGCAACCATCTCTGTTAAATACCTTCACATTCAAAAGGTATCTGAGAGCTGTCTTGTGAGCCAAGTGTTGCCAGATGTGAGAGAGTTCAGTCGGAGAATCTGAAAGATAGATAAGGAATCCTGGACTGGTGTTTCTTCAGGCTCCAGTGGCCCAGTGCATATGCTTGACATGGGGTTCAAAGCTAGCCCACATTATGCATAGGGAATGCCTGCCTGAAATGTTTTTCCTCACCTCTTGAATATAGCAGCCACCTGATCCTCAAAGGGCCCAGTGTTAGGACTTGAGCCTGAAGCAGAGTGTGAACCTTGAGAATGTCAGGTGGGATTCCACCTGTGCACCATCACCAGCCTCTGGCCAAAGAGGCAGTTCCCATTAGCCTCAAGCAGCATGGGCGGTGGTCAGGGATAATGGGAGTTGTAGTCCAGCAACATGTAAAAGGCCACAGGTTCCTCATTCTTTCTGTAGGATGACCACCGAGACCTGCAATAAGCTTATTGAATATCACTAAGAAGAAACTCTCCCAATGACAGTGCCTAACTCCATATAGATAGATAGATAGATAGATGATAGATAGATAGATAGATAGATAGATTCTTTATTGTCATTACACTAGTGCAACATTGCACAAGTGCAACGAAATTGGATGCCATCCCTTAAAAACAACAAAAGCAAAACAACAGCAACAACCAAACAAACCACCTTCCAACCACACCCACACCCACACCCATCACAAACTCCCAGGTCTCACTATCGAGTTACAGCATTCAAAAAGGCCACAGCTCTTGGATAGAAACTGTTTTTTAGTCTATTTGTCCTTGACTTGATGTTTCTATACCTCCTGCCAGAAGGCAGTAGTGCAAACAGACTGTATCCCAGGTGAGATGGATCCTGCAGGATGTTGTTTGCTTTCCTAAGGCAACGGGAACCGTACAGTTCTTCCAAAGGTGGGAGAGGGTGACCAATAATCCTTTGGGCTGTGGTTATGACCTTCTGGAGCATGAAATGTTGCCAGGCAGGCCTGTTCTCTTTTCTGAGTATCATGATGATTTGACTTGCTGGTCTTCCCTGATGCAGATCTGCCTCCACCACAAGTACTAATGTCCAGTATTGTTTGCTTTGTGGTCTCTTGAACCCTGATCCACAGAGACTACACTGGAGCCAGATCTGGACCTCATGCAATAAGACTGTACTAGTCACCTGCTAGTTGGGTGAAGGAGCAGTCCTGGAGATTAATAGGTATGTGCTAAGAGCAACGCAAATTCCTCCTCTTAGAGGCAGAAGAGCCCTCACATTTGGAGGGAGAAGGAGGAAGCAGCCCAGCCACAATTCCTGCATCTGATAGAGACACCGCGGTTACGGGGAGGTGCCATGGCTGGGAGTGGGACTGTTCTGCCATCAGATGGGAAAGGGAGGGCAGTCAGCTAGCCCCCAGAGGGCTTGCAATTATACTGCCCCCTGGAGTTTTGAAGGCTGTGCTTCACAATACATTGCCAGCTCAATTATTTTTGAAATGGTTCTTGCATTGTGGTCTACAAACTGGTGTTGGACCAGTTGTATCAATACATCTCACAGCCCTAGCCTGAAACAGGGAGGCCTGCTCTACTCTACCAGTGCTTGCTCCCTGTGTTATTTAGAACCCTGCTCAAACACATGGAATAGAGTAGGCTCCCCACTTCAGAACCTCTGCCCAAATGTGTGGAAATTGACATGAATGTGATGAAAGGGAAGGGGCCAGTGAGCACTGCCCCATCTAACTGTGCGAGTAAGAATGCCTAGATTACCCATATACTGATCCAAGGTCACCCAGTAATTTCGGGGCTCGTTTGAACCCGGGTCTTTGCAATCCTAGTCACAACACACTAACCACTGTACCACACTGGCTAATCCGTATCAGTAAAGGTTAGATGAAACCCAGCCTTGCTCCAGTTGACTTGGGGATGAAAAAGACGGTGTAGACATACCAGCTTCACATGATAGATGCATGACTTCCTCCACGAAGCCTCCTGTTTCTCTTGACACAAACTGGGGTTCTAATAATTGGTTATAAACTTATAGTTCAAGGTCTTCTAGAAGTTGCTGAACTACAACTCCCATCAGCTCCTACTAGCATGACCAATGACCAGGGATGATGAGAGTTGTAGTTCAGCAACATCTGGAGGACCAAAAAAACCCCACTCTTGCCATGGTGTCTTGCCTAAGTGTCAGGTTATACCATCAAATGGTAAAACATTTGCTGGACTGTCTCACATCAGGCTGTGCTGGACTAGGGTGGAGGTTTGTGTGTTAGACTGTTCCCCCTATGCAAGGCGGGAGGTGTCATAGAAAACTAGTATGTCAGGAAAAAAGGTTGCCTTCTCTGGATGTTATTTATACCATGTTGGCCTTAGGAAGGAAAAAATCATCTTGAATTGATAGGCTCTGGGTGAGCCTGCTGGAGAATTAGTGTCTGCAAAGTTCAGTCTGCCTCATGCTCATCACATACCCATAAATTTCTTTTTATCTGAAGCTCAGCAAACCCATCTGTTTTCTTTAATTTAATCCAGGAGGGGAAAACATTGTTCTGTCATAACTCAGTTTTTCTACTATTATGCATGTTCAAAGACATTTTAATAAGAAAACGTATTTGATATTCATAATGGTTTCTGACATTTTAAATTATATTCTATCTTGTCTTCTGTATTTAAAAATAACAAACATGAAAGTGTGGCTGAGTCATCAGTTGAGCCCAGAAATTAATGAGCAGCAAACATTAATATAGACAGACACAACATCTGGTCGTAACCTGTTATTTGTACAATGAATGAAAAGTAAGAATCCTCTACACTAAGCAAACTCATTCTCTGTTGATCCTTATGTAGCCACAATGGCACCTTCCATGCACAGGGTAGAGTTAGCAACTGGATTGGGAAAAGCCCAAGGTTTGCAGAAGTGCACAATTTTTAAAAAACAACAAAACCTTTACCAAAAAAATCTGAAGAGGAGGGGATTTGGAAGAGAGTCCAGTGAAGATGGAGATGGGCACAGAGCCCTGGCTTGCTGGGGATGGGAGAGATGGAATGGAGTGTCTTGGAAGAGGTACGTAAGAATAATTCTGCTGGATCAGGCCAGTGGCCCATCTAGTTCAGCATCCTGCTCTCATAGTGGCCAACGAGATGTCCATCTCCATCAGAGCTTTTCAAACTGTGTGTCACGAAACATTAGTGTGTCTTTTGCAGTGTGTAGGTGTATTGCACAAACGCTCTCCACATTCCTCCCGGGGCTGGAAAAGGGTTCGTTTAACCTCCAGTTTGCTAGTAAAACTGAATTACTGTGTGGCAAAATGATAAAAAAGGTAAAGGGACCCCTGACCATTAGGTCCAGTCGCGGACAACTCTGGGGTTGCGGCGCTCATCTTGCTTTACTGGCCGAGAGAGCCGGCGTACGGCTTCCGGGTCATGTGGCTGGCATGACTAAGCCGCTTCTGGCGAACCAGAGCAACGCACGGAAATGCCGTTTACCTTCCTTCCAGAGCGGTACCTATTTATCTACTTGCACTTTGACATGCTTTCGAACTGCTAGGTTGGCAGGAGTATAAAATGATACATGTCTATAAAAGTGTGTCACCAGCATGAAAATGTTTGGAAAGCTCTGCTGTAGGTTACCACTGGCTGGAACTATGAAGAGTGTGTGCAAAGCAAATTGTTAAATGTAACAGTTTTTAAAATTATTATTGCCCTGCCCTTCCTCCAAGGAGCTCACGGTGGCGTACATCATACATCCTCACACCAGTCTTGTTCAGTTGGTAAGCCTAAGAAAGTGGCTGCCCCAAGGCTAACCAGTGAGCGTCAAGGGAGCAGACATTGGAATCCTGGTTTCCCTGGTCTTAAGTGCAACACTCTGGCCACCAAACCACACTGACTTTCTAGCCTAGCTAAGCTAGGCTGAGTAAGAGTTTGTGGAATGTAGCTATGACTGCATCTAGATAAATATAGCAAAGCCAGCCTTGCGAATAAGCCCACTAATGCTACCAGTCTATGTGAAATTTCACTAGCCCTCTTGCCCAGATCCATGTTAATTTTAAAAGCTCCTTAAAAGGAAAAGGCAGGGGGAAAACAACCTTTATTCTACAGCCTGATCCTGCGTGTGTTTACTTGGAAGAAAGTTCCTCTATATCCAGTGATACTTACAAGCCAATGTGCACTGATTGCACTGTTGATCTTATGCCCTTAAAACACACTGGTTTATTTTAATTGGTTGTTTCCCCCACAGAATTAGATAAAGGACCTTACCAGTGTTTCCACACAATTTTTAGATCAGCAAATAAGGGATAATCTAATTTCCTTGAAAAATCCAGTCATACACTGCTCAATGTCAACATTGCAAGGCATAGGAGGGGAGAATGAAGAGCTAATTCCTGAACCCTTCTTTTATTCTTGCAGAATTCTGCAAAACAATTGAACCTCAGGATATTACAGTAGCAGAGCGGTGTGCAATAGTTGCTGCCAAGATAATGTAAAGCAAGGGGGGTAATATAAAGCCCTGTGTAGATGGGCTACAGTGAGAGGATGGTCCCTTCTGATTCCCAAGAGAGGAGTTGTTGTTGTTGTTGCTGCTGCTGCTTTGTCTGGGCTGCTTTTCTCCCAAAGGGGCTCAAGGTTCCCATGGGAAGAAAACCACAGCAAACCACAGTTTGAGGGTTCAGGTCTGACATGCTTGTACCAAATTTAAAATTGCTGACTTTACAGAAAGTCAGGGCAACATCCAAAATTGCTTTAAAGATTGCTGGACTGTAGGAAGAGATTTTCTCCAATAGGTGGAGTATCTGCTTCAGGTTTGTTTTATGATGGCACATTCACAGCTGAGCTGGCCTCCCAACAGATGAAGTGGGAAGAGAGCAAGAGCGATTGTGCTGTGTTTATTGTGGAAACATGCCACGTTTTAGTAGATTTACAAGCAGCTCATTGGAGCGCCTGATTGCTCTGCAGTTTTGCTTTCAGTCCGTTATTCTTGCTGATATGTTGCTGGTATATATCTCACTGAGACTGCAAAAGATTCTTTCGGAGACATGACGTGGGCCAAAGCACGGAAGATAGAAACCAGCTGTTGGGCAGCATTTCTTCCAGCGGCTTGAGGAATTCCAGCAGGCTGCAAGAGTCTGATTGGGGATTGCCATATACTGGCTGCCTTTGCAGCTATGTTGGTCAACGCTGGCTGAAGTGAGGTTTTCATGGCAGTGATTTTTGTGCTGACATTAATTTGTGATCGTTGTGGTCATTCAGGATGACACTGTTCTCCCTAAATGGGGAAATTAGCAGGATAGGATCTTGCTCTTTTCCAGATAATTCACAGTCCTAATTTCAAGAGAAGGGATCCTTATATTTAAGCTCCACACAAGTACTGTACTCCTTTCTGTGCAGTATCTTGAAATATTTTTAATCCCCCCCCCATCTTAAGAATCCAGTTCCATGTTTAGTTTTTACTCCCACAATTGGATCTTGCATCTCTAAGCTTCCCTGCCTTGAATATGTCTTGTTTCTGGTCAGGTTTAACCCCCCCTGCCCCGGTTTTCAATGTCTTAGATATAAGACAATAGAAAATCACTGGCCCTGTTGGGGCATCATGCTAAGCCATAGTTTATATCCTGCTGCAGCTGTGAGATTGGCCAGGAGTGATGCAGCATCCCAAGTGCTCTTTCTGAGCAGTGTGTGGGGAGCTGCCTGGTAAGCCTGGTTCTGATTTCTGAGGATTGGGTCCTCGCTGTTGGCTTTCCTTTTGCCAGCAGAACTTATGCTGGGCTGCCAGGTCACTTGACAAGCTGAATGGGCTTCGGATCCAGTGTAAGCCTCTCCCTCCCAGTGTTCCCACCCTCACTACTGCCCCAGAATGCCCCCTTTTCAGGGCTTGCATCAGTTTAAGATCCACTGTGCTTGGCTGAGCCAACTAAGCCTGGATGAGAGACTGAAGCCAGTATGTCTTCAGCTGAGCCAAGGTTGGAGACTTACGCTGGTGTAGCTCAGCAGAACCAGGAACCAGCCAGCTGAGCTGAAGATCCACCACATCCTAAGCCATTCAGTGGATCTGGGCTCAGGGTTGCACCCTTTAGTGATGCTGAAAACGTTGCAAAAAAATAAATGAAATGGTTGAGCATTTTTAATAGTAGCTTTTTGTGTAATGGCAAGGAAAAACCTGACACAGAAACAGACAGATTTTGCGTTATGATAAAAGAAAGAAAATACATAAATTATGTGCATTGTCCACATGGCTGAAAAGCAGTCCAGGGCAGAGCAGATGCCTTGCTCATGTCATGGAAACATCATCCCTACATTGTGGTTAATGGGCAACCACAGCCAACTTCTTAGTCAGGAGTTGTGACTGGACACTTTTCTGGATGTGGTTCCTTACTTCAGATTATAGGGACAAGAATCTGCCATGCACTGAGTCAGACCATTGGTCCATCGAGCTCAGTATTGTCTCCACTGACTGGCAGTGGCTTTCTGAGATTTCAGGTCTCTCTTGAAGTTGAGACCTTGTGCAATTAAAACAGCTTCTCTAACCCCTGAGTTATGGACCTTATCTCAGCAGATACGTGAAAGATTTGTGGACAAGGCTTTTAGTTGTTTTTCTTTACACCTTCCACCTCCTGTTTTCGCAGGCCAACCAGCATAAAAGGTATAATTGTCTTCCCATCTCTATAAAATCTTTGGGCTGTATTGTTTTCCTCCCCCAGTAATTTACAAAGCAAACTATTGTTATGTTCTTGAAGGAAGCATGGAAAATATGCCACTAAAAGCAACTCAGTCCGAGAGAAACTGTTTTCAGACCTTCAAGAATGAGAAACACAAGGGGAGAGCTGCATGATGAACATGATTTCTTCCATAACATAAAGACTCCAAACTCAGCTATTTCCCTGGAGGCAGCAGCTGCCCTTTTATTCCTTGCAGAGGAGAATCTATGCAAACATAGAATCAACACAAGCATGCAACAGATCCATAATGTGAAGTCATTCCAGGGTGCCAGATGTCCCTGACTTACACATCGTGGTTTGGGGCTCCTAAGTGGGTTGTTCAGACCTAGTGGGTGGATGGATTGCTAGGCTATGGTATTGTTATCAGTGTACCTAAGAGAAGTGGAATCTGATTCATCTTTTGTCAGGTCACAGCCAAGCTCCATGAGAGCCTGCAGTTGTGGGGGGCGGGGGGAAGGATTCTGTCTCAAGCAGACCTGGTTCCACAGACCCAGAGGTAAACCAGTTGCTTGAAAACAGGCTGGTGTTCAGATGCAAGGTTATGTTTAGGTGAGGCTGTCTTTATGGCTGCTTGATGAGAAGAGTTTGCATGAGGTAATCTTAACGTGACAGGGTGGGGGTGGGGGGTAGGCTAGATGGTGTCCTCAAACCCACAGAGCCTAATTTGCCTGGCTTGCTGAGAGACTAGAGAGCTAGTGGCACAAGAGGTAGGGTGCTGAAAGATGGTTGCTGGAAGTCCTCGTGGCCTCATTGGCTTTCTTTGGCTTGCTTCCTATGTTTCTCTGCAACGGAGTTGTTGCTTAGAGGGCAGAGCTTTCCGTCTGTGAAGCAACTCCTATGTGGTTTGGACTGATGTGAACCAAACCAGCAACTCTCACCTTTTTCAGGGGGTTTTCCTTGGGGTTACAAACGCCAGGAGTATGATTGAGCACTGATTGAACACACTTTGAAAACAGCTTTAACTGCATGGGAGCTGCTTGCCACAAATGACTGCCCATGAAGTTTGCCTTTTAAGCAATACCAGTGTAAAATGTGTTGTGAGCCTCTTTGGCACACTCAGATCTCAAGATATGTTAGTTATGAGAGTATTAAAAAATGCATGTGTTTTTTATTTCCAATATTATGCATTATTATTCATTTTTAATTCATCACTCCTCCTTTTTAAAAATTGCGGGGAGTAAGGCATGAGGGTGGTTACAGCTGGTAAATTTTCTAAAGATTATGGTTACCCCTTTTAGGCCATGCAGACAACAGGTTGGTTTAGATGGCATGGTAGGCCAAACTTTGGTTTAGCAAAACTGTGTGAACATGTGGGCTGCTGGAGATGAGCTCACAGCCACTTGGCTCCTCCCTGGTTCTATTTACTGTCATTCTCCTTGAACTAAACCAAGGCTTGGCTTAGCATCTTGGTGGAACAGGGAATCGTGGTTAAGCTCTCACCTCTCTTACCACAAGCTGGAGCGAAGAACAAATCTTCTCACGGTCCTACTAAGTTAGATCTACTGTGTAGAGCAAACTAGTTCAGTAAGCATGCCAAGATCCCGTTCATCCTTATGAATAAGGGTCCACCACTCTTCTGCACCCTTGAGTGACTCTCCGTAAGAAACAGAAAAGTAAAATGATAGGAGGAACTGGGAGGATAAGACTTATTGCCACAACAGCTGCACAACAACCACAGAGATTTGTGTCTTCAGGTAGAGCCATTTGGAAACTTGAAGTGCACACAGGATCTAATGTGGTCTTTGAGGAAGGAAATAAAGTGCTTTCCCATTTTAATAGAAAAATATCAATACCAGTTGGAAAAGAAGGGACAGTACTTAACCAGAAGCACAAATGCAGCATCATTATGTTGATGACAATGAGAAGAACCAATTTCCCCCCCTTCTGGTTGTCAGTGACATCCATCTGTTGACTCTGCTTTTCTACAAATTGCCTGTGTTGTTTGCATTGCAAATGGATTGAAGCAAGAAGTGTTGTAAAGCCATATGTGTGAAAATGCCCTGAATTGTCTTTGTGTCAGGCTGAACAAAGATTGAGGTTAATCCTTACCTATCCAGACAATAAAGCCACAGGCCTGTGTTTGATGTCCGGTTACAGTTACTACAGCCAGGGCTCTAATCCAGTGTTTTACTCCTGGGACTCATTCAGAAGAGGAACCATGAAGGTGCTTTGAGTAACAAGTAAAGTGTGCACATGTATGCACTCCTCATTGTAAGCAATTGCCTGTCAAATTGAAAACCACTAAGGCCATTAAGTGAGGGCCATTTGCTATGTGGTGAAAAGCAGAGTCAGGGAGGTTGAATGGAGAAGTGTCCCCCTCCCCCATTTCACCAAACAGGAGGATATAAAGCAATGACGAGGCAGCAGGCCCTGCTGTATATCTCATCCATTAGAGGTGTCTGGCAAGAATCCTGTTTCACAATTAGATAAAAGCTTTTCCATTCTAAATCACTGTCCAGAAGACAGTTTGGAGCCTAAAATGCTGAATCGAATGCACAGGGGAAGCCAAGATCCCGCTCTGGATGCTGGTAATTTATATGCATTATAAGCATTTACACAGAAGAATGTAGGCTCCTACTCAATGATGCGTTGGTTTTTGTTTTTAATTTAACTGGTTTTCCCCGCAGTTACTTTGCGATTTCTTTGACTCATTTGACATGATCATATGGTGTTTCTATTGCCTATAGTGTGTCCTGCACTGCTTCAGGCTGCAGGGTGATGCAGGCATGACAGGGAGAAGGGTTCTAAATTAGTTTTCTCCCTTAGGCACTAATTTTTTACATGCAGGAAATGTTCTCTGTTTGACTTATTTTGTGGCATTAAGGGTTTTTAATGTAAACTGTATACGTGTTAGAACTATTTGCTACCATGTTCAACTAATCATAGTTTGTTGTTACATTCAACAAGACAAACTGAGGTAAGTTTCAACTATGGTTTATTGAAATAAGCCAGCATCAATGAGAAATTCTGATTATTGTAAAGGTGAAAGTTCCTGGTTGGCTGTGCCAGAGGAGGAGAGAGAAGGGGGTGTCGTGTGCAAAGACTAGCCCAGCTCATTCCTTGAGTGCCAGCCTATGATTTAGTGTTACATCTGAACTAAGACTCGTGTCCCAGTCTTTTGGTTTTCTGAACAAGGCAACTGTGTCTCCCAGTCGATATTGAGCTCTCTTCTTTAGTTAAATTTAAGAGTCTGTTGTTTCTAATCCAAGAAGCAAAGGAGAGAATCAATCAATGCATGATTTATCATTGTAGTTCATAGTTATGCTTATGGAGAGAGATGCAAGCTTTCAGTCTTATGGATCTAGCAGCTTTAGAACAGCATAGAGCGGTCATGTATGAGCAAGAGCAGGAGTGGGCCTAAGGTAGATCTCATGATGATTTGTAGTACAGTGGTGCCTCGCAAGACGAAAAGAATCCGTTCTATGATTCTCTTTGTCTAGCGGTTTTTTCGTCTTGCGAAGCAAGCCCATTGAAGGATTAGCGCTATTAGCGCTATTAGCGGCTTTTAGCGGCTTATCTGCTGATCGGATCAGCTGATAAGCGGCTTAGCGGCTTAGAAAAAGGGGGGAAAGGGAAAAAACCCAGCAGGAACTCGCAAGACATTGTCGTCTTGCGAAGCAAGCCCATAGGAGATTCGTTTTGCGAAGCACCTCCAAAACGGAAAACTCTTTCGTCTAGCGAGTTTTCCGTCTTGCGAGGCATTCGTCTTGCGGGGCACCACTGTAGATGGGTAAGGATTTTTGATATGCAAAATGATCCCCTCCTACCACCACCCTAAATCATATTGCTGAAATGCAGAAAGCTTGGGATACCAGAAGTGGACTGTTGCATGGAAGGGCACTCAGAATAAATTTCTGGCTTCAGAATTCTTTCATTCAGTGTATGTCATTTGTACCAGGCTCTGGTTGGTGGATCTTTGGCTGCTAGTAAAAAAATATATAAAATAAATAAAAATCAAAGCAGCTCCTACAAATCTGAAGTCTACCACCACTGGGCAAGAGTACTCTATTCCTAACCAAGACACATATGGGACATGGGGACTTTAGATCTATGGAAATAACAGGTGAAATATATTGAATATAAGGTAGCTTCTTAGTGCTAAGAGAGTCACATCTCCAGGAAAGCTGCTAGCAAAATGCATGTGGCATTTTTTGTTCAGAAAGTTAGAAAGATGTCCATTTGAAAAGGTCTCAGATGGATATGCATAAAAAGTGAAGTGCCTGATAGCCATCTCATAGAACTACTGCCAAACAGGTTATGGGAGGCCTCTGGTATAAGCTTAACACATACTGGAGCATGCCATCATATGTCCTGACATGCTTAATACTTATGAGAGCTGGTCTCGATTGCATCTTATAGCCTGACAGAACTATGAACACAAAGCCTTTTATGCAAAAGCTGTATGAAAGCTGGTAGTGCCCGACCTCTAGGAAGTCTGTTCTGGTGTTTTCCCCACAACTGTATGCAGTTTTATAGGATCTATTTTGATGTGCATGAACTCTGCTTTTAGTCATGTTGGATAAGGAGTTGTCTTTGTGTTTCCTTTTGTAACTGCAAATAGAATATGACCAGGAAGCACGTGTTAAATTAAATCAGGCAACAACTTATATAAAGAAATGATAGAGTGCCAACACTACAGCTTCTTTCTGGAGTAGTTTAGCTCAGAAAAATGAGCAGCAAAAGCACAAGATCAAAGGGACATTGCTAATACTAACAGTATACCAAGAGAGAGACTGTATGACTGTTGAGAAGAAAAATGGAGACTGTAAACCTTGACAATTGGCTTCATTTCTCTCTCACCCACATCTTGTAGGATATAGGTTAATCCCAGTAATTATGTATTGCAAAAAATCATTGTGCCATTTCAGAGGGAAATGGGCCCCTGGTGTTATAGTGCTAGGAAACCTGATAAATCAAGAGTGCCTTTGAAATTATGAACAAGGGACCTTAACTAATCAAAAACCACAAAAATATTAATCATCCCAGAGCATGTGTGTGAGTAGGTTTAGGACTCAGCACTAAAAAGGCAGCTATTTTAGAACCACAATTCTATTTTTTCATCATGAAAGTGATCTAAAAATCTACAGCTAGTGCTGGTCAAGGTTTTTGACTACTGCTGGCCCAAGACATTTTACTACCAGAAGTGGTACCCAAGTGTGCACACCCTCCTACCAGTGAGGACTAACGGTTTAAAAAGTCTGGCTACAGCATTCAAACACTGATTCCTGCTTTGATCTAGGGATGGTTGAGAATCCCTCCCCCCCCAGTTCATATTTGAAGCAAAGGCTACCAAATTCATACTTTCTGAAACAACACAAGGAATGAAACAGTGCCATGCTTCCAAATTCTCACTTCTCCAAATTTTGCAATGCAGTTCTCCTGCCAAAAATGTTTACAAAAAAATCCATATTTTGAGGTAAAGTGATCAAAGAAATGCATAGCACCTATGCAGTCAATGGGTGTGAAGCAAGCTTAAACTTGTAGTGTAATGTCATTAATCTATGAAACCCCAGCTATGTTAAAAGCATTTAAATGATTTATGCAATGAGCATTATTTTGCAACTTGCAGACATTTCTACTATGAATATTTCAAAATAATAATGACTCACCTTTGTGTTGTTCCTCACTGTGTTTTTTAAACTTCTCCAGTTCTGTTTGACATTATTTACATTCTATAAAAAGATACCCTTAATGAAAACTTCACAATGGGAGAAAATTAAATTTGGTCTGATGCAAGATGTATGTCAAAGACTGGACTGCAGGCGGTCCAGGCTGCTTTATGGGGCAGGTCCTTTGTGAGGTAAATATTCTGTCTCTTGTGCAAAAGTTCACAAATTGAAGGGATAAACAAGGCAAAGCAGAACCAGATGGGGGATATGATTCTTAAGCAATATCTATTTTGTCCTTTAACTTTCCAGGAAAAAGCCAGCAATAAACATCAGTGTTGCATATCCCAGTCCGGATGACCTTTTCTGGGAAAGGTCATGTGGTTTTAATTGATTGTTCCTGCCCCCTGAAGCCTCCTGTTTTGTTATTCCATAGTCACTGCTTTCCCCATGAGGCATAGATCTTTTCCTGGTGCTGCACTGCCATATATTATATCCTAATGCACTGATGAACTCATCAAACTCAAGGTTCATCTTTCATCAGGGAAAGTTGGATAATTTCAAAGGCAAAACATTCAGGACAAAAAAGTAGCTTCACACACATATATTACCCCATTCAGTGGATTTGCATGTCATCCTCCTGACTCCATCACCAATTATTCATTCATTTTGTGCCTGTTTGGACCCTTCTTTATGCCCTTTTTTTTGGGTCCTTGTGAATTTCTTTCCCCTTGTTCCTGGCCCTGATGGTTGTCCTTTCTGTCACTCTGATTTTACCAGGCTAAGGAAGAGAGCAGTGACAGGAGCAAGGACAAACAGCATCAGCTTCCACTTACTTATCTTTCCCTTTCCCTCTAACTGATAGTATGGATTCGGTCCAGAGAAAGAGGGTAAGCAAATGGGGAGTGGTAACAGCAGGAAGGAGGAGAATACATCCTGCTCAAAGATGGCACTGATAGATGAAGGATAGAATTAGGCCACATTCACACTGTACAATGGTACCTCGGGTTAAGAACTTAATACGTTCTTGAGGTCCGTTCTTAACCTAAAACTGTTCTTAACCTGAGGTACCACTTTAGCTAATGGGGCTTCCCGCTGCCACTGTGCCGCCACCACATGATTTCTGTTCTCATCCTGAAGCAAAGTTATTAACCCGAGGTACTATTTCTGGGTTAGCGGAGTCTGTAACCTGAAGCGTCTGTAACTTGAAGCGTCTGTAACCTGAGGTACCACTGTACATTTAAAGTGTAGTGATACCACTTTAAACAATCACTGCTTCCCCCAAAGAATTCTGGGAGCTGTAGTTTGTTAAGGGTGCTAAGAGTTGTTAAGGGCCCTGTATTCTCCTCACAGAGCTACAATTTCAGAGCGACTTGACAATCTATTTGCAGGGAACTTTAAATTGTCTAAAGTAGCATCATAGTGGTTTAAATGTGTGGTGTGAATGTGGTAGTTCTCTGAAATGGGCCAACCATCAGTACTGATGGGCTGTCAGCGTGGTGAAAAAAAGAAAGAAGGTCTCTGGAATTGGGATGTGGCAAGTCCCTCATTGTGCAAATATACAATGGTACCTTGGAAATCGAACGGAATCCATTCGGGAAATCTGTTTGACTTCCAAAACGTTCGGAAACCAAGGTGCAGTTTCCGACTGGAAGCCGTGGAAGCCCCATCGGACATTCAGTTTCCAAAGAACGTTCGCAAACTGGAATGCTCACTTCTGGGTTTGTGGCGTTTAGGAGCCAAAATGGACGAATACCAAGGCATTTGGGATCCAAGGTATGACTGTATTGGGATTGCAAGCTGAGAAGCGCTTATGCCATATATAATTGAAGAATGGGAAGTCTTTCTGAGTAAAACATGTGTAGAACTAGGCTGTAGCTTCTTCTAATACCATCACAGTATTGCTTCAAGTCTGTGCAGCCCCTTCTCCTCAACACAGGGCCCTTCTTTCTGTCTACTCTGCTTGAACAGAGAGAATTTCAGAAATTTTGGCCTTCCTCAAGCCCTGTTTTTGCTGGAGGCAAGGAATTTTGGGCTCTTGTACTTAATATACCATCACAATGAGAGGCATTCTAAGTCTATGGAAAAAGTTGACCCAGATTGTGAAGGAACAGATTCATGTTGAAGAGGGCTCCACAATGCAACGATTTAGCTTAGTAAATGAATAGGATACTAATTACTTTTATTTCATTGGTTTATTTGTCTCGTGAAGAGAGGGAAAGGAGTCAGAATGCTAGAAACATTACAGACGTCTCAATTTTAACAATTTCAGAGCTCCAGAAGGAAGGGGATAAGTAGTCAGGGGTTGTGTCCCCAAAGAGAAGCATTGGTACCACTGGGTGTTCTGCTCACAGTATTGTTTACACCCATACATTGTATTCTATTCTCTCTTCAGTTCCCCCCAATCACCTATGAATGGTCAGTAGCTTCAAGAGGTGGGGAACAGGTTCTTAATCATTATTTAAATGCTTTAACCAATTTCCTATTTGTATGTTTTCATGAAATGCCCTTATTGTCATTTATGACTTTGGAGAGCTGCTTCACTTAAAGTAGAGGTGGGGAACCTGTGGCCTTCCAGATGTGGAACTCCAACTTCCATAATCCTGACTCTTGGCCATTCTGGCTGGGGCTACTAGAAGTTGGGAGTCCAGCAGCATCTGGGGAACACCAGGTTGTTATTCATTTCTAATAGGGAAAAGATTGTACTAATAGATGGGCAATTTATGGAAATGGCTATTGGAAAATGTGCATTTTCTCATGTTTAAGGCTGAAATCCTATGCACACCTACTTGAGAGTTAGTTCCCATTGAACTTATTGGGATTTACTTCTAAGTAAGCATGCATATGATTGTGGTGATGGTGGGAAAATCCTGCTTTGGAAATGCAAGAGCTTCTCCTTTAACAGCTATCTATGTGAATGCACAAGTTAATAAAATATTTTCTAGAAATAAAGAAACCTTGTCAGCCCCATAATCAAAAGAAGCAGTCAAAGTGAGAAAACAGCATTTATTCTCCTTATGTGAAAGAAGCCAGGCATTTCTACTCTTCTTTTGCACAGACAAGTGTTAGGCAGAGATAACTAGAAGAAGCTGCAGGGGTATGCAGATGGCAAACTGCTTTTTTGAAACCATAGTACTGCAAGCGTCACACAGTATCGCTTAATGAAGCAAATGCGGTAACCTTGCAAGGAGTAGCCGGCATGCTTGTGCCTCTGCGCTGGATGAAAACGATAAAGGGTTAAGCCAGTAACAGCTCTATCTGAAGCTTGATTTAAAGAAGGGAGAATTGATATGCTCTCCCCCTCCCTTGAGTGGATGGTCGGCTCTTTCTAGTGGATCACATGGGCTTGTTAGGCTCTGCTGCAGAAGCACCAGCTGCTGCTGATCAAGGGAGGGTGCATCACCGGCTGGGTGTGTGTGTCAATGCCTTGTGGTCCCAGGCTACAGTTTAAAAGAGGGGGAGCCCACAACGTGCTTCTGAGAGAGTGGGCTCTACCTTTTTTCTCCCCTGTGCTTCAAGACCTAACCATGTCTATCTGTTGTTGCCTTTTTTTCAGGGATTATGGATCCTCAAAAAGGAAATCAGGTAAGAAACCATGCTTGTTCCATATGTAGCATCATGTCTACAAAGCTCAAAATGTTTCTTAACAATTGCTCTTTTATTGCCTGCTGTGTGAAATGTTGGGGGTGTTTAATGGATTTCATTTAGCAGGAAAGGGAGCATTTAAAATATTTAGTAACTGAGTAGGCAAAATGTTCCTTGCACATTTTTGCTGTTGTATATTTCAGCAGAAAATGTGCCTCTCCCTGCCCTCTCTAGTTGATGTGGAAATGTTTTACAAATACTAAATGCAGAAAAAGCAGGCTTTCTGTGTTGCAGTTTTGCATTGCATTGGAAGCTACCTGAAGACCCATCTAGTTTCATGTTCTTCTTGCTAAGGTAGAATCACTCTAACCTGACCCTCCAGGGATTGTTCGTGGTTATTTCTGGAGGAATAGTAATGGTATAACTGAACTTGCAAGCTTAGTTTGTGCATGCATTGCCCATTCCCTCATGTGTATCACCACATTTCTCCATCCCTCCCTGGTCTAGTGCTCCTGAAGGGGTTCCTGTACCTTTAGCTGTATCTAAGGGGTGTTGTTTTAGAGTAAATGCAGCTTATTGTGCCAGTGTGAAAAAACCTGCAGCTGCTAAAATGTCATCTTGCATACTACTATAAAAAGGCACAGGAACCCTGGCTGTATGTGTTCTGGCCCACCTGCCCTCACATGGATTCAATCTTGACTCATCACCAGGTTTTCTTAATGGCTGCATTCTTACTAGCTGTTAGGGAAATTGCTGTGTGAGTCATGCACAGATACCCTAAGATTAGGTTCTCTATAATCTTTATTGGCCTAAATTTCTAACTAGTAAGTTCTCCTAATCAGTCAAAAGTATAAATACAAGTTATACTCTGCTGTGTGCACTATGCAGTGCAGACATGGCTCAGAAATCAAAGTCAGGGCCAGCTCTACCATTAGGCAGAGGAAGGCAGTCCCTTCAGGTGACGAATTCCTCCTGAACCTCTGGGCACTCCCTTCCCTTGAAGATCAGAGCTGTGTGTGCTATGTAGCTTGTCATGTACTCCCTGAACTAACCTGTTGTCCTCAGGTGCAGTGGATGATGTTATCTTGCTGCAGCTATTAAAGCAAAATTCCAGCTGCCAATCGAGGTGGTTTCTGTACATGGAAAGTGGAAGTGCTATCTTGTCCTTTACCTCAGGCAGCAAAATGTATTGTGCAGGGCTGAATAAAAGTGCAGCTGTGGGGTCAGATGGGAGAATAGGTTCACAATGAAGTCCTGTTAATGCCTATTCAGAAGGGAGCCTCATTAAATTAAATGAGACTTAGTCCCAAGTAGCAATATCCAGATGTTTTGGAGTACAACTGCCCTCAGCACCAGCTGGCAACATCAATGGTCAGGGATGACTTTATATATTTGTTTATTTTTTCTACTTCTAGCCCTCTCTTCACTGAATGGTCTCGGGGCAGGCCATATAAAAATAGTACAATTAATTGAAAACCACAAGTTAAAGCTGCAGAACTAAACAAAATAATGAGAACAGCGAAACAGGTGTGCAGCAAGACAGCACAAGGGAAAACATCCACTGTCTTAAAATCTTGGGTAAAGAGGGGGATCTTGACCTGATGCTGAAAACTATACAAGATGCACCTCAGAGGAGATAACATTTTACAATCTGGGGACCACCATGCGCCACCAGCCCACAAACCACACAAGGAGATGGTACTGCCAGCAGCGCCTCCCATCAGTCCAGGCAGGTGGATATGGGAGGAGGAGTCTTCAGATATTTGGGGCCCAAGTCACTTAGGATTTTGAATGCCAAAATCAACAATTTAAACTGGGCTTGGTAGTGAATTGGTACCAGAGCAGTTGCTTTAAGACCAGTATATTCTGAGTCCAGCTAGAAATGCCCACTTCTGCTTTATTCCTGCATTCTGCACAAGTTGCAGCTTCCAGACTGTCTTCAAGGGCAGCCCTGTGTAGAGTGCATGGCAATAGTCCAATCTGGAAGTTACCAGAGCATGGATCACTGTGGCGAAGCTACATCTGTCAAAAGGGTACTAGCTGCTGAACAGCTAGAAACAGGCACTCCTAGTCAACAAGGCCACCTGGACCTTAAGCAACAGTGATGGATCAAGGAGTAGCCCCATGCTGTGGAACAGTTTTCCCCCCAGGGGATTTAATTCAGAGGGCACCATGTTGGCTATCCCAGGAAGAATTTGACCACAATACAGTGGTACCTCAGGTTACATATGCTTCTGATTACATATGCTTCAGGTTACAAACTCCGCTAACACGGAAATAGTACCTCAGGTTAAGAACTTTGCTTCAGGATGAGAACAGAAATCGTGCTCTGGTGGCACGGCGGCTGCAGGAGGCCCCATTAGCTAAAGTGGTGCTTCAGGTTAAGAACAGTTTCAGGTTAAGAACAGACCTCTGGAACGAATTAAGTACTTAACCCGAGGTACCACTGTATCTGTTTAGAAGGTACTTGGGCAGAATACTAGAAAAGACCATTCTCTGTCTTAGATGCTCATGCCAGTCAGTTACTGTGCTAGATGTTTTAATGGTCTGACTTTTTACAAAACTCCCTCCCTCCCTGTGTGTGTGTGTGTGTGTGTGTGTGTGTGCGTGCGCAGGTGTGTGTGCATGCCCACGTGCATATTAAGGGGGGTATAGAGGTATAGAGACCTCAATTAGAGCCTGGGCAGTAGCTCTTATTTGTCTTTGGGAATGACTTGCCCTAATGCTGTTGTGCTTATCTGGCACGTGACTCTTATTAATTCCATTGATGGGCTAGCTAAGCTGGAATGCTTGATTTTTGCAATTTAACTAAGTGGTATTCTAATGGATAGTTGGCATTTTGTCTATCTCCCCCTCCTCTTTCCTGGAGATCCTGATGATTTGGGAAAAAAAGGCTCCTAGCCTGTAGCATGAAACCCAGAGGTCAATAGCATAAGAAACCATAGCAGTTGTCATTTCATTCATCTTTTATTAACCCTGCTGGGTAGATCAGGCTGAGACTATGACTCGAATGAATGAGCTGCATTTCATGCCTGAGTGTGTAGGTTTGAATCTGTCGTTCACAGTCAGACTCAATGCCATATCAGTAAACCATAACAAGGTAAGGCATAGTTCCTTTAATATTTCCCATTAAGAACTATCTCTAGATTAAGTCCAAAACATGTCCAAGTTCTCTTTCTCTCTAAATGTTCAGTTTTCCCAATCCACTATTCTTTGTACTTCTGTTTCTTTCCTAATTTTGCACAAATATTTTTGCTGCTATAGTAAACCATACATTTTTTTCCATTTCTGATCTAGCACTTTCCATATATCCCAGTTAAATTCTAAGAGGGTACAGCACCACATCTCAATATAAGTATTGAAAGCTTTTGTGGAACCAGACCTTTCCATCAAATATGCAGCGTTACATTGCCAGCATTCAGCTTTCTCCTCCAGATAAATCGTTTTAATTCTCTATGGCGTCATGTACTATCTTGCTATTACTTTAAAAGATTTCCATGTGGTGAATTATGTCTGTATTGCTCCCACATGGATTCTCATACTACCTCCAGAATATCTTCATTTAAATCTGCAACCCACTTACTTATCACAATATTTTTTCTTTGTTATTTATATCTATCAATATATTACGTATATTCTAACTTTGAAAGCGCTTCTTTGTCATTTATCAATCTTCCTGATTTGCTTTTTTTCCCCCGAAGAAAAAACTACCTGCTCCTTTTTTACAAAATCCACCAAATTATGCTTCATCTAGTTATAACATAATGGGATTTTGTACAGGCTCTCCCACTGTGACTGGCAAATTATTTTGGCCCCAAGTCCTTGACCATATACTCCACTTTGAGAACAACACTATATCTTCTGGCAAGCCGCCGTCTCTTCTTAGGACTGGGAAAACCCAGAGCAGAACAAGCCGGACCTGCTTCTGTAGATCTGCTTCTTCAAAACAGGCCTTCAAAAAGTTGGCATAAAGAGAAAATGGACTGTTAATGCTTTCAGCTCATACCATTGGAATAATAGTGTCCCTTTCGTTCCCAGAACAGAGGTGGGGCATAGCATTCTGCTATTCATACTTTAAAGATGGTGATTCTGTACCCCCACCCCACAGATAAATGAGAATTAGAGTACAGTGGTACCTTGGTTCCCGAATGGCTTAGTCGTCGAGCAAATTGGCTTCTGAACACCGCAAACCCGGAAGTAAGCGTTCAAGTTTGCGAACATTTTTTGGAAGCCGAATGTCTGACGCAGCTTTCGCTTGAGTACAGGAAGCTCCTGCAGCCAATTGGAAGCCATGCCATGGTTTTCAAATGGTTTCGGGAGTCGAACGGACTCCCATAACAGATTAAGTTTGAGAACCAAGGTACCACTGTACTGGAGTAAAACATTGATTAAACTCTGCAGTTCTAGTATTGATAATTTTCACTGAGCTTTAAAGCATTGTTTAAAAATTGACTGTGATCTGGCTGCAGATGTTTTATAAAGTAATTATTTTTAATACAAGTGCTTTACAAAAACTGTAGAAAGCCGTTAAATGTGGCATTCCTCCCTTTCTCTCATGTGAAATTATGATGGCTATGACATAAGTGTACAGTGCTGAGTTAATGCTTCAGCTACTAACCATGCAAACTATACACACCTGTGAGCTGCATGTGTTGGATTTAATTGCACAATTCAAATTATTTTCAACTCAGAGGCACCCTCTTTTATTTCACTTTTAAAGTGTCTTTATAAATCCTCTTAAAATTAATGGTTCTGTACAGACATCTCATAAATTAGGCCAATTCTTTATCTCTTCCACCTCCGCCCCCCAAACAAAAACCCTCTGCAAAATACCATCTGTGCTTTAGAAACATAGTCTGCTCTGGACATAATCCCAGAGCATTTCTAGTGCTGTAGCTTTGTAGCATGGTGACTCTGTGTGACTGTGCAGTGATAGTATCCTGTCCCACAGTTAGTGTCCAAGAGTTGTTTCCCAGTAAATACAAGAACCTAGAAGTTATCTAATAATTCTTTAACCAACAAAAATGGTTACTCTTGCTGTTACTGGCTCAATACGAGTCTCTTCTTTTCTCTTGCTCTCAGACTGACATTGGCGCAGTTGGGGACAGCTGTGTGTACTCGGAAGCCATCTCATAATTATAGATTATTGTGTGAGACTTGCTTCTAATGTTTGCTCAGTAGGGTGATTGTGTGCAAAGGACAAAGGTCCTCTACTTTGAATTACATTGTAGAAGAGAGAATTTGGCAGCTCCAATTTGTCATGCGTGGGTGGTTAAAAACTACCCACTGAAATTACCTTTCAAAGCTATAATAGTCTTGTCCTTCTCTCTTACCTGGTTTCATTTGGCTAGTTCTGGGATGCCAATGTGGTGCCTTCAGGTGTTGTGGGCTACAGCTCCCATCATCCCTGACCATTGGTTGTGCTGGCTGGGCCTGAAGGAAGTTGTCATCAAAAACATCTGGAAGGCATCATTTTGGCTACCTGTCAGCTAAATGTTCAGTTAAATGTTTCAAAGGGAGGACAAAATGAAGCTTACCGGTATACACCCACCCACCCACCCACAGAGAGGCAAGGTTGTACCAGGGAGATGTAATCCAGCATGTCTCTCTCCTGCCCTAAGGCAGGTATGGAGCATCTGTAACCCTCCAGATGGATTGCAACTCCCATCCACACACCCTTAATGTTGATTTGACAAGTATTTTCTGGAGGACCCATCTCAGTGTACACTGAAGCAGGGGAGACATTCCCCAAGAGCAGAGCTGATGTAATTCCCATGGCTCCTGCCAGATCGGATTGTGTATGGACATAAATACAGCAGCTATTGTGTGCAAAGACTTGCTTGTTAAATTTGAAGCATGACACACTGTCTTCTATATACAGCTTAGTGACGTCTCTAGTTTAAATATGTCCATGCACTATGTGTTATGGGGACCATAGGGCAGTAGTTTTCAACTTTCTTTAACTCATAACTTGCAGCATGAGATCCTTTATCAGCTCAGACTATTTGTCCATCTAGCTCAGTATTGTGTATTCTGACTGACAGCAGCCCTCCATGTTCTCAGTAAAGATGTTTCTTATTGCCTGTTACTAGTTTCTATTAACTGAAGATGTCAGGGATTGAACCTGGGACCTTCTGTATGCAAACCATGTATTATGGTCCATTCTCATTTGGGATTTCTTCTCCTCCTAAACAAAAAAGGAAAGAAAATGGTAGTTTCGCTAGTGTGACCTGCCTGTTGGTCTCTTCTTGCTATGTAAAAGCTGGTGCCATGGGGTGTAGTAAAATATTGGGGTTTTCTAAGAGAAAAGTAACATGTTAACATAGTACCTAATTTCTGCCAACGTGCAAGATTTTGGCTTGCAGCAAAGGATGTGACGGCACTCTTTGAAGCTAAGTGTGCTCCCATATTATTCAGGATGTTCAGTGCATTAGCTCTGCCAGGCTGCCATGCACAACTCTTTGCCACTATGGAGGCATGGGCTGCGAGTATGAAAGGTAGAACATACAATGGTGCACTTGCCACAGCAGTCAGTTTCTAGTATTCAGAGTCCTACCATAGAATCCTAACTAACCCTTGAACTGGGAGTTATCTCTGGCATATTTGAGGTGGTGCAGGGCTATTAGAACTACACCTTGTATTCAGTGGTTCAGTCAGTTGTACAGTGGTACCTCGGGTTACATACGCTTCAGGTTACATACGCTTCAGGTTACAGACTCCGCTAACCTAGAAATAATACCTGGGGTTAAGAACTTTGCTTCAGGATGAGAACAGAAATTGCACAGCGGTGGTGCAGCAGCAGCGGGAGGCCCCATTAGCTAAAGTGGTACTTCAGGTTAAGAACAGTTTCAGGTTAAGAACGGACCTCTGGAATGAATTAAGTACGTAACCAGAGGTACCACTGTACCTGCAAGAATAATGCAGAAAATATCCTATCAGGTGTCAAAGGAAAGGGTAAGTCCTATCTTAACTAATTTGTTTTAACTGATTTTAATACTATATTTTGAATTGTTATCTTTCCTGAGACTTCAAGGTAAAAGGTTGTTGATGATGATAATGTGTTTTGCTTCTGGACGAAAGCATAGAATTGCCACCCAGCAGCATATAACATTCTTGCTGCAGTCTGGTAGTTCATCCCCCCCCCCCCCGAAACTGAAACCACTGCGATCATTGCTATAAAGAAGTCCCATGAAAAACACTAGGACAGATTAAGAAATAAAACAAATGGATGCTTATTGTTTTGTGAATCTTGCCAAGAAATCTAGATCTCACTTTTCTTTTAAGTGACTATACTTGCTAGGAGAACTTTTACGAGGATGGGTTTTGTGTTTTTGATATTGATTTGGCATTTGAAGCACCTACTGGAACTCTTTTCTTTGGAAATATTTTCCTTGCTATGTGACTCGCTCTGGTCTGGCTTGCTGTGTTTGGAATTCCTAATTTTACAGTATGCCTGATATGACTTCTACAAGGCAACTGGCTGGCATCAGCAGGAGAATTGCCAGTATTTACACTTCCTAAATTTCCACTCGATAATCGACCCAAGCACCTGATGTTGCTATGTTGTGCTTTCCCCTCATAAGGAAAGTTACTTGGAACATTGCTTTCAGTGCTTCCAATCTAGTTCTTGGATGCAAATGTTCAGCCTAATGCTCAACAACTCAGGGTGCTTTCTGATGTGGGGTATATTGTTAGTTTTCCTGACTTATGATGCTTGCGTTCCTTTTTTTAATGTTCCTTTCACACTGCAGTATCTGTTGTGGTTTGGAACATCAAATTTCATCACACCAGTGGGTGTGGTGTGACACAACACCAAACTTTATTGGACAATGTTGCTACTTTCTTACCCTTTCCACACATGCATACTTCTGTTCCCCATCATTCATCCATGAGAATGGCAGAGAAAGAACTGCATGCTGGTACTTCAAACAGATTTATTTCTGGAATCAGCTGACATGAAAATAAGTGCTAAACTTACACTAGATCTCCATTAGTGCCTTTTATGTTGTGTGAAAGCTGAAATATAATGCAGAGGAAGAGGAGGAGGAGGAGTTTGGATTTGATATCCCGCCTTATCACTACCCGAAGGAGTCTCAAAGCGGCTAACATTCTCCTTTCCCTTCCTCCCCCACAACAAACACTCTGTGAGGTGAGTGGGGCTGAGAGACTTCAAAGAAGTGTGACTAGCCCAAGGTCACCCAACAGCTGCATGTTGAGGAGTGTAGACACGAACCCAGTTCACCAGATTACGAGTCTACTGCTCTTAACCACTACACCACACTGGCTCTCCAGTAAGCTCCAGTAAGCAGTGCTGGTTTTTCTAGAAAAAGAGGTATCTCAAGTCGTCATTAACATCTCCCTTGTTCTCTTACAATGGCAACGGCACCCACCGGAGAGGTGCTGGGAACTAAGTTCTGGCTGGAAGAAAAGCCCTGACAGTAAGGGAAATGTTGGGGGTGAGGGGAGAGAATAAACGGCTGTGTGGATACAGCTCCTTTCTCCTAGTGTTGATATATTTATATTTATGGAACATGTGCATTGGGCTATTTTAACCCCCGTCCCCCGCCAGACTCACAAGAAATGCTGCAATCTCTTGTGCTTATGCAGTATAGAAAACTTGTTTGGATAATACCCTTCACCCAAACTCATGTCTACATACACCAGGAGCTTAGGACAACAGTATGATCTGTTAAATGTTGAGGGCCATTTGGTGATGCTCATGATAAGCCATGGTTTTATCATGACATCCACAAGCTGCAGTGAGTGTTGGGTTTGTGTGCTCTCCTCATGTGGCTGTCAGGAGGGCTTTGAAGGGCTTTTTATTTGGTTTTTAGTAAGCAACAGTTTCCTGTTTTGTTTAAAGACTACCTATTCTCAGTTCTCAAAATAAGCCAGCTTCAAGATATGAAGCTGGCTTGTTTATCCATATTGTTGTAGAACAGAGTACCCAGTGTTGTGCCTCCCTTGATGTTACGGACTCCAGCCCCCTCTCCCAGCATGGCCAATGGTCAAGGATGATGGGAGTTACAGGCCTCAACATCTAGAGGGTACCACATTGGTGTAAAGCCACAATCCTGGGTTTAGGAAGCCATGGCTTAATAATGGCTTTTGAAATCTTCCTTCTAGCCAGGGTGTTGGGGGGGGGGCAGACATACAAATCTGAGGCTTGTGCTTATCACAATAAATCATAGTGCCACAAGTGATCTAATAAATAATATTGAATAATTAAAGCTTCCTGTGAAAGGACTCACTCACAGAAGAGGCTGCCTCTTTGCATGATTCACTGCTCTGGCTTGAGTGGGGAGGTAATTCTGCTACATCTCTGGTTAAGGTGTGCTTCGATCTTTTCGTCACTCCTCATCAGCAATTGAGTTAAATAATTGCATTTCCCCAATTCACAGTTCTCTATGAGCTGGTTTTGAAATGCATAAAGTTTTTAAAACATTGCCTGGCAGCAATGTGCACTCCTGAAAATGGACATCAGTTTTTGGAAAAGCATTTTTCAGAAAAGCATCAGCAGGCATTCACTTTCCCCCCCTCTCCCAGAGCAGGTCTGTTTGTTTTTATTACTATGCAGGAGGTGTGAGCCAAGTTGGAATTCTTGAATAAAAAAATCAAGCTTTTTATTGGGTGTTCACAGATGCTGGTTGCAAGTAGTGAGCTATTTATGATTTGAGATGAGGGAGATTGGACCTTCGCTGCTTCTGATGCAGCAGATTTACCTGCCCTTGGAAGAAGAGTGCCAAGCAGAGTGTGCAGAAACTGAAGGAATGGGCTCCTTCCTACACACCAAATGCAAGCTTGAAGGACTTAGGTGTGCCAACGCCAGGTTTAATTTGGAAAAAGTGTGCTTCAGCTATTGGAAGTTTGGGAAACAATGTAGTACATGATAAGGTCTCTCACTGCAGCTGCTTGGACTGAAGGAAGCAAATGTGTGCCTATTTAAAAATAAGTTAAGAACCTGGGTTTTCTTGCAGTAATGATCAATACTCCTCCATCAGGACTCTATAGCCCTTGCGAATGCATCTAATCAGCTAAGTGATACTGTCTGGTTGGGAGCCAGAGCTCCCTCCCCATCTTTGGCAGGAACTCAACTCTTGCCCAAATTCCTGCCATTTCCTCCTTGCTTGCATAGCTGTAAATGTTATTGATGGCAATGAAGTTATCCAGACTCTCTTTAGAAGCCAGCTGCACTGCTTTGGACCCTAAAATAGCAGTATTATAACCTCCTTCGGTTCTCCATGCATGCTGTCTTAATATAGCAACCATATGGGAAGGGGGTAGGGGGTGCAATCTGTCTGGACTCCCTGAAGTCAGAAGCTTCCCCCTGGACCTAAAGTGCCCAGACAAAACAAAATAATCCTGTAGATTCCTAATGTCTTAAATGAGATCAGGATTCTTTCTTGAGGATTAAGCACAAGGTATATCATGCTGGAAATGAAATGCAACGGCGATAGTTTTTGGGCTCTGTTTCCCAGGGAGAGTTAACTTGTGATGTTGTTTGAAGCCCAATTGTGTAAATGTAGAATTATGCCTTGTTTATTTGGAGCATGTGTGATACCTCTGCTCAGGTTACAGTCTAGAAAAAAATAGCTTTTGGAGCAGGAGAAGGATAGGGCATTACTGAGCTTTTTCCCCTGCCTTGCTTCTCTCTCCCCCTCCCTTGAGCTTTCTTGTGCCATATGATCAGTTCTGAAGCACCATTCAATCACATGAAGGCCAGATGTGAGTATTTAGAAACAGTTTGGTCTCTGCTGGCGTGGAGATGATAAATGAGGCAGTTCTGTTTACGTGGCAAATGGAAGCAGCCTCTGATTGGTCTGGGACGGAACAGGGGAGGAGCTGATAACTTACAACAGGCGAACAACAAGCGAAAGTCTCAAAGACAGATTCATTCTGTGTAGAACAATGCAAATGAGGGTTCGGTTTTAAAATGAGAAAGAGGCAAAAGGCTGCCATGGACTAGAGCTCACTTCCTTTGGAGTCACAGGTCTGTGCATTTGATAAAGTTGACTGAGCCCATGAAAGCTTAGAAAACCTTTTGCCGTTGATAAGGTGCCACAAGGCTTAAAACACTGGTGTGCCCTGGATTTGTATTTAAAAGGGTAATGTGTAATGTTTGTAGAGAGGGAGCAATACGCCCCTTGACATAGTTCCAGAAGGAAAGGGGCATCCCAAAGATTAATACAAGGTGGGTTTAACTACACAACATGTGGGATTCCCTGTTACTGGTGGAAATGATACAGATAAAACGAGAAGGATTTCCAGGCAGCCTGGTTTTGAAGATCAATAAATGTGCAGTTGCTTTATTTTGTTAATTTATATCCTGCCCTTAATAGCAAGCACTATTGGGATTTAAATACAATAAAATCACTCAATAAAATGATCTCAACCTGAATTGCTTCATCTCCTTCTTATAACACAGAGGTGGTCTTTGGGGGAAGGAGGATTTTCTGCACGCACCAAAAACTGAACAATGTCTTCCAAGGGAAGAGCATTGCACAGAGAAGCCCCTTTCCTAACATAAAGCATCCCGGGCTTCCCTCCCTGATGGAGTGACAAAAAGTCCCTACCTGGCAGATCCTGCAGCCTAGGTAGAACAACGCAAAGAGAGGCACTCCAGTGGCTTCATAATGGTGTTAAGCATAGGGGACAATATGAAACCCTGCAGAACTCCACAGCGTATTTTTCACGGGACCAAAGAGCAGCCCTGCCCCTTACTGCCAGTCTCTGAACACAGCCCTGCAGATAGACCAGGGGTCAGCAAGGTTTACCCTGCCCTCGCCGGTTCACTCCAGCGGAGATCACTCCATGGGCTAGATCGCGCATGTGCGTGAGCGCGCGTGCCCACAATGGCAGGCATCTTCATCGACGCGATTTTTGGTGCCACAGAAGTGAGTCCCTACGCCACGCTGCACCGGTTTAGTGCAGTGCGCGGGGACTCGCCGAGCATGCGGCTTGGTTGGGGGGCGGCTCGTGGGCCAATTAAATGACTCCCATGGGCCGCAGGTTGCTGACCCCTGAGATAGACACACTGCTTCTGCTCCTAACTTCCAACCCACAGAGCCAGTCCAAGAGGATATGTGGTTAATGATATCAAAAGCTGCTGAGAGATCTAGGAGAACTAACAGGGTTGCATTCCTCCTTTGCCTCTCCCAGCACAGGTCACGTGGCTAAGGCTCCTTCAGTGCCAAAGCCAAACCCTAAAGCCAGATTGAAATGGAGCCAGAAAAATAACTTTTTCCAAGCACTTCTGGACACTCACCACCATTTTGAGCAACTTGCCCCAAAAGGGGGTATTTGCCTCTGGGTGGCAGTTGTATACCACTAGTTTCATGGGTGGCTAATTGAGGGGTGGGACCCCTAACTGCTTCAGGGCAGCAGGAACTACTCCCTCACATGATAAGCATTTTCTACCACCTGGACCCACTGCCTGCCTTCCCTAGCCATCTCTTGCAAGTCTGAGTATACACATGATAAGTTGAACACCTTGAAGTGGCTTATCCATGTAATTAAACTGCAAGCCAGGCAACTTCCACTAGAAATCCCTTGCAGAAAGTTTTTGTTAAATGTACATGCATGCACTGTGTTGGACTGTTCAAAGCAAAATTGCACTAGAGCAGTTTTATGGATCACTTTGTATTTATTTAAACCATTTTTATCCTGCCTTTCAGTCAGAAAGGCACCCAGGGTGGCTTATATGAGCTCCATAACAAGCAAGAATCCTGTAGCCTCCTGATGCTGTTGCATTTCAGCTTCTACCAGCCGAAGACAGCATGGCCAATGGCCAGGGAGGATGGTAGTTGAGTTCAACAATGCCTGGAGGGCCACAGGTTCCCAATCCCTACTGCAGTGTCTGCCCCTCCTTTGTCACAATGGGGCTCAATGGTTATACGCAATAGTATTGTTGGTGATGGGAGGGGGGAGGTTGTAGAGGCTGGGACCAATTAGAATATAAATGTCGTGCAGTTTTTAATCTTTTTAGAAAACCCTTAAAAGTAATGCTAAGCAGATGTTCAGAACAAAAAAAATGCTAGCTGTCTTCCCTTTCAGAAGCACTCTCATCTTTGTCTAGCTGCTGTCAGACACAGGGAGCTCTGGTGTTCTTCCTATATGTACATATATCTTTTTTATTTGGAAATCTACAATATAGCTTGCCAGTTGCTTGCATGCTTCTACATTCCCTGCCGCCTGTGCTCTGCTTTGGCTCAACTGCTGTTGACAAGTGTGTGTGTGTGTGTGTGTGTGTGTGTAGGGGGGGGGGAGAAATGCTTCTTTTAAAAATTTACAACCAATTAGCATTCAGGGCAATCTGATTAAATGGCAATTGTGTAAATAGCTTGGTTGCACTTCAGCTGCTCCTTCAAAAAAACCAGTCATGGATAGAAATCTCACCACCCCCTTCACCAAGTAGGTCAGTTGCATACTATTTTAAAAACTCTATCTTGTGCCACTGCGGGAGCATATGGTTCTAATAGAACCATAAGCTCTATGCATTTTCTTATTCCAGATATTTTTCATCATTGCCTGTTTTTTGGCTCTTTCAATATTGGTTTGGCATGGTCAGTGCAAACTCTGTTTGGGGTAGTTGGGGAGTTCTGGAGTATTTTCCCTGGATGGAATTATTTTGTGGCTTTATTTCATTATACTGTCACCTCTGTTTCTCTTTATCCAGAGAAACCTCAATAGCTAGACACAGTATGTACGTATTTGGTTTAGTGTTTTTAAACTTGCCATGTGTGAGCTCCTTCTAATGCATGAACTCCTTTTAAAATAAAAGCCTCATGGCAAAGGGTTAGCCAGGCCTCAGTTTCTGGAACATCTAAAATAACAATGTCTTTGAGCATACTGAACATGTGCAGAGTGCTCCCCCCCCCCCCGTGCCAGTAAGTAACCAGAGTCAACCCTTGTACACTTGGTTAAGTCTTTCAGAATGGAACAATACCTTCTCTCCCAGAGACAGAAGCTCATTCAAGAATGTGTGGCTTAATTTTCCATTTTACAGATGAATGAACTGAGGTACAGGGTTTTGCTACCAACCTAGTGTGATTTAAAAGTAACATTTTTACTGTTTCATGTGATGGCCTTGCAGGTGCATGCTGGGTATATTTGGACACTGCCCTGGATCTGCACTAGCAGGCAGGTCAGATAATACTTGAGAGTCTTATTTATTTTGGTCCCAAATGGTAGGTGTAAAGCTTGGCTTACAATTCAAATCTTTTAAACTTCAGTTCCATCCAAAAGGTACTGAAAACAGAGGTTTGGTGATATTAATGAATGTTTAGCTGATCACCTGCTTATTGACCAACTTAAAAATACATTTTAAAATTGGTTAATAAACCAACAGCTCTAGTCTTGGCTCAGGATAGAGTGGATTGAAATGAGGCGCTAAATTCACAGGGTGACCTCCAGTCTGTGTTTGTTCTGAAGCACTCTAATCATACCTTTGCCTTAAGAACAATGTCAGTGTCTATCTGGATGGCTTCAGTCCATACAGGACCCTGCTTAGCTTTGCAAATCCAGTTTTATTGCTGCACCACATACTCGGAGGGTCTTGTGGACAATGGTGCAGCTAAGTAATTTTAGATCCTGGACTCAGTGGTGTTGAGCCATTGAATGGGAGAATTAGATTGTCATGACATCAGTTGTGAAGCACACAATTAACATTTCTCTTCCTCCTCCTCACTTGCTGTTCCATGCTTTACAACTGCTTCTACATTTCTGATAGAACAAGTATGGGGGACTTCCAGCTCTTTGGGCAGATTAGGCCCCTCAGCACCCTGCCCTCACAGTGGCCAACTAGATGCCCATGGGAAGCCCACAAGCAGGACTCAGGTCCTGTGCAACAGTGCTCTTTCCTCCTGCAGTTTCCAGCAACTAGTGTTTGGGGATGTACTGCCAATGATGTTGTCATCATGGCCAATAGCTATTATCCTCCACAAATTTGTCAAATTCCCTTTTAAAGTTATCCAGGTTGGTGTCCATCATGGCCTTCCATGAGAGTGAATTCCATAGTTTTAACTATGCGCCATGTGAAGAATTGCTTTTTAAAAATATGTCCTAAAACATTCACCTTCATTGGATGTCCATAAGTTCTAGTGTTAAGAGAGAGGTTTTTCTCCTTTTCTCGTATCTACTTTCTCCATGCCATGTGTAATTTTATAAACTCCCATCAAGTAACTGTTTTCTCTAAACTAGAAGTCCCAAATGCTGCAACCTTTCCTCATGGGGAGTTGCTCCGCCCCCTTGATCATTTTGGTTGCCCTTTTCTGAGCTTTTTCCAGTTCTGCAATATTCTTTTTCAGGAGAGGGGACCAGAATTGTGCACAGTATTCCAAACAAATGCAGTTGCAGAGTGCGCTGCCGATTGTTCCTCTGCAAGCAGGGCTTACGTTTGGCACCTTCAACATTTGGCACCAAATGCAAGCCCTACTGGGATCTGTTCCACTGATATACAGCAACCACAGTCAGACTATATAAACATCATAGCATAATCATGACTACTGGAATAAAATGAAGTTTGCTTCTACTTCCCTGATTTACTTGGCTATATGCAACATTGTGTTGTGTAAAAGAATAATGCATTTTTTATTAAAATAATAATGAGTATTTGTGCCATGTACATGCCATGTAGTCCGTGTTTAAAAACAGAATGTTTTTAAAATAAGAAATAAAATAAGAAAGCATCATCCCATGCCCAGGTGCTGCTGATACAGAGCCTTTTTTTGCACAGCCCCTCACCCAGGATGTTCATTTAGGACCCTACTGTAAATGTAGGCCCGAGGTGCCTTAGGTGCATCATTTCTGTGAATCATTCCTACGTCAACAACTTCCCACTTGTTCGTATTATGCTTGTTAAAATTACTAATAAGTTATTCAAAAACAAAGCAAAACCTTTCTTATTTAGACCAAAGTTACACAATCCCCTGCCTATATCTGTCACTAATGAAACTCTACCACAGGGATAACTTTGTGCCTTCTTATGCTCTTCTTTTAGCAACCTCCTTGGTTGTTTCCTTGCTGTGAGCTTTATGGAAATAGTTTCTCTGTGTGCACATTTAAAAAAAAGCTGTTCAGTATTTGCTGGTCCATAAAACTGCTT
Source organism: Podarcis vaucheri (assembly GCF_965113315.1). Taxonomy (NCBI): domain Eukaryota; kingdom Metazoa; phylum Chordata; class Lepidosauria; order Squamata; family Lacertidae; genus Podarcis; species Podarcis vaucheri. Next base: position 47,227,366 of record NC_138763.1, on the reverse strand, counting down.
CTCTGTTTTTCTAATGCCTCTTCTGCTTTTCTTATTTCTCTGCTGCTTCTTTTCTTGGACTTTGAAGTCTGGATGTCCAGCTTATCTGATTCTCCAAAGAAGGTTATTGCAGGTACTATATTGTTTTTATATACAAATTTGTGCTTGCTCTCTCTGGTACCCTGGATGCCAATTAAGGATCTCGAGAATGGGGGATGGGGAGAGAATGGCAGGCTATAGGCAGATAAGTGGCATGGGATCCCTACTCAGGGATAGACCTTTGACTAACTATATGGATCAACCGTTTGGCCACTAATCTAGATGGCTTTAAAATAATTGGACAAGTTCATGGAGAGGGCTACTGAAGTCTATGAGCCATAATGGCTATGCTCTCCATCCACAGTTGGAGGCAGTAAAGCTTCTGAATACTAATTGCTGAAAACCACACAAGGGAAAAGTGCTTTTGTGCTCAGATTATGCTTGCAGGTTTCCCACAGGCATCTGGTTCAGCACTGTGAGAAAAGGATGCTGGACTAGATTGGCCATTGGCAGTGCCTCCCCCCCCCCCGGGTGTATTCCAGGGTACACAGTGCCAGCACCTCTTTTTGTTGTTAAAAAGTGTGGCACTTACCTTAACAACTTCATGGTTATTTTCCTAGAAAAAAAGCATTGGGCATTGGCCTGATCTAGTAGGCTCTTCTTAAGCCTGTATGTCTACTGACTGGCAGCAGCTCTCCAGGGTTACATACAGGGGTCATTCCCAGCCTGCCCTTGAGGTGCCAGTGATTCAGCATTGAACCTTCTGCAAACTCAACCACTGAGAAGTGGCCTTTGCCCAAGATATAAATAAGTTTCTGTATGAAGTTCCTGGTCTTCTAAACTACTTAAACATACAACCTTAACTTCAAGATGATCAGTTCTACCTTTCAGCTCCTATATTGCAGATCCTCCACTGGCTTATTTACTTGCTTCAGTGTTCCAGAATTAATGCTGCTTGCAGCCTCCTATACCAGTTGTACAGTTTTGCTGTATACCAAGAAAACCGACCAACTATTCTTTGAGCCTTTCCAATTATTTCAGCAAGCTTCATTTTAAAGTTATGCCTTATTTCATGTTCTATTCCTTTTAACTTGTCCCTTTGTTTTGCTATCTGTTCAGTCCTTACATTTGTGTTTGTCTACAGGCTGGCCAGCACAAGCCTTGTCAATCCATTATTTTCTCAATCTGCATTTGGCATTTTACTTGTCTGTTGTATCCATTCATGCACTAAGCTTCCCATCTTGTCTCTTTGTCTCCTCTAACATATTCTCAGATTTCTTTCTCTACCTCCCTTTTTCTTCTTTCCCCATCATTCTCCCACCCCCTCTCCCTCTCAATTCTTTAGGTGAAAGGTGATTTCTATCTTCCATCATACTCTTGAGTATTTGGATTTTACTATGTCAGTTGTTAGTTTTTAAGAAATGGTATTGTGATCCACTGTAATGCTGTCTCTTGATATTCTTCAGTGTTTTGCAATAATTCTCCTCAAGAGACCTGTATGAAGACAAAGAAGCATTAAAAGCAATTATGTAAATATATAATACAAAATTAAAGTGGACCAAGGGTATTAATCATTCCTCAGGCCTTTAAGGGTCATTCTAAAGAGTACCCATCTAATGACAATTGCATTTTTATGATGTCCCACATGGATACACCTGAGAAGTCAATTACAGTAAATGTGATATGTTTCTTTAAAAAATTACAAATGGGACCTAGTTTGCAAATTATACTGCACAAATCCTAGCAGTGTTGACATAACCTATTTCATAATGTCCTGAACAAAATTTCCCTAATCCACTGCACATTTCCCAAGAAAAAAGTGTTAAAGCGATTTCACAATCCCTAAGTTAGTTCTGCAGCATGGTGCAACTATATAAATAATATTCACCATATCCACAATACGATGACAAATCTCTTGAATCTCCTCCCCCCCCCATTTAGTTATTCTGCTTTTCCTCAGTAAACTATCCAAATCAGCTTACAATAAACATTAAGACAGTATCTTTTTACAAATTTATCATGCAACTGCTTTTGGAATACAGTACTGTACACAGTTCTTGTATAATCTCCAAAAAAGAGATTATAGAGCTTGAAAATGTGCAGAAGAAAGTGCTTGGGGCTGGGGGCATGGACAACTCCCCTTTGAGATAAAGTTACTGTAATGGGGAGGCTTCTTGGTTAAGGGAGGGGAGGGAGGTAAGGGTTTGGAGATTATAAAGGTTTGTACAATTGTGCACTATGTGAAGAAAGTGGATAGACAGATGTTTGCCTCTCTTATAATACTAGCCATCAGGGTCCTCCAATGAAGTTACATGTTGGGAGGTTCAGGAGGAAAGACAAAAGCAAGTCCTTGATGCGGCAGATAGTCAATGGAATTCCCTACCACAAGATATAGTAATGCCCACCAACTTGGATTTCTTTAAAAGGGGATTAGACATATTCATGGAGGCTATCCATGGCTAACGGTCATGTTAACTGTATACTGCCTGTATGCCTCTTAATATCTTGTAAAGGTAGACCACTTGCAAAGGTAGGTACTCTCAGGTGACCAGCAAGCTCAGGGGCAACAGCATTTAGGGTGTGGCATTTGGTGCTTCCTTCCTGATGAACCAATTTTTAAAGGCCTGTGTGGAGCTGACTTGCCTACCGAATGATTCGTTTACTTATGAGAGTACTTATAAAGTGCCATCCCATAAGAAAAATATAATGATGGTGTACAATGAGGGATGGGAGCTTGGGGTGGAATAAAATAGAAGCCTCAATCTGAAGCTTTCATGCTAGGTCCTGAGAAGCCAAGGAATGCAGCTGTATCTGGCCACCTGCCCACAGTTTCTTCTTATTTCAAGAAACGGGGGCTACCTGGAGAATACAGAGAGGTTATGAGCATCAGGGTGGGTGGACTAGAGTGTGGACAGAACTGAGCATATTTTAATTTTAAAAGGGAACAGGGCCTTTTTAAAAAGTTTGGAAACCACTGTCTATAAAAACTGTAGAGGGCTAATACAGAGGCTAAGACTTGCTCATTAGTATTATGACACATCTGGCCTCCTGACCATGGCCACTTTTCAACTCTCTCTCTCTCTCTCTCTCTCTCTCTCTCATGTTTCTAGTTCTCATTTTTGTTGAGACTTGACAGTGTGTGAGGGCTTTTGTTTGCTTAATCTTCCAGAAAACTTGCCGTTTTCTTGGAATTATTTCATAACTTCCCATTGCTAGCTGCTTTTTCATTTGTGTGTGTGTGGCCTGTGGGGTTGTGGTGGTACTTAGAGATGGACTAAGAGTATAGTCATAGTCTGACTGAAAGTAGGGAAGCTTCAACATCTCCTCATTCGGCTCAAAAATCAGCCATGATTTGTGAGCTTTTCTTCAATGTACTTGCAGAAGCTTGAGAGTTGAAGGATACTCACAAAATCCTGATGTGACTAACAAAAATCCATGGAGACATAATGTTCTTCACGCACTTCAAAAGAAATTTTAAAATACTGAATGCCTGCCAGTGGCTTGGGTATATGTGTGGTAAAAAGCGAGCTATGCTGAAGACCCTCTGGTCCCATCAGTCTACATAGGTGGGTTGACCTTGGGCTTACTTCAGCTGTTTCTGTAGCCACAGACCTTGCAGCTCAAGGTCATGGGTGCAAACAGCAACGTTGGCACTAATTACTTTGAGCTACAAAAAACCTAGTAAGCACAGCCTTGAGGAAATGGGATTTGGGTGGGTGAAGCTGCCAACAGAATTGAAGCAAGGGGCCTGCCAGAGGTGGATTGTGCTTGAAGTCATTTGAGCAGGGGTGCTTTAATATTCCTCAAATACTCATTACTTCCCTAATTGCAGTTTATCCACCCATGCTTTTTCATTGTTCACACATGTCAGGTGCTGGCACGACACAAAATAGAATTGCTTTTGCAGAAGTAGGATGTTCTGTGCCATCTGAGCTATTGATTGCTTTCCATTATAAAAGAGAGCATTGCTACATGTTGACCACCTTGGTTACCGTTGATAACCTTCCTCCACACGTGCTTTTATAATGTGGCATTATGCCTCAACAACACCTTTGATACTGTTTTGAATGGTGTCTCATTTGAAGGGTAAAAGTGACAGCCTTCCTCACTCACTCACCAGCTGCAGCTTCAAGCCAGCTGTGTTGATGAAGAGTCCTGATATTGCTGACACCCAGTGCTCATTGTGTGGAGCTTTCAGAAGCAGGAATGTTGATAACAAACTTACTTCAAATTGTCTTTGTGTGCTTGTGCTTTTAGACTTACCATGTTTGAAATATGGTCGACAAACTACTATAAACACCTATCCAATTCTAACCTCTCCTTGGTGACTACATTCTTGGCAGCATTTTTGCTACCCTCACTTCCTTATCATTGTTGGTTTGGCTGTTATGTAGATGGAAAATTTGATACTGTAGAAGAGTTGGAAGTGACTTTTATGTTTATTGAAGTGAAGTTAGTTTGCAGAAAAAGCCATAGAATGAGCCAGTATTCAGAGTTCAGATGACAGTTTGGGATTGCTTGGTGTAGCTCACAAAATGAAAACAGCATATGCCAAGAAAGAGTTCTTGATCAACTTCTTGCACTCATTTGGATACTGCTGATTACCCTGTCACTCACAGATTAACGTTGGGAACTACTACAGTTCACTCAATAGGTTGTTGCTAGTACTGACTTAGAATTTCATACACACCTGCTCTCCTCTAAAGGGACATATAGATAAGGAACAAGGAATAAATTAGGAATTAAGGAATAAATTAGGAATTAATTTTGGCACCATATGGTATATTAGCGTGGTTAACCTTAATTGGTTGATCAATAAATAGTGTCTGTCGTAACAATTGTTTTAGTTATATGACCTTCTTTTTACCTCTCCAGCTTATCAGTATGAGATCTCTGGTTAGGTTAGCATAGTATTATATGCATCATTCCTATGGCACCCAGTTGATGGCTAGAATGCCTATATGCCATTCATGCACATGCATCCCAGATTAATCTGGAAACATTTGAGTTCTAATAAATTAGAGCCTGGCTGATACTACCATGCGATGTTCCAAAGCAATGAAGTGTTGATGGCTAGAATGGCTTCCTGGAGCATGTGCTAACCTTGCCCATTGCATAGCACATACTTTCTCACCCTGAACATAATAAGTTAGGGATTTACAGTTGGCACTAGAGCCTGCTCCTGTGGGTGTACATCTTGCAGGGATCAAGACAGATGTGAGAAGAGTTAGTCTTGGGATCGCTCTGTAAGAGGCAAATTTTCCCTTGTCTTAAGTTCTAAGAAACATTGGGGCGGGGGGAGGGGGTTGCAGGGAACAAACAATCTGGATGGCATGGAAAGGAAAAGACAGTCTGAAAAATTAGAGACAAAGATTTGTCCTTGGATTTTGCGTGGCTAACACTGAAGGCCATGTGTGCCTCATTAGGCACGGCTTTGGTTTAGAAAACTCAAAGCTCTTTCAGGTATCAAATTATGTCTTTCAGCAGTTTAATAGGAAGCAAAGTTTGCAGCCCATCGGATACTTTTTTGTGTATATGGCCATGGGAATACATACAACTGCCTAGGTGTGAGATGGAGGTTGAGAAAGGGAGGCTTGCACCTCTAAAATGTTAAGACTCTGAGCCAAATTCTCTCTCTGTTTGGCACCGTGCAGTATTACCTGGCTGGATTTGTTGCGATGGCAAGATGCAGGCAATTGGAGCTTCAGTAAAAGTCCATGTGTATGAGCAGCCTTTTGCAGGAAAAAAGTTAAATGGGAGGAAATCACTGTATGTAAGCCATTTGAGAAAGCAATCTCCCCACCCCCGGTCTCTTCTGTATTTAATGCTCTCAGGCCAAAAAAATTGGTTCTTTTTACTTGTCTTCCCTCCACCTCCCCTAATTCTGCCTCTGCTCACCCGTTCTCCCCTGCAAATACACCCTGGGCTGTTCTTATACCCTTCCTTTCCCCCTTCTGGCTAGGGGGAAAGATGCCTGTGGGGAGCTGTTTTCTGGAGAGAATCAGTAGATGGGACATCTCTCCCTTCCAGCTTTCTCCACATTTATGTTACCTCAGCAAAAGTAATTTGGAAGAACTGTGGCTGCCAAGATGTAAAAGTTCTGCCCTGAGTGCACTTTGAGAACACTTGAACTGAGCATAGAGAGAACACCTGGTCTAATAGTTTCCTGCTCCTAAACTTCTCTAAACCAAACTGCCACCTTTAGGAATGTTCTTCCACTCTTCAATCCTGCCTTAAAAGATCAGCCTCTATCCCTTTTCTATCTCAAAGCACAGCTAAAAGAATCCACACTTGCTTCGGCCAGTTGAAATGGGTCAAGTGCCAAAGTATTTAGGTGTTCTCCAACTGTTGGGGAACTTGTGTCTGGCAGCTTCTTGGATCCCCTCCAAGTGGTTTCACACATCTGTGTGTGGAATACCATTGCCTTAACTTTTTCTACCTGTAACCTAGTTGAATAGACTGTGAGCCAATTTTCCAAGAACTTGAGGTGGTTGGGGAAAGGAATCTGACTTCACCCTTTCCTCTGTCTCAACTTTTTCTTGGCTGAATGTCATCTCTGAAACCAACAAATCTAAAGTGATTGGGGGTGGAGAGCCTGGAGAACTAATGAATTGCTCAGATTAGAGATTTTCAAAAGAAAAAGACATATAAGAAGGCAAGGCCAGAGATACGACATGAGCACTAACTGTGTGTCAAATATCAGTGGGACTAGAGAATCGCCACTTATTTTAAGTTACTAGTCGTGCTAACTGTGTATTGGACAGATCCCCATTAAAGCACCTGCTGCAATTTAAAATGGAGAATTGGCTAACCTTTGTAAAATTGGTTGTGAATAAAAAGAAACAAACATTAGATTTGGCAGGGGGATCAGTAGAACCAGATGAAAAAGGACAGGCGGACATGGATAAGGATAAAAATGTATGGAGTATAGATGGAACTAGAATCAAGAAATAGATCCCATTTGCAGCTTCCATGGATAATACTTGTTACCTTGTTTCTGTGTTGCTTATTGTACCACGTTGAAGAAAAGGCTGGATGAAAGTGAGCAATGCCACTTCCTCTTTAAAAATATCACATACTTTAGATAGGGGTTTTTGCACACCCTTAGAACAGGGACGTGGGTGGCGCTGTGGTCTAAACCACTGAGCCTCTTGGGCTTGCCGATCAGAAATTCGGCAGTTCGAATTGATGCGGTGAGCTCCAGTTGCTCGGTCCCAGCTCCTGCCAACCTAGCAGTTCAAAAGCACACCAAAAAGTGCAAGTAGATAAATAAGTACCCCTCCAGTGGGAAGGTAAACGGTGTTTTTGTGTGCTGCTCTGGTTTCAGTGTTCCATTGCGCCAGAAGCGGCTCAGTCATGCTGGCTACATGACCCGGGAAAACTGTCTGCGGACAAACGCCGGCTCCTTAGCCTGTAAAGCAAGATGAGCACCGCAACCCCAGAGTCATCTGCGACTGGACTTAACTGTCAGGGGTCCTTTACCTTTACCTTTTTTTAGTCAGAACATCCTCAAAACTAGCCAGCTAGCCTTGTATTCACAGGATAGCTTGACAGCAACAGATGGAGGAACAGCAATAATCTGAGGTGTGTGTTGTAGTTAGGACTATGCTCAATGTTCCCCAATTCCTAATTAGAGGAAGTGCCCCATATTCTAGATGTGGACTTTAGTGGGAATTTTTACATTTTCCAGAAGTTGTTCACTGCTGTTGTTTCCATATTGGTTGCTGTCCTGATACTCCCTCTTTCTCCTTTCTATAATGATATAAGCCAAATCATCAATTGCTTAAGATGATGAGTCAATTTGATTTGGCTGCATGTTGCTGACATCACTGAAGGCAAATAAAGCCATTTCAGAGTAAGGGCATGCTTCCTACATAAGCAACCGCTTTAGCTCACTTTTGAAGAAATTGCCTGAAGGGGAAGTGCCTTTTTAATGTGCGGAGGTGAGTTTTTTCATAAAAATGTTTCTCCTCTCAACTCTTCAGCCAGCACAGCTCTAAATGTAGTTCATGCTACTATTGACTTGACCACGAGGAAGGTAGCCATTTGAGTACAGATAGATCATATTTTTTGTTTCAGTTATTTTGTTAAATTAGGTTAAGTGGATTGTGATTTCATGGAGTAATATAGGAAACATACACTGGGTAAATTAAGAAAGCTCCCATTTATCTAGAAACCTAAATGGCTGTTTAAGATGTAAAATAATATATTATCTCAGGAAACTATTTGATTGCTGGCAATCATGTCTATGTTACAGTCAGTCATTGCATTCATGTATATGTGTATGATTCTCTTATACACACACACACACACACACACACACACACACACACCCTAGCCAGCAGCCTCAGTGGCCAACCAGATGTATATGGGAAGACAAGAAAAAAGTATGATTATTGCTTGTTTGATAATCTGTGTATTCCTTGCATTATATTTTCTATATGGAAATGACTTCGGTATAGAAAATCCCCCAACCTTTGAAGACATTATTTTAAGTATGTTCTCTCAAAACAACATTTAATAGAAACAATGAGAGAGGGTTGTTGGGCTTAAGCTTTTGTTAGGAATCCAGTCTCCCAAATAGCTTATTTTTAATGAGCTTTGTGATGTTGAAGGGTGCCCCCAAACACATTCATATGTTTTCCATAGAGGAGTGGAGAGTGCAAATTCTCCTAGACCAGTGATGGCCAAACTTGGCCCTGCAGCTGTTTTGGGACTACAATTCCCATCATCCCTGACCACTGGTCTTGTTAGCTGGGGGTGATGGGAGTTGTAGTCCAAAAACAGCTGCAGGGCCAAGTTTGGCCATCACTGTCCTAGACTGATTTGAATCCTAAGCACTCTCTCTTTAAAAAGAAACCAGTAGAAATTTCATCTCAACTACCCTGGTCTTTTTTTCCACGATAGACAATGGAATTTAATAATACCACGATTATTCGCGTCCCCCTCCTCCACTGGTGCATTCACATTTGTATTTCCTCTACTTTAATCGGGAGAGTCAAAGAAGGGCAAATGGCTGTTGGGAACCTTCCTGCTAAGTGTCGGAAGTAACTCAATCCATGTTAAATTAGACAGTTTGGATGAGTCAGGTCTCTCTCTCTCTCTCTCTCTCTCTCTCTCTCTCTCTCCCCCGTTTCTCTCTCTTTCTCTAGAAGCTGTCCATCCTATAAATAAAATCTTTTGATAGATGGAACCAATTAAACACGTCTATGGAGAATATTTTTGTTTTACAAATGCTGCACGAAAGAAGAATACTTTGCTCTGCTCTGAAACAATGAAGGCTTCTTTTTCCTCTTTTTCTGTAGAATTGTGGATTGTGATAGCTGGAAAGGGTTTTCTGATCGTAACCCCTTTCTTCCCAGTCATAAAATAAATATTGCTTAAGATGCTGTGATAGATACATCTTTGCAGACTTGGTCTCTAAATATGTACCATATTGAAGGTGGGCAACTAACTTTAACCTTATTTGAGTTTAATATACTCCATACTATACTATAGATTATACTTTACAATGCAATGCATTTATTAGACCAGTCAAAATGTTGCAAAAGTACAAGGTTGTTGGAAAAGAACAAGTTTGAGAGAGGAACTTGCCTGTCTCTGTCTCAATGTGTATTACAGCTATTCTCTATTTTGTTTAACCAAAGTAAAAGTGTCTGATTAACATGCATAGCTTCCCATATTAGTCAGTCAGCAGTTCATTGTCCAGCCCAAGCTGACCAGATCTTGGACTGGAGGTGAGAATTCTCTTTCATCACAGTACCATGCTGGATGTATGCCATAAATTACAGGTCTCTAGGGAACTTACTTTCACCAAGCTGCCCCTAAATTCTTTCTCCAATATTTATATTTGTTTTTCACTTTATCCTAGTTTTTTGCATACAAGGCAGCTAAAAACCATCACTAGAACTTTAAAAATTTGCAAAATATATAATGCATTAACAGCAGCTTCTCTCCCTCCTTATATGGTTTATTATCTTTTAAACTGGATGAGGACTGGACAGACCTTTAAATGGAGGTCTGTCCTCTGTGACCCCCCTAACTGCTAGTTATGTGCTGGTTTTCCAGATGTAACTTCCTAGTAAACATGCATAGGCTTCCACTGTTAGCCAGTGATATCATCCTTGCAAGGAGTAAGGAGGATTTTGACATCTATTGTCCGGTAAAGTGACTGGACTACTGATAATAAGGTGTCTTGTGAGCCCAGGTGGGGATATTCAAGAATCATGCCATCCTGTGCTTGGAGGTAATGCCCCTTTTGATGCACACATCAAACTGAATGCAATCTTGTAAACGTCTCTCATGAAGCTTAATGATTGCTAGCTCATTTGAGAATAAGTTTTGGCTTCCTTCAGGGTTTTCTTTTGTTCATGACTGGGGTGTGTGTGTGTGTGTGTGGAGTCCTGGGTGGGGGGAAGAGCCCTGGCTTAAAAAATGCTTTTGTAGCACATATTTCTTCTTGCAGGCGCCGAGGAGTAATGTACAGGGGCAGATTTTCCTGTGGGTGTTTAGAAGTGGGCGGGGAAGGGCCTTGTTTATCTTCTGAGTGACTTATGAGCGAAGGGGCAGGCATGCTTCTGCAGCGGCTTGTTGCTATAAGGCAGGAAGGGTGAGCCTTCGTCCCTGGTGGCAGAACACACTTTTTTTTTTGTTCCTTTGCTTTTTTTAAAAAAACCACACCCACCCATACGATTAAGACTGAGAAAATGAACCAGAAAATATGGATGGGGTGGGTGAGATGGGAAGACTTTCACAAGAGGAAAGAAATAGGCCTGGGCATCGCTCAGCTGGGTGGCTGGGGAGTGGAGGCAGGGAGAAAGAATCCAGTGTAAGCATTTTGTGTTGGTTTAGAGAACTTTGAAGAATGACTCTTACTATGCGAAGTGTTGTGGGGTTTTTTTACAGCTGCACAAAAAAGAGATGACTCTGTACGTACATCTCAGTTTAACAGGGGGACACACTGGGGGGAGTTTTATTTGGAAAGAGCTTGAGCAGCGGAGCAGAGGGGAACTGTGTAAGCAGGAATCTGGTGCTGTAATTCTTCTTCTTCTGTTTCAAGTAAACAGTCCTTTGCGCCCTCCCCTCTTCCCTTCCTCCACCCCCACCTCCCTTATTCAACACGGCTCATGTGTTTTCTATTTAAGGACTGCAGCGCGAGGCAAATATGATTGGCGTCCACAGCCCCCCTTTTGACTCTTAGCTTGAGCCTGTGAGAGCGAGGCAGGAGCTCAGCCTATGACGGGGAGAAGTTGTGGACTTGGGTGTTTTTCCGCCCTCCCATTTAGCGAGGCAGCCCTGGATTTCAAACTCCCCACCTTTTTTTTATGCTGGTTGTGACCGAGATGGATTTTTCTCTCTGAATGGGAACAAGGATGGTGTGGCAACCATGTTGGAAAGAGGTTTATTTTCAAACTCCATCCTGCAGCTTGCTATCTAACAATATGCTGTTGTGTTAAACTCTTGGGTGGTTTTTTTCCTCCTCCCCCTTCTCCCCTTTTCAACCAGTCTCCAATGTTCTTCTGTACTACTCAGCTGTGGGCCAGAGGAAACTTCTTCTATATGGCCAGCCATTTGGGGATATGCCGCGAGCCAAGGTTGTATTCTGATTGGCTTGGCATTGGTGACAAATCAGCCTATCATGAGTCGGATGGACAGAGGTCGCTCTCGAGGAGCCATGGCTGGAAGCTGGCTCACAGCTTGCTTTTTCCCTTCCCCAGGTGCTGACGCTAGTTCTGAACCTATGATCCTGGACCAGTATGTGGTGGTGTCTAACTATGAGAAACAGGAAAACTCGGAGATCAGCCTGCAAGCTGGAGAGGTGGTGGATGTAATAGAGAAGAATGAAAGTGGTAAGACATTGAAAGAAATATATATGTACTTTTCTCCATTCCCCCTCCAGCCCTTCATGTATCTTATGTATTGCATCTGGTAGAGTGCCTGACTCGAGGTGGGATTTCTCTCTTCTCTTCCCCTTGCCCCCACCAGTTGGTTTGGGCTTGTGGCCAAAATATTGCCTTTTGCTGTAAGAATGTCTTCCAAGCCTGTACATTAATTACCCAATATACATTAATGGAAAGTCTTGGGTTGTGGAGGAGGGGGATGTACACAGCATATGCTATGTATTTACTAAGAATGATACCGTTTCTCTGCTGGAAAAGATCTCAGTATTTCCATTACTTGCCACTATTTTTGAAGGATTTATTGGATGGTCTATTTAAAAATATTCCTCTGGGGATGAAAACCTGGCATGGCAGTTCAACCTTTCACCCAATCACAAAGGTTTGAGAGGTGGTGGGATCTTTATAGATTATATGGCAGTGAAAGGTTTAAAGTGCTTTTAAAAGTGGTTGTGTGGGTAACATTTGCTTTTAACTGATATAATTCATTTTCGAATAAGTATTATCATTGCTCAGTGAAGTAATTCATTCTGAGTGTTTTACTGGCTAACAGTAACCTATGTTGTAATGAGATGTATCTAGTTTAGACCATGAACAATGCAATTTGAACTGAAATCTTCTAGCAAGACACCACTTAGATTTTAAAATACACACTTCTAGTCTCCAATTAATAAAATGTATCAATCCAAGACTGTATATGTAATAGATAGAAAGTATTGGTGTTCATGTGTGACCTTTTGGAAGCCAAAGACTGGGTTCCTTTTTAAGGGAGAAAAGCATCAAAGCTCTTCGGGCAATTCCTAGATTTTGTTTCTCTACATAGCAGTTTTAAATAAGCTATCAGACAAAGCAAAAATGTCCAAAGACTTGAATACATGTTACCTGGCAGTTTAGAGTTAACCTTCAGTCATGTTTCTGTCTCTTTATCCACCTTCACACTAGCCATTTTTCTGACCTCCCCCTGACTTTACCCACCTGACTTTCCTCCACCTCTGGCATTTCCCCTTGTTAGAGGACAAAGCAGGCAGCCTTCCCTGTGGCCCCTAAGCTAACAGGCTGCTCTTGTGTGTGGTAGATGATGTTGTCCCATCACCACTGTTGCAGTAATATTCAGTGGTCAGTGTGGCCAGCTTCTCCACATGAACTGGGTGTGTGTGCTCTTGTCATTTGACACACACAATAAAATACCTTGGGGTCAGCTCTGAGTAAGGTTGAAAGCTTATTGGGCAACTAGATCTAGGGCTTAAGCAGTGTGGTAGGTTGAGACACTCTGGCCAAGGGTTTAAAACATAGTTTCCATTATCTTCTACAGAAGACTATAATCCCAGTACTGTGGTAAAGGTGGGAGTGTAGCTCTACAGCATTCCCCACCCCCAACCCAGTGCAGGAGCAATGACTTCATCTGCTGGAGTTCCAGGGTGGTTGATGGTCTGTCCTTGCTCAGACAAGTGAATGGGGACAAGCTTGTTTGTAAGAGGCTAGCACAGAGGAGATAATAGAATAAGGGAAATAATCAAGTAGAGGCTAGATGCTATGTTTTTCTTTGATGAGGTTCCTGCTTCATGCTAGTAGTTTAAATGGTAACACTCAGTGCTTTTTTCCCTAAAAAAATGTTTAGGGGTACTCTCATTTTCCTACTCATATTGGAATACTGCCCCTCAATGAGGCCAAACTTAGATTCACAAAATGTTTAGGGGTATGCATACTCCTGCGTCCCTCCAGAGAAAAAAGCCACTATCCATAACGTAACTGATGCATATGGCTATGTTCAAAACATACAGGAGGCAGAGTGAGGCAACCACCTCGGGTGGTGGATGCTTGGGGGGTGGGGGCAACAACAAGATGTTGGAGGAGACAAAAGCTGTGGGTAATGTACAGCTTGCCCTATTAACCCCCCTCCCAGCTAGCTAGCCTGCTACACTTTGATTCAGTGGAGGATGTTGTCCCATGACCACTGTTGAAGTAAGATTCAGCTAAGGTCACATTCCACTACTCCTGGAAACTGTAGTTTGTCAAGGGTGTTGAGAATTGTAGCTCTGTAAGAAGCAAACTCTGGTTCCCAGGAATCTTTGCTGGAAGCGGTGTGCTTTAGATGTGCTTTAAATGTGTGGTGTGGATGTGACATTCTGCTCAGTTTCTGCACATAGAGCAGAGAGAGGGTGCTATCTTTTCTGTTTGCCTCAGGAAGCACAATGTCTTAGTTTGCCCCGCTAGGAAGCTCCATAGCAGAAGGCACGGAAGTAGTGATGTGGTTTTTCCAGAAACAATTGAAATGGAAAATTTTGAAAAGTTTCCTATGCAAACGTGGGTAATTTGCACAGAACAATTTTCCTTGGAAATTTTTTAGTTTTGGGAAATCTCCTGATGTCCTAGAGAGGGATCAGATTTAGCATGTTTATCTTACTTGTGTTTAGTAACCAAGCTAAAACCTTCAGAATTGCCAAGGTAGCTTGATACTATGTTTGAAATGGGCCTGCATTTATTGTTATTAACGAAGTTACAAAACGTTTTTTTTCTGCAAAAAACAAAACAAAACTAGAAGAATTTTTGCTGTGAAACATTTTCCACCCCCATCATAGCAGAGGAGTGAAAGTGAGAGAAGGCTGGACCAATTACAAATGCACATGTGTGAAATGAAGGGAACATTAGGGAAGAGGTATGGGGGGCGGGCACACAGTGCTTTAAAATTAAACACTTGCTTTGAGGGACAGAGTGATAAAGGAGGACAAAAATGGAAGGAGAAAGATGGGGGGAAGCCTGGTTATGGCAGCATCTGAAGGAGAAATCTTCCCAGTGTAGGGGAGGGGAACCCTTAAAAGAATGACCATCTGGCAGCCAACTGGGTAATTCCAGAGAGCTTCTCCATCCCTTTATGGAGGGACTGTCTGACTTCCACTATTCTTCTCGTCTTGGCTGTTGTTTCACATACAACAAACACTGAGGATCCAGAATGTCCAAGTAATGGAGGAAGAGTCAGACTCCAGGCAAACAAGGGAATTTGCTCTGGCACTTCTTTAGAATGTAAAGTCTGTCTTTCAGGTTGTTTCTCTGCAGTGAAACTGCCAACCATTTGTCACATGATTCACACACACATCCCCAATGGTCCTAAGTGGAAACTCTGGTCAAGATGCCACCTTTGTGTTAAATTCTGTTGTTTGTCTTTTTGTTGTGATCTATCATTTTATGGTGCAGCGTATTTATTTTTATTTTTTTATATTTTTCTGTACACTGCCTCTTTCTGCTGAGTAGCAGATAGCTACTGCACAGGCAGATGTGGATGTTTCTTGTGGCCATTGCATTGTTTCCATAGGCATGTAAAAGATAATTATTTTAAATATTCTTCCTCATGGCTGCAGAGGACTTGTACCTAAAGTCATCTTACCTTAAAAGTAAGGGAAAGAAATGCATTCTTTCCACTCAATGCAGTTAATGCATCATACTCCACAATTTAAGATATATAGAAATATACTCTCTTTCAGAAGGTTTGCTTATGTGTGTGCAGTGTTTTTGCTAAAGAAAGAAGCAAGCGGCAAGGTGCATGAGTTTTGGAGGTTGCCCACTGATGTTGTGCAGTTTGGGGAGAGAGACTTGCCTCAAGGCCAAATCCATATTGGGTCATGAAGTTTTTTGAATGGCTCTGGCAGGTTTCACTTTTCAGCCTAATACGAAGCCAGAATGTTGGTCCAACTAATCTTATACTAGGCAAAATAATATAACAAAGCTTAGGGGACACATGATTATCATCTTGGAGATGATTGAGTGAACTTTGGTATCTTAAAGGGTCAGACTAGGCAAGGCAAAGCCCTGCCAGAATGAATACTGAACGAGTGTGAATGTGTTAAGACTAAGCAGAACCCTGGCTGCATTTGCCCTGTAGCAGTTGATGAATAGGTCTGTAGACTTTACCCATATCAGAAGATGACTCTTAACTCGACCAACTGCTCAGTCACAAAAACAACTCTCATGCTGTAGGCTTCTGTAACCTTTCTGGAACTTTCATTTATTCAATAGGGAACATCCCATTCCCATAAACTAACTGTTGAGTTAGGATATGCACCTAGAAGCAATCAAGAGAATTCTGTGGCACAGATTTCCCCCCCTTCTGTCACTGTTTTTGACATGCACTGGGTCTTAGACTGCAACACTAAACAGATCTACTCAAAAGAAAGCCATGTTTCATTCAATGAGGCTTACTCCCATGTAAGTTTGGCAAGGATCACTACCTTACTAAATTTTGTTCCATTTGTCCTATCCACTTGTGTTGGAGGGGTACTTGACAATAATGGCTACAAAACATTTAGACTCCAGGAGTTAAGATGAGTATGGGCATGCTCTTCCTACAGCAGCCTTGCTTCCAGAAGTGTTGGCTGTTATGTGCTCCTCCTCCAACTTACCTGGTAGAAATAGTCTAGAAAGTGAGATAGTCACTAGTCTTCAGTGGTCTTGTGTGAGCCTTGCTGACTTTTCCAGTTTGTTGCACAAGTCTTGTATACAGTTAAAACACTGTTGGTTAGTATATAAACAATTTGAGCTAACTTCTTGAGTGAGGGATTCAGACCACCCCAGTTCATTTTGGAAGGGTTTTCCTGTTTTGGTTGGTTATTGCCTGGCAGCAGGGAGTGCCATTATAGGATAAAGCAATACGCTTAATTGCAGCTGGAAGTGAAATGATTGGTACTAGTCGCTAGGTAACTGAGTTTTCATCACACCTCATTCCTTCTGAGATCAGATTGGAGAGGTTACAGTTGATCTGCGTGGAAAGTTGCCTTGTACTGTGCCAGAGGATTAGTTTTTAAAAGTGGTGAATGAGAAGTAAAAGGAATCTTTATATGCCCATTGGGTATGGCCATGTAAAGTTAACTCTTCTCTTCCCTTTCTCTCTCTCCTTGTCACTTTAACCTCCTGTCACACTCTTTCTTCTCTATCAGCTGGAAGGCTGGGAGGATGCTAGATAGGAAGAGATCTGCTCTAGTTGTGCCTTAGGCTATAACACAGTGGCTGGAAAGCTGATATATTTCAGATGATCAAGCTTCAGCGAACAGTTAACTCTGTTGACATTCCTTTGCACCAAGAAAGTAGAGAAGGGATTGTGAGGTGTTTAAATATCTGATGGGTTATGTGGGGCAGCTGTCTGGCTGTCCCAGGGCTGCCTTGTCCCAGAGGAAGAAATGCTATCTGGCTACCAGGAAAGTGCTTTGATTTGAGACTCTCTTAACAAAAAATATGAAACTGCTTATTATACCACTGCTTCAGGAAGCTAGCTTTGCTTTTCTCCCCTGTCCTCTTTTAATAGACAAACTTCCTTGTCTTCCTGCCTTTGCTGGCTTGGCACTGGCATGGAGTTATTGAACAAGGACAAGTAATTGATGGAAAATAATATATTTATGACGGCAGAGGTATTAATGCTGGAGGTGTCATTGTACAGTTCTTTGCCTCTCACAAACTTTAAACCAAGTTTGAGATTAATTGGTGTGCTGACTTCAGCCTTGTGCAACAAAGGCAGGTGAACTTGGAAAGGTGGGAGCATAAATAAATTTCGAGAATCCTTCACTTTCCCTAAGTGTGCTTGTCATACGGACTGGATTTTTATTACCTAAGGCACTTGCAATCTGTTGGTATTTTCAGGTGGTATTCAACCACATGATGGGAAATTAAGGTTACACAATTATAGTTGGTGCTCCTGCACAAGAAGCCTGCTTCCCCGCCCACCTCAAATGTAATAAGGAAAATGATGGGGAAATGTACTGGAAGTGTGAGATAACAACTGCTTGATGCACATTGTATAAGTTCCCCACAAACTATTCTAATCAATGCTTGATAAGCAGCTAATATTGTTCAACCTCCATGAAAACTTTGTCCAAACAAATCAGAGTGAATTCTCAATGTACAGGTTGCCTAGAAGCAACCCTATTGTGAGCAGTACAAATGGTATACGCCAAGACAGGTTAGGTCTCATAAGGGCTGTATGTTGAATTGTTGGCAGAAGCTACGACAGAGTAATGGGAGCTCACCCCATTACACGGATTCGAACCACTGACCTTCTGATTGGCACTTCTGATTGGCAGTTTAGACCACAGCACCACCCACCTCCTGCCAACCTAGCAGTTTGAAAACATACCAATGCAAGTAGATAAATAGATACCGCTGTGGTGGGAGAGTAAACTGTGTTTCCATGCGCTCTGGCATTCGTCATGGTGCTCCATGCAGCAGAAGTTGTTCAGTCATGCTGGCCACAGGACCCGAAAAGCTGTCTGTGGACAAACACTGGCTCCCTAGCCTGAAGCGAGATGAATGCCGCATCCCATAGTCATCTTTAACTGGACTTAACCATCCAGGGGTCCTTTACCTTATGTTGATTTGTACAGTCATGGCCTTGAGTGTAACCCCCATGGAAATGGTTCCAACACACTTAACTTTTTGCTATCAGGTTTCTCTGGGTTTCAAATGCAGGCTTGTGCTCCCCAGCAGAGCTCCATTTTCATGCTTCGTAGCATGCACTACTCCAAACAACTTTACTCTCGTGACTTCTCCAAAGGGAGCAGCCTCATTAGATGTTCTTGCATTATGTTCAACTTGAATCCTAATCATATGCAGCACAGAAGGCAATGTCATGCCAAAATTACTCAAGATGGATATGCATATTTTACTGTGTCATGCAATGGTCTTGTGATGTTTCAATTTTTACTGGAATTCAGAAGAACGTGGAAGGATGTTAGAACATATTTTAAACATACAAACACACAGGAGAAAGAGACTTGGCTGCAGACCAGAGCTCCCCAGTGCCACCCACAGAGTAGAGAATTTGTTTTTGTCTTTGGTTATTTTAGTAATGAAAATTATCTTGGATGAGTGTTTGTGAAAGTTACTAAGAATTATAAGAAAGGGACTCCTTTGTCCAAAAAGCAGATATTTAGGAGCTAGGAGTAAACATTGGGTCATTCCAGTCATAATAGGTTATAGCTTATTTTTATGAGGAAATGATGCATAAAGTATAGGGCACTTTAGTTATTCTAAAGAGCGGGATGGGGAACCTGGTACCCTCCAGATGTCGTTGGACTACTGCTTCCATCAGCCCCAGTCATCATAGCCAGTGGTCAGGGATGATGGTAGCTACAGCCAGACAATTTCCCCACCTCTGCTACACTTCCTGAAGAGTGTCCATCCACTGTTCTTTTGTAAACACATCCAATACTTTTCTGCCTGAAGCTGGATCAAATGAAAGCCCCATTTTGAATGTGGAAACAATGTTACTTGGTTACATGTTCTATCAGTACCAGATCTGCTGAACATAGCACACCTGCCACATACTTTGGCCTAACAGGTGCCAAACCGCGTCTGTGTCTGCAGTCCTGGACAGATAAAAATACAAGCTTAGGTCCCTGGTGGGCTGCATTTGGCTTGGTCAGTCACAAGTGGTACTTGCCTGTTCTGCACAAATAGTTGCTCCCAGCTAGCCAAGATATGACATTCAGATCAATGAGGCTATGTTGCATGCCTAGTGCCCAAGTGGTGAATACATTTGATAATGTTGTTTTGGAAGCAGTTGATATTTTCAGTTCTCATTTGGGGTGACTTTCGTTGATGAAGAGAAGCTGGGGAAATGGCAAAAGCATGGGTGATCTGTGCTTCGTATTTCTCCATAATGTCCAAAGCGGAACTCTTTCCTTCCTCATTGGTGATCTGTGTATGCACTTCATGTGCAATTTTGTTTTTAGTTTCTGATACAAGAGTGGTCTTCTGGCATAGCTGAGCCACCCAAGCCAGGAAGTGAAGTGGAGATAGTGGCCTCTAGGGCCATATAACCTACTGATAGTTGATGTGAAATCCAGGTGATGGAAGGAGATGTAACGCATGGTGGGGATTACAGGATAAGCTCTTTTGTGTTTCCGGTTAACAAGTTTGAGATCCCTGATTTTTGGTTATTCACCAAAAAGTTTGTTCCTAAAACTTTGTGCTTCATGAGGGCAAGACCTACCAGAGATGAGTTGCTGTGCGCATTAGGCCTGACAATTACTGTGCAGAACGTGCTTTTGCTAATGAAGACTTAACTCCAACTTGCACGGTGTGATTTACTGCTCGCTTTCTCCTGACAGCTTGATACTTTATATGAGTGGATGGTTTATAAATATTTTTTATAAATCAATCAGTAAAATACATAATGCATGCAGAAGCTCCCAGGCCCTATCCCCAGCATTTTTAGGTAGGATTCTGAAGAAAGACTTCTATCAGAAAACCTGACAACTGCTAATCTGTGTATAGACAGTACTGAACTAGATCACTAAATGCTTTGAGCCTGTGGGCACATTTGGATTTTTGAGTGATTACTGAAGGCACCTGCTTCTTGTTCCTTATTTCCTCTCCATCCTCTCAGTCATTTTCTGTCTCTCTTTTTTTTTGGGGGGGGGATGCTTTAATTTAGAACCCTCAGAAAATCAATCTTCTTGAATTTGCATGATTTCACACAGGGCCCCCACAAAACCACCATCAAACCGAAGTTTAAAGGGGTAGACTTTGCAGCACCACAAAAACATTGGTCCACTTCGCTTCCCCTGCTCCAGTGTCAATCTAAGCATTGAAAAGCACATAGAACAGAAAGAGGAAGCTGGGAAAGAGCATCACTCTTCTAATTTCCTTCCTTAGCTTAGTACATAGTACCTTAGTACATAGGTACTGTCCAGGAAGTGGGGAGGAGGATGTTAACCACCCTTACCATCTCATGACAAAGGGGGCAGCAAGCCAGGAGGGAGAGCTCAGAAAATTCCCAAATCCATCATTGCTACCATGGGTGCCACACTGTTAATCCCAGATATAATCTAGTTGTCTAAGTCTGCCCAAGGCTTATGTTCCCAAACCTCCCATTTCAAGAAACCAACCATTTCACTTGTTAAATTGGGATAGGTAAAGGGAACCAAATATGTGGTGTTGCACCTGATTCCTGTTTAAAGAAAAGGCTTATGTAGATACATTTCAAAGATGACTTTTGTATAAGAAATCTGTTCAGAGAGGCATGAGACCTCCACTATGCAATGTGGCAGCATATAGATATTTCCACATTCTCATCTTCCAGCCCTCGGTTGGAAAAGTCTAACTGGAAACTTCATTACTTAATTTTAATTTCTCCCTTCATTTTCACTTCTGGCTCCTTCCAATTGTCAGGGTTTTTTGGCTCCTTGCTCCCACTTCTCATGGAGAAATCCACAACTGCTCAGGCTGGCAGCTCAAAAGGGAAAAAATTGTATGCTGGGCCTCTCTCCCCCCACCAGACTCCCTTACACATTTTCCCCTCTGTTTATGGAACTATTGCCAGCTTGGGGACCTTGAAACCTCCCCAGGAAAAATCTGCTTTCTATATTAAAACACTCTAATGTTATAATGATTGGGTTTATATATCCGCCAAATAGGTCACCAGCTCAGCAGTTTTGTTGAGAGAGCAAGACCCGGAAAGATCTAAGGGATATTACAAAGGATTCCCATTCCCTTTGGTAATTACCTTGTGGATTAGATTTCTAGAGATACAGCATCTGAAAAACTATTGTCTCACAACAAATGTAACTGATCTGTAGAAAACACAACCTGAAGAAAGAGACAATGAGCTATGAGCTTTCGTAAATGAGAAAAACCTTTAATAATAATAAAATAATAATAATAATAATAATAATAATAATAATAATAATAATAAATAATAGTAATAAACTATTGTTTTGATGGGCTCTAGTTACATCATAAAGCTTTTTTACAAGGGGGGTGTTCCCCTTTTCCCCTTCAAGTAAAGTTTTTTTAAACCTTAGGATTTTTCTCACTGATTTAAAAGATATGTCAGCTGATTTCCAACCCTTTCTTCTGTTTAATCAGGGGAAATGATTAATGACTTATCTGCAGGCTTGTTTTGACAAATTGGTCTGCAAATATCAAATAAAAGACGGATGTTGCATTTTTATGTCAGACGAGGACAAGATTAATAAAGCGTGCTGTGTTGGTTTTATTTTCCCCTGGGCTGCACAGCAAATAAGCAGTTTCAATAATGCATTGGCAGTCAAAGAACCTGCAATCATTAGCAGACTGGTTTCAATTGCAACCAGAAATATGTGTCCTTTCTCTCCAGTACTTTTCTCTCTTTCTTGGTTTATATGGTAGGTTTTTGTCTTCCCAGCAACACAATTACTTAGTTCTTTTTGACATAAACACATGCTTGTTAAACAGCCACAGCTTATTAACTTCATAGCTGGGGTGGGGTGGTCAGTAAAGAAATCTTCCTTGGATTTCTCTTCCTCTTCCCCTCCCACTTCAGGGAATACTACTTCTATTAAATTAGTGCACAGATGGTTAATATCACTCACAGACAGACAAACCAACATGGCTGATGCATCACTCTGCTCCACTCTTAGCGTACCTCCCAAATTCCTTATGCAGCAAAAGGCAGGGTGAACATTAGGGAGGACAAGGAATCCAGGAAAGCCCTCTGCTTATGTCTAATGTCCTGCTCCCTCAGTTTTTCTTACCTTCTTCTGGTATCACAAGTTGCAACAGAACATAGAGGATGGACTTAACAGTAGAGTGAACAAAGTGGGTAAAGTTTTATTATGGTTTGCAGAGTTAATAAGATGAACCCAAACTGATTTGTCAAGCCAGTCATGTTAAGAGTTCATCTCTGGAACATGTGCATGAAAAGCAAAGCCTCTCTGCCTTGCCTTCCCCCTTCCCTTCCCTTTACAGAGTATAGTCCACTTGTTTGAACAGCTGTCCATTCCACATGGTTTGAAGATAAAGGAGAGCAAGGAAGTTAGCACCTGGGATCAGACTGAACAGGCACAAGAGTAACCTATTGCAGGGCTTGTCCACGCTTCTTCTTGTCCCATGCTTTCTACACACAGGTCCGAGTGGGCTTTCATTTGTCCTGCTACTTTCACGGTGAAAACCGACTATTTATCACTTGTTGTTTAGTCGTTTAGTTGTGTCCGACTCTTCGTGACCCCATGGACCAGAGCATGCCAGGCACTCCTGTCTTCCACTGCCTCCCACAGTTTAGTCAAACTCTTTCTGGTAGCTTCGAGAACACTATCCAACATCTTGTCCTCTGTCGTCCCCTTCTCCATGTGCCCTCAATCTTTCCCAACATCAGGGTCTTTTCCAGGGAGTCTTCTCCTCTCATGAGGTGGCCAAAGTATTGGAGCCTCAGCTTCAGGATCTGTCCTTCCAGTGAGCACTCAGGACTGATTTCCTTAAGAATGGATAGGTTTGATCTTCTTGCAGTCCATGGGACTCTCAAGAGTCTCCTCCAGCACCATAATTCAAAAGCATCAATTCTTTGGCGATCAGCCTTTTTTATGGTCCAGCTCTCACTTCCATACATCACTAAATCAGAACAAATGTCAATCTGCAGGAAAAACGATTGACGTTTGTTTTGATACAGTGGTAAACAGTGGGTTTTTCTGGGGGAAAGTGGCAGGACAAATGTTGGCAAGCACATAGTCTTCCTCTTTACGGTGTAATGAATTATATTTCTAATTATGATACGATAATTCTTTCTAAAATTGCACCTACGCACTATAAATGTAAATTTGCTTGGGCAAATTTAGTGCAAAGTGATTTCCTCTTTTTGTAGTGCATTTTCTCTTTGAGGGCAATGCAGAAGTGGCCACCCTACCCTCAGCACTGAGAAGTTGCATCCTCTTCCCACACTTGGAGTTATTAAATTTATTAAGGGGTAAGAGTACAGCCTAGCAGGGTGGTGCATTTTGAACCTCGGTATTCTCATCTTAGGAATGAAGCACTTCTAGTAGGTGCTTGTATGGATGGCCTCAAATTGTGCTGTAAATGCAATAAATGCTTTCTCTCTTTAGTCTTATTGTCAAGGTCTGTTCCGGGCAGCTTTCCATCCTGGCTTTACTTTGTAAAATGGCAAAGACTTTATGTTTGCACATGAACACCTGAGGAAGGAGCCATTTAAACAGTCCAGGCAGAGTAGGTGGGAGATCTGGGAGCAAAGTGTTCAAAATCAGAGCAAAACTGATTCTGCTCACTCTTCACTGCTGAAATAAGATGGAGTTCACCTTCACCAACTATGCCATTCTCACCTGCCATCTATCTGATCTGCCATGCATCCCTTTTACTGGTTGTTTCATGAAATATCTATTCTTAAATCCACCTAGACTTGTGCATTTTATTACGTGGCTGGGAACCCTATGAGAACAATTGAAGTCCACCTTCCCCCGATCAGCTAAAGGTTTTTTTAATAAAAAAATATCATTGGATCATTTAATTCGGACGCTTTCCTAACTCTTGGCTTCCTTCAGAAATAGCTAGGGCTGTAACCCAAGATTGCAAATTGCATAGATAGGGCTGGAATTTTGCCTTCCTCAGCACTAATGATGTGAAATTGCTGGCTTTTCTGGAGTGGCCATTCCAAAGCTGTGATACTATGTGAAGTCAATGTATAGACTTTTCTTATGTGAAAAGAATTCTAGAGCCTGTTTGGGTTTGTATAAAGACTTTAGGCTAACAACCGTATTGAAGAAGAGTGAAAACCTAGAGTTGTACAAAATAGCTAACAAACCAACTTGCATAGTCCCAGTGGACTGTTTGGTTTGTGTGGCAGATAGAATAGTAAAAAAATTATACATTGTGAATATCTGAAATGTCTAAGAAACAGAGAATGAATTAACTAGCACCATGGATAATAACATCTGGAATTGAAGGATTTTCTTAATTGCGTTAAGGGTTATGTTTTTATAATTATCCTTTCCTATAAAGCAGTGGATCAGAATTAATGGTATTTGAGTACCATCCATCTATACCATTAACTTGGTTTTCCTATAGTTCGCCCTTAAGGTGTTTGTTTTGACAATATATGGAAAATGTCCCACAATTATTCTCCTCGGATCCACTTTTTGCAGTAAAATTTGCAGTAAAATTTCTATACATTAAAACCGTTTTGTGTGTGACCAACTTAAAGGTATGATAAATATGCAATGATGGAAACTCAACAGTGTAAAAAGGTAGATTTGCAGAGGTTTCATTTGATGTTATTACAAGTGCTAATAAAGAAGCACATGGTCTCACATCCCTTTGCTTATCAGTGGATTTCGTTGATTCAATAATACATTATACTAGTATTCTTTAACATTCATTCCACCCATGGCAGTACTGGGTTTTATGGTATTCTATGTATAAAAGTATACTCAGGGTGTTTTTATTGTACCAGCCTGTTGTACATTTTTATTGTCATTGTTAGCCCAATTAAATATATAAAATTTCTATTTAGGTTGAACAGGATAGGAGGCAACTATCATAACCCTTTGGTAGATAGCACAGGATCTGTAAGATATCCTCTGTAATACATTCTGCCTTCAGCCAGGTATTATTATACAAACTTTTAATTAGAAAAATTAGCATTTTTGGCTATATTGGATGAGGCTAATTTCCTCCAAAGTCTTACACAGAAAACAGAATCAAATGCTGCCTTCAAATCCATACACCTCTGATCTATAGTAGATCTACCCTGTCTAAACCCAGCTTCTCATTTGACAAAATGGCATCTTCTGCTATCCAGTTCAGTCAGTTTATTGTGCAGGTGCTTTGCCAATTACACACAACAAGCTAATTGGGTGAAAGTTTGCCGGAGCAGCTTTAGTAATAACAGTACTCTGGATGTTACCCCTTTTTCTTTTTCAAGTTTTCATTTCTAAAATTATTCCACTAGGGGGCATTTCCTTGTGTTTGTGCTGGATCTTTTCATGCAGTGACATTTGAGCTAGGAAAATCTGGTGGAAACTGGAAAGGTTCAGTAGAAAGGTTGGGGATTCCATGGCCCATTAAAACATCTTCAGCCGTTGTGGCTGTGGTGCCATGGAAGGAATGCTTGAGGTATCCAACAATCTAAGACTAAGGAGTCAAGAATAACACAGATGCCTAACGGGAAAAGACTCCCAGAAAGTGGAAATTGCTCAGTCCCATGTGTGGTCCCTTTTTTGCTTCTCTCTGCCACCCCCTCTCAAAAAAATCCTTGTCCTTCTGAAATACAGTATGAGCTTCATTAAACATAGCTGGGTTATTTTGATGTGCTGCAAATACTCTCCTCTGCATGTTTAGCAGCTTGTGGCAGGGGAGGCGCCAAGAAGATAGGAGGTGCTCTTGGTAGACACCCAGTATTACCCACCCCATGAATCTGGAGAGCATGTTTTAATCTGTATTGCTCTCTTGCTGGTTCATGTTTCTGGTGGAACTATTGTAGAATTAGTGTGGGCTATCAGGCGTGCACAGCTTGACTCTTCGCCTTCTCGAATTTTCCCCATGGGGAGTAGGTCATAGAAAAGTCAGGACTGTTTCTCCCGGTACCCCATTGCTGCTATTCTGACTTTCCATCCGATGTAGTTTTTAGAAGCTCCTGCTCTGTTGAGAGCCCCTGTACAGTCAAGTAGAGCACTCTGTGAGCATTAATGCTTGCCACCCTTTGCAAAACCCTTTTTCATTTGCTTGTGGGGAAGGCACAATTTTATTCAAGAATGGAACAATATCTGGGAACAGCTGTAAATCTGCAAGCTGTCAGGGGAAAAAATGTATAATGTTGTAGGAAAGAATGGAGGACAAATTCCAAAATTCAACTTGGAAGAGATTAAATTCTCTAGCAAGCTTTTGGCTCTGCTTAATTTGGGCATTCATTTGTATTTCTACTTTAGGGGCTAGATTATTGCCAGGTGGTTGAGAACTGGGAAAAGAAATTGGTGCCAGAAAAGTGTGTTTTAATTGAAATCTTAAATAGAATTCTGGAATTTTGAAAGCCAGTTTTTTGTGTGTGTGTTTTTACCAGTTTAATCTCAGCATTTCAAAAGCTTTTCAAGGAACTCTTTCCTTTTTCAAATATGGGACAGGCAATGACAAGTTGTGCTAGTGTGAAGTAGCAAAAGCAAAAAAAAAGAGGCATCCTATGGTACCTTATACTACAAGGTGGTGGTGGTGGTTGTTGTTATTGTTATTCCTTGGTCCCAACACCTAGTGTGCCTTTTCCAAATAATTTGGTTTCAGTTGGGATTGGTTTTGGTTGATTCAATCCAAGTGTGTTGGTTTCCTAATTTACCTTCAGCAGTGTTGCCCAGTATTCTATTATTTCTTTTTTGAAGATTTTAAGATGCTGAGACATTCCTTCCTTCATGGCACTAGGTAGTGTTGGAGATGTTAAATGGTGCTTTATCAGTTTCCTCTCCTTCATTGTTTTTAAAAATCACAGGCACCATATTGTGTGGAGTCTCATTAAGCTCAGGCAATAGGTGCTCCTTTTCTCAAGGTTTAAAACTGCTTGTAAGGTCATAGTCTTTATTTCTGCCTATTCCTGGTATCATGCCCTGTTTGGGCTCTGCTAAAATCTAAGATGGAGTTTTCTTGGCAGGGATACTAGAGTGGCTTGCTGGTTTCTGCTCCAGGTGGAACACATTTGGTCAAAACTCTCCACTATGACCTGTCTATCTTGGGTGGCTCTGTACGGCATATCTCATAGCTTCTCTGAGTGATTCAAGCCCCTTCGCCACGGCAAGGCAGTGATCCATGAAGCTACCAGCATGAGTCTGCCCAAACTGTGGGAGGCAGTGGAACACAGGAGTGCCTGGCGTGCTCTGGTCCATGAGATCATGAAGAGTTGGACACGACTAAACAACAACAAAATCTAAGATTCTGTTTGCCTGTTTTAGTTTCTGGGACAAGTTTCATAGATGGCCTGGGATGTTCCTGCTTTATGCCACCCTCTTTCAGGTGTGCAAACTTTGCCACTTTTGCTTTTATTAATAAGGGTATTTCTAAACTACCAATTCATTAAAAAATACCATGTGGTGTACAATAAAATTATAATTAAGGTGTTTAGTGAAACACATTTGGGGTAGGTGATGAAATATCAGTTTGATTTTAATAGGAACAATGTTTCTAAGTGCTGGTGCCACCATGCTGAAAGACTTAGACTGCATAGAACCAAAATTAATATGTGAGACAGACAGGATGGCTTTGCATGATGAGTGCAGTGATCTGGCTGGTGTATAGGACTTTATATACTAATAGTCAGGGGCAGCGCATCCTGTTTCACACCACTGGCAGAGAAGCAGTGCCAGCATTAGCATCGATTTCAGATGAGAGCTCAACAGATTTGGGTGTGATTAGTGCCGATACCAGTGCCACTTCTGTGCTGCCAGTGGAGGCAGCAGGGCACCTTTGGGGCTTCTGCCGCCTGAGGCACCTGCCTCAGTCTGCCTAATGGCAGAGCCAGCTCTGCTAATAGTAAATTTGAATTTAGCTTGGTAATGTAGTGGCAGGCAGTACAGAGCTTTAAGCACTGGTGTAATATGGTGATACTGAGCTACTTCGTCCAGTGTTCAAAACTCCCATTGTTCTAGGAGCATTTTGTGACAGGGAATTTCATTAGTGCAAGCAGCTTCTGAGCTCAGTACTGTACCCGAGATTTCAGATTAAAACTACTGAGTGGAAGGAAAGGAGGACCTTTTCCTGCCTCCCCACTTCCAGCTAGTCTCTGAAGACTGGAGAAGAGACCTTCTTAAGAATATTAGGGGGGTGAGCAGGGGAAGGACTGGACCATGAGACAAATGAACATAATATTTAGCTGCTGTTCATTCATTTTCAGCTTTGTATTTTTGTTATAAAAAAGCACGCCTGGACATTCCATTGTTGTGCCCATAACCTAGGTTTAAGGTGCCATTTAGCTCCCAGCTTTCATATCTCAGTTTCTAACACTGACTCTGTCCCAAAGCTTAATGTGCTGGAGCACAATTTTATCAGGTGCATACATTATGAATTTGTTAGGATTTCAAGGTGCTATTCAGCACACTGTTGTAAAAACTATACATGATCCATATGTTGCTAAAGTACAGTGGTACCTCTGGTTACGTACTTAATTCGTTCCGGAGGTCCATTCTTAACCTGAAACTGTTCTTAACCTGAAGCACCACTTTAGCTAATGGGGCCTCCTGCTGCCGCTGCGCCGCTGCTGCACGATTTCTGTTCTCATCCTGAAGCAAAGTTCTTAACCCGAGGTAATATTTCTGGGTTAGCAGAGTCTGTAACCTGAAGTGTATGTAACCTGAAGCGTATGTAACCCAAGGTACCACTGTATATCCTTTTTCTCCATGAAAGCCTCTACATAGGGCTGAGTTGGAAGGAATTATATGATGGGGGCGGGGGGGGGGGGGAAGCATCCTGCTTGTATGTGCAAATATTCCTTCTTCACTTCCCTGCTTTTAGAAGAAAATTAAGTCCTGCTTTTGTTTTTTCACTTAATAAAAATCTCCATCATGAGAGCAGCTTTGAATAGTCTAGCATATCTTTGTAATTTTCACTGTAGATTGATTCAACAGCCCTTCTGAGTGCAAAAATCCTTTTGAAATCCTTTTGAGCATCAGAATGTCAACATTTTAGGGACACTCTCATTCATTCCCATTGTTTTCTAATCCTCTCTCCATTCTTGCCTAGTGTTTTGGGCAGAGTGAGAGATTTATCAAATAGTGTAAAATATTGTATTTATGCAAATCTAATGTGCCATCGAATCTAATACACACTTCAATTTTCAAAACCTTGAAACCAAAAAAGTATTTGCTGGCAAATGTAAATGCCAAAAAAGGTGCCCATTACATTCAAGTAAATATGGTAATACCTGACTTAGGCAAGCAGTTTGAATAGGTAAGTGGATGGCTTGGGAATGTGGACTTACTGTTCTTTAAGAAAGAAAGTGAGTTTCCCCCAAGAACATTTCTTGTATTTCTGTATAGAAGAGCAATTTGATCTTCTGGAGTGAGTGTCTCTTGAGCAGTGCATGTGTTTTGTTTGGATCAAGTTACCCCCTGTGCTTGGAACTGGAGTGTGTCTTGGCAGCAGGAAAGCATTGTGACAAAATAATTCTGAATGCAAAGACATCCAAAATTCGAAACAAAGCCCAGCTGGTTTCATTTCTTCTTAAAGTTGCAGCACTTTGTATTCTTTTGTTGTGTTTGAAAAACTGCGATATACAGTAGTTAGATTTGATCTCAAATTAGCTAAGACTTAAATCAAAATTTGGGGTGGTCTGGGTCAAAGAGTAGGCACAGTTGCCTGGGCATATGATATATTTTCTCTGAAACTTTGCTGTTTCTTCATGCAATCTGTGGGGTGTGTGTTTGTGCACCTAAGAGGAATGCTATTGACTTGGCCCAACATGTCGTGGGTGAAAGCATGCTATAACCTTACTTTGTGTAATGGGAATTTCTAATTTTGATCTACTTCATATGGCTATGGACATCTTCCAGTTCTTAGAACCATAACTTTATTTATAGGATACAGGGACTCACTTTCAGAAGAGAATTAGGCTTGCTTCAGAAATTCTCATTCAAATTTCTCCCCAGATTTTGGGGTTTTGATTACTTGGACTTGTCAGGTGGGCTCCCTGAATCAATCAAATGAGTTTCTTCCATTCCTGAATGCTTCAAAACTGAGCAGATAAACCCCATTGGCTGTTCTCCCCAATACAGCCAATCCAAGCAGGGGCTTCTTGTTGGCACCAGTTAATTGATTCACACCTACTGGGATCCCCACTTGCAAAGAAACAATTGGGGGCTCAATTTAAGCTCCCAGTTCATTCCTTTGTGGCCACATCCATATCTGTCCCATAGCTGACATCATATATGGTGTCAGATGTAATGTAGGTGGGTGCTGTTTGGAGGGAACGGCTTCATGAGCCAAATTAGTATTTGTGCTGGGCTTCATTCCTCACTGCTGCTATAGGTGTTTATTTTTAAATTAAGGCAGATAGAGATCGTTCTTAAACAAGGTTGAAATTATGCCAGTACCTTATGTTTAGATAATGTATGAAGAGCACTATGGGACACTTAAATTTTCTAATTATAAGTATCCTCAAGTATTGAACAAACTTCTATTCAAATCTGTGTGAGTGTAGATCATATTTGCACTCCTTCCTTTGCTTGGAAATGTTCAGGGCCTTAAAGAAACACCCAGTTCATAACACCAACACACATTTCTACTCATTGAATTCCCTGTTCAGGAGCTGAAGTCTAACTAACATTTGACATTGTTATAACTTCTCCATGAACAAGATTACCCCCCCCCCAGCTCCTCTTTTCAGCATCTCCAGAGTTAACTTCAAAAGACATCATCTGGAGAAACAATTACACTTTTTGCTGGCTTGGTCTCAGAATATTTGAAAGCTGAGTTGGAGAACAAATAAGCGCTGGCAGACTGCAGCATAGTTAGGGAGAGGATGCAGGCGAGTCTGGCGGCAAGAACCAAAAACTGCAGTTGGGTCAAAGGACCCATTGTTGATTCATCAGTTCTCTGTTGAGCCTTTTGTAAATATCTCAAGCCCCGTGCCCACAGATAGTCTTGTCCTGTACGTTAGAAAGTTCTGAAGGAGCCTAACATGACCTTCTGGTTTATCTACCATGAAACATTGGGGAGGGGGATTTCCCCACCAGTGATTATTTTGGCTTCAGTCTCTCTCTACTAGAGAAGTCCTTTTTAAAAAGTCACTATCAGATTGTGTTTTTTTAAAAATCTCAGTAATCTCTGCTGCTTTCTGGGAAGCAGGTGCTCTTAATTTTTTTAAAAAAATTGCTGCCACCTTCATTGTTGCATAGTGATTGAAGACATATTGGAGATACTTACCCCTCATATGAGCATTTGTTTTACACAATTTTGCCTATTATGCACTTATTTGCAAGCAGTGTTCCACAACAGAATGAATTTTTGAACATTATTTCCACTAATATATGCATTTTGTGCTCACTTTCCCCACTAATCTCTATTTTTTGGTTGGAGAACTGCATTGCAACATTTCAGCTGCAAAGTAATGAGGTAGATCAAAGGTTATGCCATATGACTGAATTAACATGGTAATACAGGCAGATTTGAGCAGAACTTGAAATTTACTCCAGATTTTCTGTGCTGTTGCAATGCTGTCAGAAGAGGATTGGATGGTAAACGTGGGCTTGATTATGAACTGTGCTGGATGAAAGGCAGTGCTATAGCTACCGTGTGTGTGTGTGTGTGTGTGTGTATGGCTGTGGCTAGCCAGGTTTTTTTGCCCCAGGTGAAGCATGCAGAGGGGCATCATTGAGGCTCCCAGCCTGTGAGTGTGTACGCAATTGTGTGTAGGGGGTGCGAAACTGAGTCTTTGACCCTGGTGAAATAAAGCCTAGTTTCACCTCTGATTAAGGGGTCACATGGTCAATGCAATGTGGGCTCAGTACAGGTGACATGTTCAATCCAGGTGCTCACTATCAGTGGCGTAGCGTGGGTTGTCAGCACCCGGGGCAAGGCAAGTAATTTGCGCCCCCTAACCCGTGGATTTTAGCACTTGAGTGCGAGCGCCCCCCCCCCGATGTTGCACCTGGTGCGGCCGGCCCCCCTGCACCCCCCCCACGCTATGCCACTGGGAACAGCTAAGGGAGCTGGGCATGTTTAGCCTGGAGAAGAGGAGGTTAAGGGGTGATATGATAGCCATGTTCAAATATATAAAAGGATGTCATATAGAGGAGGGAGAAAGGTTGTTTTCTGCTGCTCCAGAGAAGCGGACACGGAGCAATGGATCCAAACTACAAGAAAGAAGATTCCACCTAAACATTAGGAAGAACTTCCTGACAGTAAGAGCTGTTCGACACTGGAATTTGCTGCCAAGGAGTGTGGTGGAGTCTCCTACTTTGGAGGTCTTTAAGCAGAGGCTTGACAACCATATGTCAGGAGTGCTTGATGGTGTTTCCTGCTTGGCAGGGGGTTGGACTCGATGGCCCTTGTGGTCTATTCCAACTCTATGATTCTATGATTCTATGAGGCTGTGTCAGATAGGGTGGAAATTTCATCCTTTCTGTCCCTCACATGGGAAACCGAAAAACACCCTCTCAGAATTAACTAGGGACCAGGATTACCAAAGCCCCATTCTCCCTGCAACCGCTTGGGTATCTGGTGGGCACCCAGTGAAATTATTTCCAACCACAAAGTCCAATACAAAGTATTTTTGTGGTAGGGAAGGAGTTTCAGCTTTGCCTTGTGGGCTGTTCCTCCAAGCTGTCTTTGCGGCGCGTAACAGCCTGGAAGAGAATCAGCGAGAGGATCTTTAGAATTCAGTGCAAATTGAATTTCACCGGAATAGCTCGGAGGTGCTGGCAGCCCTCTTCCCTCCCCCCCACCCCGCTTTTTCGTTTTCTAAACAAGTGATCGGACTCTTCCCCTCCCCTCAGCCCCATGAAACAAGTCCCCAGCGCGAAAAGAAATAATAATTAAAAAAAAAAAGAAGATAGCAAGGACGGGGTGTTTTCCAGAGCGAGGTGGAAGCCGCCCATCGCAAGGGCAGAATCTCTGCGGTGCGTAATTACGCGCGGCTTGGAGAGCTCTTTCCCCCCCATTACCCGGGCCCTAGCGGTGCCCGCGGCAAGGTGAGGTTCTCCCTCTCCGGCAGGCGCCTCTGCGCGCCTTCACCCCATTCTCCAGCCCCGCCACATCTGGGAACATCATTAAGGAGTCGCCTCTGCAGCTTAGGAAGTTTTCACACTTCACGTTTCATTAAACGCAGGTCTTCTCGGATTCCTTGGGAAAGGGAGAAGCGGGAGAGAAAGGGGAGAGGCACTGGGCGCGGGTCGGGGGAGAGCGCCTGATTTGCAGCTGTTGGGCTTTCAAAGCCAAATAAAACGGCCAGTCTGCGGAGCGCAGCCGCAGCGGCGGTGGGGGGCGCGCGCGCGCTAGGGCGCAAGGCTGGCGGTGGCGGCGGGGAGCCCGGCGGAGGAAGGAACTTGTCCCCTCCCTCTGGACTCGCGCCCCCGCAGATGTTGCGCCCGGTGCGCCCGGCACCCCTGGCACCCCCCACGCTACGCCACTGCTCACTATGATAGTTTGCTTAGGTGATCTTTCTAAAGTCCTCCAACATGGAAATTGTATATTGGAAACTAGAATTTAGCAGTATGCCTCAATTAATAGTGAAGAGTGGCCGCTCTGAACCAGAGAACAGATGGGTATTTGTGTCTGGAAGCCTTTAGTGAATGCAAAGAAAATGTTGATGGTCTTTCTCTCCCACACTTGTCTTCCATGCCATTTGGCTACACTGTAGTTGGCCCAGAGAAATGCATCTTGCACCTCTCTAGCCCACCAAATGTAATGTGCTGACCTTGTTCCATTGACTAATCCTCTCCCCCACACCCAGTGAAGTAAGCAAGCGGAGGCCACCCTTTAATTGTCTTGGAGCCATTTTTCAGCCATACACTAATAATCTGGTTTCTCTTCGGTCCTATTAAAACGGTATTGTTATACATATCCAAGAGTCTCGTGGCAACGGAGAACCTGGACTGCATAGCTGTTTTCCCCAAACATGCCAGTAACTATTGAGATGGGGATTTGAGCAAAGCCTTGCAATCATTCCCCACTGCTTTTTGCCTCTGCTCCTTCGAAAGTGGACCCCTCCCTCCACATGGCTCTTGAACTTGTTGGTGTTTACAGCTATCTAGTTAAGGGGTGGGGAACCAAAGGGATCAAATGTGGTCCTCAGGCCTCTTTATCTGGCCTTCAGAACTCTCCCAAGCTACACACCCTACCAACCCAGCTTTTGCATCTCCTTGGTGTAGAATTGTAGAGTTGGAAAGGACCCTGAGGATCATCTAGTCCAACCCCCTGCAATGCAGAAATGGGCAGCTGTCCTGTTTAGGGATCAAACCTGCAACCTTGGTGCTATGATCACCATGCTCTAATCAATTGTCCTTGGAACTCTGATAATACTTTTTGCTTGCCCGGATGAAGGATGAGTGTGAGGAAACTAGCCTACCCTACAAAGGTAAAACTCACATGTATTGTCCTGGCCACGTTTGCTTCTGGTGCCACCCACCATTGACATTTGGCCTCTGAAAGTTTACCTAGAATGGATCCTGGTCCTTGAACTGAATTGAATTCATTTGGGGCTCACAGTTTGTTTCGGAAACCAACCATAGAACTAAGAATCGCAAGCTATAGTAGGCTGTTTTAACACACAGGTCTAGTATTTTCCTGATTGTTTTCTGACTGGTTTAAGAACTTAGAATGTGTACACAGTGTTTTAGTTAGTCTTGAAGGCCAGCCATCTCCCACAGATCTGGAATTACAGGTGTTTGGTTCCCTAACTGGCTTCAACATTGAAACTTAATCCTTTCCAGTTATGCAACGCTACCAGTTGCAAAGGATGGAATTCAACCTGTAGGTGATTGTTTACCTGGCAAGCAGAAATTATTGTTCTGAAGGAACAATCTCCCCTCTCCTGTCCCTGCACCTTGCTCTGGGTGCTCAGCTGACCATACCAGGAAGATATGAGGAGGGTGCAGGAGTCATGTGGGGGGGGGGGGTAATTCCCATTGTAG
Organism: Podarcis vaucheri; assembly: GCF_965113315.1. Lineage (NCBI taxonomy): Eukaryota > Metazoa > Chordata > Lepidosauria > Squamata > Lacertidae > Podarcis > Podarcis vaucheri. The sequence goes on along the minus strand of NC_138763.1, from coordinate 47,192,100 downwards.
TAGTGGAACTCATTGCGCCAGCTTCCATGAAAATGTAACAGCTTGTGATGTACATCTGTCTGAATACATGAATGTGTGTGTGCTGTTTATACCAGATAAAACTGATGGGACTTGAAGCATTCTATAGTATTCATCTTGTGCTTGCCATGTAGACTAATGAAGAGTTGGAAGCTCTTAAGCTATGTAAAAGAAACTATGTCTATGGTTTTAAATGAGATCCATGTTCTAGTTTAGGACTGGGTTGTATACTCTTTCCTCTGTATATTTGTAGATGCTCCATAGTGGTGTGTTTTGGTTGTGTATTCTACCAGCTATATAATCCATGGGCTAGAAAAATAGAATGTACTTGGAAGGAGTTGCAGGAACTGTGGATTCAGATTTCTGAGTTGCTTTGGGAGCAGCCATCTCCTACTCCTTCAGTCTCTCCCCCCCCCCTCTCTCCCCAGTGCAATGTATTTGGTTAATTGGCAGTTTGCTCAATGTGCTGGCTGTTCTGCAGGCTTCTAGTTTATAGGAAACATGTTCCAGAGGGTTGACTGTTGTTTCCGTTCCTCGAGGCGTGGCTTCAAAGCCAGGGATGTTGTTTGAATAGGACTGAGAAGAGGAGCCCGAAGGACATCTGGGAGGGAAAGCAAAAAAAACCCAAAACCAAACCAGTGCCCGACCAGAGTAGGTTTAGTTTGTTCAGATTGAAAAGTGTTTCAGTTGCTTCCATCGCCTTGTTGGAACTTACTGGCTAAGAATAGTTGTAGGATAGGAGCTGTATGTGGATGGGGGATGTTCAAGGAACACCTGGATGCTTCAGGAAGTGGCGTCGGCAGTTTGGTAGGATTATGTTCTTCTTGCCTTCTTGTGAAACAGTATTTCCAGTGTTGTTGGTAGAACTGTTTGAGATGCAAAATGGTATTGAATGAATGCTGACAGCATTGTGTACCTTTTATGATGAGCTATATTGTAAAGCTGTGTATGAATAAACTGTTCTATTTTGTATGTGGTTGCTATGGCTTCTCTTAAAGCAGGCATCCCCAAACTTGGCCCTCCAGCTGTTTTGGGACTACAATTCCTATCATCCCTGACCACTGGTCCTGTTAGCTAGGGGTGATGGGAGTTGTAGCCTCAAAACAGCTGGAGGGCCACGGTTGGGGATGCCTGTGTTAAAGAAACAAATAGATTATAGGATAACATTGCCGGAATATCAGCTGCACAGTAGAAGTTTTGTGGTGCTGCTTCCTGTGCTCTCTTGACTCATTTAATACTAAGCAAGCTGGCATGTCCAACTGGTTTTTTTTTCTAATTTAGGAAGCTGTTTGGAATGTTAGAATGAGATGCCTGTATTAAGCCTCCCCTATACAAGTTTTTGTAAGTTGATAGCTTATATTGTACTTGCAGAATTCTTAATGATTAAATTCCATTTGTATTCAGTTTTCCACACAAAAATTATGCCCAATGTGGTATAGATTGCTGGCTGCGTTTCATAACTAGATACTGAGAAGAATGAGTTATCAAATGTTTTACAGTACAAGGCTGTGATTTCAAGGGTTTTCAACTTGAGTTCTATGTATTTTGTTAAACTGTGTACCTCCTAGCTAGTCCATAATGGTCTTTTATAAGGAGCTGTGTTTATAAGCAGTTGTTATTTTGTGTGTTTTGCCCCTCTCATCTTGGGGGCAAAGCCAAACTATGAAAGTACTCCTACAGTACTAGCTAACAAGGACTCTCCTTTAGTTCAACCCTGGGATGGCTGCTTTTTATCGAAGTGTACTTAGAAGTTCATTTTTACATGTGTGAAGGTTTTCTGATCCATTTCTCTTTCCTTTCCTTTTTCAATGCAGTTTCCATCTGTGAACTCTTCTCATATAATGGAGTGTGTGAGCAGATAAATTCTTCTCTGCCTTTTATTTTGAAATGGTAGTATGGGTAGTGAAGTGGGAGGAGAATAGAATTTCTGTTAGAAGTGGATTACTAGCATCATCTTTATTAGTAATTTGATGACTGGTCAGCAGTAAAATTATGTAGGTGACTTACAAATTACAATCATTGATACCGTATATAAAAATACAAAATACAACTTAAACAAACAAAATCAATAAAACCATAATAAAACTTCCCTGGTGCAGAGACAAATAAAACAATTAGAAGCTCAGCTCAATGACATGCTCTTAGTGTTTTGGAAAAGTTGTGGCTGCTTCCCCTATGACAGGTATGGGAAACCTGTGCTTCTCCAGGTGTTAGAGTACAACTCTCATAATTCCTGATTACTGACCATGCTGGCTCAAGCTAATGGGAGCCGTGCTCTCCTGGTACCTTGGACTTCCAGTTCCCTGCCTTGCAATTAACATTTGTGACTCTGTGTTTTGGGGCTTAGCCACACTTACCTTTTGCTCTGCTCTTTCCAGGCATAGGTCTGTGATTAAAAGCTCTGTGTCTGAGAGGGGTTTTGGGGTGGGTGGGTGTGTTTTGTTTGCCATGGAGCTTTACCTGCGAAAACCCTTTAGCACTTGGTCAGAGCAAACATCAAACTGGGGGGGGGGGGCTTGGCAGATTGCCATTTGCTCCAATTGAGCTTTAGAAAGTGGGGGGAGCTCCAAAGCAAAAAACAAAAAAACACTCAGACATGGAGCTTTTACGTGCAGACAGTGCCTGGAAAGAGCAGAAAAAAGGTAAGTGTGGATAAGCCCTATGTTTTGTTGGTAGTGTGCTGGTAGTTCAGGACAAACAGTCTAAGATACAGTGCATGAGGTACAGTATGTAGTTTTTGAAGAGCTGTGTCTGTAAGGAATGGACCCTCTCTTTCTGATCAAAACACTTATTCCTTTCCTGGAAGCTTTTCCTAGATATGCCTTGCATTTTTTTTGGGCTGCTTTCGTAAAACATGAGACTAAAAAGGTTGCCTTTATTTTATTTAAAAATCTATATGAAGTTCTTTCTAGTGAAGCTGCTTAGTTCCATGACGGAAAGCCAGCCCCTGTGATTCATGCAGCTTTTTGAATCCTCTGTCTGTAGCAAGGGGGAAGACTTCTAGTTGCTTGTTGCAGGAAGCTGTTCCAGGCAGCTCTCCCATAAAATGATGAGGCACTGTTGATGCAGCCATTCTTAAAAAAGCGACGCCAGATTGAAGAACGCATTCCCACTTGAGTCCGGTTGATGGGAAATGTTTCCAGGAGGAATTGAAAAAGCATCTTTCAAAGTGGCATTATTGGTAGCGGTGCTGTGGGTTGCCTGTTACAAGCAAACTGGCAAGCGTACAAGGGTTTTCCTGCCAGTCACTTCCTATGAATGGCTCTGGTGTTATGAGGCATATTGTACAATACTTACAGCTCATAGGCTAATAGGCTGCCGACCGTTGGTTTGTCAAAGGTTAACATGCCTGGCTAATGACAGTTCTGTGTGATCTGTCAGGATTGAAGGAATATTTCCTTCATGACTAAAATACACAGACCTTCTTCCCCCAATTTCTGCCTGAGTTTCTCTTATTCTGTTCTGCTGTTTTACTTGTATCTGGAATGCAGTTTATGTCAAGAGAAGAGACTCAAATTCTGCTTCTATTGAGAACGTTGGAAAACCTGGGATAAAAGACAGTGAATTCCTTACAGGTTTGGGGTGGGATTTCTTAACATCTCTGAAGAATCGGGCATCTCTTGTGTCTTTGCTGGTCCAGGTTTGAAAAATAAGAGGCATTCTGAAGCAGCAGTGCCCTGTTCTGTTGACATTTGAACTCTTGCATTGTAGAAAAAAATACCTCTTCAGTCTGCAGTATTTCACCACTACCCTTACTCTAACTCTACTTGGTGAAGGGGGACCTTTGCTTAGTGGCAGAGAAGTCACACCTGTGTGAGAGACTAGTTGCAGTGAGAAATGACGCAATTATTTTCTTTCAGGCAGAATGTTTGTCACACCTCGGTGTGTGGGATGACTTATAACTTGTGTCAGAACCAGAATAAATACAATCCACTGCATGTTGGTAACTCTGTCAGTATCTCTGGTATCATTATTGTAACAAAACGTTAATGTACAATGTAAAAACTTTGTACAAAGCACTGCAGCAGTTTGCATCAGTGAAGGGTGCTGACATGTATGTTTGCTAAGTAGTTGCTTAGAGAGGTTTGTACGTTATTTGGGTCTTCCTCCTTCTGCAAAAAAGGCAAGGGGAACTCAGCAACCCTTTGTGACAAACAACTAGATGCTTGCTAACAGCACACCTGTGAAACCTGCCCAACCTGTGCAGCGTGACTTCTAACTAGAAAGACTCCCAATTCCTTGCAATGTTCTACTATGACCAGGAAACAAAAGCCAGAATGAGGCCCATACTGCTGAAAGGGGAGAATCAAAGTGGAGCAGGCTTGATTCCCAGTGTCCAGGAATCCACAAAAGCACTTGCCATGGGCACTGTGGCAACTAACCCTCCCAACTCCATGAGTGTCTCTGATGGAAGGAAAAGAATTACATTTAGGCAGCCCAGAGTCCGAATGCAGGCCTCTCTGTCTTGGCCCTCTCTCCAGGCCATGCTCCTTGTCAGCCATGCTCTTCACTCTCTTTTGAGTGCTTCTGCTTGGGCGCGATGCGTCCTTGTACCATGATGGTGCCCTTTGCTTGGCTATATGGAGAGAAGTGGGGAGATGTGAAGAAATATGATTCTTGCATGGCGGGAATGAGCACTGTTGAGAATTGCATATGTTGCTCTACCCACTACCTGCAAGTGCCCTTCCACCACCACCAAAGGTTGCATTCGACTTGGGCTGATCTTGTACTGTTCTTTGGTACAAATTACGAGTAGAATTCAGGAAGTGGACCAGTTGCTTTGGAGGAGTTGCTGCCGTTCAGACCTAGCGGTTTGTCTAATTACAAGACAGCATTGTGTGATCTCAAACTTTTCCCCTCCCTTCAGGCTTGGCACCATTACCTTTCTCTTCAGCTCAAGTAGCTGCTTTCTGAAACATTGCCTGGAAGAGCTTTAAAAAGAGGAACGTTTGAAATGCTGGACTGGGCTTCAGGATCTGGACGGAATGCCTGTCGCAGACGAGGGTTCCTTTTTAGCTTTTCCCAGAATTATACTCTTAACAGCCTCCATCTGGCCCTGTCTGATGTGGGAGAAATCTACCACAACTGGCATTGGTAAACATTGCATTGAATCAAGGTCCAAAACAGTAAATTCCTGATTGCCCCTGGGATTTGATCCCCAGTTCCATTGACTTCAGAGTTACTTTTTTTTTTAAGTGTTCTGTGTTGTCGTAGCTGAATGGTAGAGCCGTTGTACTGCATGCAGAAGGTCCCTGGTTCAATCCCCCAACATCTCCAGGTAGGGCTGGGAAAGGTTTCTGCCTGAGCACTGCCCAATCATTGTAGAGCACAGATCCTCAACTGGTGGGTCATGGCCAGATCCAAGGTGGGTCACAACAGGAGCACTACTGCCCTGCAAATATATGGTAAAAGGTTAAGAAATGGGTCCCCAAAGGCATGTTTGGGTTAAAAGTGGGTGCTGGACCTGAGAAGGTTGAAGATACCGGGTGCAGACAATGCTGAGATGGACCGATGTATAAGGCAGTCTCCTGTGTTCTTGTATAGTGGCACAAAGTCAGCAATTGCCAAAGTAGCTTTCATAGTGTCCGGCTCCACTTTAGCACATAGTATGTATATTCAGATGACTGATTTGGCAAGAGAGGAAGAGCATGAAAGGAATATGTATTCCAGCATGAAATACCGGTGGAAACAAAGCTGTTCAGGGAAGTGGTTGTTCTTTCAGTTTTGCTTCCTGTGGAATGGGAGTAAAAATCGTGTTCTCTAAATGCCTCCATAAACAGGACTTGTCTGTTGTTTCTATGCATTAGCTCACCATTTAGGTTGGTTACTTCTTTTCAGTACTTCTAGAGAATGGAACATGGAAAACTGTCTTGCGCCAGGTCAGACTGTCCATCTAACACAGTATTGTCTACTCTGACTCTTCAAAGTCTTGGGCAGGGGTCTTTCAGATCCCCTGATCATTTTTGGATGGAACCTGGGACCTTCTGCATGCAAAGCAGTTGTGTTTCCACTGAGCTGTTGCCCAGATGTGGTTGAATTCCATAAATATTAAATGTATTACAGCAGGTATCCCCAAGCTCTGCCCTCCATATGTTTTGGGACTACAACTCCCATCATCCCTAGCTAACAGGACCAGTGGTCAGGGATGATGGGAATTGTAGTCCCAAAACATATGGAGGGCCGAGTTTGGGGATGCCTGTATTACAGAGATCTGAAACACGAATGTTATTTGCCTCATCAAATTTGGTGGTGACCTTAGCATATGGAAGTTTGGGAAATCTTGCTGTGATTGTAGAAATCCTTATCTGGTGCAATGAATTAAGACCCGTTTCTTTCTCACAGTGTTGTGTACAAGCCTGCAATACATTCAGGCTAGCACATTTCTCTGGAAACAAGTCCCATTTGAACTCGGTGAGACTTACTTTTGAGAGCACATGCATAGAATTTCAGGGTTGAAAGTAGCTTTATTTCTCTAAGCTGAAAATTTCTAGTTCATTGTGGAGAAAGACGGAAACGCTTTCCCTCCTCCGCATGATGATTCATGGGCTGTATTGTCCTCGCCAAACTCTTGCAGCCGGTTAAAGTATTTTCCAAAAGAGGGGAGGTGTGGCTTCTGCTAGTACTGGAATGGTCTATGGTTGCAATGTCCTTGCATAAAATAATGCTGCTAAGCCTATAGGTAGGCTATAATAGGTAGCAACAGGGAAGGAAGGACAGACAAGGGTTTTAGAAAGTGGCTATAATTCATTCAAATGCAGCCTTTCCATGTATATATTGAAAACTCAGGCTAAATCTGAAATACAACTGAATGAAAAATAAACAGAATTGAAGCAGAAAATAAATTACACTTCCTGTGGGGACAGTTCCTACTGGATATTCTCACGGCGCTGAGGTGTTGCCAGTAGGCAGATAACCTCTTAGTTCCATCATCTGATGCCAGGGAGGCAGTAAAAGTGGTAAATTAGTGTCTGGCATGAATTCAGGAGCAGATAGGAGTTTATAAACTGAAACTTAATTCAGACTACTGTAGATGGAAGTACTGTTAGTCAAGAACACTGCTGAGGTGATTCAACCTGTTCTGGATAGATTCTCACTAACCTGTTAGAATTCTTTGAGAGTGTCAACAATCTTATTGATAGAGGTGATCCAGTCCACATTCTGTCCTTAGACTGTCTAAAAGATTTCGACACAGGAAGCAGAGAGCATTGAGACTTCTCTCAATGGAAGATGTAGAAAGAAGAGTCCCCCAGGATTGGTATTGGGACCTGTGCTTTTTAACTTGTTTGTAAAGGATTTAGAGTCAGAGGTGAGTGGTGAGGTAGCCATCTTTGCTGACAATGCCAGATTGTTTCAGGGTAGTTAAAGCAAAATGGGATTACGAAGAGCTCTAAAAGGATCTCTCCAACCAAATAAGTGGGAAGTAAAATGGTAAATGCAATTCAATGTCCACAAATATGATTCACATTTGGACAAAAAAACAAAACAAAAAAACCTCCGAATTTCACAGATACACTCCTGGAGTCTGAATAGGAGTAACTTGGCTTTGGTCATCCATTCTTTGGAGCCTTTTATTTGGTTGTACCACAGCGTTCTCATTTAAAATCTGTCAAGCTTCCTTTTTGCGTCTCTTTCACTGGAAATTTTGATAGCGACCTAATTCTGCTGCCACTTTCTATGGGAAATCCCTTTTATACTGCTGCTGCTGTTCTAGATTTTTGCGTTTAAGTTTTGGCTGGATTATGTTCTTTGTTGCCTTTGGAAAGTTTTTTAGTTGTACTTTAATTGAACATACTGCAGTTTTATGGTTATACTGTACACCACTCTGGGTACTCTGTCCTGTTTTCAAAAAGCATTGAACTTGACAGCCAGAGAGAATTGAAGTTTGTTATGAGGAGGAAACTGATAGGTTTTGCAGATCTTCTTGGCACTGGCTAAAAAGATCACTTTCCTCTATAAATAAATGAACATGTGTGTGATATGTTAATAAAGTTAACATCTAATCTGCAAGCCTTTTTGTCTGTGGCCACACCATCTTTCTCCTGAATATTTTCCCCAAATCATACCTGTAGCTAGCCACATACAGCTTTGTTCCTTCTGTGTCATTATGCAGACTTTGCTGGCAAAACACAGTGAATTCATTATAGGAGCTATTATTAGTAGCAGATTTTAGCAAATACTCTGAAACTGGGAGTGGGGTAAAAATATTATGCATAGCTTCTTGGTCTATGTATCTATGTATGTAATACACAGAGAATGTCTGGCACAAATCCCAGTGATCAGTTGTGTTGTGCATTCTGCACGGTTGAAGGGAAATTACTGACTAGCGGTATGAGGGATTGCCTCCTATTGAACAGATCTGACAGCTTCCAATCTATTACACAAGTTGTAATGTATGTGCTCACCCAATCAAACCTCCCAAAAATTCTGAACCAGTACTAAGTGTTCTTTAGGCAGTTATGGAGGAGAGGTGTTCCGAACAAGGAACATCCATTATGTTGTTTGAAGCTATTGTGTTCTGGAATTTGGTGCATCTTCTTAATTTCTCTAAAATGGAAAACATTACGTTCATTCTTAATGTAGAACTTTTCAAGTGCAAATAATGAATGTCAGATATCCCAGATATTCAAGTGGGATGGACTTGAGCTAAGGGAGCTTTCTCCTGGGTGAGGCTAGGCAGATGGGGTTTGTTTTCACATTTTGGAAGTGACTGATCACCGTGTTTTTGGAAGGTGTTTTTCCAGGCTAGATTGGCCAATGACCCTGAATTCTTTTTGTAGCTAGGGGCATGGTTCATCTGTGTGAGTCTTAGTTCTGTTTTTCTAAACCTTTTCAGGCCATTGTACACACCACTGCTCTTCACTTGAGTTATGATGTAATCCTTCTGGATATGGGGGGAGGTCAGCTTTGTGTGTGTGTGTGTGTGTGTGTGTGTGTGTGTGTGTGCGCGCGCGCACACACACACACACACACACACACACACACATACCAACCACTATTCATGTTAGGAAGCCCTTTGCTCTCTCTCATTTTTCTGTATGAGGTTGGGTGGACCAGGTGGCTACCCCACTAGTTATCCAACAACACATATCTGATTCTACAATGAGAGATGATTCAATTATTATTATTATTATTATTATTATTATTATTATTATTATTATTATTTCTACCCTGTCCATCTGGCTGGGTTTCCCCAGCCACTCTGGGTGGCTTAAAGTGTATATAAAAATGGTGAAACATCAGGCATTAAAAGCTTCCCTAAACAGGGCTGCCTTCAGATGTCTTCTAAAAGTCAGATAGTGTTTATTTCCTTGACTACTGAGATGGCGCTCTGCCTGGTTCCCTGTAACCTCACTTCTGCCTGGACCTCAGTGTCTGGGCTGAACAATGAGGGTGGAGACGCTTCTTCAGGTATACTGGACCGAGGCCATTTAGGGCTTTAAAGGTCAGCACCAACACTTTGAATTGTGCTCGGAAATGTACTGGGAGCCAGTGTAGGTCTTTCAGGATGGGTGAATTAGTGTAAGCAGAAGAGCAAGCCAGTCAGCTTATCTCTTCTAATGTATATAGACAAACAAGCAGAATGGATAGGGCATTCCGCTAGCGCTTGCTTAAGCAAAGTGATTTTTACACATTGAATGCATGTGAATTTGGACTTTGTTCTGCAGATTTGTTTTAAAATCCAATTAATAAAGGAAAAAGTGGTGGTAGCAGGGGCATGAAGTTAGCCTGGTGCTGTGGCCCTCAAACTTTAATGCCTTTTGATGAAAGGAGTAAGATAGTCATATGAAGTACAGCAAAGAATATTATTCTGCTCAGTCACAACCAATGATGCAGGAGCCAGAGTGAACCTCATACTGTCTTGGCAGCATGCAGAGAGAACTTTACATAATACTCTGCAGATGTTATTGCAGAATAGTTGTAATAACGGATTGTGCTCAACTCCTGCACAAAGAAAGGAATAAATGCAGGGCAGGGGCAGCTCCATGAATACATTGCTTCATTTTTGAAAGTGAAGTCTCTTAAGAAATGTATACAGTACAGCGTGTATATCCATCTGGCCAAGAGAGGGGTTTTTGCTTTATAGTACAACAATCTTGATTCCTTCTATGTAGCTCTTGGCTAAGCATTTTCCCCCTTCAGGTCTAGACAATTTGCTTAAGATGGAGTCTAAGGCAACTGCCTCAATTTTTCTTCCTTGAGAGCCCTTTTTTAGCTGGAGGGAGTGCTCTTGTAGTCAGATATCTCGGATTGTGGCAAAGGCACAGCCACCATTAGATCATAGGTGTCCAGTCTATGGCATGGATGCCAAAGTGATACACGTAACTGGAGTTTGGGGCACACTTATGCAGCAGTTGAAGAGGGTCAGCTACCTTCCTGGCTATGACATAGTCTGTACTATATTTCTGTCTGCCGCTCCCATGTGCATTGCTGGCTGTGCCCTATTTCGGTAGGATAGAACCAAAATAGTGCCAGTACAGAAGGAGCTGCTTATTGTAGTGTAGCAACACACACACACACACACACACACACACACACACACACACATCCTTGAATTTGGCTTGTGGCATAACTGCCAAAAAGGCTAACTAGCACTGCACACGTTCCAAAATGCAGCATCTCATCATACAAAAAACCTGAAAAGGTTGTGTCATCAGTGTCCCAGTACACACAAATCCATGGGAGATAGAAACCCAAAAGATGCAACTTCAGCACATTCTTAAGCTCCTTGAAAATGGAAACCTTGTTTGTCCCGAAGTGTTTGTTAAAAATGGTGGGTGGAATTTCACAGCTTCAGTAAGGGTGCTCTTTGTTTAAATAATGCAGCAGCAGGCTCTGGATCCATAAATACTCTGTGCACATGTTTTGTATTCCTTTTGTACCTGGAAGACCTAACCTGTAAGAAAAATAAGTGCTGACCACAATGCATATCTAGTTTGACTGGATTCTCGTGCTTTCCTATGTGCATAAGATCAGTTTGGGTCTCATGGGACTTATTTTTTCCTAATGGTTTACAGGATTTCAGCCATAAAGTTCAAATTATATTATTATCAACTACTGTCTTGAATACTTTATTTTTAACATAATTTTAAGGAAACTGGTGATGTGTGTTAATCAGTTTCACACGCAGTTGCTCCCAATTTCCCAACATCTTATTGCAAGTGTTTTGACTTTCACCCCCATTTCATAAAGGAAGGTTGCCGTACTTTTTGTATGTGGATATTTTATTGGTTACCTCCCAATCCAAACCATTTTTGAGCCAATTTTTTCAGCAGGTTCATAGCATTATGTGTTGTTACATCCGGCATTCTCCTTTCCTTGTTATTTCATATATTTAATAGTGTCTTTTTTGGTGCATTTGAGTAAGAAACCTGACTTCAGCATGATATGTTTACAACCATCCATGCTGCAGTTGTCATGCAAGCTAGACTTGCTGGATTTCCTTCTTTCAGACCACAATTAAAAGTGCAGGAGCCTCGTCCTCTTCACCTGGTCACTCCTGACAACTGAATAGGAGTGAACAAGCAGAGTGCCAGGCAGGATTGCATAGCATTTACTGCTCTGTGAAAGTAGCCTTGACATCCCAGGGTGATGAAAGTACTGATAATCATTTCACGCCTTGAAGGTAACTTGCATCTATCTACAGAATCACTTTGGATCTAAGCAATGACTTGAGTGAGGCTGTGTACACACTCCCAATATATTCTGAATCCGGTGCACTCCCACTGCTGGTTTGTGAAGCCACATACACACGCCTTTAGTCACAATCCACATCTATCCTGTAGTTCCTTGAGAATTACTGCATTTTGATGCATTTGCCCCCAAACCAGTGTTGATCTGATTTGAAAATGTAAACCATATGAAAACATCCATGCCCCCTCTCTGCCCACTGGTGTGGACAGGCAGTGGATGACTTGGAAGCACAAACAACTGTGTACAACAAAATGCAAATGCTATTTTAAACAGAACAGGGGGGAAACAACCTCACTGCGTTTTAAGTTGGTAATTATACACAGCCAGACATTGAGCTTAATGGCTAGATGTGAGTTGGCAAGGAAAACAAGTTATCTCTGACTGATCCTTGCAGAATAACAGTAACACTTCTGATAAAAAAATTAAAGGAAGAGCTAATGGAGCCAGTGCCAGCCCAAGGTCATTCATTCATTCATTCACATGTGTGTATGTGTTGATATACAGTGGTACCTTGGTTTACAACCATAATCGGTTCCGGAGGTCCGGTTGTAAACCAAAACAGGTTGTAACCCAAGGCATGCTTTCACCAATGGGGCCTCCTCCCCCAAAATTGGTTGTAATAATAAAAAAATGGGTTGTAATCCAAAAAAAGGGACACATACTTCTGGGTTTGATGTGGTTATAATCCAAAACAGTTGCAAACCAAGGTACCACTGTACTACCCAATCAACTCTGTCTCCTGGCGGCCTTGAGGACCTTCAAACTGCTTGGGCCAACACTTTTAAAACTTGGCAAACCATTTTAACATTAGTTCCTGGCTTTCCATCTATTTGCAAGTTGCACCTGAATTAAATCACTTCACCCAGCAGGGCTAACCCTGAGTGGAGCACAATGCAATATGGTTGGGTGGGTTTTTGTTTGTTTGTTTCTGTCAGTGTGGAAGTTGGTATAGATGCTAAAGCAGATCTTCTTTGTTTTTGTTTTGTTTTTCCTAGACCCCCCCCTCCCCACTGGACCACCACCAAATATAGACTGTACAGGAAGGCAGGATATTGGCGAGGGGTTGTGAAAGGATCAGGGAAGAGGGATGAAAGAAACTGGCAATTGGCAGTGGGAAGGGGGGATAAGGTACAAGTTGATTGTGAAAGGAGAATGGGAGAAGAAATTACAGGAGATGGGTAACGATACTTTGAGAAGTATGTGAGGTTAGGAAAGAAAAATATGAAAGTCAAAGACTTCTCCACTTAGAGCTTCGGGATCAGCAAATCCTGCCGAAAATAGGAAGGCTGAGTCACCATACCTTCACAGCAAATATCTGAACTCACCGTAGCTTGAGGAAACCTGAGGTATGGAACTCCTTGCCACAATGCAAGCACTGTGGAAAAGTATTTAGCAATTTCCAAAAATGGATTAGATATCTGTAGGAAATGACAGCACTTGCCTGCTGGTTATGCTAAACTCTGCTTCCATGTACCACCATTTTGTGACTAGTGGGCCTCTTCTTAAGTTGGCCCTGGGGGTAGAAAGTTCAAGAACCCCCTGCTATACTTGGATATGGAATGGCTTGGTTTGGCTCAACTGTTTTAAGCTATATGCAGAGTTGAAAACAGTATTTAGGTCTTTTCCAACTTTTCTGTTTTGTGAAATAGTAGGGCACAAAACCAAAGTTCAGGGTGAAATGAAATGCTTCAAAGGTCATGGTTTTTACTAGAGTGTTAACTTTATAGTGCAGCTCTTTTCACTCAGGCTAACGTTTGCTTCTGAAGAAGAATTCATAGGACCGTTTCCATCTAATTAGGATCAGATGTGTATCAGCTTCTGGTCTGTTTACTTCTGCGTCATAATTACAATTGCATGTTCAACTCTAACATGCCTCCTATCCTGCCATGCCATTAACTATTCCTCATTTTAAGCAGTAGGCCTTTTTGAAATGAGTTGGTGGTGTTGGTTTTCTTTTTAAATAATATTATTATTATTTACGGCAGCTGGCTGCTGTGGGTAAACGTCATGTCGGGAGAATCTCCCTCTTGCTGTGTAAAAGTGTAACTAAATTCCCTGACCAGGAATACTGTGAAGCAAAGTTTTCCAAATCTCTCTTGGAAATGGAAATCTCTGCCTCTTGATGAAATGATGCTAGTAATGACTCTGGTGTCATTGGTGCTGCTCTGTTTTTATTTTTGATTCCCTTTTGGAACATTTAGGGGAACAGGAGAGAGGTTCCTTCTCATTTGACCATTTAGCAATGTCTTTTGTTAGAACTGGCTTGGATTCTTTTAAGAGTATTTAAATTTGATATGTATGCATGCCTTCACTTTTGGAGTAGAGCACTTTCACATGCAGAATTAGATTATAGAGTATGGGCTTTGAATGTTCCCTCCTATTATTTGCACAGTAAAATGGGGGACCCTCCTGTGCATGGTTGGGGCAAATTTGGGAAGCCCAGTATTGTGCCCTGTTGAAAACTGGTGAGGTCATCACAGTTGAGATTCAAATGAAATGCAAGTGGAAAATGGGAATTAAAGGTGCATGTAAGAAGATTAATCTAGATAACTAAAGCAGTGAGACAAACCATAGATTACAAGCCATACTCACTAATGCACTATATTTTATGCCATGCAGTAGGCTCTGGTCCACATTTATGCCAGAGGAATGCTCAATATCAAATATCAGTTGGTGAATCCATGCCAGAGAATTCTTACGCTGAAATAGCAGTTTTCCTCTGAGTAAATGCAGGGTGCTTCTTTGCTTGCCACTTCCAACAGCTACAGCCTCTCGTCTTCCTCCACAAGCTTTCAATTAAATCCTATATATGTTTGCCCTACTGTATCCAATGGGGACCCACTTTGCCAGCAAACTGCAAGTGGTGGATATAGTTTGTTTCCCTTACAAAATGGTTTACTTTCCCCATTCTCACTTTCCTTTTAGCAACACTGTCGCTGTAGCTATAAGCAACTGTTTTTGCCTGTTTCCCCTATCTAAGTTACCGTAACTCGTGTCAAGACTACGGGGTACATCTTGAGTCTTGTTTTCACTACCAGGTCCTGAGTCCTGGAATATGTGGGGAGTGAGCATGCACAGAGTGCTCTTCATTCTCCACTGTACAACTGTAGTCTCCTATCTCCACGCATATTTTAAATTCAAAGCAGGGTACCTGGGTTGGTGTTTAGCCCTGGGAGTTTGGTATAAATGCTCTGGCCCATGCTGCAAACACACACACAGACACACACACACACCCCTACCTCCTCCTGGTTTTCCCTCTCTACTTCCCTCATTTTGGTTGCCCAGCTCCAAAAACCAAGAGCTATTTCCCCCACCCTCTCTTTAATGGCACCTTTCAATGCTTCAAAAATATGAACATTTTATCTAGTTCATAAACCAAGGGTATGGGTAGAAGGCTCAGGTCTTGCTCCAACTTATCCTCCCCGCCATCTCTCACTCTTGCAAACTTCAGCTGACTCTTCTCAGCCTCTGTGCCTTGGGAGAGGCAAAGAGAAGTAGCCAATAGTAAAAGCATCTAATTTGCACTTAACACCTGGGCTTTGCGAAGGACCATTAACCACTTCATTTAAAAGGTTATGTTTTAAGCAAGTCTCTTTGTTTGCCTCAGTGAGAATTTATATATTTACAAGTTCATTAATTGTTGTGTTTAACATCACCCATATGCTAAAGAATATCAATAGGAAAGGAATTATCCAACTTTGCAGAGTGTTAATTTCCATCCAAAAGGGAGCTTATTATGAAGTAGAATTCACACAGACATTTTGTTTTTATTTAAAAGTGAAAGCAAAGCGCACAGCCTTGGCTAAGTCTGGTTAATAGCCTCTGTCCTTTGTCTGTGGTTATGTATTGGCTTAGATCCTATCTAGTTATCCATGATCAGAAGGGCTATTTTCATTTACAGGGGGAACTCGAATCCAGTGGGGATCTGCCCCTCCCCCCTGCCCTGCCCCTCATGCTGCTCCAAGGGTCCACCTAACCATAAGCGCTGCAGGGAGAAGTGGAGAGAAGCAAAAACTTTCACTGGAAGCAGCATCCTGTTAGTGGAACTTTGCCCACAGACGCTTGCAGCAGCAGAACCTTAGTTATGGTGTGACCCACAGTGTGTTTGGGGCAATGTCTTTTGGCAGCACTGTGAGAAGAAACCAATTCTAATTGCAACTTTAGTATTTGAATTTCCAGTTTGACACTCCCACTTCCAATTGAATAGTCCAGGGGAGTTCCACGGCATTTGGACACAATTATCTGGGGCTACAAAAGCTATTCAAAGTGTGTGGAGTCATTTTAATAAAGGAAATTTGTGCAACCTGTCTGATTTTTACCAGGAATACAGAACATTTTTCTGCCTACATAGGCAATTAGGTGATTTTATTTCCACCAGCAATATGCCAACTTCTATACAAAAATTGCAGTTCTTGCAGTTCCTACTTCATGGAAAAGGCGAGCAAAAAGTTTCCCTCCCCCCCCCCCTTTCAAGACTCATCTCCTCCTGCTGTATACAGGGACGCGGACTTATAAAAAATATTGGGGGGGCCCGGGAAAGCTCGTGAAATGTAAATAAGCTCATGAATATGCAAATAAGCTCATGAATATGCAAATAAAGTGGCATCGCCCCCTCGTGAGCGAATAGGGGAGAGCGTGCTGCTGCCTATTAATCAGCTCCGGAACAGCTGATAGGCGGGAAACCTGGGGCTAGAGGCTGGAGCCCCCGCCCCCGGGGATTCCCTAATCTCGCGGGGGACGGCCGGGGCTCTCTGGCTAGGGCGCGCGGCTGGCTGGCTGGCGAGGGAGCAGGTGGGGAGGAGGCGGGGGACGGCGGCGGCGCCCGAGATTATTGGGGGGGCTGAGCCCCCCCAAAAATTTTTTTGAGGGGGCTCAAGCCCCCTCAAGCCCCATGGAGTCGGCGCCTATGGCTGTATACTTATAAAATGTTTGGCATTGAGCCCCAACTCGGAACCCTTTAATGCTGGATAGCACAGCAAGGGAAGCCTTGGGCAGGGCAGGAGGAAGACAGAAAATGACATTTTAATTTCTTCCCCACCACCACATACACCTCTGTTAGTTCTGCTGTGATCCCCATCCTGCTATGGAGGTTCTTATTCCAGGGTGGTTGGAGTCTTGAACAGGAGTACAACTCTTAGACGGCATTCAGACAGCACTTTACTCTGTTTTCCTAGTGTTTCCTTCCCTGATCATTTACATGCTCATTCACACTTCTGGAAATCTAGCATAAGTTTAGCACTCATTTCTGCGTTAATTGCTTCCGGGGGGGGGGGGAACCAATTTTCCAATCCCATTAACCCAGGTAAATGCAGGAGTTTTGTGCTGTAATTTTCCTGTAGTTTGCATGGATCACACCATGTGACA
Organism: Podarcis vaucheri; assembly: GCF_965113315.1. Taxonomy (NCBI): domain Eukaryota; kingdom Metazoa; phylum Chordata; class Lepidosauria; order Squamata; family Lacertidae; genus Podarcis; species Podarcis vaucheri. Next base: position 47,175,027 of record NC_138763.1, on the reverse strand, counting down.
AAATTTGGGTGGAATTCCAGCATACAGTTCTTTTCCTCCATTATCATGGGCGAATGACAGGGGAACAGAAACATGCATGTCCGCTATTGTATCAACACACGCAGCAGTGTGAATGAAATTTAGCAAGACATAGTGTTATATTGATCAAAAAGTCACAATTCCATAATGATACAGTAAAAGGAATACAGTGTAAAAGGAACTTCAGAAACGGGTGCATTATAATATAGTGCTAGCATTATAACCAGGATGACTAACACACTGGTTTTGAAGAATTTGAAATTGTTAGGGGACTGTGATTCTGCAGTGAATTAACTCTTATTCTCTCCTTACCCTCACAGGTTGGTGGTTTGTAAGTACCTCGGAAGAGCAGGGCTGGGTCCCTGCCACTTACCTGGAATCCCAAAGTGGAATTAGAGATGATTCTGAAATTAACATGTCCAAAGGAGGGGAAGGTAAGAAACAGCTGTAACTGATCTGGGTGAGGAATTATAATTAAAACCCACCTTTACCCTATATACCTTATAGGAATAAGCATAACTATCTCAAAGACCAACACAAAGGCTAGTAGGTTACCTATTGACAGTTATTTATGCCATTTGAGGGGAAGAATAAATGCCTTCCTAGGCTACCTTGATCTGGTAGAAAAAGAGGTTATAGATTTATTTATATTTATTTATTCCCCCGCCCATCTTTTGGGTTTCTCCAGCCACTCTGGACGGCTTACGGCATATCATAGAAGTAACACTTGTATGGGTTGTGGCATTATTCTAAAGCATAATAAAATATTTTAAAAATGCTGATTCTTTTGTGTTTATAATGATGCTGGGTTTCTAGAAATTGTGGTCTAGACACGTGTGGTTTGTATACAATAACGCACCCATGTTCTTCCATTAGAGATTTAACACAGCTATTTGAGTTGTTTTTTTCAGCTTATCTTAAATCTTTCATAGACCACAGTGGGGGAGAGGAGTTTATATAATCTATGAAATTGTTTTCATAATATATATTTTTCCTTATGTATGCAAATAGTATATTATATAGTTGATATTATTCTGGTTTTGTCCCAGTTTGCAAGTCTTTGTCTAAGATGCTATCAGAATCTGCGTACAGCAAAAGGTGTTGCCATTAACTGCCCTATTTTGCTTAGTGCTGACCAAGTCTATCCTCTCCCATCACAGTATTTTGTTCCCCTTTTAGTGTTAACTTTTTGTCATATCCCATTATATGTACATCTTTATCCAACTCATAAATAACTGCACAGAGGATGCTGTCCCAAAACAGAGTTGTGCATGACATTAAGGCTCCCTTCAGCCTTAGTGCAGAGGAATGGTAGAGTGTAGGTTGCATCAGAGGAAAAGTTCATATCCACAAACGGGAGATACAGTTGGGGTGCACTTGTAGCATCTTTACTCAGGACAGACATGGGGAACCCATTGCCCTACTGATGTTTTTGGATATCTTTTATCATTGGCTATGCTGGCTGGGGCTGATGGGAGCAAGCCAATGGTGTAATTGATGTACATCGGATTGTAGAGGCCTCTTTAAAGGTTCCATCCTGCATGGTACAGATTTGGACCTCCCCTCTGCTCGTACAGAGTCATCTAAGGAACAGGCTCCAACTTTGGCAAAGGCTCTGAATGTTCCTGTGCCACAAAGATGTCATAAAAAATGCTCCAAACACCCTGCATTCTAAGCAAAGGTGCTGTGATATTATTGATGTCTATTTCTTAAGACTTCCCAAAATTCTGGATACATACAACCCATTACTGTTATTATTTAGTATGATTTTATGTCCACTAAACGAAGAACCATGAGAAAGCCTGTTTGTGCCTGGGCCTCAGGTAGTTTCTTATTTTATCACTTCTTGTAAACTAATCTGAATGTATTATTACATCTCATCCTCGCTAACACAAGACTAGTCCTTATTGTTACCATGTTTTACGTTGAGTTTGGTTCCCACCCCACCCACCCACCCATCACATTTTATTTTTCTTTCTTTCCTTTTTTATGTTCTCATCCATTTTCCAAAATAGTTTCTAAGAGACGCAAGGCACACCTGAGACGCCTGGACCGGCGATGGACACTGGGAGGGATGGTCAACAGGCAGCAGAGTCGAGGTGAATAACTTCTGGGACATGGTCCTTTGAAGGATGTACATGCTGGTGGCTGCTGCTGCTTCTCTTGCCATTCAACATTGCTACAGATTGCTGGCGGGTGTATTGCATTTTATTGGGTCTTGTCTTCTCTGCGGTAGAAACAAGCCTGCTTGCAGCAAAATTAGATGGCATTTAGGTGTGCTACCTGCTGAGCATGTTCAGATGGGAGCCAATAGCAAAAATCAGCTCTGCAGACACTATATGCTTTCACAAGCAACTCTTCACATCTTTTAATCTGTGCACCACTTCTGAAGGTCCTTAAGGTGACCGAAAAAGGGAAGGCAGGAAAAGGCCAATTTGATCAGTTTTTGTATTTGATGTAAATATGGCTCTTTCATTCTTGATTATTTTCTGTGGGTAGTTATTGTGACCAATGGGAGGGAAGGGAATGTACCTAAAACCTAAAGTAAGTAGGCTGATAGTGTGAGCCAAGAAATTAAGTTCATAGTTGAGAATGGTTGTGCAAAGGAATGTTTTAGAACTCTGTTTAAAGAGGGTGTTGACTGTAGCCCCTAATAGTGTCTTGAAGGTTGAGGATTAGGTTGGTGGATGAAGTTAAATCATGAAATTAAATTCTTCTCCCCCCCCCCCGCCAATGCCATATCCCACCCTCGCTCCTGTCCCCCACTGCAGAGCTCAGAGTTGGTAGCCAACCCTGATCCATTGACCGGTATGTAGCATAGTAGTAATAATAGTAATAGTAATAATATTTATTAGTACCCTTCTCGTCTGACTGGGTTGCCGCAGCCACTCTGGGCAGCTTCCAACAGAATGTAAAAATACAATGAAACATCAAATATTAAAAGCTTCCCATGAAGGGTGGGGGCAGAACCTGAGCACTGCAAATAATGCTACATGCTTCCTGTTGCAGACTACCAGAACAGCAGTATACACAGGAGGCTGTCACGGCATGTGTCAGTGGTTCTGCTGCATATAAATACAATGGGACGATAACACCAAGCTGGGCATTTCATGCATGTGAAAGTAGTTGTGTACTCTTCATATGGCATAGCACACATGTAGGGGAACATACTGTTTTCTACACAGAAGAGAGATCCTTGCAATGACTTTTGCCTTTCCTGACTCTAAGCCACTTCTTACTGGAAACGTTTACAAAAACTGTAAACCTTCCTGGGAACATCTGATGCTCCTGATTTACAGCCTGTTGGGAAGAACGCTACCCTGTTCATTTGCCAGAGCTGGGCTGCACATAAAGAGAGGAGAGTGAGGCCTAGGGATGTGGTGAAATCTCCTTAATTCTTTCTGAGAATCGTGAAATTTGTAGGCCACTCCTTGGGTCTTACACTATCCCTTGGGAAGGTGGCCATCTCAGAGACTGCACATTTTTCAGGCTTGAAGTTACTGATTTACTATCATTTGGAGCGCCAATTGCCGTAAGAACTTCTCTGAACTGGTAGTAAACAAGGCTTCCCAAACCTGGTGCCTCCAGACATTTTGGCCTAGCAAGCTGATTGGAGTTGTAGTTCAAGGCACCGGGTTGTGAGAGACTGTTAGTGGGGATTTGTTTTATGTGAAAATGCTCTAAAACTTAACATTATTAGATTATCTCAGTTCTCAGGCATGGAGTGACTTTGTCCTGACAGAGGTTATTTGAACAAGGGGGTTCAGAGGAGGCAAAGGGAGATGGCGTGAAAGAGACTGCTGACTGAAGGGAAAGTATTTTTATGGAGAATTCTTCCGTGGTTTGGAAGATTTTGAGCTATTGCATGTTGCTTAGGAGCCTTAATTAGATAATTCCCCAGACTGCATGCCTCTGCTCCCAGTGTTTCAAAGTTGGATCAGGTCACACAGTGATGTCCCACAGCTGATACACAGAGAGACACAAATTAAACGTTTGGAATAGCTTTCCCTGCCTCAGCCCTTAGGAACGTAATAAGGCATCCTATGCTGAGCAGACCATGTACCATCTACCTCAGTGTAGTCTACACTGACTGGCAGCAGCTTTCCAGGATTTCAGGCAGGGTTCTATCCTAGCCTTACTAGGGATTTCAGGGATTGAACCTGGGATCTTCTGCATGCAGTGCTGATGCCCTGTCACTGAGCTGTGGCCCTTCCTGTGTCACAGAAGGCGACTGAGTCACTGGAAATTGTGTGACAGTTCTACTTGCATCTCACCTCAGTCTCAAGAAACTGAAAGGTGTATCTTGTACAGATATTATAATTATAGCGGTACCTCGGGTTACAGACGCTTCAGGTTACAGACTCCGCTAACCCAGAAATAGTACCTTGGGTTAAGAACTTTGCTTCAGGATGAGAACAGAAATTGCGCAGCGGCGGCGGCAGCAGGCCCCACTAGCTAAAGTGGTACCTCAGGTTAAGAACAGTTTCAGATTAAGAATGAACCTTCAGAACGAATTAAGTTCTTAAACCGAGGTACCACCGTATTAGAATTTATATATCGCCCTATACACGGAGGCCTCAGGGCAGTTCCCAAAACAAAATATAAAACCACAAAATATATAATCAAAATAAGAGCAACCCAATAACCCCCCCCCCCAAAAAAAACCACATTTTAAAAGGGCATAGGATGTCAATCAAATCAACCAAAGGCCTGGTTAAAAAGGAATGTTTCTGCCTGGCACGTAAAGGTGTATAGTGAAGGCGGGAGGCAAACTTCCCTGGGGAGAGCATTCCACAGGTAGGGAGCCACCTCCGAGACCAGCTCTGTCAGCTCAGCCAGGGAGACTGCTGGGCAGCAAGGTGGGCGGTAAACCTGCAGAATCCCTAATCTGTCCCAATTGCCCAGTGCCAGGAACACACACTCTAGATTCCTGCCCCCCAACTGGACAGAGAGCCTGGAGAGAGAGAATCTCTATAGACCACAGCAACTCCCCCTCCCCAATCCTCAAATCTGGCCTGATGCTGCACTGAGTACCCAGGTGGGCACAACTGGGTGAGATTGATTCCACCCTGTTCACCCCCTCAAGTTTCAGTGATACATGCCAGATCAGCCTCCTCATCCATAATCAGATCATGGATCAGATCAGGGGAGAGGGGAGAGAGTCATTTGCTTCCTTTCTAAGGCAATTCCAATCCACACTTCACAAGTAAGTACGCAAAGCGGGAACACAACTGTCCCCTCATTTTTCATATGTGGATATCAAATAAAAATGCACACAAAAATATGTGTTAGAAGAAATGTGTACAAAACTGCATATGAACGCTTGTGCAGTTTTTAAAATTGAAAAAAAATGAGAAAAGGAAAAAAACAGAAAACATCCATCCCTTGAGCTTGTAGATAACTATTTTCATTTGCCATTCAGTTCAGATACGTGGAAACACAAGGAGTTTCAACCAAGTTTTACTCAAGAGTAGAACCATTGAAATAAATGAACATGGCTAAGTTTTGCCAATTAATTTCAATGGGTCTACTCTCAGTAAAACTTAGCTGATTACCATGCAAGCCGTTTTTCTCAAAGAGTTACCTTTGCTGGTAAAACATCCGTCAAGAAAGGGCTGTTTTTAATTGCTTCTCTTGCATTGAGAAAACCACCACCAAGACATTTGTATCAAGCAACCACAAATTGAGAGATCTTCCTCCATGTTTCTGGAAGGCTCAAAAGTTGTTAATCCTGTTCAATGAGAAATTGCTTGATCCCTGCATAAGAAGTTGTGTTGAAGCAGCTGCCACAGGGACCAACTTGCAGAAGCCACATGGCAGCTGTTTTGTGAGTGCACAACGTCTCAGACATGCAGATTTAAGAAGGAGAAAAATTGAACTTGGCTAACTTTGGCACAATCCCTGGAACACCGTCTGGAGGGAGTAGTAATCTTGTAGGTTTCAACGGTATTATACAGCAGTAGTGTGTCAGAGTAAGTAATCCGTAGGTGGCATAGTTGTGCGTGTTTGTGTCTTCTAACAACCAGAGATCTTTCTAACACAAAGGATAGTTGGACTTTAACATTAATTGAAGTGAGGAAACTGACCTCGCTTGCAATGGTTTGCGCACTGTCTTGAAATAGCTTTATTTTCCACAGCTTCTTCTAAAAAAGATGATTAATCTAGAAATATAGTATGCAATGTTTAAAAACAGGTGCAAGAAATATCACATGGGAGAGAATATTGATTGTGATAGTCCACTAACTTATTTCATTTGAAAGAAGTGATCTCTTTTGCCTTCACACCAAAATATCAAACAAGAAATAGCTCACAAAACTTAAGAGACCACATATTGTCCACTTTAGGTTTTTCTGAAAACTGAATTGCATACTATCTTACTTGGACCCCTTTTAAACCCTCCTTGGTCAGCTGGATACAACACTAGTCATTCTTCTGAATGATAACATTTCATTGCTGTTTCCCATAAATGCCGACTTGCATACATTTGATATTGTAATTTTTTCTACGGTTAGCCTCAGCTGAAGATTGTCGCAAATTGCTTTTGGGGTTACAAGCGGACCCATGCTCAAAGGAGTGCCAGCTTAATTTATAAACTGTGTGTGTGTGCATTTGTGTGTGTGTGTGTTTGTGGTCTCCCTTTTTCCACCACTGTAAGGAAACCAAATGAGTGTAATTTGGGAAATGCTATAATATTTTGCTGCGAAAGCACTCTGCAAAGGGAAACTTTAATGATAGCTTCCTGTTGCAGCACAGAAGGCTTAAAAATAGCACAGCAAAACAAATCTATAACCAGGGCTCTAATATCCATAGGGGTTTAATCTGACAACACTCTTTTTCTCCTTCGTTCTTCTTCTTCTTTACTTTTCTCATCTTAAATGAACAAATAAAATATTTCCGAAAGACCCATGTTCAACTTTGGATGGCTTTACACCCCAAAGAAACCCCAACAACAAATAATAGCAACCCTTTGGAAAGTAGAGTCTGTAATGGGCAAAGCTTCAGCTGCTTGACGTTTGCAAATTTGGCTTCAAAACTGAAATGTCTGAATCTTTTGCAGAACCTGTAAATGCAGCAGTCCCCCTTTGACATTTGTCAGCTGGGTGTGTTCATTACATAGAATTAAACATCATAACTTGAGCATTTCCTGGGGGAAAGACATGCAAGAATTGTGTTTCATACATTCCAGGGACAGGAAGCACAAGGCATTAATACTTCTACTGCTTCTTCATTAGTGGTGTTTCCAAAGTTTTCATTCATTTTATGCAATACTTACACTCTCAATAAAAGCAGAGGTGCTCTTTCTTGGAACTGTCGCAGCAGGAGCCTTTTAAAGAAAGAAGAAAGAAAGAAGCTTTAATGTGCAAGATGCACAAAGCAGAGCTTTGATTGCGTAGTGATGTCACCCCCTTTATGACTCTTAAATCATAAATATGTGGGTTTAGATGTTAGTTTATTGTCTCATTATGATAGTCACAGTGGGATACTTTTTCAGCATGTTTTAGCTATGAGGGGGTGTAGCTGAGGTTTCTGAAGTCACTTGCTAGCCTGTGCTTATTGCATTATCTAAAGTCAAGTGCAAATCTCATTGAAATCCTTTGCCTAGCAGTTTAATATTTTCACCTCCAAAGCCTTAAAATAATATGGCTGTTAACAAGTCCCCTTAGGTGGGCTCTGAGCAGTTGAAGACCTGTAGAAAGATAAGGAATTGTTGCATGATTCTGAAACTGAGTTAACAAACAGAAAGATATGGCTGCATACTGTTTTCCCAGCAATTCAAAGTTGGGCCCATACCATAGTATGGTGGTAGCTGCTTGCACATGGATTTGGCAGGCACCATTCCATGGTGCAGCTGCCATAACAGTGCAGGAAATGATAGGGCAAAGTACCTGCACAGATCAGTTTCATCCACAGCCACTGTACTACTATAACATATATGGGCTTAAAATATAGACCTTTTCTAATGGCATATTTACACTTTCAACCAATAAAACACTTTTAACTGTCACGGCTTCCTCTAAAATACATGTGGGTGGGCACCTAGACACTCTCTGGGCCCCAGAGGGCCCCATCCACTTTTGCTGCTGATCAGCTATTCACCTTTCCTGTAGTTTCAAGGTGATCAAGGGGACAGGGTTCAAGAGAGGTGTGTGTTTGTGTTTAAGAGTGAGATGGAGTAAAGGCAGTGCTGTTTTCCTAGAAAAAGGTGCTTGAACTTGCCACAAACACCTCCCTTGTTCTTAGAATGGCAATGGGACCCATCTGAGTTCTGGCTGAAAAAAAGCCCTGAGTAAAGGCAAAGCTGGTTCTGCCCACCTCAGGGTCTGGTCCTTTCCTCTGCCACCTATTGTCCTTGTGGTTAAAAAGCTTTCTCCCCACTGCACTGAAGAATCTTAGGAAATATAGTTTAATTGGGGTGTGACAATGATCTTAGACAGTTTCTATCCCCCTGCCGTTAGCACAAAAGAGGGCATAACTACACCAGTTCAGCTCTGTGGTTCAGCTATCCCTTAAAAGTCTGAGTTCTTGGTGATGACTGCGTCTCCCCACAAAGGAATGCAATTTCTCCTATTGTGTGATGTAGTTTGTTTGCTTTTTGTTTTTGATGGCTCAGCATGTCCTAAGTGTGATAAAAGGAGTCCAAAAGCAGTACTGTAATCCTAATGAAACAAGGCTGTGGTTTTGTTGGAGTGTGTTGCAGTCGTGTCCCTTGCCAACATCTCCAGAAAACAAAAAATGAAGTATGGCTCTCTCTGCAGAGGTTTTCAAGTTTTCTCAGTGCCAGTTGAGCCACAAGCTAATGCTGATAACAGCATATTCAGATTGAATGTCATCAGCATCCGGAGCAGGGAGCAAAAATGGCCCTGTTGAATTGCTGTTATCTCCTCTGCCTGCCTTCTTAAATGTGTGTGTGTAAAACTTCATAGGTGGCCAATAATCTTTTCAGAGCTCCTCAAGCTATATCCAGTCCTTAAGTTGAACTGATGATACCACACTATAATTCAGACCTACTGCTGTGCAAATTAGGAAGGAATTTCAACCATTCAGTTGTACGATTGGAAATCAATTATTTATATTTCAGTGTGTTTCCACACAGACTGCTGTCGATGCAACTGAGTTCCAACCCAGATAGTTACCATAATGTGTGAACTGGCCTGGGATCTAGGGAATTCTGGCAAACAACCTTATCTTACATTATATTCTGGACACCAGCCTTCAATTAACTGAGAAGGTGGGATCAGTCTGCACCAGATAGCAGGGAGCCTTTTTCTTTCTGTTTATTTTTTTATTTTTTATAAAATAATATTTATTACTTTTCCAACAATTTAAACACTACAAAAAAATGAACAATACAATACAATACAAAAACACTACATAACACTAACACATTAAACTAACAAAACAAAAATAGTTTAAAACACATCAAACAATTTCAATATCTTATCTTTCATTCACTTATTTCCACGACCTCCTCACACCTCCCTTTTTGTATTCCACTTCTGTTAATTGTTTCAGCAATTCCTTTCCATCTTCCTCTGTTTTCTATCCTATAATTATCTTAACACATTCTAACCTTATTTTTTCCTTTAATACTCTATTAATCTATTTATACTTAATTCCTTATAACATTTCTACTAAAGCCATATAACTTCATTCCAACATTTTTCTAACATTCATTAATTTTACAGTATTTCTGTAAATAGTCTTTAAACTTTTTCCAGTCTTCTTCCACCGACTCTTCTCCCTGGTCTCGGATTCTGCCAGTCATTTCCGCCAGTTCCATATAGTCCATCAACTTCATCTGCCATTCTTCCAATACTTCGCGATGAGTATTCTTGCTGCTGTTGTTGCGTACATAAAAAAAGTTCTATCCTTCTTTGGCACCAATTGGCCGACCATGCCCAGGAGAAAGGCCTCTGGTTTCTTCAGGAAAGTATATTTGAATATCTTTTTCATTTCGTTATAAATCATCTCCCAGAATGTCTTAATCCTTGGGCATGTCCACCAAAGGTGAAAGAATGTACCTTCAGTCTCATTACATTTCCAACATTTATTGTCGGGCAAATGGTAAATTTTTGCAAGCTTGACTGGTGTCATGTACCACCTATAAATCATTTTCATTAAATTTTCTCTTAGGGCATTACATGCCGTGAATTTCATACCTGTGGTCCATAACTGTTCCCAGTCAGCCATCATCATGTTACGTCCAACAACTTGTGCCCATTTAATCATAGCTGATTTCACCATTTCATCCTGAGTGTTCCATTTCAACAGCAAGTTATACATTCTTGACAAATTCTTGATTTTTGGATCTAACAATTCTGTTTCCAATTTTGATTTTTCCACTTGGAAACCAACTTTTTTGTCCAAATCGTATGCCTCCATTATTTGGTAATAATGGAGCCAATCTCGCACTTTGTTTTTCAATTTTTCAAAGCTCTGCAATTTTATTCTGTCTCCATCTTGTTCCAGAATTTCCTAGTATTTCAGCCATTTGGCCTCCATATTGAGTTTTTTCTGTGCCTTTGCTTCCATTGGTGACAACCATCTTGGGGTTTTCTTTTCTAACAAATCCTTATATCTTATCCAAACATTAAACAATGCTTTTCTAACAATATGATTTTTAAATGCTTTATGTGCTTTTACCTTATCGTACCACAAATATGCATGCCAGCCAAATGCATTATTGAAACCTTCTAGATCCAACACGTCAGTGTTTTCAAGAAGCAGCCATTCTCTCAGCCAGCAAAAAGCAGCTGATTCATAATAAAGTTTAAGGTCTGGCAGGGCAAATCCACCTCTTTCTTTGGCATCAGTTAATATCTTAAATTTTATTCAAGGCTTCTTGCCCTGCCAAACAAATCTGGAAATATCTTTCTGCCACTTCTTGAAACAATCCATCTTATCCAAAATTTGCAATGTTTGAAACAAAAACAACATCCTTGGCAACACATTCATTTTTATCACAGCAATTCGGCCTAACAATGATAACTTCAAATTTGTCCATATTTCTAAATCCTTTTTCACTTCAATCCAACATTTTTCATAATTATCCTTAAATAAATTCACATTTTTGGCAGTCATGTTAACCCCTAAATATTTCACTTTCTTAACCAATGTTAGTCCTGTCTCCTCCTGAAACTTCTCTCTCTCATTCACAGTTAAGTTTTTCTCTAAAACCTTAGTTTTCATCTTGTTCAACTTAAAACCTGCTACCTGTCTGAATTCTTGAATCAGTTCCAATACCCTTTTAGTACTAGATTCTGGCTCCTGTAGAGTCAATACTAAGTCATCAGCAAATGCTTTCAGTTTGTACTGTTTAGCTCCCACTTGTATACCTTTAACATCTTGGCCCTTTCTGATCATATTTAACAAAACCTCAAGTACCGATATAAAGAGCAATGGAGAAATTGAGCAAACCTTGTCGTGTCCCTTTCTCAATCTTAAACTCTTCTGTCACTACATTGTTCACAATTAATTTTGCCTTTTGTTCTGAATAAATTGCACCTATACCATTTTCAAAACCTTGACCTACCCCCATCCCCTGTAGATTCTTCTTCATAAAACTCCCAGAAATGTTGTCAAAGGCTTTCTCTGCATCCACAAATATCAAGACTGCCTTAGTTTTTCTAGAATATTAATTATATTCCTCATGTTGTCAGACAAATGTCTGCCCGGGAGAAAGCCCGCTTGGTCTTTATGAATTTCTTCTACTAACACCTTTTTTAATCTTTTAGCCAAAATATCTGCAAAAAAATTGTAATCCACATTAAGCAGCGATATGGGGCGGTAGTTCTTGAGCTGTGTCTTTTCAGTCTCTGTTTTCAGTATAAGTGTAATGTAAGCTTCCTTCCACGACTCTGGTGCCTTTCTCCCTTCCAATATTTCATTGCAGACTTCCTTCAATGGTTGTATTAACCATTCTTTCAAAGATCTGTAATATCTTGAAGTCAAACCATCTGGTCCTGGAGATTTACCTAATTGCATGTTCTGGATGGTCCCTTCCACCTCCTCATCCGTTATTTTGTAATTCAACATTAGCTGTTTTTCCTGAGAGATTTTGTGTAGTCCATTTATTTTCAGAAATCGATCAATGTCCATTTCATTCTGCTTCTCCTGTGTATAAAGTTGTTTGAAATACCTCTGAAAACACTTCCTGATCTCCACTGGGTTCTGTTTATTCTTTCCTTCCACTTTCAAATTCGTAATAGTATTGAGTTTTTGTCTTTTTTTCATTTGCCAGGCCAACAATTTTCCACACTTATTTGCCGATTCAAATGTCTTTTGCCTCATCTGTTTAATCTTCCATTCTGTTTCCTGATTCATCAGCTTTGTGTATTGCACTTGGTATAACTTTATCTCTTTCAGGATCTCCTGTGACTTTGGTTTTACTCTCAGTTTCTTCTCTCCTTTATTTTCCCCAGGATTTTATCCTTTTTTTCATTCTGAGTTCTCTTCTTTATTGCATTCTGTTGTATTAGGAATCCTCTCATAACCGCTTTGCTTGCATCCCAAATTACTCTTTTTTCCACTGTAGTATTCATGTTTATCTTGAAATAGTCTCTTAGAGTTTTTTGGGCCTTCTTGGTCTCCTCTTCATTCCTGAACAAAGTATCGTTCATCCTCCATCTAAAGGAACCAATTGGCGTCAATTTCATTTCCATCTTCACAGCATTATGGTCAGAACAAGTCTTGGGGCAAATCTCCACTTTGCTGAACTTCGGAGCCAATCCCCTGGTTACCCAGATTTGGTCAATTCTTGTCCATGTCATTTTAGCCTCAGAGAAGAAAGTTCCCTCTCTTCCCAGAGGGTTCTTCATTCTCCAAATATCAACTACGTCCATATTTTCAGTCATGTCAAAAAAGGTTTTTGGTAGTCTACCATCTTTGGTGACTACCTGTCTCTGTGCCTTGTCCATATTTGTAGACACCACTCCATTCATATCTCCCATCAAGATCATATTATAGTCCATGTAGTCCATCAGAGTCTCGTGTAGCTTCTTAAAGAACTCCGATTTTCCTACATTTGGTGCATAAATACCTATAATCAGGAATTTCTCTCCTTGTGATTGAATTTCAATTGCAACAAATCTTCCTTGGTCGTCTTTGGATATGAATTTCGGTGATAGGCTCTCCTTTGCATAAAGGACCACTCCTCTTTTTTAAACTTTATCTGATGAGATAAATTCTTGGCCCAGTCTTTTATTACTAAATATCTTCCTGTGTGGCCTTATCTTTCTGTTTAAAAGTACTGCTCTTACCTTTTGCTGTTGTCTCCACCCCTTCTATCTGTATTGACTTCCTGGGGATCTGAAACTTTGCCTACATCTAGGATCCTTTCTCCTCTCCCCTCTGTTTCTGCAATTCCAAGTGTATGGTTAGGCTGACAGCATAAATGGCTATCTTTTCTGCCAATAAAATCCTTGCATTTGCATGAGAAGCATTTTCACCACTATCTTGGTTAAAGTGGTATGTCTGTGATGAGAATCCTGGACTAATATACCGCAGTCAATATATTGCTTTGGATAAACTCCCCTTGCTCCTGAACATCAAATAGCAGGATATGGGTATTCAGACTCCCATGTGGGGTTGGGTAGGGAGACTTCAACAGAATGGCACAAGCAACTACCCAATGATAAGCAATAAAACCCCATCTCTTCCATTCTGTGAACAATTTAAACATTTACTTACTTATTTTGAAACAGAATATTTCCCTACTGTAATCCTCAAGCACAAGAGAGTTCACGCATTGTGGAAAATAGCAACAAGACTCCCTATCAGTTCCCCAAACACACATAAAGAAGAAGCACGTCATTTTGTGATCATTTCCGCTCTCTTTAGTCTCTGGATTCTGTATGCTGCTCACATGATAGCTGTCTGTGGGGCTGCCATTCAGATTAAAAAAACCCACCACCCTGCTATGTCCCAGTCTGGAAAATAAACAAATGAAAGATTATGAAACTGGCACTGGACAGGAGAGTAGTGTGAATGTTACACCAACTGTAAAATTAGAGGAGGAGTTGACTTTAGTGTGGAAAAGTCATTGATTGGTGAGTCTTTTACATGATCTGTTATCCCAAGAGGTCTTCCAAATTCACTGAAATGTCAATTTGAAACTTTGCTTATGTAATTAATTAGCTAGCATCTTAATATGCAGATGAGAGTCTCTGGGTACTTTGGAGGCATTTTCTTCTCCTGACTCTTGTTTTGGAAGGAGGTGGTTGTGGCTTGAGTTGGGGAGCTTGTGGCCCTGCAGATGTTGTTGGACTACAACTCCCATCAGTGAGTGCTAGCTGGGGCTGATGAGAGTTGGGACTCTAATCACATCTGGAGTGCCACAGGTCCCCCAACTGTGACCTAGTGTAGAGTTGGGTAAAGTTCATAGCAAGTGCACAGTTAGCTAAAATGCTTTGTGATTCCATGGCTTTGCAAAGACTTAATAACCTGTGGTGGGTGGATAAAATGGGACTTCTAGCACTGAATTAACGACGTTGATTTTTTAAGAAGATGCTTAGAAAGTGACACTTGCCTTTCTCTCGGGAGCACTGAGGTTTGGAGTGGAGTTAGGGGAGGTACAATATGATCTAATCATGAAAAAACAAATACTGGCAGCTTGGTGCTGCAAACTTGTATTATTTCTAGGAGTGTGAAGATGATAGGTCAGTCCATTCCTTCGAGCTGGAGTAGTATTGGTCCCACTCCAGCTTCAGCATTCAGATTCCAGTAATGCAATGTTTAACATAACCATGTGTGTGCTAAATGGAGCCAGCTGGAGCAAGTTCCTCCAGTGATGCTTTGCTACTCTGGCAGAGAGCTTGATTTTTGTCAATACCATATGTAGGAGATGGGGGAGACCCCTCCTCAGGGACCCTGTCTCATTTGTTGGCATTGACGGCGCAGGGCGGTGGCGAGGAGCTGATACAGGCATGCTTAGCTAATAGGTACAGGGCCTCACAAGCAAGACTCCACCTCTGCAATGCTGCCACATTTTAATTGCTGCGAAATCATTTTGAATAGCAATCAGGAAAGAGCAACAGCTGGGGCCAGTTTTGATCTTAACTGATGTTGCCCTCTCTTTCTTTGCTAGAAGAGAAATATGTCACAATCCAGTCATACACCAGCCAGGGGAAGGATGAAATCGGGTTTGACAAAGGAGTCACTGTGGAGGTCATTCAGAAGAACCTGGAAGGATGGTGGTACATAAGGTAAAGGTTTAATTAAATCATTCTGGTGTTGGCAGGCCTTTTGCTTACTAGCCTTGTGAACACGGCATCTCACAAGTTGCTTGTATCTAAGAAAGGACCTCAGCGTATTGAAAACAAAAATGCTGGTCAAGTTGTACAAAGCTACTTTAAATTATATTGAATATGTAGTTAAAATAATGAAGTACAATATATAGAAACGGGTGCGGGGAGGAAAAAGGCTTCTGGGGGATATGTGTGTCCTTCAAGTTGGAAAAAAATCCAAATCTTCTCTCGTGGGTGGTTGTTCTCTTCATTAATGATTGAGGTGAGCTGCTAGGGTCTCCCAGTTTGCAATCCTATGGACATTTTCCTTTGAGTAAGACCTACTGAGCACTGTAGGACAAGTTGCATAGGATTAATGTCAGCAGGTGTGATGTTTGATAACTTTGGAAAGTTGTTACCGTTGTGTGCGTGCGTCACTACAACACAAGTTATATGACAGCAACAGCTCAAATACTTGTTAATATGTGTTGGTCAATGAATAACCTTGTTTTGCTTTTGTGTTTGTTTATTTGCAAAAATAGCTGATAGACTATTTTAGAAGAAACGTTTTAGGGGAGTCATGAGGAAGCAGTGGTGTGTTAGGTCTCTGTGGTGCTACACTTTGGCCTGTAAAGCAGGTATCCCTTTAACCGCTGGCGGGGGGGGGGGGGGAGCAGTCTAATTTTCTCTTCTGGTGCCCTTAAACGACTAATTTCAAGCATAAACTGGATTTTCTTTTTTTAAAAAAAAAACTGGCACAGCTCCAGAAACATTAAATGCCACGTAAGCAGTATGTCTTTGCAGTGCTCAGCATAATAGACTCCTGTTGCTTGGTGATAGGAGAGGGATGAAAGATGCAATGTGTATAAAGCCATTCAAGTTTAACTGCAGCAGTCAGATAAATATTGGAAGCAAATCCTACTGAATTTAATGGGGCTCCCTTTCATGTAAGAGGCCAAAGGATTGTCGTAATTGAAAGAATGGTTGGACAAAGGTACAGGTTCCCTAAAGAAGATGTGGAATTCTGCTCCTTATGTGGCTTTATAAACAACCATCAAAGGGAGGGTACAAACCTGTGGATCCTGCCACATTATAAGGAGTTCTTTTAGGTAACTCTGGTGATCCCACCCCACCCTGGGATACTATGAACCTACCCCTTACTGCTCACTTCCTTTTGCATGTGAAACATATATTTTTCATAGTTTGTCATTTGCTTTGTAGTCTGGCCATCTTTAAGGCACTGGAGCTATGAATAATGGAACCACACAGAGTTCTATGTGTTCTATAAACATGTTCACTGTTGCATCTTCCTGATTAACTCTCCCATCAATAACAAATGAAAGCCGATAGAAGGGGAGAAGATTTCCAACGTGATGAGCAGGGAATAGCTGGCCCATTGTCAGCTCTACATTCTTCCCTTTTTAAATCATCCACGGGACTTTAATCCAAAGCCAAGGGTTCAGGAGCAGAGTGCACAGTTCTTTGCAGAAGGAGGAACAATATCACAAACTCCCCCTGATGTTATTGCTGAACTCCCTTTTTGTTTTTAAAAGTTTTTTCTGGTCACTGCCAGCCTTCCTTTTATCTTAAGGTCTGCAGAGGCCTAGAATCTCTTGCAGTCTTCAGTATTTTCATTGAAGAGGGAGACCAAAGCCTCTAATTTTTAGCAGTGTTTACATTTTGTGCAAATGGGGAAGGCATAAATGAAAGCAGGTTAGAGCCCCTGCCCCTGGCTCAGTTTCTCTGCCTCCTGGTGTTGGCTGTTTGGGATTATTTCATAGTTGGACGAAGGCACCTTGCATGCCAGAGACTCCTTTCATTCTGCACGTGCAGAGAAAAGCTATCTTTGCTGATGCATGCTCACAGAGATTCAGTCTAGGCTGAAGCCAAACTAGAAGGCCTTTAAAAAGCCTAGGAAGTATTCATCCTTATGTAGCAGAGGAAGCTTGGGGATTATCAGAAGAAGAAGAAGAAGAAGAAGAAGAAGAAGAGGAGGAGGAGGAGGAGGAGGAGTAGTAGTAGTAGTAGTAGTAGTAGTAGTAGTAGTAGTAGTTTGGATTTGATATCCTGCTTTATCACTACCCAAAGGAGTCTCAAAGTGCCTAACATTCTCCTTTCCCTTCCTCCCTCACAACAAACACACTGTGAGGTGAGTGGGGCTGAGAGACTTCAGAGAAGTGTGACTAGCCCAAGGTCACCCCGCAGCTGCATGTGGAGGAGCGGAGACGTGAACCCGGTTCCCCAGATTACGAGTCTACCGCTCTTAACCACTTCGCCACACTGGCTCCCTTCTGGTCCCACCCCAACTGTCCATGGCAAGACTTATCTCCATTGTGCATGTTTAGATGGGATCCACTACAATGCTATGGTTAACAAACCTGATTTTCCTAGACAGTGGATAGCTGACCAGAAGCTGCAGACTTCATTGCCAATATATCTACCTAAGGCATGGCAGCCTTCCATGGAAGAATGTGGTTTTGGTCCACAATAACAAGAGTCCTCGAATATGAAACAGGGATTTCCTAATTTGCTTTTTCTTTCTCCTCTGTTATGAATCGAGTTGAAGGCAAGAATGAATTAAAGATAAGATATAGTGCTTAGGCTGGTTCTGAACTGTGATTAAGAATGTCATGCTTCTAACAGCAACATCAGAACAGCAGATGCAGTCCACTTGACAAATGCCCCCATCTAAATCCATAGGATGTAGGTGTACATGTTGGTGCATGTTGGTGTACATACTTGGGGCCCTCTGACTCTCAGGGGGCCCTAATAATGAAGGTGATGGGGAAATGCACTCAAAAGTGTAGGGTGACCGAATGATTAATGGAAAGATTTATAAACAACGCTGCAAGCAAATCAGAATAAATGCTCAATAAACCAAAGTGGGACTATTACAGCTATCAGAACTTTTGCCACACAAAAAATGCTTGCAAGAATGCATAATCATAATGACGTATGTGTCACAAGAATAAGATAAGCACTAATAATTAGGTAATAAGTTCCACGTTAAAGTCTTTAATGTTCACCTCCTTAAATAATAGTTTCCAAAATACATGCTTCTGTACTGATTCTTACTTCCCCCTCCCCTGCTTTTCCCTTCCTGGTTTCCTTCCCTCTGGAGTAATTCCAGTATTCTGGAGCTGGAAAGCAGATGTTAATAGGGAAGAAAACGCTCAGACAAATGGAGGCCTCTTCCCCCCCCCTTTTCTCCCCCCCCCCCAGTGTTGTTACAGTTTGGATGCTAACTTTTCATTCAGCATTTAAAAAACTTTTTTGGAATTGCAGTGTAGCCACTTCTAATACGTTACCACCTTCTTGTTGCATTCCACTCTCCAGTGCATCTGAATGTTGTCCTCCCTCCCCTGCTCCATTTTCCTTTACAGTATGAATGTTGAGAAGGTTCACAAGTGGTTACTGTTCTAACCCTAAACTCTTAATTGAACTGTTGTCTTCCACAGCTATGGGAAACTGTGCAAGCAAATAGCCTGTCAGATAATGTGCTTAATGCAACTCACGGGGGATGAGAATGCAACTCACGGGGGACGAGAATCAGGGGACGTCTGCTTCTCCTGCTGCAGTTGTGCAAGGGAAGGAGGTTTGAAGCACATACACACACACACGGCTAGTGGTGGCAGGAGGAGGAGGAGTGGCCTGCCATTGAAGCTGTGCTGCCGCTGTATTCAACTCTGCCCCTGGCTTCTCCTGACACCCCCCCCCATTGCCCTTGAAAGCTGGCACCTCTGGCTTAATGAAATGGCTGCACCCTATTTAAAAGTGGGGGTTATAACTATTAACTGTTATAGGGACAAAAAAGCAAGAAACTGCTTCGGTGGATAAACCTTGATACTTGCTGCAAGATTTTGTTTGGCTTGCATTTTTGCTGCAATTTTTTGATCACGTAGAATGGAACAAGTTCCTGGGCCAGTCTTAGGGTTGTGCTATGCAAGGGAACTAGTACATCTATGAAATCTGAATGCAAGAGTGTAAGCACATAAGAATAAGCCTCCTGGATCAGGCCAGTGGCCTTTGCAGTCCAGCATGCTGTTCTCACAGTGGCCAACTAGGTGCCCATGGGAAGCCCACAAGCAGGACCTAAGTGCAGTAGCATTCTTCCCTCCTGCGGTTTGCAGCAACTGGCATTCAGGAGCATACTGCATCCAACTGTGCAGACACAGTATAGACATCATGGCTCACAGCACTGATAAACTTAACCCCTATGAATTTGCTGCTACCCAATTTTGGCAAAGCCAGTGACCTTTTTATCTTGCTCAGAACTCCTGTGCCTACTTGCATAGGCATATGAGAGTTAATCGTGGAGCTTGTCCTTAGATGCAACTAACTCCAAGCACTTCTCTATTTTTTTGTGCTGAGCTAGGCTTCTATGTTGTGATTACACATATGTAAAGCTCCTAGGAGCAGGATTGTTTGGGGGTAGCTGGATTTTTTGTGCCTAGCCCCCAATCATCTGCCCCTATTGCTCCTTAAGTGCAATGCTGTTTTAAACTTAGGTTACCAGACATCCCCGGATTTACAAATCAGTCCCCATACAAAATCCATTGAAGTCGAAAAGTATCTCCGGATCCATTGAAAAAAATGTGGTAACCTTATTTTAAACTGTTTGGCATCAAGGCCACTACTCTGATTTGCTTATCTTTCTGCAAATCACATTTTTCTTCCTTTAAAGCTGATGTGGGAAGATGCCTGCAGAGCTTCAGAATTAAATCTGAGCTGCTGCATTGGCTCTACATGGCTGTGATCCATTGAGGCTCAGGGGAGGAGCCTCAGCCATGGGGTGTGCCTACCTTGATGACAAGGGGGGGAGTGGTCAAAGAATCTTGTATTAATAGTCACTGCAATAATCAAAGGCTTTGTTTTTCTCCCCTGCTGTGCTCATTCAGACTCCCAAAAGGAGGGGAGAGAATTAAGAGTGCACTCATTTGACTAACCAGTCACATTGCTGTCCTCCTCTCAGAGTTGTTGAGCGAGTAAAAGTATGAGCCATTTGAAGAAAAGAATCTCATGTTAAGCCTTGTTTCTTCCAGTAGGCAGTTTCTCACTTCCTCAAGTTCTATTTTCTCTCAGCCCCTAGTCCCGAAAGCTTTGGTCAGCGGCAGTGAAGTGATCCCATTGCTCACTGCTGCCATTGGAGGGCTGCGAGAGGACTGCCCATGACAGTTGTAGAGTGTGGTGGAAATGGCTTTCCCATGCTGCTCCTATGCTCAGTTATCCAGAATGGAAGTGGCAAAACCTGGACTGCATGCCAGTAATAGCCTTAAGATTTTTTCTCCCATGTTTTTTGAGAAAGACATCTTTTGGATGTCTTCTGTGTTTGAGAGACCTGGAATTGTGAGTACTCTTTAACTAAAGTTGCTAGAGGGGGCAAAAGGGGAAGGAAGAATATTACAGAAGAGTAGGTTATATTTCTGCAACTAAGCCCATGGCATTTGTAACTCCATCTGATTTTAAGTCCTTGTGAGCCCTGATTCAAGGTAAACTTTATTATTGGGTTAGCTCCCCAATGCTGGGGGTGCTTCCAGATGGGCATCAGCGTTCCCTTGCATGCTTCCCCCCCTCTTTCAATGTCCACATGGAATTGTTGGCATAAAAGTGCCAACCCACCCCCCATTTTTCCCTTTCCAGGGAATATCCCCAAGTCTAAAAACCCCTTCTCTAACTACCCATTTAGTGATATCTCAATGACCTCTTTGCAAATTAAGAACTGCCTGGGAGCATCCAGGATCTAGCAACTATTGGGTTTTGTATTTCCAAAATAGGATTCTTGGAGCACACTTACCAGTTGCTATGCAGCTAGGGCTGATGGGATTTGGAGTTTAACCATAGCTAGAGGACCACAGGTTTATAATCTCTGCTTCATTTCAGTATTGCAGCACTGACTGGCAACTATGTGGTTATAGTCACATTCCATTAGTAGGGTTTTTTTTGCATGCATTTTAAGGTGTGCGTGGGGATTCTTATCCTATTCCTGTACATCATCCTGCAACACCATGTCAGATTTTGAGGCACGGAAAACTGAATCTATTTGCGTTTTCTATTTCTAGGTATTTAGGCAAAGAGGGCTGGGCCCCAGCCTCGTACCTGAAGAAAGCAAAAGATGACCTTCCATCAAGGAAAAAGAACTTGACGGGGCCAGTGGAAATTATAGGAAACATCATGGAGATCAGCAACCTGTTGAATAAGAAATCCTCTAGTGACAAGGAAACCCAGTCAGAAATTGAAACAGCAGAATCCCACATCACCAAGAAGGAAATAAGCTTGCCCATCTTATGCAATGATTCTAATGGCAATGCCATGATGACTCAAGACAAACAGGTTTCAAAACTGGCACAGGGTTCTCCAGCCATAGCACGGATTGCGCCACAAAGAGCTCAAATAAGTAAGGCCATAGTAGACTCCTAGCTGTTTATTTACTGCTGGGGCAGGTTGGAAGGGTCAACAACTTCTGATGGATTGAGGAAAATACTAGTTGAGAGCAGCTTCCTCAGCCCGGTTCTTCAGATGTTTAGGGGACTACATCTCCCATCAGCCCCAGCCAGCATGGCCCAGTGATCAAGGGTGATGGGTGGTGCTTTTATCTTGGGCTCTCAAAAGTTGTTGGACTCCAACTCCCATTATCCATGGTCATCTTGCCAAATGGTCAGGAATGATAGGAAATGTCATCCAACAACATATGGGGACCCCAGCTCATTCTTAAATCTAGAAAATGGGTGAATTTAAAGTTATATGATTATACCAATTAAGCCATTAAAAACTGTGATTGAAACGAGTGGTCTGTGAAAATGGAGTTGGCACAAGAAATATACAGAGGAGGAGGTAGGATAGATAGATGAATGCATATGATAGCAAGTCTTGCAGGGCAGAGTGGAATATTAATATGGAGTGCAGGCTACACCTGGCTAGGCCCCTTGGCTGATGTTTGTCTGCAAAAAGTCTGACAACCACCAGTCTGTGATTGATTGCTATGATCCTGAATGTGACATGATTCCTGCATAGACTCATCTTTTGGGAAGACATCTGACGCCCCCTTCTGGTGAACTGCTCCTAAAAGTCTAGATTTCTATATTAGCACATGGGTTTTTCAGTTGTTCACATCTGGAGTGATTGAAGAGGGGGCATGGAATCATGGCAGCAAGCTCTGCTTCAGTACAGTCACTTGAAGGTCAGAACAGAGCCCACAGAAGTAGAATCCTGTCAGGGTTTCAAAAGCCATGGAGAGAGTCATCTGTATTTACAGCTCTGTTTTCATAGGCTCCATACAGTTCTTACTTGAAGGTGTGCAGAATGGAGACAGGGGCCATATGGTGATCTTGTCCCCCTCTCTGCATGCAAAGATCACATGAAAGGAGCTCCATTGTTGTGAATAGCCATGCCATCTTTCTGGGCATCATAAAAAACAAGACAAAATTCCCATACTATGTTGGCTTAACTCCAAAAACCCACTGGTTTTATTTTGACTTCTTTGCACCTTGCCCCCACCATCAGTTCCATCCAACATAATTTGGCAAGATTAAAAGAATCATCTGTTTTAATTATTCTTCTCCCGTGTCTCAGATAAAGCAGATCAGTTCTGGCTTCAGCACATAGTAACCCTTTTGGGGTGGGGGCAGGTGAAGACCTTATAATTTGTCTAGACCTCTAGGCGCTTGTAGACAAGCCTTTGCCAACCTGGTGCCCTCCACTTGTTTTGCACCCCAACTCCCATCAGCCCCAGCCAGCACAAGTTGTAATCTAAAACATCTGGAGCTTGTGGGACTCTTGGAGAGTTGTCAGTCTTGTCTTTGTGCTCACTTTGCTGCTCTGTTGGTTTTCATAAGTATGTTATTTGTATTTTGTTTAAAAACATAAGGTGCCCAGGAAGGCTTTGCGCCTTAAAAATTGTTATTAAATTATTGTAATAAATTATTTTATTTTCTTGGACACATTAATTTTTATTTTAATTGCTGGCAGAACATTGAAGCTTGGATGTGCGTGTGCCTGTTCTGTTTAAATATGGAATATTTCTTCTCTCACTAGGTTCTCCAAATCTAAGAACCAGACCTCCCCCAAGAAGAGAATCTAGTTTGGTGAGTGCCAATTTCTTTTATACTTCCAATAGCACTTGCAAATATTTAACTTTGCACAAATGCAACACCTCTTAATCTGTTGCACTCAGGTCCCAGTGGAACAGGAAGGAGGAAAACTTTTGTTTTCCCAGTTCTGCATGTACTACTTTTATATTGTCTTTGGCCACATCCACACCATACATTTAAAGCACTATGATACCATTTTAAATGGTCATTGCTTCTCCCAAAAAATCATGGGAAGTGTAGTTTAATAAGAGTACTGAGAGTTATTAGGAGGCCCCTATTCCCATCACAGAGCTACAGTTTCCAGAGTTTCCTGGGAAGAATGATAGATTGTTAAACCACTCCCAGAATAGTAGCTCTTTGAGGGGATCTCCAAAAACTCTTAGCACACTTAAAAACTTCAGTTCCCAAGATTCTTGGGGGGAAAGAAGCGGCTTTTAAAAAGTGATATCCGAGTACCTTAAATATACGTTGTGGATGTAGCCTTTCTAACTTGTCAAAAGTTGTTTGGAGCTATTAGTGATCCATGAGCTACAGCTGTATTACAGAACTGAGTTTTAGTCCATCCCTCACATACTCCTGTCTCTTCATTTTGAGTTGTACCATATATAGGTTATAGTGTGAATATGTACGTGCAAGCTTCCACTTCTTTTAATGTACTAGACCAAGTTTGTCCTTAAAATACCTATTTTCCTGCTACACCCGCCTCTATCAAATGCAGGCCTGGATTTGCTCATTCCAGTGGCATGCCATTTTGTAAAGCATTTAATCTAGACAAATATAAACTATCCGATGAAGAAAGGCTCTTCATCCTGTTTCTCTCATCTGCCCTTTTTCCCCTTCACAAAAAAGGTGGGAGAAGAAATATACACTGTCAAAATGGTTTAAGCAATAGTTAAAAGGTTGGGTTGAATATAGATTCTTTCATTGTGTGTATTTGAATGTTTTCTCTGCGTTCTACCTCCCTCAGGTCTTATAATCTTGCTTGAGTGATTATAACTATTACTGAGGTGAATTATCAGTGTTGCCCTTAATGTAAAAAAAAAAAAACAACCCAAAACCTAGCCACCTCTGCTGTAGGATTTCTAAGGTAAAGGACCCCTGACCATTAGTTCCAGTCATGGCTGACTCTGGGTTTGCAGCGCTCATCTCACTTTACTGGCCGAGGGAGCTGGCGTACAGCTTCTGGGTCATGTGGCCAGCATGACTAAGCCGCTTCTGGCGAACCAGAGCAGCGCACAGAAATGCCGTTTACCTTCCCGCCAGAGCGGTACCTATTTATCTACTTGCACTTTGACGTGCTTTCAAACTGCTAGGTTGGCAGGAGTAGGATTTCTACTATGAAGCAATTTCCACTTAATATTTTTAAGTTGTTCAAGACTTGTGAGTTTTAAGCTGCTGTGCATCCATCCACATTATCCAGCCATTTAAAAACAGGGAATGGAGATGGCAGCACAGCAGGTATTCCTGCTTCAAGGGTTTTCGTCTTCTTCCCATTCCATAGGAAGTGGAAATCTCACTAATGTATTTGAATTGAGGAAGTTTAAAACTGACTGAGAGCTGCGTCACTGGACTGGTAACACCCATTCCCCTTGATTGGCCACCAGGTTTAAGGGATAGCTGGACTACAATTCCCATTATCCTTGGCGATTGGCCATGTCACTGGATCTGATGGAAATTGTATTCCAGCAATATCTGAAGGGCCACATCCTAGCTACCCCTGATGCAATGGGTTATGAGCTTTTAATATCTGGGCTGACGTTTATTCATCTCACTTCCTTGCTTAAAATGCAAGCAGCTTTCTTAAAATAAAATAAAACCTTAATTTCCCCTCTTTCCCTCTGCACCCTATTGCCACTTTTAACTGCTCTACTTATTGCTTTTTCTCACTGCAGGGCTTCCAGCTGCCTAAACCTCCAGAGCCACCATCAGTGGAAGTTGAATACTACACCATTGCAGAGTTCCAGTCTTGTATATCTGATGGGATCAGCTTTCATGGGGGACAAAAGGCGGAGGTAAGCCTAGAAAGTGAAACAATGAGTGATGGGTAGCTGCTCAACCTTAGGCAGAAATGTGACGGTAGCATAGATAAAAAATAATGTGCTATAGTTTTGTCCTTTTCCTCCCAAACTAATCTCTATGTTAATCCCTCTCTAGGTTATCGACAAGAATTCTGGTGGATGGTGGTATGTGCAGATTGGTGAAAAGGAAGGCTGGGCTCCAGCATCATACATTGACAAAAGGAAAAAGCCAAATTTAAACAGGCGCACAAGTACTTTGACCAGACCCAAAGTTCCTCCCCCAGCGCCTCCCAATAAATCAAAAGACTCTGAAGAAGGAACAGTTGCTGGAACCATATCTTCAGGAGATGCCCAGGACAAGCAAAAGTATGAGGAGCCAGAGTATGATGTGCCTGCCTTTGGTGCTGACTCTGAGTCTGAGCTGAGCCAAGGGGAAGATGGCAGCTTGGAGAGAGGCATGTTCCATCTACTCAAGCCTTCCCCTGTGTCATCCCTCCAAAGGGCAAAATTCCGAGTTGGAGAGTCATCTGAAGATGTAGCACATGAAGAGGAGACCATCTATGAAAATGAAGGCTTCAGGCCATACATAGAAGATGCTCTGTCAAGCAAAGAATCTAGTGGGGACTCTGATTCTCAAAGAAGTTCATCACTGTCTCTGATCCAAAGAAATTCTCCGTGTTCTGTTTCTCCCAAGTCTTCCCTCCTGAAGCCCAAAAGCGACAAGAGCATTCAGCCAAACCTTGGGAAGCCACACTACCCCCGGAATGAGGAGACAAAGCCAAGGTCCGCTTCAGACGTTGGTTTAAGTAGCATGCCCAAAACTGGCCTAAAGAGGGATACTGGGGAGGCAGTGTCTAGCAGGGCAAAACCAATGGTGAGACCAAAACCTTTCCTGAACAAAGCAGACTCCCAAAGCCAAGAAAGGATGGACATCAGCACTTTACGTCACCAGCTGAGACCAACTGGACAGCTGAGAGGCGGACTTAAAGGTTCAAGAAGTGAAGAGTCTGAAAGTCCACCTCGGACAGCTTCTGGAAACCCAGAAGAGTCATTCAGAAGAAGCTCTGCAGATCTCATTCCCACTCATTCCCATGCCATATTCTACTCCAGCCAGCCAAACAAGGCAGAGAATGAAAACAACTCCTCAAAATGTATCTATGTAACTACTGATTCTTACCAGAAAGTTCAAGATTCTGAGATCAGCTTCCCAGCGGGGATAACAGTGGAAGTTCTGGAAAAGCAAACCAGTGGGTGGTGGTATTTGAGATATGGCGACACAGAAGGCTGGGCTCCTTCTCACTGTCTGGTACTGTCTGATAGCCAGCAACGGGAAACCACTTCGAATGAGGCTAACATCTCAATGGCCAAGAACAGAAGGAATGAAAACAAATCCAACAGCTTGGAGAAGATAGAGAAGAAGGTCCAAGCACTCAACACCATCAACCAGAGCAAGAGAGCAACACCTCCCATTCCCAGCAAACCACCTGGTGGCTTTTCTAAAACATCTGGGTCTGTCAAATTGCGGAATGGGGTTAGGCAACTAGCAGTGAGGCCACAGTCAGTGTTTGTCTCCCCACCACCCAAGGATAATAACTTGCCTTGTTCCCTGCGTAGGAATGAGTCTCTTACTGCCACAGACCACCTGAGGGCAGTACGCCGCAACTCTTCTTTCAATGCTGCCCAATCTCAGACTAGTGATTCTAAGATAAAGCACACTGATCGGCTGGGTTCTGAGGGGTCTGAGACAAGTTCCTACGTATCTTCTGAGCGCAATGGAATCCCAGTGTCCACAGTCAGGCCCAAGCCCATTGAAAAATCCCAGTTCATTCACAATAACCTTAAGGATATCTACATCTCCATTGCAGATTATGAGGGGGACGAAGAAACTGCTGGATTTCAGGAAGGTGTCTGCATGGAGGTCCTGGAAAGGAACCCAAATGGTTGGTGGTACTGTCAGATCATGGATGGAGGAAAACCTTTTAAAGGCTGGGTGCCCTCGAATTATTTGGAGAAAAAGAATTAGAGTCTTTAAATTCCATTATTTATACTTTTATACTGTGTACATACGGAAGGAAGGGGGAAAATACAATGATTTTATTCCCTTTTTATTCTATCTAATATACAAGGGACTGTTGATCTGACCTTTGCTATGACCAGCAAGTCTGCCGTCTTTGAGGGTGTTTGAAGGAATTGGCTTGTTCAGCAAATATCAAGGAAAAAGGCAGCTGGAACTAATGGCATTCTCTTTCTGTTTTGGTGAAGACTTTCATAATTTTGAGTGCAACGTGGTTCACTATTCCACCATCCTGGTTGTCATAAAAGGAAACCAAATGTGTGCCTTTTACAGTATAGTTTGGACCTCTGCATCCACTTGCGAATGGTGGGGACTTTGGTGCCAACCTGGACATGTTAAAAAAATCAGCTTGTTCATTTCTTCCACATGGAGTGTGCAAAAGTGTTTCCAAGCTGTGGGTGAGTCTCCACCACCAGCAAGATATCTTTAAGTCAGCAGAGCAAGTGGGGAAACTCAAGAAATCCAGTGTTGGCCCTCTGCTATCACATTCTTGTCTCCAGATTGAAGACTTGAAGCTTTTTCACTGTGCATTGCTAGTACCTGACATTAAGTGCATATTGTCAGTTTCCCCCAATGGCATTGGTCATGCTTCTGTCCTGTGGTGATCTCTGTGTCAACTGTTTGGGGAGAAGGGGTCAAGTTTTTTTTACTATTATTATTGGAATTAGATGTGTAGTCAAACTTTAATGTGGTTCCTAGGTGTTTGTATGCACACTAAAAATTATGTGTTTGCAACACACCTCTTGTGCAAACTTATTGGTCTCAAAATTTAATGTTTTATTTTGAGGTTCTTCTGAACAACCAATACTGAAAGTACTTTGAAGGGGTTTGTCACATACTTTGCCATCCAGAGCCTCATATTGGACTATGAAGCAGCAAAGTTTCATCTGAATGCAGGGAATATCAGTTGTCTGTAGCTTAAAAGGGGAATCTGCTGTTCCACAAAGCCCCATTTGCTGGCTCATGGACCATCATGGGTTTGGCTCCTTGGCCGTCCATAAGCCTTTGCTAGACGGAAAGGGATTTCTCACGAACTCTTCCCTTCCTCTTCATTTTGCCCAGGTCAGAATTACCAGGCTTGCTTCTACCAGTGCTTCTGCACAGCTCCTTAAGCTGTGCATGCACTCTGCTCCCATCCCAAAGCCCCATAAGGCTTCAGCTCTTGTGGCCGCACAGTGGCCTCCTGTGGCTTGAAAACCAGGCCAATGAGTCATGTAACACAGTGGTGATGGCTTCTCCAGAGCCATCTGCATGGCTCCACCTGCCAAAGTAGGTGAGTTGGCCCTGAGTGGAGGGGATTTGCTTCCACATAATGGGCCTTTGTTTTGCAGGGGCTTTCTATTATTACCTATGAAGGAAATAATTTATTCATGTTCACAGGGATTGGATCTCTCTATTGTGCATGATGTAAAAACATTTCCTTGCCAGTAGAAGAGAGTAAGTAGTTATTTTTCTGTAAGGAGTAAGGGATACCTTGAAGCCACTGCATCACAGCCAATTGCCCACTCCAGGTGCTACTTGAGGTGCAGGAGTGTCCATATGTAAACGTGGAGCTTCTACGTGTCCGTGCTCTTCTGCATGCCCTCCATTGATAGAGGGGCGATACCCCGTGTGCATCCTCATTGTACATGGTCAGAGTCTTCCTCATGTGGAAATGAGTCTGACAGTGCCAGTGCAGGAACGCTCACAGTGCTTAAGATCGAGAATACTGGAAGTAACAAATTGCATGTGGCAATGCCTCAAATAAAAACAAAGCAAGGAGACCCATACAGTTTGTATTTAAGTGTTGTTTCCAGATATGAATGCCCATTCTCAGCCAGCAGAGAAGCATCTGTGTTTACAAAGTTGGGGCAGGGAAGAGAGAAAAAAGCCATGCATTTTACTGTCTGCACAATTGTTTTTAATTTGTATATTTGTGGGATGATTTTTATTTTTGAACCATCTCTGTCCTAAACTTCTTATTTCCCCCTTTTTAAGAGCAAGCAGTAGGAATCACTCTTCTGTTGTATTCACTTGAACATTACTTTGTGTTGGAAGAGAAGCACCTGATACTTTCAAAACCTGCAAAGCAATTGAATGAGAACACTATTGAGTGGAGAATGTACCTGTTCAAGCACTGCTCACCTGCACACATGGGCAGTCTCTTCATTTCTGTTTCCACCCCCCACCATTGATATTTATAATCATGAAACTTCAAAGATAGAACATTTGTGGGAGAGCATGGAAAAAATGAAAAGCCACTGGGAGAAAAGGCTTGGGTGCAAAGTGTATCCCCCTCCCCGTGGCCTCAAACACCAGCCCTTAAATAAACTTTATAATTGTTAAAAAGGAAACACCGGAAGGCCTTTGCTTAAGAATACCGACTCTCAGGTGAGAGTTTGATGTCTCTGTCCTGAGGCCCAGCATTTTGTGTGTCAAGAGAAGAAAACCAGCTGTGTTTGTGTTACTGTGCAAGAATAAATAATATAAATAACTCTTTCATCTTCCAGCAACACTTCATGCCTTCCACTAGGTGAAAGATAAAAGAATGGGAAGATTTGAACGAACTGAATGGATACATTTCTTCCAAAGGATTCAAAATCAAATATATAATGGGGAGATGTTTGGTCTTTGGGAAACATTACATAATTCTCACTTGATTCATCTCTCTTTCTCTTTAAACAAAAATATGGTGTTACGCGTCTTGAATCTATGAGAAATGTTGGGGGAGGGGTTGATTTCTGCAGCTCATGTGCCAATTGTCCTTTCAGTTTGATCTGTTGAGACACCATTAAAGTTTGGCTGCCACCACCTTCCATACTATTGCTTTATATTGGATAAATAAGCATGGAAGAAGGGTTGGCTTGTGTGAAGCAGGAAGGAATGGAGAGGCCTGTGATGCGCTCAGTGGAAGAGCCCATGGGGAGAAGGTCATGATCTACACTGCAAAGTAAAAGGTGTAGGTGTTTTTCCTGAGCTTTTCTTCCTAAGGCCTAGCAGCTCTGCCTCTTACAAGTTTCTCTTCATTTTAAAAGTCTGCTGAAACCTTAGCAGCCATTGTTAAAAGAACTGCCAGAGCTGCTGTGAGATTATAAATAGAAGTATTATGTTCTTCTGCTGGACAGTATTAAATAGAGCAAAACCATAAAGTAATCTGCTAGATTGCAGTACTAATAGTAGTGATTTAGCAACTCATATTAATGTTTATGATTTATTTTTTAACAATAATGATAAGGAAGTGGTTCATTATTTTTGAATTAATGCACTTTAACAATTTAAACCAAAATGCAGAAAAAACCAAGTGCATTATTTAAAGGTGCAGTATAAATTGTCATTTTTTAAAAAGTTCACCTATTTATTAAAATAATTTATGATTATTTAAAAATTGTACTATACAGTTTTTTTCTAAAGATGCCATCATCTCCAGGGAAAGCTAAATGTGCAGCTCCCAACTTTTCTACATTGAGCCATTGGACTCTCAAAATACAGTAGATTCAGTTAGCAAGTGTCAACTTTCTGCTAAGGAAAAGGGACATAAATTTCAGATTTGGAGAGCAGTGGATCAGCTAGTTATATTCCTTAAACGTATGCAGCCCTGAGTAAATGTGAGGAGCTGATCTGAAGTAGTAATTGAACAATCTCCCATCCCACCACCAGATTCCCTAGATGTCTTCAATATATTCTGCTAGCACCCAGCGCTTAATGGATGACTGTTGACCATTCTCCAGTCCTATGTGCAGAAGATCGCTGTCTGCTAAATTGTTCTAAATATGCTTTTGCAAAGTCCTCCTGAGGACATACGCCTTTCTTGCTGCATATCAAGCATGTGGCTTGTCTACTATTCTTTCAGTAAGGGAAACTGCTACCCACCAAAACAGTATCTATTTGCTATCAATATGATACAGAGCAGGCATGGCATCTGTAAGCCCTGTTTTCTTGCAGAGGTCTCCTATTTATGAGATCAGTTTGCTCATCACCAATTACTGAAAGATATATACAAATACTTGAGGAGTAGGATCTATTGTGCATAAAAAAAGAAAGCAATACTCAGTTGCCCAACAGAGGCGGTCCAGTAGCCAATATTATAATATACTTTATGTGATTATGAGATTCTGAGCAAGTAGCAAAGTTAACTTCTGAGCTGCTCTCAGCTTTGCATCTACTTGCTGTTCCTGATGTTGTGCTTTCTGCAACACACACACAAATATATTTGTGTGCTTGTGCACACAAGATATAGCTTGTGCATGCACACATGTTGGACAAGCTTTGAGGCGATTTCATGATGTATGGGGTGGAATAAAGGACACTAGAAAGCACCTTTAGTCAGTTTCACTGTTACTGGTATGCAATTTATGTTTCCCACTTTAGCTGATAGGTCATATCTAGGAAACTTTTTCAGAACTGGAAAATTAAATGCAGCACCAGGCCTATTCACAATTACTTGTGACAAGTCTTCATGATCTCACTGCGCAAACACTATAGTCCCATTCAAATGGTTGTAAAATACCTGCAGCATTTTGGTGGGAAAAAGTATTTTGTACTTCTAAAAACTAATCAAAAATCAAGTTGCAATTTAATAATAATTGTACTTTCAGAGCTAACTAATTCACTTTTTTAATTCTCCAGGGAGCTACTGAATAAAATATTTTGAAGTCGGAGTGCCCTCTTGTGGAAGGAGGAGTGGCTTTCTAGTTATTTTCCTCATTTGAGATTACCTTGGTCATCCATGCTTTCCAAATAAAAAAAATATGTGAAATGGGAATGATTGAGATAGCAAAAGTTAAAAAACAACAACCAATCTTCTTTTTTGAAAACAAAAAAACCAAAAATTTGAAACTTTTTTGTTCTGCTGTATACTGCAACTTTAATAATAATGAGCACTTCTGAGTTCGTTATTGCGGTTTTATATAATGCCTGAAAAGATACTCTTCCTGTTTTGTTTTGTTTTTTAATTCTAGTGAACACTATTTCTCTTTGACTCTTCCTGCATATACCTGTTGCCTATTGCAATTTCTTTCAAGCTGAGACTTAAGTTTATTTCTCAAAAATCTGATGAGGTAGCAAACCTGTGTCTGCAATGGATTCTTCCATGCTTGAATGATCCACCACATCCACAAACTTACCTGCATAGGCCAGGTAAGGTGTAGCCTTGAAGTCATTTCCTTAACATTTTGTTTTCGGTATGCAGGAATTCTTCTTTTGTTTTTTGTTCTTGTTCTGTTTTGTTTTTCTGAGGCAAGTCTTTCAATCAGATCTTTCCCTATCTGCAGTCTGAAGTGGTTCAGTTCAGATAAAGGTTTACCACCTGGCTGTTTCTTGAGAACTAGGCCTCATGGAAAATTTGAATGCCTGGTTAACCTATATCAAAATATCAATTTGGAGCCACCTGGACTCATGTGAGGGGCTTTTACCAGCCAAGAATTTGACTACAGCTGCAGCCCACCACACCGCTCCCAGCCATATCACTGCTTATGAAAGTCCCATATTTCTGAATGTTTTGCTGTGTAGCATTGGGCTGATATGGGGAGGGGTGCTGCTGAAGGAAACCATGGGCGTAAAGTTCCATGGAACTAGCTTCAAACCATTTTTGGATTCTGGCCCAACTTTCCAGTGCCTGAAGTCCTTGTCAAAACAGCCCCTCTGTGCGGAAAAAAATAGCACTTACTCCTTAACACATCTACAGGGAATTAAGTCCCATTGACTCCAGTACAAGTGTTGCTTAGGGTCACAGCCCCAATTGAATACAAAATAATTTGGGTGGGACTTTAAAATGCTCATTTGTACAGGTAACTGGCAAGGAACATTACAGACTGGCTAATTCAGGACTAGATTCTGAGGTAGGCGAACAAGTGCATTTGTGTTTCAAGTTTACAATGCAGTAGCAACATCTGCATTTGTCTCTGATGATGAGCAATTTCCAAAAAAGTTTCTTTCAGTAGCAACACTGAACATTTTGACGAAGGCATTATAGAATTGTTTGTTTAAACTACTTTCAAATATTAGTGTGGCATATTTTATTGTAAAATTATACTCATTGCTTTTCTCTGTTTAGAAATGTGTTAACGTGCTTTCTATCATTTATGAGAAACCGAAGGGAATCTGGGTTAAACATTCATTATTTTCATACTACTAGCATTTACAGAATAGAAATGCTAGTATTTAAGTTTAGATCTCATTAGCTAGTTTGTTCATTTACATTTTTCTCATGTGTATGTGTGTGTTGTTGGGTTTTGGTTTTTGGGTTACGTCCCCCCCCCCTTTTTTCTTTTTGCATTTTCAAAAGATAAAATCCAGTTGGAGGATATGTGCAATATTGAAAGAGATTAAACAGGCCCCTCATCCAGGACTTAAAGGTGGAACGCACAGTGTGATTTTTAAAAGTCTTGTTATTATCCAGTCATGCACTCTTGGGGGGGAAAATGAGGAATGAGAGGAAGGGAACCATTGAGAAAAAGAGAGGAGGCAGCAGAAAATTTCTGGTATAAATGGATTGTAAGTGTGAATTTACTGTGGTGGCTGAGTGCAGTAGTGGTTACACAAGTGCATCACACTTGAATCGAAGTGTGACTTGTTTGTGTGTTAGTGACTGTTCAACAACCTTTTTCTTTCTAATACTCATTTTTTCTTCCTTACAAAATTCAGTTTGTTCAGTTAAGGCTGCTTTCTTATACTCACCTAGGAGGAAGTCCCATGCAAGTCAGTGGGGCTTACTTCTGTGTAGACCTGTATAGGATTGTGCCGCTGGGTGGTTTTAGTTAGCATGGAATACATGCTGGAGCTTGGAATAGATGTGTTGAGGGGGGGGGAAATCACTCATGAGACAACATGAGGATTAATTATATGCTTGAAGCACAGCATGTCAAATCAGTCTCTACCTCATGATCCCTTAGTGCTCCATGCCTTTCAGAATCAGGCCATTTGCAGGAAAAGATCTGCTTGTTGGTGCATGGCCTGCTGTATCTCTTTCCACTGATAAGAACAGGAAAGGTTCCTATCTTTAGCAGCCCAAAATCAGGCTCTTCATCTTTGTGCTGGGCACTTGTACTCAAGTACTCAAGCCTTTGAACTCACGACGAGGCAGTTCCAAAGCAATATTGCTTAAATGTTCATGAAAATAAAATGCTCTTTCAGCGCATTCCATGGGCATGGCCAGGATTTTTGTTAGGGGGGGCAGAACCTCAGTTTGCTATGTATTTTTATTGAATTTTATTGGTTATGGGGGGCAGCTGCCTCTCCCTGCCCCCCTTGGCTATGCCCATGGCACATTCCTATATATGCCTATTTGGAGTGAAGCCTTGTTGTCTTCTATGGGACTTACTCCCAGATCCCAGTGGATCTTGTGCAGGAGCATTATTTGGTATTTTTATACCTCCAGTGTTCTTAAAAGAAAAAAGCAACTGAGTCCAGGAGAGCAACATAAATTTGCAATTGGCATCAGGAGACCCTGGCTCTTGTCTCAGTGTTTAGTTTCATGAAATTTGAACTCTGTACGTGCACACACAAAGTTGGCAGGAAGAACTACACTGCTGACTGTAATACATTTTAAATCACAACTGGATTTTTGCTGCTAAATAGTCATAATCCATCTGCCATAATCCAAGCCTCCTTTTTGAGACTCTAGGCATACACGTTTGCAGCTAAATCAGGGGTACTGTACATAAACTAAGCATTTAGCAGGTACGGATTGGGAGAGCTGAAGTTTTTTTTTTTTGTAAATATGTGCTTTTTTAAGGATGTGGGTATTTTTTAATTTTTAATTTTTTGTAGATGCGTAGAGATCATTGACAAATACACGGAAAACTCATTAGGTCCTAAAGTGATCTCATGGGCTTTATGTCCTTGCTTCAAGGTTCCTGTTAGAGTCTCGGTCAATTCCTTTACCATATCTGTTCACAGGTTGTTGTTATTTTTAATTTTGATTTTTGTGATATTTGAATCAAGTACTGTACATGTGACCTTGCCCAGCATCCTTGGAGGTCAGTAATTGGAGCTCCCTGAGCCAGCCCTTCAATTGCTGTTGCTCAAGTCTCCACAGCACTGTATAGAGCCTTCTGGAATAACAATTTAAGAGATCCCTCTTTTACTTTTTTAAAGGGTTTTTTTAAAAATAATAATAATAATGGTGAGTGCTTGAGTATGCATGTGTGCATGTTAAAGTGGAAGTGGTGGTGTCTGGTGGGGTTTGTATCCTTGAAGGTATTGCAAGCCTGCTTTGAGTAAGACTTCTATTTGGAATCAGGTTTCTGTTTTCAGGGTTTTCTCCTCCTAAGTTGTGATAAGATCTCTTAGGCTCAACATGACCAAGAAAAAGTGGGTCCCTTTCAGTCTAGGTTTACAGGGTGGGCTGGCCCCACACAGCAGTATTTTAGATGGTTGATGAGTGCAATTTCCCCTTTCTTTAAAACCAAATTGACTGAAAGTTTCACACTGTCGTTTTAACACATTTTCCTTGTGCAACATAACAGCCACTATTGTCCTGTGCTGAGACTCCTGTTTGCTATTAAACCAAATTGGCTGGGCCGCGGAGGCTATAATCTTTTGGTAACAGTCAAAAGAGGTAACTGGATTATGACTGAGGAGGAATAGATTGGATCTCCATTTTTTAAAAAAAATTAGGAACATATATATATATATATTTATGCCTGGTCTGACATTCTGGGTGCTTTTTGTGTTTTAGTGCATGAACATACATCACTGCTCTGTGTTTCATCTGTGTCTCCCATTATTGCCAAAAGTTCAGATTCACTTATTGCTATATATGAATCTGTATCCTGAAGTTCGTAATCTGAAGCAGTAATGTTTTCTATATCAAGTAGTCTAGAGGTTCATGAAATGACTGGAGCTGGCATGACAGCATAGCCAAGTTGTGTTTTTAAGCTGGCTTTAATCCAAGTGGCTCTACTTCACTTAAACAGCCAATTGTTGATGAGAAATGAAAGATGGAGCCAGCTGGTGATCTCATTTTTGCAGCATTTTAAAACTTGCCATCTCAGCATTTTTGGTTTGGCAAAGCTTCACCTACACCTTTTGAGCCAGAACTTTATTGGGGATTGTGTGCAACAAGTTCTAACTGCAACCTTTTACTATGCAAAAAGTTAACTGGAGAGTTGTTTATGAGTTTGAAATTTAGAGACTTGTACAGAAAACCAAAAGCAGGCAGCAAATTACTGTTTTGCCTGAAATCTAAAAAAAGAGTAATCAATAAAAAGGATTAAGGTTTCCTTTTTGCAAGAAACAGTCAGGACAGTGAAGCAGAATTTGAACGCCTTGTGATTGTTACCAATCTTCCAAGTAGTTGATATTGAGTATTGTTCTTTCAATGACCCTCTTGAAATGGTTATTTAACATAAAGGTGAATGTAATTGTCAAAAGTCTGAGAGAGTATGTTGGTGAGGAGATGATGTAGGATGTGTGGTTGGTTCTTGGGCTGTGTGATAGAGATGGGGAGCGGAGTTTGCTTTTGGTTTTGTTTGGCTTGTTTTTTCAGAAGGTTTATTATTATTATTATTGAAGTTGGATTGGTTACTGTTGGGAGAGCAAGTTGAAGATTGAATCTTTTTTTGTGGTTGGATTTGTTATAAGAAAGAATCCAGGAGGGAATCAAACTTTGGAGAAAGAGAAGATAAAGAGTCCTATGATAGATTTGGGTAGTCATTGTCCATTTATTTTTCCTCTAGCTAAGCTTTTCAAATAGTTGAATGTTAAGTACTGTTAACAAAATATGGGGGGGGGGGGCGTTTAGTCCACCCCTAGATGACCACTATTGTTAAAAGTTGCATGTGACCTTTAGTGGATCTCAAATATGGAATAGAAAAAAGCAAAGATAAACAAAACTAGCTGTTGCATTTTACTGTTATTGTGCTCATTATCAAAGATGACATTGAGTTTATAGGAAGAATATTCCGGTAAATCTGTTTGCATAGTAAAATGGTTTCTGCAAAAGGATGTTGGCCACATTCACAAAAATCATTTGGGGCAAGTATTAGTTTTGCTTAAATCATCTCACAGCAGAGAACAACTATGGTGAAATTACCCTAGCTCACATCACCATTTCTTTAATAGTGACTGGGGAAATACAGTTAACCTTTAAAATATCACATTAGTAGTCTCTGTACAAAACAAACACAACAAAGGATGACACCTGTTTGATCTAACTTGGTCCCCTCTTAAACTGATTTTGGAATGTCCCAGCAATCAAATTCACAAGAGGAAACTAAAGGTTATATGCAGTAATTTACCTTCTTATAGTTAAACAAAAAATCTATTTTTGGTCAAGTAATTTTAAACAACAGTTGGCCTTTTCATGTAACCTGTGATAATGAATGAGAATTTGTGTGCTGGTTAGATTTTTGCCATTCCAAGTTTTCATTTCAAAACTTGAGGCCATGTTGCACTGTTGATGACCTTCTTGGCCATCATGGTTTCACATTGTTTAAACAAAAGGTTTTGCCAGAATGAAAGCTTTGTGGAACAACCAAGTATGTGAATATTCAGTCTGGTGCCCACTGGGGTTAGTAAAGTGGCAGTCATAATGGCAGTGCAGTCAGAAGGTGGCCTGGTAGTCAAAGTCAGAGTCGTTTTATGATCACAACTCATCTGATAGTGATTTATGGTCCCACTCTTGAGATCTTAAAATTCTGAAATTCTACAGGTTTGTCTGTCTTTGTTATGGCAACTGGAGCTTCTGAAATGTGATTTGGAAGAAGGTGTTATACTGTTGCAGTTGTTACCAATGTAAATGTAGATCCATCCAGGTGGAGCATTTTATATCTCGGTATTATAAGGAGATTTTATGAGTTCTTGACATTGGAATTTGAGAGGTGAGTGCTGCACTGGATTCTTGCATAGACTCATGGGGAAATGCTGTCAGATCAAATAGTTGTCATCTATATACTTGACTAAAAGATTTAAAGACTCTAAGGCATATAGCTCCATATTCAGTTTTCCCCCCCCACCATTAATGTGCTATTAATGATTCTTGATAAACTGATCCCTAAATATAGAAACTAAATCTTTGTACATGTTTTGGCCCAACAGTCCTCTATTTTATGGCTCTCACTGCTATAGGCTCCTTGGGCTCACTTCAGTCTTGTTGGAATCTGTGTGCCTTAGATGATGGCATAGCAGAATGACCATGGAAACAGCAGTTCCTTTTTTGAAATTCCATCTGGTCTACCTTTGTACTAAGATTAGGCTGAATCAGAATCCCTGACTAGGAAAATGTCTGTGTGATGTGCAAGATTCTATACAGCGAAAACAGTTCTAAGTGTGTACAGCTTGTCAATATACAGTTGAGGCTCAAGTTTTCACTTTGGCTAATGATGCTTTTTATAATCACCATGTGGGCAACATGCAAAGGGAGATGTGTTCTCCTAAGATCCCTTACTATGTTTCAGAACATGTTGGGGCACAACTCTTCAGATCCTGTGAAGCAGCACAAAACAAGAGTTGTGCTCACCACTCTTAGCCATTGTGGAGCAGATATCCTTGGGACTATGCAGTGCTTACACTTGGAAGGGAATTGAGGAATATTGCCACTCTAAGCGCACTCTCATATGGGGACACATACTAGTTATTAGTCAGAGGCTTTTTATGTTTGTTTTAGGGACTGCCAAGAGAGACTAGGCTGCAGCCTGTTTTACTCCCAGGTTTTTGCAATGTGAAACCACAATATAATATTCAATGTCTCAGGCAGAGAGGACTTGATAACTAACTGTACCTCACAGTCATCTCCCAGTTTACTCATTGCTTGGACCAAAGGTGGTGCTAATAATATGAACTTTAATTTTTATATTTATGTTATTGTTGTTGGGTTTTGAGTGTGTATGTGTTAAATCAATGATGCAAGTGTCCTGTTAAACTAAAAAGATCTTACCCAGGGCATCAGGCACTTCAAAAACCCACAATATACCTTTGGGATTCAGACATTGTACATTTGGAGAAGGGTAAAGGATACTCTTATCTTCAAATGCTTGCAAATTGTAAGTTGTTGCTTTTTAAATTTCCATTTGTTTACATGGTCTCTTCTATGTCCTATGAAAAAATAATAAAGTTTTTGATCTTTTTAATTGTGTTCCAATTGTTGCTTAGTTTCTTTTTGTTGAGTTTGTATTTTATTATTGTATTGTAGTTCATAAAAAAATTATATGCCACATGATTTTAAGAAGAAGAAAGAAAAAGAAACCCCAAAGGAGTTAAAATTGGCATCCCTGGAGTGTAGGCTTCAACAACCAACCTTTATGCAGCTTTCTACTGTAGCTTCTTGTCTGCACAGCATATCTTGTCCTTCCTTGAAAGGACCACAGTGGTCCCTTATGGACAGAACGATCAGCATCCTCACAAAAATAAATTCCCAATGATCTTTTTTTTTTAGAAGTAATAATAATAATATTTTTTTATTTATACCCCTCCCTCCCCAGCCAAGGCCGGGCTCAGAGCAGCTGAGTACTTACGTTGCTTGCTGTATCCATGAAACTAAAGGAGGTAAGGAAATAACAAATTACCATGGAGGTATAAATATGGAAAGGAAACTATTAAAGCAGAAAAGGTAGAAATCCTTAAACCAGTACACACTGGTTTTTAAGTAATTCAGGTAACTTCAGAACTCATGATTTAAGAATTACCTTTTCTGGATTGGAATGTGAAATGAGCCGAAGAAGTAGAAAGAGGGGAAGCTGCTTAGGGCTCAAACAAGCCATTGTCCATTGGCTCCCCAGATTCTGGACAGGGCATTCCCAGCCCTAACTAGAAAGGCTGGCGATTGAACCTGCTCTGTTTTGCATGCAAAGCATGTTCCGCACCATTGACCTACAACCCTTCCTTTATTTGTAAGACTCCCATCAGTTCCGTATGAGTAATATGATTTGTAATACGTGATGGGCACTTGAGTTCAAGAGTGCTCTCTAAAAGTGCACAGTTGTGAATTCATTTGAATAGGTGCTGATAAACACAATGCACTTTTTGTAAAATATAAAGCTTTAGGGTAATATGTACTTCTTACACAGTCCTTGGTTTCTGGTAAGCTTATGGGTGTCCCTTGCAACACATATTTTTGTGTGTGCAACCCTTAGTTTACCTCTTTGCCCTTCACTCTTCAGTGGTTGTAGAGGGTGCCAGTCACTAAACTAGCCACTAGGTGGTGGTGATGATCCATCACTAATGTTTCAGTCTCAGTTTCTCGCTAGCTTGGTTTCCCAGTCAGGCTATTTTCACAGGCTGCACTTAATTCCAGGAAGCATTCAGGGCACTGAATTTCAAAGAGGTCAAGTGGGTGGGTGTGTTTGTGCAACAATTAAATGGCAGAGTTAAATCTACCCCGATCCTTAAAAGTATCCCAAGGAGAGCAGTCAGTCCTGGTGATTTCAGCATGTAGGATAAGAGCATAGCAGTAAATTTTCTAAATCAAGAGAAACTCTGAGGGGGTGTGTGGTCAGAAGGCACATAATGCAGCAAAACTCTTGAAACTATGCAGGTCTGTAACTGACTGGTCAGTGCCTGGATGGAAGACCTGCGAACTCCATGCTGCAGTGAGCTTCATGAGAGAAAGGTACGTTCTAAATAACTCACAAAGGGTGCTGGGTTTCTGGTAGTACTTTCATAAACACAGGTGGTGGAGATGTGTTTGAGACCCTGGAGCAGGCTTGCTCAACCTAGTGTGTGACACTGCATCAGACCTGACTATTGGCCATACTGACTGGCGCTGATGGGAGTCCAAAACAAGGCTGTCCTGAAGGATGCAGAGTGCCTGCTAGCCAAAGAAGAGGGGAAAATTATACCGCCACAAAAACCATAATGCCTCACCCATAAATAGCTGGCCATTTACCCATGAGGTATTGAAGGAAGTCAAATAATAATAATTTATTATTTGTACCCTGCCCATCTGACTGGGTTGTCTGGGTGGCTTCCAGCATATATAAAAAACTTTGTTATGAACACCTTCTGCCTCTATGATTCCCAAGGAACTTGTGGTGGAAGGGCAGTTGAGCTTCTACAGAAAATAACTGGGATGTAGCTGCCCAGTTGGGACGCGGGTGGCAATGTGGGTTAAACCACAGAGCCTAGGACTTGCTGATCAGAAGGTCGGCGGTTCGAATCCCCACAACGGGGTGAGCTCCCATTGCTCGGTCCCTGCTCCTGCCAACCTAGCAGTTCGAAAGCATGTCAAAGTGCAAGTAGATAAATAGGTACTGCTCCGGCGGGAAGGTAAACAGTGTTTCCGTGTGTGCTGCTCTGGTTCACCAGAAGCGGCTTAGTCATGCTGGCCATATGACCTGGAAGCAAGATGAGCGCCACACCCCCAGAGTCGGTCACGACTGGACCTAATGGTCAGGGGTCCCTTTACCTTTACCTAGCTGCCCAGTTACTTCCTGTCCCTTTGGACCAAGAAGTTTCTCACTAAGAAATGTCATTCTGTGTGAAGGAATGTCTTGTTCATGCATGATCTGAAACAGTTTACCTAGCAGAAAAGGCCCTCCTGTGTTCAATAAGACAAGCTTCCAAGTTAAGTGTGCTTAGGTTAGTGGCATTTGTTTCAATAAGTGGAAATAGATCCACATACTTCACTTACTCCTGTGCTCATTGACCATTGTATTGTCCCCCCCCAAAAAAATGTAAGCATCCCACACCAGCACATCCATGGCATACCTAAATCAACTTTATTCACAATCACTGTTATCCAATTCTCACACTGAATGGAATAGTCTTTTTTATATTGTGTGAGTGTGTGTGTATATATATATATATATATATATATATATATATATATAAACAAAACACAAAATTTGTTTTTAAATAAAGCAATTAAAAGATAAAATTCTCATTTCCATGACATTGTATCACATGAATTCTGGATCCTGACACAAAAATACAGAGGAAAATGAAACCGATTGTGATAATGCTCCCATTGAAATGTTCTTCTGCATGAACTGCCTTGCACTTCTTTTTCAGCTTCTGTAAGCCGCCTCCATCTTTGGTCCTCAATAAATACATACATATCCCCACACTAACTGAGTGGAAGGAGAATGTTCTCCCTTTCACACTCCTCCTTCCCTTGAGTCCATCTTCAGCCAGATTTCTGTATGCCCAAATACATTTTTGTGCACAGATTGGCCTTCAAGCTTTGAATTTGCATGTGCAAAAGGGTACTGCTGTTAAGGGGGGAGGGGGGAGTACTGAATATCTCTATAGGTGGAAGGAGCTGGCTTAGGTACATGTGGACACAACCCTGAGCAAGTCAAAGCTGGCAGCAATGTGATTGATTTTCTCTTCAGCTGTTGTGTAAGGATTTGAATTGGGCCCTTGGCTTACCTGGATAAAAGAAACAGTTTGCCTCTGGCAATGAGTATGATTGACCTTAGTTATGTGCTCTTAGCACATGTTGGCAAAAGCTTTTGTTTTTAAATTAAAACTTTGCAGAAAGCCATGTACCCCTTTAGCATGGACATCCACCCTCTTTCAAACACTTGTACAGTGTGGGGTTCTCTCTTGATTCACTTCATCCAGTTTCCCTTACTGGAGTGGAACCAACTTCTCTGGTTGCCAAAAAGCTAATGAGTGGGAATATTTTCAAGTCAAAACAAAAATATTTCCTTCCACCCACAGTCCAATTATTATGGTTTCAGAATGCAGCTCCTGCAAATTAGCAACACCTTAGGAACACATGTAATTTAGTTAACTTTGGTTGATCACAATCAATAACAGATTAGGCAAAAAAACAACAACCATTCTTTGTCATGGCAAACCCTTTATTAGGGACATAAATTGGATCCATTATTTGTTTTAATAGGCTGCGATGAAGGAAGCATTTTTTTTATTGATTTCAAAATATTCCTATCCATTAACATGGGGAGAATTAATTTTAAAAGTGGATAATATAAAGTAGCAGGCACTGCAATCTGAACAAGTTCCTTGCCCCTACTCTGACACTTCACAGGAATGACTCTGTAAGGAATACAGCATTTCAGACAAGAGCCCGTTCCAGCAGAAGCACAAAAGGAGATAGTAAGTATTGCTCACCTTTTAAAAGCCTTACATTCAGAGTTGTATGTGAACTTCCTCTCTACCAGTGACTGACATCTGCAGGCTCAGGGTTTTGTTTTCCCACAAGGGAAAATGGAATGAATAAATCCAGGCCTCATATTCCAAACAGGTTATTTGGGCAACCATAGAATTGTAGAGTTAGAAGAGACCCCAAGGGTCATCTAG
The DNA here is from genome assembly GCF_965113315.1 of Podarcis vaucheri. Lineage (NCBI taxonomy): Eukaryota > Metazoa > Chordata > Lepidosauria > Squamata > Lacertidae > Podarcis > Podarcis vaucheri. Next base: position 47,131,424 of record NC_138763.1, on the reverse strand, counting down.
TCCAACCTCCTGCAGTGCAGGAATCTTTTGCCCAAAGCGGGGCTTGAACACAAAGTTGATTACTCTAGCTCCCCACCTGAACAGCACGTGAATGAAATCCACTGTTGAACATGTGCATTTCTGGATTAGGACCCATCTATTCAGAAACTAATGACATTTAATTTACTAGGTAAGAGAGTGCAGTCATTTGAAACATGAATGAAAAATTAAATGAGCCTCATTTACTCTTCTGTTTTTATAGTAAATGGGAATTTGAATGAAAATTAAACTAAAGTTCATACTCTGTTTTCAGCTACATTGCTTTAGAGGCATTGCTTTTGCATTGAAGGAGTCTATGCACAGTTCAGAGAAATGTCACAGTAAGGGGGAAAGAGAGAGACCAGTGAAAGCTGTGTTCAGTTCACAGAGCATCTAGCCTGTGCCTCGGCATGCTTCTAAGAACCTATAAAATGGGGACCCATTCAGTGGGTCTAATGGCCTGGGGAGGTAGTAGATTGCATACCAATTGGATAGAAAACATCCAAGTTAAAACAGAAAACTGCCTGGGTTTTCCACTGAAAGCAATGGGAAAACAAATAGAAAATTAAACAAAAGAAACATTAAAAGTGACAATGAACCGAAAAACAAAACTATTCCTCACACACCCCTAGGTGTTTAGAAATGTGTGCCATGTAATTTTACTAGCCACAATTGTTTGTAAAATAAGAAGTGTGCTCCCCACAGAAGTGATGCCAAAGGGATATTATTAAATGCATTTTCTAGAAAACATCTTTTCTAGAGGCAACATTTTTCTCATGCACAATAGCAGCATCAACTATACACAGCATTTTAATTATGAATTCATCATTTGAAGACATGTTGCTAGTTTCTATGGCATAGTGTCCTAAAATATGAAGCCCTGGGCTGAAGTTTCCCAAAGCACCTTCTCATATTAAAATACATTCTAGGGAAATGTGAAAACTGACTGGCAAAATCTGCCGAGCCTAGGAGATGTTTGTGTTGTTACAGTACTTTAAGCCTTTGGCTATCCTACCCCACTGTCTCTATTTTTAAAGAATTGCTTTCTCCCCCCATCCTTCTCATCTATCGATATGCCATCATAATAATAATATAAAATACGTTAATTCATCTTTTGATATCTCCATTGCTATTGTGGATGCAACAATGCAGAGCTTCACCTCTGATTTTAGATACTATGTGAAAGCAAGATATATAGCCACAAATACCTTGTTCCAAAGCCATATATATTCACTTATCTGCTCACGTGGGGCTCCTGTCCCTACACTCTGCCTCAATCAGCTGAGTAGAGGCAGCAAATCTTTCATTGGGAAGGAAATACACATGCAGACCTACTTCCTCTCTTCAGATAACGGAGGGAACTATTCAGGGAAGAGGAGCTCCTGGATCACAAAAAAACCAGAACCAGATCAAGGTGAATGTGTCTTGGATGAAATCTCCAGACAATGCCGGTCCTGTCTCTTCCCTATGTTACTGCATATTATGCATTGCCCCAACTGCTGAAACAAATGTTATCTCTCTCTTTTTATACTGTAGCTGTGGAGGAGACTGGATTTGATGGGAACCTTGCAGAATGAATGCAGCCTGTTTCTAGCCATGATTGTGCAAAAAGACTTAACTCCAAAGTAAGTGGGCATATGACTACAGCCTCAGTTTGTAATTTTCTTATCTACTTATAGCCATTGGGCAGCTGTGGGGAACCTTCAAATGTTACTGTGCCATCATTCTGATCTTCCCTGATCCAGAATGGTCATGGTGGCTGTGGCTGATGGAAATTAAGCAACTTCTAAAGGGCCAAAGGTTCCCATCTCTGCTATAGAACATGAAAGGTAGTACCAGATGTTCTCTTCACACAACTTATACTGGAATAGATGCAATGAACTCAACGGAACACAACACGCACACAGAGAGAGAGAGAGAGAGAGAGAGAGAATGGTCTTGTCAGATCCTGGTTCAAATGATCTTATGGTGCCACAGTAGGAAAGGGCTCCTGCCTTGAGGGGCATAAATTAACTTTCCATGTCTTACTTGCCAAAGGCAGAGATAAATCATATGGTTGTCCCATCTACATCTGGTCCTCTTATGTCATGGCTATGGAGTTTGAGGCTTTGTGCTCATTTTTAAAAAATGCTTTGCAAGTGGTTGACACTGCAGAGGGCCAGATGCAAGTTACTAGTGGAATGGGAAGCTGTTTAGGGATTTGAGTGCAGTTAAGAGAGCACAGATGAGCACCTCAAGGTGGATTGGGGGGGGTTAGGAAAAAATGCTAATTTATGTGGGGCAAGACTAGTATGAGTGAGCAAACTCTTAGGAACTATAGCTTCTATTTTTGGTTTGTGACTAGGTGAGTCAGTTTTCCTTTCTGCAAAGGATTGCTACTATCCACCTGCATTGTTTTTTATTCTGAAATGCCTGTAACCTATCACATGGTACAATATCCATTGCCTTGATAAGGGTCTACTTAGATTGACAACCAACAGCAAAGTGCTTGCTGGCTCCCAGCCAGTGAGGAGTTGGCTGTGTGCAAATATTCAAAGTGGCATTTGCAGTAACATTCCAGCAGTTGGATCCAGTTCATGCAATGGTGGCACATGACCAAGCCAGCATGGATGGAGGGCCAAACCAGGCAGGCTTTTCTTTTGAACACCACATGCGCAAGTGGTCATATGCCCAAACAGAGGCAATTTTAACTGAGGCCTTTTCTGCACATCCAGCAACATGGACACTAAATTTCAAGAGGTGCCATTGCTTAATATTGCACATCACAATATCTTTACAGATCACGAGTCCTAGGCACAAGTTGACTAGGAATGCCTTGATGGGGGGAAACCAGTTATCTATATTCTTTGGACCACACCTGCATGAGGCGGTTCAGCAGCCACTGTGCTGATCCCCGTAAACCAAGGATGGGGAAACGTGTGCCTCTCCACGTGATGCTGTACTACAGTTGCCAACATTTCTTTTCCTTGGCTATGCTCACTGGGATGTATGGAAGTTGAATGATCTCTAGAAAGCCACAATTTCCCCATCCCTATTGTAAACTGTGGATTAGCTAGGTCCAGCACAGGCTGAAGCACTCCCAAGTGCTCAGACAGCAAGTACAGTGGTACCCCGCAAGACGAACGCCTCGCGAGACGAAAAACTCGCAAAACGAAAGGTTTTTTCGTTTTCGAGTTGCCTCGCAAGACGAATTTCCCTATGGGCTTGCTTCGCAAAACGAAGCTTGCCCCGGGGACAGCGGGTCTTCTCTTTTGAAGCAAGGGGCGGCGGGGAGATCGCTTCTCCCCACCGCCCCTTGCTTCAAAAGAGGTCCGGGGGCAGCGGGAAGCGTTTCCCGCTGCCCCCGGACCTCTTTTGAAGCAAGGGGCGGTGGGGAGAAGCGATCTCCCGGTGCTCCGAAGCAGGGTGGGGGGGCGGGAACACCTGCCCCAGCCACCCCGCTTCGGAACGCTGCTCCGAAGCAGGGTGGGGGGGCGGGAACACCTGCCCCACCGCCGGGCTTCGTAGCGCTGCTGCGAAGCCGGGCGGGGGGGCGGGAACACCTGCCCCAGCCGCCGGGCTTCGTAGTGCTGCTGCGAAGCCGGGCGGGGGGGGGGGGCGGGAACACCTTCTGAAGGCGGGCGGGGGGCAAAAGTCTTTGTCCCCCCTGCCTGCCTTCCCAGGGGCTTTTAAATCGCCCCGGACAGCGGAGAAGTCCTCCGCTGTCCTGGGGCGATTTTAAAATGCCGCCCGCCAGCATTTTAAGATCGCCCGGACAGCGGAGAAGTCCTCCGCTGTCCCGGGGTTTTTTAAAATGCTGGGGGTGGGAAGAAAAGCCCTTCCCCCCCCCCAGCCTTCAGAAGAGGTCCAGGGACAGACTGTCCCCGGACCTGGTCTGAAGGCGGTTTCCCTAGGAACGCATTAATTGATTTTCAGTGCATTCCTATGGGAAACCGTGCATCGCAAGACGAAAAAACCGCAAGACGAAGAGACTTGCGGAACGAATTAATTTCGTCTTGCGAGGCACCACTGTACTAGAAGAATCAGTCCAGTCCAGGAATATTACTATGCTGGATATACTTCAAACAAGAGTCTCCTAACTTTTTCCTTACAGGCAGCGGCTGCTAGGTGTTGCAGGGAACTGGGTCTTTTAGAAATACTGTGCCCCAATCCTCTTGTGTGTTTTTTAAGGACATCTGTATTAAAGGGTTTTCTGCCTTCCCGATATGAGTTGGCCATCATTACATTTACAGCCTCAATGCTATACAGGCAACTCTCCATTTGCACAGGGGCTGCATCCGGCAGTGAAAAACGGCGCACACACAACATGAGAATTGCCTGTACATTTAGCCTGGCATGACTCTGATGAAGGCAAAACTGTCCACTAAGTTGGTGAAGCAAAACACTTTTCATTGGGGGAAATGAAAATCTCAGACATCAGCAATCCACTGTCCCTTTCCGAATGTTTTCTTAATCTACCTCTTTCCTTACCTAACTGTTTCTGGTGTTCATATTAGGGAGCTGAGGCAGATGAACTGGGCTGCGGGTTTCTCCCAGCTGGGGTATTTGGTGGCATTTCAGAAGTAGTTAGCCCACTTGGTGCCAAGTGACGATAAGCTGCAGTTCCGGATGCATGTGGGATTTGTCAAATGGAACACAGAAGATAGTGGAGCTGCTGAAGAAGGAGGCCTTGTTATTGTCCATCACAGCACAATCAGCTGCAGCAAGGCATGGAGGGAAACGCCAAGAATTCAGTCAAGCCAGGTAGATTCACAGTGCTGGGAGCAAGAAAGGCCAAAACAATTGTCCTTCACATGTTGGGAAGAATACTTTAAAAATCCTTCATAAAACCAAATAAACATTTTTTAAAAACTAAGACAAACTGCTTCAGGTCTCTCTTTTTTCATGATAACAAAATAGATGCAGCTCTGTGTCACACATTCAGCTTGGCCAAAGGTTATTAAATTACCGATGCTTTTACTTTCCTTAAAAGCAGAGGCAGATGTTCAGTGTCCTGATAAAAGGCCTTTGTGTGCCTTCTTCCTTATGGCTTCTAAAATGCACTCCATCATTTGCAGAAAACAGGTGTGAAGGCACCCCTGTTGGCCATTGAAAAAGCCTCCTGGTGCAATGCTTTAAAAAGAAGGAGGAAACCAGTGGGTTTGGGAAAGCAGCCGGGGGAAATGCTCATAAAGGATGCAGTGTCATGCTGTAGCAGCTGCTTCCAAGGGCGGGGTGAACAGACTGGAGTGGAAAGGAAGAGAGCATTTATAGAAAGTAGAACTTGAAGGCTGTCAGTTAACAGTGAGACTCTCGTGTTCAGCACAGTACAAGAAGAAGCACCCAAAGATCACCTTCCTTAGCACCAGCATACACCACATTTGCTTGGGATCTAGCTGCCACTGATGTGCATTTGTGGCCACTAGGAAAGCTGGCAGAGGCAGTTCCAGCCCATCGGAATAGACACTTGCAAGAGATATTTCTATGGGGAGAGGCCATCCCTCTTGCTCTGGCAAGTGGTTTTGTGCTCACATGGCTTGTTCTTTTTCTACTCCACTTAAACGTCCAAAATGTTGAATTCATTCACATAATGAAACTGCTAACATACCCAAGAAAATCTGATTATTCTGCATCATTTGATCCTTGCAGGAAGGTGGGTGAATGGAGCCAGAGCTAGGGAGAGAGGAGGAATGCAATTCAACCTTTCTTGACGGATGCACATCAGATTGTTGTCAGTAGCTCTCTGCTACATGCCAAGAAAGGAAGGAAATGTTTAGACCTCAAATTTCTGGGATTTGCCCACATGTAGCAACATTCAGAGTTAGTTGCAGAGGGAAGGATGGGAATTTTGGCAAGCTGGACAGCCCCTCCCCACCCTGTTCTGTTGAGTTGTCATAAGAGAGCATGTCCCCTGCTGCCCCTACCCTTTTCCTGCCATGCTGCTCTAGGTGCTGCGATAGGTCTTGATGATGTCCTTGATGGCACGTCTGCAGATAGGACAACAGGCATTGGCCATCTTCTTGAGTTTGAGCCCGCAGGTGTAGCACAGACACATATGTCCACAGGAGTAAATCACGGTATCTACCATGTTCTCATAGCAGATGGTGCACTCGTCATTCCAGGACCCTGAGATGGAGGGGGAAAGGGGGGACTCTGGCATGCTGACGGGAGAGTTTGGAGCTGTGCCTGCAATACAAGAAATGCTGTCACTCTTTTTATATGTCGTCATCTCTACCCAGGGATATCAAAAACAAGATTGCTGGTCCAACATATCATATTCTAGAGGTTGACAATGAGAGAGAGAACATCACCCCACACCCCAATTCTGTAACTCCCAGATGCAACTGTCTGACCACTATCAGGATGGCCAATACTGTGCCAGATGGACCATTCATGGGTTCCAATATGTCACTCAATGCACTCAATTTCCTGCAGAGGTCAAGATTATCCCTCCCCCCCCCTTGCAGTTTCTACTAAAATGTGATGGCCAGCCATGACTCGAGAGGATGCTGGAATACCAGCACAGAAGCGCAATAAGGACTTCAGAACGTGGCATCCTCCCCCTACTGCTAGTACATTTCCCTGGCTCCTGTAGTCTTTTCATCCATCCACCTCTCAGTCAGCGTCAAATATATTCCAAAGTCACCGATGGCTTGGATCTTGGAAGCAAAATCAATTTGTGCCAAATTAGTGCAATATAGTCTAGTCTCGGAGTCTGGGGGTTTGTTGGGCATATAAATTGGATTTGAATGTGTGACCTGCACACAAACATGCAATAGCAGAAATGTTACTTTTCTCCCATAAGTGGATTTGGTTCTCTGTCCGTGTCTGTAAGAACAGAAGTACAAAACTGCATCTCCAGACAACTGTCTCATTGGTCTGTTGGGGTGGAGGGTATCTCTGCAAAGTGATGAACACTGGGCATTGATAAATTTCTAGAGAACAATAATTTGCCACAAGGCCACTTCTAAAGCCCCCTACATCCATTATCTGTGTGAAAGTATCATCCTGCACCTGCAGAGGAGTAGAAACAGGCTCCGGACCTGCCTCTGGCCTTGGGCATGTGGCCCAGCCCTACTTACAGATGTCAATGTGGTTGGCGTAGTTGTCTGCAAGGAAGAAGCAGCTGCACATTTATAGGGCTTCACACGATCCAAACACCTGCTTGCCAGTGTCCCGAGTGCACGGAAGCCTAAGCACAAGCTTAGTGTAAGTCAAGCCTTGTTTATGTGCAAGGGATAAACAGCGGCAGGCAGTGTGTCTGATCATTGGGGTCCACTCATCAAAATTCAAGTACAAACATAAGAAAAGCCTCCTAGATCAGTCCAGCATCCTGTTCTCACGGTGGCTACCCAGATGCCTGTGGGAAACCTGCAAGCAGGACCCAAACACAAGGTCACCCTTCCTTCCGGCAGTTTCCCACAACTGGTATTCCAGAAACATTACTGCTGCCAACTGTGGAGGAAGAACCAACATGGCTTGCATCTAGATTTGTGTCTCAACTAAAGCATCCACGACAGATGGCCATCCAACCTCTCCAAGGAAGGAGAGAATCCATCCCACTGTTGAACACCTTTCTCGGAAGCTTACAAAATTATATTAAAACAACAAAATATCACCAATACTGCACCATTATAAAATCTAAAATCACTTTTAAAACAAAGAAAAGAGGAGAGGAATTTTGCAATGGCAAATGAGCAGAGATTGAAGCCTGCCCCAAAGTGCAGCTCCTGCACTTCTTGGGGCAGGAAAGGAAAATGAATTTAGGAAGGGCTCTGACGAGATGCAGTAATTGAGGCTGGAAGGAGTATAGTTTGGTGCTGTAGAAGTACTTACCACTGAGTGAGCTGCCAAGTGGGCCAGATCCACATGTACTCAGAATGGGATCAGAAATGCCACTGCAGAGGACGGAGGGAGAGTTTGGAGATGAGGTGGGTGAGCTTGGTGCAGAGGGGCCCAGTCGCTCAGCCAGGAGAGTAGAACCTGCAGAAGGAAGTGAAATGCTAGTATAGTTTCAGTTTTTTACTGAGAGGTAGTGTGACATAGTGATCGGAGAGGCCCAGGTTCAAATCGCTGCCACAACAACTGCTTAGCCACAAACTCACTGGTTGTTTCTGGAGCAGTCTCTCTCCCAGCCTATCCTACCTCAGAGGGTTATTATTAGGAGAAAGTGGGAGAAAGAGAACCATCTATAGGTCACAACCTATTTGGACTAGTGGCAACATTTTGAATGTTTAAAGAGTGCTGGGAGCGCCGGTCATAAAATGGCTACTCTAGGGATGGAACGTAGCATAATATAAAATTTGAGAGACAACCAGCCCTGACAACCTTATGCATACCATGGAAAGACAGCTATGTCCTGCTAGTCATGGCTATGGAAATCACACAATACTTAGACGCACACAGAAAGAGAGAGAGAAACCCACACTGAGGCTGTCGCTGTCTAAAAGCAACAGAGGGCATTCCTCAGTATCAGGAAAAAATACACAAGGTCACCACACTACACTGACTCTCATTTCACCAAAATTGCTCAGAAAGTATTTGCACTTTTTATCTCACAACTTTCTTGCTGGGAGGGCAAGACTTAGCTATTTTTTTCCTGAAAGCTCAGAGTATTGCTCACCTGCCCAGGGGCACCAGTGAAAGCCTTTCTGGGCACCATGGAACCTGTGGGCACATGGTTGGCAACCCTGACCTACACAGAGAAAGAAGTGGGTTATAAATAAACCAACACATTATACAGTGGTACCTTGAGTTACATACACTTCAGGTTACAGACACTTCAGGTTACAGACTCTGCTAACCCAGAAATAGTACCTCTGGTTAAGAACTTTGCTTCAGGATGAGAACAGAAATTGTGCTCCGGCAGCGCGCCGGCAGCGGGAGGCCCCATTAGCTAAAGTGGTACTTCAGGTTAAGAACAGTTTCAGGTTAAGAACGGACCTCCGGAACAAATTAAGTATGTAACCAGAGGTACCACTGTACATATAAAATAGTAAGATTTGGCATTAACATTCACTAGTTAGCAATTCTGGGCAAGAGCCTGGAATCCTAACTAGGGATTTGAACTGCTGGCATCATTGTTATTTGGTAAGATACCCACCCATGCTGCTTCGCACAGCTCCTTTTTTGGCTACCAAGAAGTCCCTGTGGCTGGGACACGGGGGCTGGTGGAACTGCAAGTATTGAGATGCGTGTTATTCTAGATATCTGAGCTGTGGAGTGAGAAATAGCTGTCATACCCAAGGCTCAGAAGACCAGAGGTTTGCGTCAAAACACCCTGTGAACAGTATCTGCATTCTGTTTGCTCTAAACACATCAATCACACATTGCGCTTCTGTTGCCCGGCACTCACTTATTTCTGTTTACATGGAAACAATCGCCATGACACACGTAATTGCATATTTAAAAAAAGAAAAAAAGTCAAATGAACAGAATGAGCATGGCATCAGGTGTGACGAAGAAACAGAGTGACAAAGAGAGAAGGCTCCAAAGCACAGCGGCAGAGCATAGGTTCTGTGCGCTGAAAGACTCAAATTCAGTCCCTGGTATCTGCAGTTTAAAAGGATCAGGTAAAAGCTAACGTGAAGAAGATCTCTGTCAGTGACCCTGCAACGCCATTGACAGGCAGACTAAATAGGCAATGCTGGACCAGATGCACTGGTATAAGGCAGCTTCCTATGTACCTAAAGAACAGCTTTGGCCTCCGTCTCAGCAAGGAGATGAACAGGCTAATGTCCTTGCAACAGGAGCTTAGCCATCTAAGATGTGAGTGTTAAACTGGAACATAAAGAGGCATCATGGGGTAAATTTATACCAGGTGCAGATGACCTTCCCTACAGAACCCTGGGGAGTTAAGATCAGCAGAGGGTCCCTCTTAGTTGTTCCAGAGGTTTAAGGGGTGTGTAGCAGCCCAAGAAAAGACATTGTCAGTGGCAGCCCCTAAACTGTGGACCTCTGCCGCCACAGAGGCCTATCTGCTGTCTTCATTATACAGCTTTTGGTGAATGCTGAAGATGCACCTCTTTACCCTGGCTTTTGACACCTGAGATGTATATTTTTAGGACCCACCTTGTTTCTGTGATTGTAAGTTGATTTACACTGTTTCTAACATTGTGTTTTAATTGTAGCCCACCCTGGGACTTTAGGGTGAAAGGCAGGAAATTAAAAATACCAATACTATTACTACTAATAATAATACACCACTATGGTGGAACAAATCCCGTACTCATTCAAATTCTCCTTTTTACATTCATTTTAAAGGAAAAGAGGCATCTCAAAAGTCTGGGCTTGGCAATCCTAACAGAGAACTGAAAGCAGCAGTCCCAAATCCATTCCTGAACCCTATTTTATAGGCCAGGGGAGGCAACGGGGTCCAAGCTGTGTTCCAACATTTGTTCTTTGGAAACAAACCTTATGACAATATTAGGCTTTATGGTAACTGTTTCAGCTCTTTGCCATTGCTGGTTTAGCAATCTGCTATGTTGATTTTGCCATTTTTAAGGGGATATAAATGGCAATAAAATAAGTAATGCTTCCCATGTAACACTGCAAAATGCCAAGGTCATTGAGGACAACGTTCTGAGGAAAGGCAGCTGTTTCTAATGGACCGTTACTCAATGTCAGATTTTGGCTAATCATGGCAGAATCCTTGGCTATTTTGTTCTGGCAGCCAATGCAGCTCTGCTGTGTGTGTGTGTGTGTGTGTGTGTGTGTGTGTGTGTGTACTGATTAGCATTAAGTTCAGTAAAGTGGGTGGGCAGGATGGGCAGAGAGGAAGTGGGGGGGAGTGATAGCTTCTGGCTCAAAAGCTGAGCAGGGCTGACCATTCCCAATAAAGTTCACAGGCAGATTTTGTTTTCATTGGAAGGCAACTGTTGATCTCCATTAGAAAATACTACAGTGGTACTTCTGGATGCAAACAGGATCTGTTCCGGAGCCCCGTTCACATCCTGAAGTGAAAGCAACCCGTGTCTGTGTGTGCGCAGGTCGCGATTCGCCACTTCCGCGCATGCGCGTGACGTCATTTTGAGTGTCTGTGCATGAGTGAGCGGCGAAACCCAGAAGTAACACGCTCCGTTATTTCCGGGTCGCTGCGGAGCGTAACCTGAAAACGCTCAACCTGAAGCTACTTCAACCCGAGGCATGACTGTACTTCCATTAATCCTGTATTGCTCCAATTGAAAAGAAACAAAGTGTAGGAAGAAAACTGCCCCATCCATACAACCTGATCAAAATGGCTTGATAGACCAGGCATAGGCCAACTCACCCCTCCAGATGTTTTGGGACTACAATTCCGATCATCACTGACCACTGGTCCTGTTAGCTAGTCCCAAAACATCTGGAGGGCCGAGTTTGCCTATGCCTGTGATAGACAATGCTTTAATGTCAGAGCAACCATTCATGGCTACCTCCCACTGAGCTACAGTCATTATCCAAGGGTCTAGAACAGGCCTGAAATTTCACTGAGCCCTTGTAGGCACCCAAGCTCAACATGTCTGACAGCACTCCACAGAAATGGGTCACTTCAAACAGATTTTAAAAATCTGTTTTAGAGGCCACACACATGGGACAGCATCCTAGCAACCCTCTGGAGATGCTAGCGCACACCTTATCATAAGTAATTCAGTAGGGAGCAGTGTTTTTGCCTACCGATTTTCACAGCAGAGGCCACCAAATACGCAGTGCAGCCCCATTATGGCTCCACATTGCAAAAGATCCCCACTTTTCAAGTCTGGTGGCCCTCCAGTACAGTGTTGTTGTTTTAACCAGGCTCTTCAGTGCATTGAAGGTTTTGCCATGTGCACGAGAGGCCCATCAATGCAGTACTTTCTTGAAGGTGCCTAGAGCAAAATGTGGAAGCCACTCTGACTACCACAATTCATAATGCGTCGGGTGGGGAGGTACAATACAGGAGGCCACTGGCCCACGTGGTTCAGCAATGTTAACACTGAGTGGCAGCAGTTCTCCAGGGGCTCAGACAAAGATATTTCCCAGAGCTACCTACAGATGCCAGGGATTGAACCAGAGACTCCTTGCATGAAAAGTAGGTGCCCTACTACGAAAACAATGGGACAGTATGGTCAGCTCAGGGCCATCTGTGGTGCTGCAGTTCCTTCTTTTCTCTGTGCATCCCGCTTACTGCTTCCAAGAAACTTGAGGCTTTCTTAGATGCTTTAGAGTTTCTTCTCAACCACCACTATTATCAGTGTCATGGGATGGTCTGCTGCAGCCCTGTGCATAACCCTGTGTAAACAGGCCTGTTTGCACCAGTGACTGCTATCTGAATGTTCCTGGAGGCAGCCTACCCCACACCCATTCCTCCAATCTGTTCAAATGAAGGGAATTGTATTGTATATTGTAAACACCCGAGCAAGAGAACAGATCTCATATACACACAACAAAGAGAGAGACATTAAACAGCAGCCAAGAAGTATACAAAACAAAAGGCTTCCTCTCATATTTTTGACCTAAATGAGGCTCCATACGCAAGGAGCAGCATGGGTTATATGTCCGTGCATCAGAGAAATACCAATTTGTCTATCTTGCGGCGACGGCAGCTTCACACAGTGGAATCAAGGAGACTCCATTTTAATTCCCCATAATGTTCCCAATGTACTGTAGCTTCATGGCATTCTGGGAAATTAAAATGGCAGCCCATTTCCCCTAAAAAGGGGGAAATTCTAGCAAATGAACATGGTGATTCCCAGATCCAGGACGGGCCTCAGTGGTGGGTTTTGTCAGGTTGCTAGGGCAAACCACGCCCACATTTCCCAAAGAAAACTGCTGATTCTGCCCCCACACCCATACCAGAAAGGGACTCTAGCATGGAGGGTAGCAGGGCTTTAATCTTTTGCCTCTCATTATGGTCCTGGCCTAGCATTCATGAAAAAATGGCGTTCAGTGGCAGCTGTGATTGCCACTGCTGCCAGGAACATACTTCCTAGACTCTGCTGAGATTCAGTTAGAGATGTACTGCACTCATTCATACACATGGAGTCAAAGTGCTTGTTCACATTTTCAAATATTTTATATACACAAAGAGCTGGAACCCATGCTCCAGGCTGATTGCTCAGAGAGATGTTAAGCTGCCAAGATGGCAGAACTTATGATGGCCAAGAAGGTGAAAGTAATATTTTTAGAGCACCAAGGCCTCTGTGCTCTCAGTCCAAATAGGTATGTTTCTTCTCCAGGGTGGAACTCTGGGAGGAAACATGGAAAACACACACACACACACACACACACACACACACACACACCAGGTCTGCCAGCTTGAATAAGAACTTGGCTATGCACAGTACAAGTCCACTCTCACAAAAAATCTCTACCCAGCCCTCCATCCTTGGATTAGCTTTGCGCTTTGAGAAAGTTAATAAGGGGTGAATTAATGGCTAAAAGCATGAAGTTTGGACAATTATTTTTTCAATGCAAAAGGTGTAAACCTGCTGACAGCACAAGGAAGGGGCTAGATTGGTTGCTGAGACAGCATTCAGTCCACTGGTACAGTGGCAAGACCAGGTTCACTGGGATGCACTGTGTGAGATACTGGTATCTTTATCTGATTATGGTTAGTATTAATGTATGAATAACCTTTCACATAAGTCTCAAAAGTGGGGATAAAACATTGCCCTGCAGAATCCCATAGCATAACTGTCAGGGGGCTAACAAGCACTTTCCCAACGCTCAGTCCCATAGGTAAAATCAGAACACAACCTGTTCTTAATATATTCCCTCTTCTCTTGTATCCTTTGGGGCAATACTGCCTCCAGTACGCATGCTTACTTACCGTATTTTTCGCCCTATAGGACGCACTTTTTCCCCTCCAAAAATGAAGGGGAAATATATGTGTGTCCTATGGGGCGAATGCAGGCTTTCGCTAAAGCCTGGAGAGTGAGAGGGGTCGGTGTGCACCGACCCCTCTCGCTCTCCAGGCTTCGCGCAGCTCTCCGCAAGCCACGGGAGCCCAGCTCCCGGCTCCCGTGGCTTGCGGAGAGTTGCCTGCATGCTGAAGCCTGGGCGCACTTAGCTCAGTGCATCCAGGCTTCGCGCAGCTCTCAGCAAGCAGTGGGAGCCGGCGCTGGGCTCCCACGGCTTGCAGAGAGCTGCCTGTTCTGGGGGCTGGGGTTGGGGGAAGCTCGGGCTTCCCCCGCCCCAGCCCCGCGCCTGGGGGAAAAATAATTCCCCCCCTTTATTTCCCCCCAAAAAAACTAGGTGCGCCTTATGGGACGGTGCATCCTATAGGGCAAAAAATACGGTATGTGCTTGTCAACAGGGCCGGCCTGCCCATGAGGTATGCTGAGGCAGCTGCTTCAGGTGGCCAAAGTTCATGAATAAACGTAGTTAAATGGCCATTCTCCTGCATTGCTGTTGTGGCAACAGCCTCTAATGTCTAGGCATCAACACTTGCAGCAAACATCAGCTCATACTCATTTCGTTTTCTTGGCTTTATGGGTTGCAGACAGATATGTACAAATGTCTGCCTGAATAGCATTTCCTTCCAGACTCACTCAACTTGGACATTTTTGCCTACAGACAATATTCAACTAAATCAAAGTGCTAGTGCACGGATTAGCTCAAGCGCAATGGGACTTTCCCCTCGTCTCACCCCACATGCACACTATGCTATCCATGAATCTCCTCTTGAGGTTAAGGGAGCCCCCAGAACAGATAAAGGGGGGCATGGGAGGAGGAGAGGGGGGTGACATTCTGTTGTGCAAGGAGAAATCCTTGCACTCATAGAACATTCACCTTAGGTCAAAACAAACCCAAGGAGGTTGAGACAGCCAGCAGATCAGGATGGACTAGCACTTTGCTCAGAGTTATTTCACTCCCACTAATTCACTAAAAGCACACCACAAAGTTTGATGCTTTAAAATTTACTGCAGATTTTGCTGGAAGCATCAACCTGCTTGTTACCAGGAAATTTAGTCCATTTTGTCACTTACACATATGCAGAAAAATCTAACCCATTCCAGCATTTGTGCAAGAAATGGGGAAGCTTTAGCTGCCATGAACAGGCACATCAAAATTCAGAGAGGATGATAAACTATCTTGTTTCCAGTTTATTCGATATACCCAGGCAAAGGCATAAGGGAGCTAATATATAATTATTACTAACATCCCATTTCATCCAGAGCTGTTTTATTATTCTGATGGAGAAGACAATTAATTTGCAGTCTCACAGAAGGAGAGAACATAAAGTTTATGCCTGGTGTGTAAGTCCCTTGACTATAACTTCATATCATTTTTGTTTGTCAAACTCAATCTGTTAATTTTTGCTTTCTCTTCATTTCTAATTTTTCCAACCTTAAGTTCAGTTCTTTACATTACCACATAAGTGGAATATACACTTTTTAAATATTGCCTACTGTATACATTTTTTGCAAGCAATTTCCCCTAATATTATCTAGTGGAAAAGAACAACACAATCAGGATCAGAAGGGAGAGCGTGGCAAAGAAAAATGACACCTCTGGAACAGATAAGGTATAAAGATGTTGCAGGGATTGAGTCCTAATACGATTTCTCTGCCGTCTGGGGATTAGCAATCTGTGGCCCACCACATGTTGCTGGACTCAAGCTCCTAGCACCCTCAGCCAGAATGGCCAATTGTCAGGGATGGTGACCACATCTGGAGGACCACAGGTTGTTAATCTCCACTTTAGTTATTTCAATGCCACTGACTACGAACGTTTCCACGGGTGATGCCTAAACTCATTTCTGAATAGAAAAAGCATAGTTCTCCAATCAATTTAGAAGCAGCAACTCTTTTACATTCTATCCTTTACTAGCAATATTCACAAGTGACATTCCAGATGAAAAGGCATTCTTAGCATAATTTAAGAAAACACATTGAGAAGGAAATGGAAAGTCAGCCCTAAGCCTCTTCACACTGCATGTTTCTCCTCAAGGAAGGCTCCCCATCTCCACAGAAATTGTAAAGGGGCAGATTCCAATTTGCACTAATTTCACTTTTAAATGATGCTAAAAATGAAGATTTGCTCAGGACACTATGTAATGTCAGTGCACAGCCTTTTAGCACGTGATGATTAAACCCCCTCGAGAAATGCTTGCTAATCATTTACATTACTAATGTATACTTAGCTTACAAGAGAAGAAAAATAAAAATAAAATTGAGCCTGGTGGAATGGCTCACACAGCATTTAACACAGCTAATGCCTTTCTAAGATGCACTTAAGGCATTTTTTTTAAAATAAAAAAAATGTTTTTAGACATATACCAGAAACCCCAAAGCTGCTGCTTCCAAACATATTTCTATTAAAACACTAAAGTGCTGTCTGCCCTGCAGTTTTCTGAATACTTTAGGCAGTGATGTGCCTCAGATGATCTGCCTGCTACATTTCTGTCTATTTAATGAGTCCATTTCCCTAAACACAAAATTAAATACATGGCTCACAAAACTTGGGGGCACCCCAGAACAAATGCTACATAAAGGAAGAGACCCATTAGGCACATTTATGTGCATTCATTGTCTGCATTTGCCAAACTTCTCTTGTGGTGTATTCATTTTAAGTTGCTGGTTAATAGCATTTTTCCAAGATAACACAATTGTTGCAAGTCTTAAGAAGGGTGGTTTTTCTGGTGGTTTTTTTAAGGAATGAGGCTGCTTCTGTGATGAACACAACTACACAGATGTCACCTTCTCATAATTGAACTGTGGCATAAAAACTCACTATTGATGAGGTATCTCAGTTGTATCAAAATTAATGCATTCATTCATGTAGACCCCGGAATTTGGTGAAGCTCCTCAAAATCCCAGAACTACTTTAGGAAAAGAGTTATGACACTACCAAGGATACTCCCTCCTTTTGCAGAAAAATGGCCCACCATTTAACTAACACTTTTCCTTTCCTTATTAACTCATTTTTTAAAAGGCTCTTTAAAAGCTATGTGCTCTACTTCTACAGTGCTGAGGAGCACATTTCCCTTGGTGACTTAATGATATTTTTTCTAAGTAGTATATACACTGTCTAAATCATTATCATCATCACAACATGCCAGTCACAGTTCCCAAAATGCAAGTTTGCTTGTTAGCTCTGTTCTTTTTTGGCATAAAATTATTGTTTGGGAGAAGCTATAAAGCAGTAAGGACTAGATTTCTCAGAGCAAATAACTACTTTCTGGAATTCAAGTCATATTAGACAAACATTGATAACAAGCCATAAGAATGAACACTCATAATAGTATGTCTATGTAATATATTAAACTGCGTGGCTGGATTCTTAACTTCACATTTTATAGCAACATAAGGAAATGTTAGGCTGTTTACTTCAAATGCTATCACCCTTACAAGCCTTGCTCATGTACTATAGCACGGTGTATCTCAATGATAAATGTGTGAGATTTTAATGTTATAAAGCCATTTGCTTATTTTCTTTTTTTGCTGAAATGCTGGCTGCACATGCTGTTTAAATGAAGCCAGTGGTCAGCTATATTATTTTCTTTCAGTCTGTTCAATTTTGTGGATAATAGGGGAAAAAGAGAAGGCGAGTGTCTCCATAACCCCCCAATAAATAAAAATTACTTACCCTTTTTGCCATTGGAAAGTCACCACTGGCAGTCTTGATGGGATGCCCTAGCTGGAACTGCAGGTATTGAGAAGCAACCCTGCTTTCTCCATTCTCTCACCTCCAACATCCAGTGCAAACAAGACAGGACTTGCCACAGAATCTACTTTGCCTTTTCTTTGCTCACCCCAGTGCTATATTCTAGTGCTACCACTAGCCCACTCAGCCCAATCCACCCATTTACATAACACTGCATGTGGAAAGAGGCGCACATACCCAGGACACGGATTTGCATGACTGCTCCATGTAAACCAAAGAACATCCACAGTGGCTGGGAACAGTCCACGCACACCTGCATGCCGGCGTTTGCTCCATTGTGGCTCAAGTGCAGTTCACCTTCTGAATTCACCATGAATCCCAAAATGTCTCCACTCTGGAGAGGCACCAGCACCCTACAAACTGCCCAGAACTCTTTCCGGTCAACCAAAGACTCTGGATTATAAGGAAGGTCGCTGGGCCTCAGGGTGCTAGGATCGCAAGTGGTCACCCCGTAAGAGAGTGTCCCAGTACGTGAAGTGTTGGATTTATTAATCTTGACAAATATGGTCTCATTGATTCTAAGGGGCCTGCTGGTGAAAACCAAAGTTCTCTCTTCTCGAGCATGCTCCAGGCGAGCCACTGTCTGGTCATCCAGGATTTTAATATGGGCTCCCCTGAGCTGATGGAAACGGAGGTCACTTTCAAGCTGGGATGGGAGGAGATGGGAATGTTGAGAGTTGAGGGAATTCTGTGGAATGGGACACATGGCAGCCATGACATGGAAGTTCTCCTCCTGGAGGTTGAGGTCGCAAAGGCTCACAGACAGACGGGTGTCCTCAGTCTCCCTGCGTAGTGAAGGCCGCCGGATAGCCGTGAAGGATCTTGGACGGAGACAATCTGGAGCAATAAGTTCACTGTCTGAAAATCAGAACAAGAGAGGGAAGAGATCACCTGAGGATAATGTGAACGTCTAGTTTACATTATCAGTTCCTCTATGAGCAATGCAAGCTTTTGCTGTTACCAATGTGTTTCCCCTTCCACATGATAAAACAGTCAGATCAGTCCATTTTCCAGTGAAATCATCTCTGTAAATATTTCAAGTACCATTTCAGGCAGACTATCTCTGAGTCAGTATCAGATATTGAGGGTGGGGGGCAACACTTGGAAAAGTGAATCAGATGGTAAATAAGCAGGATCCATCAAGAAAACACTGGCAGATTGCTGGAGTGCCGTGAAAAGTTATGCTCTGTCGGCATCTAGAATACGTTTCATGGTAAAAATGAAAAGGACAGCTGAGCAGGTATTTGTCTTTAACGTTTTAGAAAGAGGAGGGTGAATCCACAGCTATGCTTGTCCAAACACATTCCCTTTCTTTCCAGCTGAGTGGGGAAAGTGGAGTTATGCCATATAAAAGGATAACTGATTCACACAAAGTGGTCTTGCAAATGCATATCCAAGATGAGAACAATGGCTCTAACTCCACTCAGAAGTTGTGATAAATGCCTAGTTTACTGGTGACTGTTTACAGTGTTGATGTACTCTTCAATTTACTGCTGTCCTTAGGCTGAAATCCTATACTACCTGGGAGTAAAGTCCATGGCACTCAATGCAACTTCTGGGGACATAGGGGTGGATCTAGACTTGATCTCACTTAAGAGTAGATCTACTGAAATCAATGAGGGAATTTAGTCATGACTTACTTAATTCCAACTGATTTTAATGGGTCTACTCTAAGCAGGACTAAGTTGCAGTCCAACACAGTTTTTTAAATAGTATTTTACTGTATTTTTATTATAGTTTTATGTTTTTGTTATCAGTTCCATTTAGGTGCCACTGTGGCAGAGAACACAACTCATTAATTTATAAAAGAAATGAATAAACATTTCAAATTCATTCATTCAGCAAAACTGAGTTAAGATTAGTACAACTGAGAGTAATGGCGTGGGACTCAGTTGTGGCTAATATAAATCTCACTGACTCCAATAAGACAGTCATGATGAACGTCACATGTTATGTGCTCTGTGTTTCCCCCCTCAATATACTTTAGACTGTATTTGTTCTACAGTTTAGTACAGAGGATAGTGAGGTTGGATCAGTATTTTATCTGGGTTTCAGGTAAAGTTTCTCATGCATTTTATCTACTTTTTATTTTTATTTTATCTTGTCATATTTTCAAAAGTAGTAGAAAGCAGACAGCAAATCAGGAAAAACTAAATCATCACCATCACCCCATATTAGCACAGTAAAAACAACAAAAAGCACTACACACAGAATGCAATGAAGAACCTTAAAAACTTTTTTTAAAAAAAGAAAATCATGGAAATATTTTTTGAACAGACCTTTTAAAATAACTCAGTTTTTTACTAGCTTCCTAAAACAATCAAAAGATAGAGCCTGGCAAATATTATATAGCCAATGTGATGCTCTCCTGAAGTTGTTGGATACCTTCCACCAGCCAATGGCCAGGGATGATGCAAAGTGCTGTCCAATAACATACAGAGGGACCATTTCAGCCACAAGCAGAATTGCAATTGACATTCCACACCTTCAGGAGTACCAATCTGCTAGGTTCTATGTACATTGGTGGGTGTGGCAGTTACTGTGGGCGGGGCCATTTGAAGCTTTACCACAACCTTTACAATGGCCAACTCTACAATTCTATGATTCTGTGACATCATTTATGACCCCTGCTTATTTGTGCAAGTAATATTTTCATTAGCGAAACCTCTTTTCTAGCTGTATGTTTTAATGAAGGGCAGGCCTGACACTATTAACACCATCGTGCTATGATGTCAGTTGATTTGTGGGCTGCTCACTGATAGCGCTTCCAGTCAGCAAGACACCTCACCAGGGTTGTTGTCTTGCCAGCTTTCTCAGTGAAGTACTTCCCTTAGGACCATAAAAGTAAGTCTCAAGTGAGTGCTGACAGGCAAGGCATCTGTCTTTGATTTGGTTTATAAAAAACATTTCAGCTACAGGGCTTGTTCACGCTTATGGTTTACTCCTAAGGCTAAGTAATTAGTCTGTTGCTCACTATAAGCAGAAGTATGAATGCAGCCATTCAAGGACAGCTGTCACAATCCCTTAGCAATTCCCCACCACTGCCACCCCGGTATAAAGTTTGGATTAACCTGCCTTATCCAACTCACTGAAGTTGTCTGAAGCCTAAATTAGACATCATTCTAATTGAACAGTTAGCAATCACATTCGGGTGTTGTTGTTGTTTTAAAAAACCCCAATACCAAGTCCATTTTCATCCATAATGGCAGTGCCCAGTGAGGGTCAATTTAACCCCTTCCTCCCCATCAGCCAAACTACACACACTTACGCTCTGCAATGAGCCTTAGGAGAAAGAAAAACCTGCACTGGGCCTAATCACTCAGAGACCTGGTTTCCACAAGTAGCAGCATGGAGTATTGTTCTACTTCAAGTGGTGTGTGTGTGTGTGTGTGTGTGTGTGTGTGTGTACGCGCGCGCACTACTTTTGAAAGATACTTTTTAAAACTCTCTTTATAAAGAAAATGGTAAATTATCAGGAACTGGGCTAGGCTGGGCTGATTTTTATCCTCATTGCACTAGCTGTATAACGGCAGGGATTTTAAACACGGGGAAACATTTAAAAGTTGTAGCCCTCACCCGTAACCTGAAGTTTAGAAACTTGGGTAAAGACTCTGTAAGTAAAAGTTTAGAAATGCATTAAATTAAAACAGCCCATTCTGTCAGCTCAGTATTCTACAATCTCATTCCCATTTTATGAGGTAAGAAAGAGGTGATAGAAATCTTAAGAGAGTAGGATACTTTCTCCCACTTAATATTGCGATCACCTAGAAAAAGCATACTGTTGTCTACCCCACATCACATTCAGACAGTATTTGAGTTCTGAAGCACCATGCATACAGGTTGCTAGAAGAAAGGACACCACTTCTCTGGTGCAAAATCCAATGCTAATGTAAAAATCACTGGAGCCACTGGACAGGGCAAGGGAGAGTTAAATCTCCCTTCTCCATGCACTGCAATCCCCATGAAAATTACAACTTCCCCCCAACACACTTTTCTTAACAACAACAACACCACATGGGGTTGCTAACCATGCAATTATTCTAACACCCTGCATGACCCTCTGACTGTGCTTGCAGTGCTCTGTATGCAAGGTGAGAATGGCAGGGCTACTGAGACAGTGGGACCTTTGCAGAAATGGAGCCATGACTGTGCCACTCTCTAAAACATTGTCCCTGTCTGGAACTAGTCCAGTTAACAAGAATGTATGGAGGAGCAAAGCAATCTTCTGCACTGAGATTATTAAAACAATGCCTCGGTAATGTAGATAAGACATTAAAGCAGAACAAGAAAAAGCAGATGATGCAGGCAAATGTAACACCATAATGTAGAAAGCCATGATTACTAGAAAGAAGCAAGGCAGAACTAACAGATTCAACAGCATTATTGGCACTTTGTGTCAGATCTGGTATAATGAGAACTACGTATACAATTATTATAAAATAACCAGATTGACTGTGTAAAGGGCAACTGCAAATATATCGATACTCAAGCATGGAGGCATCTAAAGTACAGAACCTATCAGCTGATTGGGTGACTGTACTTTCTATAATAAATAACTGTAGAATACTTTCCATTTCATAACAGATACACCAGTTGCCAAAATGTTTGTGAGCACTTCTGATTATTTTTAATGGCACCAGGAAGGATTCAAACTGCTACAGTACTTCAAAGACGCAAGTTTTCCATGCCAATGTTCTAACTCAGGAGTCTTATTCTGCATCCAATGTCAACCCAAAGGGCATGTTCAGAATTTTCATGCTTCCTTCATGCCATTTGGCCAATTTGGCTGCATTTCAGGAACAAATAAATGAGTTTGCACATGTGCTTAAATGCTTTTCTGCAGATACCATCTGAGACTCTCAAAAGCATTCACTAGGAAGCACAAGAGAGATGGTCGGATGATTAACATTCATGGACATGAGCCAAGTGGCCCAGAATGTCTTCCTTGCAACAGGAGCAATTTAAGTGATACCAGTTTTTGCCCGAATAAGTGCTCATTTCCCAGGCAAACCTACGGCAAACGCACAAGTCAAAATTCGGAAACTATATTAAGATATGCACTTTTTGCATATGTGTACAAATTATATTACAGGAAAGTAAAAAAGAAAATGCTGAAGACCTAAGATGAATCATTTGCTAGTCTTATCTATTAATGTCAATTTAAATGTTCTTTGCATCAGAAACAGCTGCAAAGCAAATAGCTGAAACAGCAGCTCTAATCTGTAACTCTAGCTCCAAGGGCTGGTTGAAAGAAGAAGGGAACCAATGAAGGGCATCTATAGCTATCCATGCCAAAGGATGCGTCTGAAAAGCTCAACTATTTGGTGAATTTGCATTGTATGTTGGGCTGATGAGTGCTTGAGAGAGAATCTTGGCAGGCCCAGCTGGTAACTTTTGTTCATCAGCGATACACATAAAATTATGTATGTATGTATGTATGTATGTATGTATGTATGTATGTATACTTTTAATACAGGAACTGCACTTGAAGCATGCTCATGTTGTTACAGATTGATTGTACACTCAGAAGCCTCTGCATGAATGCTTGCTGGACAAGTTCATTTAAGTTTGCAAATTTCTTGCCCCCTAAACAGCCTATTTAGTCATCTTTCCTTCATGTTCAGATTGAATAACCTCACAGAAGTATTAAGAGGAAGGATGAAAATATGAGTTAGATTCATATTAAATTCAACTTAATATAGGTGATTTCTTATGTTTGCCTTTTCTACCTTGTTCTCAGCCAAATGTTTCCACTTAGCTGTGTTTTCTAATCAGTATTTGCCAACATAATTAGTTATTTGTTCATCTGTATTTTACCTGATTGATTCCTGAAAAAAATTACAAAAGGGAAGGAAACTGGGTTAAGCTTGTATTTTTAATATTTCTTGCTAATATGAACATATAGTGAAAATATTTTGATTAATGCTTGATTCCTATTTAATATTCATATTTAATGTCCACATGATACCTGCCAGGGCTGTCACAAGTTCTCATTCTTTGTGGATAATCTCACACATTTTGGTTAACACAGACTGGGGTGTGAGAACATATAGTGGTACCTCGGGTTACATACGCTTCAGGTTACATACGCTTCAGGTTACACACTCCACTAACATAGAAATAGTGCTTCAAGTTAAGAATTTTGCTTCAGGGTGAGAACAGAAATCATACAGCGGCAGCGCAGCAGCAGCAGGAGGCCCCATTAGCTAAAGTGGTGTTTCAGGTTAAGAACAGTTTCAGGTTAAATACGGACCTCCAGAACGAATTAAGTACTTAACCCAAGGTACCACTGTATCTATAAAAAGCAACCTGTAACATTATAAAGCTGTTTTCACCATGGTAATAATAATAATAATAATAATAATAATAATAATAATAATAATAATAATAATTTTTTATTTATATCCCGCCCCCACCCCCCAGCCGAAGCCGGGCTCAGGGCAGCTAACAACAATAAAACAGTGCAAAAGTACAGCACAAACAACACTCTAAAATCATTCATTATGAAATTAATTCAAATCAAGCCATTGGCAACCATTGGGCCAGAGCTCCGCGAAGATTGCCGAGGGAGGGAGTCAGGCTGTGTCCTGGGCCAAAGGCCCGGTGGAACAGCTCTGTCTTGCAGGCCCTGCAGAAAGATGTACAGTAAATATGGGCATGCAGCTGCAGTTCAGGTAGCCAGTGGATCTAAATGATTAAGTTCCTGCCCACTTGTCAAATAAAATAGTGTACTACTAAAACAAAACAAAACAAAACAAAAAACAAAACACAGAAATATGCATTTATTTATTGGAATCTTTTGGGGTTGAGTAGATCACTCTTTAGGATCTTTAGGGTCTATGCCTACTTCCTTGCTACTCCCAGTGCCAAATATAATCTTTGTGTAGCTAGCTAAAAGGCACCTGGCCATTTCAAACCTCTAGCATAAATATACAAAGGCTGAAGAAGTGCAGGAAACCAAGAGGCAAATTGCTGTGATTATGTATTTTCTTATGTTTGTAACCTTTCAAGATGGGACTTGAGTAGAAGAAATGTGGATTTCATCTACATCCATCCAGGCACTAACCAGACCCAGATCAGCTTAGCTTCAGCAAAATGGTGGCCTGCTGTGCCATGAGACCATATCCGAGGCGACATATAGTTGAAGAAACTGTACTTCCAACCCCCATGCTCAAGATGAAAACATTTTGTAGCACTTTTCCAGTTTTTATCTTAAAAATGATGGAATGTATTCAAAACAGATGAAGATGCTTGATCTCATGTGTAGATCTAGTGATTAGAAAGAGCCACATGTGATCCAGGGATCTCGCTTCTCACCTGCTTGTAAATCCTATGCCCCATCTTCTTATTCTCTTAACAAATATCAAATTCCACCTCAGGAGCTATGACTGATATAACTGGATGGACCACTCTTGCCTAATTGCTCATTTTGTGATATTTGTATTTCATTAAAAAAAAGACAATGAACAGATATTTAAGTTTGTAAAAGTTTCTGCAAAGTTAGTTATATCAACATCTAGCATTATGCCTCCACCTTGTCACATGTAGAAAGGACATAAGCAAACTTGAACTCCACTCAACTTAATCTACATTCCTTTATTAGATTTAATTTTTTCCAGATCAGTGAGCTTATTCCATAAACAATACCGCATAGCCACTACCAGAAATATACAGGTAAAAAAGCAAGAAGAAAAAGCACGTCACGTATTCACCGAACAACAGTACTTTGGAGGTGGGAATTTTTTTGGACTGCCACACCACTGCAATGCCTTTCTGGCAATCAAACCATGGGAAATCTCCAAAGTTGTAAAGCACAAATGAAATCAAGTGTGCACATTCCCAACTTTTGAATTGTTCAAAAGGAAGTGATCCATGTAGGAACCAGCCTTTTGATTGTCTTGTTTTTCAACTGAAGAACGTTTTAAATCTCGTTCGTAGCAGTTTTACATGAGCGTCAGGTTTCCTGGGCACCAGCAGAGTAAGCATCTACGCTAATAGCTATTTGGATGGATGGATAGTTTAATGCCGAAAGCAGGTTGCTATGGAGAGTGTGACACAGGAATCTGAGATGACTCAAGTGCACTGGTGCACAAATTGACACAGCCTATAGCTTCTGTTGATATTTGCTGTTTGCTTCCCTCATCCCAGTACGATGGAAACAGATCAAAGGCCAGAGTATTTGAAGTATGCTATTCATCCTCCCCCACTCCCCATTTTCCTCCAGAGGCTCCAGCACTATGTACAAAATTATATTAAACATCATGCACGTAGAAATCCTTTAAGTGGTGTCAATTATTCTGTGCTGATTTCCATGTGCTCCAGCAACCCAAATGCGATCCCAAATCTTTCTTCAGCAGCCAACCCTTACTTTTTATTAAGTACTGTTGGTATCTGCTTTTGATGTGAAATAGAATGCTGATTCCCACTCCCATGTTAATTGTCACCATGAAGAATATGACCCGATACATAACCACTGAACACCATACGAAAGTAACTAAAGCATTACTGCTAGCTATCTACCCATTCACCCACGTAGAAGGGCATTTGCCTCTCAACAAGGAGGAGACCAGAGCAGTATTAGGTGTGACAAATAGGAAACAGGAAAGTCAGAAGCCCAGGATAGAAACAGCATGGTAGTTCTACTACACTTGGACATACTGCTCTCTTAAGTGCCAAATAAGAGCAGAATCAGTGGTCTAGTGGTAAATTCTGGAGCACAGGAGTTCATCATACCTCCAAGACAGTCCATAAAATGAAAATGAAGTGAGTTATGTTGATCCACTATTACACACTACTCAAAGAGCAGTGGTACAATGCATAAAATCCACTTTATGATTATCAGTATGACTACAATCCCATGGACAGTTTCCTAGGAGTAAGCTGATACAAGTTCCCTCAGGAAACATTTTTCATTAAGCCAATAAAATGGCTGAAATACCATTTGTTTTCTTTCTCATGTTCTAGAAGAATCATGTTCTTAAGAATAGCATAAACATTATGCCATCATTCCTTGATTTCTAAAAATGTTATATTTATATTATGCAAAGAAATTATTTACAGAATTCATAAGCATCCTCCGTGTGAAGTCCATCTGGCAGCCAGGAGAGGGTCTTGGAACTTGTTAATTTGTTTACACTGTAAACCACTTCATAATAAGTAAGAACGTTCTTAATGTTCATGTGCAAGAATAAGGTATGTGAGCATTGCACTATAGTTAGGGCTAACCCTTCAAATCCAGTTTCTAAAAATGTAAAAGGAAAGGGGATCATTTCATTCTTCCCTTTCTTGATACCAAACTGGTGTCTTTATGAAAAATTATTAACATGCACTCAATTTAAATTATTACTTTTTGAGTGCCATCTGTCAGAAAAAGTTAATGACATAAGAAGGACATAAAATGATCATGATTTCAATACTTCAGTCTACTGTTAGTCCTATCTACTATTAAGGAGCTCATTCTCTGAATACCAATATAGACACAATAACACCACACACACAACGTTTCCTGAACTCCTACCCACTCAAACCTCTCTTGTACCTGCGATACATTGATGATATTTTTATCATCTGGACACATGGTCAACAGACCCTGGACACCTTTCACCAGAAATTTAATGATTTTCACCCCACAATCAACCTTACAATGAATCAATCTATGCAAGAAATACATTTTTTGGACACTACTATAAAAATACAGGATGGGCGCATAGACACCACCTTATACCGCAAACCAACTGACCAACAAACATATCTACATGCCTCTAGCTACCATCCCAAACATACCAAACAGTCCATTGTATATAGCCAGGCACTACGTTACAGCCGCATCTGTTCCAATTCTACAGACAGAGACTCTCACCTAAGAGATCTACAGCAAACCTTCTCAGAACTAAAATACCCAGCAGATGAAGTTAGACAACAGATCAACAGAGCCAGAATGATACCCAGAGAGAACTTGCTGCAAGACAGACCCAAAAAAGAAAATAACAGAACACCTCTAGTCATCACATACAGCTCCCAGGTTAAAACAGTACAACGCATCATCAGAGATCTACAACCTCTCCTGGACAATGACAGTTCCCTTTCTCAAGCTCTGGGAGGAAGACCTTTCATTGCCTACAGACAGCCACCCAATCTTAAACAACTCCTAACCCACAATAATACTACAACCAGACTTAACACAGACACTGGCACCAGAGCCTGCAATAAACCCAGATGCAAACTTTGCTGCCACATACACCCGGACAACACCATTACTGGCCCCAACAACATCACACATACCATCTCGGGACTATTTAATTGCTCATCGTCTAACATTGTGTATGCCATCAAATGCCAACAGTGTCCTTCAGCTCTCTATATTGGACAAACAGGCCAAACCTTACGCCAAAGAATAAACAGACATAAATCTGACATCAAGAATCACAAAACAGAGAAACCAGTAGGAGAACACTTCAATCTCCCAGGACATTCTATACAAGATCTCAAAGTAGCTGTTTTACTACAAAGGAATTTCAGAAATAGACTGGAAAGAGAAGCTGCTGAATTACAACTCATTACCAAACTTAAAACCATGGAAAGACCTGGGCTGAACAAAGACATTGGATTCTTATCTCACTATACATGACTAAACCATTTCTCACCTTTTCACCCCTTGCCTTTTCCTGTAAGACCTATTACAGTCGTTAAGAGTCGTCAACAGGCTCTCTCAGCTATCTGCCTATCTCCCATTCCCACCACCCTTCTGAGTAACACCCCTCCCCACCTTCTCACTATATAGAAGGATCTGGCAACTTCTGTTTCAGTGTATCTGAAGAAGTGTGCATGCACACGAAAGCTCATACCAAGAACTAACTTAGTTGGTCTTTAAGGTGCTACTGGAAGGAATTTTTTTTATTTTGACTATGACAGACCAACACGGCTACCTATCTTCTACTGGAACCACACACACACATGAGGTGCCAGCAAGCTTGGGAGGATATGCAAAATATGGGGTGGGAGGTAATGAAGAGTTTTTTTTTTAAGCACAATGATAACTCAGTGGCCACAGAATGCTGAGAACTATTGGTTGAGAAACAGAAAATGGGATTGGGGGAAGGGAAGGGAGTTTCCTGGCTGATTGGTTGGCTGTAACCCTGAACATGAGCACGCCACATGGTACCATTTTGTTGTGGTTCCTACTTGTGTTTCACTAGTCTCCTGAAAGCTCTTGGGGGGGGGAGGGAGACAGACAGGCATAATGAAACTGAATCTGCACATTCGTCTCCATCACTGTAACAGGACATGAGGCCAGTACCAACCAAAAGGTGAAGTTTTTTCCCCTCCTCCATGCAGTTGTGAACTCAAGCTGATGACGTATATCTGCAGAATAAAACCACAGGCTACCCAGTCCAGCACTCTGTTTCAAACAGTGTGCGATCAGAAGCAACCACCTTCTCCACAGCATATTGGACATTAGAGAACCACCTCTTCACCTGGGAACACCCACAACCGTTTTCATGACTGTTAATACTTTTTAAAAGTTGGTTTTCCCTCACCCCCAATCCTTACACTATTCTGACACAAAAACACATTTGAGTGAATTTTGGAAACCTTGTGGCTTTAATGGATTTTGTAACTATGTGTCAGAAGGGGTTAAAATTTACCAGGTAAAAGTTCTGAGCCAGCCAACTGGAACCACCATGACATTCCACTGACATGTCCCCTTAGGAACAATGTTTAAGAGTCACTGACTTGTGACATCTTTGCCTCCTTAAAACAGAAGCTGTTGCTGCATAAGTCAGAAACAGTTAGCAGTGACAATCACCACAGACATATTGGATCTCTTTCTCTTTAAATGCTCCCTCCCCCCACCCCAGAACTGAGTCCCATTAAAACCACTTTATTTGGGGAGGAGGGAGGGTGCAATATGCAAAGTGCTCCAGATACAAAGAGTATGAAATCTATACCCTCTCTCACAGTGAAAATAAAACTACGTATATTAGGCACCACTTTAGAATATTACTATTCCTCCCATATTAGTAGCAGTGTGCAATAATAACTACCTTGCCAAGTAATTCAATAGTCTTCCCCACCCCCCACGGGCTGTGGATTCAGGGCATCTTATGAGCTCTTGCACTGTTATACTCATAGTGTTGTTACTAGATTATCCATTATATAATTCACCAACAACATCCAGTAATAGGTTTAAAGCCTTTTGGAGAATTTGCAAATAACTTATAGCTGCTGTTATTTAGTATACCAAGGGTATGAGCATCAAAAGCTGAAGACAGTCTTTGACAGCCTCATCAACAGAAATTGATATTACAAATTCTGCACAGCAGAAACCTTAACCCTCAAAGTCATTTTGAGCAGCTTTTGAAAAATCTCATCCCTTCAAGGACTCTAGGAAGAATACTTATCCCAACTGCAGGATTAATGAGTCTCCATGTTGGGTAAAAGTAACATATGAAACAAGTACAATTTAAAAATCAGGAAGCTAAAATGTAACACTTATATCAGTGCCATCTGCACCCATGTAACTGAGCTCTTGTAGGTCAGGAGTCTACAGCAAGGAACCCATGATACTGCTTGACTACTTTGTAGTTGCACACATTGGTAGGATTCTGGACTATTTTCAGACAAGAACAGCAATGGGGTAAGAACATGCTACTGTCTTGAATAATTGTGATAACGTGCTTTTTCTACCACTAGGAACAATAAGCATGTATACCTGGGTATTAGGTAGTCAGGATTTCTGAGGGCAATCTTTGCTCTTTTAATTTTTTTAATGGTAGGAAGTAAGAATGCCAGCACTTCTGAGTTAACGCCAGGAAATTATGTGCTGCAGCAAAATCCTCAGGCCTCTGTCATGGCTTCTTGAGCCATATCTACTCATTCTGTCAAGAAACTGCACTGAGCAAGACAATGCACTGTTTGGCTGTAATGATGCTTTAATGTTGGGAAGTGAAGATATAGCTGCCAGGCCTGAAAGGGGGAAATGATAATTCTATGGTTGCATATGCCAACCTAGTAAGTCCAGAAGGAGAAACCAGCTGAAGTTACAAAACCCATTGAGATAGTGACAGACTAGCACAACTGCTGTGTGTCCTGCAATCTGGAAGTACATCAAAATAGATGATCAAATGGAAATCTGAGGATATGAAGAATTCATGAAAGGTAAAAATAAAACCTTGGCATATCAATGCCAAAGAGCAAAATGCAAAGGTTGCTATCTTCCATCTACACAATATTATGCATTCCTGAATACTGGAACTAAGCAGAAGATGAACAAAATACCCCTCACCTCTATGGTTGTGACTCTGCCAGTTTAAGAATCCATCATGTTAGACACCTAAGCATGACAATACTTCATGTCAGCTCTAATGAGAATCGTTATGTCATGCCACATGCAGTTTGTTGAATATGCACACCCATCAGCATGTCAGCTGCATTCTAGTTTTCTGTATATGGCAGGAAAACATTCACACATTCACACAGATTTCCAGGTCTGCTATGCTTTACAGAGCAAAGTCCAATTCATATATCCAGTCACCTGTAAGGAAGACAGGTGCTTGAAGCACATTAATTATTATTATTAAAATTTCTATACTGCCCTATACCCGCAGGTCTAAGGGCAATTGTCAGATGCTGGTGATGGTTGCTCGTGAGTAACCAGGCAGGACTCTGACCTGGCTTTTACAGGTTTTATTGTGCAAACTATTTACAGTGCAGATCCACAAAGTTCATGTCCGTCTCAGTCACTTGCAGAATCCGGGAGTGGCCCCTTCCGGTTTCTCCCCCAACGTAAGAACTCGGCACCCTGAGCCTCCTCCTCCCCTCCTTGTATTTCACCCCTCTACACAAGCAGGGCAACGGAAGGGGCGTGCGTCCCTCCTGGCTAACCTGGCTAGGTGAGGCGCTGGGGCTCTCAGCAGCATCCTCGAGCCCTTTCCTGTCAGCCTGGCTGGGTGAGGCGCTGGGGCTCTCCGCAGCATCCTCAAGCCCTTTCCTTGCTTGGCTGGCCCCTTCCCTCTCTTCTCCACTGGAGGTGTGGCTTATCCCACTGCTGGAAGAGGAACTGCTCCTCAGGAGTTTTGGATGCTCTCTGTATCCCAACGGCCCCCCTGCCTCCCTCCCTTGTTCCAATGGCAGTCCCCTGACAGCAATTTTATATATTATTATTATTATTATTATTATTATTATTATTATTATTATTATTATTATTATTGAAGAAATTCCCTGTGCAGTTTTGACAATGTTCACCATAACATCACAGCTCCCTCCACCACACCATCACCACCTATAAAAGGTGTTCTATGAAGGTATGATGACAACTGCAGAAATTGTATGAGCAGTTGCTTTAAATTTACATAAACACATCACTGCTTCCTATGAACAGCCTCCACACTGCAGCATTTCAAAAAGCCACTCATGAAAAGGGCTGCATGTGCAACTTTAGCTCTTCACTAACTAGAAGGAAAGTAGATGAGTCTATAGGATGGGTTGTTCAACTTATTTCCGTCTTTTTTAAAGCTAACTGTGCATTTCAGCCTATCAGTTTGGCTGGGTGCCATTTTGTCAACTAGCATTCCTCATTCCCTGCCTTTGTGCCATGATAACTTGCTCTCTTATCAACAAACTGGATTTTCCTTAGGACAGAGACGTGGATAACATCACACTGATAGTATTTCCAAAAGTTGTGGGGATGAGCCTTTCAGCCATTCAGTACATACCAAATAGCCCTTGGAGACAGATGATTTTAGTAAACAATGTAAAACAAAATGTTTTAGAATCATTTTGATTAAAAAAAAATAGATGCTATAGATTAGGGGTGCATATTCCAGACATATGAAAGTCATTATTCTGGTTAGTTTCTAAACAGAGTGAATTGCTCTTCTGTAGTTCCTTGACTGAGAAGAGGATAATGATTTAATGTTTTACATAAGCCTCGCTTTAAGTGACTATAATTCAGCACTCATAATGGACAAGAAAATGCATCAGGGACAGCTAAACACACAAGTCTGCACAAGCCACAGCCATTAAGATGTTTTATCATTTCAATGGGATGAAGATTTTTGCCACAGTCCAATTAACTTTCTGAGATATCACTGTTGAAGATCTGACAGCTTGTGAATCTGTTTATTCATTTTTTGCCAATGTCAGATAGAATCTTCCACTATTCATAATATATTATTTTTAAAATATCAGACCTGTTTACTCCAGGGTCTTGACATACCCTGTCAAGTTCAAATCATGTTAATGAATGAGCTTTGCAATAAACAAAGTATTTTACCATTATCATGTACCCAGACACAGTTTTAGGAGTGTAGATGAGTCAATTTGTAGTAGGCAGCAGCACAGAATACATGAGGCTTTTCCTACAATCCCTATGCAAGTATTGATTGGAGAGCCAAAGGAGGAGGAGGGTCACTCTCCGATACTCTTGCCCTATATTTCTCACTCCCCTCTGCCTAAAGGAACAATACCATCCAATATGTTCTTGGGTCCCATAGATGAGGACTGCAGAATTCTTGTGCTATTTCCTGTGTTATGGAGAGAATATTGGAATGTTTCACTAGACCCAATTCAAACATTCAGCCCATGTTAATATCCTTTTTACTAGAGAGCATGTGCCCAACACCATGTGAACAACATTGTGGCCGCTGCCAGATGACCCATTTATTGAGCATTTATCCTGCTTTCTTTGCAGGGAGTTTAGACAATGTTGCATCAAAACAAGTGCTGTCCCACAATTTCCAACACATTTCTCTGTCCCTTTCTTTACCTTCAGGTTTGTTGTACAAGACCTCCTAATCAACTATAATAGTGCAATCTACATTTGTCTGTATGTGATTGAATACCACCCAAAAAATAGCAGCAGTGAAAGTGCCCTGTACGGGAGCTAAGCTATCCGGAGCATACAGCTAGATTTGCATGTTCCTCTCCCCCTTCCAACAGGTGTAGGAGGAAGACATACATTGGGTGAATTGCACATATACTTGTCAACCTTGCACAGAGTGTCATTTGTGAGATGGCAGCAACATGTGCCCTTGCTGCCAAAGCCAGTTCCCAACAAGTGAAGGTCACTATTATGGGCTCAAATGCCTGAACCAGACCTGAGAGAAAGGAGATTTATTCATCTGCTAGATGAGATTGCTTAGTTATCTGCATGTTCAATTCCTGAACACTAAGACTTTAAGGATAATCTTGGTACATTGCTGAGTATTCAGCAGCAGGTCTTTTGAGAAATGCAACAATGAGGCTGGATTATTATAAAATGGTCTCGCATACAGCTCTCTCCTCAGCCAGACCACCCACAAGCGAAAGAGCAGAGATATTGTGCACAAAGGCCGATCATAGATACACAGAAAGGATATTAAATCTGCAGGCTATATAGCGATCCCCCTTCCTGAGAAAATAACATCCAGTAAATTTCTGACTCATGCTCATTTTGTTTCAAGGACTCCAACGGAGGTATCAATACATATCCTTTAAAAGTACGCAGAAAGGAAAGAAATCCAATTTTCATGGCTGCACCAAGATGAATTGATTCTGAGCATAAAACTGGAAAGGCTCTGAAACTACGGAAAGTAATGTTCTCCACGCAATGAATTTTCATTCCAAGATGTAGAATGAGAGCATTCTTCACCACTGGGATGCCCTTCCATCAAAAACACAAGACTGTCAAATTAGAAGTAACTTCCTGAAGAGTGGGGGGCAAGAGAGGATGTTCTCTCCTTGGATCTCTCTATGATTTTACTAAATAAAAGTGTTACACAAGGAAACAAAATCCACTATTAACAGAGTAACTCAAAGAGGCACGCACGCGCGCGCACACAGAGAGAGAGAGAGAGAGAGAGAGAGAGAGAGAGAGAGAAGTCATTCCCAGCTCTCAAACTGACTGAAATGCAGATGGCAGTAAGAAAGAAGAGCAAGGACAGGAATAGTGTCTTCCCCATACAACAACCTGAAATGAACATTAAAAATAAAGAAAATGTTAGTCTCCCATGAGGTGACAGGACATTCTCCAACAATTGCATTTCAAGAGCAGTTACTCCACCCCACCCCTGCCAAGCTGGATGGGGTACTCCTGGCCTACTTATGCTGCAGAATTTCATTTAGGATCCTCCACCAAGGCAAAGAAGGCAACTTAACAGGATTTGGAGGGTGCATGCACAAAGGTGTAGGTGGCCACTCTGCTTGTCTCCCTCACTAGTGCTATTTACCAAAAGGAATGACCACCACTCCAAAAAGGATGGATGTGCTCTGTCTGATAAGCTTCTATATAACTTGCAAAGTCACATTGTAATAATGGCCTTGGAAACTTTCTGCCCCACAGAACCCATTCTGATTAAAAGAAAAGTGTTCTGTATGCACTGGCAGCCTCCACAATTCTTGTGATGGCATAGTATCTATTTTGGATGAATATGGGTCAGTCCTACATTTTCATCTATGTTTTGGCAGTCGAGATAGTCAGCCGTGGTATTTTCTACTTTAGTCATATGTTGTACTCTTAGATACTAGGTGTCA
Source organism: Podarcis vaucheri (assembly GCF_965113315.1). Taxonomy (NCBI): domain Eukaryota; kingdom Metazoa; phylum Chordata; class Lepidosauria; order Squamata; family Lacertidae; genus Podarcis; species Podarcis vaucheri. The sequence continues at coordinate 47,096,291 of NC_138763.1, read as the reverse complement.
TTCTGCCTGGAATCTACTTCATGATGCTTATCATTTCCTTGTGAGCAGCTTACAACACTACCACTCCTCATCAATAGATGAAAACCTTTACTTTGGCGTTACTTGTGAACACCCTAACATACTTTTGTAGAAGTCTGTTTTTCAAATGCAGGAATGCCAGCTGATAATTCTGCTTTGCTTCAATGATGACCACTAATTCTAAGCTGTTAGGCTCTAGGTTGTGGGCTTCCTAGCTAGGTAAGAACTTGGAAGCTCTAGCAGTGGAATGCCCAACTGAAACCAGTCCTCTTCATTCCACTACTAAATGGAGTCTCTAAGTTGGTGGCTCATTTGCCCAGAACTTAACTGAGCTTTACCTTAGTTTGGAGCAACAACCAAAACCTTTGATGTGGAAGGGACTCAGCTGCTACCTAGTTTACTGTCAAGCAGGAATACATCTTTTCTAGGACCCATCCCACACTTATAGCTGTTCTAGGAACCCTAGGGCTACAGATCTGATCCACACTCATCATGCCCCTGACACAACAATCTAGTTCCTGGTGTCCATGAATCTGCACAAATTTCAGTCATAATGCCTAGGTTCCTTTTCTCAAGACCCTTCAGACTTCGGGCCAATTCTTTGTTTACACACTTATGGTCAGGCTGAGAAGTGAGTTAACCTAGGATACAAACAGGATTCAAATTTTCATAGTCTATGGACTATGAAAGGTGAAATGGGCTCTTGCCCTTTGTTGAGTAGCCTGTGAAGGCAGTTCAGAGATTTTTGGAATTGTGGAACAAACAGGGAGAGACTTTTTGCTAGGGCTGTAATGAAGAACTGGGCCCACCATGAAATTAGAAGCCTAGGCACATCCTGCCAAGGTCAGGATCACTCTGTAAGTTGGAAGCCCCTCCTTCCCAGGAAGTGACTTATAAGTTGTCTCTGCATCCTGTTAACAAGGAAGAAGCATCCCAGTAGTGAAAAATGCCTCCCAACTACCTCCTTCACACCCACTCACACCCACAGATATATAGATACAGATATATAGGCCAATTGGAGAGAGTGTTTTCAGGAAAGCTGCAACTGTGACAGAGAAGATTTTAAAAGATTAAAATATTATTTTCAAAAGAACTAAATGTATGCTTTGGTCCAAAGGCATTTAATGGAATGTAGAGGTACAGGAACTGTTTGGACTATAGCCTGCCAGTTGTTTATAGTAGAGTGATTAAGAACACCATTGCTACTGAAGCTGCCATGATCATCCTATGCTTAGAGCCCCTGGAGATAAACATGGCAAGTTACGCCTCTCACTGCACTTTTAAACATATCGCTGCAACAATACCCAGATGGGAAAAGCTGCACCAAATTCCTAGGCAGGCAAAGCTGGGTCAAATCCACTCCAGCCAGCTTGCCCACCAGATATGGTCTTATTGCATACAGACTTCATGTTAAATACGGTAACAGTGCCGCCAGACTGGGAAACATTCCAACGGAGCTACCAAATATCAGATAGATGGAGAGATAGAAGGGGGTACAGCATGCATGCAGTGTCCCTACTCCATTGATGTCTCATCCGCCTCCAATGCTATAATTCCTCCTGCTTGTTACCACTGATATTGAGGCACATCTAGTGATCTCTCCTCTGCTGTAATCACCCAGGCAAACACTGGACCGATATTCCACTCACCCAGGCACTCTCAGCACCACTATGCACCCACCATTCATACATACATCTGCTATCATATATATTATGCATCCACTTTAACCAATTACCAGTTTATATTCATCTGACAGATACAGTGGTACCTCAGGTTACAGACGCTTCGGATTACAGACTCCGCTAACCCAGAAATATTACCTCGGGTTAAGAACTTTGCTTCAGGATAAGAACAGAAATTGCGCGGCAGCGGAAGGCCCCATTAGCTAAAGTGGTACCTCAGGTCAAGAACAGTTTCAGGTTAAGAACGGACCTCCAGAACGAATTAACCACTGTACCTATATATTGTGAGTGATGGGACTGTGGAGTTGTGTCATCGATATTGGGTGGGTGCTGAGGGTTATCATTTAGATTAGGTTGGTGCCAGAAGTTGTTAGATGGCAGCAATGGTCTAGTCCCATCACTCACAAAATTCTATTACACCCCTAGTACCCTAGCTCTCAGTAAAGCCCCAGTATCAACCACTGGGTACCCAGCAGCACCCCTGAAACACACCATCCTCATTCTCAAACACTCAATACTGGGTATGCAGTCACTAGTTGGCCTCTTATCTCATCTTGTGCACCCTGGTATCCTAGCTCTTACTTAGGGCACCAGTGCAGCCCAGCAAGAGTGCTCCCTGCTTTCACCCAGAAGCACCCATCAAACATGCCACCCTCAGTTCCAAACACCCTCACACATTCAAACACAGACTGAAAAGGCAATGTTACAGATAGGTAGCCGTGTTGGTCTGCCATAGTCAAAATAAAAAAAAATTCCTTCCAGTAGCACCTTAAAGACAAACTAAGTTAGTTCTTGGTATGAGCTTTCGTGTGCATGCACACTTCTTCAGATACACTGAAACAGAAGTTGCCAGATCCTTCTATATAGTGAGAAGGTGGGGAGGGGTATTACTCAGAAGGGTGGTGGGAATGGGAGATTGGCAGATAGCTGAGATGAGCCTGTTGACCTATTACAGTCGTTAAGAGTCGTCACCTTCTCACTATATAGAAGGATCTGGCAACTTCTGTTTCAGTGTATCTGAAGAAGTGTGCATGCACACGAAAGCTCATACCAAGAACTAACTTAGTTCGTCTTTAAGGTGCTACTGGAAGGAATTTTTTTATTTTGAAAAGGCAATGACAACTCTTGCCCTCATGGTGAGCCAAAGGGCAGTTCCCTCTGGTGACCGCCCACCACAGGGCAGGACCACCTATCTCTCTGGTGTGCAAGTGCCTCACAATGTCCAGAGTCTGTCACCACCTTCCTCTACGACGATCATCAGTAATACTTTGAGGGTTGCTGTGGTTTACTAGGAGTTGAGGGTGGGTAAGTGATAAACATTCCATCCGTTCCCATTCTTCTCACTGCCAAAAAGTTGCAGAGTCCAACAACACACAGCATCTAGTTCAAGACACTGCACATGCAATACTCCTAAAGATATTTTCTCAGGCTCTCTTCATTTTCAAGAAGACCATGCCACATCTGTTCACACTGAAGGCTTATTTACATAGACATATAGAACTAGTATGAAGGGAATCATTCCAGTCAGTTGTGTTTGCTTGCTGGTGTAAACATTCTTAGTGTTGTTAATTTCTTCATCCACTAACACAAATTAAAATATCTGGAGTTAATTACCGTAGCATCCATGTTTGAATCTGACCTGTCTAAATGTACTGTCCCACCAACTGAAAAGCTGAAAGCAATAATAAAAAGTGGGTTCTATGAAGATAAACGGGGTGGTGGTGGCTTATTTTTGTCTAAACAATGCATAGGGCTACTGAAAGAATGGTAGAAGACCCTATGAGCCATCCCCATCACTGGGAAGTAAGAGAAGACCCTAAGCACATTATAAGGCTGATGTTGATTCAGTTACAAATGCCTTGGTGCCTCCTAGTATTCATTCTGCCTAGAGCTACCCTTAAAAAATATTTGGAAACTACCACTAGCACAAAATGTGTCAACTGACAGGAGCCACGTCACCTTATATTAGTATTATATCAAGATCCCAAAATGTTTCCTGACCCAATTCAAGCTTTGGATCTTGCATTTTAAGCCCTCTGTGGTTTGGTACCTGGATATCTGAAATAACATCACTCCCTGCATGAATCTACATGGACACTGCAGCCAATGGAAAGGCTCTATTACATATCCTTCCACTTAGTAAGATGCAGAAAGAAGGGAACTATGCCTAGTTCTTCTTAATAGAACTACACAAATTCTGGAATTTATTGTCAAGGGAGATCCAGGCAGTTACTTCCCTGAGCTGTACCATCCTAACACAAGAGAGATGTAGACTCCAAGATTTGGATGTTGTTGACTCCAAGATTTGCAGAAGTGCAAAAAACAACAACAAATCTTTAGGAGGGAAGAGTGTGGGTCTGAGGAAGACTGGGCATGCTCAGTAATAATCATGAAATGCTGGCTGATTGTTGGGGTAGGGGGGGAAACAGGTGAGTATAGAAGAGGGTGCAGAGTGAAGTATTCTGGAATGTCTTTCATGGCTGGCTGGTTGGCATCCTTGAACAGGAATACTTCACACTGCACCAGCAACATTCATTTCTAGGTTCCGTATGTTTTTACTTATCTATATTCTTTTTTACAGAAATGTTCACAGTTTACAATTCAGGGTTACAACTCATTAGGAATGGTACAAAAGGCATGGGCGAGAAAAGAAAATGAGCACATCAAGTATAATGGCCACAGCACAAAACAATTATAGGAAAGGAGGAGCCATGTTGTAACTGGAAGGGGGCATCACTATCCCGCCTCCTGCAAAGCTAGTTGATTCAGTCCCTCAGGCAATGCTGTCCAAGGAATCCACATCTCTCAAAAATGGGCACAAAAAGGCTGAGCTATGCATATGCTGAGCTAACCAATGATCAAATTTTTGAAACAGAAAATTGTTCACATGACTGTGATTTCCAGGTTTCTTTCTTTCAATATATATAAGAAATGCAGAGAAGTGCATGTTTGGCTGGTAAAAGTGACCTCCTGAGGTCAAACTACTCTGCTTAATCATTTGAAAAGTATTAAGGGAGATTGTAAAGATTAATTCCCATAATAGAATATTTGCATTTCAACCCTTTTGTTTACTTTTGCTCTTGGTTTAAGAAATCATAATGGGAACAATGACATCCAAAATAAAATACATTACATAACCATCAATTAAGATGATGTACCTTTTCCTCTAAACAATGTAATAAAATACCCATTCTCTTAATTTTCAATAGCATCTGTATATTTGATTTCACAATGTTGACTTCTCTGTACTAGGAAAGTAATCCTATTTAATCTGTTTTTAGTAGCCAATGTTTTCTAGTTGATGTCCGACTCCATTATCTTGATTTCTTTTATTTTTAAAAAATCCTTTGGGGTATTGGAAAAACAGCAGGTCAATCATTACAAACGAGTATGTGTAGAACAGGTTTTAGATTTATATCTCAGTAGTTAGTTCAGCTTATTTTTAGAAGAAAACAACCAAAAGTTCTCAGAACACAACTCCTGAACCTCCACTCCCTCTAATTTTTGTAGTTTCCCCATCCAATGCCTTTGATTAAAATTCACAAGGAAAGGTGAGGAATACCACAATCGTATGCTCATGTCCTACTGAGTTCAACAGGACTTACTCCCATGTAGGTGGGGGTACAGGAGTGCAGCCCCAAAGTGAGTGTAGAATTGATGAAGAATTATATGTCAACAAGCACCTGAGCTTTGACACCACATAATACAGAATGGAGATGCGTAAGAAACAAGATTAAGAGGCTTCAAGACAGTTGCCAAGATTAAGCTTGCCAAAGGCAATTGGAACATGCTATAAATAAAATGTCTGAGCATTAATGTCAATTGCATAAACTCATTCTAAGCGGCAGGGGAATCTGAATCCTGGTGGCAGGTGCCTCGCTGTACTGGTTACGCTGCTTTGTACTAACTGCATTTAGCTAATTGGCAGAGACAAGATATCTGCAGGACACTTCTGTCTCTTAGCTCTCATAATGAAGCAGAGTGAAAAGTTTAACTCAGGCATCCCCAAACTCGGCCCTCCAAATGTTTTTTGTGACTACAACTCCCATCACCCCTAGCTAACAGGACCAGTGGTCAGGGGTGATGGGAACTGTAGTCCCAAAACATCTGGGGCGCCGAGTTTGGGGATGCCTGGTTTAACTCTCTGTGAAGGAAAGGAAGATAAAGAAAGTAGGTAACATGCTGTGAGACGTTTCAAATTCAAAGGGAATTATGGGTGTAGGGAAGGTTGATGGAACTTTTAACATCTGTAAATGGATGGAGAGCAAATGAGTCCACTAGATGTTAGCATTGCTAGCAAACTAACAAGGCTGAGAATTCCATATGTTTCCCTCTCAAATATCATTCCTTAAAATAATATAATAATTCATTCCTTCCATCCACTTTTAAACCCAGGGACTGATTTCAAAATTATTTCTGCTACGAGTCTTATTTTAGGCATTAAAAGTGCATTTTAATGCCAAGGTTAGCTATGAGAATATTGCACATAACCTCATGGTTCAATGACGTGCATTAGCCCTCTTCTTCCCTGCCTTGCTAAAATGGGTAAAAATCCCAGAACGATTCACATATAATGCTAGACACACTGTTTACACTATAACACAAATATTATTTTATCAGCAATATTCTGATCTTTCTATCAGAATATAAGCCACTCATACCATCATTTTGTATACATTAAAGATACAACAATGTGACTTTCTCTAATGAACAGTTACACTAACTTCAACTCACTTAAGATTTCAATAAATCTTAAATGTTACATGAAGCATCAGTAATATCACAGATGTCTGTCATACACTATGCATACACTATCCCTATGCAAAAGCTGCTAAGTATGTCAACTCATGTAATCGCAAAGTATGTCAACTCATAGTGTAAAAAGGATTGTTATGTTAATTGGTCTTGAATTTTAGTTGAACCTCACAGCTGAACTTCCATTTATTCTGGAGCTTTGCCTTACAAGTGCTCAGGAACTCTCAGCTCACGGGGAACTCTCACAACAGAGCTTTTAAAGCACAATAAAATTATTTTTCATGGCTGTACTTTTATTGTGTAATAAAATGATCTACTAAGGATTCTCCTAGAGCCCGGGAAACATATTTTATTTTCTAAACCTAATATTTTTAAGAAGAGCAATTTCATTTAAATAGAAGTAACAACCAGCAAATCCTTCTTTCAGGTAAAATGTGAGCCATGCATAAACTATGAAATATATTTACCCATGTCAGATGTAAGAGAGTTAAATAAGATAATGGAGAACTTTTATGGAGTGCATTCCATGCTTCAGAATGTGCACCAATAGTCTGTCATAACAAAATTCTTCTATTAATTATATTTATTTTCATTATGATTTATTACTTCCAGACCCATCTTGTTTGCTTGGTCTTTGACGTCCTTATGAACCAGAGTGAGGAATGTAAGGTTTACATGGATGGCATCAAGCAGCACTTTCTAACAACAAACACGGTCTGATTCTTGTTCTGCTATGTAGACAAAACATGGGTGAAACTCCACTGGAATTTATTTAGCACTCCAGCTTTGCTCAGGCTTATTACTTAAAGGACAAAGGTGGAAGATATTTTAAGGCTGAGACTACTAAACATATGAACCGAATCGCTTTCTACCATTTTGCATCCTGTTCAAGTCTGGATAATAAAGTAGTGAACACAACCTTTATTCATGTTGTGCTGTTTCCAGAGGGTTGTACTTTTTCCAAAGGGACAACTATGATAATACATTGCAGCAAAACCAACAGAGAGTCCTGTGACACCTTAGAAATGAACAGATTTATTATAACTCAGTTGTAGAGCACATGCTTTGAATGTAGAAAGCCCCAGGTTCAATTCTTGGCATCGCCAGATAAAAAGATATCAATGTTATACTGGTTTTTATGCTTTCACTGGGATTGCTGTATTGTTAGTTGATTTTATATATGATGTATCCCACTCTGATATCACTTGTGAGATGAAGGGCGGGTTAAAAATTAATTAAATAACAGTAGAATGTGATCTGGTTTTTATTTGCAAGCTTCCTTTGCAACAGGGCCATGTGCAAATATTGAAAATAAATAAACAAATGTGGAAGCCGTCTGCCTGAAACACTGGATAATTGCTGCCAGTCGGAGTGGACAATCTTGGGCTAGTTCCTAGGTCCCTAGATGACATGAGGCCAAATGGCAATGAAATGCAATGATCAGTCTGTGACAATTCTATATAAAAGCACAAGATAAACAAAATCACTCTCTCACACACATGACACTATCACATAAAAAGCTTATACTACAAAAAATGTTAGTTTTTAAGGTGTTGCAAGACCCTTTGTTGTAATACTGTTTGTACAATGTACAATTATTGGCCTTAAGAAAGATGAGCATTTATCACAGCACAAGCAAAGCAGCACAACCATAGGGTCTTTCTGACTTATGATAATTGGAAAAAGATAAGGAACTGTGACATACGCATTTCAGAAAATGGCATTACCAGAAATAATAAGGTATAATGGATTAATCCAGGTAAGATGTGTCCAGAGAATAGAAACTTTTGCTTTCAGCAATAAGGCGACTTACCCTCCCATGACAAGGTCATATTTTCCAGAAATGCACCTACCTAGCAGCTGCACTCCACGTGTGAGTCCATAGACGTCAATCAAAGCCCACAATGGTTCGGTGGTCCTCACTCCACTGAAGAACAACATGGCGGCAGAGTTATTAACCCGGTAAAATACACGTCCCTTTTTGTCCACCCAGAACGCGATGATGTTTCCCTCATTTGCAAATTCTTCCGGGAGGGCCTTGGCCCAGAATCCACTCTGAGAAACGAGGTCTGGACATGCATACTTGGGCAGGGTTTCTGGGTTAATCCTAGAGGGGTCCTTAGAGGTAAATCCAAGCCGAAGAGCCCCACTCCAACAGCACTGCTTCTTTGTGATCTGAAGAGAGGGAAGAACGGATGCATAATCAGCACAATTTGAATTTTTCATTAGCAACATGTCATTGTTTAAGGGATAGAGAATAAATGTGTGGTGTAACATTACTGAGCTGATGGGGACGAGGGCTTGCATTTACCGTATGTGGAGCAGGGAGGAGTTGGAGGCTTCCAGCAGTACTGGATATGAATGGGTTTTAGAAAATGGGGTTGCATTAGGAACTATATGATTGCTTTGCCAGTGGTGGAAGGAGTGAGGAAACACTACTAAATAGCAGTATATTGTGTGGGGATGCTCACCCCACAAGGTTATAAGTGATGGCAATTACTTGGAGATTCAATGTTATCTGCAACCAGATCACATAATGCATTTTTGCCTACAATGAACCACTGACTGTCCCTGAACAGGCACCCATGTAGCCTATTCTCATGATTGCAGTAAAAAACATGAATACGTGATTTCTGCTGTACTCTTTCGTCTCTATTATTTGATTCAGTTCAATTAGATAGATCATTCCAAAGATGAATGGATTGAAATAAGTAAGCTAGTTACCCTTTACACAAATTAAGGTGTTGAAACCCATTGTGAAGTAAGCAACGCCAGAAAGCTGGCTGGAGACTAAACAGGAGATATTGTAGAAGCTATAGGTCTGGAAATGGTAACATTTATTCATTCTCTGAATTACTCATGAAACCACCTTTCGTCAATTAAAATGAAGTGGTTTACAATAGGTCTGATATAATAACAACATTCAAATATACAACCAACAGCACACTGATTAAATAAGGCATTAAAACAATAATCAGGAATTTAAAATATAAATCATTACAATATCATACAGCAGCAATCATCATCACTGAATTTCCATCAAACTTCCAGGTAAACAGATGAGCCTTTACCAGAAGCACAGTAATGTAGGCGTCATCCACACTTCCAGGGGAACAAATTCCACAACTGGGGGTTATTACAAAGAAAAACTGCATGCATTCTGTATGTGTGCAAGGGAATGCAATACTGGAATAAAATCGCAGTAAAATAAAATAAAATCCAGCAGTAAAGTTTTGAAGACAGGGTTCCTCTGGATATAGCTGCAATAACAGCAACACTCAAAAGCAAAAATAAAGTTGAACAGCAAAGATATCCAGTGGAAGCTACAAGTAACTTGCTGGTATTTAAGCAGATTGGGGTTGTTTCTTCAGATAATTACATATATGTATCCACCCTTATCCTTGGTACCTTACCTTAGATGTGATGCTTCCATATTGCAGGGAGTTGCAGGGATTGGACTAGATGACCCTTTGGATCTCTTCCAACTCTACAATTATTTGATTCTGTTATCCTTATCCTTGCAACCCTTATCCTTACAAAAGTTCTAAAGACTGATATTAAAAGCAGTTTATTTAAGGACGTGAGTGCCAAGTGGGTAGGTCTCTTGCTAAGGAGGTTAGATGGCCTCTTGCATGCCTGCTTCCGTCAGCTGCTACAGCCAAGGCGGTGCCAAATGTATTGCTTTGCTTTCCTTTCCTTTGGACCACGCCAGTGAGGTAGAGAGTGGGGTCTTGTCTTCTGGCCACCCCAGGACCTCCACAGACACTGTCCAGGCTTGCTATAGTAAAGACCACACTTGCCTCCGCACCACTTGTCAGACTATCACATCCTCAAAGTTGCAACAAAATGCAGCAAAACAAGCTAACTGTACCGAATGTGTAATAAGGAAGCAATAATAGTAGCCTCATTAATCACTTTAAAAAACAACAACAACAACTGTGGGATTATTCATCATAGCAATTTTATTGCAGAACTGCAGGAGCTCGTGGGAAGGAGATAAATGGTGCTTCATCATTATTGGTTTTGTACCATTTTATCTGTACTTTACACTAACTGTATGAGATAGCCAGTTAAATGTTCAAACAATGCAGCACACAAGGCACTCCAGCTATTAATCCTGCAAAGCAACACAGGACAGGGCCCTGGAGGACAGGAAGGGAAAAGAGCACACAAAGCAAAAGCATAACCCAGAGGATTCTGCTGTGCTACAGAGACCCCAGAGGTATATTCTCAACTTGTATTCTGGGTCTTCAGAGAAAGTAGTTGAGTGTTGATTTAAGTACATCTGAAAATACATTGACTATGTTTGCATGTAATGCTAAACTATGGTTTAGCAATAGCTGCACAAGCAGAGAGGAAACTATAAACACTCATGTGCTCCCTAAGAGGAATAAACCAGGGTACAATTTCACTTTTGCCACTTCCCGTCTTGTCCTCACTTGCAGATTAGGTGTGTTAATTTCAAATTAACAAACAAGTTTATGGTTCCTGGTTTGCACACAAGCCAGGAACCACCAAATGTAAAATTGAATCCTCCTGACCATGTGGGGAGATGATAGGAGGGCAGGGGAACACTTTACTCAGGCTCACAGAAGCTCATGTGCATAATGCTAGGCCATAGTTTTGTGCTCCATACAAACCCTCCCGTTGCGAGGTCCTGGTATGTCATATGAATTTTGGTTCTCGCAAAGAAGTGAATGGGAAAGGCATCAACTCACCTTGAGCCTGACTTGCTCATAGATAACAACTGCCCTGTTGCTGAAGGTGATGGCATTACAGAAGCTAGCCTGACGCTTGACTGCCTTCTGTGTGGTGTCCATGATGATCTGTGACCCCTTGGTATGGGGGTGGAACAGCAGTGGGCTGACTGAGAGAGTTCCACACTGTGGGATGGGCAGACAATGCTTTTGCTTGTGGTGGCATCGGTGAGATGAAGCAGGAAATGGTCCACCTATGGAGTCTGAGATAGAAAGGAAAAAGAGAGAAACTGAGCTTTAAAAAGGATTTTTCCTTTTTAAAAATCTGATGAAATTCCTAAAATGAAATCTACTATTGCTTAGCCATGAGACTAATATACAAGAGACCTGTGGGGTAGCATCAAAACCTCCTTCAAACACTTTACATAGATCATTTAAATGTACAGTCCTGCAAACCCATTTAGAACTTTGGGAGATATGCTGGAAGAAATTGTACAAGCAATCCTGAAGAAACTGGGTCAGTTTGGCCAAAGAGGGGGGAAATAATGAAGGGCAGAACAAAGCTCATACTCCAAAACTGAATAGCAGTTTGCCTTCTATGACTTTGGGAGGTCATAGATGAAGGCTACAAATAAAATTCCCACTGCACACAGCTTCCCTATGCATTCATGTAGGGCTTTAACCTTCAAATGTGCATATGGAAGGTAGCAACTGAATGACTTTTGTTTAATGAACAATAGTAGGCAATTGGCTCTTGCCTTGAATTACCAGCTGATATATATTGGTTTAAAATGCTGTGGACAATTTGTAAGAGAACAGTGGTTAAAGGTTTTGAGGGAAGCTATGGGATCTCCTTCACTGAAGATTTTGAAAAGACGAAATAAGCAAATATATCAAGGAGATTTAATAGGAAACCTACTTCAGTGCGGATCAGTTAAATAGCTTTCTTGGCTATCTGATTATTCATTTTAATCACTTACATGGATGTCTTAGCTTTGGTCTATAATCCTGTACCTGGTGCTCTGTTGTGTTGCTCATTGTGTAACCTCCCCATGGGGAAAGGTCATAAACCAGTGGCAGAATATATGCTTTGCATGCAAAAGGGGCTAGATTCAATTCTTGACATCTCCAGGCAGTTATGGTACCTAGATCAGGCTTCGTGTAACATGCTACACAAAGTAGCTGCAATGCAAAACAATCATTTTATAACAGAAAGTAGTTAACCACATGGATGCAAAACAGGGAGTGGCTGTATGGAGATAGTTTCCAGTAAACCAGATACTGCATACGGAAATAAAAAAAGAGCAGTAGTTTGTTAATGAATGGGTGAATTCAACAATTCAGCAACCTTCCAAACACAAGCTTTATGATTCTTCTGAAAGGCTGCAAATTGATTTTGTCCTTTCTATACCTATCTCTCATTACACAGGTCAGCTGTTCAGAAATAGGTATTGACCCGAAACCATTTTTTTTAAAGAACAGCTCCCTAAAGGCATTGGCAAAGTCTCTATCATTGCACATATTTATAATCAGGAAATAACAGGAGTGTGGTAACTAGACAGAGTTCAATCTTGTCTTGCCTAAAGCGTAGGGAACTGCCAACCAAAGCTAAGTGAAGGTGACATAGAATTAAACAAGGTATCTCTGAGTAAATTATCTCTGAGTACATTCTGAGCAGAGAAGACTCCCTGGAAAAGACCCTGATGTTGGGAAAGACTGAGGGCACAAGGAGAAAAGGACGACAAAGGACGAGATGGTTGGACAGTGTTCTCGAAGCTACCAACATGAGTCTGACCAAACTGCGGGAGGCAGTGGAAGACAGGAGTGCCTGGCGTGCTCTGGTCCATGGGGTCACGAGGAGTCGGACACGACTAAACAACTAAACAACAACAACATTCTGAGCTTAGGGTTATTTGAGTTCTGCGCCTTATTCCCCAATCACTTTTAAAAAAAGTAAATACTGACAGGCACAGAACAGGGTATAAAAGCCAACCTCTCATAAAACAAGACCCATCAAAAAACAACAAACGGTCAGGTGAAATAACAGCATGAAGAAGAGTGCCAATGCTGTACTGCATTACACTTCTACCTAAGGGCACTCTCTGTCAGTATCCCTTTCCTGACCTCTGGGGCAAAAATCAACACATTTTTATGCCCTGCAAACAACTGCTTTTGTATTTGTGTCACATTTAATCACCAATGACACATCATCCTTTTAAACTATTGCTGTCCATCCACAAATTATGTCACAATTTGAAATAACTGAAAGATTTCAGCAAATGCTTGTAAGAATGCTAGGCTAAAATAGAGCCTCACTGATACACCAGAACTGTTCTTATGATCTCATATAATATCAATAGTACTCGATTTAAAGATTGTAATCAGACCCTATATTAGCCTTCCCTGTTCCACCATTCAGGATGCAATCCTATGCGCACAACTCCCTGGCAGTAAGCACAGTCATACTTACTTAGAATCATAGAATCATAGAGTTGGAAGAGACCACAAGGGCCATCGAGTCCAACCCCCTGCCAAGCAGGAAATGTTTACTTCTGAGTAAACATAACAAAGGACTGCAGTGTGTGTGTGTGTGTGTTCTAAAATACTTTTCATTCATAAATTTGATCTACGACTTTGTTATATCGCGCTCTATTCCTGTGTTTTCCCGATTTAGGAGTGTGGGGAGAGAAGGAATTTATGAAAGAGAGGAGAAGGAATTGCCATTATGGTACTCTAACCATCACCTTTTCACATATCAAAATGTAAGAACGTAAGAAGGCAGGGCCCTACTGGATCAGACCAAAAACCTATCTAGGCAATGTTGGTTCTCCATTGGCCAGACAGATGCCTATAGCCCACAAGCAGGACAAGAGCACATTAGATACTAATATTATGAGCACAGGAGAAAGCATTTGCCTCCCCACTTTCTCCACAACATGCACAATTTAATACATCTGCATCATGTTTCCCTTTTTACTTGCCTTTTTTCTTAACTAAAAGGCCCCAAACATTGTACAATAATTTTATTGAGACATTCCAGCTTTCTGATCATTTTGCTTGCCCTTTTCTGCTCCTTTTTCATTTCTACAATATCCTTTTTGAGTTGCAGTGACCAGAACTGTACATAATACTCAAGTGCGGCTGCACCATAGATTAATACAAAGTTATTAGGATATTGGCAGTTTTAAATTTGATTGCTTTCCTAATAATCCCCAACAGAGAATTCACATTTTTCACAGCAAGCCAACATTTTCACTGACTGAGCTGCTGCTTCAGTGAGCTATAGTTAAAGTTTATCATACAAATGCTGGCAAAGATTTGGGGCAATCCTATGTATGCCTACTCGGAGGTAAGTTTCATTTTGTTAAATGGGACTTACGCCCTAATAAGTGCATTTAGGGTTTCAATTGCAGTTGCTTACTGCATTAAGGAAAACAGTTTCCATTTGGTCAGATTCCTGTTTAGCAGGTGGGAAACCATTAAAAATGGACTCTCACATTGGGAACCCCAAATAAAGAACTTTCTACACTGGGGTGGGGAGCCTGTGATCCTCCAGATGTTGCTGAACTATGTCTCCCATTAGCCTGACCATTAGCCACACTGACTGCTGCTGGTGGAAGTTGGAGTTCACCAACTCCTAGATGCCCATCACTGTTCTACACAATTTGGCACCTGACAGTAAGCTCCAACTAGGATATGTCAGCTGAGGATAATGCTTCAAAAGCATTTGAGGAAGAGGACACTAGTTCACAAATGCTTATGCCACAATAGATTAATAAATGTTTGGACCTTTAAAGTGGCAGAGATGGCCTGCTCAGGTGGCCCCATGAGGACAGCATAGATGAAGGCAGGAGTTCATGTCTGAGTGGTGCAGCAATAATTTTTAAAGTGCTGGCCCTAGGGAGGAGATACCATCTGTGCCCTGCTTTGGACTGCAATCTTTCTTGGCCTTGCACCTCTTCCCCTCTGCATTCACATACAGTGGTACCTCAGGTTACAGATGCTTCAGGTTACAGACACTTCAGGTTACAGACTCTGCTAACCCAGAAATAGCACCTCAGGTTAAGAACTTTGCTTCAGGATGAGAAAAGAAATTGCACACTAGCAGTACAGTGGTAGCGGGAGCGGGAGGCCCCATTAGCTAAAGTGGTAACTCAGGTTAATAAAAGTTTCAGGTTAAGAACGGACCTCTGGAACGAATTAAGTTCTTAACCCGAGGTACCACTGTACCTCTTAAGATATCATAACCAAATTTTGCTTGATGGTCCCTGAGATCCAGGAACAGGCCTTCATCTATGTTTAGTTACAACTAACTGGATGCTATTTTCATTCAAGATGGAGGGTATGTTTGAAAGGAGAATATCAATACTTGTCTACACTTCCTGTCTTACAGAGTAATGTAACTTAATACAGACATACTAAACATGCAGCTTTCACCAGAATTGCATGCTGACTGAGTGTAAATAGCAATTCACACTTCAAACACCAGTTGTGTAAAAGGAGATTCCAGCTGTGAATATTTTACAGCCATGTTTTATTTCCATGGTCTACAAATCAACGTAAAAGTTGTTTGCTCTCCTTCAGTGGGCCTCAGATAGAATACACTTCTTTAAAAAGAAAAAAAGCCATTCCTGCTGCTAAATATAAACCAGCAGTTAATCTTTTGGAAGAAAGAAAGAAGAAATGCTAGTCATAGTATTTGGGGATCTAGTTCTGGAATACTTGTAAACCTGCCAGCATTCTCTTCCAGTTTAAATACATTTTAATGGAAAGCCTATCCTGGGCACATTTTCCATGCACACTGCAGTAACTTGGAACCTATCCTATTAAATTCCAGTAAGAGTATGAGACAGAATTAGGTGTAGAGATGTTAAAAGCCAAGCCTTTTGAATATGCAAAAAAGCTGGAAAAAACTGGAAACAGTCGGAACAGAAATAATAAATGAGTAATACAGAACCATCGTAAGAATTAAAACAATGGTTAAAATTCAGTGGGTGTGAATGACACAAGGCAATATCAATGGATTAAAGGGCAGGAACAGTTGTGAATCATTGTGGTGTTTCTTGTGTTATGGGCCACACAGAAAGCACTGGCTCATTAAAGTAGAATTACATTGGTCCCTGACTTTTCCCACTTATGAGATCAGTATGTTGGCCTGTGAGCTCAACCTTCACTTCAGGACAGATTCTTCTTTTCTCTCTCTCCCCCCCCCCCAGTCATTGGAAACGAACTATGAGGAATTTTGCTACAGTCTCTTAAAAGGTTCAGCTTTTCACATAAGTAGAGAGGGTTGCGTGATGTTAAAGGATGAAAACTTTGCACCATGGCAAGTTAGCAGGCTATGGCCAATTCAACTTCCATATTGGTCCTCTGCATCCACGCAGAACCTGCACCCCAATAATATCAACTTTACCTAAAGAAAACAATGTTTTTGACCTAAAAGAAACTCTGGAGTTTTCTGTCTGTTTGTTTTTATTAAAGGTTTTCCTCATTTACAAAAGCACATGCATTGTCTCTTTCTTCGGGCTGTGTTTTCTACAGATCAGTTACATTTGTTGTGAGACACTGGTGCTATATGCAGCATAGGGTTAGGAAGAAAAAAGGGGTGGTGGTGGTAAAACCTACCGTATTTTTCGTCTCATAGGAGGCTCCGTCCCATAGGACGCACCTAGTTTTTTTGGGGGGAAATAAAGGAAAAAATATTTTCCTTTATTCCCCCCCCCAAAAGCAGGTCAGGGAAACCAAACCAGGTCAAGGAACAGCGGGATGGTGGCACTGCGCCTCCCTGCTGTCCCCTGAGCTTGTGGGGCTGGCCGATGTCTGCCCGGCACGAGGGGCGCTCTGCTTCAGGGTGCCCCACCCGCCGGGCGGCAGGCTGCTATCCGCAGCGTGGGGAGCCCTGCGGGGAACTCCTGCAGGGCTGCCTAGGCTGCGGATATGTTCCCGAAGCGCCGGGCGCTCTGCTTTCAGGGCGCCCGACGCTCCGGGAAGCAGGCTGCTATCCGCAGCCTAAACATCCCTGCGGGACCTCCTGCAGGGCTGCCTAGGCTGTGGATGTCTTCCTGAAGCCTGGAGAGCGAGAGGGGTCGGTGCGCACCGACCCCTCTTGCTCTCCAAGCTTCAGCAAAAGCCTGCATTCGCCCCATAGGACGCACCCAGATTTCCCCTTCATTTTTGGAGGGGGAAAGTGTGTCCTATAGGGCGAAAAATACAGTATGTTCTTTTACTTAGTGTATGGGGGTGGGTGTTGTGTCGGCATCACTTGGGTAGGTTCTCTTTCTATTCGCTTTTTATGTTTCCTCCGTGGTGAGAGAGGTTGGGGTGGCTGAAGGGTTGGTTGACTGCCTTTGGATAGCTGCAGTGGGCTTTGTTTGTGCATGAGGGTGTGTGTGTTGTTGGTTTAAGTTAGCCATACTGAATCCTATGGTTTTCTGAAAGTCAAGAAAAAGCCAACAGGGAGCGGGGGCGGGGAGAGATGCTGCTTTGGGATAGAGTGGGATAAGACATGAAACACAACTGAAAGGGAGAGTCAACAGGGGTGAATCTTTTCAGGATGCTTGGAGATTATTGAAAACCACAAAAATATAAACTAAGATAGATCACAGATTAGGAAAGCAACAGCAAAACTCCAAGAGGATGGTTAATGAAGACACAGTCAAGGCAACTATAAAAGGCAAGGAGGATTCCTTGTGGGTTTGCTTGTTTTGCATTTTAAGAGTCACAAAAAGTTTCAATAAAATTATTATTTTTTAAAATAATGGACATCTTGTCCGAATGAACAGAACAAAAAGGAACACAAACTCTGGCAAAACAAGTAAGGCAAGTGGGGAAAGAATTTGAGGAACATATTGCTTTAAAGGGGGGGGGAGTCAGTCAATAAACAGTGATTTCTGGCTAATGGCAGATGCAGTGATGGTTCACCACAAGGGTGCTCAAACTTATTCTGAGTGATTATTACAGCTCCCTTCTGATGCCCCCTAACCCATGGCCCACAGCCCAATTTAGGTAGACTGCTCCAGAACGTGGAGGTTCCACTCTTCTCAGACGGCTCTCAGCAGCGTCCTCCTGAGCAAGAAGCCTGCCAGCAAGCGACTCGCCCTTTCTCCTTCAGCACACCCAGAGAGGGCAAACAAATGTTCTACGCTCAGCCTCAGGTGCATTGCTGGGGCCAGCTCCTGCCTGCAGGCACATGTCCCCCACCCCTTAGCACCTCACCTGGAGAAAGGCCCTGCTGGTGGGAGGAAGGTGCCTTAACAAGAAGCTGGCCCAGAAGAGACAGGAGTGGTGGACACAGGTTGAGGTGGTGAACAGTAGGGCGGCACTATCAAGAGCAGCTCCTCCCAGCTTGGGCAGAAGGTAGGAGCAGTTTCTTTCCTCACCAGCAGAAGTGTGGTGGAACTTTCCAACACCACCATGGAGGCTTCTGATGGCAGACCTCCTTCTCCATTTGCGGAGAGGGAGATTGATGGAATCCAACAGCCCCTTAGCTGCCTTTCACAAGTTCTTAGGACTTATCCCTTAGTGGATTTAACTGAATTAGAAGACGGGGTGGGATGGCACCTGCTTTCACCTGGCCTACATAATCTTTAACCAGACCGAAAAAACACTCAAAGAAGAAGGGCGTCACTGTGGGTGTCAGGGTATGTCTACATCCACAATTCAATGCAGTTCAATGGCAATGTGTAGAACACATCTGGCTTGCCTCTCCACTGAAAGCACTTAAGAACTGATTTGGATGTAGCATTGCTACAGTTTTCCTGCTTCACCTTACTGTGCACTGAAAGAATGCATTAGGAATTATGACTGCTGCCCACTATATGCGTGTGTCCTCCTGTTCCTGCTTCATTCTTTCTTCTACTTTTGTCTTTGTTCGTTCATTTGTTTTATATGGGTTGCTTTGCATGTGCTCAGTTTCTTAGCTATGGCATGAGAGATCAAAAACCCAGAGACTGATCAAGAAGTTTGAACGGCGTACAAACATTAACACCACCTTCATGTCCCACAGGACAGTCCTCTCATGATTAAATGCAAATGAGCTGAGAGGAAACTATACATGAAGCATAAATGGAATATCTTGCAGATTGTGCTTTTCTCCAATTCAAGAACTGAGACCAGTGTCATGAGAAATGAAGGTCAGTGGCTGGCTGCTGAAACTTCAGAATAGCTGAATATGCTTCTTTTTTTCTGTCAAAATGCCATCTATTGTCACAGTTCTGATAGAAGCCAGATGTGTGTTCCAGCAGTAAAACAGAAATGTACCTGACCATTCTCAAATTGTTGCCAGCACACATCCTCTCTGCTTTTCCTGTGTAGTGAAAATAAACACACAACCTGTGTGTGCTACACCATCCTATAAGCTCAGCAAATAGTCCCTGTTGTACACTCAGTGCTGGCTGCATTATTTGGGGGGCCCTTGACACAGTACCTTCAGTGGGGCCCCACTTACCTGGAAGAATTAGGACATGCAAACTAGGAACTCCCTTAACTTGTATCAAGTCTTAATGGATACTTCATGCAAACTGGGAATGGCAGGATCCTCAACTGGTGAGTGGTCCTCTACTGGAATTGGGGCCGTCGCAAATGCCCAGCTTTACCATTCCCATGTACATTTGTGCAGGGTCAGTCTTTCAGAAGTGACATACTGCATTAACAGTTACACCTGGTTAATTTCCAAAGCAATTTTAAGTATTTTGAGACAAATTGTATTGCCTCGGCAATTAGTTTCCTAATCAGGTAATTAATAAGCAGAGTCCTTATGTCCATGTGCAATCACTGGGCTTGTCTGAAGCCAGAAATTCACTTGCTGTAATGTTTAATTTCTCTTCCTCCTCATTCAATACCTGGGAATTGATATACTCTAGGAAGCTTTGTTAGTGAGTGCAAAATGTGAATAGTCAAGAAACAATGCTGCCTAGAGCTTCATACAAAAGTGCACATGATGTCCAGAACCTCCTAAGAGTCATGGTTCAGACATTATTTAAAGTTTCTCTCTAAAGAATCACTAGATTAGTCTGTACTAGAACAAGCTTGCTGTAGAATTAACTGGTGTGAGGCACAGCCCAGTACTTTCAACTTGTTTCCTGAAAACAAAGGGCAACCACAACAAACAGCAAAGCAATTCATAGCATCATTTACACAGCAAACATAGCGAAGAAAAGGAAAAGGAAGCAGTGTTTGGGAGAGGTGTGTGTTATGCATACAAGAAGAACTTCATTTTCCCCTCCTTGCTTCCTTTTCTCTCTGTTTGGAAAGCTTGGTGGCAGGAATAGTGGGATCCCATTCCCCCAGCAGCTCGCTACAGCATCTCCTCTGGCAGAAGCCAGCCCAAAGAGGAGGAGGAGGAAGCAGGAGTGACAGCAAGCTTAGGACTTTTCTGATCTGGAGCCTAATAGTTTGTTTCACCCCAGCTGTTCCCACAATTCAAAATTATTCTCAGACTGCTTTCTCCCACTAAAACAGTGCAAGTATTGTTATGAACACTGGCCAAGTGAAGCCAGTCACCCCTTTAGCTGGGGATTTCCAGGTAAACGGCTCAAGATGACTGGTACATGTATCTTCCTGGGAACTAGTTGTTAGATGGTGAAGTGACGCACATCCCTGGAATGTGAGAGCTATTTGGCAGAGGTGTTTTTGATTTCCCTCCATCCCCCACAACTGAAGAGGGGGGCTGTCGGAAGGTTTGTATATGAAAAACCTGCCCTTTTTTTTCTTTTTTTGAGAGAGGCACAGAGTGATGGCTGAGCTGCTGATGAAAGGATCTCAGGGTGCCTCTGTGGTGTATTGCTGGACTCCGTCATCCCTGACCACTGGGCCATGCTAGCTGACATTGCTGGGAGTTGGAAGTCCACTAATGTCTGGAAGTGCCACCTTGGCTAAAGCCTGCTCCAGGGAACTAGTGCTGGGGTATTAGGGTCTAGTGTCTGCTAGAAAGGCTATGGTGCTTGCCTCCCACTTG
Source organism: Podarcis vaucheri (assembly GCF_965113315.1). Taxonomy (NCBI): domain Eukaryota; kingdom Metazoa; phylum Chordata; class Lepidosauria; order Squamata; family Lacertidae; genus Podarcis; species Podarcis vaucheri. The sequence goes on along the minus strand of NC_138763.1, from coordinate 47,075,184 downwards.
TGTTCCATCTCCATATTTGTGAAGACATTAAATACTATAAATTATCAAAGTCTCTAGTGATCTCTTCCTGAAAAAGGAAGCCAAATGCAGGCAGCAGAATCGCTGAAACTTCTTGCTGCTGGGGGAAGCAAATGGGAACTGTGCATCTGCAATATGAAAGCATATCAAAAGGAGTTTCTCTCCTCTCATAGCAGTAATTTCATGGAGTGGAACTTTTGAAATACAAGTATTCAAAATAAAGTATATTTTATAACCATTCGGATAAAGTATGGTTTTTAACACCGCCACATGCATGTAAACACCTTCTGTATATATATATATAGAAAAACAAGGACAGCATAACACTTTTTTCCCCAGCCGCTTCTACTATTCAACTCAAAGTAACCTCAGATGTTCACTTGAAATCTGGCAAAGTCACAGGATTATAGCATAATCACTGGTAGCCCCCTTTTTAGTAAACGTTAACATTGCTTCAACATTCTTCCCAGGGTATTCTGTATCAGTTAATCCAGCCCTGAGATGGACTGATTTTAGAAAAGCAAACAAATACCATCTTTCAGACTATATAAAGGCCATGCTGTATATAGAAGAAGAGCCTTGGCATCTTCATCTCAGAGCAATACTCAGTGGACCAAATTGGGGGGAGGGTGATATCTACATCCTGGCACATTTGCAGCAGCGTCTAGAAACAATATATATTGCTCTATTTCAGTTGTCCTGTGTTTGTAGATTATTTACCCATTCAGAGCAAAATAGAATACTAAAATAACTGCATCTCCACAGTGCTGAGGTTAACATTTGGCATTATCAAGGTATTATTTATTTTAATGAGACAGTGTTTTGAACTCGGGCAGTTCCCTTTTTAGACATTTGCAAGTCAAATTGTATTAGGAAAATGTGCCTTGGAGGTCGACAAATATGCAGACAATTGGGGTCTGAGCTACAAATGCTGAGATAAATGGAATGGGGATCAGTTTAAATCCAGAAAGGTTAGGATATTATGATGTAGCAAACATACAAGATGGAAAAATTACAAGACACAGAGCAGCTGGGAATAAAACACAACAGATCCAATGTGGCCTGGGGGGTAAGGGTAGAGTGTGTGGAATAGAGAGAGATTTGACCCTGAGAGCCAAACAGAAAAACTTGGAGTAGATCCACACCATAAAGCATCTCCAGTACACGTTTAAAGCACATTACTTCACCCATAGAATCCCAGGGAATGTGGTATCGCCCTCACATAGCTACAATTCCCAGCACCCTTAAACTACAGTTCCCAGAATCCTTTGGGGGATGTCATGTGTTTTAAATGAGTGTTGACTGCACTTTCACTGTATAGTGTGAATCTGCCCTTGGTGGGCTGAATTTGGCCTGGGGGTCCGTCCCCCCGTACACTGATTTTCTGCTGTTGATGATAAGTTTCCAAACTATAAATGAGATGCTTGATATAACTGGTAACATAGCTGAATAACAAAATCTGCTGTTTGTCACCAATACTTTGTTGGTGGATATCATATTTACAGAGTGAGGTTAATGCTCAAGTGGGAAGGATATGCATGCCCAATTGCACTGCCGTCAGAATCTTAATTCATAGTGAACCATGACCGGCAAGAAAATCCCTGGAAGATATGTGCAAGTTATTCACATCCATGCATGCATATTGCTGCAGCTTTTTCCTACGTAAACTAATAAAGGGGTAGGAAGGGAAATGAATTCTTGTCTATTTCAGACAACAAAACGTCAACAGTCCAACTGTGGCATTTAAAATGTTGTTCAAGGTTCATAAATCAACCCAGAGGGCCAATTCACGTAGCTATAAAGATCATGGCAAAACGTAGCTTTTGGCAGCTCCCCAGGCAGGCAGAGTTTGCTGTATACATTTCAATCATCACTATGTGGAGTCTTGTGATGTCTCTGCAAACAAACGAAAATGCTGGTTTGTTGTAGAATGTGGTATTCCACACTTGGAATACTGTGCAAAGCCCTGATCCCCGCATCTCAAATATAAGACTGTAGAGCTGGGAAAGGTGTAGAAAGGGGAAGCCAAAATGATGAGGGGACTGGAACAACTCCCTTATGAGGAACAATTACAATGTTTGGGGCTTTTTTAGTTTAGAGAAAAGGCGAGTAAGGAGGGATGTGACAGAGAGGTATGAAATTATGCTTGGTAAGGAGAATGTGGATATAGAGAAGCTGGTCTCCCTTTCTTATAATACCAGAAACTGGGGTTTATCCAATGAAACTGGGGTTTATCCAATGAAAATGACACTGGAAAACTCAGGACATTTAACAAGAAGGACTGCTTCACACAGCACCGTTAAACCATGAAACATGCCAGTATAAGATGTAGTGATGGCCATATGGCCTTAAAATGTGATTAGACAAATTCATGAAGCATAAGGCTGCTAGTCATCGTAGCTGGGTCCTAACTCCAGCATCAAAGACACTGTGCCTCTGAATATCAGCTGCTGAGGGACAAGAGAAAGAATCATGGCTATCCAAATGTTGGAAAGACTAGATGGGTCTGGTTCAGCATGTTCTTTGGTTTCCCATGTAAGATTTATTTGAAATAAACCTTAAGCATAATATTATGATTCTGTGGAAGTTTACATACAGGGGCTTTATGTTGCAAATGTGCCATTCAGACCAAGTTTCTCTCTGTGCATGATTGACATGTGATCAACTACATATTCCACTTTTAGTTTTAGACTTCCACCCCCATGCACATCAGCGAGAGGTCTATGATGTTTTCTGCCCTCTCTGCTGAATAACGGTTCCCCTCGCCCTCCACTGTCGCCCCCTCACCCTTTCCCCATTCTGGGCATGCACTAAGGTATTCTTGTACCTATGTGCACATACTTAAAAAAAACACACAAGAAGCGCACAAGAACACAAGACTGCCCTAATTGTGTTTCACAATGGCCAAAACAGAAGCATGTGCTTGGGGGGTTGGAGAGATAACCCATTTCCATTTGGGTTTCTTCAATACGGAGGTCTTGGGCAAGACTGACATTTTGCTATAGTGAAATTCTGATGAGCAGGACTTGCACAAGACCTCTATATGGTGATGATTTTAAAATGTCCCAAGGTAATCTCCCACATATGTTGAGATGGTGAGAGAATACTTCCTCCAAGCTGAGTTGTTGGAATTCTGACATGCCTTCTGCATACGGTAATTGATAGAAATAGGAGCATTTATATCCTTTTGGCTAGTAGAAGCAAAATGACTATGCTGTGCTCAGGTGAGAAGCAAGCTGAAGTGGGGTAGGGCAACAGGGGCTACCTACAAAAACATCACAGCATACATGACAACTCTCTGCCCCCTTGACTTTCCACATTAGCAGTAACTGTAGATATTTAATGGGTTGTTTTTACTTAATGGATTTTCCACTGTAAGAGGAACTATGGATTTAAGGGTTTTTTTAATTTAAAAAAAGTATCAGTTGGCATTTTGACAATGACAACATCATGTGGGTAGTGCCCAAATCTTGAGCGGCACCAGCTCCACAATAAACTTCTGCCTGGAAGCACCATAAACAAAACAGCAATGTTGACTGTGTGTTTTAATACATAATTTTAAACCATGTAGTTTGCAATATTTTTATTTGCTTTTATTTAAGGAATTTATATCCCACTTTTCATCAAAAGAAGTTTTTTTTTTTAAAAAAAAGAGGTAATTGTACAGGAAACATTTATCACAAAAGTTGGTTGTCTTGTTGCTTGTTTTCATGTTATGAAGAGCTATACATGCAGAAATCTCTGTGGCAAATAGTTACCTGATTTTTCTTCTTGGTAAAAAGAATACATCCATAATAAGCACACATAAAATGGAGTGCCCTATGCAATGAGAGAAACATCTAATACTTAAAATTTGATTCTTATTTTTTAAAAAAACTCAGAGAGAAATGATACAGCCTTGTGATCAGAAACACAGAACTGGGAAACAAGACCCTTGGTGTCTGTTCCCGGCTCTGCTGAATACTGGCTGCATTTCCCTTGTATGTTATTTTCAATATCATTGCACTGCACTCCATTTATAAAGTGTATGTTTACTATGAACAGCTGTTATGCTAGACAATAACTTTTAACCCGCTACCATAAATGGTATAATTGCAGTACCGTGTGCCTCCCTCCAAGACCAAATGTTAGCTTATAGGGTGGGAAACAAGTCATCTGCTTTCCACTCTACTAATGGCTATTGCTTCTGCCTGATCTCATGTTAAGGTAAATAGTCTTCTCTACCATCCAAAGAAGGGTTATTCATAAAATAATTATTGGGCAACTTCATTTTGTTCCTCCAGCTGGTTACCATGTTTGGCCTCATCCACACAGCTACAACACGAAGGTGGTCACTTACGCATCACCAAAAAAAGGGGCAGCCAATCACCAGAAAAGGCACCAAGTTGCATATTATTAAATATGCTGATTTATGCACACATTCAGAAATGAAGACTATAGTTTAATTAGAAATATAATATATCTCAGCACAGCAGGGAAGCCTGATGGGATGAATTAACCTTCTTATGGTTCCTTATTTTTAAGCTAGACTTGGACTTCAAACAGAGGCCACTTTCAAAGAGAGGACCGTTTTCTGAAAGCCTTTGAAATATGATTGTTCCCTGCAAATTAGGACATGTAGCTACCCTAACAAGACGCCCAATGTTATTCCATTACTGGGAATTTATACTGAAAACATAGTCACAGCCACTCCTTCTACTCCTGAAGAACTACAGTGGTACCTCTGGTTGTGAATGGGATCCGTTCCGGAGCCCCGTTCGCAACCTGAAAGGAATGCGATTCGTCACTTCTGTACATGCGCGTGACATCATTTTGCGTGTCTGCGCATGCGTGAGTAGCGAAACTCAGAAGTAACCCTTTCCGGTACTTCTGGGTCGCTGCGGGACGCAACCTGAAAAAACGTATCATGAAGCAAACGTAACAAGAGGTATGACTGTATTATTAGGATAATAGATCACCTTCAGTAAACTTCAGAAGATAAAGTTTACTATTACTCCTAATGTTGGAAGTGCAAATATCTAGGTACCTTTTAAAAAAACTATCATAATGGATACGCTCTACAGCAATTACTTACTGAACCAAAATCAGTTATACGATAGGATTAAGTGGGGTGGGGGGGAACAGATCCTTGATTATTTCTTCTTACTTACACCAATATATTCCAACGAAACATAGGGCAAAATAGCACAAATAGTACAGCATATACAAAATCCCCTATACAGTGGTACCTCAGGTTACATATGCTTTAGGTTACAGACCCTGCTAACCCAGAAATAGTGCTTCAGATTAAGAACTTTGATTCAGGATGAGAACAGAAATCGTGCTCCGGCGGCGCAGCAGCAGCAGGAGGCCCCATTAGCTAAAGTGGTGCTTCAGGTTAAGAACAGTTTCAGGTGAAGAACGGACCTCCGGAACGAATTAAGTACTTAAACCGAGGTACCACTGTATTGTCCAAGTTTTTAAAAATGGGAACAAAAGTTGTTTGAATATGCAACTATAGCCCAATGCTTTAAGAGCATTAGAGGAGAGGCAGAAAGCACTCATTTGTAGTTAAATGATTTACGTTTATCAGTGATTGCTAAGACGGCTGCTGTAACATACACACTAATGTACTTAGGCTCATTTCAATATATTCAAATTGTATGCTCATGTAGGCATGTTGTGTTTCAAATCCATGTCACGTTCAGGTTATTTAGGTAATTTAAACTGAACATTTAAAAAACAGCGGTTGATAACCAGCACTGAACAAGTGGGTTTCCCATTCTTCTCTTCCCCTTTACAGTCTCTGCCCCCCTCCCCAGTCTGCCCCAGTGAGGCCTACAACCCTCCAGAGTAGATTTCAGGTGTGTAGGGACTTCAAGGGGAGGAGCAATCCATTCCACAAATGGTATATGTTCCTCTAGTGGATTATATACCATGTAATATTCCTTCACTTTCCATATGCAAAGCATCACCACTGTTTATACCAAGTTTAGTCTGCAATAGTCTGAACAGTTTCTGCCTGTTGTTTCTGTATATGATGACAAGACGAGACTTAGGCAGCAATCCTAAACATACTTACTAAGGGAATACCCCCTACTAAATATAGTTGAACTTATTTTTGAATATCCATACAAAGGATCATGCTGTTCAAAAGATCAACCCCAACTCCTTTCATTATCATGGTGTTCCTTTCGTCATGCATTTTGGTTTTTTGAAATCCACCTCCTGTCTTTCTGATCTATTCTAGCCACATTCCAAAAATAATTAAAATCAATGGAAAACTGGAAGCAAGAGTAAAAACGCATGCCAATATTCTACATATCCAGGGAAATTGTTTGAACAAAAAAGTTTTTAGCAGGCGCCAAAAAGAGTACAGTGCCTGATTTCAATAAGCAAGGAGTTCCAAAGATTGATTTGTTACAAATGCTGAATGAGTATTATGTCGTACCTGTAACAATGCCAGTTCCGCAGATTTAAACAGTCAAGTGGGCGTATATGGAGTAAGGCAATCTTGCAGGTAAAAATCTAGCTAGTCCCAAGTTGTTAAGGGCTTTTTATACTAACATCAGCAGCTTGAATCTGGCTCGGTATTAAATTGGCAAACAGTAGAGATTTCTGACCACAGGTGTTGTATGTTGACAGGGACTCACACCTGTTAGCAATTGTGTTGCAGCATTCTAAACTAACTGCAGTTTCTGAGTCAAACAAAAGGGGAGTCCCAGAGCTCCCTGAAAAAAATAATACCAGCTATATTCCTGTTCTTGATTATGCAACACTGCAATGAAACATAACACAAACTGTTTGGGGGATATTTTACTACTATTGCCAGAATGTAGGTGTATCTCATAGTAGCAAAATGCCTCATTTAGTGGTGTCAGAAGAAAAGAGCCACTTAATCCACTTTCTTCAATCAAGTTCTCTTTTAAAAAACCCAAGGGACTTTCCACTGACTGGCTGAGACAAAAAAAGCACCCCACTGACAAAGATCAAAGATTTCTTGGGTTTCTTAAAAATGTCCCATGCTCTTTTGGGGGGGCATGTTTTCAGAATGAAAATATTGTACAGATTTGTTTCCCTGGATCAGTCTTTATCTGAAAAGTTTTACCCCAACATTTCCCATTGGCTGGGACAAAAAAAGCACCCGGAGGCAAAAAATCAGTAAGATTTCTTTGTATTTTTGTTTATGTTTGAGGTGATTTTTTGCTTCTAGTAAATGGTAGATGGCTGAAATTTGAGACACTGTTTACTTCTTTGTAGGTGACAGTGCTCTAGAAGAACTTATTTTATAGCTCTACTTCTGGGTAAATTCTGCAAGGAAGAATGAAGCTGGGCTAGGATTCTGTGCCAGTTAACAGTGGTGTAGCGTGGGTTGTCAGCACCCGGGGCAAGGCAAGTAATTTGCGCCCCCTAACCCGTGGATTTGCGCCCCCTAACCCTAACCCCCAGATGTTGCGCCCGATGCGGCCGGCCCCCCCTGCACCCCCCACGCTACGCCACTGCCAGTTAAGGAGACAAGATAAATTGGAAAAGGCAAACCAGGACAACCTCTAACCCAGTGGATTAGTCTGCGTAATCCAGAACGTACTGTAAATCAAGCAGAAAGCAGATGCATTACAAGAAGATTCCTACAGCACAGATAGCTTCATATGAATTGAGTGAGTACACAGGCCCAAATACATGGAAAAGCAAGCCTCCACGTCCCCAAAATCCAGACTTATGAAGCAATGAAATCTAGTGGAAATCTCTTCCTGATCCAAGATATGAAAATCAGCCAGGGCTCTTTGCAAGTAAATTTTATCGATTGAGTCTTCCATGGAAAACAATTGTAACTGGGCACCATTCCGTGCCACGCAACCAACCTCCTATCTCAAATTGTAGCAGTATCTTATGCCCCAAAGAAAGATGCCCCTTCAGAAACATATCCAACTCCAACTTGAACCCAGTGAGGTTCTTCATTCTCTTGCTTCTGTAAGACTCTTAAAAGTTCTTGTTTTTTTATTTCTACCATGGTTTTTCACAAGTGGTCAGTTTGTAGCTATTATTTATTGTATATGTAGATTTCTTTATAGTTATTTCCCCTCTATGGTGGTAGATTAGTATGTCTCTGTACCTCCTATTTCCTAAGCTAAGTTTTCCCCCTCCCCAGAATGAATAAAGCCAAGAGAATGAAAGCAGTGCAGTTGTTGGGTGACTACGCTACACAGAAGTAGCCATTGACTGCTGCATCCAAGTAGAATCATATACATTTACACAGACCCATGGGAGTATTTATTCAGTCAAGATTTCCCCACCCCGCAAAGTTCACCAACAGATTAATAGTTTTAAACAGCAGAAGAAAATCCAAGCCTTCTTGCTGGATTTCTCGTTTTTGTTATGACAATATGTAAACGTTATTTTGCAAACAATACGTGACATGTGATACACTGGGGGGGGGGAGGGCATAAACCTGGTTGGACAATGAAAAGCAAATGATTAAAACTTATCAGAATCCACTGCAAGTGATAAATAAATAAGTTAGTAGGCTGGTTTACTGTTTGAAGACTGTAATGAAGTATGGAAACACAACAAATGAGAACAATCCTACCAACATCTCATATTGGAAAACAAAATTATATACAAATTGGAAAACAAAATTATATACAAAGGCACAGTTTCAATATAAACCCACTCTGTTATTTTCCTGTTTTGAAACTGAGTTATGGGCCCCCATGAACAAATATTTTAGATAAAAAGCACTTTATCACTCAACATAAAAAAAGTTTGAAGAGAAATAATAACCTAAAAGAATAAAGAGGTTTTGTATGAACCATCCAGTCACAGTTAAGCCCTGTCTGTCCCCATCAACTTTGATGAAAATAAGTTAGGCGTTTGCTTAACTCTTTCACTGAAATCAATGAGTCTGAAATTATGGTAGCATCATGCCCATGACAGCACCCATATAGGTTCCCTTCGCTGAATCATATAAAAGCGTGCAGACGCCATATGATTTTGTCCCACATCCTAAAGTTTTTTATTCTCTGCATTAACCTGTTTGGAACACTGCAATACTGCACCCTCGTCTCCTATGCATTCCAGTTCATTATCCTACAAAGACATGCAGCATACTGTACTAAATGGATTTACAATGAAGCAGCCTTTTCAAGCCTCCAGCTGTGCTGTAAACCAAATACAGTTTTAGACGCAGAGCGCAAAATCCCACTATCGGAGGAATTTTAAAAAGATGAAACCCTGATCCATTTTCTCAAATGAATGTTTCCTCTGAAAGCCCTGTAAACTGTCTTGCCTTCATGTCAACGCCACAAACTGTTCTCTCTCTCTCTCTCTCTCTCTCTCTCTCTCTCTCTCTCTCTCCCTCCCTACAGGGTATCAGAGCAGGAAGCAGTGATCTGCAGACAAATATTTGTCCGAAGCAATAAAACAAAAGCGACATATGGAATTAGATCAGATAAAACACACACAGAGAGAGCCGGCTAAGGATTCTGCATTTAAAAAGAACATCTCTGGCAAGAAGATTTCTCTTTAAAGGAAAAGGCACCAAGTGAGAATCAGTTAGGAGAGACTACAGCTTCTTTGCTGTAGCTCGCTTACCTTTCTGAGCCATATTGTCCCCTGCTGCGGAAGGGTTAGGCAAAGGGCATGAAATCTACCCAACATTAAGAATTTGCTGTCTAAACATCAGTGCTGCTGGCCAGCTCCTTACCGTATAGTGTGCTTCTGGTTAGCTGTCCCCCCATCGTACTGCGCAAGGTGGCTTGGCTACCTTGCAGTTTCTCCTCTCACTGGGCAGAGATGCAGAACTCTAAGTGTGCGATCATTGTCAGCACGCAAGACACAGGCACACTCCGACACAGAGGGATTTAATGACTCTCACATAAATAACACACTCATGAACACACAACAGAAGCCTGCAATCAGCCTCCACCCACTTTCCAACCCTCACAGGCTCAGCAATAAGCAGAGGCATATGTCATGATTATTTACATAAGGAGGAGACTTGTGACTCCAAAATAGCTAGAGAAAACTCAAAGCATTTTACAGACACATACAGTATCGCAGCCCCAAAGAAACTCAAGGGCACCTAAACATGCCCTGTCCGTCAGCCTTTATTCTGGTTTTTCTAATCTGGGATCGCAACTCTGATAAATCGTTAGGAAAAATATAGTTGATTTCTTGGCTGTTGAAAGAAGTGGCTGCATGCCTGTTTCTAAACCCCAAGGTACCCTTGCTTGCAAGCAAAACAAAGCCTTTGTCTCTGTGAATTTCACTGCAAACACAAAACAGATTTATTTAGAAATCTTAAGTCCAGCTGTCAATGAAGCTTGCTTTTCACCTCCATCATTATGCAATTTAAATATAAAAATGAAGTTTTTGAAAAGGAGAAATACTTCCATTCAGCACATCGCTCCTACATATATCTGTGGGTATGGCAGGCAGAAACCCAAACTGAAATAGGTGCATTACCAGAAATCATTGGCCCAGATTCCTCTGCTGGTTAATTATTAATTATTTAAGAGCAAGGGAGAAGTGTCTGAAATGCAGAATGGTCCACCCTGGACTGTAATAGCAAAATATTTTCCTCCACCCCCCTCAGACTAGCTTTTGTGGCATGACTGCAGGCTCAGCTCAGACACAATGCAGCCTGCTCTTCAGTCCATTACCTCCACTGATTGACTGCAGTGAGCGTTATTAAACGCACTGAGTTGTGGAGGCAGGCTGGTATGGGCAGGGTGTGGGGCAGGGTTCAAAGGCATGAACCCCCATTCTGCCCCTCAATGCTTTGGTGTAAGAATGTTATCCTTCCCCACCTCAATTAACAAAATAAGAACCTAGCTCTACCAGAACATAAAATCAAACTAACTTTACACTGAAGTTTCAAGTTCCAGAACAAGAACAGTGTTATGCAAACCACGGTTTGCCACCTACACTCTAGCTAAGAAAGGGTTACAGTCAAACCATGGTTATGCAGACAGTGCAAGTAACAACCACTTTCTTCACAGGTACATAAGATAGTACAGGCAGAGAAGAGTTAGATTAAACAATATGAGTGAGAACACATATAACAGGTGCAATCTGAAGATTCGGGTAAGGAAGCAGGAAGCAGAATGCCTTGACTGAAGGAGATAGAGTTCTCCCAGGAAAAATGTGGAATGTCTATGCATCAGCCAATGAATTATGTGTAAGCAAGAAGAAATTGCTTGGTTAAGCCACAACAATAATGAATGAGGCACTCCTATAAATGCCAACTCTGAAATAAGTCCTATTGAGTTCAATGGAGCTTAGTGCAAGATAAATGGGTAGGGGCTCGCAGCCTAAATTCCTTTACACATAGACTTTTGGCATTGTGCAGTCTTGGTTGATCCTGATCTCTGCTTGTGTAAAAATGATATTTTATAACAAGAACCAATCTGCTACTGTAGTAGTTCCCTCACCTATCTTGACCCAACCTTGAAAGCACCTTACCAAATGACCTCTGTACTTCTGGATGGCAATCTAACAGCCAACAATTTGGAAATCACAAAGGTAGGATGGAATCCTTAGCTATGGAAAATCCTGAGATGGTGATACTAGGTCATCTTCAATTGCCTTCCAGTCATGCAATTATTTGATAAAGTCAGTGGCAGCTGAGACAGTTCCTTAGCCTGAGTTGAAGACATGAGTTTGAAATATGAGCAGGTTACATCATTTTCTGCGCAAGCTTTTCAATTCATGCAGGGTTGCTACAAATCCTCTTTTTAAAGGGGAACCGAAAACCTCCTTAGAATATGCAGAATACCCTTTACTCCAGGATTTAAAAAAAACCATTGCCAATTGACCAGCTGCTGCTGTTGTTGATGATGGTGATATTTCCAAGAAAAAAAGATCCTATAACCTTCCTGGGCAACTTGTTTGAGTTTTTAACTGCTTCCCTATTCTTTATCTTAAATATATTTCTCTGCACCTAAAAAATGAAGTTTCTTGTCCTATGACAATCATCTACACTACTGGTCACAGATTCTCCCTCCATCTGGGAGGGATTGCATTCCAAATGGAGGTTCTCTATCCCTACCACATACCGTTCCCTATAAAACACTGAAGGAGTAAGGCAGGGTGCTAACATTAAGAAGGTGCAATAGTTCCTAGTGTTAAAAGCCCTGAGATAGCTTTACTCTTCATGAACCAGTAATAGATATATGCCTGAAGCTCTCTCCCTTCTGCAGTTTGCATTTTTACAACAGTTTCTTGGCAGCCAGAGTGCCTGCTTAATTCTGCTGCTGCATTTCTAGCAATACTGCAAGAGCAGGGCTGTAGCTGCATTGCTGAAGCTGCAGACTCAGCAGCAAATTTCAGTACAAAGGCATGCACAGGGAGAACCTGGGTAATCTGTAAAAGAAGACCTCCCTGTCTTTGAACACACAATTAAATTCCCTATTTTTTATAATTAAAAAAGTGAAATAATTAAGTATGTTTCGGTGGACATCTGCTTGTACAGAAGCACTAGATTACCACTGCAGTAGTTTATTAAAAGGCATTTTATAAGCAATAACCAAACCTTTATGTACATCACAGAATTTCTGCATGATTGATGACTAGCAGCTGAATGAATGGGCACACTGCACTGAAGCAGCATTGCATCTGAGATAGGCATGAAAATTATATTTCTGGCAACACATTCACACAAGATTGTGTTGGGTGGCCACTGCTCTACTTTACAGAGAAGTTAGAGCAAGGCAAGGGCAGTCCTCCATTTGAAGGAGTCCTCTATTTTGAAGGGCTGTCTAGTCCACACTGGTTTAAAGATAAGGAACTATGACAAGTGAGATGTTTCCTGTCAACTGTTTGCACCTGGGCAGCAGGCCCCTTGTCAGTCTTAATCACTATGGTGCAATATATTGTATTTCGATTTAAATTACAGTAATCATGTTTTCAATCTGTACATATAAATCAGAATATACACATTGTATGCAGTTCTATTTCCCTTTCACTCTTTTTTTTAATAAATGAGTGGGCCCTCTCCCTCATCTGGCTGGTAGTGAGAAAGACAAAAGCTGGGGTGGAGCGTCCCTGAGATGGAATGGAAGCCGGAAGAAGCCAGAGAGTGGCAGCCATGCTTGATTTCTGCTTAAAACCAAGGCTGGGATTACAGGAGAAGAAAAGACGTTTTGGTGTGTTAATGCTGTGAGCCCTGCCATCGTAGGCTCGGTTTGTATATATGTGTGTAAATAAACCAACTATCGTAATGACAACACAGTCTCTGCTGTTTCTCATTACAAGAAAGTCAAACTCTGGGAAAGCACCTCAAACCCCTGAAATCGCACACTGCTTGGAGATTGGCTGGCATGCCATGCACAATGCAATGTTTTGCCGCCTCCTCACAGACACAACCATTCTCTTTTTCCATGTTCACATCTAACTTTTAAGCTCTTAATTAAAGTAATTAAAGCAATTATCCAATGGATGCAATTTAATAATTTGCTTCAAGGTTAGCTTTTAACATCCAGAGTAATTAGCAACCTGACTTTGCTCCTTCCTCACTTATTAATGGGTTTATTTTCTCTCCAATACTACTAGTGTAATTATTTTTAAAGGTACCACCTTTGGCTGTTACTGTCTCCCTTGTTTGTAACTTGTTGTCTCCCCTGCTCTTTGAACTGGTCCCATTACGCCATTCACTGGGTTTTCCTTAAGGCTTCTGTTCTTTGAGAAGCCCCTCGTGAAAGCACGAGGAACAACTAGCAATATTATGTCAGCTATTAAAGTCACAGAGGGCTTGTTAAGCACATATGCCTTCAGGCTCACAGAATTCAACTTCAGCACTTAGGATACCTAGGGTGATGTCCAACTAAGTCATATTCAGAGCAGACCCATTAAAACCATGCCCATTAATTTCATGGCTAATATTGGACATCACCCCTAACTATACAGTGATAACTGGTTTATCCCCTTAGAAAATATATATCTATTTATGAACTTTCTGACAGTAAGAGCTGTTTGACAGTGGAACAGACTCCCTTGTGAGGTTGTGGGCTCTCCTTTCCTTGGAGGTTTTTAAGCAGAGGTTGGATGGCCATCTGACATGGATACTTTAGTTGAGATTCCTGCACTGCAGAGGATTGGACTAGATAACCCCCGGGGTCCCTTCCAACTCTGTGATTCTATTATTCTACACACACACACACACACACACACACACACACTCCCCTATTAGTCTATTGTTATTCTAACTTTTTGAGTTTTCAATAATTGTTAATTTTTCAATTGATAATTTTAGTGTTATATCTTTTTTTATAAACTGCTTTGAGGTTTGTTTGTTTGTTTGTTTGTTTGTTTTACAATCAAGAGGTGCATACATTTTATGAAATAAATAATTCAGAGATTTTAGTTAGGTACTTCCTGGCTCACATCCAATTCTCTCAGCCATGACACCACACCAAGCCATTTTGTGTGCTCGTTTCTTTCAAGCAAAACTGATGTGATTTTTGCACAAAAGGTTCCAATTTCAAGTTTTGTTTAAAGCTTCATCAGATTAATACTTGGCCAAGATTTATTCAAGATTTACACAAGCTTTATAAGATTTATACTTGGCCAAACCCAGAAACCCTCTTTTTCCTCCATCTGCCAGCTGAACCCCAGCTTCCTCTCTGCATCTTTGCACAACCTAAGACAACAAGATAACATAGAAGAGCATATGAGCTGGAGACGATGCTGTGGTGTTTCACCAAAAGATAACAGCAGGATATCCTGGTCATTAGAGGGCCCATTTCAGAAGGGTAAATATTTGGGAATGTGTAGGCAACATAAATTATTGCCTGCCCCCATTATTCCATCTTTGTTTTGTTAGCAATTAAGGGAATCCATTCCTTGCCTGGTCACACCTGTCTGCGGATGCGAGATGAAAAGTAGTCACGTACAGGCCCAGTGGCTGCCCAACTCCTACTGCTTCCCTAAGAAGGACTTCATTTCTTCCTAAGTAGCCTCATCTTCACTCTCATTCGGACATGTGGAGGCTCCTCAGAACAGTGAATGGAATCACACATGGTTGGAGGAAGTAGCATCATGTCAGCAGACTCCTTCACCAATCCTCCACAACCCTCAGCAAGTTCATTTTTCAAGCCTGAACGTCTGCATGAGGCTCTTGGGTACATACTGTTAATGCTTCCTGGAGCATTACCTTCAGTTTCTGAACCAAAGCAGCTCAAGTCATACCAGAGTTCTCAGTTGGGTCCACAGCTAATGGCCTTCCTTTGACCTCCATTTTGTCTGCTCAGAGGAGAAAAGTATCCCCGAAAAACAAAGTGAATATATAATTAGGGCTAATCGTTGTTGATAACCTCTTGCTAAGGGGCTACTGTGGGAGAGATGAACCACCTTCAAGCCCTGCTTGTATGCTTCCCGGGGTCATCAGGTTGGCCACCAAACTAGACAGATATTTGGTCTGATCCAACAAGCCTCTTCTTATGTTCTTATGCTTGCTTGGACAGTGGGAATCAGGATGAAAACGGTATGCCCAGCCATACCTAAATGATGAAATTTGGTCACATATAAGTGTCTTTCACAAAATTCTTCTACCACACAATGAACAAGCTAAAGGGGAGCAGGATGAGAGCAGCAAGCCCCACCCCCTGCCATGCATGTATGTGTCTGCACATCTGCAACAAGCCTACATGCATTCAAACTGTATGTACCTAAGCTTGTGTGCTTGACGGAGGATACTGCAAAAGTAGATATGAAACAGCAGAGGTGGGGTCTCCTGCTGCAAACTTGTTCCCCATAATGCATGTTCATCGTACTTGCCCATTGTACATGTCAATCATGCAGAAGAGTTAGAGATAGCATGACTGTGTGGCAGGGTACTGCCATCTTCAACTAGGGCAACTAAAAGGTTATGGGATGATGAGAAAATATATTGAGAAGATGTCCGTGTAATACGGGAATGAAGAAGATGTATTGGAAAGGAAGGCTGTTAAGGATAGAGTTGTCAGCTAATGCCATCCATTTTTCTGGAGGTAATGCATTAGGAAAATCTGAGCAATTGCTGCTGGAAGCTGAGCTTAACAGGTCTCAATTAACAGGGGCAATGGGGTAAGTTAAGGGTAGAAAATCTTTGCTAGCAATTATTTTGTGGTATATATTTGGTAAAAACCTGGTGTCAGTTTCATTTGGTTTTGCAGTGCAAATGGCATGTGTCTCAGCTGCAAATATTTGTTTGCATATATGATAATAAGGGCATCAGCTGTCTACATTTTATTTTTAAATCTACACTTTTACCACCATTGTGTGATCTGGTTAATGGAAAAGTACATTGTTTCTAGTATAGTGGAATATTCACTTCGTATCAGAGCAAAGAGAGTTGGAGACCAACTGGCAGTGCAAATACTTGATTCCAGGATTTACCCATAGATAACCTTGTTTGGTTCCTAAAACTGTCGCGTGGACAATTCAACATCCTAATTCATCTATTCTACTTTAAAACCAAACACAGAGTAAAATGAAATCAGCGGCTTCAGCAGCCTGACACAATCTGGGATTAGTTTTGCCAAATGGTCACTTCACAGGGAAGCAGCAACAGGGAACATGGCACCATTGCAAGTATACCTTCTTGATACACATGGTTTTTTTACAAACACATGCTTCTTACTCTCATAAGCCTAAAAAGCAGTGTGTAAAGTGACTGTAGGCACACAGGACACAAAATCAGACCTATTATCCCACTTACTTCTCCAAGGCTCCTGCTGACCTGTAGAAACTGTTCTTAAAAGAGAAATATATGTGTGATTGTTTCATCACACTCTCACCAAATACTGGAAGTCCTACCCCTAACATTGCTTTATTTTATCCATTACTGGGGTACCATCTGCATAGCTGATAAAAGAAGAAAGAATGAAGTAAACCAGTGTTGAGATAAGCAGTTAAAAGGATTTCTAAGGCAAGAGAGCTGAACAAGCCTTCATCTAATTGCACACAAGCTTACTTCGTCAGATTGCCATAACTGTTAAGGTCTGCAGTGAACCTATTTTAAAGCCCTGAACATTCAAGGTCACCCAGCAAGTATGTATGGTTATCAAGAAAGGAAATTAACATAGGAAAAGAACAAAAAAACGGCCCCTTTACACATTATTTGAAAACCAATATTTCTCATAAAACTTCATTGCAGGACAATACAAGAATTCCAGGTAGAATATGAAACCAACTCTATGTTACAACAAAAAAACAACAACACTGTGACAAGTCATTCTCTGTCCTATGAGCCTCCCCAAGACAATCTACTGGTTGAACATTTTTATATTAACTTACACAAAGCAAATATGAATTAGTGAATAATAGCTCTCCATTGTTCATCATGTTTTACAACAGAGGGAAAACATAGAAAAGGATGAATAAACCTATGATTCTATGATTCTATGATTCTATGAAACCTGCACTCTCCACTAGAGGCAACAGAGAGAGGGGTCAAACTCACTGAAGAAAGACTATCACAACCAAGGGACTTGATAAAGCTTCCACCGGAAAGGTACATTTGATCTACTCTGTACCCAAGTCCACCCTGAGTCTTTATGTTCTGCCTTTCATGCTAAATGCAACAAGCCAAATGTCTTCTAATCAAACATATTGTTTTCTAATCAAACAACAGCAATGTGTGGTGTAAACGTTAACAGATTGGAAGAAACTTCTTTTTGCTGGCCTGACTTGTCCCAATCCTGCTGGCTCCTCGTACCGACGGATGCAAGACTGACAGAGAGCTTGGACTAAATTTGTTCCACCAGAAAATCCTTGGAATAGATCAAATTTGCCAGAATAACAATATAAAAACATGGGACCCAATGGAGCTGAAGGATCTGTTTCTGTGGAGTTTTGAGATGTAAAAGAGTTCGGGGGGGGGGGGACATCCATTGTGTTATGTGAACCTGCAAATGCTCAAGAGTACATAATGTCTTTCATGAAATGTTAGAATCAAAGAGCCACGTGCCACATTTGCCAACAAGGTCTGAAGAGGCATTTTTGCTTTAACATGCTGACCCCACCCCTGCTGCCTCTGATTAGAAACCCTGATAAAGCAGGGTTCTTGATCATGGGAAGGCTTGAAGTGTATTCATGTGAACATGCTTACAAGCCCTCTTCATACCTTGCCAGTGAATGCTGCAAGATTATGTATGGAAGCAGCAGAGTCAGTGCACACAGCCCCACTGCTCCAACATGATTACAATTTCCAAATAAGGCTATGGTGAGGTCTTTTTATTAAGAATAATAATACATTTATATCTTGGCCTTTCCTCCCCAAGGAGCTCAGAGAGGCAAACAAATACACAATTTTAAACAAAAGCAAAGCAAAAGCAATCTAATAGAGTTACAACATTCTAAAAACAATCACAAATAAAACATATAAAAGCAGTTGCAGTAAAACCAGTGATCTCAGGGTTACCAGGAGGATACAGGTTTACAGAGAGATCCTCTAGTCTAGCACTTTATCATGCTAGCTCACCATGTTATACAGCAGGTAACTTTCAGCTTCTCTGCTGATCCATTGAACTGAGCAAAACCTCTTGAGAGGCATGAGAGGCACAAATACAAGATGGGGGACACCTGGCTTGAGAGCAGTACATGTGAAAAGGATCTAGGAGTCTTGGTTGACCACAAACTTGACATGAGCCAACAGTGTGACGCGGCAGCTAAAAAAGCCAATGCAATTCTGGGCTGCATCAATAGGAGTATAGCATCTAGATCAAGGGAAGTAATAGTGCCACTGTATTCTGCTCTGGTCAGACCACACCTGGAG
The DNA here is from genome assembly GCF_965113315.1 of Podarcis vaucheri. Taxonomy (NCBI): domain Eukaryota; kingdom Metazoa; phylum Chordata; class Lepidosauria; order Squamata; family Lacertidae; genus Podarcis; species Podarcis vaucheri. The sequence goes on along the minus strand of NC_138763.1, from coordinate 47,056,433 downwards.
TACTGTGTCCAGTTCTGGGCACCACAATTCAAGAAGGACACTGACAAACTGGAACGTGTCCAAAGGAGGGCAACCAAAATGGTCAAAGGCCTGGAAACAATGCCTTATGAGGAACGGCTAAGGGAGCTGGGCATGTTTAGCCTGGAGAAGAGGATGTTAAGGGGTGATATGATAGCCATGTTCAAATATATAAAAGGATGTCACATAGAGGAGGGAGAAAGGTTGTTTTCTGCTGCTCCAGAGAAGCGGACACGGAGCAATGGATCCAAACTACAGGAAAGAAGATTCCACCTAAACATGAGGAAGAACTTCCTGACAGTAAGGGCTGTTCGACGGTGGAATTTGCTGCCAAGGAGTGTGGTGGAGTCTCCTACTTTGGAGGTCTTTAAGCAGAGGCTTGACAACCATATGTCAGGAGTGCTCTGATGGTGTTTCCTGCTTGGCAGGGGGTTGGACTCGATGGCCCTTGTGGTCTCTTCCAACTCTATGATTCTATGATTCTATGATTCTTCCGAGTGAATTCCTCACACTCCTGCCAATGCTATTGAATGAAACCTTGGCTTTATACCTGCCTCTACAGGTGGCGCTGTGGTCTAAACCACTGAGCCTAGGGCTTGCTGATTGGAAGGTCCGTGGTTCAAATCCCTGCAACAGGGTGAGCTCCCATTGCTCGGTCCCAGCTCCTGCCAACCTAGCAGTTCGAAAGCACATCAAAGTGCAAGTAGATAAATAGGTACCGCTCCAGCGAGGAGGTAAATGGTGTTTCCGTGCGCTGCTCTGGTTTCGCCAGAAGTGGCTTAGTCATGCTGGCCATATGACATAGAAAAACAGTCTGCAGACAAATGCCAGCTCCCTCAGCCAGTAAAGCGAGATGAGCAGTCTTCACTGCATACCTGCCAAACATCACACTTGAAGGTAAGGAGCAAAGAGGCCTGGGGCAACAGTATGGGATGGCGCAAAGGCTGCTACTGTTACAAAGGCACAGGAATGGTCTACAGCAGAACAGGGCAAAAAGGAAAAGAGGGAAGAGGCAGTGACCTGAGGTAAGCCATGAATGAAGCGGTGAAAACACAAAAATCGCAAGGGATATAGAGAGGAAAGGAACAGAAGTCACAGAAAAGAAAAGTGAGGCTGCATAGGTGACTAAGAAGGAAAGTTGGGACTGGCACTCATCCAGTTACCTGTCCATCTTTGTGGTCCTGTTTCCATATATACCACCATCTTTTTGGTTGGACAAACTACTAGTACTAGAATAGTTACTATCCCACATCCATCTCAGCCCAGAAGTTAAGAGATATTATTGTTCTATGTCCTTGAGTCACACATCTCGCAGTGGTACTCTATTACTCTCACGGTACAATGTGGTCTGGAATGCATGGAGTTGTAAAAGAGGAGGGGAGCTGGTGTGAGGACGGCCTCGCCTTGCTGGAGAAGGCTGGCCTTTTGGTCTCTTTAGATTGTGATCAGCAAACATTTAGGATTCATGCAAAGAAACATGCTTAAAGACATGAAAGAATTTTCATTTTTATTTTTAAATTGTTGTGCCTCGAGGCTCCAGTTTACATACAAAGAATATACTAGCTGCTATCCTTGAATAGGGCAATTTCCTAAATCACATGAAACACATACAGCTTGAAGAGATAACAAAAGAGCTTCAGTTTTGCAAGTATTTGCAAGTATTTGCAAGTTTGCTAATACTTGTGTGCATGTGCATGTGCATACACAACAGTGTTTCACAACCAGGGACCATATGACCCCTGGGGGGGCAGGACATTCCATGGGGGGCACAGGTGAAAAATGCATAAATGGGAGGCCACAGCATGAGGCTAGGGGGGCACAGAGGGAAGGAGAAGTGAAGAAGAAAAATCCCAATTGACTGGCTATCCGCTTGGCCAATCACAAGTGGGTAAGGGGGTGGCCCACCAGGACCTAGCGCTACTTTTCCCCACATGCATTTTCTTGGAGCAGTCCTGGTTTGTTTCCAGCAGGAGAGGGCAATCGCTGATGCTCCCATTTTGAACAGTAGAGCCACGATCCAGAATCCCCAGGTCAGGTAAGTGTGGTGGTGGGATGGCAACGGGTAGGACTGGGCGAGCCGGAGCTGCTTGTTGCTGCCACCAGACTTATTTGCATTCATGACATTATAGTAGAATGAGTTCAAAATTTATAAACCAAAAAGGAGCAATAAATTATGGTTAATTCCTAATCGGTGATTTTGGCTGAACATTTAGGTGCCTATAGGGCTTTGGATTTTAGTTTGAAATGTTAATGTCTTTAATTTTGTTTTGTATGTTTATGCAGGTCACCTTGGGAGTATTTGGATCGATGGGTAAGGTCCAAAATAATTAATTAAGCAAAATGAGTGCACTTGTTTAGGCAGGGTTTTTATTTTTATTTTGGGGAAAAACGTTCCTGTGTTGTTTTGGGAATAAACACATTTGATTTGTTGATAGAGCTGCATTAGGAAGCTGCATTAAGTTCTTCTTCATATTCTCTGTGAATACTTTTGCAGAAGAAGAAGAAAACTTATTTTCAGAAAACAAGACTTTCTTGAGCATAAAGCTTTCAAGCCAAGTTGAGTTTGTTCTGCTGTCAGATGATCCTTGGCTGCTGGCAGATTCTCAAGCTTTTGCCTTCTCATCTTTTGCATATTGTTTCCAAAGGATTCTACATTTAGGACAACTGGAATCAGACTGTCATCACTTTTGCCTCCACTTGGAGCTGTGGCTAACCATTTTTCTGGCCTGCTTCAGCATTCACAATCCCACCCCCACCCCCCAGCTACTAGCCTTTTTATTCTCTCTCAAACCCCACCAAATTCAGAGTATCTTATTATAGTCTCCAAACTAGGGCTATTGTTTTGATTAACCATTTGCAGTTTGATTGGTTTATTTTAAATACATTTAAATATTACCAAATCCTCAAAATAGATGCTGTTCCAAGACATTGATGGAAATGTCAGATTACTTATAACTTAACAAACTGAAAGCCATGGTTAGAAGCAGAAGCCATCATTAATATTTTCTTTCCAGTTGCTATTGCAGCAACATAACCAAACAAAATAGCCTTTTAAAAAATATAATTATAATAAATTTCCGTATCAAATAAGTTGGGTCTCACCAATCAATCAACTAAAGTTTTATTTGATTAGCCTACCAAATGAATCAATTAAAGCTTAAAACTTGCAAGCTGTAACTTGCAAACCCTGTAGTCAATAATACACAGATTGGGTGAGTTGACACAGTACAGCTGCTTCAGTCTCATAATCTAAATTAGAGGCAAATGGAGACGCTCTGATATTTTCCTTTGCTCTATACTGCATGAAATACCGTAGATTTGTTAAACTGAAAACTTTAAAATCTGTCTAGTCACAAGTGAACTGTTTACTACTTGCCCTGGCATTCCTTGAACAGAATTGAATAACCTGGATATGTGTCAAGGAACGTACTTCTTTTTCTTTTTGCTCCTGCTCTTTTAAATAATATTCTGTACATGCGTCATCTAGTGCTCAAAGTCCATAATTTAAGATTCATATGGGTTACTTCTTGCCAGTGTAACGCTGTAGCCATAGAGGTCCTGAAGGAGCATGGTCCCCTCAGGGAGATTCTGTACCCAAGTTTAACAGCAACAAATGCACACCCTAGCCTCCTTCCTGCTTCTCAGCCAGGCTGGTTAAATGAGCCAGCACATAATTGAAAAGGGGAAAGAGAGGAAACCACAAAATACTCACATATAAGGAGAACACGGGATATTGCAGTATATAGGTTGGAATTCAGCATAGCACCAAGTTTGTCATTCCATCAGCATAAGGCTTTCTCCTTTTGCAACAGAACACTCTCCTCCCCCTGCACATCCCTTAAATCTGTTCCCAACCCTCTAGAACAGATATGGAGAGGTCATAGGGCATGTGGGGGGGGGGAGAGTTCAATTGTGCAAGTGGACCGTGGTAGTGGAATACTGCCCATGGTTATGATTCAAACTCAAGCAATGCAGCCGAAATCCATGAAGTGAGTTTTCCCCTTTAACTCAAGACCCTGCCCCACAAACCTCCTTTTCCCTAGCTGAGGTGTGTCCTTGAAGTACGTATAATTAATACCTCTTACCTGCCTCAAGCTACAAACATGAGTCTGACCAAACTGCGGGAGACAGTGGAAGACAGAAGTGCCTGGCGTGCTCTGGTCCATGGGGTCACGAGGAGTCGGACACGACTAAACAACTAAACAACAACAACACCTGCCTCATGGCAGGACCATGAGGTGAAGTGAGGCAATTGCCTCATGGCAGCAGGCTCTGGAAACCTGGGAGGGGTGGCCAATCCGGCCTCCACGAGGCTGATATTCCCTATCCATGCTCTAACCCAGCACCCTTAACAAACTACAGCTCCCAGGGAGACACCATTTTCTGGTTCATCTCAGGCAGCAAAGTGTCTTGGGCCAGTGCTACTCAATGGGGATATGTACATGTAGGAACCTCTGACTTTTGTGTGGCCAGACTGTAGCCTACTGTCCAAAGGTAAGAGTCACTTCTACTCGCCTCACCCACCACCAGAAAGTGCTCTCCCCCCCAAAAAAAACCCTGTCTACTAGGAAATGCAGCTCTCTTGCTGAAAAGACTCCCAACGCCCAGTACAAATGTTTACTGATAGCTGAATGACTGCATGCTACCATGTACTATGACTGGGTGCTATTATAACTTTTCTGGTAAGACATTACTACAGTTTAATGAATTTTTTGTTTTTGTTTTAAAGTCAAGGAAATGAAAGAAGGCAAGATGTGAAGGAGAAATGTGGGCGGGGGGGGGGGCTGCAAGAGAACTGTGAGAATTGCAGGAAGGAGGTACTAGTTTACGGAGCTCTTAGATGAGAATGAACAGTTGCCTTCCAATAGGAACATATACAGATAAGCTAAGTAACTGCTAATAGACTGAACTTTGCACGACCTCGGCAGAGTGAGCCAGTAACAACCATAATGTCACCACCATTCTCACACACCACACTGGAGAGGAAGAGGAAGCAAACTGCCCAAGATTATGTATTATTTAGAGCCATAGAAGAGGCTCTCCAGTTAAGGTGTGTTGCATTTTCTGCTAAAGCCATGGAAACGTTATGTCTTATAAAACAGAGATTATCCCTTGAATTAGGTAGCCTTCCTGGGAAAGGGCTGTATGACACCCAAACTTTAGAAAAAAGTTTGGGTGTCAAACTTTTGATGGTACTTACTAAGGCTATCTCCACTTTCATCTGACCATTCATCTGCCATGAAAGTGGAGCAGGGGTCTTGTTTATTGTGGAGGCAAATATAACAAACTTTCAGGTGAGTGTTGGCTTCCCTTTAAAGTAGAGGTGGCAGAGGTTTCTTGCTCATTTAAAACATTAAAATGGGAGGGAGCTTTGCACCAAGGTTTGGCACTTTCAACTGATATTTATTTTCAGATATATTGGCTTCCAGCTGAGTTTCTGCATTTTCTTCCAAAAAATGTTGTGTTCTAAACACATATTGCCCAGGTTGTTGTGGAAACGCTCCTAGAATGTCCAGCTGTTAAATGTCAAAACAGGAATATTTTTTTGGCTTAACTAGGAAGAATAATGCCTAGCAGCCATGCTTATGTAATTAAGAGGGGGGAAATGTTTAAATCAACATGTTTTCAACAAAGATGGGAGACCTAGAACTCATTGCCGATATAGTTGAGGGCCAGATGTGGATGTCGATTACATGAAGAAAAATGTGGAGCAATTCTCTTCTTACCAGTAAAATCACTGTCAAATGTTACATCCTCATCTGGTGACCTGCTGTCCTCCTTAGTTCAGAGAAATCCAATGGTTCGAACACTCTAATAAGACTCATTCTCCTGTGTGGATGATGCCTTTTGAGCTACATGGCTATTAGTATATCGGAGAGCACAATGAGAAATGGTGCTATCACCTTTATAGGATCAAAAGGAAGAACCAAAAGGGGCTGCCAAGCTCATTCTAGTTCAGGGAAGGACACGTTAAAATAGAAGCAACAGCTGAAGTGTTAAATATATATTATGAGAAGAAGGGTAACCGTGCTAACTTTTTACTGGCCCTGCTCTTATGCTTTTCATAGTTTCCTGAGTTGCAGAATTTTAGCAAATGAAGCTTTTCATGGCACAGAGATGAAGTGGAAGCTTTGCCTGTTTAATTTATGCAAGTCTGCCTGTTAAAGGTCTAGGAGCGAGGTCATTTAAAAAAGAAGATGGCAGCCTTAGGCTGGATGGAGCAAAGAGGAGGAGGGATGGATAGGACAAGGTAAGTCAACTGAGGAGTAAAAAGCAATGTATTTGTAAAGATGAAATAAAAATTAAATGCCTAGTACAGAAAAGACTAGTACAGGGTTTTTTTAAGTAAGCATGTAGATTCAGTATATTAATATATTTAAGTAAACGCCATTTACCTTCCCGCCACAGTAGTACCTCTTTATCTACTTGCACTAGTGTGCTTTCGAACTGCTAGGTTAGCTCCCTCAGCCTGAAGCAAGATAAGTGCCGCACCCCATAGTCGCCTTTGACTGTAGTTAACTGTCCAGGGGTCCTTTACCTTTTCACATTTAATGAACTTAATCTGTAGGAAATGCATTCATGGATAGCTTTCCTATTTGAGTCATTAAGCAAACTTGAGTAAGCTCTCATGACAAAAGTGGGTTTTTGCTTGTGTTGTTTTTTTAAGCTACAAATTTATTGGTGCTGTTCAGAAAGGTACTAGTTTCTTTATATCCTTTATATCCACACAGGAATGAAAAATGGCTAATGCAGGTGTGTGTGTGTGTGTGTGTGTGTGTGCACGCACAAAGTGCTGTTTACTTTCAAGTTTGCAAAGGGTTGCAACCTTAGATCTGCTAGCTGTACCTCATTTGCAGTTCTCTGAATATATTATGAAGGATACTTAATATTCTTGGTGAGGCCAGTATTGCACTGTATGTTGGCTGCAGGCGCCTATCTAAATGGTTTCTGTTTTGAACTTGTGTCCTGTTGCCATATTCAGCAATAAAATCTGATCCTGTCAATGTTCCAACAGCCAAACCCAGCACTGAGGGAGTGAATGAAAGGAAAATAGCAACTCTTAAAAGAGCATTAAAGGTAAAGGTACCCCTGCCCGAACGGGCCAGTCTTGACAGACTCTGGGGTTTGTGCGCCCATCTCACATCTATAGGCCAGGGGCCAGCGCTGTCCGGAGACACTTCCGGGTCACGTGGCCAGCGTGACAAGCTGCATCTGGCGAGCCAGCGCAGCACGCGGAACGCCGTTTACCTTCCCGCTGGTAAGCGGTCCCTATTTATCTACTTGCACCCGGGGGTGCTTTCGAACTGCTAGGTTGGCAGGCGCTGGGACCGAGCAGCGGGAGCGCACCCCGCCGCGGGGATTCGAACCGCCGACCTTTCGATCGGCAAGCCCTAGGCGCTGAGGCTTTTACCCACAGCGCCACCCGCGTCCCTGTTTAAAAGAGCATTAGTTGCTTGCAATTGTTTTCCTCTTAATCTGCCACTATTTCTATCTGCAAGCTGCAGAGTCCTGATGCAAAACACAAAACAGGATTAATTAGAGAAGGCTTATCAAGTGCTTTGCATGTTAGAAAAGCTACAACTCGTAAGACTTAAAGACAAAACCACCTAAGGTAGGGCTCCAAACAGAGGTGTTTGTCCTTTGGACGTGATGTATTTATTATTCAGTGAGTCTCCCTGTAGCGCTTCTAATCCGATAGGCAGATCACGTTTCTTGTGCTCTTCTCAGAGCACCTGTATATACTATTCCTTTTTCTCCCTCCTGGCCTACACACTCTTTTCTACTAGGAATACAAATAGTCCACAAAGCAGATGACAGAAGACAAGCCGCAGACCACCTGTCAAAGAGAAGACTGTAATACTACTACAGTCAAAGAGGATTTCACTCAGAATATGATTAAGAAAGCTTAGAAACCAGCTGGCTGAAGGCGATCTGCGCTACCTCTGATTGCTTTAGTTCTTTGCAACTCTTTAATTTTGTGTCTCACAAATCTTTTCCTTTCTCATAACAAAGATCTTCTAAGCTATCTCCTGCTAAGGAGGTTTACAGATACTTGCACACATCTATATGAAGCCTTCAGTTTTCTGTGCCAATTACTTTATAAATTATGATGCTGCTTATATATGTGTCCTTTCAAAAATTATTTAATTTTCATTCTTTGTAGTTTTGAGAAACTGGAAAGCAGCAAAGCATGAAATACTGTTTCTGAAACATCACCACTTATCCAGAGAATCTCCCATTTGCTTTAAAACAAACTTCTTCCCATCATGTCTGAGGGAGCAAAACATTTGCCAAATGTTCAGGAAAAAAATATTTATTACTTTGTATTCCATCCTTCCCCCACCACACACAAAAAATGCTTAGAGCAATGTGTACACAATTAAAGGCACTGGCAAGTGGAAGAGATTTTCAGATAAAGTTGCAGATGCTGTGAAATTTACAAAATCTTCATACTGCACTCCAGAATAGCAGCCATGTTAATGCCAAGACTCAGAGCAGGTCCATCACTAAGTCTGTGGCTAGTTTGACTCCATCTAGGGAATGAGGGGTTATTGTAAAGAAACACTGTAAAAAACAGGGTCCCAAATTTGCAAGAGGGCCAGTGCTAAAGGTCCCCTCTGGCTTCTAATGTCATGGCCTTCAGGCAAGGCAGGATAGGGAAGCACCCATTTTGTGGGTTCAGAATCTACCTCTTTAAGAAATCTCACATTTCTTGAAAATTCTGGAATGTTGTCAGAATATAGGCTTTCCCAGCCTTCATCAAGCCAGGATGGGAAAGGAGAGAGTGTGGTAATCAAACGCTCTGTTGGGGAACAATGTTTCTATACCTTTACATTATTTCAAAGACCCAATATTGCTGTGGTGAATGAGCATTTATTCAATTCCTTGAGTATGCTGGAAAGCTAAAGTAATAACAAGCCCTCTTTGCATATTCTTCTCCTTCTAAGTAAAGTAAACATGCAAAAGGAAGGGGGCACAAGCACACTAGCTCTGCCATTTCCCATCATCATCACTCGTTATGAGATAAAGGGTGGACTTTGGATGTGGAAGTCATCTGTACTCATAAGAACCTTGATTTATAGAGGAATATTTTGCTGCAAACAATCCATATATTTAAAGTACCACCCCCAGAAGACTCCTGGGAACTGTACTTTACCCCTCAATTCAGAGGGCTACAGTTAGCAAGCTACAGTCCCTATGATTCTTTGTGGAGGTGCTCTGGATTCAAATTACAAGAAATGAAATGCCAGCTAAATATCAGGAAGAACTTCCTGACAGTAAGAATTGTTCAACAGTGGAACAGACTCCCTCAGAACGTGGCGGACTCTCGTTCATTGGAGGTTTTCAAACAGAGGTTGGGTGGACATCTGTCATGGATGCTTTAGATGAGATTCCTCCATTGCAGTGGGGGGTGGACTAGATGACCCTCGGGACCCTCACAATTCTATGATTCTATGGTGCCTTCCCAGTCATTATCACTAAATGCATGGGTTGGCAATCAAAAAACAAAAACCTGAGCTACACTGTTATGAACCCTAGCCCTACTGAACAGATAAACCGCACAAGCTTCACCGCAGAGCAGAGTAAGACCTTTGCAAAGGAAATCTAAACAAACCTGTCAGGATATTCCTATTCCTACCTGCTTTGGAAGAACTGTTACAAGACTGTAACCAATCTGAGAAAGACTCTTATACAGTATAGGAGTTGAAAGGTGCTACAAGGCAAAGCTGAGAACAGAAACTTCCTTGCCACAGCATAGCCAAATGCCCTCCTAGCTATCATCTTAAAGGCAAGACTACTTCAAAGTTATTCCAAGTGTTGTCAAAGGGAACATCTGTGGCTTTTATGGCTAGTTAGGCTCCTGCTTAGCATTTTTCATGCCCACAAGGCAGGATTCACTTGTCCAATAGGAGATTTGAAAATACAATACAGGCTCAGTGTATAGTAATTCATGCTCGGAGCCTGAGCTCACCATTAAAATGTCTTTGAAGATATAATCTTTGAATTTTTTTGTGCTGAGGGAAAAAGCATCCCTTTGTAGTGAACGTTCCTTTAAAAAAATAGAAATAATGGTAGGAAAGCCCTTTTTGGGAATGTTGTCAAGTTTAGCTGAATTCTACATTAGAAACATAGATTTGTCTATAAGTTGTTTGGAGAAGCAGTAATGCTATTAAATCATTGTGAAGCGCATGATCTCTGAAAACACATTGATACATATACCACACACAAGATATTGCCCACCCCAGTAAGTTACCATATCTTCTCATTACAGTTGTCAGCTGCAAATCAAAACCATGGTTTCCTCCACTGCTGAGCTCTCCCAGCAGCCATGGAACCATATGGATTCATCTTATGTCTTCCTCGGCAAAAGTGGGGTTAATTAGATACCACACATAAAGTGAGCTATCCTCTTCTCTATTGGGTATATCAGAACAGCTCCTGGCATGATCATTGCAACATGTATGTCCCTACAGCCCACACACTTCCCAAGTATCCACTGGAAGATCCATGTCACACAAGAGGAGCCCATGATGTGGAGCTTGAGGACTTCCTGGTGGTAGTCGCTCTCATGTTCAATGCATCTTCCTGCTGTGGAGAAAGAACTGCAAGCATGTGCACAAACACACACACACACAAGAAACAGAAAGGAGACTATCCATCTAGAATAGGCTTCAAAAGAAAGACAATCCAGCAACAACTGTAGTGAGAAGAGATTGGTAAAACAGGGGCAGCCAGAAGACACAAGGTAAACAGATCCACAGGACTTTGCAAAGAGTAAGCCCCAGAAGGCCAAGTCAACGGGCGATGACTTGAAACAGAATGGTCTGTAGGAAGCATCTGCCTTGCATGCAGACGGTTCCAGGTTCAATCCCCAGCATCTCCAGTAGGAGATCCTGGAGAGCTGCTACCATCAATGTAGACCAGCCTTTCTCAATTGTGGGTCCCAGATGCTGTTGGATTAGAATTCCCATCATCCCTGACCACTGCCCTGCTAGCTAGGAATAATGGAAGTTGTAGTCCAACAACATCTGGGGACCCACCATTGAGAAAGGCTGGTGTAGCCTGAAATGATCTAGATACATGGGCGTAGCCAGGATTTCTGTTGCCAGGGGCAGAACCAAGCTATCTGTGACACAATTAGTCAGTTAGGTATTTTTATTTATTTATTTATTTACTTGATTGGGGGGGGCAGCTGCTCCCTCTATCCCCCAATGCCCAGTGGGTCTATCTCAGTATAATGCAGCTTCCTATGTTCCTAAGGAGCTCAGTCATCAGATTCAGCACCCTTTCAAAATTCAAACTGTGCCCACTAGTCCAGAAAGATTGGCGGCTCCTGGTGCATACAAAGTGTATTATGGGGTTGGGGTGGGGAATAGGAAAGAATAGTAAACACACATTTATAAATCAGTTTAGTAAGTAAACAAATTGCTGCAGTGGCACATATTCAGCCTGAAGAGATGCCAGGAAAATATGGGAAACTAAAATGAAAAGAAACGGAAGACTAGGGCACTGATGTAGGCATATACAAAAAAAGTTAATGCCTTTCAGCATAGGGGCCAAAGCAGATGTGGAGACAGTCAAGAAGAAATGAGACACGAAGCAACAGGGTGACATGAGTGGCAGAAGATGGCCAAAGTAGAAATAACAAGACAAAGATGAACTGCCAAAGGAGGGCCATATACACACATCCTGGTCAGTGGCAGACCTTGGGGTCTCAAATATAAGTAGTGCCCTGTGCAATGCCAGAGTCCCACCCCCTTCTCGCTTTCCATTCCATCTCATAGTTATGATGCCTCCTGCATAATCTCCAAGGTTTGGTGCTCAGTGCAACCAAATTGGTTGTGCTCCCCTAAATCTGCCTTTGCCCTGGTCCATCCAGAGGATGTGGGTAGAACCTTGAAAATAGATTTGATCTAAAACCCCATTACTGAAGACCCTAAATGTCAACACAGGTGTATGCTTTCCATTAACCTGTATAGAGAAAATGGAGAGATCTGACATCAGAACTAGTGATCCATGTCTACCTGGTACCACAATGTGGTTGCAGTCACACCAAAATATATTTGAGAACCACCATTCTAAAAGTTAGGTCAAGCAGACATCATGTTTTGACCACGGCCATCTACTTAGAGAATGATCCTCTCCCTGCAGATAAATAAATGTGATGGGGAAAGGCAGTGCAGTACAGAATCACTTCCAACTCTTCTCTTCCTTACTTCATAGTGTAGGCAGCCAGAAGACTTGGATGACATGCGACAGATGGCAGAGGCTGTGTGCGGCTTAACTATGAAATGCCAAAAACAGATTCCTAATCTGCTCCCTCACATGCTGAGTGTTCTCCTTTAGCAGATTAACATTCATCACCAAAGCATGGACAGGTCCCCCAGAATCAGAGGTAATGAGTAGCAATTTGCCACTTCAGGTTTCAGTTTCCACTTATTGGGTTCCCTCTTTTTAGCCCATGCAGGAACAAACAAGGGAATGGTTCTTTATTGCATCTCTCAATCACAATATTACTGCCACCAGCTGATGACTCATAAATAAATAAAAACATGCCCTTAAGGTTGAAGAATTGAACTTCCTCGTATCATGGAGCCAGTCAGCTAGAAATCTCACGATAGGCTACAAATAAAAGCATTATGGTGTAACTCTGACTTCATTTTGCTGTAATGTTTACATGATAATAGGGCCTCCTGGAAGCTCTAAATTATTTGTAAAAGAGCCACTGTACAACATAAACTTTCAAAGGGTTTTGGGTTCATGAGTACTTGAAACATTCGTCTGCTGACCCCTAACTGTTCTCCTCCCTTCCCCCATTTAGCGACAGGGTCCATAGACCTTTTCCTTGACCCCCTGAAAAGATTTGGGGATCAACTTATACATGACACTCTGCATCTTCAAACACAGAACTTTCCTAATCATGTCGAAACTGGAAGGTTTTATTTAAAGAGCAATATGGGTGCACAAGTAGGAGATGCTGAAACATCTCCCTTCCCACTAATTTCATCCCTGCAGTCTTCTCCCCAGAGATCTATTTTCTCCCAGCTGAGCTCTAATATCAGAAGGGAGCCTGGCTATGGGGAAAGCACAAGGGAGAAGGTCTCAGGGGACCAAGGACTGCTGAAACCATTTTTGTGCAGTCCTCTCTGATGCTGCCCCTTGTGACAGCATAGCTACATCTTATGGAACTCATTGCAACAAAAATGTACTATCACATGGACCGTTTTGAAAGGGGATTGGGCAACTTCATTAAAGATAAGGTGATCAATGGCTACTACTCATGGTGGCTGTGTACTTCCTCCAGGGCTGGAGGTGGCATTCCTCTGAATACCAGTTGCTGTGAACCATGAGTGGGAGAGTGTTGTTGTGTTCACGTCCTGCTTACAGATTTTCCATGGGTACCTGGATGGCCACTCTGAGAATAGGGTGCTGATGTGGATGGAGCTTTGGTTTGATCCAGGGAGGCTCTACTTATGTACTATTTCCAACAAAAGTGAGTGCTGTTAGGCTCATGGCCCAGAAGAAGCAAAGGGAACATCACATGGATCTTCCAACAGGTTTAGAATGGGTGGCACTGAGTGCAAAACTCTCCACACAAGGCAGAAGGATCACACACAGTTTTGCCTTGGAATAGCTAGCATACAAAGGTCATTTCCAGCATCCTCTGATGAAAGTAGCAGGTAGACTAAATGTGTTGAGGGGGTGCATATCTGGATATAGATTGCAGTTGGGCATTAAGTCCTTTATAAAGTACCCTCTTCTGCTATCATCCTTTTGCTACCCTGAAGATGCCTACATTTCCCTAGAACAGAATACAGTGGTACCTTGGGTTAAGAACTTAATTCGTTCTGGAGGTTCCTTCTTAACCTGAAACTGTTCTTAACCTGAGGTACCACTTTAACTAATGGGGCCTCCCGCTGCTGCCGTGCCACCGGAACACGATTTCTGTTGTCATCCTGAAGCAAAGTTCTTAACCCGAGGTACTATTTCTGGGTTAGCAGAGTCTGTAACCTGAGGCATCTGTAACCTGAGGTACCACTGTATATGACTAAGAACTTTAAAACAAAAACAAAAGCCTCACCAAGACAATTCTAGCAAAACACAACAAATTGACACAAAAGGCTATGGGGTCCATTTTGCTCCTATTTCTAAAAATATTCAGTGCTCAGTAGCATTTTCTCATCTTGCTTCCCTTGCTTATCACAGTTCTTTGAGTAGAGTAAGATCTTGTCCAAGATCTTGCTCTCCCTAATATGAGTGTGAGTTACATTCAAACAATGACTCTTACTCCAAATAAGGGAACTTGCTGCAAACTTCCTTCAAAGCTGCCTTGTTCTGGCTGGTTTATGTTAGGGAGACAAGACTAAACAGACATTCATATTTTCAGTATTAACCACTAAAAGTGAAAAGTTAGTTGTTTGTTTGTTTCCAGGATGGATGGATGGGGGGATGAAAAAGTTCTATTCAGTCAGCGGCTCCTTCTGGAACCTACACTGCAGTGCTTCAGCATTCAACCGGTTGGGTTTCTCCTAGAAGTGACTCAGATAGATTCAATTTGGCAAAAACAAAGGAGGAGGAAAAAGTGAGTTGATCTCACACTGGTGGGAGTCCAAATTTTCCTCCTTCTCCCTTTTTGTTTCAGCGTCAGCCAATTCACATGGGCCACCCTGAGCACTGACAGCTGCATTTCCCTCTCAAGCCCAAAACCATCTCAATCATTTCAGAGTAGTACCCACATTAATATATTACAGCAAACACAAAAGCAGTAGTCTTGAAGCACTTACAGTACTAAGGGTTGTGTCCAGGTGTGCTCTTCTGCAGACGTCCTTCCATCTGCAGATGAGTTCTTGATCCAACAGGCAGCTCTGTTAACAGATAGGAGAGGCCATTCTTGCCACTTGTCCCTGCAACTACCCACCTACTCAAAATCAATGGCCCTTCAAAACAATGTGGAAAGTAACAGTGGAAGCTGCAGGACGAAGGTGAACAGCCCCCTCCCTTCCTAGTCCATTAACAGAATAGAAGGTCACAATCAAATTCAACCTCAACAGACTTATATTTGTGGCATAAGCTTTCATAGACAAAGCTTTCCACTTCAACCCATACAGTGGAAGACCCTCATGAAATGAGCTAATCCATGAAAGTTTATGCCACAGGAAATAAATCTGCTAGTCTTTTAAGGTATCACAAGACTCGCTTTTCCTTGTCAACACAAATGGCTATTTGATATACGGCTGGCAAAACTTCCTCCGGCACACCAAGTGGCGGGACTTTGAGTCATGCTCATCAGTTGTTTATATGCATCACCTGCCCTCTCCTGTGGGCTCAGCGCAAAAGCACAGCGAAGTACAGTCATCTAAAAATGAGTGACTGCCCCCCCCGCAAGGTCACAATTTCAGCAATTAATTTAGGACAAGCTAGAGGGAAAGAATGATTCAGTCCCATTCGCCTTGCATGAGGTATCATCTCGACTGGGGGTGGAGAAAACACAATCAGTCACAAAAAGTCATCATGTGAACTGGCCTGGTGTTTTTGCCTCCAAAACTTTAGTTTTTTGAGGTTTTGTACTTTTCCTTTAGCTCTTCTTTCTCCAGTTTATTAAAGTACATGTGTATATACTTTCTTTGTTATTCTTCAGTTAAAGGCAAATTTATAGTATACTGTGTACAGTGCTATTTTCATAGAAAAAAGGTGCGAGAACGCACCACGAACACCTCCCTAGTTCTCTTGGAATGGCAATGGCACTCACCAGAGAGGTGTCGGAACTGAGTTCCTGTAAGTTCCCCCTTTAAAAAGCTCTGTGTGTATATTCTCACCATTTCCCACACATGCTGACAGGGTTTGCATATTGTGAAAAGCATTTTATTTTCTTAATTCAGCCACTTCTTCATGGAGTTTGGGGTGATGCATATGGTTCTGACCTTCCCAACTCCACCCCAACTTTCTTTTACCACAGCAGCAACCCCCCCCCCCGAGTATGCTAACCTAAGAGATCCTAACGGGCCCCAGGCCACACAATGAGTTTTATGGCTGAGTGAACTAACTCTAGCCACTACACCATTCTGCCCCTCAAACAGCTGTTTCTGGAAAAATATTCAGATCATTTGTTGCACCATAGAAGGGTCATAGGTAAGTGCCAGAGCCCTAACTTTGCATGCAGAAGATCCCATGTTCGATCCCAGCTGTCTCCAGGTATGACTGGAAAATACTCCTGCCTGAAACCTTGGACAGTTGCTGCTGGTCTATGTGGCCAGTACTGAGCTAGATGGACCAGCAGTTTGACACAGCATATGGCAGCTTCCTAGGTTCCTCTGAATTCAAGGAGCAGCCTGAACTGGGGATACATGCAGCTATCCATGTGCAAAGATGCAATGTGAATTAACTCAAGGTGGAAAAAAGGGGGATGGGGAAAATATTGTAATTAAAAGTGAATTTGCACTTGCACATGTGTGTTTTTTAAATAGTAGCCACAGGTCATCCCCTCCCCCCAGTCTGGATGGAGGGGGATTAACCTTCCCTTCAATACAACATTCAGAACAAAATCTCTCCCCCTCCCACAAAAAGCTTTTTCTTTCTTTTTTTGCTCCAGGGTGGAAATTGCTGCTGATCCCCATGTCTCTCATATTACAGCAAGATTTTTCAAATGGCTATAACCATAATTGACCCCCTCGAGGTTGTAAAGGGTTGGAGCTGTGAATTTTATCACAAACAACATATCAAGCTCATATAATTACCAGCAACATATTGAACACATAACTTTGGCTTTGCATGAGCATGCAATCCTGTGGGATCCAAGAAAAGATTGCAGCTGCTGTGCTCCTTCCTGGACCTTCTGCTACTGCTACATGGTTTGGCTTAGCATATACTATGAACCTGGGGTCATAGCTTATCATGGCTCTCCTTTCTGGGAACCCTCACATTCACATATTCAGGCTAAACCATGGTTTGCCTTAGCACTACAGCAAATTAGCTCACTGTGAACAGCAAAGTACCAAACCCCCAAGTTTCTCAAGATTATGAAGGTAACCTGATATCACACTCAAAGCCTTCTAGTTATCCAAAGGAACAGGAGCACAAGTGGAATGTACCGTATTTTTCGCTCTATTAGACGCACCGGACCATAAGACGCACTTAGTTTTTAGGGGAGGAAAACAAGAAATAAGAAAGCAATGCAAAGCCTCCTGAGCGAAGAGGGAGCGCTCCTCCCTCTTCGCTCAGGAGGCTTTGCGGGGCTATCCCTGAAGCCAGGAGAGCAAGTGCACCAATCCCTCTTGCCCTCCTGGCTTCAGCGAAAGCAAGCTTCCTAGCTTTCCCCCCACCTCCCGCAAGAGACGCGCACTCTTTAAAGGGAGCGCGGCTCTTGAGGGCTTTTCTGGGAGGTGAGGGAAGGGACAGAGCCACACGCTCTGTCCCTTCCCCCACGTCCCGCAAAAGCCAGGGGTAGCTGTGCAAAGCCAGATGCTAGAACAGTGCACAGCGCTGCACAGCGCTCCCTCTCGCTGTTCTGGCTTCTGGGATAGCCTCATAGCCTGCATTTGCTCCATAAGACGGACACACATTTCCCCTTACTTTTTAGGAGGGGAAAAGCGCGTCCTATAGAGTGAAAAATACAGTACATAGATAATCTTTTCACATAGTCTCTCAGAATTCCTAACAAAGGATCAACCTTTAAGGATATGAGTGGGGTAGGGATGGATCATAGGATACAAAAAGCAGAAACAAGGCTTACAGAGCAGCTATTCCGTGTGCCTGCCCTGCCCCCCATAAGAGTGGACATGCCATTTCTAGTCTGGCATCTTTACACATTTTCTGCAATTTCTCCCAGTTTTAATCAGTGTTCCAAATATGGTGAGGAACCAAGCAGGATAATTTTGAAGCCCTAAAGCACAAGCTCCTGGAAAAGCAAAGTGCATAAACATGAAAAGGTCCATGACGGAATTGTCCATCTGTTGATCTTTTGCTGATCCCTCACTTTCCACTGAGAAATTTATTGATTCAAAGCAGCACAGGATCTAACCTAAGCAAATGGAAACTTTAGCTTCTCCCCACTTCTTCTGGAATAATAAAACATACAGACTCAAATACTGTTTTCCTTGACCCCTGTTGTAAGATCAGACCAGAACTGCTGCTTGGATTCCAGTGGAATTATTTCTGATTCATATTATGAGCAGAATGTGGCCCAATAAAGAGAGCACCACCAGTGATCTCTTAAAACTGATGTCTAAAGACAGGCTCCACTTCAGATGTTCTTGTGCGGCAAACTAATCCCCATAAAATAAATTAAGATTTAATCCTAGTAATACCAGGCTGATCCAATCCAATCAAGTATCAAAAGTTTGAGGATTATTTCGATTCAACTGATAGACTTGTATATATATAAAACATGAAAATAATGTGTCAGGTTAATTTCACACACTCTCGTTTTCTTGGGACCAGTTGACATGAGTTTAAAATCTTATGCTTTCCCATCTAGAGCACTGAGTGTATTTTTAACTGTAGCTTGATGAAGCTTTTACTGTAGCTTTCACTCATAGGTTAACAAGATTTTGTTGATGCAGGGAATGAGAACAGGGAAATTCTGATTACTATATTCTGCCATTCTTGGGCTAGAAGAAACCCTATGACATGAAAGTTCAGGCTTAAAATGAAAAGAGGAGAAACAAGCACATTAATTTCCATTCAAAATTTTGAAACTATATATGCCACAGCTGTTATTAGATCTCCTTATGCTTTAATGTTATCTTAAAAGTTGTTACTGGTTCTCAGCAAGTGTGTTCTCAATAATTGCACCTCGGAAGATGCCATAGGAGCCAACTAGGGGATGAGGTTACTTCAGCCCCACCTCCAATAATATATTTGAGGGTTGCTAGCCTAACCAAATTTGATAGGCATTGTCATTCAAATGGTGTGGGTGTGTGCTGTGTCATGTGATCGATTACGCAGGGCAGGGGTTCCCTGGCTCTTCCCGCCCTCCCAGTATTTTATTCGATTTGGCACCCCTGGAAGATGCTGAGAAGCTCCTCCCCAGGCGATGGGGGTGGGAGCACCATTGAGAGGCTGAGAGGTGATGAGATAAAAGTCTTCTGTAGTAGCCTCTGGTTATGGAATGCTCTCCCCAAGGAGGCCCATATGGCATCGACCTTGATATTGTTTCAGCACCAAAGTATTTGAGCAATGCCAGTGACATATTGCATTGTCAAATCTGTTTTTAATACGTTTATGTGATTCAGCACTGTATTTTCCTATTTGCTTGGTTGCAAATTGCTTCAGGACTTTTTCGTGCGAAGTGATATACGTATAAATTTAATAAGCCTAACCTAAACGTAATTGTAGCAGCAAAAAAAATTGGTAGCACAACCCTGACATCTAGTGGCAGCTATGGGAGTGCACTGAAGATGGACCTACTACGGTATTTAATTATTGGCTTTATGTCACTTGAGGCTGCAACTTGCACAGCCTCCAGAGTTTCACTGATGAAAACAGGGACCTTTCTGCATGAGTGAACAGAGCCCAGCGGCCCAGTGGCGTGGCGTGGCAAACCAAGGTGGACAAACACAACCCAGATTCAAATGTGCCGCAAGCGGAAAATAGGAATTGAAACAGCAACGTGAGCAGATTGCTCCTGATGACAAAAGCAGTAAGGCAAAAACTATGGACTACAAGGAACACACATGTACACATCATATTGCAATTATGCCATTTAAGGGTCATTGGTCCCATTTTACAACTAAGGGACACCGTGACATAGCATTAGATGAAGGTCAGTCAGTCAATCCATGGTGGAGAGTTCTTAAGTAATAATGCAGACTGCTTCTTGCACATATCCAACTCTATGATTCTATGATTCTATATGCTGGGTGGATTTTCCTCACTGCAGCCTCTCTCCTCTTCAGGGCTGTACGCAGTGATGGCGTATCTCCCCTACAAATTTAAGCCCCAGCACCTCTCTCTCTCTTGAAATTAAGGAGCAACTCTGCTTAATTTTGCTGCTGCCAGAAAAACAACAACCAATGCATTCCATGGTGCAAGCCAGTCCTAGATGCCCCCCCCCAACTTTCCATGCAGAAACTCTCCACAAAAACATATGTTTTCTCTTAGAAATGACCCTGCTTTCTCTTTATTGGAAAGATCACTTATCACCCAGACTTATCTAGTGCAAAGACATAATATAGCTCAGCTCAGGGGTCTGTTTTTAACACCAAAGCTGAGACCTGGAATATGGGAAGAAAAAAGCCCCAGGACACGTGCAAAGCAAGACCCTCACTGAACAACTACCATCTTCAGCCTCCCCACACATGTAGAATTCAGGTGAAAGTTCTTTCCAATTACATGCTTAGCTAGGTGTAAAAGTCCAATCCATTTCCTCCTCTCTATTTAAAAACATATCATTCCTCTCCAGTCACTTCTCTCTTTACAGCAACCCAATTTACAAAACAAAGATGTTTCTTTTTCATTATTAAATAAATTAAATAACTTGCCAGCACAGTGGGAGAGGAGAGAATTCTAAATGCAAAACAAAAAGGGGGAGACAATACAAATACCCTCAAAGGACAGAGGAGGGTAGCAGTAATGGTGAAATTGTTCTGGGTGGGTAAAACATACTCTGCAGCAGATGCCAGTATTAACTGTCTAGTCTAGATGTTACTGTAGTTATCCATGCAGTGTTTTCCACACTGTTTTAAACTCTATGTCAGGGGGCCAGGAACCTGCAGCCCTCCAAACATGGTTTTAATGACCAGGCCAGTTGGGACTGATGAGATCTGGCACCCTTTTTAAAACAGGGTGACTAGAACTAAATAAAACATTCTTAAAATGGGGAAAGGCCAAAGTCTGAGATTAAGGCTCATGCTTTGCAGGCAAAAGGTCTAAGATGCAATTCTTGGCAACTCCAGCTGAAGTCTCTCACACAGCAGGGCTGGAAGAGACCCTTGCCAGAGGCGCTAGAAAGCTGCCGCAAGTCAATACAGATCAGCCTTCTACACCCTGGTCATTTCAGTAGCTTTGGACTACAACTCCCATCAGCCCAAATCATTTGCAATCTTAGCTGGTACTGATGGGAATTATAGTCCAACAACACCTGGAGGGCACTAGGTTGTTACATTCCACGCCGACCTTGATGTCTATGGGCTTATCCACTCTTACCTTTCCTCTGCTCTTTCTAGGCATGGTCCACAAATGTCCTTTTTGGTCCAGAGCTTTCCCCTTGAAAACCCAATCTCTAAACCTCAAATGGAGCAAACATCAATCTGCAGAAAACCCAGTTGACAAGGGTTGCCGTATTTCAAAAAGTAAAAACCAGGACACCGCACAACAACCAGGCACAACTGATCAGGGAAACCTTGGGGCAAAAAATAATGCTTGGGCATGGAGCACTCAAGCATGGATCTTGAAGGAGCAGGTAACTTATTTCACTTTTAATTCAATATATTGGTATTGTGGGATTTGATTTGTTTTCATTCCCTTTCCTAATAACTCCCTCGATCACAAAGGGGGCAGTCGCTGCATATGCCACAGAGATTTTCAAACCTACAAAAGTTATTAGCATACATAGAGGATGGGTTGAAGTTGAACGTTTCTGCCTGCTCTCTCCTCCAGTTTACAAAACTGTTCTAGCAACTGCAGATCCCCTGGAACAGTCCCATATGCCTATGGAATTCTTACATAAGGATAATACTCTTAGAATATTATTTTGAATTTGAGTAATGCCTTTGAAAGAAATTTAGAAAATGTTATACAAAACATACCAACAAAGGTTGTGGCAGGTGAAACGAAATGTGTGGACGTGCCCTTTCATGCCATTTGGAACAAGTAGTTCATTCAAAAGGTGGAAGTAAGTAGATTTTTGGCCCTGGCAGGCCTATAAAGTGTTGCTAGATTGAATATGCTGCAACCTGCAAATGACAACAATCATCATTAGTCATCAAGATGCACCAGCTAGTTCCAAATAAGCCCCTGAAAGGAATTTAGGCCCTCTAGAAGCCAATATCCACAGGTCCCACTGTGGTCCTTGGCTTCTCCTCTTACTTTTGTTACATGTCTGTCAGTCAGACAGTCTCCCCAACTCCCCTGCCCACAAAATTATGATGGGCAACTGCTTCTGCCCACTGGATTGCTCTGTGGCTTCTGAGATCCTTCAATTGCACAGATCTTTCTTCATCCTCAGGCTTTCTGGCCTTCCTTTGCTGCCTGCTGTTCCTGAGTTTGTATATGCAAGGCTGTCTTGTCTGTTGTCAGGACTTTTGTCTGCTGTTTAGTAGCACAGGTCCCACAGTAGCAACTCTTAACCCTGGGTCAGTCAAATGCAGGGAATGCCAATATCTATTTACAGAGGATCACAAACCCCTATCTCCACCCCTTGTATAGCCCAGACAAAGAGGTCCAGCTTTGAGGGCCGTCTGCCAATTCCACCTGCTTAACTTCACCACCTGAAGTTAAACAGTACCTGAGATACGTTGCAACCATTTTCATACCAGTAGAGGAGCAAAAGGTACAAATGCTGCTGTTGATTCATAAAATAAAATCTCCTCCCACTTCTGTTAATGACTTATAAATGTGACTCAACCTTTCCCTCTAGGTAATTTCATTCTCTTGCATCTCCAAATAAATGACATACATCCTTGGGCAAAGGCCCTCCTCTTACATTCAATTTAAGAAACCATACGCACATTATTGGGATGACAAATAACAGGTGTTACAGAATATAGCCACTTCTGGGGGGTGATTCATGCATGTACATCACTAGGAGATAATACGTCTTCCAATGACTTGCAGTTGAATCTGTGAAACCACTAGAAAGTGTTGTGTCCGAGGTGATGCAAGGTGATATGAAAGCTGTGATGACTGTTTCACACACTGTCATCACTTAACATTTCAATCCCTTAGTTCTAAAACTAGATGGGTGAAAATAGAAGTGTTTTTGACCTTTTTAAAAAATGATTGCTTTTTCTCTCAGTTTCTTTTTTCATCTCTTCCTTCCTCCAGGAAGCTCAGGGGCAGCATATACAGCTTATTTCCTCCCAACCCCTGTTATCCTTACAACAGCCCTGTGAAGTAGCTTAGGCTAAGAAATAATTGTTGTTCCAATGTCTCTAAGTGAGCACCATAACTGAGTGTAGATTTCAACTCAGTTCAGTCTTAGTTCCAAACTGCATCCACTGTACACCACTCTGACTCTATTTTCTGTCTCTCATAATCCACTTTCATTTTAGCCTGATCAATTTAAGGAGATATTTCTCAACCATCCATAAGGACATAACATGGCATGAAACACCTTTAAAGACATAGCACAATCTCACTTTTAGGTAAGTACACCATTGGTCTCAGAAGATGTTGCCACACCCATAAGGCCAGACCTACGTTTAGGCAGAATGAGGCTACTATCTTGGGCAGCAAATACTGGGGACAAGGGAGCATTGGCAAAGTATTGGGGGTAGAGACATGTGGCCTGTCCTGCATCCCCTAAGCTAGCTTGCTGCCCTCAGCCAAGGTTGCAGACACTGTACTTTTGCTAGTCTGGTTGGCTTCTGTATATTGGAGGGGATACCATCTTCTCCTTTGTCTAAGTCGGCAAAATATCCTGGGTAGCCCCTGCTCTAACCATTCGAGGCCACAGTGCAAAATCAATTTCATGCAAGTTCGTTCTCTCTCTCTCTCTCTCTCTCGCTCTCTCTCTCTCTCGTATGTTTTGCCAGTCTGTAACTCATTTAGATCGATTGGGGCAGTTTTACTGTACGGTATATTCCACTATTACATGCCAAAATAACAGCCCCATGTAGTTTAAATCACAGCAAAAGAAACAAAGGTTAGCATTAACCTTCATCTAGCCCTTTTCCATTCATTTTGTCTAATCTAGATCTGCATTTTGAAAACACATTAGCTGGCAAACAAACGGAACAAAAATCAAATTTTAACTGGATTTTTACCTTTTGACAAAACTTCATATTATTCTCCATCTCTCCCTTATCACTCTGTCTGGAAAGGTACCCCTCTGGATTTTGGATATATTAAGTTTTCCCCAACTGTGCACTCAGTTGGTAACCAACAAAGGAAAGCAAAATGAGGATTTGTTCACTGCTGCTATTATATTTTTCCCCATTACTTTTCCTCCCACTAGAGGCAGCTGAAACAAAAGCAAATCAAGAAGCGTATTTCCCTTAGGAGGATGCCAAGAACAGAAAGTCAAAGCAATGAATAAATGTTGTGAAGGAAATCAGCCCAAAGTGTACATTTACAGAGAAAATAAGAAAATGAATTTCTTTGGTATTTCAGTAGTCTGAAAGAGAAAGTGGCTCAGGAGTAATTAACCACAAAGCTAAGAAACAAGGTGAACTTCAAATAGGTGCCAAAAAAGTGTATTGATGTAATTAAATTGCCCAAAGCATTTTGATGAGTGCCTTTCTCAGGGGAGTCAACTGCGAGTTCTTCTATATCAAAATGGTGCTCACAAAATGTTTTCATTGGGAAGGCATGTGCATTCGGTGCCATTACCACCAGCAGTTTTCCACATCTGCGTCCACAGATCACCTAAGTACAAAGAGCACACAGATTGATTCTGCCATTCTGAAGCATGCCCTGAATATATCAATATTCAAAATCTGGAGGTTGGGTGAGTATGAAGGAAGCATGTTGAAAGGGGGAAGTCCTGGAACAAGTAGCAGGATGGGAGAGGAAAAACAGCAGCATGTGATAAAGTTCCAGCCAGTTGACAGAACTCAAAAGAACATATGAGGCCTACTACATCAGACCAAAAGCCTATCTACTCCAACATCCCACACTGGCTAAGAAAATGGCCATGGGAAACCCACAAGCCCTCTCCTGCCGCTGTTTCCCAGAAACTGAACTTGGGTGTGTGTGTAGGACAATAGCTGCCATGATTGCAAGCCACTGATACCCTCCCGAAATGTGTCTGAAACCTCAGTAAAATGAGAGGTGAGATCCTAGTATCAAAATAATCTTCAAGCTAAATAGGAACAGCTGCTTTCTCAGAGAGAAGCTTTGAAGAGTCGGGCTCAGATTCTTGGGATTTAAGACTTGACAAAGGAGAAAGACATGAAAGACAGTGATATTTGTTGAGATCCATAGCAATGCACATCCAGGATTCTAGCAGGACCGCCAGACTGTCTTACTGTTAACATAGCCCAGTTAACACAGCTAGGGTTTCAAAGGGCGCTGCCAAATATAGCTCAGTTTCCCTTGCCCCCCCCCCTTTTAAATATGCTCATTCTGATACTTTCAAGAAAGCTGGGAATAATATTGTCCTTATCAATCTAATTAGTTCCATTTATTCAGAAATGCCTTCCAGATAAGAAACACTGGGGAGGGGATCGTAAGATGATTCACATTAGAAAGGCAAGAGACAGAGAGAAGGGTTGTGTATTGCAAGCCGCTCAGATCACTTTGGTATCAGGCAGCATATGAAACGTGTTATTCAATTAATAGTAGAAATTCTGTGATCAATCCTCTTGCTTTTTTTTGCTTCCTCCCCTTTTTTGCTTCTTTTAACTAATAGGTAACTTTGGGTAGCTGCCCACTTATTCAGATCAGTTGGGGATGGTCATCCCTCTGCTTTGTTCTATTTTCCCAGTAAAAAAGTGACTCCTAAGCATCTATTTGTCCAGGAGAAGACAGGGAACATGTATTTACCATGGGGCAAACACCAGCTCAGAGACAGGAAAGTGTGTACATTCACTCCCACACACTCTGAATCACTCATAATTATCTTATGGTGCAACTCTGTACATGCCTACTCAGAAAGAAAACTGAGACTTACTCCCAGGTAGGCATGGATAGGATTTCTGCCATAAGTTCTTTCAGTTCCCACCCTTAGTAGGCTTCCTCCCTTCTAAACTAAAAAGCAACAACACTTTAACTTTACATTGGAGGATGGGGTTCCAATCTGTTGGGGTTTTCCTCTGCAGACACTATTAGAATGGGCAATAGGGTGGTATCTGATCACTATTTATCATAAGGTTTGAAAGAGCTGCTGCATATCCAACTGTATGCACAGATCATATGCACTACAGGATAACAAAACCTACTTTTTTGGATTTTCCAATTACTTGGAGAGCTTCTTTGTATGTGCAGAGGCTCTTTCACATCATACCATGAATGCATAGAGGCTGGGCTTGTCCAATTCACTTCCCCCACCCCTTGTGTTCCAATGACATCAAAGCCAGAACGAAGTACCGTATTTTTCGCTCTATAACACGCACCTGACCATAACACGCACATCGTTTTTAGAGGAGGAAAACAAGGGAAAAAATATTCTGAATGAAACAGTGGACGTATCATTTTTGTGCTTCATGCTGTGGCCACAGACATGTGATCTGATGGTGAATTTGGGGTGACCCAATGCAAAAATCCTGAGAATCCCTGTGGATCCATGCTTTGTAACCACGTTTTTGCACCATTGCAGCCCCAGGCAACAGTGGGTGCGTGATTTGGGGGGGGGCAGGCTGTAGCCATGGACATGCTATGTGCTCTGATGGTGAATTTGGGGTGACCCAATGCAAAGATCCTGAGGATCCATGTGGATCCATGCTTTGTAACCACGTTTTTGCACCATTGCAGCCCCAGGCAACAATGGGTGTGTGATTTTGGGGGGGCAGGCTGTAGCCATGGACATGCTGTGTGCTCTGATGGTGAATTTGGGGTGACCCAATGCAAAGATCCTGAGGATCCATGTGGATCCATGCTTTGTAACCACATTTTAAGTGGGGAGGGAAGGAAAAACACAGAAGGCTAAGAATGCAGGAGAGGGCTATAACGTGAGGAAAGGAAGGCAAAAGTTTCCCCCCACCCACCCACACAAGCCAGCCACTGTTTAAGGATTTCATCCTTTTAAATGGAAGAAAGCATATTTGAATGCTGTGTGTCTCCAAAAACAAAAAGCAGGAAGTCAAATCAGAATTTTAAGCCGAACCTGTAATCTCTCTTCCCTTCACATACATTGTTCCCTCCAGAGCAGGGACAGGATAGAGCGACGCTCTGCTTTCCTCTCTACTTGCCTGGAGGGGAGGGGCTTTCCCTGCTCTTTGTTCCGTTTGAGCAAACACAGCAGGGTGGGCAGTAAGACCCTGAGGCAGAATGCAGGAAAGCAACAGCTTTCTCTCTCACGGAGCTCCCTTCTCCCTGAAGCGCGGTTTGATTTTTGCCTTATTTTTCGGCTCCAGGGACCACACATTCGCTGCATAACACGCACAGACATTTCCCCTTCCTTTTTAGGAGAAAAAATCTGCGTGTTATAGAGCGAAAAATACGGTAAATATGCCATCCTCTTTCGTCTTGTTGTGGCATTTGTATTTGGTATCAGTCATGAGCAAAACTTAATTTTATCAATGACACATTATCACACTGATTTAAAATATTATCCTGATTTCATATTAAGGTCTGCCCATATCAGGTTGTGAGTATGTGACTCTCCCACTTGCCTTCTGCATGTTTCTTGGAAGAAATTCTTGGTTAACACCTCTCCTAGTATTCCTGCTGCAAGAACTCATGCCAGCTCACTATAATCAGACTGTTCAAGCCTCAAGAAATCCTAATGAAATATGCAAGGCGAATCTAACTGATCCCAGTGTACTGAAGAAGAAATGAACACCAGACAGAAAGGCAGATAGAAAGGGATGTCATTCCCCCCCCCCACTCCCCCAACCACCCCTGTGACATTTTTATTTTATGGAACAGCTCATACAATAGCCCTTTGACAGAGCTCAGTGGAAGCAACCCTTCAGTATCTTCCAGAGAATCCTACATAGGGAAATTGCTTGACTTAGTTTACAGAGATAGTACTGTGCTGCACTGGAAGCTACTGTAATGAAAGAAGTCACAAGCAATGAAGAAGTAGAAAGGGCAACAAATGTGGTTTTATTCCATGAGATTAATGATGCACTATAAAAGAGCTGATTTACTCTGAAGGAAGTATGAATTAAGTCCAGTGCATTGAGCCCTATCTCCTAAATTCAGGATGCAGAGCAAAGCTTGCAGTCCAATGACAACACCACAATTACTGGTGATCAAGGGCTGTTCCACACATTGCATGGCAGCAAATACATTATAATTATATGATTTTACCACTGAGCAGTGTACTCACCAGTGCGCTGCAGAAAATCATGGCTCTCTGACATACATGTGCACCTGAGTGATACATTTGATCACAAAAAGTGGTTTTGTAATTGCATGACCTGAATGCCCCAGGACGGAATTCAATCCCACCTACAAAATAACGACATCTGGAAGTGTCTGATAAATGCAACAATTGCTTGAGGTAACATTGTATAGCCTCCCCACAAACAAACCAGAATGAATGCTAAATAAACAGCTGACATCAAATAACATCCCCACAAACTTTGAGCAGACAAATGATCATTAAACAGGTTGTCTGGAAGCAACTTTTACCCCTTTTAGTCCCAGCTGCTAATTGAACTTTGGTCCATTAATTCAATTCCATTCACTAGCAAAGGTTAATGTCTCTAACACAACCAGCTGCATGAAAAACAGGATAAGGATTCGTATGGAATGAGTCTCTGAATTCAGTCTGGACCCACTGTGTGGGGCTATGGGCTAAGACCACCTCCACAGGATGCAACCACATATTCATACAACCCCTGTTTGAAAATGTGTGTCGCATTTCATGCAATTGTACCCACACATATGTCCATTTATGTTAAGTCAGGACTGAGCCTGAAAATACCTAGGCAAAGGATACTGCAGAGCTGGGAAAGGTGCAGAAAAGAGCAACCAAAATGCTAGAAAGCTGTTTCTTTTTAATGAAAGCTTATTCATTTGAAGGGGAGCAACTGTGGGGGGTGGGGATTGCATAGGTATATTAAAAATATGCATTGTGTGGAGAAAGTGGAGAGGAAGAGCAAAGTTTCTCTCTCTCTCTCATAATGCTAGGATCCTGGGTAATCCAATTAAGCTGAATGTTGGGAGAGTCAGAACAGGCAAAAGGAAGTACTTCTCCACAAAGCACAGAGTTAAAACTAGAATTTGCTACCATGGGAGTCAGCCAATGTAAATGGCTTTAGCAGAGGATTAGACAAATCCATGAAGGATAAGGCTATTTGTCACGATGGCTGTACATTCACCACCTACAGTATCATAGAATTACAGAATCATACAATTGTGGGGTTGGAGGGGGCACTGAGTGTCATCTAGCCCAACCCCCTGCAATGCAGGAATCTCAAATAAAGCCTCCATGACAGACAACCATCCAACCTCTACTATCAGAGATAATATGCCTCTGAATACCAGTTGCTGGGGTTCACAGGTGGGTAGAGTGCTGTTGCACTAATGTCCTGTTTGCAGTCCTCCCAAAGACTTCTGGTTGGTCACTGTGAGAAGAAAATGCTGAATTAGATAGGTCTTTAATCAGATCCAGCTTTTTATGCTACACCATGCAAGTCAACCCTTGTGCACATTGATTTGTTGCCTTGAGGTTTCATCTCAAAGAAGCTTCTAAGCAGCTTGTTACATAACGGGAGAGTTACTGCAGTGAACGTTTTAATGTCAGTCCCCTAATCAGGTAGAATTTGTAATCCACACTGCGCTGGTATTAAATGGATTGATTCCTTCATTTTTACCCCAAAATGTCCCCTTTTTCCCTTGCAGTACCAGCTATTGTATAAAGGGTGTTTAAATGAACTTCAATCCCGGGTATTGCTAGTGTGTTAGCTGAAATTACTGCTCCCAACTGCAAAGCTTAAAAGCAATCGGAAACAATTTCATTAGTGTTCCATTAGAGATTAAACAGGTTGGTCTTTTTGCATTCAGGAAAGCACTAGAGAGCTGCCCTGGGCAATGATGTGAGTATGTTGCAAATGATTATCTAAGCAATGAAGTCATATTTACAGCAAAAGGTTGCCAATAGCATCAGAAAGTGTTTGGCTTGTACAACAAGTACATTCTATTCACACATCCTGGTGCAAATTAAGGAAAGGTGGAACTGAAAGGGAGACAATTATGTCCAACAGGGGTACAAAAGAAAAATTCTGTCAGCTACTGTGCTCTTTATGCAACCGGCAGTTCCCTAGAAAAAGTTTGTGGTGGGACCATATTGATAATCTGCTGCATGTGCAAATTTGGCACCACAGAGCAATAATAGAAATGATACTTTTTAAAATCTGTGGTACCAGATTTGTGCACATTCTAGGCCAGTGTCAGGAGGACACAAAAAAGTAAGAAGAATCCCGACACATTTTTTAAAAATTGAATTGTAAGTCACATAAAGAACTTTTAGGTAAGAAACAATTTATTACTACTAATACAATTAATTAGGAGTAGGAGTATATATGGTCTTTTATAAATAATTTGGTATTGTATTTTGAGAATTTTTTCCATCTGAAAAGGCCTACAATTTGAAAAGCACTGGGATTTTCTGGGCTTATAATAAATCTTCTTAAACCTTGTGTCAGATTCCATCATCGAATGAAAGGCGGGGGGGGGGGAGAGAATGTGAAGGGAACCACCATCACAGGTAAATCTGAGGATTAGATCTCAAGATGCTGATTGTTATTTCTATGGACCAGGGAAAGTCACACTGTGAGCAAAACAAAGCAAGAAACCTACTGTACATGATCAAAGCAGGCTTTATGTTAAGCGATTTGGTAGCTCATTGGCTTCAATGTATAGTTGAGCAATATGCTTATAAAAGCACCAGTACTGAATAGTACCGAGATAGCTAGAATATCTAATTTCTCCCATATAATTGTTCCAGTCCAAGTAACTGCCACAGCTTGTGATGCTTACAAACCAAGGGCATTGGGCTATGATCACCTTGGATGATCCCTGCATAAGCATCTTAATTATTATTTTTATTATAACACCATCTATCAGAGTTTTAGGGAAGCCCAACCAGTGTGGCCACACTGGGTGCCGCAGTGCAGGGGGCACCACAACCATGCTGTAGAACAGCGTGCAAGACACGGGGCACCAAATTTTAGTGTCGCACAGGGCATGCCTGAAATTTGACACCATTGCCTCTATGTACATGGTGCTTTACAAAGAACAGGTTTGACAAATACCTACTCCCAGGGTTTACTATCTTGAACAAACACAGGAAAACATCAGAGAACAATGGGGTGGAGGCAAGCAGACATAACTACGTGATTATTTCAATTTCACATGTCTTCTCCTACTTAAAATATGGCATTTGGGACCAGGGGAATGTTCCAAAAGCTTCCTGGAAAATGTGACTTTTGCAGAAAGACTTGAAGGGAGTAAGGGAGTAAGGCCGAACAAAAGAAGTTCCAGGCATAAGGGGCAGCAAAGAACACAGTTACTCTCGAGTTGGGTGAGCAAAGGTCAAGATGTAAGAGTGCAGAGTTAAATTGGGGCAAGGCTTTGAAGGCAAGCCAGCGGAAGAGTTGAAGGTGAGATGTCACATGGTCAGAGAAATGAGAGAGATGGATAATATTAACAGAGTGCTGGTAGGACATGGCTGAACAAAAGGGAAATAATGGAAGATCAGAAAGAGGAAGACTGTAACAGGCAAGGAGAGAGATAAAGAGTTTTCACTGAGGGAACAGAGAGGAAGAGTTATATTTATGTAATGTTGTAATGTGAAAAGGAACAGAAAAGAGGGGAGGTAAGAACCATGAATCAATGAAAAAAAATACGGCTTTGTGTCTGATCAATAAGGTGGATGGTGAAGCCGTCAATGGATAAGAAGAGTAAACAAGGCATCTATTAATCAATGTTGCAATTTACTGTTGTTTTTACAGCATTTACCCTAGCCTCTCCTTTCACATCATGCAAAAGGAATAAAGCTGCAGCAATCTGCTCTGGAAAGCTGAAGCCATTGGTGTTTTGATCTCTCAAGACAGATCCATTAATTGTACTTTCCAAACATTTTTAAATATATGAGGAAGAGGTTAAGCATTATAATGAATTAGCACTGACATGCAAAACACAAGGACAGATAGATAGATAGATAGATAGATAGATAGATAGATCAGAGATAGGTACATTCAAAAGTGTGATCTCTCGAAATATCATAAAACCCTACTGGTATATTTGTGTTAACAGCAAAACGGTGGCTAGAACCAGATTTTGTTGCTTACTTGAATCCCATAACTCTCCCTACCGTTGAACTAAGAGCCAGGCCAACCAAAAGCACCTAAGCAACTTAATGTAGACAGCTGTAAAATTTTCAGAGCAATTTCCTGCTTTCTGCTCCAATCCACACTTACTGGCTTGATAACCATCAAAGTAATAAAAAAGAGAGCGAGCATTACTTCTGGAGCGAATAGCCTTAACTGTGAATTAAAGGCCCTGTTTGCTCCTTTGAAAGTACGGTATTTTAAAGCCCAGGAGTTGTTTGCAATAGTTTTTGAAAGGGAAAACATATTCTGTTCTATGAAAATTAATTGTTATAAAATAAGATAATTACAAAAAGATGCTATAATTATTTACTGAATTCCACAGACATCTTACAGAGAAGAATTGCTTCAAGGGAGCCTAAGTCAATATCTAATTTATAACAAACTTTACAGCATAATAATAGAAAGAAGAAGAAAAAAATTAACCACACCAAGCAGAACATCCAACAAAACCATCTGTAACAAAGATACATGAAATATTGCCAGCACGCATATACAAAAACTCTGAGAACAAATGCTCATCAGAAATAATAGCTCATCGAAACCATAAAATGCCTGGGATTAGACATATAAAGTGTATATGCATTTTAAAATACTTTTTAAATTACAGGGGTCTGCTACTATCATGTGCAGTTTGGACCTAGCTGGGGGGGTTGGGGTGGGTGGGTAGGTGTGGGTGTGAAGGGGGGGCTGAATCTTCTCTCATCTCTCCTATTTTCTTCTGCCACCTCTTCCCCATCACCTCTCTCTCTCTGCCAAGTTCACCTCTGATACTGGGCCTGACTTGAAGAAAAGCACCTGAAGCAGGTAAAAGCAAGAGGCATCTCCAGCCCATTCAGCAACTCCAGCCCATTCACCCCTTTGAACTTTTCAACTGCATGCACACACACACCCTCTTTACACATGAACAGGCAGGCTCACACTCAAAGGAGTTGGTTTACCTCTGGCTCATGTAGTCAGGGAATTAGTCAGAATACAAACTGAGTGATCAAATCAACAAAAGGAGAACCTGAGCTGAGCACCCCAAATTAAAGCAAATAAGGCCATCTGTTTTCCTTCTAAAACAAGGTAGTCATAGCAAATGCTTACTGCAACTCCATTACCCACAACATCCATTATCTTCATCAAACTAAGGGTCACGCTGACCCATGGAAAAGGGCTAGAACAGCTTGTTGTTGTTGTTGTTGTTGTTGTTGTTGTTGTTGTTTTAAACAATTGCCTCAAGTCGATTTATGTATAGGATAATTAAAAACAGTAAAGCCCACAAAAAAGCAAATACATTTAAAACAATACATTTAAAAGCCTAACAAAGTACTCATGGTAAAAACCCATTTATCCAGAAGGGAAACACTGTCAGAACAAAACAAAACAAAAAGTCTTCAATTGTTTCCAGAAAGTGCAGATAATGGACACCTGTCATATCTTGACACGAATGCTATTCCACAGAACAGGGGCAGCCACACTAAAAACTCTGCTCCAAGTTATTGTAGAGTAGGCTTCTGAGATGACCTACTGGGTGACGAATACAGCCCCACCCTAGAAGCACATTGCTAAATTATTTTTAATGTGTGGATGGAAATTGTATTATTATTTTCTTTTTACACACTCCTATCTTTTTACAGAGCTGACCTTACCTAGCTCCAAGAGCAGCTTGTGATCTGGAACATTCTTAGTTCAAATCTCACCTCAGCCATGAATCACTAAGTGGTAAATAGCAAGCTATAATTGCTTCAGCCTCAGACCCCCACTGTATGAGTTTTCATACAGGCTTGTAGGATTACTGAGGAAATGCATATGAAGCTCTCTGAACATCTGCAACATGGATACTGGGTACTATACAGGGCTAGCTCCAGGTTTGAGGGGGGCCCTCAAAAAGTATACTCAGCAGGTCTAGCTGGCAGCACAGCAAATTGGCAGCAGTGGGAGGCAGAGGTATTGCTGCCATTTTATTAACCCACAATGAGAGTCTGAGCCACCATTTAAATAC
Organism: Podarcis vaucheri; assembly: GCF_965113315.1. Lineage (NCBI taxonomy): Eukaryota > Metazoa > Chordata > Lepidosauria > Squamata > Lacertidae > Podarcis > Podarcis vaucheri. The sequence continues at coordinate 47,022,326 of NC_138763.1, read as the reverse complement.
CACAATGTCCCAGAGAACTTCTGCTGTCTATAGCCTCTCTCTGTAAAGTTTGAAATAAAAAAGGACGGTAAGAAACTTTTCTTTGCCTTTATATTTTCCTGGGCACCCAGCCATGAGCCACTGACAGCATCCTGACACTGGAAACCCCGTGTTGCAAAAACAGACTAACTATAAACAATCACAGGCAACACGCAGCTAATAATGTTTTAACCAAATAATTGTAACATGTATTATTTCACAATTCTTAAACAGAAAATATATAATGGAGTCACAGAAGCAAACAAGCCTTTCAACAGTCACAATCCTGTAACCGTGCAATAATGGAAGCTCCAAGCGTAGGAATTCTCCAACAGAAAGTATGTAATAGAATCACAGATAATGAAAGATAATGCATGCTCAACATAAGGCAATATATAGTCCATAAGTGTCAAAGAGGAAAACAAGTCTTTCAACAGTCACAATTTGTGACCGTGCGACAATGGATGCTCCAAAACATAAAGAACAGAACAGTTCTTCCGGATGATGAACTGTTTTGACAGTAACTATTCATCAGCAGTTAAATGGTCCTAACAGGTACATCAAGTAGCATAGGATCAGCACTCACTAAGAAGTGAGAATATGGCTGCAGGGGTTTGCTTCACCACTGTGTTCCCCACAGGTAATGCACTAGCAAAGCAAACCGCAGTGGGGTTGATCTCTCCACTCATCAGGTAGCGAGTAGAAAATACAATCCTGAAAGTTGCAGGGATGTGCTTCACTAGCGAAGTAGCATCTAGCAAGATTGAACCCCATCACCCCACCTATCAGCTGATGTCACCCAGTGAGAGCTGGGCATGGTTTGGGGAATTTGGGGAAAATGGCCTCGTGGTCCAGCAGTGACAGGCAGTGGGGAAAGTAAAAATGTATACGTGTAAGCTGAGTTGGAAAACAAGGTAGCTTACTGGAAAAGCAAAAAAGCTTGAAAGGTTTGAGGTCAGAAACCTGAAGAGAAGAACAGCTACAAGAGTGAAAAGGGGCTGGAACATTTTAAGGGAGCTGGAGTGAGTCAGAGAGCATGGATGCATGGGAAGCTAAGAGATAGTCCAAAAATGGCAAGTATTGACTTACGGTAGATAAGGAAACAGTTTAGAATAGGTAAGGCTAGGTGCATTTATCTCTGCTTATTTTTAATATGCTTTTATGGATAACTGCTCAAAATGTAAAATTACCTTTTTCTAAAATCATTTTCTCAAAAAACTGTTTAAATTGTTACTAACTAAAATATTTAGATTAAAGCATAGGTTGTTTTGGGAGGGGTATGGTTTGAGGTCTTACGAGTAGGCTTAACCACTTAAAAGTCCAGAGTTTAGTGGAGGCAGCCAGAAAAAAATAAAGATATCCACTTGGTGGCAGCAGTAAAGTTAAAAAGGAGGAGGAACTGATTTGCTTGCCTTCCTTCCCTTTCACAATGGGCTATACCCTATCACATTCCTCTTCAGACCTATAACATCACCAGTCTTCATAGATTTACTTTAATCTGTAACTCATCCCAACCCCAAGGTCAAGGCATGGTATTGCAACTGGAAACAAGTGTATAAAATGTCAATTAAAAGCAGCTTAAAATACTAAAGTGTCCCCACCTCCTGCCAACTTAATGCTAGCTGTCAGAAGCCTGTCTAAACAGAAATAAATTAAGAACATTTCCATGAGATGCGCAGCAATTAAGAGCATTACTTGTGAACTCTGGAAAGAAGTAAACAGGCAAAGTCTGTGGTGCTTTTCCCTGAGCAATTAACAGCAAAACGTCATCTCTTCAAAGAAGTATCACTAAAAGAGAGGGTATATATATTTTTATATCTACAATAATTACCATATGCCTTTCCAACTCAGTACTGAGCACCCAAGGAGACATCTAATCAAAGTCTTTAAACCATCAAGTTGAAAACAGAACTAAAAACTAATTTCAGCTGTGACATAAAAAAACATAGAATGGCTGCATTTCAACAAACCCCACCAGGGCCTTCCAAAAATGAAGCATTCAAATGATAGCAAAATCTATGTAGCAGGGATGCCCAGGAGCTGTCTTCCTTGAAGCAAGGGAGATCCACAAAAGAGCACCATAATGCGGGGGGGATGGACCTTCTTTGCACCCAGTTTGGGGAGGGGCTACTTTTTATATCAAAATAAGGAGAAGAGAGTGTAATCCAGCCCCTCTTCCTCCACCTTACCTTGCTGTGCTCAGCTGCTTTCCTCTCAGCCCTCTTCTCTTCTGTTATGGGAAGTAGCCTAGAGGAAAGCATCTTAAAGTGCCCCCACCCCCAGCATGGTGAACAGCACAGAGGTGGGGAGGAGAAGTCAACAACAACTCCAGCTGTATGAAATGACATGGAACTTATGCCATGCCCAATGCATTTGGGGGGGGATATTTCCTGGGGGCAGGTCCGTGCAGAGGGAGGGGCAGCCAGGTGCACTTGCCCCAGGCCCTGGAGGGTTAAGGTGGGGGGGGTCGGTCCTGCCAGGAACTAGCTGTTTTTTGTTTGAGTTTATAACCTTCTTCTAACAAGACTCCCACCCTGGGCCTCAGACAAGCTCTGCACGGATCTGCCTGGGGATAGGGGGATAGATAGATAGATAGATAGATAGATAGATAGATAGATAGATAGATAGATGATAGATAGATAGATAGACAGACAGATTTAGCAGCAACACATTTTTATACTGTTCCACTCATTTGCTGTGAACTTCTGTGTTAGTCCTAGAATAAGCATCATTTCAAGTACCTCAAGTTTCCCTTCTCTTTCCACTCTCCCCCCCCCCGCCCACCACTCATTTAATTTTTCTTGCTTTGAATCTGGAAGCAAAACTGAAATCTGGTGGAATTGCTGCAGGACAAGGAGAACATGACACCTAACCACATGCATAAAAGCGAGTCACATGCTCTCCATCATCTGCATATAAGGAGCCCAATCCTATACAGTATGTTGCCATCACTTTTGTGACACAAGCAGAGAGGCCTGGCTGTGTAAAATCAGATGAAACCTAGTCAAGCAAGTGGAGTGGCTGGAAACAAGGATGAAGGAAACAAATTCATATCTCAAGGATACCAAGCTATAGGCAGATTTAAATAAGAGTAGGCAATCATTGTAAATACGCAACCTCAGGGCTCTGTCACATAGTAAACATGATTCCAAAAATCCTACAATGGCTTTAGTTCATTGAATAAAAAAAAAACTTTTTAAAAGACATGTTTCCCAGCTCTCTTTTACCAAATCATAACCTCTGCAGCTATAAAAAGATCCCATCCATGAGTCTGGCTGTTTTTACAATTTGCTTCCATGTTTATGACGGTCACTCATTGAACTGATAGGAAACGTTACCAAGGAGATCATTTTGCATCCCACATGGTGTTGCTAAAGCAACATGACTAAATTAGGCACCAAGTCTCCATGTACTGTATTTGCACTGATAAGAAAATTAAACTGTCACAGCATTAAACTCTACTGGATGTGTCTATTTGCCAAATGCTCAAAGATTGCTGAATAGAAATGGGCCTAGTTTTTTTTCTCCATGTGCATCTCATTATCTCTGATTGGAACATAAACAGAGACATCCCAATTCATAAACCAGGTTCAAGCTTGCTTCTTCAGATACACATCCCTTGAGCATCTCGCTAGATTTTGCTTCTCTTGGCTTCATTCATAATTCACAGTTTTTAAACTATTACACGGGTCATCAACTTTTGGGGGCGTGTAAGTATATTTGGATTTTTGAGTGAATGTCATGGGTGCGCCCCTGAGCTAATTCCAGCAAAATTAATCTGAGCCTTGAAAAGCACATAGAGTTGACGCTCAGAGGTAGTGGGAAATACACTCTTCCAAATTTCTCCTTCAGGTCTTTGTACTTTTCAAGAGAGAAAAAAGGTTGCAAGAATCATAGAATAGAGTGGGGGCTCAGAGGTTTCATGGGCACTAGGGGAAGACCACAGGGAAATTATTCCAGCCACAGACACTACAATGGAACTTTGTTGCAATCTCATTCTTTGATTTTGGTATTTAAGCTATTGCCTGCTGCAGTCTGTTGGGCAGTGCATGGTGCAATTCTTGACCACTACCAAGCTGTAGCCAAGGAGAAGGAAGGTCCCATGCACTTGCTGACCACCACCAACACTGAGCAGTGAGTGATGAGTGGAAGATGACTTGGTTCACACCATGCAAGTGATGCCATCCTGTTTCTATGCAGAGTCCTTCAGCAACCTGCTCTAGCAAAAAGTCAGTATTTTGTCAGCTTGCAGTGTGTCTGGATTTCATCTACAGTTCCAGCTGCCACAGCTGAGTGCCAGACTAGGATTGAGGAGACCTGGGCTTAAAAAACCCTCTCAGCCATGAAGTTTGCTGGGTGACTTTGGACATTGGACCCATCACTATTCCTCAGACTAATCCACCTCACGGGACTGTTGTGAATATAATGTGTGTGAGTGGGAGAAGCACATGCACTACTTTGAGCAGCTTAGTGGAATATAAATTAATTAAATAAATAAACAAACTAGGCCTCTTAAGCAAATATTAGGCACAAAATGGATCAAGTCTCCTAAACACTAGTATTTCTATTTAGCAAAACAGGAAAGAACCATGCCTTTAAAAGCCTCAAGCTATTCTGGCCATTAAATAATTTACTATGGTAGAGTTTGCCCATCTGATGCATAGGATCCCAGGTCACACCATTCAGGTCACTTTTAGCAACACAGATTGCTGGAAAACTAGTCCTACTATGTCACAAGACTCCCCCCCCCAATTGATTTGATTTTTGAGTTATTTTGCCTTATACTTATCCCAAGACAGCTCAAGCTTAACACAATTTAATTATATTAGGTCAGCTCATACAAGGACAGTTAATCTTTGGCACCCACTAGTAAAACTACCCAGCCATCAGAAGTGCATACAAAGGCCTCTTCAGAACAGTGTCAACAGCCTATAATATGCTTTCTGTTCATCAGCTTTGTTTTGCTTAACGTTAATTAATGCTTCGGATCCTTGATATTGGAAAATGCATAAATACCACATAAAGCCTATAAGTAGGCTTGGTCTCTTGTAAACTCAGTATATATATGTAATAATAATAATAATAAAAATAAAAAAATTTATTTATATCCCGCCCTCCCCAGCCGAAGCCGGGCTCAGGGCGGCTAACAACAATCAAATAATCAGTCAAATAGTCACACAATCTAAAAATATTTCATTATAAAACTTAATTAAATCAAATTGATGGCAACCAATTAAGCAAAATTCTGTGCAGGTTGCCAGAGGAGGGAGTCAGGCTGCGCCCTGACCAAAGGCCTGGCGGAACAACTCTGTCTTGCAGGCCCTGCGGAAAGATGTCAGGTCCCGCAGGGCCCTAGTCTCTTGTGACAGAGCATTCCACCAGATTGGAGCTGCAGCCGAGAAGGCCCTGGCTCTAGTTGAGGCCAGCCTAACCTCTCTGAGGCCTGGGACCTTGAGGATGTTATTATTTGCAGACCGTAGGTTTCTCTGTGGGGCATACCAGGAGAGGCGGTCCCGTAGGTACGAGGGTCCTAGGCCTTATAGGGCTTTAAAGGTTACAACCAGCACCTTAAACCTGATCCTGTACTCCACCGGGAGCCAGTGCAGCTGGTATAGTACCGGATGAATGTGATCTCGCAGCGAATAAGGAGTCTCGCCGCGGCATTCTGCACCCGCTGGAGTTTCTGGGTCAGTCTCAAGTGCAGTCTCAAGTGTAGCACCTCTAGGGGCAACTAACAGTGTCAAGAGGCATTTTAGCAGGAAAATGACAAAGGAAGAAATTGAGGGTTCTTGCAGGTTTTTTAAGTTCTGTGGATTCCCACAGCTGATTTTGTAAAAAACAAAAACAACCATGAATAGTTGTAAGCACATGCTTAACACGTAGTCTGTCCCTTTGGTACATCAGAAGACTCAGGTCTAAAACCAAGCTACTACAGATTGCTCTGCTGCAGATAGGAATGGATTTACCAGTAGTCACTGCAAAACACATGGAGAACAGGATTGTCCCGTTTCTCTGCCACAGCTCCTGTGCCTTCATCAGCTACATGACAAGCAGAAAATCAACATGTGAAGCTTCTCTTGGTTTGGAGATGCAGGAGAAGGGGGAGAATGCTTTCAAAGAATTTTGACAAAGGAAGTTCTCATGTGCACATTCCATTGGTATGGAAAATATGTTGTGCATATCAGATTCATTTCAATAGTAGTATAAAAGTTGCCAATAGATTGTGCCTTCTTTCATCTTCCTGCAAATAATGAGTAGAAAGGGATGTTTCCCCCCCTTTAATCTCTAGTCTTCAGCCACCCCCTTTAGCTTCCCAAGGGAAACAAGATCAAAGGTGACTATCATCTCAGAAATGTTGATGATGTCACCCAACTCCTGGAAAACATCTTAAGAAAGCTCATTAGTTCCATTCCATTTAATATTCACTTTGCTTAGATGCTCTTTGCTGTATTCTTCATCTATAGCAGAAGATTTTTATTAGCCTGAACTATATAAGAAGCTGCAGACATTACGCAACGATACCTATTATAGCATTTTATCGTCCAGGTGATGCTTTCTATCAACATCACCTAAAGATCTTGTGAGGCCTCTGGAACAGTGAAAAAATGAGTACCTCCCAAGGCTCTGGACACTCCTCTTGCATTCTGGAATATGTCTCAACAACACAGTTGTTCATTTCATTTTGTATAAAAATACATCAGGATAATGCATCAGATGGGATTCATCATCAGAATAGATTTCTAACTCTTTCCGAATCCCCGCAAGGCAGTTTACAGGGAGGAAATAAAAACACACAGAAACTTCATAAAAATACTAATTACAATTTCAAAAAAATCCCACCAACTTCAAAGTCAGCAGAAACTAACACTTTTTTCCAAGCATAACCCCATTAACCAAATGCAGGCAGAAATTAAAAGATCTTAAAAGTTCTCTTAAAACCAAGAGTGATTTTCATGGTGGGAGGGGAGGACCTCCAAATAAAAGGACGCTTAAAACAAACTCTTGTTAGTTAAACAAGGCAGCATAATAATGCAAGGTTTAAAATTGTCATGTTTAGAAAAGGGTCAGTGTTTTTCCTTATATAATTATATCTGGTTTATACATAACAAGTCAGGATCTACTGAAAGTAAAATTAAACTCTATCAAAGCCCTCTTCCTAGCTAAAAGAGGAGGGTGTAAGGGGAAGCTCATAGCAGCCCCTTCCTACCTGTGGCTGTAATGCTAAACCATGGTTCAGCATTATGTGTGAACCAGACCATGGTTTTCTATTTTGTTAACAAGCTATTGTTTGAACAAACTACGTATCCTGTATTTGGACAATGTCAAATTTGTCTGCATATACAGTGATGTTGGTACCCTGTGAAGTGGCCTCAGCTCAGTTCAGATTCAGTTGATGGTGACTAACAGGTCTCAGATATCTTCGCAGAAAGGAAATTACTTCTGCTTGTATCTGGATATTAAAAATATCTCATTACATGACTCCACTCTGTGCCTCTGGCATCATTAAATGCTCACTATGCTGTGAGAAAATGTTGCTGTTCCTAGACTGTAAATTAGCACCAAATTTTTCTCTCTACTGCCACAGGGCTTTATCTCAAATGTGTCATAAATCTCATCTCATGTTTAGCATGTATCTCTACTCTTTTCCTCCCAATGATGTTTTACACACTTGAATGCTGCCTTCTTATGAATTACAAGGCGACCAAATAGTGACACACTAGAAGAGGCAAGCTAAGGAAAGCAAGCATTATAAATATAGCTGAAAGCTATACTGAACTGTTTTTTCCTCATAACCCTCTTGTAATATTCCAGGTTGGAAGCTTAGATAACAAGGCTATTTTTAGCCCTCTAGGCTGACTGCCTATGTAGCATAAAAGCAAAAATACATACAAAAAATTCCTTCTGTATCACAAAACCCTTTTGTTTCCAGACATTTTCCCCTTGGGAACAGTCTATCAATAATGTATACATTATTAATATTTCTACACTAGAGTTTTCTTTAAAGTGCTCATATTGGCTACATTTCAATACCTCTATATGTGCAACATTCTAACCTTTTAAAGCAGGGAAGATGAACCACCAGCTTGCATGCCAGATCCTGCCCCTAAAATGACCCACCAAGCACTGCCTAATTTTGTCAGAAGTTATATCAAAGAAGCAAGTGTATGCTACACAAATGGGTATCTATTTGATTATATCTGAAAGATCTATAGTACAATCTGTTTTGCCATATGTACATGCAGTGCTTTTTTTCTGAGGGGACACAGGGGTACACATACCACTAAACATTTTGTGAAGTTTGGCTTTAATGGGCGGCAGTATTTCAATATGAGTAGGAAAATGAGAGTACCCCTAAACATTTTTTTAAGGAAAAAAAGCACTGTGTACATGTATCATACACACCGAGAAGTTATGGCCAATCATAGCTTCTTCCCAGGTGACAACAAAGTGAAGTGCACCTGTGGTATCCACTTATTCTGTAACATGTAAAGAACAGAACCTTAGAACCAGGGTTTGGCAAGACTGTCCTACCCTGAAGGAGGAGATAACATGGGAGGGATTTATAATCTTAGGAATATGCCGAAGGAGGTGAAGAAAATGAGATATAGTTAAGAAACTAGTTGTTTCTTATGGTTGTATTTCAAATTCAATATGCAGGAATGCTTTTAAAAGAATGAACAGTGACAGCAGAATAACAGGGAGAGGTGACCATTTGGAGACATTTTCTTATTTAAAACTGCTTGCATTTCATACTGTAAAACTGCTTTTAGGGGTTTTTTCCACAATCAAGTGGTATATAAATTTTATGACAGACATAAATAAATAAATAAATAAATAAATAAATAAATACAGCCTTGTTTTCTCTCACATTATCTATCACTTAAGTAAATTTACATGTTGTTCACACTATGAACCTGAGAGAAAATGGCATGCAGTGCTCACTCCAAGTGTCCTTGCTTTTCTTCAAAGAGGAAGTGTTTAAACACTTTACATGGAAAGAAAGACAAAGCAACTTTGTAGAATATATTTTAAAAATAGAATGGCAACAGACAGTTAAATACATGCAAACAGCTTAAAACATAAGATCATTTAGAGCACATGGGAAACTTTAACTTGTGGCATCATATCCTACAGCAGGCATAGGCACACTCAGCCCTCCAGATGTTTTGGGACTACAGCTCCCATCATCCCTGACCACTAGTCCTGTTAGCTAGGGATCATGGGAGTTGTAGTCCCAAAACATCTGGAGGGCTGAGTTTGCCTATGCCTGTCCTACAGAATATCACAGGGCAGTCATCCCAAAACAGTCATTTTCTGCCATCGCCCCTGCAGTGTTGAATGTTCTTCCCTCTGCCATGTGTGAAACATCATCTATTACTTGCTTCAAAAGTGCCTTCTGAAGACACAACCTTTTTGCCCAGACTTTTCCCAATATTGGAGCCTGTTATATCTGAATTTCTGTTTCTACCTGTTTTTATAATGCTGCTTTTATTATATACAGTTTATTGTTAGTTTATACCACTTAAGAGATTTTAAAATATCAAGTGGTTTAGAAATGCTTTTAAATAAAGAAATCAAATAAATCAAAATAATAGAAATACAGTTAAATGTGACACTGAACAGCTACTATTTAAGAAGGAGGTTGGAATTTATCTTCAGATGATGAAGGCTGATGAACAAATCACATAAGCTCTGCTTCTTTGGGGCTCAGTTCTGCTCTCAGAATCCTATCTATCTCCTAGCTTGTTAAGACACTAATACTAATATCTGTGTCAGGAGAAGGGAGTTGATGATAAGTGACCAAGCATAAAGCACAAGGTATGTTTTCAGTTCAAGGGAAATCAAGCAGAGCTTACACCCATCAGAGGATAAAAGCTGATCAGGAAGGTTTTGAAATCATGTGTTGACATATGAAAAGTCAATGTAAATTTAAAAAGGACTGAGCATAATCTGATCAGACTTCTTTCATCTGGGCTGGAGGGTGAGAGCTACGGTGTTTAAAGGGGCAAAATGCAGAAAGGAATCTAGAAAAAAAAACCATGTCATTTTCACATTGTGTGCCTAGTTCTCAACACCTGTATTTTAAAGTGAGGGACAGGATCCCCCTTCCAATTCTGCACATACTTTCCTTTTCGAAAGAGTTCCTAAGTACTCCTAAGCTGCTCTTTGGAGTACTGTGCATAATGCAAATAATTACATGAGTAGGAGGGTAGTCCTGAGACTTCAAACAAAGGCCTTCACATATGTGAATCAATCCTTGGCACCTAGCATGAAAAGAAAAATAATAACCTTCCCCTTAGCTTTCCAAAGAGCTGGTATTGTCTACCCCAAAAACAGTTCATTAGCTCTCAGGCTTGAAGACACTTGACTTAAAAGTGCGGAATATATAGATGTCTCTTATTCAGGAAAATAGGTATTAGCAAGAAGGGCTTCTGTTATGTTAGGCTGCAATTGCTCCATCCTCAGTAGCCTTCATGACTACAAAACGAAAAGATGTCCAGGAGTACCTGCTGAAGCAGGACTGCGGTACCTGTGCCCATCCAGATGTGGCTGGACTATAACTCTCATCATCCCCTCACCACTGGTAATGCTGGCTAGGGGTAAAGGCCATTGGAAATCCAACATCTGGAGAGCAACAGGTTTCTCACCCTGTACCAAAGGGCTTCCAGCACCAGGGAGCTTATCTTCTATATTCAGGTCTCCCTAGACTGTGCATGACTGAAACACATTATAAACCTGGCTAAGATTCTTATCCCAGTTTCTGGGAGAATGAATTATCCAGCCTTTTGCTTTCACCACTCAAATATTGACTTACAAATATAGCCTTTCCTGTGTTGGGTTGGTTTAATAACAGCATCAATCTCTTTCTGAATAACCTTTTGCCCGGCTCAATCACTACCTACTACCAGGGCTTTTAGGGAAGCAAAAGAAAGGGAACAAGAAAGTAGAGTAAATAAAAGCAGTGTAATTAGGAGAGCTGAGAAACAGAGGCAGTTTTAGGGAGAGCCCTTAAAAGATAAAGAGCAGAGCATGGTAGTGCAAAGCAAAAAAAAAGGGGGGGAGAAAGAAAATGTGGGAAAGTAATAACAACTTAAAGGGGGCTTTTCTGTGGGCAGAGCTGGTGGTGGTGACAAGTAAGATGCCTGAATAGAAAACAAAGCTACAGATTGAGGGTGGAAATAAATTACTGAGAGGTGGAAACAAGCAATACTGTAGATCACTGAAGCAGGTGTAAAAAGAAAAGTAAATTACATGTTGCACATTCCCAGTCCTTTGTTTGGAATTAGCTGATTAATAACCATGGAAACTGCCATAATGGAAAATGAGGGAACTCAAGCAGAATCCTGAATCCACCAGAGGCAACCTTGGGATCTACAATATAGCGCCTGGTACCTGCTACCTATTAACGAAGAGGGAGGATGTATAGAAGGAAAATATATTCGCCATGTCATCATCAGGAACCAGAAATCTCTTCCTGGTACCTACGTTTGTGAGCATGCATGAAGAAGGAACTCTGTCTCTTCTTTGAGTTCTCTACACCTCACAGAGAACTCAGTAGGGTTTCTTGCTTTGCGTGGAGTAGCAAAGAAAGATGCTGCCCAAGCCCCAAAGTCCTCTGCTGAGTACAGGAGCGCCAAGAAGCTGCCAGAATCTATTTTGCCACTTCCAAGTTAATCCAAAACATAGTATGAGGTCAGTGAATTTCTTTCCTAGGTTGGAGTGCTGTACTTGGACCTTGAGTGCTAGGGATCTAGCCTGTACTCAGTCACAGTAGGAGACCCCAAGCAAGTCCACTTCTGGAACTTGCTGATAATAGTAAAGACAATCAAGTTAAAGGCTACATCTTTAGGTGTCATTTCTGCGCAGCTGGCTGGGATCTAGGTTACATACATTTAAAGCACATCACCACCAACCCTAGCCAAAGAATCCTGGAAACTAATTTGTTAAGTGTTGGGATTATAACTGTGAAATTTTTTGGAGCAGGGAAGAGGATGTGCTTAAATGAATGGTGGGTATACAGACTAAGTCTCAATAGACTTGGTGAGATTTACAAATGCACATAGCATTGGGCTGGCAGAGGGGAGTGTTATTTAAGTAGCTACATCTAATTGTAATTATTCTTGAATCAGTATTCCTCCTACATTTTAATTCGTGTCACCAGCCTTTCTGCTCTCCCTTTTTTTCATTTAGTCTTATCAAGTCACAGGAAAATAGCCAAGACCAGGATATTAGTTTCAGTCAACAGTTTCCAATCTATCACAAGACTTACTTCAGAATTCTGATTATTATCTCCAATGTCAGAGACTCCGATTAAACATATAATCAGAAGTTTAGGCTTTGTTATGGAGCATGGGGCTATCCCACAGCACAGTATTGTGAAGGCCTGAAAAGGCCTGAAAAAGTGGCAGTGTTCAATAATTAGAGGAAATAATTAAGAGTTCAGAGATGCATCATTTGGTTGCCTACATCCCAACTAAATTTCAAATGAAGCAGTGTATTTAAAAGCATGTGTGGAGTCTGTTGTTTATACATATAAAACTCCCTAATAGCCAGAAACATAGGCACTCCAGGAAAATGAGCAAATGTGGTCCAAAAAGCCTCCCTTCACCACAGAGGTAGCATGAGCTAGGCAGTCTGATTTGTCATTCAGAGCAGAGGCCTTATACTACTTCCAGCCCTCCTGGATCATAGAAGTGTTCAGTGTAGAATGACACTGTATTAAGAGATCCACAGTGAGTGTCTTATTAGGAAAAAAACAGTGTGATGCCCACTAGCATTGGACGCAATTGGTGATTTAGTGTTCAAGGTCAACTGAGTCTTTAGATTAAAAGCTGCAGGATGGGGGAAATCCCTAAACTTCCCAAGAGATGCTTCTGAAGTCCACCTTGCTTGGCCTGTGTTGTGCTACTCCTAAACTGTTAAAACAGTATCTGGGGATATCTTGCTCGGAGATAGAGTCAGAGAAGTCCTTTCTTCCAGATTCTCAAAGATCAGAAATGTTCGGAATTTTTCCACTCTAAATACACTTTGTTTGGTAGTTAACACAAATAATACAAGAGGATGGAAGAGATATGCTTGTTCTCTATGGTTCTGTTGGCAGTGTTTCCATCCATCTCACAAAAATACATCACCCAATGAACATAACCTCTGCCACAGTATTAAGAGAAACACTGTAGTTACATAATTTTGGTTATTCAAACTTTCAGAGCAAGTCGTTCAGAAGAAGCTTAGCTGGCAAATTGGGAACAGATTGAAAAGAGAGACCATATGTTTTTTACACCATCCCATGTGCCCAAGGGACAGTGAGCCACTCAGTATTGCTCTATTTAAAAACACTGAGATAAGAAAATTGTACATGCATACATACATAAATACATAGAAAGAGCTTTAGCCTATTATTCAATAAATTATTAGCATTTCCAGCTTCTCCTGATTTAATTGGTCTCCCCCCGAAAAAAGGAGAACAAGCATATTTATGAAATCAAGGTTCCTGAGAGATAATTCTAGCATCCAAAAACCTTTGATTTTGAAAAGAACTAAAGCTGTTACCAATTCACTCATGCACCCAAAAGCAGGAAAATAGTAAGTTAAGGCTCCCACCTTAACCTCTGCATCATTTAAGCAGTAAATATATTGGAACAGGCTCCCATATTGTGTTTGCTTGCAACTGAAACAATAAAACTGCTAGCACATTTGCAAAGCTAAGCAGCATCCAGTATGGTTTCAAATTCGATAGGAAACTGCATGTTGAGATTCTTGCATTGCATAGGGTGGGTTTTAGATGACCCTCAGGACCCTTTCCAACTCTACAATTCTATGAAGATACATCTACACTTTATCTTGATCATTTAGCCCCAATGTTCTCCTTTTGCAACTAGAGGAGAACACTAGTGTTCAGTGCTTAATGGGTTTATTTGTTTTATAAAAACTAGTTTATAAATTTAAAACTTTTAATTTTGACAACTTACTCCCTGCAAGCCTTATCTTAATAAGCTGTTTATCGGAATCCTGAACATGTTTAAACAGAAGGAAAGCAAGTAAAGCTGTTAATTGGGTATTATCAGGATTTGAGATTTGCACATTTACTCTGGTCTGTTTATAAAGGCTAAAAACTTTTAATTCTGATAACCAGCCAGTTGTATAGCTTATCTCAAGCTGCAGAGTCCAACACTGTAGTATGTTTGAACAAAAGTAAAACAAAAAAGTTACTGTTCAAGCAGTTCAGACAGCAAATATGAAGAGCTGTTCTACTTGTAAAATCCAAATATGTAATACATTCATTTTGAACAAAGACAACATCTATCAGAGGCAAATCTTATGCGTGTTTACTCATATATTTGGGACTCCTCCCCCTTTCTGTTGTCTAATTGCCTGCTGATCCCTGCTTTCTCTTATCCCCATCCTGTATTTTTCCCTTTCTTCCTCACATTTTTACAGAATGAATGATAGTGTCGCTCTTCCAAAGGTCTCTGAGTGACTTTCATTTAAAAACATAAACACAGATACATTGTACCATTAAAAGAGCCCCTGCCATTCATATATATATATTCATATATCTGTACTGTATCTAGCTTTCTATATGGGAGAATAGCACACACTCCCAGTCTTAGAAACTCAGATATGTAAGCTACCGTATTTTTCGCTCTATAGGACGCTCTTTTTCCCTTCTAAAAAGTAAGGGGAAATGTGTGTGCGTCTTATGGAGCGAATGCAGGCTGCGCGGCTAAGCCCAAAGCCAGAACAGGGAGACGGAGAGCTGTGCAGCGCTCAGCACCCCACTGCCCTGCGGAGGCTTCAAAGGCTGTCCCTGAAGCCAGAACAGCGAGATGGAGTGCTGTTCAGCACTCCGTCTCGTTGTTCTAGCTTGGAGATAGCTGCGCAAAGCCTCCGCAGGGCAGCGGGGTGAAGGCACCTTGCTGCCCTGCAGAGGCTTCACATGCTGTCCCAGAAGCCAGAACAGCAAGAGGCTATCCCAGAAGCCAGATCCCTCTTGCTGTTCTGGCTTCTGGGGTTCAGAATTTTTTTCTTCTTGTTTCCTCCCCCCCAAACTAGGTGTGTCTTATCGTCCGGTGCGTCCTATAGAGCGAAAACTATGGTACTTGCCAAATGGCACCTTAAACATAGGCTTTGGTCACCACAACGGAATGTCTAGGCACCATTTTTTATATACACTACTTTTAACAGAGTGGAATTGCAGGCAAAGAGAGGGGGAACCAAAACAAAAGAAAAACAAAAAAACCCACCCCTAAGTAGATTAATATATGTATCACTCTAGCATTTCTTCTTATCTTTGGAATTTGATGGCTCAGACATCACTGCACATTTGAGACAAAGCTGGTTTCCATAACTCAGCCTGCCTCATAGTCAGGCCTGGAGTGATTCAGGTTTTGGTAGATATACTGTAGTCAGCCTTCTCCCTCAGGATACTCAATTACTGGTTTGTCTAGCATAAACTGATTCTGTTATTCTGTACCAGAGCTTGCAGGTGCTAGAGAAAGAATTTTTAAAAGGGAAATGAGAGGTCTTGCTTCAGGTTTAAGAGGGTCCTCAGCAGTGCCTTCCAACAGCTCCTCTCCTACTTTTGTAAGTCCCACATGCTTAACTGGTACTGGTAGCAATAGACAGGTGCAGCAGCAACCAGAGTGCTTTGATCACCACCAGCGGGGAGTCACTATTTTATTTTCCCATAATGCCACAGGTGGAATATCATTGTGGAGCATTGTGGGAAATTTAAGTTTTTGCCTTCATACTAAGCTGTTAAGTGCAGGGAGCCTGGAAAGGGCATCAGCACTAGTGGGCCCAGCTGACTAGTGGTCTTGATACAAGACCTTTATTAATCACGAGACTGCAAAGCTTTTTATTTTTATCTTCACAATAATCTCTCAGTAATATCCTCCTAATAAAATAAAATCTTAACCTCTTGTTCATGAATGACAGATCTGGTGGCATGAATTGCATTCTCTCTTTAGCCATGTTCAAAGTGATAAAAAGAGCCAGAAAATGTTTACTCGCATCTGGACATTCAGCAGGAGGAGTAAGAGAACCCTTACACACAAGTTCTCCCAAAATTTGTACTCCCCATCATCCTTACCCTACTTAGAGGAGAGGGCAATAAAGCACTGAGTTGGAGGTGTTCTGAGGATCCTCAAGACCCAACATGTCTGCAGAGACGAGCCCCATCCTCCTTCCCAGATCTGAGCTGGAGTGGGATTGTTGTCCCTATTTCCCCTGAGATACAGAGAGACTCAGACTGAGTTGATGACATTCCTTGCCCTTCTTCCAAGCCTGGAGAAAAGCCAGGACTCTCACTCTCAGGCTGAGTCAAGGGTCGGGGAGATTCCTCCTCTCTCCTAGTGACTTGAAAGAAGATGGACAGAATCTCACCAGAACAGAAAAATGTCTTTGCCAATGGTAAACTGGTAAGTGAATTTCTGTACCACCACTCCTGCCCATATAGCTGCTCAAATTCTATTGGAGTGAGCTGTCTGGTCATCCGTATCAACCTGCCAAATGATGAGTCTACTTTGACTACATGTGCAGATGTGTAGAAGAAGAATGACATGGTACTTTAATATTCTGTATGGGCTCAGCCTTTCTATCAAGCATGTAGTGCAGCAAGGCAAACTATTACTGGATCCAATCCAACAGGACTCGGAAAAGGAAAAGCCATGACAGACACACAAGTGGTCATTCACACAAAGCAGGTAGTTACCAATTGGTAAGCAAGTCTAATCCATAACTTTTTATACAGGTTGAGCAGCATCACATGACACAGTCTGGCCTATTCCTGTTAAGAGGTTTCCTAGCAAACCCAGCTTACTTTCCTTTGACTACAGCAGGTATGAACGTGTGGCCCTCCAGATGTCGTTGGACTGCAGCTCCCATCAGCCCCAACCAGCAAGTGCAATTGTCAAGGATTATGATAGTTGTAATCCAGTAATAACTGGAAAGCCACAGGTTCCCCATCCCTGTGTTAACGTTTAGCAGAGGGGCTCAAGCAAACGCCCCTACTAACTTCCCTTAAGGCCCAGATCTAGGAAGTGGAATGTGCTTCTCCTGAGTAAAGCTGAAATAAACCCTAATTTACAAGAAGAATGTACAGCATAGGCATGATATGGTTAGGATTCAAATAAGCAAACTGCTCTGAAACATCAGTTGTACTAACGATAAGCTGAAAATCACCCAATTAGTGCCATTGCCTTCCGTTAAGAGTTTGGGTGTAATCCTTGACGCCTCCCTTTCCATGGAGGCGCAAGTTACAGCAACAGCCAAGGCGACATTTTTCCACCTTTGCCGCATCAAGCAGTTGGTCCCTTACCTTTCCCGTCCCGACCTGGCCACAGTGATCCATGTGACAGTCATCTCCAGGCTTGACTACTGTAATTCGCTCTACGCGGGGCTGCCCTTGAAGCTGTCCCAGAAACTCCAGCAGGTACAAAATGCTGCAGCGAGGCTCCTCACGGGGTCTCTGCCATGGGAGCATATTCACCCAGTGCTTTTCAAGCTGCACTGGCTCCCGGTGGAGTACAGGGTCAGATTTAAGGTGCTGCTTTTGACCTTTAAAGCAGTGTTTCCCAACCGGTGTTCCGCGGCACACTACTGTGCCGTGAGACGTTGGCTGGTGTGCCGTGGGAGGGAGGCGGGCGAGTCGGGCGGTGAGAGGCGGCGGCGGCGAGGATCCGCGTCGAGCCGGGGGCGGCTCCGCGGTGGTGGTGCCGAGCGGCGGGGCAGCGCGTGCAAAAGGGAGGAGCGCGAGACAGCGGAGGAGGAGGAGGCCGGCATGTCCGGGCAGCAGCAGCAACAACAGCAGCAGCAACTCCCGGCGACGGCTCCTCAAGCCCCGCCGCCGCCCCCTCCTCCGCCCGCTATCGCCGCCACCACCACAACAGCCGCCGCCGCCTCAGTTGCCGCCGTCCCTCAGTCCCTCGCTCTGCTGCCTCCTCCCACCCCCAAAGCTTGGAGGTTCCCCGGCAAGAGGGAGGGAAAAAACTTTCACTTTCGTGCATCCCTCCCGGCGTGACGCTGCGCGCTGACGTCACAGGGCTGTGCCGCGGTGGTGTGCCGCGAGATTTTTTTCATTAAACAGGTGTGCCGTTGCCCAAAAAAGTTTGGGAAACACTGCTTTAAAGCTCTTCACGGCCTAGGACTCTCGTACCTACGGGACCGCCTCTCCTGGTATGCCCCACGGAGAGCCTCAAGGTCCATAAATAACAACACCCTAGTGGTCCCAGGCCCTAAGGAAGTTAGATTGGCTTCAACCAGAGCCAGGGCCTTTTCAACTCTGGCTCCAGCCTGGTGGAACGCTCTGCCTCATGAGACCAGGGCCCTGCAGGATCTGATTTCTTTCCGCAGGGCCTGTAAGACAGAGTTGTTCCACCTGGCCTTTGGCTTGGAGCCAATTTGATTCCCTCCCTCCCTCTCTTTCTTTTTTCTTTTCCTTCTCCTCCTGCGATGAGGCTACATTTTAATATTTTAATGTTCCATTATTTTAATGTTGTATTTTATTTTTGTTTTTAAGTTGTAATCATTCATCTTGTTTTTATTATTGCTTGTAAGCCGCTCTGAGCCCGGCCTTGGCTGGGGAGGGCGGGGTATAAATAAATTATTATTATTATTATTATTATTATTATTATTATTATTATTATTATTATTATCATGCCACCAGAACTGGATGATCTTTAATGGTTTGGGCTATTACAAAACTCATGGATCAGGCAGTGGCTGGCCCTCTCCCAAGTATTTCAGATACACTGGAATAGGAATGAGTGAAAAAGACTCAACTGGGAAAGGTGGTGCTATGTTTTCATCTGGAAGGTTGAAAGGACTGTAGTGTCTCCATCTCTTGGCCACTACATACAGCTTTTATAAGCATGGAACTCTTTCAGCATTCACAACAGTAAGCGCAAAAGAAAAGCCAATAATGGCTACCAAGTTATGGTGAGGTCATCTGCAGAGGAACAAGAATATCTTCTTTTACAGATTGAAATAAATAAAATAATAAAAATATTGTCCAGTAGCACCTTAGAGACCAACTAAGAGGAAGTATCTGAAGAAGTGTGCATGCACACAACAGCTAAGACATTCATTCATTCATTCATTCGTTTGTTTGTTTCAACTACATCAGATCCACATGGCTACCTTCTTTTAAAGATAACAGGGATCCAGAGGCTGCCTAAACAATGAGTTCTTCTGCATCTCTCCCAATTGGAAAGATTGTTAGGGAAAGGGGTTAAAGTGAAATGAATCTTCAGTTAAAATATACGTCCCCAAAATGTAACAAAACAGTGTGACATTCATACTTTTTGTGCTGCTGTGCCTCCAAAGCATTTTACAGGAACCTGTCAAATCTAATCAAGCTTGTTTATTCTGCATGTAAATGTAGGACCTGAGGCAATCTTCTTTCAAAAATACAGGAAAAGCACATATTGTCCCTGGCAGTTACTTGGCAGGATAGGGTTTTTTTTGTGTGTTGTTTTTTTTTTTAAGGACAAAAGGCAAAGCCTAGTTAACTCTCCATTTCAATAATTTCAATCATTATAGTATTTAGGCTACGCAAGAACCATTTTGTTTGTTTTGTCAGCAGGAGTGACAGCATAGCAACCAAACCCAGTTAAAATGGGGTGGGGTGTGAAAACCAAAACCAAGCATGTCATATGAAACAAAGTGGAATCAGGTGATTCTTTAATATTTGATATCATGGCTTAAACTATCTGTAACAAATTATGAGGATGTGCTCACTCTGCCTACAAATCTTGAATTTTGTTTAAGTTTGTGACAGTGAGAAATTTCCGGCTGACAGCCTTGTTCTTAAGATAAACCCTTCTTGGCAGTTTACAATTGAATACCAACTACTGCGGCATCGTCTGTGCTTTCACATTTGCGTTGATAGGGAATGATGGGACTCTCCGTAAGATTCAGCTGCCCCCTCCTTACACATCTAATTTTAAACACAGCAATTGTCTGCCCTGAATTTCTGTCTGACTCAGTCTGTGCTGTGGCTGTATGTCTTCTTGGCCATCATCTGCAGAATTGGGCAAAAAAACTATTGCTAACAATACTGAGGACATGAAATAGTGTTATCAGGTGATGAGAGGAAAATCACATTTCCATATATAACAATTTATAAATGAAGTGTTTTCCAAAACAATCTGGAACCCACAGTCCTTGTATAGTGTTTCTCATTTGTCAAACTGAAAATGATATAAATCTTATGACATGCAGGATGAAGCAACACACCTGAAAAAGATCTAAAAGAACAACACAATTGTGGCTATTGAAGCATCACTCTTCTTTCAGTTTTAGCATTGAATATGACAATATTTTATACCGGCTCAAGAAAACAGATGGGAACAAGAATCTGTGGCTAAATTTAAAAAACCCATTAACCAGGAATGCTTGGATTCGAGTCACGTTGGTCCCATTCCTAATATACTCTGCCTTAACTGGTTTGTGAGTTGGGCAGCTATAGCAGGCCAGATACAGGCAATTCAATCTTCATCCTCTTCTGACTTTGCAAGAGAATCCGCTAATCTACATACAAACAACCCAGAATGATCATTTTTCAACATAAGGAAATATTATCATAGTAATCAGATCTGAGCTACAGCTACCAATACCAGTGTACCACATATACACATAAAATATGTCATTTCCTAAAACCAGATCCTCCTACTTCAAAAGCTGACATTTATGGGGTAACCAAGACAACAGCAGCTAGAGCACACTCATTCAGAAGTAAAAAACTGGAAGCTACTTATATTGCCTGAGATCTCACACACTTCCCTCTCCTCCTCCTTCTTCCTCCTCCTCTTCTTCAAGCCCTTATTAATGTGTTATTTCTCCTATTCACAATTGCAACAAAAGGATGTTCAGATTTCAATCCATCAACCACCTTGATCCTTACCACTGTGAGACTTGCTTTCAAGTAAATACGTAGGCAATAGCAACCTCCCTCTTATTTCCTCAGAAGAATCAGAGGGTCTCTCTATTTGTCTTTGTCCTCCTGGGATGTATTATGGAAGCAATGCAACTAGTCCACATTGTACAAGACTCTCAGAGTCATCATGTGCTTAAAAATCACCAGAGTGAAAGAACAACCTTCTTCACCAGCAGGGGTGGGGTGTTCAAGTAGATTTAGAACAATTACCAAAACAATGCCAAAGGGGAAAAAATGACACGTTCAGGTGAACGCCAAGGACACACCAGTGATGAGCAAAATGAGCTGTCCAAACTTTACAGCAAGAAGAAGAGCATCATCTTTCTTTCCACACTTCTAAACAACAAATTCAAGACACCACTGTGCCTCTCTTACCTTTGAGATTGAGATGCTGGTGATGAACTCTATGGAACCGGCTTGGGTTGCCTCTTGGCAGCGCTGGGATGCTGGAGAAGCTGTTCCCCATGGCATCAGAAGGCAGCAGCCAACAGCTGGGAGATGACAACAGCTGGAGGAATCTGTGGGTTTGTGCCGCCGGCCAGGGCGGGGTAAGGGAGGGGAGGGGAGCAGGGGCTAGGGGCTAGGCTCGCCCCTCCCTCTCTCTCTCCTAGACCTTCCTCTCCTTCCCTCTCGCAGTCACTTTGGCTCCAGAATCCCCCTTTGTCTCCTCTTCCTCAGAGAAGCTGCCTTCACTTGGGCTCGATCTACATCGTGGGGTGGAGGGAAATGATTGGGGAGCGGCTGCCTCTTGCGCGAGCAGGATGGGAGATCTCTGCTGCTCTCTTCCCTCGGGGAGCTCAGGTTGATTCCCACGGTAATCCCTCCCCCTCCGCTCTTCCTCTCTCGGATTCCTCCTCGCGTCTCCCTTTGTGTCTCTTCTCTCCACCCCCCCCCACCCCTCTCGCGCGCTCTCGCCTCTCCCTTCCTACTCCTGCCAGGCTCGCTCCGTGGATTTTACCTTGCCTAGGCAACGTGAGAGGATGGGGATGGGTGTCATCCGGCTGCCCTTGCCCCTGCTCAGCCGCAGATGCTGAAGCAGCATGGCGCTTCGGGGGCCTTTTCTCCTTCGCCCCCCGCCCGCCCCCGCGGCTTCCCTATCTGGGGGGCTGCGGCAGACCGCTTCCCCATTTGGATCTGGTTGTTATGGTGACAGCTGCCTCCTCAGACTAGTGACTTAAGGGACCAGATGAGTCACGTGAGCAGCCAGATGTGCCACCTCTGGCGCGGGAGGCGGGACAATGAGGCGTGGAGGGGCTCTCTCCCGCCTCTGGCTCTAGGGCCCAGCGAACGTCGCCAGGCCCAACAGGTAGCGTCCGGAAGGGTAGCGGACGGAGGCACGTGGCTGGAGATCCCGGCAGCGTGTGCGGGGCAGAAGCTCCAGTTTCTCGCGCGCCCTTTGGAGTCCGAATTGTACGCGCGAGAAGCGGCGATCCGGCTTCGCACTCGTGGAGAACCGGTGGTTGCCCAGCGCGATGAGTAGGGCCTGGAGCGTGCAGTGTGTGTGTGTGCTGAGGTGGGGTAACTTGGAGCTGCACGCGCGCCTTTCTGCAAGAGGAGGGACGAACAGGAAATGGTCGTGGGTGAACGTGCAGAGGTCAGTCGCTGAGTGAGCGCGTAGAATGCGCTCCAGAGGAAAGCGCGTGTGCGCACTCCCAGAAAGGGGAGCCAGCGCTGGAAGCATGAAGTGCCTAGGGCCAGGCTCGCCAAGTGGATAAGTTAAGAGGGATAGCGTGCTTCTCCCCATTCATTTTTCTGTAAGCCCATTTGCTCCTCTAGGTTTCAGTCGGAGTATATTTGGGTCCTATATATTTATTATTTTATTTCATGTTATGCATTTATAGATAGCACTCATACACCATTAGCTCGCTGGCAGTTTACAGTGCACATAAAAAAAATATAAAACAGGCAAGAATTTAAAGAGCAATAGAAATCCAAGCAGCAAAAAACGGCACAAATTAAACACTTGCTCCTAAAACTAAGCCACTCCTTTGCTCTCAAGAGCTTGCTTTTAATGGAATTATCCCTACCTACCCAAAATGTCGGAAGTAATGGTGTGTGCTGTGAGCATCTGTGGGCAACATATGAGCAACCATGCACTAAAAGAGCAGGTATGGATCGCTAGCGGCCTCAAGGGATGTTTTGTCCAGGTCCTGCCAAAGGCATGTATATGAGGACTAAAAACTCAAAAATTGCTTCTCAATGTTTGCACAGTAAAGAAAAGGAGGTAATTGAGGGTGGGTAGGTAGGTATCTGGGTGCATCATCATATGTTTCTAAGTAAAGTGTCCATGTGGGAAATAAACCTTCAATAGTTTAGAATTGCCTTCTGCAACGGACATAGCTCCGATTCATTCCAAGTCACTGGGAGATTCCCATTGATTTGGGGAGAATCTTGCATTGCAACACAGATATGCCAGGGCATGAATGTTTCTGCATGGATGCAGTTGTCCTTTCTTGAGTACTGTACTTAGTATTCCTACTTCAAGCTACCTTACAACAAGTCAGACCATGCTAGTTGAGTATTGCCAACTGACTGGTAGCAATTCTCCAGGATTTCAGGCAAGTGTCTCTCACAGCCATACCTGGAGATGTCAGCAATTCAACCTAGGACCTTCTGCATGTGGAAACCAGGTGATCTTCTACTGAGCTACAGCCCTTCCCTCATGTGGGACATACAAAGTATGTAGAGTTTTTACCTGAAGGTAAAATGTCCAGAGTAGCCCACAGTACAACGTCAGTGTTATCAGCTATAAAAGGCATGTGCCAACAGCCAGAAACTAACTCCAAGGTAAGTAACAGAGATTGCAACCATACATATGTAATTGCACTGCATATATATTGCAAAAAGCATGTATTCCAGAAATTCTGGGAAGGTAAATCTCTATGCCTTTAACTCTCTAGCTCTTAGAACCAGAAGTCAGAAAAGATGAGAGAGCCATCTAATCAAAGCTGTCAAAAATTGCCTGTGAAAGCCAGACCACAGTCTGCAACAAGCAGAGAACAGGTGTGCTTGCTGTGCATGCAAATAATTACAGATGACGCAAGCTTGCTTGTGCCAAAGAAAAGCCCTTAGGACCTTTGGGAAACAGGGCCACACTAAGCATATGCCTGCCTGTAGATTTACATATTCATTCTTATGTGCAAACCTGGGAAAGCATTTGCCAATGCCCACAGGCAACGTGAACCCCAAGTATATCTTTTAAATCCATAGGTAAAGGTAAAGGTAAAGGTACCCCTGCCCGAAACGGGCCAGTCTTGACAGACTGTGGGGTTTGTGCGCCCATCTCACATTTATTGGCCGGGGGCCAGCGCTGTCCGGGGACACTTCCGGGTCACGTGGCCAGCGTGACATCGCTGCTCTGGCGAGCCAGAGCCGCACACGGAACGCCGTTTACCTTCCCGCTGGTAAGCGGTACCTATTTATCTACTTGCACCCGGGGGTGCTTTCGAACTGCTAGGTGGGCAGGCGCTGGGACCGAACAGCGGGAGCGCACCCCGCCGCGGGGATTCGAACCGCCGACCTTTCGATCGGCAAGCCCTAGGCATTGAGGCTTTAGCCCACAGCGCCACCCGCGTCCTAAATCCATAGTGCGCAACAAAACATTTTCCACAAACAAGGACCAGTGGGTTGTGTAGGTAGCCAAAACCAAATAACAGAATTTGGGTTTTATTTTTTAAATCTCAATAGTCTTTATCTATTTCCTGCCATTTTCTACAGAAAATGTTTTCTGGAGACTTTGCTCTATGGATTGGCCAGATGAAAAATTCAAACTGCCCTCTAGTCCAGAAAATATCTCCAATTAATCTAGAATGTAGCTGCCAGACTGATGACTGGGAGTGGCCGTTGGGACCATATAACACCGGTCCTAAAATATCTACTTTAGCTCCTAGTACATTTCCAAGCACAGTTCAGAGTGTTGGTACCAACCCTTTTTAGTCCCAGAAACATTTTTATTCAGTCCTCAGGACTGAGAAGTTCTGGTTGAAGAAGAACATCTCTTTATGGGGGGCAGGGGGCTTTTGTTGAACATTTCTATTCCCCTTTTAAACTAGGCCATGAACCTTCTTATTACTGAGAATGACAGATCTTTGAGCTTGGGACAAAAGGGGAAAGTAACACTTGACACTGGATATATTGTAAGTATATCTTTAGCACTGTAAATCAAGACTACTACTGAAGAGATTTAGTTCAGTCTTTCCAGACACACACACACAGACACACACACACACACACACACACACACACACAGAGAGAGAGAGAGAGAGAGAGAGAGAGGTATCTTTATTTTATTTGGATATAGGATGAGCATGACAAGAAGCTTCTAAAGGCTTTGTCAAACTGTTATGTGTATGCGATAAAAGGGGGGTTTCTTTTTTAAAAGAACAGTGCTGTCCCCTGCTCCAGAGCTATAAAATAACACCTGTGGCTTTGCTTCCCTTTGTGTGCCATCACACCAGATTTGTTAAGTTACAGGGAACCAGGCAGAGGGCCTTCTCGGTAGTGGAGCCCTCCCTGTGGAATGCCCTCCCACCAGATGTCAAAGAGAACAACAACTACCAGACTTTTAGAAGGCATCTGAAGGCAGCCCTGTTTAGGGAAGCTTTTAATGTTTGATGTATTACAGTATTTTAATATTTTTTTGGAAGCCGCCCAGAGTGGCTGGGGAAGCCCAGCCAGATGGGCGGGGTATAAATAAATAATAATTATAATTATAATTATAATTATAATTATAATTATTATTATTATTATTATTATTATTATTATTATTGTGATAGTTTAACCTTTCTTTATAAAGCGGTAGCAGTCACTAAGAGAGGAAAGTCACTAAGAGAGGAAAGAAAACATGTGGAGATGGAAGAGACAACACTAGCCACCAACAACCATTTTGTAACAACATTTTGAAAGAAAACCAACTTAAGAAATCACATAGATTGAGGGGGGCTACCCTGTGGCCCTCCAGATGTTGAATTGCAGCTCCCATCAGCCCCAGCTAGCAGAGCCATTGATGAGAGTGGTAGTCTAGTAACATCTGGAGGCCACAGGTTCGTCACCTTGACACAGACTTGACACAGTGATGGCCTCTGGGCAAGCATAGGTTTGTGACTAAGGTTTCAAATTAAGCTCCACTGTCCTGTCTCACCCATACACACCTCTGCTAATTTCTCCCTTTGCACCAACAGATTCATGGTACCGGCACATCTTTGGACTCCACCAATGCAAAGGACTTTAGTAGTGATGCTATCTTAATCCAGAAGTCATAATGTAAGAATATAATTCTGTTTTTAATCTTAGCATTTGGTTCCTAATAAAAGATTTAAAAGATCTCTCTTCCAGTCTTGTTGAGCCCCCTTGGTCCTAAATTAGACAGGCAAGTGTGAAAGATGCTCTTAAACCAGCAGGGTCCTAAATTTTGTTTTAGGTCTATGATTTTAAAGGCATCCTAACCAAAAACGGATATCTTGCAGACAACTCTTAGTGAGGCTATTGGCTTCTTAAATCTACTGAAGGAAAGTAGCTCCCAGATGATGAAAGGAATATAACTTGCTAATCACATTTTTGTTCTTCGCCTTATGACTTTTAAATTCCTCCTTCAAACTTATGTCTCCTGGTGGACTTTCAGCCCCATTTGCAAAGCGGTCATTAGTCTGGAACACTGGGGAAGAGATTCAGGGGAAAGGAACAGGTGGGAAAAGGTTCCTGCTCCTTGGGGGCAAATTGTCCCTTCTCAAGAACACCCTGCTGCAGAATAGCTACCATTGAACTAACATTACAAACAACTGTAATGTGATGTGTAACTTTGCTGTAAGTTACTGGAACAACAGAAATGATAGCTGGTTAGTCAAATCCTCTGCATTGTGACTTTCAGGATATTTACATTTTACCTGAATGTTATTTTTTTAATTTTAAAAAAAGTAGTTATCTACGTGTTAAAATGCCTGCATCTTCTTCTGTTTAATTTTCAAAGACATGTTCATATAAGTGTTGCATCAGATATAAGCTGCTCCTTAACATGTGGTGGGGAGTACTGAAAGGGGGGAAATCATCCATTTTTTACATGGAGCTCACTCATGTGCAGAGCTGTCTACAGTTCTGTGGAAACAGAGATAGCATTCCTACTGGATCAGGGTGGACTTAGGAGCACAAGATGTGATGGCCAACGATGGGCCCATCCACACTTGCATTTGGCATGTGCTTTCTTAGTATTCTGGATTAGGGTGGTTTGTCTAGGAAAAAGCTATCAATTAAACTCCAGAATCAGAGATGTGAGATCATGCCTCATGTCCTACTTTTGCATTTCCCATAGGCATTTGGTTGGCCACTGGAAGAGACATGACGTTAAACTAAATAGCCCTTTAGTCTGATCCAGTGGGGATCTTATTATGTTCTTAAGTTATGTTAATTGTTACCACCTTGTGTATAAAAACAGAGCCAGATCTTATATTTCAGCTCTGCCAAGAAGAAGAAGAAGAAGAAGAAGAAGAAGAAGAAGAAGAAGAAGAGATAAACCCTTCACCCAAATAGAAGTCCACTCGTCAGGAACTGCAGAACACACACTAGGTTAGGAGAAGGACAACAACAACACATTACGAAGCTCTCCCCATTATGTTCTACCCTGGTGACAAGTGATGCGAACTAACAGTGCAGCTGGCCCTGAATCTCCTAGCTGCGATCTTCTCTTCCTGCACTGGATACAAATGGGATAGGTGTGAATAATGACAGAACTGGTACAGTTCTGGCCTAGATACAGTTGCAGGGTTTCACTTCAGATTTTGTTTTTGCCTTCTATGAACATTATGTACTTGGAAGCTTGTTGAATGATTCCTATGATGAGTTTGACCCATTGCCACACAGTTTCAAAACAGCTATACTCTAGCTGTAGAATTTCATTATTAGTCAAGGGTCATGTTTCTTTACTTCCCTTTTCTATTTTCTCCCAGCTTTCCAAAGAGGAGAGACCGTAAAGATTAAAGTACAGTGGTACCTCAGGTTAAGTACTTAATTTGTTCTAGAGGTCCGTTCTTAACCTGAAACTGTACTTAACCTGAAGCAGCACTTTAGCTAATGGGGCCTCCTGCTGCCGCCGCACCACCAGAGCATGATTTCTGTTCTCATCCTGAAGCAACGTTCTTAACCCGAGGTACTATTTCTGAGTTAGCGGAGTCTGTAACCTGAAGCGTATGTAACCCGAGGTACCACTGTAATTGATTTTTTAAAAAAAGGTTTAGGCAGAAGGCCAGTACAAATTGTGAAGGTCATCCCCTGTGCCCTAGAATAGGGTTCTGGAACCTGTGGTCTTCCAGATGTTATTGGACTCCCAACTCCCATTAGCTCCAGCCAGCACAACCAGGAGTGATGGATGCTATCACTAGAAATATATGTCTAGCAATATATGTGAACTGCAATTTCCCCACCACTGCCCTACAGGAAGAGAAGCATTGAAAGTACTCAATGCCCCCCCCCACCAGAAGAAGTCTGTCCCCCTGCAATGTCTTACTCATGGGGTATCTTGACCTGTTATTTCCCCTGAAAAGCTTGACAACTTTGATTTCCTAAATAAAGCTCAACAACTTTGGCTGCTCTCCCCCCCACAAAAAAATTTTTTGGCTATGCCCATGGAGAGAAGATCTAAAGGCCCCAGAAGAATTGAAGCTCGTGGGCCATGCCAAAAGATGTTCACATATTAACAGGTTTGATATTTCTCCACTTCATTTACAACATTCAAATATTTGGACGGAAGTTTCACCCGTCATTCTCTACTACACAGTAGTTCAGAGCTTTCCAAGCTGTTTATGTTGGTGGCACACTTTTTAGACATGCGTCATTTTGCAACACAGTAGTTCAATTTCACTAGCAAACCAGAAATTAAACTAACCCCTTTTCAGCTTCAGGAGGAGCATGGGGAACATTTGCACAACACACCTGCACACTGCAGTGACATACTAACGTCACAACA
Source organism: Podarcis vaucheri (assembly GCF_965113315.1). Lineage (NCBI taxonomy): Eukaryota > Metazoa > Chordata > Lepidosauria > Squamata > Lacertidae > Podarcis > Podarcis vaucheri. The sequence goes on along the minus strand of NC_138763.1, from coordinate 46,993,416 downwards.
CACAGTTTTGAAAGCTCTGCAGTAGCTACTCATTGAACACATGTATTCTTTTTGCAAACTGCTTTGAGGTGTTGTTGCAATCAAGTGGTGTATATCAATGTCAAAATAAAAATGAATCAATAGCCAGAACTAGTTTTATCATTCCTTTGTTAACTCTCCCTCTGGATACACACACAACTGAGTCTTGGCTTTTGCTGCTGTGGTCCTTGGTGATATGTTTAGGATTGCTCCAACCCTAGAGGCAAATCAGGCAAACCCCTGGGGTGCCAAATTTCTCAGGAGTTGGGCTGCCTATGTAAATGCATTGGAGAGAGAACCACTGCCTGCACTTTTGTAAGAGATGCAAAGAATCTGCTAAGCAATTCACCACTCAAGGGCTATTCACTGCATTGCAGGGAATATGATCAAGACCCTTCTGCTCTCTACCCATTATCCAAGCCATAGACACAGTTGTCCAGAGAAAGAAATAAGAACCAGCAGAATTCTTGAAATTGAAAAATAGAAAAGTAATATCCTGGTCAACTATTGATTATTTAATCTGCTATTGATCAGCATAAAATAAGAAATGGCAGGGGAGAGGGTTCACCGAGGGCAAGTACAAAACTCGGGTCAGAGGTGGATGTGATTATACCACAGTAGGGCTAGGAGGGACCGCATGAACTAATCACCTGCCTACAGAAGGAACAGGAAGATGGTGGGGGGAGTATCTGCAAGCAGATGTTTTTGCATGCAGAAATAATAAATTATAATAATGATTTTATTATTTATACCCTGCCCATCTGACTGGGTTGCCCCAGCCACTCTGGGTGGCTTGCAACGTATATAAAAACATAATAAAACATTGCACATTAAAAAGCTTCCCTATACAGGGCTGCCTTCAGAGTCCCAGGATCAATTCCTGGCACTGCCAGTTAAAAGGATAATACAGCAGGGAATGTGAAAGACCTGCCTATGACCATGCAAAGCCAGAGCTCAAAAAAATTATGTGCTAATGGACACATAGCTTCCATGATCCTATTAGACCAATAAAGTCATGGAATGCACAATTGGAGAACAGGAGTGTGTAAGGTGCACCTCAGAAAGAGCTTTCATTTACTCAGTCACGCCATGTGCGACCATGGAAAGGGAAGTGAAGGTCCCTTAGGCCTGGGAATTCCTTCTTAGTGGCAAATATTGTGATCAGTTAGTTCCTAAACAAGTTATGCTGGAGCAACCTGTTTTCCTAAGCAATGATGCTTGGCAAATTGATGTGCTGAATGTACACCGCATTCTTGCTCTATTCCCCTTTGATCAAGCTGTAAGCACTCCTTGTAGAGGCAGAGGAAGCCGATTTCTCATCTGTTAGCTATTTATTGAGATAAATGGCTAAGGTGGGCTTTAAGTGTTAATATTTTTCATTATTTGGGACCCTGGCCATAAATATATGCCCAGCAGCAACAGCACACAGAAGAGCATGCTTTTGCCGAGTTAAAAGTAATATCCTGTGCAAGGCTGGCTGGGCAGACCACACCTGGAGTACTTTCTGGGCACCACAATTCAAGAAGGACACTGACAAACTGGAACGTGTCCAGAGGAGGGCAACCAAAATGGTCAAAGGCCTGGAAACGATGCCTTATGAGGAACGGCTAAGGGAGCTGGGCATGTTTAGCCTGGAGAAGAGGAGGTTAAGGGGTGATATGATAGCCATGTTCAAATATATAAAAGGATGTCACATAGAGGAGGGAGAAAGGTTGTTTTCTGCTGCTCCGGAGAAGCGGACACGGAGCAATGGATCCAAACTACAAGAAAGAAGATTCCACCTAAACATTAGGAAGAACTTCCTGACAGTAAGAGCTGTTCGACAGTGGAATTTGCTGCCAAGGAGTGTGGTGGAGTCTCCTACTTTGGAGGTCTTTAAGCAGAGGCTTGACAACCATATGTCAGGAGTGCTCTGATGGTGTTTCCTGCTTGGCAGGGGGTTGGACTCGATGGCCCTTGTGGTCTCTTCCAACTCTATGATTCTATGATTCTATGATTCTATGATTCTATGTATACATACCATATGAGTGCTTTGTGTACCCACACAGAAGGCCCCATCTTGCTGAATCATTCTGAAATTGTTCTATCTTGCTCCAACCTTTCATCATACCTGCCTACCCAATTTCTGTTTCATGTACATTTGTCCAGTGACAGTGGCTTGTTAACTGGTACACTGCTGACCTAACTCTGTTGTACAGTACTGCTCCTTCATATTGAGCAAACCCATGACATTTGCAGAAGGGGACAAGGGACATTGTGCTGGCACATAAGCCATTGTGCTCCATCATAACTACCTCTTCTCTGGCACAGCAACTCTTTTGTACCTTAAATGACCGACACTTGGTGATGGAACTTAACATTTTTTACCAGACCTAAGCAAATTTAGAAGTCCCTCAGTGTACTTGATAGCACTAATGCCACATTATCAGCAAACACTGACTGTCCTTCAACAATTTAAAGAAGAAGGCTTGTTCAGGCAGATTTTCTCTGTGGTTGACTGCACAGGAAAATAAGTTAACAGTTCTGACATTCTTGCTGGAAGCCACAAAAGTGCAGATAGAGGGTTAACTGGCTTCATGCTGCATGCAGTCAATGTAGCTTAAGGGCCTAGAAGAGTTCAGAAGCTTTGTGAGGCTGCAAACCGCAATGCACTAAGAGAAAGATAAAGCACACATGCAATGGTACCGCAATCTGCACACAACAGCAGGGGTTATTTACAGTGCAGTCAAACCATCAATGCATGTTTTCTAGACAGGCACATGATAGGAGCTGAAGCTCACAAAGTTTTCCTGTAAATTTGCTAGAGAGAACTCAGAGCCACTCACCCTGTGCCCTGACATAGCCATATATATTCTCCTTACCTGCATGGGGACATCCTCTCATCCTCTCCCTTTTCATCTCATCACCAAGCCAGAAATGTGAGGACAATCTGCATGTCTGAGCTCCATTGCTCAGACACCATCTTAAACTAGACTTAAGCATGTCTTTGTAACCAAATTACCATTTTAAGCCTGCCTGAACAAAGCTGCTGTATCTGTTACTCTTCAACAAATATTCTGAGTGAGTAAATGTTACTTTTACCTTTCACCAGACTGTTTGTGTGGTGGGGAGAAAAGGGGGAAATACCAGGAGAATGCAACTTCCCTTTTAAGCTGCAAAGGGATGCGCTTTACTGAACTCACAAACATGAGAAAAGAAGGATAGTAATTAAGAAATAGATCCTTTCCTAGCATCTATACACATCCCTACAAACACATACTGCAACCTACAGGTCTAGAGACCTTGTCAATACAGGGTGAGGCATGGTGGATTGGACATCTCAGTCGTACAGTACATGTTTTGCATGCATAGAAGTCCCAGGTTAGATCCCAGGTGTCTCCACATATGGCTGGGAAAGATTTCTGTCCCGGGGGGGTGGTGGAAGGGGTATGTAAGGAAGCACAGGCCCAGGACTTTTTTGTGCGCAGGAGTACCACAAGGACATAATCTGCAGGAGTGGCACATATGACTCCCATTTTCAATATTCAGAAATTCCAAGCTTCAAGATAGGTAATCTTGAAAAAGGCTGAACTATTAGTGTTAGAACCGGAACATTGTGAAATGTTCCTTTTTTTCATGGATGCTGCAAACATTTCAAATTTCAGCTTGTTTGTCTTGGAACTGTTTTTACCAATTAAAATAAAATTGTAGACTATCCCTTAATAGAATAGCAAAGATTCTTGGCCGGTGAATGTTAGTGAGTGAACTGCTGTAATGTCACAGAATGTTCATTTTCACAGCGGTATGTGGGGAAAGGATTTGAGGTAGAGTTTGAAACTCAGAAAACAAAACCATATATTCACATATAGATCAGAGGCATTTACAGACCTGCAGGTTATTTTCTGCTGCTACTGTATCTCTCTTTAGAACCCATAGCTTGTTTGTTTGTTATAAAATATTATTGCATCAAGTTATAATGGTTCGGCTGTATGAGGATCCATTTTCTTAGACTTCTCCTTTGATATGTTTTCCTGTAGATTCGTATGAGATGCACAAGCCTAACTCCACTTTTATACTATCAATTTGCCAGCATTATTATTTTGAGTCTTAGAAAACTAGTCCTAGGGGAATGTTTGCTGCCAGCATGGTCTTTTGGATCAATAATGTTTGATTGTGACCTTTACATTAGCAATGTTGTCATCCATCAAACCAGGCAGGATCTTCACATAAGAATTAGTAAACACCCAGGCGTTAATTCAGTCCACATATGAAAAAGATCATCCATACCCATTGCAGAATTTATATTTGAAGCTATACTACCTAGAGAATCCAGTACATATCAGTAAGAGGAATAAAATGTGCTGTGTCCATTGTTGTGATGTTTATGGCACAGCTTCATTTTTAATCTTTTTACTTTCCAACCTGCCCCCACATCCTCAAGCCATGTGCAATTAATACTTCCTATTTACAGGTAGGTAGCCGTGTTGGCCAGAGGATTGGAGAAGATCAGTCTACATTCCAATCCCAAAGAAAGGCAGTGCCAAAGAATGCTCCAACTACCGCACAATTTCACTCATTTCACATGCTAGCAAGGTTATGCTTAAAATTCTACAAGGAAGGCTCAAGCAGTATGTGGACCGAGAACTCCCAGAAGTGCAAGCTGGATTTAGAAGAGGCAGAGGAACCAGAGACCAAATTGCAAACATGCGCTGGATTATGGAGAAAGCCAGAGAGTTCCAGAAAGACATCTACTTCTGCTTCATTGACTATGCAAAAGCCTTTGACTGTGTTGACCACAGCAAACTATGGCAAGTTCTTAAAGAAATGGGAGTGCCTGATCACCTCATCTGTCTCCTGCGAAATCTCTATGTGGGACAAGAAGCTACAGTTAGAACTGGATATGGAACAACTGATTGGTTCCAAATTGGGAAAGGAGTACGGCAAGGCTGTATATTGTCTCCCTGCTTATTTAACTTATATGCAGAATTCATCATGCGAAAGGCTGGGCTGGATGAATCCCAAGCCGGAATTAAGATTGCCGGAAGAAATATCAACAACCTCAGATATGCAGATGACACAACCTTGATGGCAGAAAGTGAAGAGGAATTAAAGAACCTTTTAATGAGGGTGAAAGAGGAGAGCGCAAAATATGGTCTGAAGCTCAACATCAAAAAAACGAAGATCATGGCCACTGGGCCCATCAACTCCTGGCAAATAGATGGGGAAGAAATGGAGGCAGTGAGAGATTTTACTTTCTTGGGCTCCATGATCAGTGCAGATGGTGACAGCAGTCACGAAATTAAAAGACGCCTGCTCCTTGGGAGAAAGGCGATGGCAAACCTAGACAACATCTTAAAAAGCAGAGACATCACCTTGCCAACAAAGGTCCGTATAGTAAAAGCCATGGTTTTCCCAGTAGTGATGTATGGAAGTGAGAGCTGGACCATAAAGAAGGCTGATCGCCGAAGAATTGATGCTTTTGAATTATGGTGCTGGAGGAGACTCTTGAGAGTCCCATGGACTGCAAGAAGATCAAACCTCTCCATTCTGAAGGAAATCAGCCCTGAGTGCTCACTGGAAGGACAGATCGTGAAGCTGAGGCTCCAATACTTTGGCCACCTCATGAGAAGAGAGGACTCCCTGGAAAAGACCCTGATGTTGGGAAAGATGGAGGGCACAAGGAGAAGGGGACGACAGAGAATGAGATGGTTGGATGGTGTTCTTGAAGCTACTAGCATGAGTTTGATCAAACTGCGGGAGGCAGTGGAGGACAGAAGTGCCTGGCGTGCTCTGGTCCATGGGGTCACGAAGAGTCGGACACGACTAAACGACTAAACAACAACAAGCCGTGTTGGTCTGCCGTAGTTGAAACAAAATAAAAAAATTCCTTCCAGTAGCACCTTAGATACCAACTAAGTTTGTTATTGGTATGAGCTTTTGTGTGCATGTATCTGAAGAAGTGTGCATGCACACGAAAGCTCATACCAATAACAAACTTAGTTGGCCTCTAAGGTGCTACTGGAAATAATTTTTTTCTTTCGTTAATACTTCTCTAAGGTGCTACTGGAAGGAATTTTTTTATTTTGTTAATACTTCCTATGCCATGCAGGAGCCTTTCCCCAAACAGTTGCTCACTCAGCTTTCCTTTTTCAGCTCAGATTCTATAATATACTGTAATAAATGGGTAAATTTCCACACAAACACACCGCTAGCAGGAGTTCTGGCACTGAGAGTTTGGCCACTTTGATCCCTCCTCCCCCAAAATTGCTGGTTTGAGGGGCTTTCATTGGCTCCCACCAGCAGGCATACAGCTGGTTGCAGCTGCTGCCTGCCTGTGATTTTAGCAGATGTAGCACAGCACTCCACAGAGCAGAGTGGGACTGAAGGACACCTCCACCACATCCAAGCCCCCTCCAGCGCAGGCAGATTGGGGGTTTGGATTGCTCTGCCCAATGGTTCTTGTAAGGATTACTCAGTTAATATATGCAAAGCACCTCTAATGCTCAAAAATGCTACATAAATACTCAATATTTTTATCTCATCCTCACAGCCACACAGCTCTTCAGCAAGTGTCACAAAGCCTTCCTGAGTGAGACAGCAAAGCAACTGCCTGTAACTAAAAATAATGCCAAGATTAATCAAACAATACAACTCTGCTGGATTCTAGAGAGACACGATCTGATTTATTTACACTGAAAAGTGCTTCATGCCTACAATTTTGCTAAGCAAAAACAGGTGTGACATTTTATCCCCCCCCCCTCTTCATCAATAAATTGTGCATGTCCTGGTTATGGAGATTAACTTTACAGGCAAATGTCAGTCTTAATTCTGGTTTGACAGCCTGGGTGCATTGCAAGACAAGCAAACTGTAATCTTGCGATACAAACACTAAACTAAACCATGTAGAGGCAGGGGCAGGCTACAGTCGCAAGTTCTCAGCAGTGTCTTATTTGAATAATCTATCTGACAGCTCTGCTCTTCCCTCAGAATTCCCATTTAGTAAAAATATTTTCAGATGTCACACATTCCAGAAGCAGATAATGTTGCCATATATGCTTTCCTATGACACAGCCTTTGCCAGACTGTTGTCCTCTACACATTTTTGTGCACATTTCCCCCTAATATTTATGCATTATATATGCTGTTTTTGCTAATATATACATTTTTGCGGAGACTTTCCAGGAATTTATGCATTTTTGTATGCACTGTTTGACTGGAGAATTGCATCACAAAAATTGGAGAAGTATAAAATTGAAATGGTTAGCCCTGCTTTGGTTCAATTGTTTGAGAAGTGTGAATTAGGTGGTTTCTTATCAAGATACAAGCAAAACTGAATTTCTCCTCCATCCCTATCAAGTATTCCCCTAGCATTGGCAAGACCTGCTTAATGTCCGTTTTAATACCAAAAGCTAAACACTGCCTCCTTGTGGCACAAAATCATGCACATACAATAGCAATTATAACTACTGACTGAGACAATCCTGGATTAACTCATCTTTCAAATTCTGTTTGTTTTAGTCTACTACATTTAAAATGAAAGCTCCGGCTGAAACACGATCTGGAACTCAGATGGGGAGGAGAGACTTTGGGAACCATTTCCTAAGGAAATATATGTATACAAGTACCAAAATCCATTGGTAATGCATGGGGAGGGATCGTGCAATGCTAGCTGAAAAGGAGTTGGGTCTGCCTCCTAACATCTATAGGCCTCTGCTGAGATATATGTTTCCAGGTTGCTTCATAAAACAGAAGTAACCCTTACCTATGAAAAAGTTATGCCACACTCTGCTCCACACAACTTCATTCGGCTTGGCTACAGAACAGGATATAATCATACGTAGTAGCATTGCTAAGAAGCCCATGGAGCGCTGATTCTCACACTGTGAATATGTTACCTGGGACCAACTAGCTCCATATCACCTACACGGACTGGCAGAAGTTATCCTGGGTTTCAGATTGGGAACATTCTGTCCTACCTGGAGACACCAGGGATTGAATCTGGGACCTTCTGAGTGGGAGGCAGATGCTCAGCTACTGAGTTGAGTTCCTTCCCTAGGATCTCACATAGCTAATACAGTGGTACCTCGGGTTACATACACTTCAGGTTACAGACTCCGCTAACCCAGAAATAGTACCTCGGGTCAGTGGCGTATCGTGGGTTGTCAGCACCCGGGGCAAGGCAAGTAATTTGTGCCCCCTAACCCGTGGATTTGCGCCCCCTAACCCGTGGATTTGCGCCCCTAACCCTAACCCCCAGATGTTGTGCCTGGTGCGGCCGCCCCCCTGCACCCCCCACTGCCTTGGGTTAAGAACTTTGCTTCAGGATGAGAAAAGAAATTGCATGGCAGTGGTGTAGCAGCAGCAGGAGGACCCATTAGCTAACGTGGTGCTTCAGGTTAAGAACAGTTTCAGGTTAAGAGCAGACCTCCAGAACGAATTAAGTACTTAACCCGAGGTACCACTGTATATCAAGCAACCACACCAGGCAGATTATGAAACTTTGTTTCAGATGGAAAAGTTTACAAAGATATGGGACCATATATACAGCAATTCTAAGGTAGAGCAGGAAATAAATCTCGCGTTCTGTGCCCCCTGTATTCCCTTTCATGCAGTTTAAGAGCTGCAGATGAATCAAAGCCAACTCTGCTGAAAAACAACTTACAGGGAGGAGACTTGTAAGCAAACTATCTCATTTGACTGACCTGGTTTCTCACAAACACCAGTGATGATTCATTACTGGACAACAGAAGGAAACCATACATGGGAAGAGGCAAAGGGAGGGGAATGAAAATCAGCTTTTGATTATTTGAAAGCTACTTTCATTCTCCATGGTGCACCAGTTACTATCTTCACACTGGAGTGTAAATACTGCATCATACCTCCAGGCTACGACTGTTTCACATACAAAAGAGTTTTGTGATTTGATTTTTCTAATGGAGGAGCTATAATACCAGGAAGACTCTATTCATTCTCTTACTATAAAAGCAAAATAACTAAGCTCTAGGTTTCATCCTGATCCAACAACACATGGATAAGGAACGCAGCTGGAACAATTATGCCAACGAGGACTGAATAAGGAGGCTCCTAGGTATGAAGCCAAGAATGGCACAACAAAGGCAATGATGTTAATGTGAGCTACTTTACTGTTTGTTTTGCTTGCTTATTGTCATCCTGTCTTTGAACTAAACAGGCCTTACAGGGCTCACCTAATCACCCTGCCAGAGAAGGCTGCCAAGAGAAGACCAGCCAGTGCTTCATCTCTGAGACGAACCCAAGCGCTCTACAGGAGGAAAGGCGCTCGGTCACCACAACACTATGGATCGATTCCGGATGATCTTCCAGTACTTCCAGTCCAATTCAGAGTCCGTGACTAATGGGATATGTGCACTGCTGGCATTGGCAAGTGTAAAGATGTACAGCTCCTTTGACTTCCACTGCCCTTGCCTTGCTAAATACAACATGGTGTATGGCTTAGGAATTATGTTTATCCCACCAGTGGCACTTTTCCTCTGTGGTCTCCTTGTCAACAGACAGTTTGTGGTGATGCTTGAGGAGTGGAAAAGACCTACTGGGGACAGGAAGAAGAATCTAGCCATTATCAGGTGGGGGATTTCAGTACTGGTGCTAATTACTTTCCACAATGAAGTTTACTTATTTGTTGCACCCTTCTCTCCCAAGGTGGAATCTAAACTTCCTCCAAATTATTACTTAGAATTTGTATTGTATTGTTTTAATTCTTAACAGTACTTAGGAGGCTTTATGTAGCATGATATCACCATAACCACTGAAATGGATTACAGTTCTTATGTATAGTTATTATAACACTCAACTCTGAAGCTAAGAAATAGTGGCATGCCCAAGGGTACACAATAAGGCCAGATTTGAATACAGGCTTCCAGATACACATATCACCTAGAGTCAAACTAAACAGGACAGTGGAAGAAGGTTCACCAGCATTCTTTTAGAAAATTTAGATTAGAGGGGGCGGGGTTGGATTAGAACTGTGATGCTGGAAGGGCAGTTTTAACCATTTCCACCTGCATTGTATTTCCCATGTGAAAACCCCCACTCCCCAAGCTGGTATTTGTTCTGTAGCACAAAACATACTTCCTTATTTGTTTACATTTTAAGATTTGCATGAATTATAAATACTGATGATTAATAAATATTGCTTGACTTTATTTCATTTAAATTCTTAAGGATTTGGATTGGGGTTGATGATAAGTTTATAAGCTCAATTAGAGGTCAATGAACTTAGAAGTTTGGGAAACCCTTTGGAAATCACTGGAGCATGCTACTGTCCCTTCCCTTGTTATTGCTGGTGCTAAGCAAGTTCCAGCCTTTAGAAATATCAGTTTAGTTTTTTGCTTCTCTATCCAATAACCAGGTACATGTGTTCCTCCGTTCTGCAACGGGCCATGATTGCACCTGTTGTTTGGATCCTAGTCACCCTGCTCGATGGAAAATGCTTTGTCTGTGCTTTCAGCAGTTCTGTTGACCCTGATAAGTTTCCAGGTTTCGTCACCAACATCACACCTTATAATGAGGTACAGCGCTTGCTGTCCAAGGTCCCATGCAAGGATGATGAACTCATAAGGAACAATACTTCCCGCAAGGCTGTATCCAGGTACCTCAAATGCTGGTCACAGGTAAGTAACAGACATCTATAGGATATTGCTCTGTAGGAGCTCCTTATAGGAACATTAACCTGCTCTTGAAACATACATAGGTAGAATCTGTTTCTCAAGCTCATCTTCAGAATATTCTCTTGGATAATCACTGATTAAATGCAAGAAGCATAATTTTTTAATTGATTTTTGCTGTCAATGGAAGAAAAGAGCAACAGATGATTCATAAAATACACATGGACCCTACAGCATGTGCAGATTAACTAACAATTCATAAGGTATTGAGCCGCTATATGAACTATGTAGTGTCTCAGACACAAACTTTTGGACAAGTCACCATCTCTTAAACTATCCTACCAAACAGAGCTATGGTGGGAATAAACAAGATAAGGATTGCAAACTAATTTGTTAACTACAGATTCTTTTGAAATGCTTATTTTATTTGTTTGTTTGTTTGTTTGTTTGTTTATATTTATATCCCTCCCATCTGGCTGGGTTCCCCCAGCCACTCTGGATGGCTTCCAGCAAAATAATTTTTAATTATTTAATTTTTCCATTCAGCATATTCCATTCATTATGCCTCCAAGACTCTTGTCTTCTCTTGTTTCTGCTTCCATGTCTGGTCCCATGTGCAAAACAATCTCCATAGTCCTGCATCCCCTGTGTTGTGATAACCTTATACCATGTCAAATTTCAACCAAGACGGGCTACAATTAAAATCCAACCAATAGTAACAAGAACATGTTGGGTTAGGGTGGGGTGAGGAGGCAAACTCTCCAAGCCCCTGGCAGTTGATGACACAGTCCAGGTTTCAGGCTCTGCTCTGCTCTGCAGAAGGAAGAGTGAGTCACAGATAGACTCATGGGTTGACTGATTACAGATGCCAACTAATGAAGCAGTCCTTCTTTTGATTTCAGTACCCATTCCTTCAGTTTTTGCCATTTCATCCATCTGCCATTTTATCTCTCTTAACATGCACTATAAGACTGGGTAGGCAATGTAGTGCCTTTCAGATATTGTTTGGCTCCAACTCCCATCAGCCCCAGCCTGCATGTCCAATGGTTAGGGATTATGGGAATTGTAGCTCAAGGACATCTGAAGGGCACCACGTTGGTTATCCTTGCTATAAGGCTTCAGTCAAGGACAATATTCCTTTTGTTTTCCTAGCACTAAATAAATGTAGACATTAATTAGCAAATCAACATTTATTACCATTTTAATTACTTAACAGAAGTCGGGGGCTCCTCCCATAGCAGGGTGTTCAACTAGAACAGGGGTCTGCAACCCGCGGCTCCGGAGCCGCATGTGGCTCTTTTACACCTTTGCCGCAGCTCCGGGGCGGATACTAGCGAGGGGAGGAGGCGCATTGTGCGCCCCGACACTCCCCACTGTGGCGGGCGCTGTACTGGCTGTGATGTCGCATGGGGGCGGTGCGTGCATTAGTCACGCACCGTCCCAACGTCACCTTCCCACCCGCTGTCAGATCAGAGGGCAGTGGCGCGCATGCTTTAAATGTCACAATGGTTTTGCGGCTCCCAGGTTTATTTTTCCCTTCGGAAACGGGTCCAAGTGGCTCTTTTTGTCTTAAAGGTTGCAGACCCCTGAACTAGAAGATCTGAGAAGTCCCTTTTATTATGGGATATTCAAGCAATAGAACACAGATGTCCTGTTTTTTTTTGTTTCCCTGTGGCTGGCCTTGATTGCCTTAACATTTGTATGTACTTCCTTTGCCTTCTAGGCTTTTGGATGGAGCATACTGCTGACCCTTATAGTGATCGCCTTCCTTGCCCGCTCTCTCAGGCCCTGCTTCAACCAGGCTACCTTCTTGCAGACTCGCTACTGGAGCAACTACATTGATATTGAGCAAAAGATTTTTGATGAAACTTGTTGTGAGCATACCCGGGACTTTGCACACAAGTGCATCCTCCACTTCTTTGAGAGCATGCAGAAAGAAATTAAACGAAGGCGGTTCCATGCCCACCCAGGAAAAGAGGAGCGGAAGGAAGGCGAGAAGGATCACTTGCAGGGAATCAGCAGCCAGGAGCAAGTGAACAAGCTTCTTCAATCATGGTACTACAGCAAACCTCCACTGGATTTGAGTGGAGCTACACAGAAGCAACCCCTGGGTACAGGGGGAATATCTATGCCTTGGACAGGCAGTATGATTAACAGGTGGCATCCCCAGCCAGGGACCACAATTACAAGGCAAACAGACGTTTAAAAGGAAATGGAAACTGAGAACATCAGTAGCTAGGGGGAAACACATACACACACATCCCAGCAAAAATGGGCTGCTCTTGCATCTTTAACAACAGCATAGTATGCAGGAATCACATACCCTCCAACACATCAAGATGAAAAACCGGGACACCATCTTCCAGGTTCACACTCCCACATGAGTAGCATGACCCATGCAAGATCGCAGCCCTGAAAAAAGCACTTATTTTGGGCATGGTGCCCCAAAACACACTTTTGGGGGTGCAAGATCACAGCACCAAAGAAAGTGCTTTTGGGGGCTCAAGATCATGGTTGCCCCAAATGGCCACCGTGACCTCCTGGAGGGCGCAGGGAATGGGATGTCCCAGTTTTTCCGGAACAGTTGAGGGGTATGGAATCAGCGGCAGAAACTTTTAACGGCATGGAGTGAAGCATTAGCACATGCTAATGTCTGTACAACGAGTTCGGTTCAGATTTATTTCCATATGAGCCATAGGCCATAACAAAAATGCAAAAGGATCTGTAACTCTTTGGTACAGCATATGCTTTTCATGCAGAAGGTCTCTGATTCAATCCCTGGCATCTCCAGGTAGGGCTGGGAAAGACCCCAGTTTGAAGCTCTGGAGACCTGCTGCCAATTCATAGCTAGGTGGATTGCTGGTACTGGTACTTAAACATGTGCTCAATATATTGTACAAAAAATGGTTAACAACATAGCCCACATCTTACAGATTATTACAGCAGGCAAAAGGTAGGTCCAATGTTGGCAACTCTATCCAGCAAGGAGACAGTAATGGGTGTACTAAATTATCACAAAGGCAACAGCTTATCACTAATGAATAATGCACTATATGAAATTATGGCCCAACTGTATTGGCTGCCAATTAGTTTCTAGTCCAACTGAAAGTGCTGGGTTTGACCTATAAAGACTTCAATGGCTCCGGACCTCAATACCTCAAGGACCACCTCTCCCCATATAAACTGACCTGGACTCTGTGACCATCAGCTGAGGCCCTTTCTCGTGTGCCTCTGCCACAAGTGGTCTGTAGGGTGGCAACACAGGAACGGGCCTTTTCTGCAGTGGCTCCCCATTTGTGGAATGCTCTCCCCAGGAAGGTTTGTCTGGTACCTTCATAATATGCCAGGTGAAAATGTTCCTCTTCAACCAGACCTTTGGCTTATTAACAGTCTATGTCCTTTTAAATGTTTGTGGGAAGGGGTGTTAATGGTTTGCTTTGTTTTCTATCTTGTTTTTATTGTGTACTTTATGGTTTTATTCTGTATTTTTATGGTGTGAAGTGCCCTGAGATCTCCGGATGAAGGGTGGTATACAAAATAAAATAAAAATATAAAAATAAGAATTTCCCCAACATCCTATTGGAATATGTTGGACAGCTATACTTGAATCTCCCTTCTAGAATTAAATTATTAATTCATTTTCAGGCTACAAGAAAAGATGAGAGAGCCAGGCATGTAATTACAGCAGAATCCTGGGCTTCTAAATAGAAGCCTCTGTGAGTATTTATGTTTGGTCTCCTTCACATATTAGAGACCTGCTCTAATTTAATATTAAGCAGACACACTCAAGAGATTAAATATCTGACCTTCCATATTTGCCATGTGTTTTAATCAAATTGACTATTTGCCTTAGCAAGCTGCTGAGGAATGAACTGGGTGGATATCTACTTTGCATACTGATTTTCATGGAAGGGTATTTTTAAAGCATTTTAGACGCAGCAGGAATATACAAATGCAAAGGAAGGAAAAGACAGTGTGATTACTAAGTAAGCTATGTGCCTGGGCATCAATTTCTGACAATGACGCTGCTATCATTGGAAGCATCGCGTTTTCATGCCTTTGGTTATATTATTTGTTTGTCTTGTATAACAAGCTGATGAAGCTGCTATGTATGCAGTGATGAAAGCAGCCCATTATGTTTTGCATTACCTCCTTTAGTGTTATTCTGGTACTCTAACCTCAGTGATGAATTTGGATTACATATTTTGTTAGAAACTCACATCATGTTTTGATGGCGCAGTAGCTCATTCCTGCCTGCCTTAAAGTCCATTTATATTTGAAACAGTATCTCTCAAAACCAGTTCTGCCTGAACCAGGGCAATACCCTAGGTGCCAGTTAGGAAGGGCAAGGAAACCATATCCCGACACTTCCCCCCTTCTTTCAGGCTACAGATGATTGTTTCCCAGGAGCACCTATAGTTCTGGCTGACTCCCTCCTTGAGTTAATACAGTGGTACCTCTGTTTAAGAACTTAATTCATTCCGGAGGTCCGGTCTTAACCTGAAACTGTTCTTAACCTGAGGTACCACTTTAGCTAATGGGACCTCCCGCTGCCGCCACCGTGCGATTCTGTTCTCATCCTGAAGTAAAGTTCTTAACCCGAGGTACTACTTCCGGATTAGTGGAGTCTGTAACCTGAAACGTTTGTAACCCACTGTATTGTTAACAATTAACAGTGCAAGCCTAGACCCAGCAGTTAGTTACAGAAGCCCCAACAACATGCTTGGTACTGTACATCAGAAGTCAGCAGACAACTTGTGGGATCTGCTTTGCTTTTCTCTAGAATCCTGCCATTGGAGGGCAGGGCCAGATACAAAAGGTTAGCTTAGTGGGCAGAGCCAAATACCTACTTGCAGGCTGCATACCAAAGTACAAAGACACATCTGGGTTACTACTGATTAGGAACTCTTAATATAAAACACTAAAAATGGCCAGTGGAGTTGCTCAAAGCATAGCTGTCAACTTTTCCCTTTTCTTGGAAGGAATCCTATTCGGAATAATGAAATTTCCTTTAAAAAAAGGGAAAAGTTGACAGCTATGGCTCAAAGGCAATCATTTAATATTTATATTTTACGCAGAAGGAATGCTGTGGCTGAGGGGTAAGCAATTAGCATGCTGTAGCTGATTATTTTTATTATTTTACTTGCTGTTTGTGGCATAGGCCTGCCCTGCCAGGGTATGTGTCTTTTGCAACTACAACATCTCTAGCCACCCTTCTTCCCAAGACCCCAGCCACATAACTTCTGCCACTTCCGAGCACACAATCTGATAACTCATTTGATAAGTCCTATCTGCCAGCAGTAGGCCACCAGGAGCAGCACTCATCCAGCCTAGGCTCCAACAGGTGCCTAGTTCTGTGCAACTCAGCTGATTGGGCTTGTTGTTGCCCTGTCACTCAAGGCCAGCTGGACTCAAATGACATAAACATGGAATATGGAGACCCATTCCTTTGTCCCAACTTTTGACCATCCAAGGTCACTGCATGCTGAATCTACATTGTGTGACCTTGTGTGTTATGTGAGTATTGAGACCCTTTCCAACAGTCCTCCATCGGTTAGTCTTTGATTTTGTATTAAAGTACCAGGTGCTTTCCCTTTGTCTCTTAGCTCTTCCTCTAAACACACACACACACAAACCTGCACACAAAGACAAAACTTTCTTTAATTTGGCACTGGGGTTTGGAGCAGTTCTGAGACACGCCCAAGGGATTGTGTTTCCCTCACCTGCTTAGCTGCTTGCCATTATGCTTTCTACTTGTGCCTGAGGGAAAGTACAAAGAAAGCATACTGCTCCACGGCCCATGAAGATGGGAGGGAGCTAGCTGTCCACCACCTTCCCAGCAAGATATCCAGCTCGTAGCTCTAGTCCTCTCTTTGGCCAAGAGTTAGAGGAAAGGGGGAGTGGTGACACAAAAAAGAACATACTGTGGACAGCTGGCCTCCCTTAAAAAGGCCACTGTAGCAAAGTGATCACTGCACCATTGTTAAACTATTAGGAGTCAGAAATCCATGCCAATCTACTTGCAAACCATCTAGAGATAAGACAGTTGACCCCAGTCAAGCTTCTGCCTGCTCTCACTGTATGGAACATGACACAATCCCTGGCCACAGGTCCAGACCAAGGCATTTTGCTGAGGGGCAGCAGCAAATGGTCCCCCAACCCCAATTAAAGTGCATGGTATCCAAAATCAGACAAATTATTTTGGAACCTGAAGAAGAAAATCCCATAAGGATTCCCCACGCCTTTCTGACAGCAAAAAATTCCATAATAAAAAAATAAATAAGTAACTACCATATTTTTCGCTCTATAACACGCACCCGACCATAACACGCACGTAGTTTTTAGAGGAAAATCCGTAGGCATGCCACCCGTAGGCATTTCCTCCATAACACGCACAGACATTTCCCCTTACTTTCTAGGAGGAAAAAAGTGAGTGTTATGGTGCAAAAAATATGGTATTTACTTTCAAGACAGCCAAAGACAGGTGGCTGTCTCATTCTGTTAAATGGTTAGCCTGCATTCAATGTGGTAACACAGAACTTTCCCCGGCAGATTAAAAAGCTCTCTACAAATATCCACAAAGCTTTTCACTACATGTTCCCTTTTCTCAAGCCTTTGATGTGAGTTCTCCTTTAATATCACCAGCCCACAGATCATTGCTTAGCCTCAATTCACTGGAAGTTGCTCTCTGTGGTCTCCCCTCCCCATTCCAAGCTTCGGTGACCATGTAACTCTTTCAACAAGGTGATGTGATTAAGAAAGTGACCTCAGCAGTATCCAAGCATGTTGCTCTGGAGGTCCACTGAATGGGGATTTGGGGTGCCAGTTAATGCTTAACAGGTGTATTCCAAAAGGAGGGTATGTTCACATTACCACTTACTCCACATCCAGTGAGCGTCTGCTGTTAGAGCCACGTGCACACACCAATAGCCACAATCCGTACTGATCTTGTACAGTGGTACCTCGGGTTACATACGCTTCAGGTTACAGACATTTCAGGTTACAGACTCCGCTAACCCAGAAATAGTACCTCGGGTTAAGAACTTTGCTTCAGGATGAGAACAGAAATTGCGTGGTGGCAGCAGCAGGAGGCCACATTAGCTAAAGCGGTACCTCAGGTTAAGAACAGTTTCAGGTTAAGAACGTATCTCCAGAATGAAGTTCTTAACCCGAATGAACTAAGTTCTTAACCCGAGGTACCACTGTAGTTTGTTGAGAAATATTGTTGTCTGATGGGTTTTTTCTCAAACCAGCTTCAACCTGACCCCAAAAAATAAAGCAACATTTACTTTATATTTGGGACGCAGGTGGCGCTGTGGGTTAAACCGCAGAGCCTAGGACTTGCCGATCAGAAGGTTGGAGATTCGAATCCCCGTGACAGGGTGAGCTCCTGTTGCTCGGTCCCTGCTCCTGCCAACCTAGCAGTTTGAAAGCACGTCAAAGTGCAAGTAGATAAATAGGTACCGCTCCAGCAGGAAGGTAAATGGCATTTCTGTGCGCTGCTCTGGTTCACCAGAAGTGGCTTAGTCATGCTGGCCACATGACCTGGAAGCTGTACACCGGCTCCCTCAGCCAATAAAGCGAGATGAGCGCTGCAACCCCAGAGTCGGCCACAAGTGGACCTAAAGGTCAGGGTCCCTTTACTTTACTTTATACTTAAGAAAGGTGTGTACATTTGAGACAGTCATCACGCATGTGCATTGACATATGGTAGCTTCATGAATAGGAGTTCCAGGCAGGGGGTGTTGCTGTGGGGGCAGGGAAACCAAAAAGGTCATGTGTGTTGGGTGAAGACATCCCCAGGCCTTCTCTGATTTGTACAACACCATGTTAATGTGCCTGAAATGCAGTGATGGGAAATGACCACTTGATGCATATTGAGTTCCTAATGTGAACATACCATTGAAGAACAAATAAAACAATTTTACTGTCAGCTCATGATAATGCCAACTGTCAGACAAAACCTTGGAGTTTTGACTATGAAGCTAAAATCTAAACCAGAGTGCCTCCAATTGTACATTTTACATTTTAGGGTTTAGATTAGAAGGATCAGATGTTGCTTTTTGAATCTCTTCTTCATCCTCTTGGACAAGTGAAGGACACTTCCACTCTCACAAAAGAGGAAAGATCCCCTTGATTTTGATTTCTGCCCCTTTCCTCCAGCCCAGCTTCCTCACACCACATCCCCAGCCATTTCAGAGACTCTCTTGATTCTTGAGATTAGCCTTTCAGGAGCGCAAGGGGCTTCAGCAGGAAGGAAGTGGTAGGGAAGCCCCACTTCACATTAATAACTCTGCTCACATTTCTCAGGATCTCACCCAGTATATCCCATGTTCTGTTCTCTCTGTTTCTTTGCATTAAAACAACTAACAAATATGTCAACATTTATATTAGCAGCACATCGCCATTAATTGTTTTCAAGCATGGATCAGAGTTAGAGGACATGCTTTGGTAGAAAATCCCAAGACTGGCCTCCAGCATTTCCAGTTAAAGGTTTAACTGACAATAGGACAGTTCTCTGCCTGAGATCCCGGAGAGTTGCTGCCCATCAGAAAATACAATGTTAGATAGATAAAACATCAGACCTAACAGAAGGCAGTTTCCTAAATTATTATTTGCAAGCCTTCTCAACTCCCAAAAAGGAGACCAAAAATTATCATCCTGCGGAAGAGAAATGGACGATGAGAGATTGCAAGTGGCTAGTTTAAGCGGTTCTGTTGAACCAAAATCTCTTTACAGACTTCTGCCCATCAGATCACCTTTACATGGGAGAAATATACAGTAACAGGAAATGCTGCTTGTTGCAGGACAAAATAAGAGGGAGTAGCAGTGTTCTGCATAGATATAGAACATTATATAGAAAGAAAAGATTGCTGCTGCTTCTGATTCATGTTACAGCTCCACCCAGAGTATAAAGCAGTGAAGAATCCCAGAATTTCAAAAAGAGCAGCAAAAGGAGAGAGAAGCTGGAAAAACACAGGAGTTATATTTCTCTTACCCAAATCCCTATCCTTATAATGGATCTTATGCTGAGAATGAGCAAATCTCTCAATTTCACTTCTTCTCAGTTTCTGTTTTTCCAGCCTTAAGTTCATTTTTCCACATCAGTTTCTTGCTAAGCTGTCCTAATTATTTCTCACCATTTTAGTGGCGATTTATCCTAATACACACATTCTGAATGCAATTTCCTCTAATATAACACATTTTTGTAGGTTATTTTGCTAAGGTGTGCATTTTAGGCACACTTTACCCTAGAATATGCATTTTTATACACATTACACATTTGACTGGAAAACACATTGCAAAATTCAGAGCAGTGTGAATTTTGAAGGCTGGCTGTGTTTTGTGTGTATTGTTTTGGAAAGTGGGAATAAGGTAGGCTCAACTTTAAAGGTTCACTTCAGTTGATAAGTTTATTGTTCTAGCCAACAGCCACGAGAAACTTGTATTAATAAAATCAACCTTAAATGTGAACTGAATTGACTTGCTCCTCCATTCCTACCCCACACAATGATATTTGCATAGGTACTCTCCTTTCTCCCCCGCCCCAGGTAAACCTACAAAGGTGGGGCACAGCTTTCCCTTGTTTTTCTAAGGGCAGTGGGAGGAGCATGTGGCATTTGCAGGCACATGAACAGAAGCCAGAGGAATCCTTTTCCTGCTATGAATAAAGAGTGCCTAGAACAGATTGCAAATAACTCCTCAGAAGAAATCATGCCTCCACAAATAGGCAACCTCAGGGATTTAAGAGTTTTTTAAATAAGAGATGTGATGGCTCCCACAAAGAAAGAAGTGTTCGCTGTATTAAGCCATGACATACCTGACAATGGCACACAATTAACTTTTCAGAAGAGGGAATACAATGCACACCAAGTCAACCTGGGAGGAGTAGAGATTCACTCATAAGGTAAAGATAACAAAGTCAATGTACTGAAGTGGCAAGGAATAAATGGGGGAGGGGGACACGTTGCCTGAGCAATTGAAAAGCTGGTGTAAGAGCAGAAACTGAAAAAGTAAGTGACATTGGCAAGACACATTAGGGTTTTTGTTGTTGTTGTTTTTAAATTCTGCCCCATTAAAAGGGCAACAAATTTCTGATTGAATTTGGGCAAGCCAGTGTGCGTAAAGTGACAACGATGGATAAATTTCGTATGATCTTCCAGTTCCTCCAGTCCAACCAGGAATCATTCATGAATGGCATATGTGGCATCATGGCTCTTGCCAGTGCACAGATGTACGTGGCTTTTGACTTCAACTGCCCATGTCTTCCAGGTTATAACCTGGCCTATGGGATGGGTATCCTGTTTGTGCCACCCCTGGTCTTGTTTCTACTGGGCTTTGTGATGAATAACAATGTCTCCATGTTGGCTGAAGAGTGGAAAAGACCCACAGGGAAGCGGCAGAAAGACCCGGCTGTCCTGCGGTACATGTTCTGCTCCATGGCACAGCGAGCTATGATTGCTCCTGCTGTTTGGATTTCAGTCACACTGTTGCATGGAGAGTGCTTTATATGTGCCTTCAGCACCTCTGTGCCTGTAGATAAGTTGGGGAACCAGAGCTATGCCCAACTACCTGAGAAGGAACTGAGGAGAATTCTGGCCCGGATTCCCTGCACAGACATCTACAAGGGGCAGGAACTTATTGCCAAAGAGGTGGCAACCAGGTATCTGCGCTGTATATCACAGGTAAGCAAAAAGTGATTGCAGGATTTGCTTAAGCTAATTTGGTGTAGAGAATGGGAGAGACCCCTTATATGGCAGGCTTTTTATATGACTTTATATGCACTTATCATGCTATCATGCTATCATTTCCTATACACTGCAAGCACTCTGAGCATTTTTCAGCATTCTGCAGTTCTTTATTACTGGTAAGAAACACAACACTTTTCCTCCTTCTCTTGAGGTCCCACTTCATAGAAAACATGTTTAAAATGTGATGTAATGGATATACTCCTCATGCTACAATTGCAGTTTATTCTTTTTACAGCATAAATTGTGGGCCTTAATCACAGGTAAGTGTGCACACATTTGGAGCTGCAATGTGTGCTAGTTCCACATTCAAAGAGTGGGCTTATGTAGGGTGCATCCTGCAAAACAGAGTGCTTGATTCCTTACTGTAATAATTCCATGCATCGTTTTCGGTAAGAAGTATGGATTATAGAAGGAAGTGAGAAAAGAAGGGATGAACTCCTATGATTAAACTTCCCCTGCTTCCAAATATTCCATTTGCAATGCAAATACAGACAAATATATCCAGTGATCCCAACCTAAAACAGGCAGGTCAATACAGTCCTTTCCTGTTGTTTACTGCATTCAGTCTGCATTTGTTCTCTGCATCTTAAATAGGATGCAAATTCCCTCTAGGTTTTCACCTGGGAACAACGTCAAAGTCATTTTAAAAATCTGATTTGATCACTTGTATTCTCACCAATCTGATGCTGCCACTGTTTCCCCTTGGCATTGCTCAGCACTGTTAGCCCTTCCTCTGCTGTGTATTAGTTGGATAACCACTGCTTTTCTTAGCATTGAACATTAAGAATGTATTGGAATAAATATTCAGATCTTTCTTTAATCAGAGCTTTCTTTAATCAAGCAATATTTGTTGCACTGTTGCTGTTTTTAAATTTGGCATTATAGATAATCAATTCATTCTATTAAAAAACCCCAATTGTAAATACTTTTGTATTTGAATGGTTCTACTTAGTATTATAGGGGACGCAGGTGGCGCTGTGGGTAAAACCTCAGCGCCTAAACTTGCCGATCGCATGGTCAGCGGTTCGAATCCCCGCGGTGGGGTGCGCTCCCGTTGCTCGGTCCCAGCGCCTGCCAACCTAGCAGTTCGAAAGCACCCCCGGGTGCAAGTAGATAAATAGGGACCGCTTACTAGCGGGAAGGTAAACGGTGTTTCTGTGTGTGGCTCTGGCTCGCCAGAGCAGCTTCGTCATGCTGGCCACGTGACCCGGAAGTGTCTGCGGACAGCGCTGGCTCCCGGCCTATACAGTGAGATGAGCGCACAACCCTAGAGTCTGTCAAGACTGGCCCGTACGGGCAGGGGTACCTTTACCTTTACCTTACTTAGTATTACTGAAATGGCATGCCAGTTTCAGCATGAGACAAAAATGTGCTCCTTTAAAAAAATAATGAAAGCCAAGAGGAAAAATACTGGATTTAGGAGTGGGGAAATAATTTGTTTATGCAATACATTTTAGAAAATTATTATCCAGACAGGCCAAAGTCATAGGTAACTGCTGCAATATAAGAGATGCTGTGTTGTAGTTGGACCTCTAGATGTTGTTGGACCATGACTCTCATTATCCCTAACTACTGGCCATGTTGGACTGATGGGAGTTGTGGCAAACAACATCAGGAAGGTTACAGATTCCTTATTCCTGGTGTAGTTGCTCCCCAACACATCCCTGTTAAAATGGATTGAACTGTGTTCTGGTTCAGGAAAACTAAAAGACTTGGTCTAGATTTTGGTTCAGGTTCCATTTGATCCCCCAACTTCAAGAGCTTCAAATACAACAGCACAGGGCTTTCATTGGATTCATATCTGGCAAACAAATATGGAAACATCACTGCCATTGTACAATGAGGTAGATTGTGATGTTAGTTCACACAACTGGATCATCCACTCATTGATGGATGAGACATGAGCCTAGCAGCCCCACAATCTTTTGAGGTTGCTAGTCCCAAGATCCACAGATTCTGGAAGACCACTGATAATCATAACTGCAATTGTGTACTGCATAGATTTCTCTATCACACTCCCACAACCACCTCCCTAATAATAGTATGATGTTTGGTTTTCCCGTTCAGGCAATGGGCTGGACCTTTGTGCTGTTGATGACCTTGTTGGCATTCCTTGTTCGTTCCTTACGTCCCTGCTTTACTCAAGCCGCATTCCTGAAGAGCAAGTATTGGTCTCACTATATCGACATCGAACGCAAGCTCTTTGATGAGACCTGCACAGAACATGCTAAAAGCTTTGCCAAGGTTTGCATCCAGCAGTTTTTTGAGGGCACAAATAAGGACCTAAGCATGGGTCATGCAACCTTTGCGGAAAAGACACCTTCCGAAACAGGAGAAGAGAAGGAAAAATTGCTGGGTATCATGGATCAAGGGACCATGAACAAAATTCTGAAGAACTGGCACAAATGTAAGCCCCCTTTGTGCCTCAGCCAAGAGGTGATCCAGAATGGGAATTGTTGGGCAGGAGAAATCGCACACCCTCAGCCGCCTAAAAGAGAGTATGCTACCTATTACAGCAAAGTCTGAGGACGGAGTGGAAGTAATCAGAAAGCACATATCCCTTTAGATCACGGCTTGGGACCACACATTTATCAAGGAGATCCTTCAACTATTCATTGTGAGAGCATCCAGAACACCTGTCCAAAAGTCTCTCCCCCCCCCCCCAGCTTTTCTGTGGACACTAGCATGGAATAGAACAAATAAACACTGACAATGCTCACCTGTTGATTTTGTCAAGGAGAAAAGAGATGTCAGAAAGACTAAATGGTGATGGCACCTTAAATTGGATGACTGCTGTGATACAAATAATATAACAAAAACTATGAGGTGGTTCATTGTTGGTTTGAATAAGATATTTATTCCCTGCTAAACTCTAAAGGATAGACCATTTGTCTCAGCAGCAAGTAACATCACATTTTGATTTGAAAAATCTCTACCAATTTCTTCAGATGAAAACCACCTGCTAAGTCTCCATTGTATGTGAATGGCACAAAACAGATGTTTCATTTTATTGTAAAGGAAAGACTAAAAACAGGTAATACTATCTGTACAGGGGTACATTTCTGTTGGTAGTAAAGCAAAACCAACGTTTCCAAGACTTGCAGGAATGTTTTAGGCACAAACCAAAAGCACAAAGGCAGTATTTCAAATGCACCAGAGGGCGCCATAAACTAGCAATACCTGACCATAGCAGCTATAAGGCTCTGTTTCTTCCCTTATCTCCTTATCATATAAGTAAGACTTGTTTAGCTTTGACTTGTACAACATGCTCTGACAAAATCTGTTTAGAATAAGAAAATATGTTGAAGGGTATGCTGAAGTAGAGATGAACGAGTATGTTTTAAGGACAGTATTATAAATCCACTAACTGAAAGAAGGAAGAGCCACATTCAAATATTACAAATTAAGCATAACTATCTGCCCCATAACTAAATGAACTGGCAGCGGATCTGGGGTAATTTCAAGGTGTCTGGTCCTTTAATAAGCATAGAACATCAGCTGCATTAACCTGAATGGTTCTTCTGAACCATTTAAGAAACCAATTAAATTTTTCAGAGTGGTAGCCATGTTGCAGCAAAAATAATTCAGAGTCTTGTGATACCTTAGCTTTCATAGACAAGAGAGCCCTTTGCATCATATGACCAATTAATGATCCAGTTTGCACTTCACATTAAAAACCATAGTTTGTTTTTAAGTACAGTATAGTTTAATGTAATGTGCAAGCTGGGCCAGTGTGCCCATTCGTGATGTTCTCAACTAGTGTTCAGTGGAAGCTTCAATGGATTCCACAAAAAGTAGTCTTACTCTTGGCATCGGAATGAGGAGGATGCAAGGCAGGGCTATCCAACATGTCAGACATCACTGGCATGTCTATATTTATGTGCTTCCTGCTTTGTCAAGTCATGTGTCGCTCAGTGTAGCCTTTGCAAAGCAAGTTTTCCTTAGCTTGATGATGAATGATGTTTTTGTTGTGACCAGTAGTGGTGGAGGAAAGAGGTAAAAGCCTAGACTCTTGGGGAAATGGTTGCAGCTCTTGCTTATTTAACTACTATTGTACACACCTTGCACCCTGCTAATCTCCATCATCTAGATAGGACATAGGCTTACTTCTCACTGTAAGTTCCTTAGCTGTAAGAATTCAGCAAGGCCAGCCCTATCGTCAAGCACAGCAAGGCAGCTGTTTCTGAGATGACAGCAAACTGCTATTTCTAATTTAGTGTTGTTGTATTTTTCTGCCAAGGAGAGGTGAGATTTTCTGCCGCGTGTGCCAAAATAATTTCACCAGCCCTGGATATTATGCACCTGGACTGGTGGGGTGGATGTATATGCCCTTGACTGCTCCACCTCAGGCAGCAAAATGCTTCAGGCCAGCTCTAACTTTGAACGGAAAAGGGGGGGATTTAATAATAAATCCCTGGACACAGAACACTAGATATCAGGAAGAAGAGCAATAACCTTGCCATCTTCTAGACATCTCTGTTTTTAATGTAGGCCTGAGAGAGACATCTAGTTTTGCTTTTTCTTCTGTTTTTACGTAGTACAGATTTATCATCTCAGTGAGTGTCAAACTAAGTAAGATACTGGAGGAATATAAGAAGTCTCCTGACAGTTTTTGGTTTTACTTTAATATAGCTGCTAGAGGTTGCAATTTTGATCAGTGCAAGGGTGGGGAGATGAGGTATTTAACTCATTCAGTATAGCCTCCCTTTCCAATTAAAACTGACCTCCCCGAGGTGACGTTTTCTTGGTATGGAATAAGCTAAAAGGACCACATATACCCCAACCCCAGGCTGGTTGAAGAGATTAAGTATGCCCTCTCCTGCTGCTCTTCTGATCAATTTCACGGCTGCCTCATCACCAGCGCTGCTCCCAAGACGTGTTGCTGCCTGAGGCAAAATACAGAATGATGCATCCATCTAGGGATGGATGAACCTGTTAATTTCAGTTTCTCTCAATGTCTCATTTTTTCCCACTCTCAAATTCAGTTTGTATTATTTTGCATTTTAAAAAATGTAATAGTCTTCATGAGAATCAGATAGGAGGAATGTGCACTAAAATGCTAACATACACATTTTTGTCTGCAATTTTGGCTACTACATACATTTCTGCAAGCAATATAGTGCAATTTTGTATGCTGTTTCCCCTGTTTCTACTAAAATATGCATTTTTATACACACTATTCCCTAATATGTGTACTTTTGTACACATTTTGGTTTGGAGAATTGCATCGCAAAATTTGAAGAAGTGTGAATTTCAGGGTATAGCTGCGTTTCGGTTCACATATTGTTTCAGAAAGAGTGGATCTTAATGTGGATCAGATCACATTTCTGCCCCATCCCATTCAAAGTACAGAAGTTGACTGTTCTGGCACTTGAACAGTCAACACTGGCAATGGGATAACATCCCCACATGCTCCGAGGACAGATGGCTTGTTTAGCGATTGTACAACAACCCTGTGACACACATAGTTCTAATCTCCAACAGAGTGGAATGGCTGGAGGGATGCTCCTCTCCCCGCCCCCGCTAGTATCTGCCACCTGAGGTCATTGCTGCACTCTGCCTCACTTGTAGAGGCTAGTCATACAACAGGGCCACATGGCTGGCTCTGCCCTAGCTCCTCTGGCTTCCAGATGGGATAGTGTGTTCCTTTGTTCTGGGACTATCAAGAGCTGTACTCTTTATAATGACCTACTAGCTTACACTTGTACAGGTTCAGCAGGTACTACAGGAAAGCACAAAGGCCAGGAAGGTGAGTTTACGCATGCACATTTAGAATGTGTGACTGCAGCTTCAAGCCCTCACAGTAGGAAGCCCTCACAGTAGGGTGAATCCAATGTGGGGTCCTAATTATGTTTTTGGGTGTGCGGAATCCAAATCTATTATTGTTGTGATTGGACAATATTTAGCTTGGTAAATCTATGTTTGATAAAGAAGCACATAAACTGTTTTCAGAAAAACAAAGAATTTTAATCTTACCTTCTGAAAATGTCAGGTAATGCTAACATTTTACTTACCAAGTTTTACTTGCCAAGCAAAACTAAATTATATTAATGTAACCATAATAGCTTTTGAAATTATGGCATCTCAGTAGTTTGTTTTTAATATTTTTTTATTTAAAAAAACTTCTAAATGTTTTAATCTTAAACTTATATGGGTTTTTAAAAAATTAAAAAAATAATTAATGTTTTTTTAGGTGGCACCCACAATACCCAAAACACACTAACAAACTACAAGTCCATATAATAGAAAAAATGCAGTATGTTGCTATTTACTGAACATCCTAACATACATAAATTTAAATAGTGAGTTCACTGTGAAGCATATTCACTGCATTCTGCTTAGGTGTACAACTTTAAGTTAAATATCAAGTTTTAGGAAAACCTGTTCTTCCTGTTTGCAACGGAAGTAATTTGTGCCAGTTGCTGCCAGGTTGGCTCCTCATGTGGTAACCAGGCATCAGTTTTGGGAGCTGTGATAGCACATTCTTCCTCCCAATATCTGGGCTCCTATGGGAGGAAGGGTGGGATATAAACTTAAATAAATAAATAAATATTTTGCCTGTTTCAAAAAATAATAATGGAGAATTGATAGGTGTTCTTTGTTTTCTTTTAGGCTGCAATTCTGTGCTCACTTACCCATGAATTTGTCTGAATTTGTCTGAATAGGATTTGTATAGTGTTATGAGTTTGGGGTGTTGAACTGTATGCCGGAACCCTCTAATCTCTGGATCCAGCAAGTGTTAAAATCAAATCAAGCCTTCCAATTCATGGAATAGCGAGGCTAGCCTCCTGGAAGATGTAAGGAGAACAAAGGAAGGAGCTCTGTGGAAGAGGGCAAATGGGTGGGGCCCCTCCCTCAACTTGATAATTGGAAAGAGTGAAAAATTGCAGGGATGAGGGCCAGATGTAAAGCAGCAAGCTGGGAGAAGACTGAGACAGAGCAATGTTTGGTGTCTGTTTAAATCTAAGGCTGTGGCTACAGGAGGAACAAGACCCTTTCGGAGTGTTAATACTGTGAACCCCTCCATTGTAGACTCAGGTTGTATATATGTGTAATTAAACCATATATCATAAAGACACTACAGTCTCCACTGTACCTCATTTCCAAAAGGAAACACGAACCCTGGGTAAGTGTCTGGAACCCCCGGAATCTCGCGCTGCTGAGAGATTGGGGTGACACACAACAAAACAATTGTGCTGCTAGTTCCCTTTGTATAGGTCCTTTACACTTCTGCTTACTATCTGATTTATATTTATAGCTAGACACCAGTATGGCAAATATGCATATTAATTATACACAAGAGAGGAGAGGGGAGTCCCTTACACATGATTCCCTGCCCCTGGGAACCAGTATCAGTTTTTCTCTGAAACTGAAGACCAAAAGCCTTCCTTATTTATTCCCATATGTTCTGGAGCCTGTATATCAGGGACAGAGACCCTATGACCTTCCAGAGGTTGTTGGACACCAGCGCTTATCAGCCCCAGCCAAGATGGTCAACAGTTAGGAATGCTGTCATCAAACAATGCCTGGAGAACCACAGGTTCCCCATCACCACTGTAAATCCTATCTGCAGCACTGTATCCCGCTGTCCTTGGGATCTCAGTCTCTTTGATTGTTACGGTGCTTGGTTCTCTCTCTGGTTGTCAGTTGCTGCCATGGGAAATGCAGACAGGAACAATGAAATGGTGAGACTTGTAGAACTGGAAAGCACATGTTTTGGAGGGTAGTGCAAACCTCTCTTTCAAACCAAAATCATTGACTCTTTTCAGTACATCTGTTTATGTAGAACAATTGTGCTTAGGTGATGGGGACAGGGGTCTCAATTGTACACACAAATAGTCCCTTTCAGACACTGAAAAGAATGTGACTAGGACTCAAGGGCAGACCCTGAAGCCCCCCTGCCTGTGTATGCATGTTCTCCTCTTGAATGGCTGGAACAGCTCTTGAGTTCCCTGTACACCTCCCCACTCAGGAGCAAGCAGAATGTGCCCTGGCATAGATACTTAAAGAAAAATAAATACAGTTTAGAAAACAACTCCAGATTCCATTCAGTAAGCACTGTTAAATTTAGTTGAAAACCACTTCTTACTCACCATTTCCTTTTCTTTTACTATGTGCTTCCTTTGTCACAAACGGAGATTAACTGCTAACTGTCAACAATTAATTAGACCTGTCCTTTTTATGAGACACACAGGCCTGGAACAACCCTTTATTTCATCTTTTTCCATCACACAGGTTGCCTTGCTCTCTCTGCCTTTCTCCATCCAGTGAGTTGCCCATCTCCACACTGCATCCTTCATACTCCCTTCATTCCCTGTTACAATGCTTCAAGCCCAGCTCAAGAGATTTTGCTGCCTGTAGCGGAACACCAAATGGTATTTGTCCCAAGTAACATTTGGAGATAGGGGAGAAATCACATTCAGTTCACATTTAAAGCTCAACCCACCTAATTTGCACTTCCTGAAACAATATGAAACACTGTCACTCCTTAACATCCACACTTCTCCAAATTTTGCAATGCATCTCCAGTCAGATTTTATTTGCAAAAATATGTACCTATACTAACATAAAGTGTGCATAAAAACATATGTATTAGTGAAAATAAATTTCAAAAAGCATTTCATTAGGGAGAATTGCTTTGAAAAAATGTGCATAATAGGCAAAATTGCACACAGAAATATTAGGAGGAACTTACACTAAAATGCTGATCAATTTTCATGAGGACCTTTTTTTTTAAAAAAAACCACACATAGTTGTGGAAATGGGGAGAACTGAATTTAAGATTGGGGGCGGGGGAGATAAATGGAGATAAAAGGAAACTGACAGATTTGCCGATCCTTACTCACAGTGCTTAATACCCACAAGTACTACGACAGTAAGCAAAAGCCAAAACTTCAAACATGGCAATTGCTGTTCTTTCATGATTCATTAATCCATCTGTCTGGAGTGGCTGCCTTTAACTGCCTGAAGGTATGGCCAGCTCTGTTATGTTTTGTGCTTCATCATGCTCTGTCTCCAGAACACGACCTTAATAGTGGGTCCTCTCAGTGCCAGCTTCTCCCTTCCAACAGCGCACTCTGGCACTACTCACTAACAGATTTGACTATGCACATCCTGTCTGTTTCCTGCACTTGTAGGCTCAAAGCTTGCCACGTGGATATAAGTAGCTAAGAAAAGAAAGAGGAAAGAGCATAAGCAACATGAGGAGGTGGGCATCAAGCATGAGAGCTGTGCATATGAAATCTGAAAACTGGTTAGTTCAGTTATAAAAGGAGCCACCATGAGGGATTATATTTAAGTACATTTTGAAGGGTAAACAGGAATTCAACACCGGGGCACAGTGAGGCAGATCAACTAAATGAGGGGTGGGGGACATGTGGCCCTCCAGATGTTGCTAGACTACAATTCCCATCAGTCCCAGTGTGCGTGCCCAGTTGTCCTATGGGTCCTGCTATTCACTGTCAACACTGGACCACAGCCAAGGACACAAAAGCTGAAACTCCAGAATAAGGACAGGAGCTGGGTGCAAAGCTGCAATGAGTCTGCAGATGGCACTTGAGACAGACATAAAGGTATGTCAGGGTTCAGAACCAGGCAAGCAGTCAGGATCAGGGCTATAAGTACTAAGAACTGGAACCAAGACCTGATTCAGCAGAGGTTGTGGCCAGGTAAACAGTCCCCAAACACACATCTGCACTTCAGAACTCAGATGTACTTTGTAAGTGTGTGTGACTTCTGAATATTTCTTACGCAGTTATGCCATTACAAAGTTCCCTCTATTTATAGAGTAGGGCTTCCTGCCTATGGCATAGTTGTGTACACCAGCTGAAATAACAGGCAATCCATTAAAATCAAATTCCAGAAGAGTAGCCATGTTAGTCTGTTGCCACAAGGAAGGTAAATAGTCCTTTCGGACAGGTGGTGGTTTCTGGTAGCTTTAACACTGCAGATGGCTAACCATCTGCTGTGGATGATACTCCTGTCCCCAATTAATAGAAAGGGCAGGGGACCAGCCTTACTCCCAATGGAAACCCTTTCTATTAGAAGTCTGCATTGAAAAAATAAATAAATATCAGAACAATATGTAGAAACCCACGAAGATACAGAATCAAGAATAGAAAGTAAGAGAGAAAAGGAGAGAAAATGTATAGCTAGGTTGGGGGGTGGATATTTTAAAAATGTATGTTATACCCTGATTTTCTTTTTTAAAAAAATGAACCCAAAGAGGCTTACACGAAACATCAAAATCTATCATTTATTTGGAATACTTCGAGTTTTATCCAATGTAGTGCTAAGAAACTGTCCTATCAGCACAAGGCCTTCCTCCCCTCTCTTCCCTCTGTGCGTCCAAGTTTGTTTTGGGGCAGATTTGGGGGTGGCACATGCAAAAAGGAGAGGAGGGAGGAGAGTCCTGTTACAGGAGCATAAGAAGCCTTACAGCCCACTTTTTAGCCCTGAAAGGTGCTCCAAGTAGTCTTACAAAAAATTCTCACAATAAAATGATATCCAAATGTAGTATCAGAAACAGAAATGTCCCTGTGCCGACACATTATTCAGGTGGCATTTCCTGCCACCTGGCATTGGTCGTCCTTAGTGTCATCGTTCAAGCCCAGGATGAAGGCAAGTCTTCCCTTGCTGCCATTTGGCAGCTGCCAGACAATGCCTCCCACTGAGATTTTCTGACACCAGGGAGTGGGACTGGGCAGCTGGATCTTGCACAGCCCATGATGGCTGATACATATAAAAACCCCAAACCTTCAAAAACAACAGTGAAACAAATATACCACATCATTATTGTATCACCACATTGCAGCAGGAGCTCATAAAACAAGACAATGGGACAAAAACAAATCAAACAGAGAAACAGGAACAAAGAGCCAGGGTTTGTCTTGGTGACTGAAGGCCCAAACTGATATGGTCCTCCTTGGAGAAGGCATTCCATGAAGTTGTCCCCTCAGCTGAAAAGGGCCTGCTCCCTAGTAGATGCCTGTGGGCTTGAGAGTTAGCCGATGGGGGCTCAACAAAAGGAGGTAATGACAGGCATGATCCAAAAGGGGTCCAGTGATGCTCATGTAATCAATGTCACCACAGCAAACAGCAGCAACAACAAACGAAAACCCCAGACAGGAGTGTAGCACTTGCTTGTCTTTCTGACACCACTCAGCATAATTATTAGTCACCCTTTGCTTTAAAGACAGTGGCGTTTTATCTCACCATAATTACAGTACTTACTTAGAGCAGCGTGAACTTTACTAGGAAAAGCTTATAAAATATGGTGAAGTAACAATAACAGCACCTATATCACCAACTGCACCATCTTGTAAAGGCAAAAACCCTTTGTTCTTGAGCAAGCATTATTTTGGGGGCCAAAGAAGAAACTGCAGTGCCTATTTTCACAGCCCAGACAGCTGAAGGCAAAGGTTGTTGTTTTTTTCTGTTCTGTGAATGAGTCATCTTGATCTGGTTATGAAGAGTTTCATTTTTTCCAGTAATTTCCCTACAATTTTTTTCCTATCATTTCCCTACGCTTTTCTCCTTTCCTTAAAGGCACAGTCTTCTGCGTGACAGCAAGAGGATGAATCTGGCCAATTCTTTCTCCCTCCCTCCCTCCCTTTACAATCCCCACCCAGATGGAAGCCTCTCCCTTCCCTTTGCACATGAAAATTAAACAAAAAAAACAAAAAAAAAACTACACCACCCAGGCCCTTTGCAAGCAAAAGGAAGCTGCTAGATAGCAGCACACTCACACTTTTTAACTATTTCTTCTGTCAGTGACAATTTCTGCATCTGATCCCATTCTCTATCCTCACGTGCAGGGCAGCCAGATGTTCCTGGAATAGATTCAAAACCCACGTGGCCAGCATTAAAAGAGGCTCGGGAAACTGATACAGTGACCTGCAGAAGTAAGTAACTTTTTTTCTCTCTCATCAAGTTTCATTTTGATTTTGGGAAACCTGGAGCTTTCTGAAAACAAATACATGCACTAAATATATCTACTTGTGATTATTATTATTTTTAATAAAACAATCCCAGCACCACCACCCCTCCTATTATTAGCAAGAAAGAAGTTTGCTGGGCTGTCAGATGTCAGAGCTAGAGAAGTAGAAAAGATCAGTTTTGCCGCCTGTTTGCTTCCACCGTAAAAAGTTCTCAAACTATTTTTGTGCAGCAGTAGCAAACTGGCAGCAAGCCCAGCTGGTTTACACACAATAGCTTACACACTATATAGTCCTCTGCTCTGCTATGTGAGCAGTTCTTTCACATCTTCTATCAATATTTCAATTTCAAGCGGTGCTTTTGTTTTGTTTCGATTTCAACAAGCCCTGCACAAGAACGTTAAAAGAATCTACAAATCTCTGGGTGGGGTAGTTGGTCTGTGTATGTACTGATGTGCGTGGCTGTTTCTGACATTCAGGCCTTGGTCTAAGGGTGTGGCTCTCAGGCACAAGGCTGACATGTGAGATGCCAGACGTATAGTATATCTTTTGCATTTATGTTGCAAGTGACCTTACAGTGTAAAGTATAAGAGTAATAGATTCCATCAGCATTAACAGGAGGTTAATGGTGTTTTTATATTTTCCTGAAGATTATAATGGAGGGAGGGAAAGAGAAGGAATGGGAAAGCCTGTCTACTTCCCTACCTCAACCTGCCTCTTCCCAGATATATTAGAGATCTAAGGTGCCAAAATTGCTGCATAGAAGTTCAGTTCTGAGTATTAATGTGGATTCAGTCCTTCAGTCCCGAGAGTGCATGACTCAAGCACGTGTATGAGTAGATGGAAAGGAATTTCCTGGTTCTTCCTCTCACTTGTATAATCATTTTAATTTCTGCTATCTTCTGTACTGCAAGTACTCAGGCTGAAGATGCATAAAGCATTTACATAAGAAAAGCCCTACCCAAAGTTAAACATCCTGTTTTCACAGGGGCCAACCATAATCATATGGGAAGCCCACAAACATCCTTTAATTGATAAGACTTGCAAACTAAGGTGTTAGTTGACTTGCATTGATGAAGCCCAATTAAAATCCGTAGGAGAAAATTCTGTTTAGCTGGATGGCACTAGGTGCTGCAAGGACCACAAAGTAAGCACCATTGAATTCAGCACGGCCTACCCCCAGGTATGTGGTATAGGATTGTAACCTAAAAATGCCTCCAAGATTTTTAAAAACATAAGCTGCAGCCCCAGATTGGTTTTAGCTGTACTTAAGGCATGATGGGAGACTGTCCATGACTTGGAAGACCATACATCTACCACATCTTTCCTCCTCTGGCAGTTTGACTTAATGCTTATTATCAGTGCTGTTTTTCTAGTAAAAGAGGTGTTGGAACTTATCATGAACACCTCCCTTGTTCTCTTATAATGGCAATGGCACCCACGTGAGAGGGTGCTGGAACTGAGTGCCAGTGAGTTCCAGCTGAAACCCCCCCCCCCCGGTTATTATTATTATTTGATGAAAAACACAAGCACGGTCAAGCTATTTGGGAACAGGGAACATAATCCTAGGAAATGCAGCATATATGTATTTGTTTTCTAAAAAAAACATCAGAAAATACAGCACATTCAGTTAATTTTATCACACGCTTCCCAAATAAGAGGACTGGTAAAAGAAACCCAAAGGGTACTGTTATAAGTGCCATATCTTTTCAGGAAGCTTGGAGGTTATGTCAGAACAAAACACTATAACAGAGACTCCTCAAATGCAATGAATACCACAGCTTAGACAAGGTACAAACAAGTCCAAAAGGAACACAGAATGGTTAAAAATAGAAGAGTCAATGAAGCTATAAAAGGCAAGAAAGCTTCCTTTAAAAAGTGGAAGTCTTGCCCTCGGGGGTGGGGGGCGGAGCACACAGACAAGCTGTGTCAAGCAAATAAAGAACTTGAGGAGAATATTACAAAAAAAAATTTAAAACCTCAATAAAATTCTGTGAAGAAACTAGGATGACACTGGGGGTGTTAGATAACAGAAATGTGTCAAAATAATACTTAAGGAACACAGGGGATTTATTTTAATAAAAATTAGCAGGCATGGATAAAAAGCCATGTCCTTTGTGGATTTGTAACACACTAAAAATCAGTAAACAGATAAATGGACTGAGAGTTGTTACGGTGGAGGGAAGTAAACAGCCGCATCCCCCTAAGAATCTGTGTTGAAAATGATCTAGTGATATGAACTTCGAGGTGAAGAGGGTAGTAACCTAGTTTAGAAATGACTTCAAATTATTCATTTTTCAAAATGCTGCAATCCAGACCAGAGTGAGAACAACTCGGGGGTGGGGAACACCTCTGAATAAATGAGCAACAGAATGGCAGATATTATTCAATGTAAATACAAAGTGACACATATTGGAACAAAACAAATCCTACCATAGTTTGAAGGAGAATCTAGAATTATCCATTTGGAGGACTGAAGGGATAGCAGAGATGGTTACTTGTGGGGTAACTTTTTTTTTTAATTTGTTGCTCCTGGCCCTAAGCTGCATTTATGGATGGTGAGGAAAAGGAGGGATCAGGCTTCAGGCCTGCAGAGTGTTGGGGACTGAATTGGCTGTAACTGTCATGGAAAGAGAGATTGGGGCAGGGTTGCCATATTTCAAAAATCCAGGCGCAAAAGCTGTTGATTTTTTGTTTGGTTTTTTGTTTTTTGGGGGGAGGGGGCAATGTTGTTGAGTTTTTTGAGACGTTTTTAAGGAAATTCTACACTTACAACATGGGTTGCCATACATCTGTATTTTCCTGGACGTTCAAGCGATTTCTGCCTGGACACAGTTTCCGACATCCAAATCCCTGGTATGTCTGGGAAATTCCAGTCATATGGCAGCCTTATATTGGGGTCCACGGGAAAAAATCATTACTAATTATGTTCATGGTGGGAAGGGACAATAGTACAGCAGTAGAGCAGATGATTTGAATACAGGTGGTTTTAAGATCAATCCCTGTCACCTCTAGTTTACGCAGGGCCAACCAAGACATTTGCTGCCTTAAGCAAGCACCTCCTGCCCTTTCTATGTACAGAAGCCAACTGGACTGAGAGCCAAATCTTACCACAAGGCTGGTCATGGAATAGCACACTCCACTAAATCTCAGAAGGCTAACCTAGGAGGGCCATGTCAGGCCTTGTAGCACACACAATTCTGTCCTCCTGACAGAAGGA
Organism: Podarcis vaucheri; assembly: GCF_965113315.1. Taxonomy (NCBI): domain Eukaryota; kingdom Metazoa; phylum Chordata; class Lepidosauria; order Squamata; family Lacertidae; genus Podarcis; species Podarcis vaucheri. Next base: position 46,956,869 of record NC_138763.1, on the reverse strand, counting down.
ACTGGCCAGGGGCCTTATGAGGCACAGCCAGGAAGCTGCTGCTGGCATCCTCCATCTGCCACCTTAGGCAGTTGCCTCACTTTGCCTAATGGTAGGGCCAGCCCATAATTTAAGTAGCTCAGGTAGCAGGTGATAGGAAAGGTCTCTGTCTGAGACCCTGCTATTCCTAGGGTACCTCCAAACCGGCCCTATCTTGCAGGAGGCATTCAAGCACATGCTGGATTAAACTTTTATACATACAAGTATAATGCCACAAATGTGCAGTTAGTAAACCTATCACTAGATGGTGCTTGGAGATATATTATTCACATTGCTGAGTGGCCATAATTGATAGGATATGCAGCTGTGTCACCTAAGGTAATGAATTGTTGCTCCCATTAATTCATTACTCCGTGTACCTCCCATTGATTCAAATTAGTCAGGCAATGACTATTTGTTCCTCATTATTCCATCCATCAAGTGCCATTCATTTGGTCCAACCTGTTCACACTAATACAGTAAACTCATGTAAATATCCTGTGTTCATAACAACAGTCTGGTCAGAACTAGTGAATGGAAGTACAACAAAACTAAGGATTCATCTGTCTCAAGATCACACAGAAAATTTGGTAGCAAAGTAACACATAGACAGAACCTAAGATTAACAGCAGCACATTTTCTATTCTGATAATGGTGTTTCTTCACTGAAAACTCAAACTCCAGCCGGTCATTAAAGCCTCATAGAAGTGAAGGTAAGCCATGCTTGAGTGTTCTCTTGTACGGTGAGATAAAAAGACCAGCTACAGATTCAAAGGCAATGGAGTGCCAGATTGTTCACTAAAGTACATGACTGCCTAGTCCTTTCTAATCTTCTAGTATTATTAATGGAAGCAGCCGGTACAGTGGCAGAGTGATCAGAAGAAAGTTGTCTCATTTATTATACATCCTTTATACTTTCACAGATAAATAGGTACACTTCAAGGAAGATTCAGTGCTTTGTGGAACTCCCTACTGATTTCAGACAAGTATCAACAGTGTTCAGTTTTAGACGCTTGCTTAAGACCTTTCTGTTTATACTGATTTTTTATGCTGTTTATGGTATATTGTGCTTTTATGTTGTGCACCACTATGGTGTTTTTTCTGTTAAGCAGTATATACATTTGTGCCATAAATAAATAAAATTACGTTAAGTCTAATGAAATATGACTTCCCCAAGATTCTGTTAAATGTCATCATCAAAATGAATAGTACTAGTACTGGACAGCACATTTTGTAATGAAACAACATAAATTCCCATGTTTTAATTGACACATTTCTGTCCTAAAACACTAGCCGTTTTTAGGATATTACATCTCAAAATAATGCTAGAAGTAGAGATTCACTGCTCAGATAAGACAGAATTCTACCTACCAACCAGGTACACTTGGTATGTAATTTATAGTACTAGGTAAAGAAAATACCAAAAGTATACCAAAATCTAGCAGACATTGCAAGCAATATAGTGTGCATGGGATTATTATTGTAGCTATTAAGTAGATAAGAGTATGTATTATTGTATCTGTTGACCTTTAGCAACCATGATAATGCTTAGTTTCCAATGTTTAGTAACTATTCTGTTTTGCAGCCCATGGAAAAGTGAAAAGAACAAGACTCCTTGATGCTGCAGACAACTCCACATCAGAACACTGAAGTCTGAACTGGATACAGAAAAGCAAAATGGCTGCCTTCATTGCTGAAAACTTCCGCTTCCTTTCACTTTTCTTCAAGAGCAAAGATGTGATGATTTTCAATGGCCTGGTGGCTCTGGGCACTGTTGGAAGCCAAGAACTTTTCTCTGTGGTTGCTTTCCATTGTCCATGCTCCCCAGCCAGGAACTACATCTATGGTCTGGCTGCCATTGGTGTACCAGCTCTGGCCCTGTTCGTCATTGGTGTCATCTGGAACACTCACACTTGGAACTTGGTAGCTGAGTGCCACCAACGAGGAACCAAGAACTTTTCAGCAGCAGCCAACTTCTTGATCTTTGGCTCTGTCATGGGACGGGCTGCAGTTGCTCCTGTTACGTGGTCCGTGATCTCACTGCTTCGTGGAGAGGCTTATGTCTGTGCCTTGAGTGAATTCATAGAACCTACATCTCTGGATAAGTTTCCACCTGGCTACGGAGCAGAAACCATGGCCAGGTTCCCTTGTAAAGATGTGCCGCAAAACTTGACAAGATTTCAGGATGAGGTTATAAGACGATTAAAATATGAGTCTCAGGTATTGCGTTTTACTTACTTGTTCGTCTGAAGCAGAGGAGTGCTGCCTCCTGCTTGGAATAAGAATAATTAAGGGCTTAGAACATATTTTTCCATTCCAAAATGTGTGCTTTTGGTATATTAGGATATGACACATACCTGATAAGCTGTAAATTCCTAAAACAGCTTCATTTTAGAGTCTTTATTAACTTCCCCTGCATCAACCAATACGATTAACTAATGGTAATTCCCTTGATTACTATTTTCCTTTTATTTTCTGCTAGTGATTTTGCTTTTTCCTTTACTCCATTATCATTGTACATAGTTACTGTTATTATTCATATCATGGTATGAACTTTGGGTTTTCAGGATATCATAGTATGATAGCATGCCCCTGGGCTTTCTTTAGATCTATGTGATTGTGCACCCATTTGCTGTTCTGGGCAAGGCTTAGCTCCCCATTGTTTGTTTTGTTTTCGGGTATTTGTTTGGTTAGAAAGGATACCTGTTGTGAGGAGGGTTGTCTGATTTGGTGGGGGGGGGTGTTATAGGTGCTTTGCTTGTTTTAGGGCAGGCATGTCCAACTACCAAGAGACTGCAATCTACTCCCAGTATAAAAAAATTGGCAGTGATCTACCCATTGTCATTGGAGGGAGGGGGAGCATGCGTGGAGTGGGCGGATTGTCCAGAGTTCTTCAGCTTTTATTTGTTAACTTTTGGTAAACTTTTTTTTGGGAAACTTTTAATCCCATGATCGATAAGGGTCCCACAATCTACCAGGATCAGCTGGGGATCTTCTGGTAGATCGCGATCTACTGGTTGGACATACCTGTTTTAGGGGATGTTGGGAAAGCACCACTTTTGTGACGTGTTTTTCGCTGTCCAGGACAGTTTCAGAGTCCCAAATGTGCCCCCATCCAGTGGGTCCCTGTTCCAGGATATATTGTATTTTTCCGTGTATATGACTAGGTTTTTGCAATTTCCAGTTTTACCAACTGTGGGAATTTTTCTATTTATATACAAATCAATGTGTGGTAGCCAAGGATATCCTTCTGAACCCTACTTTCTCCTAAAGGAAATGCAAATTTTAATTGGTTTATTTGTCTTTCTCTTCAGCTGTTTGGGTGGATGCTCATTGGTGCGGTTGCAGTTCTTGTGTTCATCACCAAGTGCCTCAAACACTGCTGCTCACCACTCAGCTACCGCCAGGAGGACTACTGGAATCTGTACCGCTCCAGCGAGGCCAAACTCTTCCAGCGCACTGCTGAGATACACTCGAAGGTTGTGGCTGCAAACAACGTCAAAAACTTCTTTGGCTTTGTGTGTCTGGATAAGGAGGAGAAGGAGTTGGTGCAGGAATTTGCTGTCGAAACCCTTCAGCCCAGGCCACAATGGGATGCCATCACAGGGGTCTATATCTATCGGGAGAAGAACGGCTTCCCCCTCTATAGCCGTCTCCATAAATGGGCCAAAGGTGTGACAGGAAACAGCTTAGGTCCCGACAGCCAGGAAATGGCCTTCTTAGCTACCTAGCAGAAGCTGTGGACTTAAACACATTTCCCTGTTGGGAGTAAGTCCCACTGAACTCAATAGGGTTTACTTCTGAGTATACAATGCATAGAATGAACTGGAGTATAAGAGTGACCACCGCTCTTGGTACATCTATGCTGTAACCTACCTTAATTTTATCTGTTGACCTAAGCTCTCAGCAAAAGATATGCCTAATGGATTTGATGTGAGTGGTCATCCGAAAGACTACATTTCGAAACAGAAATTGAAGGAGCAGCAGAATGTCTGGAACTGTGGACTACTAAACTAAGACCACAGGACTGCGAGTCAAAGAGAATAATAAATCTAAAAGAAAACATTGCAGCTAATCTCTTGGATGGGGACAGCTGGTCTGATACCCAGAGGCCTCTCACTGATGTATTCCCACATACAATGAAAAGAGGAGGAAATGAACTGGATGCTCTGCTTACTCAAAAATTGCTGATTATTTTCCTCCTCGTTTTGAAGACAATATAATGCCATCATGCAGCTGTGCCTTAACTTACTTTTGTTTGACTTCCTCCAGGAGGGCTCAAACATACATACATACATACATACATACATACATACATACATATATATATATATGTGTGTGTGTGTGTGTGTGGGTGGGGAATCTGTGGTCCTCCCAGAGGCTGCTGAACTCCAGCTCACACCAGCCCCACACAGCATGGCCAATGATCAGGGGATGATGCATGCTGTAGGCTGGAAACACGTACAGTCATACCTAGGGTTGAATGCGCTTCGGGTTGAGCGCGTTTGAGTTGCGCTCTACGGCAACCCGGAAGTAACGGAATGTGTTACTTCTGGGTTTTGCCGCTTGCGCAGCAAAAAACGACGCATGCGTGCGCAGACGTGCCGTCACTAGTTACGTTTGCTTCTAGATGCGAACGGGGCTCCAGAACGGATCCTGTTCGTATCCAGAGGTACCACTGAGGTAGGCAACAATTTTCTGATTGCTAATACAGGAAATTATTAGCAGAGTCTCTCAGAACCTACTTCCATATCAAGATTCAGGGCTAGGACCAATGGGATTGGCTGAATTCTGGTTTTGTGAGTGGCATCTGCTGTACTTCCTCCACAGGATTAAAAAACAACAACCACCTAACTGACCTAGAATGGATTATTTTATTTAATGGACAAGACTCTGCAGTTTGCACTTTTATGATCCCGTTTCTCATTATGACTCTTATACATGTCTTCCCATGTACTGGACTTCAGATGATAGCACAATTGTCTCAGAATAACTGTCTACCAGCAAAGAGCTACTATTGCTTTCCCCATTTATTTCAATTATCTTCGTATCCTTTACTAAAAATGTTGCAAGGGTCATCTTACTTTGGGGACCATCCTTTCTTAATAAAAGTTTGTGGGCGAGAGTTGAAAAGTATGGTAAAGGGTCCTGCTTCAAGAGTCTGTTGTTGAAAGGGTGACTCCCCAAATTATTAAATCAGGGATTTTATCTAATTACCTGAATTGCTGCTATACCAAAAAGCACTTCTATTTATTTCCAGGATGGCTAATAGGTGGCCTCCAGATATTGGACTCCAGTTCCAATCAGCTCTAGCCAGCATGGCCAATGGTCAGATTATGGGAGTTGCAGTCTAACAATATCTAGAGGCGCACAGGTTCCCTAACCATGACATATTCTACCTTTCGCAAGGTATGAACATTTAGTATCCTCAGCAAAAACCATAATCAGAATTTGATTCCTGCTTGGAGTTTTAAGCCACACTAAGATGAACAGAAGACCTGAAGACCTTCCTTTTCCTGGCTGAGGGACCCTATAAGAAGTCCGGTATCATGTACTGTAATTTGATTTTGTGTTTTTTCACTCCATGGCTCTTTCTAAATGATGTTATAATTTCTCATGGCTTTTATGGTCTTCCTTATTCAAATATGGCACAGACCACATGGACTGTATAAACAACATGATCCAAGGTATGTTTTGTCATTTTTCATGGTTCCAGTAAATGCTGCAACAGTCACCTTTCAAGTGACTTAACATCCGCATCTCTAGTTTTCTTGGGCATTCAAGACATTGACAAGATTTATGTGGAATTGTAACATTAAATCATTACGGTTCTGTGAAGAAATCTAACATTAGTCTCACATGTGTCTGTCACATACCAAAATCTACGGGCATTGCAACTCACTTTCCCCGGCTTACTATACCCCACTGCTGGAAAGCATATAAAGGGATGGGTTATGCCTGCTTTTCAGGTCAGTTCTGTGTAAATGATCAGAAGACATCTTGCCCCTTGAATTAATCAGGGGATCTGATGATTTTACATCAGTTCTGTGTTGTTTGTAAAATATATTCTGCTTATCCCAATTGTATTATTGCAAAGCTTTTGATAAGGATCAAGTGGGCACAAAGGGGATGGAAGCAGTAACAAATGGGATGTAAAAGGGACCAAGATGTACAGCTGCTAAACATTAAGAGAATGGATGTGAGACATTACCCCTACATTATTCACTAGGCAGCTAGGACTTTTTCTGTTCACCAGATAAATAAATTACATTCTCTGGATTCTGTGCAGTGCAAATATAGGATAGAAAGTGTAGAAGAAAAATTAGAGTTTTGCCTTGGAAAGTGTTTCTAATTTGGGTCATGGCTATATGACAAATCAGATATCAGAGGACCATTTTCACCTGCTATTTTTACATTGTGTTTAGGTGTTAAGTATATGTGCCATTTTAAAATAAGGGCTGGAAAACAGCCCTGGCATAATTTTCTAGGTATATATTCATAAAGTATGGCATCAGTGAGTAACTCCATCTCTTGCATATTGGCATAACCAATAGTTCTCTCTTAAGTCAGATTTATAGTACAGTATGTGAGAATGAATCTAATGAGACAAGCCAGGAAACACACCCTAGAATACTGGCAGAAGACAGACACCAGAAGTATTCCTTTGCACCTTTGGAAATGAATAGAAGAAAAAGGAAGCTTTAAAAAACCCTAGTTCATTTAATGAGCAGAGCAACAGGAAAGCACAAAGTAGTGGGTGACTTTCTGCTATTTTTAAACTCCAAAATAAATTTAAATAAAGCTCCAACTATAATTCTCATATTCAAAAGTTTTTGTAAGGTTCAATAGGTATAAACATCTACAGAAACTATGCCCTCACACAGTTCTTGATAAAGCATAGTAATTTGGTCCGGGCTACCCCAATCTGCTTTTGAGATCAGGAAATGGAGCAGGCAGGAACACTCTCCTCCTTACAGCTATGGTCTGCTTCTCTGTCCCTGCTGCCTCTTGCACTGCAAGTGAGAACAAAAAAAGCCGGACTGCTCTAGAAGTTAGCCCTCAAGCAAGACTGCTCTTGGATTCCACATATTCCAGTGCTGCTGCCTTCACAGCCTGGACTGTTTCTGCTGTGCCATACTTCTTCTCGTACTCCAGATAGCGCTTAAAGAAAAACTTCATCTTCTTCGCTGCTAGGCTTAGGTGTATTACACGTTCAAAAATATCCCTGCAAAACAAAAACAAGGAAAACTCTTTTTTATTATGCAATCAAACAGGTAACAAACAAGCAACAGAAAAAGCATGGGCCTAGGAGTTAGCTGATCCTGTGGGTACAAATCTTTCTTGCCCATCATAAGCGCTTTATCAAAATGATGCCTAGAAGACAGGAAGTGACTACCACGTGTTTCCAGAAAATTCAGACATTGTGTTCAATCACAGAGCTTTCAGATTCCTAGCATCTACAAGGATCTGTTCACAAAGCTTCTGAAACTAGAACAAGTTTCACTTGTGTGTTTTCCTTCAGAATTCAGTGCACACATGCTTGGAGGGGTATATCCCCCCATTGAGAAATCCTGCTCTGTCAAATGTCAAGCACATCTCAGTTGCTCTTTACAAGCATGGCAGGGGACCCCTAGCCTGAGAAGTGAGAATATTTCTAGTCTAAGAGCACGCCTGCAGCAGCCGGGGCAGAGTTCACATGTAACAGAAAACTATGGTTTTCTGCTAAGAGAATAAAGCTAAGGCTCACCCACATAGTGGAGATCTATGAATTCCCATTACATCGAAACTCAGCTAGGATGTTATGACGCAAAACTGATTAACTAGAATTGGTAAGAGATGCAAATCCTTTGCTTCTTCTCTTGTTAGAGAGTAAGTAGTGTTGTGGCCTTTTAAGGGCTGTTTTGCCCTTCTGCAACATATGGTGTTGCTCTGAAGCCACGTGCCCCACACCCCAGTTTTCATACCAGCAAGTTCATTAAATTTCTGTGCTATGGAACAATATTGTTTTTACCAGACTGCAATTACAATTTACATACATTTTGTGCCTTTTCTGAAAGCTAGGAATCATGGCCTATGAGTATGAAGGTTCCCATGCTAGACTCTCAGCTTCCAGGCTGAGAGAAGGGATAGTATTGAGAAAGAAAGCCAATGGGTTCCTCTAGTAAATAGCAGGCCTAATACAGGTTCTTAATGCTTATCATCCAGTCACTTCCTGTGGCACCTTTCAGAGTTGTAAATATTTGCTCACATGAAATCAAGCTTCCCAGCTTCCCTGGATTTAAGGCCAAGAAGCATCCCTTATGTTGTATTTACATCATTTCCTAGGAAGTTCAGAAGTACCAGCCCACTTTCCCATGCTAGTACTCACCGTACTTCCTTTTGGCTGCCATGTTTGATCATCATGTCTATGTACACTGACCAGATGTCTGTACGCTTCGGGTAGGTGCTCAGGGTATTCTCAAAAACGGTCTTGCCATACTCCGGATCCCCAAACTGGAACTCCAGCTGTGCCAGCTTTGATATCAGATCCAGATCTGCAAAAGTGCATTTTAGAAGTGTTCTTCTGGCTAGTTGTCACTGCCTCTGCTTAGAGTTCAAGGATGCTGTAGTTACTTTGGCAATAATATTAGCAAGGAATTGGAGTTCCATGCTACAAAATTCCCAGAGTAGGCAACAAAGCTAAAATTATGAAACACCTGCCCCCCTGTTTCATAAAATGTGCATTCTTCATTGTGTTAGCAATTTTTTTTTATTGTTTGGGTTTGCTTCAGGTGCATCGGGAGGGAAAGAAATGAAATTATGCAATCAATGCAAAAGGATATTTTGCATTCAATCTAGGCTATGAAAATCCTGTCTGAATTTCTCAAGCCATTGGTAAAACTGCAGCATCCAGGAATATACACAGTCCTTTATATTAACTTTGAAATCTCCCCAATCAGAACATGCTCCACCCACCCCCCATTCCTAACTGATTAACTTTGAAAAGTGTTGGGTTTTTTTTAAGGAAAGTACCAATAAAATTATTGAAAGAGAATTTGCTAACAATGGCTATGGATGTTTTTAGATTCACAGCACATGCTGCATTTCCTAGATATTACCTGTGTAATACATAAATAACGAACATGACGTTTAGATGCTAATCATAGGAAAGAAGAGCAAAGAGGTTCTTACGTTCTTTGACTGGCAGGCACTTCAGTGCACGTGGGAGGAGCTTATGAGCTGCCTCTACTAAGCCTCTTTTCAGGAGAAAAGTGGCGTACTTCACCCACACAGACTTTTCTTGACGAAAGCGCTTCAGCATTGTGTTGTACAAGTCATCAGCTTGCTGAAAATAAAAATCAGAGGAGAGAGGATCGTTCAAACCATGGAAACACACTTTGAATCCTGTGGTTCTCCCTTGCCTTTGTATGCTATTCCAATATCTTCATTCACAACTGTATGCAATCTTGGAGTACAGAACTCAACTCATGGGTCCCAGAGGATATTATGCAGTCAACAAGTTAGAGCAAGAGACAATGTGGTGGTACTGCTTAGATGAGAAAGAGGCATGTAGGGAATCAGCCTGATGCTTGTCGAAAATGGGAGGAAAAATCCACAGCATGATAAATCCACAGGGTAGATGGAAGCACAGGATCCAGGTGGATCCACCAAGGTGGGCTCTTCCCAAGAACAGAATGAACAAGCAATTTCCCTGCTAGACTCAGTGAGCAGAAGTGATCTTTCTCTCGGCAACACTGTAAACCCAGCCTCACCTTATATTTCTCAGAGCCACTGTAGATGTCTGCCAGCTGCTGGAAGACCTTCAGAGGCTCATTGTACTGGATGGCTCTTTCGAAGACTTTCATTAGCGCTTCCTCGGTGCCATACATGTTCTCCAGGTTCAGCAGCGCAACCCACACATTCAGCTTCTCTTGCTCCTCTCTGAAAGAAAGAGGCACCACAAATAACCACCCTACCTACACATGGCTCAATGCTAGCCTTTTGCTCCACAAATCCACCTGGAAGAGGAAGCAGGTGATCTGACTGGACAACGTCTGTGAAGGGAGGGGAGAGAAAGTAACAGAATTGCCCATTTTGTTCTGCAGGTGCCCCTCCCATGACATAAAGCCAAGCTAAGCATGCATGGGCAACAGCAGCTCATCAACTAAAAGCTAAAAAATGGGTGATAAGGGGAAGCAGTTCACCTAAAGGAGATGGTTTTGAGTGCCCTTTCTGCCACAGCTCTTGCTTTCTCTATCTCCGTAGCCTGGAGGTGAAAAGCCATGTACTGCAACCAGAGGATGGAGCTGTCTGGGTTGCCAAGGAGCAATCGGTCAAAGTCGTCGGCTGTCTGAGGTTGCCGGCTGGGATCCATCAGGGCAGCTTCAAGTTTGGAGAGTTCCTTCTCTGCCTTCTGTTTCTCAAGCTCTTTTTTCTTCTTTGTCTGCTTCTTGGTCTGAAACAGAGGGCCAAGGCAGGAGAGGAAGGCAATTAGTTGAAAAGGATAGAGAGAGAGTTTTGCGAGTAGAGGCATGGCTCAAAATTCAGCTGCATAAAAAAAAAAAACATTCTTTGCAGAGCAACACATCTAGAGAAAAGGAACTATATATGGATAGTCGCTATAGATGTAGGTATATATAAATAAGTGAATCCCAGATGCAAGCCTAAAACACAAAAGGCGTTTTGCACAAATTAATTCCTGACATAGAGCTAAGCTAATTTTAGAAGCAAAACACTGCCTTTGTACTTTCTAGGCCAGCAAGATAGTACTTCTCTTAAGAGGCCTAAGTAAACAGGATTGCATACCAAGCACTATGCAAAGCAAAATACATTGAGATACTCTACTGTGGACTCTGTAACATCGTCGTCTTCCTCTTCACTGTCAGAGCTTTGCTCCCTCTGTTTCAACATGGTCGTATCCAGCACACTTAAGCCTTCCTCCCATGTGAAGCTGGCTGAAACCTGCAGCCTTGGAACTTTCTTTTCCTGCAGAAAACACAATCAAGAAAAAAAGCCTCTATTTAGAAACACACACAGCAAGCATCCCACGCAAAGCACGAACAATGCTCCAGGCAGTCTTTTACCTTAGATTTTGTTGCACACTTCTTCTCTTCTCCCTCCTCTTCTTCCCGATAGTAAACCTCAACACCACTATCATCATCTTCAGGGCACCGAGTTTTCTTCTTTCGTGCTTTAACCTCCTAAAAAAAAGTTCAGGTAGAGCAGCTTCATTTATTTTTTAAAAAAAATATTAACAAACATTTTTGTGTAGTTTGTTTGAATCGTTGGCTAACTGTTCACAACAACAGTGAGGTTTAAAAGCTCTTTTCCAGGATAAATACCTGCTCACTTTCAGAGTTTTCCCTTTTTCGCTTTCTCGGCTGCGCGTCCTTTTCACCAACTGGCTGTTCCAGGGACTCTGGGATAATGCTTGGCTTCCCAGTGTCTTCAGGAAGGAGAGAGAGCTCTGCAAGGTTCTTTTCTTTATTTATACTGCAGAATGAGTAAAAGAGAAGGGGCAGAAAGAAAGTGGCAGGAGAGATAAGGAACTGCTATAAACATTAAATCTACACAGTACTTTCTTAATAGTAACACAGGCTTTAACATTATTCAGCTTGTTGAGCATCACACCAGCCCTCTATGGTAGTCATTATAATTTCCATTTCATAAGATAGTGAGCAGAGGAAAATATAGACATGCTTTCCCAAAACCACCTGTTAGCCCACAACCGTTGTGATATCTGAACTCTGGTCTCTGTTGTCCTGTGAACCATACTGTCCTCATGTGTCTCCACAATATTTTCCATCCCAGATTCACCCCTCTATTAGGAAACATCACACCTACCTGAAAACCTTGGCAGTAAGAAACTGGCCGGCATGTATGTATTTTGCACATAATGAATGATCCGAGATGAAGAGAGGAGAGATAAGTTGTGGTGGGATTTGACCCACAACCGAGTCAGACAACCTGCCGGGGGGGGGGGAGTGACATATAGTAACACAGGTTTATTTTGCTCCTATTTGCAGACCAGCTTTATTTCTTAAAAGAAAAATATCTTTAAGTTATAAGTAAAATGGTGGACAAGCTCCCCCCCCCCAATTGATTAAAATTTATTCAGATTTTTCAGGGTTAGGTAAAGTTGCTCTGAGATGGAACAATTGGCCATTCCTGACTTCTATAACTATAGGCTCCAAACTGCTCTACAATTTATTTAGACACCATTCCAACAAACATTCACAACACGGAATTCACTTTTTTATGGTCAGCAAGGGAAACTTACCCAAAGAAGATGCCCGATGGAGTGATGGATTTGACATAGCCTCTGACAAGCTGACCATTCTGAAGATCATCGAGGGATGTGATTTCAGGGTCTTCCACTTTACAATGGCTCTTGGGATTTATCCTATAACAAAAATGGAGAAGAAGTGAAATGCCCTATTTCTGGATAGGCTTCTTTATTAGAAAGGACACTTCTTGTGACTGCAAAGCAGAAAATCCTGACAATATAGTAAAAAAATCCCCATATCCATAGTACAGAAACTATTGCAACATACGCAAGGGCTTTGAAATGCTGACAACTTCTATCTCCACTTTGTTAATAAAGAAAAGTAGAGCTCTAGCTGCCCTCGAAAAGCTTAGAGTTTAGAAAGCAATGAACGAAGTAGAAGTCCTAGTGGGATTTCTTTACTTCCCCTGTACTTAAGCACTGGACACAAAAAAGTCAAGAACAAACAATAAACCACAGTATCCTAAAAAAAATTCAAGAACTCAAAAACACCAAGCAACTTTAGCAAAGGAATCAAAGGACACATATTTATCTGCTTTGCAGAATCCATTCTAAATGCAACAAAATTTTGTAGTTGCACTTCAGGCCCAAATGTTAGGTTCCCTCTTCCTATGTCCCAAATAGCAGGGCAATTTATGCTAATTTTGAAAACCTGTGCAATATGATATAGAGTATTTTCTATTATTATTATTATTATTATTATTATTATTATTATTATTATTATTAAATCATCTTCTCATCTAAATTTAGGGTGTAGATTCTTACCTGGATTGTCGAAGGGACACTTCCATTTTTTTACCTTCACTGGAAAGGATATAGCACCTGTATGCAGGAAAAAGAAAACATGGAACTTCTGCACGTTTCGAAAAGACCCTCTCCACAGAAAATATTGGGATTAAATTAGTTATGTGATAACTCTTCTTGGCTTCATGAGAGCATTAAGGATCTAAGAGAACCAATGAAGCTCAGGACCATAAAGGATTTAGGGTTAAATGACTGTCAAATAAAATCCCCTCAGCTTGTCTACACACATGATTTTGCATAAGACTCTTACCTGACAATTTTCCCAATGCTGAACATTTCTAGTGGCTGCTCAGCATATGAATCACTCAGGTGGAAAAGGCTGACTTTCCCCTTCCTTTCAAAGGGAAGCTGAACATTCAGGCCAACATGCGGAATCACCTTGCTCACATAGCCTAGCGTGATGGTTCCTTTCTCCAGAGAGTAAACTCCTGTTCAGGGGTGAGGAGGTTCAAACAGATCAAGTCAGATATTATAATACCACACTCCCCTATGGCCTACTTATACAGTACACTTAAAGGTTGTCAGTCTGGATCCTGAACCTCAAGTGCATCTACGATCAATTCCCACATACAGAGGACCTAATCCAGTCCCTAGTACAAATTGCACCAGGAACTTTACTGGCACACAGGGAAGGACTATAATAATAATAATAATAATAATAATAATTTATTATTTATACCCCGCCCATCTGGCTGGGTTTCCCCAGCCACTCTGGGGACTATATTTGATTTCTAATAGTAACAAAGAAATATACTCTCCCTGCCTTGCACATAAACACTGACAAAAACACTGTCTTTCAAACTTTGTCAGAACCACAACAGGAGAGACAAAAACAGAACAAGCCCTGTCAGATCAGATGTAAGCCTCTACAGTGGTGCCCCGCAAGACGAATGCCTCGCGAGACGAAAAACTCGCAAAACGAAAGGTTTTTTCGTTTTCGAGTTCCCTCGCAAGACGAATTTCCCTATGGGCTTGCTTCGCAAAACGAAGCTTGCCCCGGGGACAGCGGGTCTTCTCTTTTGAAGCAAGGGGCGGCGGGGAGAAGCGACCTTCTCCCCGCAGCCCCAGGTCCGGGGACAGCGGGAATCGCTTCCCGCTGCCCCCGGACCTCTTTTGAAGCAAGGGGCTGCGGGGAGATCGCTTCTCCCGGTGCTCCGAAGCCGGGCGGGGGGGAGGGAACACCTGCCCCAGCCGCCCCGCTTCGGAACGCTGCTCCAAAGCGGGGGGGGGGGGGGGCGGGAACACCTGCCCCAGCCGCCCCACTTCGGAACGCTGCTCCGAAGCGGGGCGGGGGCGGGAACACCTTCTGAAGGCGGGCGGGGGGCGAAAGTCTTTGTCCCCCCTGCCTGCCTTCCCAGGGGCTTTTAAATCGCCCCGGACAGCGGAGAAGTCCTCCGCTGTCCCAGGGCGATTTTAAAATGCCGCCCGCCAGCATTTTAAGATCGCCCGGACAGCGGAGAAGTCCTCCGCTGTCCCGGGGTTTTTTAAAATGCTGGGGGTGGGAAGAAAAGCCCTTGTCCCCCCCCCCCCAGCCTTCAGACGAGGTCCGGGGACAGACTGTCCCCGGACCTGGTCTGAAGGCAGTTTCCCTAGGAACGCATTAATTGATTTTCAATGCATTCCTATGGGAAACCGTGCATCGCAAGACGAAAAACTCGCAAGACGAAGAGACTTGCGGAACGAATTAATTTCGTCTTGCGAGGCACCACTGTACTTAGTCCAGCATCCCATTCCTCACAGTGGTGAGCCAGGTGCCTAAGGGAAGCTTGCAAGCAGGATATGAATACAACAACATTCTCTTGCTTGTTTCTCCCAGCAGCCGGGATCTGGAGGAATACTGTCTCCAGCACTGGAGGTAGCTCACAACCAACATGGGAAGGGTCGTAGTTCAGTGGTAGAGAACATGTGCTTTGCACGCAGACGGTCTCAGGTTCAAGTTCTGGCATCATTAGGTACAGCTGCCTGAAACCCTGGAGGGCCACTGCCAGTCCGTGTAGACGATGCTGAGCTAAATGGACAGTTGGTCTGACTTGGTATAAAGGCAAGTCCTATGACCAGCAGCCACTGCTCAGCATTTGGTTGCTCATCCTCTAGCTGTGCCACTTTTGATGACGTAGACAAGCCCCTACTATTAAAGGCATCATCATCAAGAGCGACAAAATGATTACTCATCCATTCACTTTGACTGACATACAGCCTGGCCCCACTTTCTGCAAGCGTATTAGCATGGCCTTCCCTGTTTATTACAATGCCACAGAGGCATTTACATGCGTACAGTGTGGAT
This sequence comes from Podarcis vaucheri, assembly GCF_965113315.1. Lineage (NCBI taxonomy): Eukaryota > Metazoa > Chordata > Lepidosauria > Squamata > Lacertidae > Podarcis > Podarcis vaucheri. The sequence goes on along the minus strand of NC_138763.1, from coordinate 46,941,498 downwards.
ATGAACATGGGGCTGTGTGTGTGAGAGAGAGAGACAACACTGGAGTAAATGGAAAGCCCTTTATGCTCAAGAATTCCATGGCACATCTGAAGCTTTTCACATACAAGGAACTACAGGATCAGAGTTATTGTGAGCCTATGGAATTGGGTTTATAAGCCTCTGATAACTAGATGGAGAGCGACTGTCACTGACCGTCTCTTTCTGGGATCTTAATGTTGTGGCGCTCTCTTCTCATCATACCTGTAAGTGACAGATGGAGCTTAGTTTCAGTGACATCAGAGCCGGTCACCGTCGCAGCCAAAGCTTGTCCATTTCTGAAGTGTTTCCCTGCGTGTTTTAAGACCTGTTGGGAGAGAATGACCTGATCTTTACCATCATCCAACCATTTAATTGTGCCTGTGAAGAATTCCCGATAGTGGTGATGCATGGGGCGGGGGGGCGGGACTGGGCTAGCGTTTAGCAATTCATAAAAACCATTGTGAAATAGTTAAGGTTTCAAACTGTGTACTTGTTTGGGAAATGCCCTGAGAGAGACCAGAACATTTCCTACACCTTTCCAGTGAAAATCTGAACAAAAAAAGCCTTATGCTCCTCTTATCCTGAAAGAAGCAACCCTTGTTGTGGCTGCTATTGACTATGTAACTAGGCTTTTATATGGCTGTAGAATTCTTAAAGCTTAACTTGGAGAAAAAATAACAATCCCAAGGATGTATCCTTTTGGCTTTGTAAAGACTAACAAATTTATTATGGCATATAGAGGTTATGTCATAATAAATTGGTTAACCTTTAAAAAAATGCTATAAGACTTTGTTTGACTAACATGGCTATGTCTCTGGTAATAGCCAGGACAACACACTTCCAACATTTTAATGCTTCTGTTTCTTTACTGCAGATTTTCATGTTATTGAGCGTAGCCTCCTGCATAGAAGAGTCCTGTGCCCTTCATTCCTTGGCAATTACTTACCGTGGGTCGAAGGGAAAGTAGCAGCTGTTGAACTCTCCCTCTAATGTTAGGGGTGACCTCCACCTCCAGCCATTTATTTGCAGCAGCGTACTAAGAAAAGAAGCAAACAGGAGAAAATAAAACACTCTTCACTAGAAAAGACAGAGTCCAGTTTTTACCATGCATTCCCTCGTAAGAGGTCCTATAAATTATTCCAGAATTTCCACATCAACCTCCCCAACCCAAGTGAAACAAGAGCTTATGGACACACATACAACCACACATTTTGGACACTATACCCCATTGGGAAATTGCATCAACCCATAGTATTCTGAAATATGTCATGCTTCCCAAATCTACAGTGAAGACTGGCCCAACTTTTTAAAATGAAGGGGGATGGGAAAACACTTGCTACGCAAAGGTAGAGAAGTTTTAGGCCTCACCTTCTTAACAAAACATGTCACCGTCTGCCCAGGCTTAAAGGGTTTTAGTATTTCTTCCGGATTGCCATCTTCTGGACCCAGGGCAGTTTTGCTTTCTCCAGACAGCTCACTGATTGCAAGTGGAGATTTATTTATTTATATTTATTTACTGAATTTATATACCGCCCTATACCCGGGGGTCCCAGGGCGGTTCACAGAATAAAATCAAGGCATAAAATCACAAAATACATAATAAAAATAAAGCCCAATAGCACCCACCCACCCACCGCAGTTATGCCCTTAGCTTCTTTGCTTTGACATGTCAACATTTCCCCTGTCCCTGATCAAAGTGTCTCCTATCCAAGCTCATGGAGAACACAGGACTCCCAATTTTAAGTCGGCAATCAAAAGCAAGGGACACAGTGCACAAGACACATACCAGGATGTGTGTTACAGGACTGGCAAATTCTCAACAAGGATGCTGGAGATCTACAGACATTTCCCATGATTTAGAATGAATTGGCTCTGAGTAAAAGAGAGTTCACAGAACATGCTTTTGCATGTCTCCTACTGCAGCTCAATAAACTCCCACCCCAAGGAAATTGCTTGTGGGCATTGGAGGGCCCCTGGGAATGGTGTGGGATATGGTTGGGGGGCTGAAGATAAGAGAGGGGAAAGTGGTGGGAACTGCCTACCATCTTATCTGGAAAAAATAGGAGAAACTTAAAATTAAAACCATCATTCTACAATAGCTTGATCACCAGACATGTTCTAGGCAGTCTCTATAGATCCATGTATCCTTAGGGGGGGAACAGCTTGAGATCCACTCCCTGCTCCCTTCCAATATTTCTAGGTCCAAGCATTTGCCAACCAATCCAAGATTTCCTATCTGTAAAACTCCAGGCTGCCTCCCTTCAATGTACTGTATACTACAATCCTAGCACCCACCAAGAACTTCTCTTGTCTTCAAGATCTGAATGTTTTATTCGGCTTTTAATCTGTTGGGAGCCACCCAGAGTGGCTGGGGAAACCCAGCTGGATGGGCGGGGTATAATTTATATTATATTATATTATTATTATTATTAAATAATAATAATAATAATGCCAGAATGATTAAAATTAAGCAAATTGTCACTTGTGTCTAACATATTTGTGCAATATGTTCCAAGATGCAGAATTTTATGTAGAGAACCCCTACTCTGTCACTGACTAACATTCAGACCAGGAGACGCTTGGATAGGTGTATCTGTTAGCATTTAACATGTTGTAAAACCTCATCAAACAAAGTATCTAAAGGCTATCTTACCTTGGTCGGATGCTGAGCTCTGGGCAGGTACGGGTAAAATGGGGATGGGTGATGGGCAAATACCTAAAAATTAAGAGCAGATTAGCACATCATTCTTACTCCAGTTGTAAGCGGCACTTCAGTATTTGATAGTTTTTCAAAGTTCCCTCTTTATCTGCTCTAGTGGGGGAAATAATCACTCTCTGAGCATGCAGGACTAAAACTGGAAGGGGTCTTTTCCACGCAAAAGTGAGTGTTTCCTTAAATTTGTGAAATTGTCCTTCTAGAGTGAGTGGGAAGAGAAAACCCACTCTGGGTAACCTCTCTCCAACAGAGAATTGCAAGTTGCCTCCTTGTCAGCTGTAGATGGAAATGGGTCTATATTCAGGTAGGAAGAGAGACAAGTGACTATGCTTTAATTGCCTGACTTGGACTGAAAATTATTAACAGGACAATAAATGCATGAGGACAACACTTGCACTTAGGACATAGATCTGGAAAGTTCTGTGCCTGCTAGAACATTGAACTAAAATTTAGTAATTGGCTAAAACTCAGAAGCTTGGGGGGATCTTACCTGTGATTTTTAATGTCTTTGCCCCCAATCACCCGAGCAGTCAACTGCTGCCCAACTCTTAGCACTGATGTTGGAAAGGTGCCTATGGAAACTTTATCCAGGATCTGGGATGCATGAATGGAGCCGATCAGCTGATCATTAATTGCCACTAGGACATGAGTAGGCTTGATTGACTTGACAGTTCCTTTGACCACATCTCCCAAGCACAGCGAGTGATTCACAATGGCCGAGGTTTCCCCAAGTGTTTCAGATTCACGCCGTGACCCGATTACAGCCTTTCTCTTCTTCTGATCTCGAACAGCAAGTAAGAGCCCACAGTCACCTGCCTGGAGAGTTTTCAGAACCACTAGGACCGACTGTCCCACTTTCAGTTTTTCAGAATCAAAGCGGAAAGTGTCATTGAAGTGGGAAGCCACAGGTATGGCAACCAGCTGACCATTTCCTACCAATGAAACAACTGCATGCTCTGTAGCCACATGCTGCACGATGGCTTGGTGCTGAGAGTTCTGTTTTAACTGAAAAACACAGAAATAACATCCAGAGAAAGTCACACACACACACACACACACACACGACCTGGTACAGACTTCAGCAGCCATTTTGGCCCAAGGCTTAAATCGATTATTTAAAAGCATTCCTGACCGATGTTTTACCCTCATCAGAAAAACTCCAGCAATGCACTTTCCAGGGAATTTCCAGGAAATTCTCAGGACACAACATTTTGTCGTTTTTAGGCCCCAGCTGAATTCCTAGGCAAAAGCAGAAAACGCCAACACTCCCTGGGGTTTTCTCAGATGTGTGCCTAACAGGTGATCAATTTTTCCTAAGGATCAAATAATATTGAAGAAGTTGCAGCTTAAACCCAGTTATTCCTTCTAGGACACAGGAAGGGAAAGCTGCTCCCTCCTCCTCATTATGGCCCCCTGACATTTGAATATAAGCTAACCAATTGTTTTGGTCCCAAGGACTGTATTCACCTTTGCCCAGTCCTCCAGGGGTCATATGCAAGTGGTAATCAAGGCTATACATCACTCTTGTACAGACACACAGGATGCACACCGATATCTCTCCTCCCCACACTGTGTCTACTTTGACTTTCTCTTTGCTGCTGCTGGAGGCAGAAAAATTTGACCAAGAAGCAAAAACAGCTCTCTGGCGGGTGGTTCAACCACCCCTGGCTTAGTTATTCCATTGAAATCTCTTCATATGTTGCTCATTTCTATGGTATTCTATGAACCTCTCTTCTATGACTCTGTTATTAACCAGCTACACAGGTTAGTATCCAGCATAAAAGCCAATTCAGGCTAATCATACCTTCTTAGGCTTGGGGGACAGCAACTCCTCTCTAAGCGACACATAGACCTTTGATTCTAGGGAATCAATGCAGAGAACCACAGCTCTTGTTTTTTCACCCTGGACAATATTTTTGCCTTTAAAAACAAACAAACACGCACCATAAGATTATTGCTTGATATAACTGGGGGAAAATGAAGCAACTGCATTTCAGTACTTCAGTAAGAGACATTATTTATTTACATTACATCACTGATAGCTGAGTCAGGAGAAAAACTAAGAATTCACTCAGGTCTCAGACACACTTCTGCTGCTAAGACTGTTAAAAAAGACTCCACTCTTTGCAATCAATTATTTGTTTCCAACCCAAAGAGCAAAATATAGTATATCAGGACAAAGTAGACAAGAGGGGGGGGGGAAAGACCACAAAGTATGTTCTACCTCCAAGGTGACTATGAGTAGCCATTATAGTCAAGCCAGAAACAGAGGTGCTATCAAATAGTGCTGAACCATCAGGGTTGATTTTGCGAGCCGTCAGCATCAGCTTCTGCCCAGGTTTTAATTCACAGACGTTTTGAACCACACCGACATCATCTGAGGATAAAGAAAGAACTAAGTCCCATTTGCAGCTTGATGTTTCATCGCTGAACTATAGAAAGTCAGAGTAAGTATAAGAAGGATTAACTATTAAAAATGAGTGGATTCCCTTATTTTGAGGAATTATGCTCTGGTGCCTGAAAGTAACTTTCTTACTGTATCTTTAAGGCAATATGAAAATGGAAGGAAAAAATGGGGTCTTTTAAGCTCATAGCAAATGAGCCAGTCACCCAGTGCCAGTCAAAGAAATGTAATCTTTCTCCAACTGCAAGTTAAGCAAAATCAACTTGGCAATCACATATAGCAGAAAACCACCCCGAGTGACTAGATGTTTTACCTGAAACTGAATCTTTGAACCTCTCTTTAAATAAAAGTTTGAAAAGTTCCTAGGCCTCCTGATTTCAGACAAAATGTTGAGAAAAGGTGCTCTAAGCCTGTTCCCCAAAACCAGGACGCTCACATGCATCCACTGTGTGTATGTGGCCAACACAAGGTTTGCATGGGCCATCTTTTATCATCATGACAGCCTTTACCTCTTCCACTCCTGATACTCTTGATCTCCTGCAGCTCCTTGAAGTATTTGTGCAGCAAACAGAAACTCTCAGAAACAGAATCCTCGGAGGAGCACTCAGACACCTTCAGGGACAGCAGAATGCGTTGCTTCTCCTCGTCAATGCTGGTCACTTTGGCAACTACAGTCTGACCTACCACATAATGGTCTTTGGTGTCTGTCACAAACTTGTCACTCATTGCCTATAGCAATTAGGAGATAAGAACCAATTAATACTGTTCCTTAAGAGTGCCTTTGCAAGAGAGCTATCAACACCACCAGCCTCAAGACTTCCAGAAAGGAAGGAATGCAATCAAAACAGTTCCAAACAAGAAAGCTTTTACCTAGGCTGAGTTAGAGACAGCTCTATTAGCTACTTCATGCTAGCAGTCTAATTAACATTTCATCGCTAGATTGTTTGCCTTTCTAAGTAAAGACTAATGGTTGCATTTTCAGCTAGCTGAAGATCTTTGGATAACGTTCAATGTGTTTTAAAAGTCAAATTTGTTCTATAAACATCTATTCTTTGACATTCAGCTGATGCTAATAAACCGGAAATTGTGCCATGTACTACTGCTCTTTGGGGAATGCGACAAGTGTATATATGGATCAGCACAACTGTTTTATGCTCTTTGGGGGCATGGCTATGGATGGTTGCACCAGAAGCAGTTTAGTCATGCTGGCCACATGACCCAGAAAGCTGTCTGCGGACCAATGCCGGCTCCCTCGGCCTGAAGCAAGATGAGTGCTGTACTGCACAGTCACCTTTGACTGAACTTAATCATCCAGGGGTCCTTTACCTTTACCTATAGATGGGGGCCATCTTGAATGCCTGCAGTTCAAAACATACCACTAGAAAACAGGTTTTCTCACACCACTTGCAAGCAGGAAGCTCCTATGTATTATTTTGTGCCCTTACTCCCAAATCCATCTAGAGAACTCCTCTCAGCAGGAATTTTGATCCTTGAGTAGTGCAGCATAAGAGATTATTTCAACTAGAAAGCACCTCTTCCTCAACATCTGTGAATAAACCTATTTTAGCAGGGACAATGCAACATGCCTTACCGACTTGGGTGCCAGCCCTGTCAGACCATATGGAAACTCCACAAACACACCATAAGGCATGACGTTTCTCACAAAGCCAGTCAGCAGCAATCCAGGCTGGATGTCTGAAAAGCTCTTCACCACCCGTTCCTCCTCAATTGCTGAAATCACCGATGGCTTTCTGCTCAGGGTCTAAACAATGGGTCAAGGAATAAAATTGGGGAGAAGGAGCGTACTGGTAGTTTGGTTTTATTTGGCAGCCACAAAACAAGCATTTCACCAATGGCTATCAACATAGAGGGGGAGGTAGGCAGACTGTTATAACACAGGGGATGTAGGACATAATTGTGGCAAAAAGTAAGATCATGTTGCAACCAACCAACTGCCTGATTCCATTCAGATTCTGCAGGGGGGAAAGAAAAAGTTCTGTCAGCAACAAGATTCCATTGGATCCCAATTGGCAGACAGCCATTTTTTAAAAAATGCTTCATCCAAAAACCTAGGTGGTGAAGATACTAAAGACTACTCTCCCTCCATCTAAAAAATCTTCTAAGACAATTTCTTTCCTTCAGACTGCATAGACATAGAGGGGTAAAACTGACACACACAGAATCTTTGAATGTCACTTGTCTGGGAGACAATATATGCAAAGCAATGCAAGTTAACGCTGTTGTACAACATAAAATGGCTAAATGATTTCACCAAGCTTGGCTGGACTTTACAAGGATACAACATGACCTCCCTTGTCATGGAGGCATAACACTCTATGGAGAATATCATCTGCTTTAAGACAGGACCACCACAACTTGCTACTGGACACATAGTCAGAGAGATGATTTGTAGAAAGGTAGGCGAAAACATTGTCCGGCAAGATTGTAACTTCAAGGCCATCTTCTTTTTTCCTCAGAATTTTTACATCAACAATCTGAGCAAGAGAAAAAAGGCGACACTTTTTTAATACGTGGAAGGCCATCGCCTAAAATGCAATATTCCCAGGATAACAAGGTTTCTCAAAATGCAAGCAACTTAAAAGATAAAAGAAAGAAATCATCTCAACAATCAAATTTAAAGTCTAGGAGCATTTTTTATTTTTTGGAATAACTTTTTATTGGGTTTTATAAACAAGGATCATAGGAATAATAATCGATACAAATAAATAAAACGGTTCTTATTTGAATATAACAAAAATAGCATAATAAATCTGCAGCAATATCTACAATAAATAGTTCATTATTAGTGGTCATTGTATAAGTTCTTGGTTTGTGAATTGATTTTTTAAAAGGAGGTGGGGAACAGGATAGAATATAGTTGACAGATAACATTCATCATCGCATAGCTAAATGCCTAATCACCAGCCCTTCTAGTTGTGCTTAGATTAAGTAAGTGCAATAGTCATTTTTCTTCTTAGGTTATTAATGAAACAATATAAAGTGTTGGTATACTGATGAACATGCGAGTGGAGTTCAAAGTGAAGATAATAATTTATGTTTAAATTTAAATCTAGACCAACCAGATTGAGCATTTATTCTGATGTGCAGAACACTTCAAGTTAGAATAAATGGTTTAAATCCAACAGAAATGCTCCATGTTTGCATGAAGTAGTACTATAATTGGGACCCCATAGCATAGTCCTTCTTAAGATATATGAACTGATAATCTGATCATTTTGTATGAAATAAAACCCAAGTTAGAAATATCATAAATTCTTGTCTTTGCTTCTAGCATCCTCAGGAGAATGTCAACAGGGAAAGGGAAGGGACATCTTTTAGAATAAATTACCTGTCCGGTTTCATATGTTACTTCTCGCTTCTTTGATGTCTTTTTTTCTCCACCATCCTCAGCTAGTGCTTCATTTGTCAGCTTGAATGACAGCAGCAGTCTCTCCTGCTCAGGCTCACATTTTAAGACAATCACTTTGACCACCTGATTGGCAAAACAAAAGAATCTTCGTATTGCAGACATGTTCTCTCTCACACTTCAAAAACAGGACCACCTGAATGTGTCCCCCGACATCCCTCTACTGCATCCTATTTGGGTCCTAACCCATTTCCCTCCACTTTAGCTGGATAAAACGTGGACGTTCTGTAACTTTCCACTGGCTTTATGCCTCTCTCTGTGTTAAAGTAACAAATGTAAGTCATTTTACTAGTAGTTCAAAATCTTTTATTTAAATGTTTTTCAAGAGAGGAAGAGAGACTACTGCTATGTCCTACTACATAAGCATATCAAGGGTCCTACGAATTCAGTAACAATAATCTGCCATTCATGTTCTATCACTAAACAAATGTATGTGCATTAAAGATGTTATGCAAATCTGTTATGCAAATGTGTAGTGCTATTAACAACTGAAAAATTTATATCAAGGACAATCAGACTTTTTACTTTTACCCAGCTTTTACCTGGCCTGCATAAAATGTTTCCTGAGGAACAATTGAAGGTGCCCCACCAAGCTCAGTTTTGGGGACAAGGCCCTTTATGTCGTTGTAGAATTTCACAATGCAGCCAAACTCCCTAGCACAGGCAACAAAACCATGGGTGGTCAAGCCTGGCTTTGCATCTTCAAAACTGGAAAGGGCAGGGAGTTTGGAATTGACAAGTGTTCTCTTAAGCGTCAGAGCGAGTTTCCTTGCTTCAGGATTGCAGGAAAGCACCTGGAGGAGGAGAAGAAACTGGAATTATGTATGCCAACTGGCAGGAAACTGCAATTGAACCAAAATGAAGGAACGTCCAAAATGTCAGCTTGGAACGCATGGGATCAGTCCTAATACAGCTGGCACAACCCATCAGCTTAGAAAAATAAGGGCTATGAAAGGTTAGGAGGTAGCTGTCAGAGGCAGAGCTCATCCTGTAACAGGACCTGAATAACACTTCTTTAACTATTCAAAATAGGCATGGGGAATCTCTGATCTGCAAGCTAAATAGGCCACTGCATGGGTCCTAATGTGGCTGACAATGTCCTGTGGGGCTGTAATCCTACACACCTGCCAGCAAGTCCCACAGAACTCAGCGAGTTCTTCTGAGTAGGTAAAATAGAAATATTAGAAATTATGAATACATGTCATTGTCCCCATTTTAATTCACTACAACTCTGAATAAGCTAGGTTGAGAGATAGTAACTGATCCAAGGGATTACACAGTAAACACAATGGCTGAGAGGGATTCTGAACCTAGGTTTTGCACATCCAACCTAATGTTACCCACAGAACCACAGCAGGGCAAAGTGGTCCCTTACAGAGAGTTCTTACCCGACACCGGACAGTGCTCCCCACACTGTATTTCTTCTCTGGCTGTTTCAGAAGCACATCTGCCAGATGCAGTCGGGGAACCAGGCCCTTGATGTGCTCAGTCACCTTTACTTGCATGCCAAAGGGCTTCAGAGCCAACACCGTGCCCTAATCCAAAAGAACGAGGGATCAGAAAGCAAGGAAAACTAGAACAGAAAGAGGAGATGCCCACCATCTATCTTTGAGGAAGTGAATGTGGGGCATTCCAAATCTTTGACTCTAACTCCCATCAGCCTCAGCCAGCATGACAAACAGTCAGAGGTGATGGGAGCTGCAGTCCAACAACTCCGTTGGGAGGAAGGTTGGGATATAAATTGGGCAGGCATCTGGAGGTCACCACATTGGCTACCCCAGCCCCCAAGTGTCCCTCTCCCCTCAGCTGCTACTACAGCGTTACTTAAGAACCATCTTGAAGGGAAGAGAGATCTAGCTTTCAATAATTACATTTCCCCTTGAAGCTTATGTTTATTGTTTTATCATACAGTCTAGTTGATGCTCATTATTTAAATCTTTTTATGTAGACTGCCTGGCAAGGTTTCCCTAAAAATCAGCATATAAGTATCTAAACAAAGCATGATTACACAGACTAAATGATAGGCAAATCCATTGCACGTAACTTTGTGGAATGTAGCAGAAACCAGACTGATTTCCGTACAACTAATGCAACGGCTCTGCTAGCCTACAGTGAAATTAATAGCGTTCCATTAATGTCACACAGCAGGATTTAGGTTCCAAGAGGCATTAAGCACCCAAGTCAGAAGGAAATACTTGCTGGACAAAATTGAACCAAAGCCCTCGCCTCAGGTTTGTTCAGCAAGATAAACAAGATTCCAAGGATGTTTCTCTCTCTCCTTGAACTTACTTCCACCACCTGTCCCGGATGAATATCATGGTATCTCAGGAATGGAGCCTCAATAATGTGTCTGCAAACAAAAAGAAGGGAAGTGAAAATTGATCTGTGTGGTGGAAGAGAAACAGATGAAAGAGTAAAGAGAACTGATTCACCCCCACCTCCGATTCTTCCTCCTGCCCTTCTAAACAGGTCACCAAGTGGAGATTTGAACCCTGGTCTCCTACGTTCCTGGCCTGCCACTGTATACTATACTGGCTCTTTTTATATCTGTGCTGTCAGTATGAAACTGGTATATATGATCTAAATGAGGTAGGGTATCATTGGGCTAAATATCAGTCACATTGTGTGCCATGATCTAGCCTTGGTGTGGCCTTGGTGTACATGGGGTGGGTAATGGATGTGCCTGGACAGAAATTCATCAGATGCTAGAATGGACCTCAACAGAATTTCCTTTGTAACTTAAGGAGCAAAATATCACCTGAAGGTAGAAAGTTTGGATACCTATGGAACCAATTTTTTTAATGTGCAGATGCAATCCACTGCACAGGTGTGCATAATGTAGCCATCTCAGTTGTTCTGAAAGCAATGGGACATACGTCCCAACTGAAATGTATTATCTGTCAGGCATAAGGAAGTTCCATCTATGCATAGAATTTAAGACATGGAAATATGATTATATAAAAACACTTCTCAGATTGGTTCATTCAAATTGTACTCTAAAGCTTACTGTTTGAGAGACACCACCACCACATCATCCATTGGGCTGTAGTCAAGAATTCGGCATTTATGCTTGCTTCCAGGCTTGAATGCTGCAGGTTTGAAAGATTTGGCAGTATCTGAAAGATGTTTTATCTGAAAGAGGTATAAAGATAGTGCAGAAAATGAAGATTAAATTATAAATCCAATTTTCTAGTTTAGGATTAACCATGCCTTAATCCAGAAAGCAAAGCAAAGCAAAGCCTAGATGCTGCATCTGTCTGATTCTACCTTCCTATATGAATCACAATGTGACAACAGAGGTTATGATCGCATCTAACAAAGGCGAGCAAACAACAAAAGAATCTAGAAAAGCTCTTTGCTACCTTCTGACTCTGGGCTCTTCTCAATACTCCAGCACAAATTAAGACATCATATAATACATTCACAAACAGATGCCAAGACACATCTATGTATTGAATTGGTAACGGGAAAAAGTGCTGATGTACTGCTCTCCAAACATCAGCCATGATGGTTGAAACAGTCTACCCTCCTAGAAGATGCAATCAGCATTGAGTTACTTACATGTGCAAAAGCTAGGCAGCCACTATCCAGCTTGAAGATGGCACCAGTCTTTTTGAGAAAGGTCTCAACTGTGGAGTCTGGAACAACCCTGCCAATCTGATCACTAGACAGCTTGCCAAGTTGAGTGCCAGGCTGGAGGAAAACTGGGCGCAGAGATAGGCGTATTGCCTTGGAGGTAGGATTGTTGAAGAGAATGCATGCTTTCACCTGGAGGGGAAAACACAAAGGGGGGGAGGTGTTAAGTTTGTAGGAAAAATAGGGAATGTGCTGAGAATGGTACTTTACTTCTCTTAAACATTCTAGCCTCCATGACTATGGTGAAACCATACAGAGATGCAACCGTTCAATTCATATCTTAACCAAATCCTGCAGCACCACCTTAACACAATTTAAGCCTTGCTATAAAATCACTTACCGTCTGACCTGGTGAGTAGTTTCTTGTTTTTGTAGAACTCATGTGCATGTAGTCCACAAGTCCAGAGAAGGAAGACAGAAAACTTAGAGAAATTCCAAAAGGAGTCACCTGGAAATATTCAAAAGGAAACAAAAATTGCCCTGCAAGATGTAAAATTAAACAGAAGAATTTCTCTGACAGATCTAGATGAGTATTAGATGAATATTGAGTTCTAATGTGGCTATCATAAAATGTAAATGTGTGTTTTATGGTTTATATGTATTACATGCTTATATGTATACAATATTAATGATTATTTTGTGGTGGTTCCAAATTATGCTGTAAATCACTAGATTTAATAACATTTTAGGGTGGTACTCAACCAAGTCCTACTCAGAGTAGACACATTGAAATTAATGAACCTAAGTCGTGTCCATTAACTTCAATGGGGTAGCTTGAGTAGGGCTAATGTTGAATATCACCCTATAGAGATTTTTAAAAATCTAGGGTAAGCTAGAAGGGAAAAAAACAAAAAACCTCATATGGTTCAGGCACAGGGTCATAGATGTTTCCAACAAAAGCCTCTATTTTTGCAATTATCCTTATATTTTAACCAACCTCAGTAGTCAGACTGGAACAATTCAAAGTTGTGAAAAAGCAAATGCATTTTTTGTTTAAAATGCAGATGTGTTAGGGAATTTAATAATTTCACTGTACTCTTCCAAGAGAGAAGAGAATAAGATTAGTATATTAATTCGTAAAGAACAGCTTACCTCCTGAATCTGGGCTTTCACCACCAGCCCAGGTAGCAAATTGCCAAGGGACCAGTTTTGTTCTTCTGTGGCAATAGCTGCAGCAACCTCCGACTGATCAATGGCCATGCGGATTATCCTCCCACCATTCTTTACTTCTTCAATAAGGCAGTTGAAGTATTGGCCTACCTTCAGCTCAGTCCCTAAGAGACCAACACATGCAACTATCATCACTTTTCAGCAAAGTTTTGACATTACCTTTCTATCACTATGGCCATTATTTCCTGGCACCAGCTACTTCTGAAATCCTTTCACATGTTCATCACATTAAAAGGCTTTTCATCCTAGACCATAACATCCTTCTGGGCCGTCTAGAGGTGCTGGCAGCTGGGGGCACTGTTATACGGTGGTTCCGCTCCTTTCTCCTGGGCCGTGTCCAGAAAGTGGTGTTGGGGGATGAGTGTTCAGACCCCTGGGCTCTCACTTGTGGGGTGCCTCAGGGTTCCGTCCTCTCCCCCATGCTTTTTAATATCTATATGAAGCCGCTGGGAGAGATCATCATCAGTATGCAGATGACACCCAGCTCTACCTCTCCTTTAAATCAGAACCAGTGAAGGCGGTGAAGGTCCTGTGTGAGTGCCTGGAGGTGGTAGGAGGATGGATGGCAGCTAACAGATTGAGGTTGAATCCTGACAAGACAGAAGTACTGTTTTTGGGGGTGGGGGGGATTCCCTGGTCCTGAATAGGGTAACTGTGCCCCCTGAAGGACCAGGTGCGCAGCCTGGGAGTCATTGTGGACTCATAGCTGTCCATGGAGGCGCAGGTTAATTCTGTGTCCAGGGCAGCTGTCTACCAGCTCCACCTGGTACGCAGGCTAAGACCCTACCTGCCCGCGGACTGTCTCACCAGAGTGGTGCATGCTCTAGTTATCTCCCGCTTGGACGTTTCTGAGCACAATTCAAAGTGTTGGTGCTGACCTTTAAAGCCCTAAACGGCCTCGGTCCTGTATACCTGAAGGAGCATCTCCACCCCTATTGTTCAGCCCGGACACTGAGATCCAGCGCCAAGGACCTTCTGGCGGTTCCCTCATTGTGAGAAGTGAGGTTACAGGGAACCAGACAGAGGGCCTTCTCAGTAGTGGCGCCCACCCTGTGGAACACCCTCTCTTCAGATGTGAATGAAATAAGTAGCTATCCTATCTTTAAAAGACATCTGAAGGCAGCCCTGTTCAGGGACGTTTTTAATATTTAACGCTGTATCATTTTTAATACTTGATTGGGAGCCGCCCAGAGTGGCTGGGGAAACTCAACCAGATGGGCGGGGTATAAATAATAAATTATTACTTTTATTATTATTATAGACTGAAATACTCCACCTTGCATAAAAAGCTTCCTAAACAAGAGAAGCCAGGCAACAGCTGGCCGCTTATAAGTTACTGTACAATGATATGTACTCAAGAATCTCTCTCTCAAACACACACACACACATTGGGCAGTAAATTCTGCCTCTGGTAACTCCCAAATCTAAGATTTTACAGTTCTCTAAACCACCCATTTGCTTCTCCCCCTGCCTTAAACCCAGTACTCCTAAGTATAGTTATACCTTTGTTGGCTGACTGCAGGTAGGCCTTGGCTTTCTGACGAGGCAGAAAAGCTTTTGTTGATGGGATGCCTATGTCAATAAGGTAGCCGTGATCTTCCACACTAGAGATGCAGCCAGAGAGCAGCTGTTTGGAGAAGAAGTGTAAGCTTAAAGGAAATTTTATCAGACTCCTTGTTGTTGTTCCTCCCTCCTCAAGCACTCAAGTTTCCCTGAAAAGAAAGAGGACTTTGGGCTCCCACAAATGAGACCTATACCCTTCACAGCAATATTAGGACAAGATATCTGCACCTGCTGAAATTCTATTCCCTGCATTCTTATAAAAGGCACAAGAACATTTTCCCATATCAAATCACAAAAAATTAAGAGATATGTTTTGAGCTCATCTGATGATGCCCATTGCCAGGTTCCCCAGCTACTGAGGTTAGGGTATGTGATGATACCAGAGAGGTTCTTTTCCATGGAAGCCCCTCTCTAGGTCTGTATACCTGGCACCTACATAGATGACTTTCTGGCACCAAATAAAGGCATTTTTATTTATCCAGACATCTTAATTCATCACACTGTGTTTTTATTACTGCTTCTTTCAATTGTTACTTTACATTTCAAAGCTATTTATCTGCTAAAGTGTTATTAATTGTTGTTTTGTGCTTTTTATTTTGCTTTATTATATTTTATGTTTTGTAAGCTACATGACATAATTTTGGAAAGGCAGGTGTAAACAGATAATTCATATGTTTCATACCATGCCAGGTCTCAGAGTGGCAGCATTCAAAGCCTTGTTGACATCTTTGGGGTTGATTGTTAGCTGTATACTCTGACGACCTGTAGTAGTCTTCTCCACACCAACCACAGCACATCTGACCAGCATTCCTGGGGTAAAGAGATCTGAGAGAGAATTCAGATCCTGCAAAACGATAGTTTAATGGATAAAGACTAAAATAAGGAACATATCAAAACAGCAACAGCAATATCTAGTCACTGACTCTGAAACATTGGCCAAACAAAATGTTCTGCTGTAAGTAATACAACTGAATTTTTGAACATGCTACAGAGGATGTTGATTACTGAAGGGGTTGCAATACAGCCATTTAACTATTCAAAGCTTATTTCCTCCAAAATACAGATGGCAAGCCAAAGGAAATTCATGTTACTGGCTGTGTGGAGACCCAATGCAGGACTTCGGGGCCAGAGTCTAAAAGGGAACTAGCCAGAGGGAATTTCTAATATTTCCTCTAAATTCTGCCCTTCTCCCTGAGGATTCCCATTTTCCTCTCTTTCGTATGTTGTTTCCCTAACAGGATTTCTTGGCTTTTTGGGTGGCATTTCGAGTGAGTGTGATTTGACAGCAAAACAGTCAGATAAGAAATTTTTCTCACTGCTATTCCCTCCGGCTAGGTTCCCTTTAAGACTCTGGCCCCGAAGTCCTGCACTGGGTCTCCAAACTGACCCTGCAAGCTCCCTTCACCCAACCACAAGTCTAAAACCTCTGCCAGAATAGCTTCAAGTTCTCTTTTCAATTTATTACGTTGGCTTCGCCTCATACACTGGGTTTTTCCACAACTACACCAATATATCTTCACACCCAGGATAAGGTAATCATTCCCAGATTTACCTTTCCCCTCATGGTGTATTCATTCCACCTCTACCACCAATTTTGTGGCATTCGTACAGAGCCCCAGTCGTTTCACGGACTATTGACCTGTATACCACTACTTTATTCTTCCGCTGCCACCAATTTTGTGGGGAGGAAACCCAGG
The DNA here is from genome assembly GCF_965113315.1 of Podarcis vaucheri. Lineage (NCBI taxonomy): Eukaryota > Metazoa > Chordata > Lepidosauria > Squamata > Lacertidae > Podarcis > Podarcis vaucheri. The sequence continues at coordinate 46,924,867 of NC_138763.1, read as the reverse complement.
GTTCCCCGGTGAAGTATTGAGTTTCAGTCAGGTAGAGTTAACAATGAAGATTAAAGTTTATTTCAAACACAAACAAGTTTAAAAATATATTCGAAACGCTGTCACTCTATTGACTCTCAGTCTTGTCCCTGTCTCTAAATCACTCTGACTCATCTATCCCCCCCCCTCAAAAAAGAACCAACCGAACTAACTGTCAAAACCTCTGGGCTGAGCCTCAAAATCAGGTAGGCTCTGCCTCCAGGCTTCCTTATTGGTCAACCTATTAACCCTTTCTCTCCCTCAATACAAACATATCCCCAAAGAATGAGCAAACACCACATCAGCATATGTTGTTCCAGACTGGAATGGGATGTGTCAGTCAAAATCTAGAAGTGTTTTTTTAAAAAAAGGTCTACCTTCTTTTGTTTTTATTCAATTGTGAAGATATTAATTTCAGTGCACATCCTTCCATTCTTGCAGTGTGCAAAACACTAAAGCAGGGCACTCCAGATGTTGGACTACAACTCACATCACCTCTAGCTGTAACTGTTGGGGATGGCTAACAACATCTGGATGGCCTCAAGTTCCCCATCTTGGCACCAAAGCAAGTCAGGTGTTGTAAAGGCAGCTCTAAATGGTCTTCTACAATGTAGACCTCTTCAGGACACAGCAGGAAACAGAGTAGGCAAGACAATGCCTTGAACAGAAGAAACCTGCTGCTTGGTGGTACTTGCAGAACCCACCAAACAACTACGTAACACACACGCACCTTGTCTTACCTCTAAGTGCTCATCTGTAGCCACCTGTTCATTCAGCATCTCATTGTAGGCATCACTTATACGTGTCACTTGCACAAATCCAGTGAGCCCATTGGGCAAGCTGATCACCAGCTCAAACTGATTAGACTCTTTCACGCATCCTAAGAGCAATACCCCTGCAGTGAGGGACTGTTTAAAAAACAAGGACAGATAATGAGCAACTTTCAGAAACACTTTTTTCTCCTGTGTTTTACACAACTAGACTGTCCCCCACAGGGGAAAAGAATATAATGCTAATAAAAGCTGTAAGTCCCCTTTTTAACAAGATCTAAAAAAAATCAAAGAAAAGCGGAAGGGGGAAATTACATCATTGCCTTCTGCATGCTGTGAATTATCTCTCAATACCACAATGATGTACAATCTACTCCTGTCTCATATGCTACTATTTGAAAAGGTACGACTTATTATTGTGTAGTTTTTTGCCACAGTGTGAAAATAAGCCATAATACAAATTATAGACCAACCTCAACTGTTAGAAATTCAAAATGTTTAACACCGATTTTTACAACGGCTTTCTTCTCAATCTTGAGTTTTTTTGGCTCTGTTTCATCTTGATGGCTTTTCTTTCTTTTTTTGGCCACTTCTTCATGTTGCGTCTAAGACAGTTAAAAAAAAGAAAGACATTTCAAGATTTTGAAAAGACAGTTGCTTCCCTAAAACAATAGTTTAGTTTTAGAGCTGCAAAGGGACCCATGAACGTAACCTGCAGGAAAGCATGTTTAAGAGAATTTAATCTTAAGGAAGGTCTGGTCTGAAACTCAAAGGAGCAGTACAGATCTAAAGTTAAACAAGAATGGAGATGCTGTGACCATCCAGATATTGCTGGATTACAACTTCCATCATTTCTAACCAATGGCTGTGATAGCTAGGGCTGGTGGGAGTTGGAGACCAACAACATCTTGAGATCTACAAGTTGCTGCACTAACCCAGTTTAGTGTTATGGAAGCAAGTGAGCTCAAAATTGAGGCTGAAGTGCTCCACCTCCTCTCTCTTCCTCTGGCACGCATCAAAGGAAGACATTTGAAGCATTCACTTCCGAGTTTAAACTAAACTAACCACAATTTGTTCTTATGCCCAAACCAGGCCAAACTCTGGCTTATTGAAATGAGCCAAAATCAGAAGCTACAGTTTAATCGGCAGGAAACTTGTTTATACAGCACAGGCATTTCTATTCTATCCTAAAGAGTTCCCAGAACCACTTATTGTGTTATTCTTAAGAACAATGTCAGTGCGTCAATCTGGGGCTATAGCACAGTGATAAAGCATATGCACTGAATGCTGAAGAATCTGGGCTGAATCCTTGGCAACTCCAGTTAAAATTGCTACAGGTAACAGGGTTTGCAAAACACCTCTGTAAGCAGTTAGAGAACTGCTACCAAGCAAAATAGGCAATAATAAGCGACAAGATGAACCTATGATCTGACTTAGTAGAAGGCAACTTAATATGTTCACAATTTGCATACTTTGAATAAATTATCCTGCTCTACTGTTGACTGTCTGGCCGCTTTTTCTTCTTGACTTTTCCTTTGTGGGCCACCTCGAGGGAAATTCTCTTCTACAGATGACATGGTTATCTTTCTGCAATGGAAGCAACGAAGTTATTTGCATATACAAATCGTGTTCAAAAGGGCAAAACCAACACAAACATTTTCTTATATGCAAAGAATGAGGACAGACTTTAAAATAACAGGAATAAAATAATTGTTGTGCTTTTGAAGATGATTCATTCTCTAAAACAAGACAACACTCATGAGAGTATCAGGACACCAAGAGCTCATAAATATTGTTAATCTATGATGTGCAAACACTGTACCACACCTACTCAAACCGAATGTTTACTGGTAGAGATGCGAAAATAAGCTAGTCCTTCCTTTGTTCTTAAGTAACAAAGAGTTATTTCATGAACCAAGATCCTAAGTATTCAATGCCTACATAAGTGGAGATCAATAAATAGTTTTTCTACCATTAGCTCAGTTGGTTAGCGCATGGTGCCAATAACACCAAGGTCACAGGTTTGATCCCTGCATGGGTGCATCCCGCGAGTTGGACTAGATGATCCTCAGGGTCCCTTCCAACTCTATGATTGGGTCCTCTTCCAAGTCTATGATTCTATCACTCAGCCAAGAAAATAACTCACCTGTTGATTTCTGGCCGTTGTGCAGCTATTAGAGACCCAAAACCTTTGTATTTTAAAATATGACAAACTAAAAAGAGAGCATTTCACAAACAATATGCACTATTCTAAATGACTTTGCTTCATAACCATACCAGGATTTTAATCATTTACCCCACATACACTCAGAAAAATCTAGCAATCTTTTGCTAGTTTTAAAATATAAACATTTTTATATAGCTCAGAAGGCACAAAGTGGAAGCTGGGGCAGATAAGAGCACTATTTTCACTCTGTCTTTATGTCCATAAAGCAGCTTTCAATATTCAAAAAATAGCAAAAACAAATGGGTTAAATCAAGCCACACAGCCCCCCCTTCCATGTCTTCTGTGAGAGATCCTGCAATCAGAAGAGCGGAGGCGCTTCACAGCAAGCACTCCGGCCGCGAACCCGCAAGGCACTCACACAGCCACGCTAGTTCTACACGTGCAACCCACCTTGCCGTATTTCTCAATCCCCAGCTCACTCGGACTCGGCCCCCTCTCCTTAGGCCACCCTCCTTTCCGTCATTATCCCTCTTTTCCAGAGAGCTCAGCTTATGAACCTTTCCCCCACGCTTCTTCAACTCACTGGCACGCCTGGGGCGTGAGAGTCGCCATCTGCTCCGTAACCCGGAAACGAATTCGAAGTCCAGCAAAGGGCATCCGGAAGTGGGCCTTACGGAAACCGGGCCGTGGTAGAACTCGCGGGACGGTTTATTAGTCGTCACAGAGCGAAAGGAATCCGGTAACTTTGACAAACGCGCAAATTGTCCAATCACATCATACCTTTCTGAGGTGGTGCCGCCTTACTCGCCAGGGCAGCGCGCCTCAGCCAATCAGGGGCAAGCGGAAAGGACGGCTGTTTGAGCGGCGCCATCTTGCACGCGAAGGGCATTGAATGGTTCTTATCGGGAGGAGAAAGCTACTGGGTAATCTTGCACGCGAAGGGCATTGAATGGTTCTTATCGGGAGGAGAAAGCTACTGGGTAATAACTGCGGCGGGCGCTGACTTACTCGGCAGAAGGTTAATTTTGTTGGGGAGTTTGAGTAGCATCTGTAAAAAGGGTACAGGCCCTGTTAGTGTCTTGTGACACACACATAGACCCTGGTAGGAGTAACCTTCAAGGATTTCTATGGCAATTGAAATTCAGTTTAGTAATCCAATAGCTACTGCATAGGTCCAAAGGGTCAGCATTTTTGTGCTGCTGTTTCCGACCGGGCGGAGGGATCCAGGCTGTCATTTTCTATTCTGTGTGTTGTCTTCAAAACTCGTTATGAATGTCATTGGTTGGTATATAGAGTAATTTAGCGTTTAATACTCTTTATACGCAGGTTGCTGTTCATATGAAATAACTAAAGTTGGTTCAATGGTTGGTAATAGCTAGCCGAGGTCTAAAGGAGCTTCTATTATGTTGATTGAAAAATACTAAGCAGTTTGAACTGTTTAAAGGCTATTATTTCACTAGTAAACGATGATGCATAAAATAACTTTCTGGTTAGTGAAATATCCCAATGGGAATATGCAAAACAGAGTGGTTTCCTTTTCTGAAGTTCTGGTGTTATGCATAGCACCAGACTCCGGTTGGCTTTGCTTATGACTCCGTAGTGTCCCTGTATCTGCAAGAGGATGAGCCGTCTCTTTCCTTTTTTTCCAGATTTGCAGTGTAAAATCAATCCACCTGTTGAGGAGATACCTGTGTTAATCGCAGTTGAGAAACATTTGGTAAGTTGGTCTCCTATACTAGATCTAACTAGTATTCTTCAGTGAATTGATTTGAATGTTTCAGTGGTTGGTGCCTATTCCCTTCCACTTCTTGCTGAACAACAGAACAGTCTGTTTGAAAGTGCTATGCCTTTAGCTATGACATCGATGGCCTGACTTCTTGGGGTTGGAAACTACAGTTGTTGGTCTTGTTGGTCATTGACTTGACCAAGTATAGGTGGTACAGGAGTTGTAGTCTGGAACGATGAGATAAATTTATTGCATGAAGTATTCTAATGTCAATTAAAACTATGGATTACATAATTCTTACAAATAGAACATGCAACTCTTATTAGGTTATCTGTTATTATTATTACCCATGCATGTGAATAGTGGCAAATCCGTAACCTGCTCTGTGGAGGCTCAGGTGGCTAAATAATTCGTTATTTACAAGCCCATATTATGTTTCTTGAAGCATCGCTCTTAACTTCAGAAGTAACCATTATTGTTTGAAGGTCAGCACTGTAAAATATATTGATATTAGATGTAGCAAGCAATTCAGAATAACAGCTTTGAGTAGATCCTCCTATGTAGTTTTAGTAGCTAATGCTTTCATGCTCAAATGTAAATAATTGGAATGAAGTTTGGCTGGAAGATACTGTAGATTTTTTTTAAAGATTCAATACTAACTTCCTTTTTTAAAATCTAGGACTAATAGTGATGGCAGGACACGATGCTGGGTCACAACACCAATTCACAGGGTTTCATAAATACTTCAATACCTACACCATAACAGGCAGAAGAAATGTAAGTGTCCAGTTAAATATCTGCTAAGAAACAAATAAGTTGATTCTCAAAAGTTCCTGAATTGATTTGGGAATGTGTGGGGTGGGAACCTCTGGCACACAGACCGAATTAGGCTTGGCAGGGATCCTAATTTGGTTTGCAAGGTTCTATTCCACAAACCACTTGCCCTGCCTCTGGTATCCTGTGGTGTGGCCTTCACCTTGAAATGCGTTTCTAAGAAGTTTAAATGAAATCTCCTTGGAACACACTTCAGAAGGTGATGTCTTAGCACCCAAGGTGGTGTCACCTGACAACATTATTACATTAGGTGATTTGACAGGTGGACAGCCCTGCCTTCCTGTCAAATTTGGGCTTTAATAAACTCAGGCACTTTTAATAATCCATTTCTCTCTTTCCTGCACTTAAATAACAGAAAAACAACCCTTTGAAATGTGTTTGATCTGAGGAATAATATCCTTTTCTGTCTTTAGTATGTTATAGCTACATATGCAACGATTGCAAGTATCATCCTGTATTTTAAACTGAGGCCTAAGAAGCAAACTCCAGCCGTGACACAGAAATAAGATGGGTAAGTGTCTGCCATATTTTACTGATACCAGTAGGGTTTAAAACCTCCAGAAATCCAGGTAAATCTCTGTATCTGTACATGAAATGTCAAATGCAAGTTTAGGATCTTAAGCACTTGTATTGTTACGAGTAAATCATTTCATAGGCCTTTAAGCAGATTATAACATGAATGAAGTTATTTCTTACCAGGAATGTTGTTATCATATGTTGCTGTCTCTCTAATCTCAACTTGAACATAGAAGGGCTTTCTTAAATGGCATAACAAAGTGTAGTGATCTTGAATTTGTGTACACCAGGAGCAGATGCATAGTACCAGAATTTTGATACAGGATATGCAAGGTTAATTTGCTTGTTTTTGAAACCTGGGATGTTTGCCATGAGTTTAACTTTAATAGATGTCTTAATAGAGTTGGCTAAGGAAAAGTTGATAGCTCAGATAGCAGCAATTGCTCAGCATGTGCATTTTTATCCTATTTTATGTCACTCAGTTCTTCACTGGGTGGCATGACAAGAGTATCTAAATGCAGAAATAAGGGGAAGTGGTTGCTTCCATATCCTCTTGACATCCAGTTGTGAGCATACCTTTAAGTTCTGCCCAACTAAATAGCATGTTATTTCATGTCAGCAGTGTATCCCCATTTGTATGATCATATATCTGCTTAATAAGCCTTAAATGTGTGAGCCAGCAAACCAACCAGGAAGTCTTCTGTTAACTGTAATTTCCCATTTTGTATGAGCCAGGAAACTGGTTAATGGCTTCAGAACAAGCCAGTATATGAATTTTCCTGGTTTGGGCAAAATACTGCCACTGTGTGCTAATAAATAGAAGTTGTGCAAGATGTAGTAACTGAATGATGTTTATTTTTTTGACAGGTTGACATGTTGACACTGGACTATGCACATAATATAACTAGAAGTTGATGTACACTTCAATAAATCATGAACAGTGATGAAGTTTGTCATCTGTACACATTGCCACTACAGAAGTGACGGTCCTACATATAAACAGCGTGCAGAGTTCTAGTGCGTACAATTCAGTTAAGGAGCCCTTTCAATCTGTGCTGAGAAATGATGGATACATCCTTAGGCATTACTGTATCTCTGGGATAAATGTTACACTGCATTCTGTTTCAAAAGTGGATTATGGCTTTCATTATAACCATTTGTGTTCCAAACATGATCCTATTTCCTGTGTCTTAAACATGTGGATGGTGCTGAGCAGAGTATGGCACTAATACTAAATATTAATATAACCTGTTTAATCTGCAGGCATTTGTCAACATATGGAATTCAATGATCTGGCAGGGCTGCTTTTACATTGAGGATAATGCTGAATGATAGGTGTTAAGACTCCTTGACTGATCTTATTTCTGAGCAAATATGTGTCTGCACCACTCTGCACAGCCTTAATTCAACCCAAAGTGAAATGCAGATAGGTAATAGGGATCGTGGGTTGCATCCATTGTGGGATAACAAAGCTTTCACTTGCTTTTAACCAATTGTGGTTTATTATGTCCAAATGGAGACAAAATGGGCAGTCTTAACTATGGTTTATGAACTGGTCATTCACCAATCCATAGCAAAGATTAACTACTGTTTAGGCTTCAAATGTAACAGTAAAGTGTAAAGGGACCCCTGACCATTAGGTCCAGTCGTGGCCTACTCTGGGGTTGCGGCACTCATCTCGCTTTATTGGCCGAGGGAGCCGGCGTACAGCTTCCGGGTCATGTGGCCAGCATGACTAAGCCGCTTCTGGCGAACCAGAGCAGCACACGGAAATGCCGTTTACCTTCCCGCCGGAGCGGTACCTATTTATCTACTTGCACTTTGAGTGCTTTCGAACTGCTAGGTTGGCAGGAGCAGGGACCGAGCAACGGGAGCTCACCCCGTCACGGGGATTTGAACTGCCGGCCTTCTGACCAGCAAGTCCTAGGCTCTGTGATTTAACCCACAGCGCCACCTGCGTCCCCAAATGTAACAGTACCTGTAATTAAATTGAAAGTAGAAAGGGAAGCTTCTAATCTTGCAGTCCTGCGGGAAGTGGCTTGCTTATTTATGTAATGCAAAAACATAATTTAGTGTTGAGACTCAAACCAGGCCTAAATTCCACCACTTTCTGCAGTTTGCCTCTTGGGAAACATCCTTTATGATGCTGCATATACATTTCATCCCAGATGATGTACTTCCGGTGACCTGCAGGCCCCTTCTGATGGACAAATGTTCTGATCAGTCACCTAGAGGCAAGTAGTGAGCAGGGTCAAAGAATGCAATTTTTACTTTTGTACAGTTTCCTAATTTCTGCACACATCCCTCTAGCCTCCATCCAGGGAATCAAGAGAGGCATTGTTCAAGAGTACAAAGCACAGCCACTAGAATATGGCTGGGGTAGGCTTGTGGCCTGAGAAGACTTGCAAAGGCCAAGCAGAGAGGCTCAGATGACTGCATTTGGCTTTCAGGCCTGTGGTTCCCCACCCCCATTTTAAAGATGTGACTAACTGGCTTCCCTGAAACACTGATTTCTATACATACAACCCTTTTAAAAATCCAGTTGTAAACTTGACAAAGCATTACACCATTTCTGGAATTATGTAAGTGGAAATCTTCCACAAGAAGTATTTAGCAGCCTCACATTTTTTTATTTAAAATCATGATTCTCTCATTTGCTTTGTCTTTGAAGATAAAAGCTTGTAGTACAAGGGCTGCTTTTGCTGGAACTATATAATATAGGTTCAGACAGGTAAAAACAAGGCCCTAGTGAGCAAATGAAACTGAAAGACAGGCACAAAATAGATTTTATTATAAAATATCAAAAGTATAAAACTGTACATAATGCAAAACCATGGCAGTATGTTTTTAAACTAATGGATCCATACTAGTTTTCAACAAATTGTGTATAGCTGTGGCACAATTTTTCACAGAAAGCATAAATGACATTTATGCTTTGTCATTATAGAAAGGGCTCAAAAAGTATTCCCCCCCCCGGCACATACTTAAGGGGGGTGAATCAAGATTCTTGTGGGAGTAGGTTGGTATACTTTTTGTATCCAAAATAGTTAGGAACGCGAAAATTCAGTTTTAAAGGTTTCAAGTATTGTTTGCGTTTCCTAAAATGCCGCTTACTGGTAATTTAAGTTTTAGAAATGTTCAATCTTGTTCAATTTGTGCTTTTCAGCTTTGAAGAAACTAGATTACTCACATAAATCAGATAACTATTTAGGCCTCTTCACAGCTTTATAAAGAAGTAACAGCTCCATAGAGACAAATTCCACACTTGAAGAACTTATATGAACAAGCCTTACTCCGAAAGAAAATTTTGGGTACTGATTAAACCTGTGTTAATGCCAAACTAAGTGCTTTTAAATTGTTGTTCAAACAACTTTGCTTTATGCAACTGGCACTAGTTTTGTAGTGCCTGTTGTCATTTTGTGGACAAGCTTAAGCAAGGTATTCCCACATACTGTTTACTTCTTTTAAAAAGCCATACCACATTATATGTTTCTTCCCCTATTTTTATGATGTCAGTTGTCTCAGCACTAACACTGGGGTTGGGGTGGGGTTTAAAATAGCAGTTTCTGAAGGTGTGGCTTGCTTGAATCATCATCAGTTTGCACCATTTGTTCTGGCAGACAAGTTCAGTTCATTTGTATAATATGTACATTGTGGTCTTCATTAATTCAAGTTATTCTAAGATATACATGAGACTTGTACAATCAAGTCTTGTAGTTTGGTAGTTCACTGGGGACTGTATGCCCCAGCAGCAAGAAGCAAATTTCTGCGGGTAAAATGAAGATGTGTGACAGGGGTCGATTTGGACATGTATGTACCCAACAGCAAGTCTTGAGAGCTTTCAGGCAGGTTTATATGTCCAGTGGCTGTGGTAAAATCATCTGTTTCTAAGTCCTCAAAGGCTTTCACAGCATCCCACAGCTTTACCGTGTTATCCATTGAACCTAGGAAAAATGAAAATAACTCTTCTAATTTAACAGGACATAACATTTAATTCTGAATATAAAGAAAAAACATCCGCTATACACCACAACCCATTTGTCAAGCTGAGGATCTACAAACTACTAATCACTTCTTATATTCACTGCTAAGTACTCTGTAGTAGTTAATAGCCTTTCAAAGATAAAGCCTTTTCAAAGATCCTTCAACTTGCTTGCAGGGAGGAGAGGAAGTCCTAATGCATGAGTCGGAACCCATTTCACTCATGCATGGATTCTGTAGAATATGACCCAATGTTTCTAAAATTCTGGTAATAGGACAGAAAATGCAGGTCCCACTCGCACAATTTATAGTTGAAAAGCTACAAGCTGAAACCCTTGTAATAGTAAAAAGCAAATGGAATTATAATTAAGTTATATTTGCATTATATAGTTTGAAATAGCTTCACTGGATAGATTGGGGGCTGATGCTAATAAAATTACACTGGGGGAGCATGAATAAGAAGGTAAAACTTCTAAACCCATTTACTTTTTCAAAAAGACACACTCCTTGTTCATAATAGGTTAAAAAAAAAGAAAAAGCCAAATTCTGATGAGAAAAATATTTAAAGTATTCTGCAAAGCCGAATTTAGCATGTCCACTTTGGTAAGTACATAGATAGTAGCTTTGCTTCAATAGGTGTATAATTGACACTTCTGTAAAACAAGAAAATCCTGAAAAAAAATATATATTAAAAAAATAAAAAAGGAAAAAAATAGGTGTATAATTGCATAAAAGGAAGTTCGGGGCTGGCCTATTAGCCTCAGGTGGTGGATGCTGGAGGGTGCAGTGTAGAAGTAGTGTGTTTATTTTATGGACAAAGTTGTGCGCCATGTGGCCTCTCCTGCAACCACCAAGCTATCTGGCTTCCCACGGGTGCAGTACAAGATACCTCCCCTCACCATTTGCCAGTTATGTCTGCTTCTATACATGGAAAGTTGGGTGTGGCACCGTCTTGTCCTTAGTTAACAGACAATGCTAGCAAATTAAAGTATTAAATGAATATGCTTAAACAATTGCTCACTAAATGGAAGACTGGGCTGTCAAAATAGAGACAAGTCTATGATTCCAGATGATAGTACTGTTCCACTAAACATAACAAAATTGACTTCAATACCTGATGCTAAGATCTCTCCATCTCTACTGAATCTCAGTGTGTAGATTGTGTCTGTGTGTCCTTTTAATTCTCCAACCATCAAACCATGCCCAATATCCCACAAAAGCACTCTTCCATCTGTTGCCCCAGTTGCCAAGAATCTTCCATTAGGAGAAAATGCCAATGAATGAACTGGTCCCTGGAACAAAAATAAGCCTATTAACAACAACACTTATGCATCACCTTCTACAAGAAGCCTCACGGTAAATTACACTAGAAATGATAACAATTCAAAGCTACAGAAAATCCTATGTATAAAATCCAAAAACACAACTATCAACAGTATGCATTGTTTTACTTAGCAAGCACCCTTCAAATAAATAATGTCATTTCAGAGCGCTCTGCATCACCTCTTCTGAGGTGACCTCTTATTTCCCAGTGGGAAGTTAAAAGATAGGTTGTGGTCTCATGGAGAAACAGTATCTATTCAAAAGGAAACTTTGAGCAACAGGTCAGTTTTTAACTAATCTCTAGTACGGTGTGCAAAGGTTTCAGCCATCTCCTGTTACCATTTTTGTGCAACTAATGTATTTCAGTGTTAATCTCACATTAATTTACCTTATGTCCTGTGAAAATTCTGACACAATTCCCATTCAGGACATCCCACAGCCGCACAGTCCTATCTGCGGAGCCTGTAGCAACGTAGTTGGAGTTTGGGTGAAAACGCGTCGATGTGACATCAGCAAGATGGCCAGCAAAGATCCGCAAAGGCTGGTAGTGATCCGTAGCCCATAAGCTTAAACCAGTACAAAGGATATTTCAAAAATGTGAAACAGGAAATACATAACAAGACTGCTGATGTCCTGATGGCAAGGGAATGTGTGCTTCACAAGTGCCTCCAAACTAAGCTAAGGAATCGGGAGACGGGGGGGGGGCAGGGGGCAAATTTAATTCTCCCTCTAGTATAAAAAAATCTAAATGGCAATTAGTATTATTTTTAGTCAAATTTCTCAGAGGATATATCCTAGAACAGGGATAAGGTACCTTTTTGGCACAGCAGGCCAGACCTGCAATGGGGTGTTTTTTTTGCGTTTTGTCCTCCCGAAAACCTGATGTCTTAACTTTGGGTTTAAAAAAGTAGGGGTCGTCTTATATAAGGGTCGTATACCATATACAAAGTAAGTTAACTTTGGCAGGTGGGTGGGGCCACCCACCTATCAATCATCTAATGTCAGGTGACTGATAGGTGGATTCACCTATCAAAGTTAATCTGAGGCAGGGGGAGGGGTCTCCTTCACCTGTGCCATTCCGCTGGGAACATACTGGCAAAGCAACAACTATATGGACTGAACTCTCCATTCACCAGCTGAAAAGCAGAGAGTTCAGTCCTGCTGACTGAAGGAGTCTACTTCACCAGCATGTTCCCCACAAGGAACACAGTGGCAAAATTGATCCTTGCAGGATTGAACCCTGCCCCCCCTCCCTTCATCAGCTGACATCACCCAGTGATATCTGTTGAGATACAAGTGGGTGTTGTTTGGGGGAAAGGACCTTGCAGGCCAAGATTGGCCTTTGGGTTAGAGGTTCCCTACCCTTGCCCTAAAATATAGCAGATAGCAACAAGGAGATACCACCAACTGACAAGACAGAATGGCAGATTTACACTGAGATGGGAAACTCATGCTGACTCTTACCGAGCCACTCTGTCATGACCTCCAGATATAAAGTAATATCCATAGGGAGAGAACTGTGTATCCCATATAGGGTAGTTGTGTCCTTTGTATCCGACTAGACAAGAAAAGGTTAAAAGGCTCCACAGTCTGATAGTGCCATCCTCTGAAGATGATAGCAAGTAGTTCCTGACAGAAAAAAGAAATCAGAAAAGGTATTTTTGAAGCTATACTCAATCTTAAACCTTTCAATAACACATTTCAAGACATCAAAGCTTTTAATACACTTCAGGAGAGTATTATCCCCATTTTGCATTTAAGAAGCTAAAAAGAATAAGATCACAGCTGAGATGACACAGGAACTAAGGATTTCTTATGTTTACATCCTCTTAACCATCACACTGATTGGTTACTGTTTGATGCTTGGCTGACGCCTGATTTGTTTTTAAGAATTAAAATTTAACAATATAAGCTCAAAATTATAAACTACTAGGTTGTATCCAACATTGACTGTAGCCCCCACCCTCCACACACCCTCAAACTGCTCTGGAGAATTAACAGGATTGTCCAGAGATGATGGAGGGGTTTTGGAGGGAAGGGTAAGGTAGCTGAAGCCAAATTACATGAGCTTAAGTCCACTCACGCAACATGGGGTGCTGCCCACTTTGAAACATGCTTCTCAGAATGCAATCCCCTTTGTTTCTTAGAAGTTATTTCATATTCATGTTTTCCATACAATATTTTTAAAACAGTGATATAATATGAAATATAGAACACTCATCTATTCATGTGCATGTGAAGATCTATTGCCCCATATATAGTTTACTAGTTTAAAATATGAGAAAAACCTCCTGCATCTAAGAAAGCTTGATCATGCTTTAAAGAAATAAAACCGTTATTTTGACAGGTATATATTTCATTGTCCAATACACAAAAACATTTCAGAGACTATAGCCAGAGGTGGGTTTGAGATTCATAGATAGTAAGTGAACATTGGCTTAACCCACTGCACTTTTGTAAACAACAAATGTGCAGTACTGTTTCAACTCTAAGCTTTTTGATATTGTACATAGCTCAGCTGAAGGATGGGACCTTCAGATTAAAAATATGCTAGTACAGACGGAACATTTCGTGTGGGGGTTCCGTTCCAGGCCTCTGCATGCTTTAGTTGAGTGTGCATAAGCATGCCACACCCCTCGTTCCGTTCTCTTCCAGGTCCAAAAGGACTCATATGTCGGCAATCACATGTCAACTGAACATGCCTAAAATGGCCACCGCCTGTAGCAGTTTGAGGCTTCTAGCTCATGAGGTTCCTTCTGATGCTCAACATAAATTACACAGTCCATGGGGTCAGGTCTCATTCATCTATCCTGAGGTGGTAGACTCAAATTGTACAAAAGTCTCCAGAAAAATACTTTTTGTAACTGTGGATACTCTGCTTAAAGAATACTGTATTAAGAGATCCCCCCACAAATAACTATTGTTTTACCTATCAGGACTGAAGCTGGTACCATAGACAGGTCCACTGTGACCATATAAAATCTTCAACTCACTTGCTGTTCTCTCATCCATGATCCTTTCTAAAACATCATCTGATTCTTTATCTATGAGACTGAGATCTGAAAAGAAAAAAACCCTAAAGTTTATCTTCATGTAGATCACTAGTAGTGCTTGCCAAAGTGCAAATGCCTTTTTGATTGTATCAGAATACCAACATGGCCTAAATCATGATTTTCTGTCAATTTCAATGATATAGACCATGATGCCCTCAAAATGTGTTTGTCTATAACTTCCATCAGCTCCAGCCAACAGAGATGTGCTGGCTATGCCTGAAGCAAGCTGCAGTCCCAAATATCTGATGGGCATCTGGTTGGGAAAGGCCTTCACTGAAATTTGAAATCTGTGATGCTTATACCAGAGTACCACTGGCAACCATTTTGCTAGGCCGACAAGCCTGAACACTTTCAAATGTATTTTCTGCTCCATTCCTGGAACCATTTGATTTTTAAAATCTCTGCATTAGCATATCTTCTTTAGCAAAAACACAGTACTCTACAATAAGGAAGTAGAATAACACAAAGTAAATATTGTCTCATTTCCAATGTATCACAACATCTTCCCTAAATAGAGTATTCATCCTTATGTATAGTTTTTTTTTCTGATGTCAGTAGTTATATGCAAAAACAATTTGTATTAATTTGGGTAGGTTCTATTGTCAGCAGTTAAATAAATATGAATGCTAAAGCTGTGATGCATTAAGTCAAAATAATTTCATTTCATTAGCTCAGGATTGCTATTCCAATGGAAGAATTTAAACTGAGCAACCTTCCTCCATGTGATCCTCTATCAGAACAGTTAGTGTGTAAATTAGGAAAGAGTTCATTCCGATTACCTGCTGCTGATTTCACACTGCGTAGCTTTTTGGGTGTCACAGACCACACTCTGACAGTGGAGTCAGCAAAGCCTCCAACGATCATGCTAGAGTCATCTGTAATGTCCACTGCTGTAAGGCCCTGTTCAAGCAAAAATCACCATTGAAGAAGTTTTATATGTGGGCTGAGAATGTAATCACCACACAGTGTTGTTCCCGGGGAATTGGCCATCTACCATTAGTTTTGAAGACAGAGGTGATAATTACCATATTACAAAGCTAACTATATTGTATAGCCATTAAAAAAAAATTTAAAGCAAAAGTTGCTAAACCTGGGCAGAAGTTTTTTGTTTTTAAAGAAAGGATCCACCTTTTGGCTGGCACTGATTTTTTGTAGTTGCCATTTACCCAACCCTCCTGAGTCCTCTGGCAAATGCAGAGGACTTGAGAGAAGGGGAAGAGGTTAATTTTCCACTTTACACCAGGATTTGGAGACACTCAAAATAGTGAGACTCCCTTGCTGTCCATCTCTGCCTCCCAACCTGAAGTAAGACAAATTCTCCCTGCCCATGTTTTGTTCAATAAGTGAAAAGCAGAGAAAGGAAGGACTCTTGCTTCATGTGGGGCAACCAAAAGCCATAATTAAAAGTAAAAGATTTGCAGGCCCCTATTATTTAAGCAGCCTGCACAAGGCACTTCCACATTTTTGGTATTAACTATGTGTTGTATCCTGACTACAACGAGTGGCCTTCCGGCTCTGCATTAGGCAAGTTGTTTCTGTCCAATTTCTTATGCTTCCATCTCCCATTGCAGCCCATCCACAACACTTTGTTCCACAGCTGTCCTGAGGGCCAGAGGAGATAGGATGAAAAACCGCACTGTGCAAGCAGCGTCCCACTCATGCAAAGTCTGGGCACAATCCATTTTTTAAACTGTGCCCAAGATTTGATAGAACAGGTATCTGGGAAGGGCTGGATTATACAGCATATGTTTTGCATGCCAAGTTTAACCCTCAACAGATGTTGCAAGTAGGGCAGGGAGAGAACGGTCTGAAACTAGGGAGCCACTGCTATAGACAAGGAGTGGAGAATTAAGCCTACCAGGCCTCCCCTGTTGCCCTCTGCCTAATGTCATACTTTGGTATCACTACCAATCCCACAACTGACCTGGTATGCATTAAGGAATGTGTAGAAACAAATGGAAGGCAGGCAGTCTGGACCAAGACGTACACGTTTAGTGGCTTCTTTCATATTCATTATTTTGTCCAACTTATCCGAATCCTTTAGCTCAGGAAGCGGGATTCTGCATACAGAAGAACATACTTAAAACCAAAAACGAAACAAAAGATTCATTGATGTCAGGAAATCACACCTGCACACTGACTGAACAGAGGCCGAAAAAGAACTCAACTTTTGAATGTCTAGGGGGGAAAGAACCCGGAGAGCAAGCTCCTTGGGTAATATTAACTAAAAGATGACAAAATTAGGAAAATCATAACTCTACCAATTCTTTTACAATATAAGGGAAGTTACTTTTACGAACACCTCCATATTCATAGAGGAAGGTTTTCCTTCAAATTACAAGCTTTTGACATCAGTGCAATGCATCTCCTAATACATGGGTAGGCAAACTAAGGCCCAGGGGCTGGACTCGGCCCAATCGCCTTCTAAATCTGGCCCACGGACAGTCTGGGAATCAGCGTGTTTTTACATGAGTAGAATGTGTGCTTTTATTTAAAATGCATCTCTGGGTTATTTGTGGGGCATAGGAATTTGTTCATCCCCCCCCAAAAAAAATATAGTCCGACCCCCCACACGGTATAAGGGACAGTGGACTGGCCCCCTGCTGAAAAAGTTTGCTGACCTCTGTCCTAATAGAAAGAGAACCTCCAAAACATTTTATAAGAATCAAATTAACTGAGAAAATGTGTATCAAAATATTGACTATAGTCTAGTTCCTAGATGGTAAACTTTCCTTTGCTCTGTATCACATTAGAGTGCATGAGGGCTCACATGATTGAATGCTCCTCCATGCAGAAGAGAAAAAAAGCCAACCTTCCACACACAAAGCTAGATGTCAGGTAAAAGACTGGGGTAAAGACCTTTTCTACGATATCTAATTTTCTATTCAGGAATGTCAGCTGCCCACTTCAGTCTGAACTGGCACAGACTAAAAAAGCAAGATGGAAAATGAATTGAGATGTTTCTACTTTCAGCATTACCTAGTCTGTGGAGGAGCATTTGGATCTTGCTTTTTACTTTTTGATCCCATGCTGTCTTTTTTTGGCTTCTTCTTCTTTGGCTTGCCCTCCTCATTTTCCCCCTCTTCATCCTCATCATCCAAAGGCAACTCAATTTCTGGTTCTTTTAGTAAGCCAAAAAAGACCTACAAGTTAAAAGAAGAAAAGAATAATGTAATTTTAAAAAGAAAAGTTTAATGAAACAGAGAACTGGTAGAGCAGAATAATAAATTTTATTACATCAATGTAATTACTTTTAAAAATATGAATGTTTCTCTGTGGACCACAACAGCTTTCATTTAAGACATACATCTCTACAAAGAGTGGTCCACCAAAATTCTTGGCAATTTTCAATTATTTGGGGGTGGGAACAACAGTTAAGTTTTAACTGTGCTTTAAAATGACATGTAAACTGGACCACTAATCTGTCACAGATGTCAGTGACAAATGTAACTCCTTAGCCTTTCTGTATCATATATTGAACAAAGGCAGGACATATGAAAACATCCGATGTAAGTCATCCCTAATGCCAAGACAATGGTCAGAGAGATACTTGCCATTTTGGCAAGTAAGGGGCACATAAATTTAAACTGCTCTGGAAAATTGGAGATCTGTCCAGAACAACATCCAGTTTAGCACAAGGAGCTGCAGTCAGGAGTAATGATAAGTAAGAGTGCTTAGCTAATTCTTCCTTACCCAGAAGTATACACTGTTAAACCAACTGCAGATCTAAAGAAGCCAAGAACTCTCATAGAACTGGCAACCTATACATCCCTGACAAAATGTTCATGATGTTACGTATTTATCAACCTCATACCTTTGCTTTATTAGCCTCCCGTTTTGCCTCTCCTGCCAAACTTCCCACCATAGCATCAATCTGTTGTTTACTGCGAGGCATTCCATCAAAGATATCAATGTAAAGATGTTCCTGAACAATATTCCAGATCTGATTGTTCTGTTTTTCCTGAAGGTGTCTCTTCAATAACTGATAAGAATCACGGGAAATTCGCAGCACAAACTTGCTCGTTCGAAAATCCAGCATTGTCTCATTCCCTCTCATGTGCTCTTTTTTGGTTAAACTTGATAGTACACGCAAGTCATCTTGATAATAACACTCCTGATCCCCATGAAACCTAGAAAAAGGTTAGAATCACACAAAAGATATGTAGGGGGACAACTGTCTAAACAACTTAAGTTCTGTGATCTTAAGCATTTTTTATTTTTCTATATTCACATGTGACATCTATGTACTATCACCATCTTATATTTACTGTGTCTAAAATTATGTTTTATCAATAGTTATGTTAAAAAATTCATTTCAATTGAATTTTTCACTCCCATAACTGCTTTTATCTTGTAATTTCTTTCATTATCTAAGGGTGAGATCCACCATAGTGCAAGTGGGTGTCCATTTGCACAACAGAGCTTCTTCCTCGTCTACATCTGCCTGTCTCCCCCCACTCACTCCAAAATCTGCTCTGGAGGCTGAGGAGAAGAAAAACTAAGTCCTGTTGCACAACGAAGCGGAAATCTTTCTACGTCACCCTTAATGTCCCAGATCTTTCTCTATCAATTGCTGGTGCAGTCAATCTAGCAGAACATCTTGAAATAGCAGTAATTTAATAAACTACTTGACTTTCAAGGTAAAACGTTACTACATAGTTCATTATACCAGAAGAAAGCCACAATTCTAAAGCACAGAAACACAGGTGTTGTGAGAAATAGCTAGCTTTTATAAGCAGCAGCTTTTTGTATTAGCCCATAAAACCAGAATGGACAAGGCTGGAAAAAACATTTCAGATTCCTAAGTAACCACATAAATGTTTAGGAATTCAAGTACCAAATACCTAGGATTTTCCAGCCTTGGGCACAGGTAATTTTCCTCTGAACAGGCCATGTATGTATTCGCTTGCTGCCCATAACAGGAGACAATGCAGAGTATTTCATTGGTTCAACTCCCTTAAGTCATTGAAATGAGCAATGTTATCAAATGGTTCAGGCCTAGAAGTTTCAGAACTTTACAGACATCACTAGAACTGGCATTTAACCTCATAATTAAACAAATTAGCACACACATAAACAAAAGCTGCCTCATTAGAATAATAATTAGTCATTCGAATGCAATAATCTATGTAATAACTGGGAATGTCTTAAGTCATGTTATACGGCATCTATAAATATCCTCCTAAAATATTGCATATGTTTTGTGGTTGCAGGCATCCAGTAGCCCACACTTGCAGGAAAGACCTAACTGCTAGGAGAGGGGCTTAAAAATCTTTCAGCATCTCGGGATTATTTTGTTCCTCCTCTGGATGCCTGCCTTAGCGTAAATGTTACAGGCGCTACTTCCAGTTCACACACTTTAACTCAGAACATCTGCAACCAACAAATTTATAGATTTATCTAGCTAATTGTGAGAACATGAAAATGGAGACTAAATGAACAAAATGGTATTACTTTTCAAAGAAGGACTTTGCTTCATTTTCATGCCCATTGTAGACTAGCTCCAAGTACATATGTACAAAGAGAGGATAAAAAAGCTGCGATAACTCAGCTCGATGACAGTCCAGAGCACATTCAATGAAGTGTTTCAGTCCACTGTAGTACTCTTCATAAAGCGCTGGGTCTCCTTGCTGATTGTAGGCAGACAGTACTGCACTTACATCTGGCTGATCTTCCACAAAGACTCCAACTGCTAGGCATTAACATATAAAGGGTAAATCAATGTTTGCACTCTGTGTAACTATTTCAGTTCTAAACTGTGTAAGCTTCTTGAGACAATAACCTCTTTCCCCTCTATACTGCTGCATAAATTTTCATGTACAGCAACAGTGCTATTTTTATCACTTTTAGTAAGTAATGACACGGAGCAAATGACTAAGAAACATGCTGCAACAAATTTCTTTTCAACTAAATGTTTACATGAAAAAATGACATCATTCAATCATACCCTAAGCTCAATTGTACTATTACAATCCAGGATCAAATATCATTCATAAGCAGGTTATGCAGTCAGTATAGCCCCTTACCTACAACTCCTATCATCCCATGCCATTGGTCATGCTAGTTAAGGCTGATGGGAGTTCTGCTCTACAGAATATTCTGTTAGTGGTGTCGATTCCTCCTATTATACTACTTCCCAAAATGTAGTTATAAAAGGTGATAAGTAAGTCTCTCACCTAGTTATTTTGAAACTGAAGCTGTAGCCTACACTTTGTATTCCTTCTGTATTATGTGTGGTTTTAAATCTAGTTTTATTGTATACTTTAACTTTGATTGCTTGGGAGAATAAAAATATAAACAACAGCTTTATAGGTGTGCCCCAAAAGAGCAAGCCGATTAACAAAAACAAATGTTAACGTATACAGTAATACGTCGTTGTTGTTTAGTTGTTTAGTTGTGTCTGACTCTTCATGACCCCATGGACCAGAGAACGCCAGGCACTCCTGTCTTCCGCTGCCTCCCGCACAGTAATATGTACTCCAAGATAATAATAATAATAAAATTATTTATACCCTGCCCATCTGGATGGGTTTCCCCAGCCCCTATGAACGGCTTCCAACAAAATATTAAAATACAATAGTCTGTCAAACATTAAAAGTTTCCCTAAACAGATAAATTGGTCATTACCATTCGCAGAACGAATCCTGTGCAATAGCACTAGGTGACCACAACGTAGAACAGCATACGAATTTAAAAACCGGATTTTGACCTCAGCTGTCACAAAGCAGCCAGTGCAAATATGAAAGGTCCCTCCTGCGAGCGACCCCCTCGCTCACCTTTCCCAGGTGGCCCCAAGGCCACTGCGGGAGGCGCCGCGGCAGCGCCCGGAGAGATGGTGGCCCCGCTCTGGCCAAAGGTGACCGAGCTGAGCAGCACATCCCCAGAGCCGGGGGCGCCGCCGCCGCCGGGCTCCTGCCCTTCCCCGCCATGGGACGCCTGGACTCCGGGCGCCGAGGAGCCGGGATCCGCCGCGACCTCGTCGGCGAGCAGCCGGGCCTCCCTGCGGAGGATCTCCTCGGACTCGCGGAGGTTGCTGCGCCTCAGGAACTGCAGCACAGCCAGCAGCGTCTGCCGGTCGGTGGGCAGCTGCGAAGCGGGCGGCGCAGGGCTGGGCGCCACCGGCGGCTTCGCGTCGGCTCCTGCTGCCAACGGCTCGCCCCCTTCCGCTAGAGGAGCGGTGGCCGAGGGGGCAGAGGGAGCGGCAGCGACTCCCGCTACCGCCGTCGCTCCCGCTGCTGCTGCCGGCGACTGAGGGAGAGCGGGAGGAGGAGGGGGTGGCGCCGGCGGCGCTCCCGCGTCGGGGTCCGGCTTCACTGTGACTGCTTCGGCCGGCTCCTCCGGCAGAGCCGCCATAATGGAACCCGACAGCCTCGCCTCCAACTCAGGCAGCCCGCGGCTTTGCGACAGTGAGGGCACGGTCTCCAAGCCGTGAGGCCAAGGGCTGCTAGCGACAATTAGGGCGGCGCTTTACGGCACTTCCTGTTCCACTGGAGGGAAATGATTTCAAATAGAATACTGTACTGTAAAATAAAAGGAGAACTAACTAGCGCAAGTAAATGCTCCCGATGATTCTGCGAACGTTTACAAGTTTGTGAAGTGAGAGATTATGGGTGCGGCTTGCACAGAGGGGTCGATTCTCCAGTTGTATATATCCTATGACAAATATAACAGGTGAAAAGTGTATCGTATACCACATTTTAAGTTGTCAGTGAACTCATCAGTAAGCAGGATTCTGAGATGTCTTTAAGAGAGTTCTGTGAAACTCGAATGGTGGTGTATTTCTGTCTTCTGCACCCTCGCACACTTAAAAGCCAATTCTAAACATCGTGTTGGCTATTTTTTATTTATTTAGCTGAACCTCGGGATATTATATAATCCCCTTCTGTAAATTGCTTAGATTTTTCGTAGTGAGTGACCAAAAAGTCAAATATGTAATAATAATGATGTTGTACAAGCACTAAATACTGACCCTTTCACCAACACTGGCATCAGAATGATTTCACTATGCACCCATTTCAATTGTCTAATCAAAACTGCTATTAAGCAGTAGCCAGCGTTAAGTTTATGAAAACCACTTTATGTATTTTATAACAGGAATCGAATTTCAGTTTTAAGACCAAGTGCTGCTGTATTGATGTCGTTGTTATATATTTATTTGTACCCCGCCTTTTCCCGTAACTGGAACTCAAGGCGGCTTACAGGTAAAACACCACCTTGAGTCCTGGCTCACCGTTGCGAGAGAGAGAAAAAACTCAGTTTCCCAGAGTACATAGGGGTTGTATGTGAACGAGGCAGATGCCCTAGAAGCGTGCGCGCCAATAGAGGTTTGCGCACGCGCTTTATATCTGTAGCACGTTTAGGGAAGGATCATAGAGATAGGAAAGAAAGGACAGGAATAGTTCCTTTGGGTGTGAACTGCGTTCGCCCTCGCCGCCCCCCAGGCACTTCCTCGGTTGCTCCTTGTCGGTCGAAGCGGCCCGTGCATTTGTTTCCCTCAAAGCCGCGGCGATGAGCGAAGAGGTGGAGGTGGAGGCGGCGGCCGGTGAGGGGCTGGCTGAGGGAGAGCAGGAGGACGTCGACGATGAAGAAGCGATAGCGGGTCTGGAAGCCCCGGGCTGCTCCGGGGAAAACTCCCGCTTCGAAGCGGGAAGCCGCTCAGAGTCCAGCAACGAAGAGATGGAGGACGAGGAGGAAGAGGAAGAAGAGGTGGAGGAAGAAGCAGCAGCAGCAGCAGCTCTAGGAGGGGGGTCCACGGACCCCTTCGGGGGCTTTGGGTTGGAGGAAGGCGAAGATGAGGATGAGGTAAAACAAGAGGCAGTGCGCTGAAGGGGGAGCACAGGGGCACCCTTGGGTGAAGCAGACACCATGGGGTGAGATTCCGTCGGACTAGGATGGAGAAGAAGCAGGTTCAAATCCTCCCTCCGCTGGCCTTGGATCGATCACCATCTATCAGCCTAGCCTACCTCACAGGCTCGTTGTGAAGATGGAAGTGGGAGCAGGCAACACATACACTTTTTCCTGGAACTTATTGATGAAAGGATAGGGATATAAATATGTAAACAGCACTTCCTATGATGCCTTGTGCCAAATATAGCCAATGTGGTGCAGTGGCGAGAGAGCTGGGTAGGGATTTCAGATTTAGATCCTTGCTCAGCTTTCGTTGGATACCTCTTGGGCTTCTTCCTCTTACCTAATCTTCCCCTGTGAGTTCCTTGGGAAACGGTGGGATCAGGAACAGAGGAAGCTTCCTTATACCAAGTCAGAGCATTGTACATTTAGCTCAATATTGTGTACACTGACGGGCAGCAACTCTTCAGAGTTTTGAGCAATGGTCTCCCAAAGCCCTACCCAGAGATGTCGAGGATTGAACTGTGATTTTCTGCATGCAAAGCAGATGGCCTACCACAGAGTTTATGGCCCTTTCCTATATACGTTTTGCTTGCTCTGTGTTTTCTCACAATGTGACATCTTTTGTGTGTCCCCAGTGAAATATTCCTCACTATCTCCCATGGCTAGAGACAGTAATGTTTCTGAATACCAGTTGCTGGAAACTGCAGGAAGGGAGAATGTTCTGATGCTCAGGTTCTGCTTGCAGGTTTCCCATGAGCATCTGGTTGGCCACAGTGATAACAGGATACTGGACAAGATGAGCCATTGGCCTGTTCCAGGAAGCTCTTCTTAAGCTCTTAATTTTATTTATTCTATATGTTTACATATGCTTTCACTTAAATGGTCCCCAAAGCAATTCACAACAAAATTAAAAAGACCGTGTTCAGGAAAATCCCCACTTCACTTCTAATACTGTGCTTTAATCAAACAATAAACAATATACATCTTTGTATTGGTAACAAGCAAAACTTTTAAAATTGCTATTTCCCTCCTTTTTTCACGTTTGCAGCGCATGATTAACCTCTCTGAGCTGACACCATATATAATGTGTTCTATCTGCAAAGGGTACTTCATAGATGCCACAACCATCACAGAGTGCCTTCATACATGTAAGTACTAATATTAATTTCTTACTCAACAGAAGCTTTGATGTTATCTATGCAGAAATATCAAGCCTAAGTACATTTTGGTGATAATGTAAAACAATGTTGTATTAATTGTGGTAACTGCATGGTGGTGGATGCCTTTAAGAGGGGTCCTGGAAATTCGAAACAATCCAGCTACAGTATGTCTTGGATTATACTACCCCCACCCCAAAATTCTCCATGATCATTTTCTGAAATAAATTAAAATGAATCATTCCTTTATTTGCCTTTCATATTCAGCTTCCTGAATAGATCTTAGCACATTTTCTTCTACTTAAATAGCTACCATGACCTCAGCTTCTGCTGCTCCTTAACCTAATTGTCATGGCTAGGCTGTAGATGACCAGATGCAGATGCAGATCTGGAGTGGGTTCTGTAATCCAAAATCCCTAGAGTCACTGGGTGACAGCTGAAGCCTGAGGTACCGCACACAGATGTTACTGCTGTGCAGACCAAGAAATAGTAGTTTTCCTTGTATTTATTCCATACTTGTCCAGCCCAGAGTCTTCATATTGCCTGCTGGTTAGGAACCTAGGAAGTTGCCTTTAATCGGGGCAGAGTATTTGTTTATCTACTCTGCCTGACAGCAGCTTTCTAAGTTCTGGTAGAGGTGTTTCACACTCTCTGGTATTTGATCCTAAACACACACACACTATTGATGCAAAAGATTGAACCCAGGGCTTTCTGCACGAAAACACATGTTCTACCTCAAAGTTGCTTGCTTTAGGTGCAGCTGCTGCACCTGGCTCCTCCCTTTCGGTTCTTGGACTGTGAGATGATCTGCATTTTGACAGTGAAAGGAATAAGGAGTGCCCAGCCAGGCAACAGACTATTCCGTTTGCAGCAGCTGGGAAAGTAAGAAGGGATAAAAGACAGTGGGAAGAATTGCGGTAATTTGAGGGGGAGGGTTATATACCACCTCAGAGTAGCATTGGGAGTTGGAGCAGCTAGAACAGGCATGGGCAAACTCAGCCCTCCAGATGTTTTGGGACTACAACTCCCATCATCCCTAGCTAACAGGATCAGTGGTCAGGGATGGTGGGAATTGTAGTCCCAAAACATCTGGAGGGCTGAGTTTGCCTATGCCTGAGCTAGAATCAGCCTTAATAAAAATTGTATTATTTTATGTAAACATGTTGTGGATCCTTCGGTATGAAAAGGGAGAGATTGATATCAAGTAAATACATATTGCATACCGCTATTCAAGACTTATTCTTAATAACTTTTTTCAGTAAGATTTTAGTAAGCCTTTGAAATTTTGTATCGAAAAGTAGGGCAGAAATCGATTGAAAAACTTATGCAAAGTTTTTATCCTCCACACACACACATTTTATTTCTTCAGTTGCTCCGCATTTTAGGTGACACATGCTATATATTCTGTATTATCTTTGGAACTTGTGTACTACTACATTATAGGCCTGTAACTGCAAAATTTATCTTTTACAGTCTGTAAAAGCTGCATAGTAAGACATTTTTACTACAGTAACAGATGCCCAAAATGCAACATTGTAGTACATCAGACGCAACCCCTTTATAATATCAGGTAATATATTTTAATTATAATTGTTTATCTATATTTTGTGTGTGTGTATAAAAGAAGCAGTGGTTTTCAGATAACACTGATATTTCTGTTTTTGACTAAAATAAATTATTGGAACTTGAAAAATACTGCTAACTTGCTATATGCACTGGAGGGAAACGTTGCTGTCTCATAAAAGGTCTAGCACCTCACACAATTCTTAATTCCTTCTATTGTTTACCAGCAAAAGTTTTGCATTTCCAAAAGATTTGCCTCCCTGGTCTTGAAACTTTGCCACGCAAGGATTGTTTGAGACTTCTTATCTCCTCTGGTGCACCAATGCATTGCTTCAAAGATGGTTGTAAAGTTGCTTTTGTAATTGAGATATGTTGACTTGAACCTCAAATCTTTCCCAAGATAGGGAAACCTGCAAATCTAAGATTGCCGTTGAAAATAGCTTCTAGTTCCTCTCCTGTGGCTCTTCTTCACCAGTTCACTACCACAAGCTATATTCAATCACTAATTTAATTAATCTTTTTATTCTACTTCCACAGGCTGGATCGACAGTTGCAAGACATAGTGTATAAATTAGTTGTTAGCTTGGAAGAAAGTAAGTCTTTTATTTTGGACCCAGTGCTATTTATAAAAATTAAGATTCACCAGAGAATGTGTTAGCCGTGAATTAGGTGATAATTCCTAAATTGCCTTGGTTCTTGATATAAGGGCTGTGTCTGTTTTCTGTGACTGCAGAAGCATGAACCCTGCCATGTAGTTTGTCATACAACCATCTGAGATCCTCAGCTTTCATTTTAAAAGGCTTGTAGGCATTTTGGTTGTGGAGAAGAGCTTTAAATATTGTGAACAGTGGCTGGAAAAAGGAGTCTGATTCCTACTAGTGCTGGTTTCTTTGACCTGCATAGTTCCTTTTCCACCTGGGACTCCTTCCTTTTCACTCTTCCTTTCCATTTGCCCCTACTGGTCACTGTCATTTAGTGGCCGCTCTCTAGAGCCCACATAGCCTCTATTTCCATACTTTTTGTTCCTTCCTCAAAGTCTTTGTCAAAACATTCCACATGCCTTGAAAATAATACATTTAAGAAACAGAAAAGCCGGGGGGGGGGTGTCACTTGCATAATAAGTTTGAGTTTCATTAAAGTGTAATATTTATTTTTTTAATGTCAGCTCTGGATCAAGTCAAGGCTTGCTGAATCTTTTTAATATTTTTAAGGCCCTAACACTTCTCACTGAATTCATGAATATATACTGTACCTGCCATTTGTAGACCAGTGTGCTCACAGCTTGACTACCATAATCAGTGCCAGTGGGACAAGTTAAATTTATGAATGCCATAGTGCTTTGTGCAATACAAAACTCTTGTATTTTGAATGCAGAAAGGAATGCAGATAACACCAATAAGCTAAGAGGTGTTGATGATGGGGAAAATCAAAGCCTTAGAATTGTGTTAATATACTTTTAAAGATGTAATTACCTTGAAGAATGCATTGGGCATTTCAGATCTCATATTAAACCACAGAGCCTAGAACTTGCTGATCAGAAGGTTGGCGGTTCGAATCCCCGTAACGGTGTGTGCTCCTGTTGCTCCGTCCCTGCTCCTGCCAACCTAGCAGTTCGAAAGCACATCAAAGTGCAAGTAAATAAATAGGTACCGCTCCGGTGGGAAGGTAAACGGTGTTTCCGTGCGCTGCTCTCTTTCGCCAGAAGCGGCTTCGTCATGCTGGCCACATGACCCGGAAGCTGTACGCTGACTCCCTCGGCCAATAAAGCGAGATGAGCGCCGCAACCCCAGAGTCGTCCGTGACTGGACCTAACGGTCAGGGGTCCCTTTACCTTTACCTTATATATCTTATCTGCTTCTGTTTTAAGACTTTTCCTCTCTTTTTGCTGACTTAAGACTCTTTAGATGACACAATACTATAAATGTATGAAAATCCTGCTGAATGATAATGATGGTTTCTTTAGATTTTTTGTTTTGTATCTCCAACCAACTAGTTTGAGAAAATCTATCTATACTGGGGTTGGGGGAACCTGTGCTCTCCAGCTGTTGTTGAACTACAACTCTCATCATCCCTGATAGTTCGTCTTCCTGGCTGGAGCCGGAGGGGGTTGGAGCCCAATAACATACTGAGAGCCACGGATTCTGCACACATCTATGCATTGTATTTTCTATGTGGAGCAAGCCCAAATATTTTGTATTGCATTTTTTAGGAGAGAAAAAGCAAATGCATGATTTCTACCGAGAGAGAGGTTTGGAAATACCTAAGCCTGGTAAGTTTTTATAACAACTATAGTAGCAGCATTGCTATTGAAAAATATGTATGTAAGAATTGTCATGCCGCTTTATTCCAGTGGATCAGGTAGCTCAGCTTTCTAACCACAGACTATGGTCAGGCTGATGCTAGGGGATGTCCCATGGGTATGATCATGAAACGTGTTCCAAGTTGGTCAGTGTAATTAGTAACAGTATTTAGAAGGATGACAGATAATTGACTGAGCAATTGTCATTGTTCATTGAACTTGATTAAGCTGTTTAATGTTTCCTTTTCCCACCCCACCAGAATGAAAATAATAGTACAGTAACTTATCTGCCCCACAAGAGTATTATTAAGCTTAATTAACTAGTTTAAAGATTCTCTTATTAATGTGCTATAAGATAGCAGGGCAGTTTAGAGTTGTGATATTCACAAATGAATTATGTAGTCAGCATTTTTTGCTAAGAAGAATTGTGTGGTGATTTTGTTCATGTCTGTGAAAGACAGCTAGGGTTTTTAAGGCTCAAAATAGAGTGAAGAGTAGAGAAGGGATGTTACTAGATCATGCATGCACAGCACAATAAATATGATTAGATCAGACCATCATAGCAATTGTGGCCACTTTCTTGTCTGTGGCACCCTTTGGGAATTTGGGATATCCATTGCTTATGAACTCTTCCTGTGCATTTATGACAACATCAAGGCCTGTTCAAATTCATCTAATATAGGAGAATACTTGCATCCACCGATAACTTTGGCTTAGTAGCCAGTTACTAAGTTAACAGTGATTCTTGTTAAAATGGCAGAGAACTGTGCTCATGCTGTATCATAGAATCAGAATTGGAAGGGACCCTGAGAGTCTAGTCCAACTCCCTGTAATACAGGAATCTCAACTAAAGCATCCATGACAGGGAGATGGCCAGCCAACCTCTGTTTAAAAGCCTCCAAGGAAGGAGAGTTCCAAGAAAGACTGTCCCACTGTCGAACAGGTCTTACTGGCAGAAAGTTCTTCCTGATGTTTAGTCAGAATCTCCTTTCTTTTAACTTGAATCCATTGGTTCAGGTCCTAGCCTCCAGAGCAGAAGAAAACAAGCTTGCTCCATCTTCCTTGTGACAGCTACTTGCGTTGTGTTAACTATAGGTTCTTGGCTATAGCTTGTGGTTTAGTAAGATAAGATCTAAAACACAAGGCCCAGTTTGGATGACATGCTAAGCCAAACCTTGGCTTAGCTCAGCATAGCACAGAAGTAAAAAAGATTGGGAAGGAACAAAGTGGTTGCAAGCTCCTTTCTCCAGCAGCTCATGTAATAATTATAATCCATGTAAGCATGGTTTGGCTTACCATGTCATGTGAACCAGGCCAGTGGGTTGGAAGAAAATGTGGGTTAAAAAATTGTAACAAAATGCTACATTAATCACAGAAAAAAGTGTTGTCGCTCTTGAGTTAGTAAAAACATTTAAATAGCCCCAATAGGAATTAGGCAGTGCATTTCTGAACTAAGTTACAAGTCTATGCAACTTGTTATTTCATCATGTATCCTGTTGTAGGTGGGAAATATATTCTTTGCTTTCTAGTTTTGTTTTTCTTCTACTATCCTAGCTGTTCCACAGCCAATTGCTATAGCCAGGGGGAGGCCCCGTAAAGTTGTAGGCTCAGTTTTCCGTATCCCTCCAGAGCTTGACATGTCACTACTCCTCGAGTTCATTGGGTAAGTAAAAGCAGACTTTTAGTAGATTGAGTTTTAACTTACAAGTAGTGTTTTAAAGACATGGACGTAAAAGGATATGTTGGCCTTGGCATTCAGTTGCAACATTAGCTTTTTTTTGTTTCAGTAATTAGATCGAGAGCTAATGGAAGACATTCAGATTAGCAATTCTATTTGTAGAACTCTTGGCTTACAAAAACCATCTCTTCTTTCCCAATGGATGTAGATTCATCTTGAATTTCTGAACTGTTCTGAAAGGTTTTCTTATCTCTACAGATTGATTTATTGAATAAAAGTTCAGTTCTTACAGAAACAGACTGCAATTTTCTATAGTAGGCACATGTAGAACTCTCATTATACCTTTTCTGATGAAGCGTACAGCATGTGTAAAGACAGTTCTATTTAATCAAACTGTGCCCGACCAAGCGTTCTGTAACTTGGGGTGCCTAACCTTCTTTGCCTGTTTTTAACCACTAGGTGGCAGTGACAACTGGCAAACACTGAAGTGATTATTTCTAAAAGACAAGCCAATGTGTTTCTGGGCATGTGCAGTAATAGTTTTTCTCTAATTTAACATATTTATTTTGCATCCAACAAAGTTGCCAGGTCAATGGTAGAGGTTGGTTGTAGACTCAAACTTCTTGAGGGCGTCATGTTGGATACTGTCGTCTAAAAGAATGGTGATCTGTACTTTCCCCCCTTTTTTAAAAGAGACACTTGTAATGTTTAGTATAAACTATTGCAACCTTAGTTTTAGCACTTATAAAAAGAAAAATCCAATAAGTCAAAAATCATTTTGAATACTATAGGTGGTTCTCCTTAAGTCCCTCCCCCGTTTTATTCTTACAACAATCCTCTGAGGTAGGTTAGGCTCAGGGAGCATCTGTGCTGATCGTGGGTCTCAGTGGGCCTTAATCCAGCACCACCCTGGTTCAGAATTGCTGTTTGTAATGGTGTGTGTGCCAGTTAACAGTAGTTTTAATGAGCAACTTCTAATGTTGTGAACTGCCCTGAGATCTACGGATGAAGGGTTGTTTACAAATTTAATTACCAATAGTTGTTGTCGTAGTAGTATATGTATATCTGTTACATGTTTTGTTTTGTTTTACATTTTGTCATTTTCTGGGAGCAATTTTGTTTATTACCTCTTCCATATCATTCAGTTTATATCTTGAAATGGTCTAGTCCTTCCTATGGTAGTAAAAGGGTATCAGAGACCCCAATCCTAGGAATGGAAAAACTGTGATATCTTCTGCCTTGGAAATAACATGGTTTTTCCATCTGTCTTTGTTAACCTTTTAGACATTCATGAAGATAAAGAGTAGACTTACAGTTTTTTGAAAGATAAAATTCTTGTCTGCGAGTGAATTTGTCTCCATGTATCTAAAGGAAAAGCAGTCAATCCTCTGAAATGCAATTTGACAGCTGATTGTGCATATGATTGTTCTGCTCAGCACCCAATCTTGCACACTATATACCTTTTAGATTGATGTCTAAAGGTAGACTTAAATTACATGGTTAGTTCTACTAAAGTCAAGCTCACTGTTTTTCCTAATACAGAATTCTTCAATATAAAGGTAATACAGTGGCTGTAATTCTATTTGTTTCTATGTCAGTATAAAGAAAGCAGTTTGTCATTGAGGCTTTTAAAAATATGCATGTATATTTTAAATACATTGGCCTAGTTCAATAGTTTCCAGTTTCTCCTGAACCAGGAAGCTTGTGCCTACCAGGATCAAAGCAAGCCAGGATATTAAACTGCTTATTTGTGCTTATGAAGCCAATATATGTTTGTCTGAACTGGGCCATTGTCTTCTTTTGAGACCAATTCTCAAAATGCGCTGATCTAAAATATATTTGAAATATGTGGTGAAATAATCTCAAACTTGAGGAATGGTGTTATTAGTATTCTAATTACACCAATATGCATTCTCAGCAGAGCAGCAACAGCAAGTGTAAAGCAGTATCTAAATGCTGTACCAGACTGGATGAGGATTAACTATGGAGTGCAGATGGAATTGAAATGGTGGTGATTAAAGACCTGCTTGACTTAAACGAGGTGACCTTGGGTCTTCCTGGTAGGGTCATCCACACTCTCTAAGCAGGCTTGGTAATTAGGGTTGTTCCTGAATCCAGTCTAAGGAACTTCTGTGATGATAGTTTTTTCTTATGGGTTGCATCTGATTCAGAAAATGGTTCCCCTTCCTTGAAGATAGGAAACTTACCCCTGTGGTGCATGCCTTAGGAACTACTTGAATCAACTACTACAGTTTTTCCTTTCACTACTTTTGAAGCCTGTCTAATTGCTACAACTTGTGGTGAGTGCTGCTGCCTGCCTTTAACAGGAGATTATGATAATGACAATAACTGGTAATATTCTAAGCTTCCAAGCATAATCCAAGGACCTGATGAGCATATAAATTACACACACATATATCACAGAAAAACTCTGTAACTAATGACATTGTATTGATTTAGCAGTTTGAGCCTGCAAATCCAGATGTAGCTCAGACTTATTTATTATGTTAATTCTCTTTTTCTTTCAGAGCTAACGATCTGTCTGGGAAATTTAAGGTACAAATACTGCTGAAATTTATCTTCCTTTGGTTCATTGTTATGGCATGCATAAGTAAAACTAAATGTTGCATTGAGAAAGCCAATAATTCTGTCCTGGAGTATATACTGCTTTTTTGCAAATCCGTAATTTATAAAGATAAAGGAATGTTGCAAAGGCAGGGATGTAATATTTTAGTTTGAGGGACCAGGCACACTGGACATTATGACTGCCTCTGAAGCATGGTGACCAGCCTGTAGCCTTTCCGATGCTCCAGTCAAACAACATCTGAAGAGTTACAGGTTAGTCGCTCCTGTTTTAAAGAGTGAGCAACTAGACTGTATTCTATAGAAATGGGCTAGTGATTAAACAATGCCCAGAACATCATGTTTTTAATTATGTCTGTGAGCTATCTGTGAAGGGTAGAAATTTGTAAAGAAATAAATAAAAATGGTACATATATGTATTTGAGAGCCAATGTGGTGTAGTGATTACCACCTCAGACTGAGACAATCCAGCTTCAAATTACCACTCAGCCATGAAGCTCACTGGGACCCTTGAACCTATTGCTAGCTCTCAGCCTAGCCTAACTCATGGCCTTGTAGTGAGGATAACATGGAGAACCATCTATGCCTCCTTTAGCTTATGGGAAGAAGAACTAAATACACAAGATGCATGTGCAGTGAGATTGTGGGTGGAAGAGGAAAAATAGTGGAACTGTGGGTTGCAGCTGAACAACACCATCTTACTGCTGAAAAAAAGCTGTTTAAGGGGGAAATTTGTGAAAATGACTTACTGGTTTCATATAATAATAATAACAACAATATGGGATAAAGTCTTTGTTAAAGAACCTGATTAGAATTGCCCCCTTCATTACTGAACAGCCTTACAGTATGAAATCTGTTTCCTCCTTCCAGCCACTGGAAAAGAAGTTTGTACGGGTTTCAGGAGAGGCAACAATTGGACATGTGGAGAAATTTCTCAGAAGAAAGATGGACCTTGATCCTGGCTGCCAGGTATGCTGTGCTAATTGTTTGCACCATATCATTGGCTATGACACTCCTCTACTCTCTTGCTCACACTGAAAGTCTACTTCCTAGCAGCAAATATGCGAGTGAGGTTTTTACCGTTCATTTCACAAGGCATTATGTAACTTGGAAAAGCCACACTTGTTGCATCAAAGAATTTATGTAACACACACTGAGGCAATAGCAAGCAAGCACAGAAGAACAAACCAAAGAAGAAAAGTCAAATGTAAGAGGGCAAGCCAATGTGTTGGATTATAAAAGCTTTAAAGTTATTTCCACTCCTCCACATAGATTTTTTAATAGCACTTTGCCGTATTTCTCTCTGTGATGTTTTGAGGGGCAAAACAGAGTTTTCAGTGAAATGTTCGACAACATATCTTTTTGTTTACCTTTTACATGTGCTGTTTGCTGTCTCTGATTTGCAGCTTTAGCACCATTTTTAAAAACAAAATAGCTTCCTTCTATGGCAATCTCATTTCAGGGTCACATAGGCAACATGAAGGTGTCATGTTGCCTTGTGGCCACTCAGATTCGGCCCTTCTCCCCTTCAGTATCCCTCCCTCTAACATCCTGGTGGCAACAGCTATGCACTTGTGTACCTTGAAAATCCTGCCTCCATCTCAGTCCAGGGAACCTGAATGAGTAGAGAGATGGGACCACTGTCCTGAGCCCATCAAGCATATTGACACCATCTCCCCACCTTATAGTGTCATTCCAAAGCCAAATGAAGCCATAGCCTTCTAGAGTGTGAGAAAGGGATCCCCATCTACAACACCATAGCAACAAATGTGGCACAGTCATAACCCTTTATTGAACAGCCTCCAAAATGGAGGTGATTCTGAAGAAGTACACATGTTTAGGGTTTCCAACAAGTCAGCCCACCAGGACTCTTGTACCTTGGGCCATTGCTTGAAATGTAGCTGAATATCAGCTGCAGTGTCCATGATGGCACTCTGTTCCATGGTAGGAACAAAAGATACAGCAGCCATGCCTGGAACAAATAGGTTGATATTCTTACAGAGGAACAGCTAGGAGGAGCCTCATCACTGCTGTTGCTAATGAAGTGGAACTCTCTCTGTACAACCCCAGGCCTGCACCTTGTCTGTCTGAGTTATGGTCTCCCTGTCCAGGGTTTATATACTGGTAGTTCTATGCTGTGATTGATCACACCATTCCTTATGCTCTGTTGTGGTCTGGACGGTCAATAGAAAGGAAATTCTGTGTCAATAGCTCTAGGTCTAGTCTAAAACTTCACCATAAATGGGGGTGTGGTCATGATATTTTAAGATTATAAGACAATGTAAGTACTAATGTTCTTCTCTTATGCCACTGACAACTCCGTCCATCTTCACGGGCAGAAAAATTGCACTGGTACATCTGTCATCGTGGTGGTGGCATATTTTTTGTTCTGAGAGTGTAGCATGGCTTCTGCCAAATTGTGCAGCTGTTCAGCAGGTACAAGTTGATATTGAATTTCACATTTTATAAAATACAGGATTTAATGGCAATTATGTGCAAGGTGAAAAGGATTCAAGGATTATGTGTCCTTGTAGTTGCATTAATACACTTGCACATCTAATTAAAAGAAAGGTTTCTGATTCTGCCTTTTAAAAACATTAATCTGCCCAAATGGTCTGATGTGTTAAGACTCCAGGGTGTGTTTTGTTGCTCTCTTATAATGAAAATGTACACTTAAGTGAATTCATTGGGCACATTTGTAAAACCTACAGTACTGATTTTGTGATATGTTGTGATCTGTTTTCCAAAGATGGGATAGACATATTTTGTTCTCAGCTGTGTCTGCAAATGCCTTTGATTTTTCAGGTTTATTAGTTTCTGTTGATATACCTTCTGTTCATTTTCAAAGTGTGCCTAGATTAATTTGCAGATAGAAGATATGACAATGCATATTTAAACCCCATCCCATGCTAAAAGAGTAACTGCAAAGCTTCTATCTTCTGTCATTGTTACTGGAACATGCAACACTCTCTTTAAAAGCCTTGTATGCCACAGACTTCAGTTGAACATAAAAGTTGATGTTGCACTTGTTTCCTAGATATATTACTTGGAAGTAGGCCCCTAAGGATTCCCAGCTTAATTGTGGTTGAGTCCAGAGGAGTTCTTTGCTAGGACACGGCACTAGAGAGCCTTGATTTTCTCTCTTCCCATAGGCTGGCAGTTTGCTTATTATTGTTATTGATGCTTGAAAGTCCTGGTCTTGGTCACTGAGGGAATGATTAGTTTTATGCCTGTAGCAAAGAGCCATAATTGCAACATGATTTTTGAATGTTATCAGATGTTATTTAATTTTAACATGGTCAATCCGAAAACAATATTTCTCCTTTTCATACTTGTTTGCTCACTAATTGCAATGAAGTGTATCTGGAATGTCCAGCTTCAGTAACTACTTGTCAGAACATATTGTTGATGTTACTATTCTCATATCCCTCTTCAGTTTTGCTGTACTGCAGGAAGCCCCTATTCTGAAGGCCTGA
This sequence comes from Podarcis vaucheri, assembly GCF_965113315.1. Taxonomy (NCBI): domain Eukaryota; kingdom Metazoa; phylum Chordata; class Lepidosauria; order Squamata; family Lacertidae; genus Podarcis; species Podarcis vaucheri. Next base: position 46,888,873 of record NC_138763.1, on the reverse strand, counting down.
CACATCCTGCCAAGTAGTTTCTTCTGTGTGCTTTCCTTCCAACCACACTGATTCTGGCAATGGCAAAAGAAAAAAGGAGTTATTGTGCTGGGCTGGGAGAAGCACTTCATTGGAGGTTCAAATCACCCTGTCCCTGCTCATCAGACAAATTGGATGAGCAGGGAAGGAATGATTTATATCTGCACCAGAATACTAGGCTGGCAGGAGAAGTCTAACCCTCTCTTCCCAGCACTACAGTGGAGATTCCAATCTTCTCCTCCCTTCTCATCTGCATAGATCGCTGAGGATGGGATTGGGGTTTTTTTTGGGGGGTGACCCACCCCAAGTGGTTGGCCAAAGGTAATTGCAGCCATTGGCCCAAAAATGGTTGGCCACCCCTACTTTCCGGTGTAAATTTATGAGCCCCATTATTATTAGAGGTAGGGCCTTGGCTGCTATTGTGCCCTGGCTTTGGGATGTTCTCCCCAAGGCAGCTTGCCTGGTGCCAGCTTAGATGTTCTTTCAGCACCAGGTGAAGACCTTATGTGCTCATGCCTTTTAGACTATGTTTTTTTCTTTTTAGGCTTACATTCTGTAGTTCCAGCTGTCCTGGTTTTAAAGTTTTTAAGACTGCTATTGTTTTAGACATCTGCTGAGGCACTCTAAAAGTCTTTGGACTGAAAAGTAAATTTCAATTTGCAATTTTTTTAAAAAAAATGTTGAATAAACCACGTCTTTCCAACACTTTAGTTGCCATCTTGCCCCCTGGACTCACGTATTCTTATTGAAATCAGCCTGTCAGCTGCTGTCTTCACTTGATAAGACTGTTGTAGTAATGTCTGAAAAATATCTGAAATAGTAAGTGCCTTGCTATCCTAATATCAGGACATCCAAAAGCTGCTTTCTGCCTGCCTTTTGAGTGAGAATTAGTGTGGGGAGAGAGCAACAGTTATAAAGGAATTTGCTATTTTACTGCTTTAGATGTACTAATATAGCTTACAGAAGTGTTCCCTTGTCAGAGGAATCTCTCAGATGAAAGTGTTTATTGTAAATGAAGACAGGCTTTGGGGAGATAATTAGAAGTAGCATGGGTTTTATGCATCTTCTGCTAGAAATCAGAGTGTGATTTGGCCCAATATAATATCTGATGCATGGTAAAGGCACAATGAGAGCAATTTATAAACAAAGGGAGGATTGGGGTCAATAATTTGTATAAATAGGCCATGCAGTTTTTCAACTGGCTCCTTAGTAGCTGTGTTTACCACATATATCTAAAGTTAATGCTCAGATTCTGAAGCGGAACCAGTATCAGAACCCCCAAAACAAGAAGGAACAAATTGTTTGCAAGGCAGGGAGCCAAAGAAAAGCATCATGGTCTCAGGCGGACAAAAGTTCCGGCAAGGGCAGTTGGTTAGTAGGAGGTCAGCCTGACCGGATCTGCTTACAAGGAGACAAGTTGCTCAGACTGAAGAACAGGCCCTGAGGCTGAGGCTTTATAGAGCCAGATAGAGTTGCATTGATCCCCCTAGTCATCTAATGCGGTACAGTGTCAGCTGGTGGAGCTTGTAATGCAACCGGGATGACACTTCGGGATAACATAAGTTAGTGTGCAACTCTTGCCAAAGATGCTGCCGGCTGGTCAGGAGGGCAAGGTGTTGGAGCCTGACAAAAACTCTTGACAGATCCAGTGCTTAATGCACAAGTTGCATCCCTTACGTCTCATTTTCATCTAGTTTTCCTTCCAATTCCAGGCATGCTTACTTGGGAGTAAGCTGCATAAAACTATGTGGAACTTCTGAGATACATATGTTTTGGATTGGGGTGTCAGGGAAATAACTTGCATGCACCCAATCAAGGCATGTAATTCTTTAAAAACATCAGAAAAGTTTCTTTCCCTTGCTTAAACTAGACTTTAGTGTGTTCATTAGGGGAATATTTACAGCAATATAATGATCTTCCTGTTTCCAGAAAGGGTCAAATCAGTTATATTCATTGTTGCAACACTAGTGTAACACTGATTTGATTCCAAACTTAAAAGTCTAAAATAGATTTAGAACATTGCTGGCAGATGGGATTCCCACCCCCTTATCTGTAATATATTTCCTTACATCACAGGGATTAATGGATATAATCACAAATGCTACAGATGCTTCTTAAAAGGGTGGTTGAGAACAAATTGCTTCTTTTCTTTGTATTTCTATTCCCTTGAGTGCTACAGCTATCACCTGAATCCCACCCGAACAATTAATATTGAAGCTTTAGGACTTAGCACTGAAGTAGCAGAATTAGGCATTTAATATTCCAAGCACTTTGAGGTAGAGGGGAAGCAGCTTTGCAATCATTTATTTAAAGCCACTGAAACATTTAATATCTGAAGTCTAGAACTGCAGCAGCGAAGGTCACATCAGGATATCTCTAGGCAGTCACTTTTGAATTATCTCAGGACTGTGAAGAATTGTTTTACAGCAATGGAATTCGTTAACATTTTGCTTCCAGTGTTAATAAACTGGAATAAGTTCCATCTGATCATAATTTGTGGCATTTAATGGTGTGGCTACATAGAGTTGTATCTAGAGTTGTCTATATGCGCAGAACAGGCTTCCACATGTGCAGAGGGACTTCACTGTCCTCTGAAGCCTTCCATGCACCCTCAAAATGTGCTCTGGAGGGTTGGGCTCTGCAGAGCAGATTTTGAGGCCACTTGGGACTGCAACGGGAAGGAGAAAGAAGTGAGTACAGCCTCGGATTCTGCCCATAGGAAACAGGCAGGTGGTCTGAAATGCACATAAAATGTGTGTGCTTGCACCTTGGTGTTTCAATTAGATGCTAATTTGCCATTTTTTAATGTTTGTAATAAGTTAGGAAGATAAAGAGGGGGAATTGGGGGAAATGCATAGAAATAAATGCAGCTGTAATGTCTAATTTCTTATGGACTGGACTTAGGACATTTCACTTGATCATATTCTGTTTTGCCTTTCTTTTCTTACTAGCTCCCTCTTTCTCCTCTTTCTGTTTTATCTAAATCCAAGGTCCTTGCTGTTATCTCTAGTGTCATTAGATAAAGGGCGGTAATCCACTCTGACAAACAGGAGACAGGCTGTTCAAAAGATGTACCTGAAATGTCTGTTAGGATTTCTGCTTCCCTGGCCATCAGATGTTTTTCTGCTTCTGCCAAACGTGGCCAATTTTGTTGACTCCTCTAAAGATTCTTGAGATTTCTACTACTGTAAAAATGTTTGTACTAATTTAGCATGATAAAGGGGAAATATGTAGGAATAAATACTGAGCAAGCCAGGCAGATAATTTGGAAATGTATGCCTGGTAGGTCTAAATATGATAAATTCTGCCCCTAGATGCTATTTTTTGACCAAAACAGACTATCACAAATTTCAATTTTGTCCAGTAGCACCTTAGAGACCAACTAAGTTTGTTCTGCGTATAAGCTTTCTTTATGCATGCACACAAAAGCTTATACCCAGAACAAACTTAGTTGGTCTCTAAGGTGCTACTGGACAATATTTTAATTTTTTTATTTATTTCGACTGCGTCAGACCACACGGCTACCTACCTGAATCTTAAATTTCAAGGTCTCCTCTCCCACACCTGTAGAGTATTGAGTTATCGGAGAATACCAACACTGCTACATGCTCTTCAATACAAGACCAAGAAACTTCATTTCTGTTCAAATGGGAGGAGCACATGTCATAATTTCTACCCTTAAAAGAAAGTTAATTCCGTGGTGTCAAGCAAAGGAGTTATACCAGCAGACCTCTTCCTAAAAATCCTAATTATGAAACCTAGGAAGCTGAACATCCTCTAGCAGACGAAGTCAATACAATCCCCAGTGAAGGAAACAGAACTAACATTTCAAACAGTGAAGGTATATCTGACTCCCTATAGGTTTCCAGCATGTGTTCTGTTTTTGTTGAATTTTTTTTTTTTTAATCATCTGCTGACTTGGAGAGGTGGTTCTGAAAATATCCAGAAACATCTTGAGTATAATCTGCCTCCTGTTATTCAGAACAGATTAGTACCCACCATAGAATAGCACCAGAGATAAGTCAAAGATGCACAGCTCATTGTTAAGAACCCAGTCAGCCATTTTCACACTGAGGAAGCTTTTATCAAGGATTGATGGTGAAATTGTCAGTAAAAAAAAGTTTGTTTATTACATTAATATACTGCCCTTGATCCACAGATCTCAGGGCAGTTCACAACATAAAAATACAAAATGAAAACACAAAATACATAATAAAACAAAAACAAAGCAACCTAAAGACAACTTGTCTGCTGCTCCCACTTGCTTCTTGCAAATCTTCTTGCAAACTCCTGAAACTGCAGGAGTTAAAATTGTACCCTAGAACACAACCCCAAATCCTCTGTAGTGCAAACTGTTTTGTAGGTAACAAAATCACAGCACATTGATCAACACAGAAACAAGTCATTGACACTAGAAAGACTGAACTCTACCGACTTAGATATTAAACATGGACATGATCATGACTTGTTGATCCTATCTTTGTTTCAGTTGCATCACTTGAGATTTCTGTTTGCTGATGGTGTGGATGACTTAAGCAATATCATGCAATAGTTGCATGCAATTGTTACATGAATGGACTGTGTACCTCTGTTTAGTTTTAAAGAATCATTCAGAGAGTTGCCAATGCTCAGTATCTCTGAGACTTGTTAGTGTCAAATGAGATACAGATTGCAAATGGCATGTACACAGTGTCCACAGAGAACTGGCACCCAGGAGCTCCTGCGTTATTTAATTAAAATGATTCTTGGACACCTGCTCATGTTAACAAGTTTAACCACACCTGTTCTGAAGGGATATTTGCTTTGAACATGGAATTTCTTGAGATATTTATTGACACATCCACTGAACAATACAAAATGAAGTTAATATTTGAACAAAGTCATTGGAGTTAATAAGACAGGAAAAGGATATTTAAAGTAGTTAACAGAGAAGCAATAAGTCTTACGAAGCTGGGACGGGGTGCTGTCTTCAAATGAACTCAATCTGTTTAGGAGTGTCCTTTACATGTTCATAGCGGCTTGTTACTTTACAGTACTATTGCAGGCAATGGGTTCTTGATAGCAATAACAACTTGTGTTTTGAAGAGATCTCTTGCCAAATCCTCAAATTGGTTTTTGAAATTGGGACTACAAAAGAGTAGTTTTGAGGTCCTGGGAAGCATTTCTGGAGATGAAATAGATACATAAAATGTGTTCTCAAACAGCCATTGAATTAAAACTTTAAAGCCCCTAGCTTGTTGCAGCTAAAGAAAACACATTTTGATACTTTTTTCTGTTTATTTCTAGGTAGACATAATATGTGGTGATCACCTGCTGGAACACTATCAGACTTTGAGGGAAATCCAGCGAGCTCTAGGGGAGAGTGCAGTGCAGGTAAGTTGATGCCACAGCTGCAAGGGAATTGCCTCTGGTGCTCCTGCCTCAGCCTCCCATACACCCCTTGGGGATATAGCCAAGGACTGCATTTGCCAGGAAAGCTTCTGAGCTGTGAACCTTTAAGGCAAAAGTGTGCATGAGTCCAGCAGTGGCAATGGCTGAAGTGGAGCATCTGGCTTTTACCAACAGAAAGTTTGCCTGTGTGTATGGATGAGCACCTCCCTTTTGTGTGGAAGACACTGCTCCGCACTGTTGTGGGGAGGAATGTTTCAGCAGCACTGTTGAGGCAGGACAAGAGTATTCAAGTATAGCAAAAAGGGGTGAAGAGAGACAGGTGTCAGGTGCACCAGTTAAACATCATAGCATGTGTTTCTCCTCCTCTTGCTTACCTGTGTGAGGTGTAGCTGTTAAAGTGGAATGGGGCTGGATGTACTGTATGTGTCCGGGGTACCGAGGTGAGATACATATTAGGATTCTGAGATAAGAAGCATTAGCAATGTGTTCAGATTCCCAAGTGTGTTTGAGGCCAAGTGCATCTAATGCTCTTATGATGTGGGCAGAGTGGTCACAGAGGGAAATCTTATGCCAGGTCTGCCACTGTCAACCAGGATTGAAGGGCTATAGGATACAGCACAAGTGTGCTCCTCCTCTGTACCATGCTGCCTTGCCCATGACTCCACCCCATTTTATCTGTTCTGACAGCATTCTGTTGTGCTGCTGGCATATTTAGAAGCTGGCCAGGATAGCAAGCCTTCAGCCAAATCCTATAGCATCTTAGCCAACAGAACTTAAGTATAGGACTGCTTCTTAAGTCTAGCTGAGTCTTCATGTAGTGTTTAAATGGCTTCTACCAGCATATTAATTTTTAAAAAATAAACAAATTTCAGGTATCTGAAGAAGTGTGCATGCACACGAAAGCTTATACCCAGAACAAACTTAGTTGGTCTCTAAGGTGCTACTGGACAATTTTTTAATTTTTTAATATATTTTGACTGCATCAGACCAACACGGCTACCTACCTGAATCTAAATTTCAGGCTGTTATGGTTTAGAGCGTTGTTGTTTTTAATAAAAGCAGTCTCTCCCTGTCTAAAGACACAAAAGGGTATATCATGGCTATCCTAGTAGGTTGAGGAAAAGGAAAATTCACCAACTCTGTTATCCTTGGTGAATGTGCTCTGGTCTAGGCATCCTTGCATACTGCAGGCTAAGCATGTGCTTCTGCATTCACAGATCAGCCCTGCTGAACAGGTGGTTGGCTCTGTCTGCTTTGTATGCACTAATCATTTGTTAGGACAGTGGTGGGTAGAGTGTGCATCTGGAATCAGAACTGACAATGCTGATCTTGTACTTTAGCATTCAAGAGTATTGTGCACATAGTGATAGCAGGTGCTGGGTGCAACCGCTGCCCATTGTAGGGCAGGATTATTTTGCATACTCTGGTCACATCTAGAACAGCAGTCATTGTAGAAGCCTCTTTCTACACACATATTGTCTTTGCTTGATCACAGCAGTAATGTAGAATTCTTACCACTTTTTAAAATCGTACAATGTAAGGACAATTGAAAATAAAAAATAAGATACAGTTTATAATCTGGTGGCTCTTTTAATCAAATCTGAGGATAGCTTGCTGAATTACTGAATTAAAATAACCTGTTTTACAGGTTGAATTGTTCATTTCTCACTGCATAAGTGCTAACTTCGCATTCTAGACAAGGTGTCAGAATGAAGTGTAATCAGCAGAGAAAGGTGTCATACAGCAGTACATTTTTTATTTTTATTTTGCTCATAGGTGATGTTTTGTGTGATGTTGTAGATCTTTTCTAGCCAGCACATTTCCAACATTTGAACACAGTATATGTCAGAAGAAGTCACAATCGCTGCATTGCCTTTCACACCTAATAGTAGCCTGTCAGGAAATTGTGGCAGACTTATGGCAAAGCTAAACCTATCATAAGGCACCATTTCTGTATATCCAAACTTCCATGCTAGGGCTGCATATAAAACTGTTGTGATTTGGCTTATTTCAATGGCTCAGTTCACACCAATTATGTAGTCAAATGGAGGTTGCCAGTTGACTCCTTATGGCTTTTGTACAGACTTGCCAATAAGTATGGACCAACCCTATATATAACCCGAAAGCAGTGCCTGCTTTTTCATTTACTCCAGCAGTTTGTTTCAGGGAAATTGCCTTCTATAACACTTTGTCCTGGGATTGAAAGCTGAAGCTTGCTTATTAAGAATGATTCATAGTGTGTTTGTCGTCTTCAAAAAAAAGCATGTAATGTACTGTGCATACAGCGGGAATCTGCAGATGGTCAGGTTTCTCCAATACATACATAGGTGTTCAGGATGATGCATCTGCCATTAACACTTGGCATTTTTGCAAAGCTAAACACTGGTTTTACTGCAGGAAACACTGCCTTGTAAAGTGCAAATCGGCCCTCAAACTTACTGGAGGGAGGATTGGATCCTAAGGAGTCTCTGCAATAACTGTGGCTTGATGGAGAAGCTGAGTCAAAAGACAAAGTGGCTGCAATATGATGTGGAACAATTCAACAATGGGTTGTGCATTCTGACTGTTAGCCTCTCTTTAAAAGGGATATTACAGTATTCGGACACAGGCAAACAACTGAATGACTTGTTCAGTTGTTTTCAAACCACCTCTAAATGAGACTGTACTCACAAAGAAATTACAAGTGGCCTTCATACTCAGCTGTTGACTCCCTTGATCCTCTGTTCAGTAATAGCACACTGGGAGATCCTGCATTTTATTATTCACAATCAAGAGCAAATTTTCATTAGGTGGCATAAAGAAACTTAGGTGTGGCAAGGCTTTGTTTTTGCATTCATTTTGACTTGTTTACAAGTGTGATTTTTCTTTCCTACTTTCTAGGATGGCTTACTTGTACTTCACTATGGGCTGATTCTTAGCAGAGATCCCACACTTTCAAGGATTTGTTAAAATCCAACATGGAGGAGCTTTGAAGAAACAAATGATCCTCATTCTGGGAAGTGCATGATGAACATTAATGCACAGTTTTCACTCTGCATAGTAAGTTAGAATCTGAAAAAGGAATGCTGTACAGTAAGTACAGCTATAAATACTGCAGTGCTATTATGTCATTAACACCTAGCTAGTTCGGGGAAGAGCAAATGTGTCAAGATGACTGGATTTGTCTTAAATGCGGTTTGTGTATTGGCAGCACTCCCAGCTGACTCCCAGGACTTAAGCTTGAAACCAGTATTTATCTGAAAGACAGTTTCACTGGTGTTCTCAGGGATTATCTCCAATGTGCAGTGTTTTATTGGAAAAGATGTGTTCTTCTCAGAGACGTTTATTGTACACTAATGGTCTTGGTTTAGAAATAGGAAAGGGAAACCTTTCAGTTGTGTGCCTAAAATAGGGGGGGGGGAGAGAGATAATCACCTTTCAAAAAACCGCAAGCATTGTATCTCATGGTTTATGTGAGTAATAGCATTAAAATATGCAATATCCTATAAATTAGTTAAAATTGGAGATAAATTGTGTGCATGTTAACTAGACACCAGAATACCAATGCTACTCACACAGCGTGGATGTGACAGTAGATTGCACAGGGCTGCCTTTGAGGTCCCTTTGGAAGGCATCATGCAACTGATTATATTCCTACTGAAGACAATAACCAGACTTTGTTCTATGAAAATCTATCAGAAGAACAGCAGTAACCTTTCTCTATCCCCTGCTACTTTCCTTTAAGCCCACTTCTTCTTCTGGTTTGCAGTCACTACCATGTTTGCCTTTGTCCCTTGCAGCCTCTGTCATAGCTCCCCTTCTTGCAGATGTTCCACTATATTCTACTCCCTCCCCCAGCTTTTGTTTTGCCACTTTTGTAGAAAATGACTATGTCTGTCCCCTTCCATGCATATGAGCTTGAGACAACGCCCTGTGTTTCCCAGCCAGTAGTAGTACTACCCTGTGAACAATAAAAAAAGCTCTGGTTAAACAACAACACAATGAAGGAGTTCGTTTTTAACATTTCCTGTAACATAGCCACAGCAGTGGTCTTATTACAAAGATTTCATTAAACCTTGCTATACAATGCTTAGTCTTCAACTTTTGCAGACGCAGAATCCACCATTAACCCAGACATGCACCTGGGGATCCATTTCATAGTTTTTAACCAAAATTTTATCTAGAAGTGCTGCTATTGTTACCTCCCTTAGACCAGGCTGTGATATAATGGTGCAAGTGTGAGAAATCCGTGGCCCTTTAGATGACCTTGGACTCCAACCCCCATCAGCCCCAGCCCGTGTGGCCAGTGGAGACGGATGGTGGGAATTGTAATCCAGCAACATCTGGAGGGCCACAAGTTCCCCACCCCTGTGATAGTGGTTCCCAAACCACCAGTTGAAGATCAATGGCTTAATCCATTATCACATAGGCAGCAAACAAAGTTTATGCAATTGGAGGGATAGATGGAAGACACATTACTGATGCAACTCCCGTGCCTCTATAGAAGGTGTCAGATTTTCTTTTGCAAATTCTTAATTCATTGCCTGTGCACTTAAAGATTCTGTCCTATTGTGGAACTGCTACTCCATAGTCTTAAAGAGGCTTAGATGTGCATTTATGGTGACCTGAAAAGCTAGTTTTTAGACCAAATGTGTGTTGAAGGGTTTTGCTTTTGAAAATGCCTTTATGAATTCAATTTTGTTACAATAAATTTTTGATGTAGGGATATTCATAAATATCTACCTGCTTTATATTCAAAATATCCAGTTTGTGTTCAGTATTTCTATAAGCAACAGAATGGAACAAAAAATTATTTTTGTAAATATTTTTGTCTAATGTGTTATGGGATGAAATATGTAAAGTGTTAAAAAGTAGAAGCCTTTCAAAACTAAAAAAAAAGAGGAAGTATAATAAACATGCTGGAAAAGCAAAACTAGCAGGCAAGTGAAAAAGAATTTGAGGCGCATATTGCTAAAAGAAGGAATTCAACAAAGCACTATGGCAATAGTTCTGTCAGCACAAACATTTCAGTTTGCCAGACAGAACAATACCCCCTATCTTTCCCCTGCATGTTTTTCTGGGGTTTCTCCCAACACTCCCCCTGAGCCAGCTGGAGGGGCAGTGGAAGAGGCAGAAAAGCCCTGTTTTGCTAGCTAGCCACTTGTGGGGGCCTCCATTAGTGTGACATGTTAGTTGAATCCCACTCAAAACAATGAACAGAACACTGAAGTACATTAGAGACAGGAAAATAGCCAGGGTGATATTTGAATCATTACATAGCAAAGATACAGTAAGACAGGATTACTAAAGAAAGGTAGAGAAAGTAATTCTGTTATTTGCTTTGAACTTCAGGGTGGAAGATGGTGGGCAGGTGCTATATCTGATTCCCCCACTGACCCCAAGGAGGGTATCAGAAAAACAAAGCTAAATAGAAGTGACGAAAACTGAAGTTGTAGAACTAGCTACAAATCACTGGGTCCAATTGAATATTTTCTAACAAAAATATTAAATTTGTTTAAACTTCAGCTGACAGGAAGGTAACTAATGAAACATTGATTTGTAAAAGGGTTTAAGAGGAAAGGCCATTGCCTTAAATATATTAGAGCTATTATTATGCAACATAGAAGAACCTGCCTTGCTGAGAGAGAATCAACATGGCTTCTCCAAAAGGGCCTTAAATTGAACCTAGAAACAGCTGCTCTGGGCTTTAACATGAACCTGGAAACAAATGGGTAACCAGTGCATTTGTTTTCATCCTTCTGCCTCGCCTTCGTTCTGGATGCTTCAAGTAATTGGGTCCCATAAAATGTCATAATTTCTAATGTGGCTATTGTGGTAAAGTGATTTTTTTTTGGGGGGGGTGAGTGGGGGCACTGATAGAGCTCCTTGCCAGAGACACAAGGGACCCTGGGTACACCTTTGTAAGTACCAGTGCTGCTAAAGCTTTACACCAGTATTTATTTATTTCTGGAAAATAAATAGTGAAACAATCCCCCCACCCAAATCAACAATGCAATGATTTTTTCTAGTGCTTTCCAACTGTTTCTATCTATTTGATACTGCTACCTCCAATGTGAGTATACCATACAGTGGTATAATCATTATGGCAGATGTAAGAGCCTTTGTAGCATGTTAATAGCCCCTGCTAAGTTTTGGGTTTGTTTATCACTGATATAGTAGTTCTTCCTGTTTTATGATCTATGTTTTCAATTGTGGTTTTAATTAACTGTTATATCCTGACCTGGGGTTGCTTTGTAATGAAGGGTAGGCTAAAAATATTTTAAAATAAATAAATTGGTAACACCTGGATTCCTACTCTTTTATTGTAGAATGAAACTTCATTCATATGGTCAAGAAACCAAAGTTCTCTTTCACATTTTTTTCAAGACTAAATTGTAATGCACGAGGCCCCTAGGCTTGAGGACAGCTGAGCATACCCTGTGTCAGACTGTTTTAAGGCTGGTTGTCTGGTGGCAGAGAGGCAGGATCACATGTTTTTGTTCAGCAATAAACTGTCCATGTTAAGGGGAGGCTGCAGATGTGAGAGTCTTTTTATACAGTGGTACCTCAGGTTAAGTACTTAATTCGTTTTGGAGGTCCGTTCTTAACCTGAAACTGTTCTGAACCTGAAGCACCACTTTAGCTAATGGGGCCTCCTGCTGCTGCCGCGCCGCCGAAGCACAATTTCTGTTCTCATCCTGAAGCAAAGTTCTTAACCCAAGGTAATATTTCTGTGTTAGCAGAGTCTGTAACCTGAAGCGTATGTAACCTGAGGTACCACTGTATTGGCTCTTCAATGTCACTTGATTTCTCGGCCCAGGAAAATTATGAGGTGGTGTGAGAATGCCCTACCTATAATTACCCTAGACTGTAATCTTAAAGCTCTTTTGTCTATGTATGCATATGCAATTTCCAGAAATACTTTGCAAGTGAACTGTACCAGATTTACTCTACAATGTGTACAGGGTCTTCTTGGGGTTGGGATGTGTGGCTATTCTGTGTAACCTTGAAGCCAAGCATTGTCAATTCTTGATTTATTTGAGCAAAAGTGTTAAGAAGCATTCACACACAGGAAAAAGTAACTTGCCTTGAGACTTTGTGCCCAATGAGAGCACAACCCAATGTGTGCAGTTTTTGTTAACCATTAGCTCAAGCTCCTGAAAATAATGGGAGCCTTGGCCAACAAAAATAAAGGCTTTAAGGGAAGTACAAACCGCTGTACTAGGAATGTGTCCCTTTCTAGAGTGTTGCTCCCAAAAGGAACACTTTGTTCCGCAGAATCTGTGGCTGAAGCCTCAAAGTAAACTGTAGTTACCAAGTAAATAAATCTCTTAGCACCCAACTAAGCTTTTACATTCTAGGAAAATGAATATTAACATCCTTGCTTGTGGCAGCGTGCCTCTGATACAGCCTTGACCCATGCTAGGAAAGATTAAGTCAGAAGACTTTTCAGCATCTGCTAGCCAGACAACAGTGGTGCCAGGACTCTGGGCAGACGTCCAGGACCCCACTTGGCAAAATGAACAAGAGGGCTGGCTTACCACATGTTGAAGTAAAAGCCCATTAAGGACAGAGTCTAAAATTACCTAACCACCACTGTTCAACAAGTGCTGCCTTTTGCAAAACACAGGCCCAATCTTTCAGAATACGATTGATCAAACCGTTATAAATTTGTGTCATTTGGGTAATAAGCTAATTATTTTGCATATCTATGGGGGTTGGGAAATTAGCTATGTCTTTCTTGCTATCAGGATCTCTTCCTTTATATTGCCATTGATTCTAGTGAGTTTGTGAAGACTGCCTCACTCTTCTTCTGATCCCTGTTGTCCTCTGAAGTGTTATTGCCTTCTATTACACTTTCATAGTAACTGCATCGAACTGATTTCTTTAGACTATATCGTATACAGGGAAAGAGAGCAGAGAAAAATTAATCAATCAATCAATCAATCATCAATCAAGATGAAGAATTGAGAAATGGAAAGAAAGGAATTACAAGTCCAAACTAATATTGAAGTGTACAAGTTAAGAAAGGAGGAAATCATCTTTTATCATAAAAAGAAGATATGTATTCAGATATTAAACTCAGGTTTCCTTCAAATGTTCCTATGTATTATAACCATGTATTATTGCATCTTATAATTGCTGTGTATCATAGTGCCTGCCTGACAGCTGTAGTTCTTAGAATCAGTAGATTCTAAGAACATAGTAATAAAGGCAGTGTCTGTCCCAAGACAGACTCACTACAGATACCAGCTCCTTCAAACCCAGCACCAAGAATATGATGCTTCTCCAAGCTTCATTTTTCACCATATAACATAGGCAGTTCCAAACTCACTTAAAACAGTTTTTGATTGCAGCTCTACGACTTCCAGAAATGCTCAGTACTTCACATGTTGCTTGAACGCATGAAATGACTCATTGTTCAGCTTGATGAATTTCCCATTAATTAGTGGGTCTCATCTTGAATAGCTTCGGGGAGATGACAATGACCCTATCGTATTTGCTTTGTGATTACTTTTCTTGGTTTCCATAGGAAAGGAAGTGTAAGTATGTAGTTTTTTACAGCAGATCGTGACTTTATAAAGAAAGCTCTTGTTAATGGCTTCAGTACCCTTTCTTAAGGGCTTAAACTACCCCTCTTTGTTCCAAAACAAGAACACTCTTACAAAGCATTGCTTGCACAATGGTAAGCCATGCCACTTTCTCAACCTCTTTGCCGCGGCACAGCTAGACTGTCATCAGCAGGCATGCACCAATCAAATTGGATCCTTGCTGTATACATAGTGAGCATTTATTTTTGATACACACACAGAGTAAATGTCGCCATGTTTGCTCATAAGGAAAATTCCAAAGATCATATTAAGCCAACCCAAATGTCATGAAATAGCATGCAGGTTCTGGGAGACTTCAAAGCTTACATGCCACTTTGATCACCTTAATAAAAGTGTTGCTCTGATATAGACTTTGGAATTTATTATTATACTTGCCATTAAAGATGCACACAGAGTTACAGACAAGGCTAAATTATCCATGGTGCAACTGAAGCAATTTCACCAGGGCTCATGTCAGCAAAGGACCCCAGAGCCTGAGCTTTCATTAAAAAAATAAATAAAAGTAAGTGTCTAGCGTTCCCAGAAAATTTTATGAATCAAAATGTGCAGGGTACCAACCTGACTGGAGATAAATGCTTAAAGAATTAAAATGCTTAGAGAATTAGGTAAAAAGGTTATGGTTATGAGAAGCTGGTAAAAATAAGATTTAAGTTTTAAGGTTTTTTATAAGATAAGATGAAAATAGAGTAAGGTAATATAAGGACAGAATATTATGAATTATGGAAAGGATTTGCTGTGATAATTATTAATCAAGATACAAGAGATGGGAGGAGGAGGAGGTCATGGAAAAAAGGTAATGAAATTGGAGGATTTGAAAATGATGGTTTCATTTTTTCTTTTTCTTTTTCTGTTTTTGTCTTTTTTCTTTGTAATTTTGTCTTTTCTATTTTTTGCAATTTAAAAAAATTATTTTTTCAATAAATATCATTTATTTTAAAAAAAAGATTTCCCTGAAGCTGCGGACACAGCTTGGTTGAGGTGACCAGCTAATTAAGAACAATCCAGCTGGATCAGACCAAAGTCCTATCAAGTGCAGCATCCTGCTCTCAATGTGACCAACCAGATGCCTACAGGAAGTACGCAAGGAGGACATGAACAGAACAGCCCTCTCCCAGCAACTGGTATTCAGAGGCCTGGTGCCCCCAATTCTTGAGAGACAGTACACAGTCATCCTGGCTAATAGCCAAATCCTCCATGAAAAGTGGATTCTATTACAACAGCTTGCGGGAATGAATGCCATCATTTTAACTACGGTATGTGCTGTGTGAAGGAGCACTTTCTTTTGTATGTCCTGAATCTTCCAACACTCACCTTCTTTAGATGACACCAGGTTTTAGCATGATGTGGGGGGGGGGACCCCTTATCCAGGCATGGCCAAACTTGGCCCTCCAGCTATTTTGGGAGTACAACTCCCATCATCCCTAGCTAACAGAACCAGAGGTCAGGGATTATGGGAATTGTAGTCCCAAAACAGCTGGAGGGCCAAGTTTGGCCATGCCTGTTCTTATCCTTTCCCACACCTGCATAATAGTATAGACCTCCATCATATATTCTCTTTACTAGGTTTTGTTTTTCTAAACTGAAAAGCTCCAAATGTTGTAACATTTCCTCATAAGGTAGTTATTTATTGGGCAAGGCGTTGGACCAGCTTGTTCCGATTGTTCTATGAAGAAGTTCTCAGGTGTGGGATAAAGAAAGGCAGGGAAATTAAACTATGCTTTCAGACAGGAGTTGCTTAGAGAAGCGCAAGGTCCTTGCTAGGGTAAATGTTGCATCATATCTATTCCTTTGGGCTGTTCCGTCATTGTGTCAGAATCAATGTCATCCACTGAAGATTGTATTAGCTGATGAGATGCATTTGCTCTGTGGTACCCAAATTCATGGTAGTTGCGAGACATTTGCAGTGAGCAACCCAGCACTTACTAGAGCCAGTCTTTCCTTTCTTGTTGGGCAATAACGGTCCAGTTTAAGAAGATCTTACTGGGAAGGGATGTTAAAAACTGACCAAAGCTGTAGGAATAATGAGAATGAACCATGCTTATTGGTGGCCCTCCACAACATTTGATGCTCCCCCCACAGCCCTTGTCTACCTTCCCAAAGCTGGTAAGCCAGGTGCTGAGCTTTGGGGTCCTTGAGTCCTTGTGCCGCCTTCCTAAAGCCAAGTTAGCGCTTTCCCAGCTTTGGGAAGGAGGTGGGGAGGGCTCTAGGGCTCTGCCAGAGCCTCACACCTCCTTCCAAAGCCAAATGCTTCACTAGCTTAACTGGGAAGGCAGCCCAAGGGCTGAGGGAGTGTGTGTCAAATATTCACACTCCCCTCCCCACAAGGCAGTGCGCAGCCTGTGGGTTCCGTGTTGAAGTCCTCTTGCAACCCACTTGGTATGAAAAGTCGGGCCACCCAGCTCTAGACATTGCCCAAACATCAAACACTGATTTGCCTGAATGTACGGTAATTGATTTGGAAAGAGATTATAACCCAGAAAAGTTTGAAGTCAGAATATCACCAAGGACAAACAGGCTGCCTCAAGACATGTCATCTTTATTTATTTGTGCCTTACAGAAGAGGAGGAAAGAATGTGAGCAAAACAGTTTCTCTTAGTTCAGGAAACTATTGCAGTGAAACTGATAGGACATGATGGTTTTGTGTGCTCAAACCTTGTGGCAGGATGCATTAATGCAAACACATCACAATAACACACAATCTTCAGCTTCTGCAGAAAGCAAATTCTGCTGGCAATTTTAAGGCATTGAAAGAAAATCCACACTAGTAAGTTCTATATAAAACTTGGCACATATTCAAGTGGTAGACTGAAAAGGTACACTGAAGGTTAGCAGATCCAGATGGAGGATAGGATTCTATCTTATCAGGATTCCTTTTTGAGAAAATAGTAGGTGTGAATCTTTCCTCCCTGTGACTCTACTTGTTTGCAAACATGTGAATTTAGTCTGCCAGTGTCTTGAAATGGGCAGAATTTCATTAATCAGTCTACAGCACCAGTTTACCAAGCAGAAGTGATTCTGTGTATGTGTGCAGCTGCATCATTTCCAAGTCTGGCTGGCAAGGCTAACAAATATGCTCCTCTAAGTCTATTAGAGAAAAGTCAGAAGAACCACTACAATTCACTGGTGAGGTTATCATGTGGCAGTGAGTACATTTAAGAAAATACATTAAGAAAAAATACCTTAATAGTATGTTATTAACAAACTTTGTCTCTAATACAGCACATAGAACCCATATTGCTTTCCATAATAGAGAAATAAGCAGCTGGCATAATTCTACACTCCTTTTCTAATGGTGAATCAAAAGCCAGGATATCCATGGTTTTGAGTTGCCGATTGTGGCGATAGGAAACAGCAGATATCTAAGCTTTTGAAACGATGTTAGGAATCTGTGCTCTAGAAGACTCAAGAGAGTGGATCTTTTTTTCTTTTAGCCTTATTTTCATACAAGGCTAAAGCTAAAATCTAGGAACTGATTACAACACACCTGTTTCCTTTATTCTTAATTGCTGGCACTACTGATTGTAAGCAATTACTATTTTAAATCTACAAATATGGCACAAAGTGAAATGGACAGCACAATGGTTCACAATGTAATCACAGAAATGACTGTCCATGCTTCTAAAGAAAAACAGGGCTCTAATACTCCAAAAAAATTATCATGTAGGTTTTTTAAAAAAGGAAGAATGCACCAGGTTTAGCTAGTGAGATAACTAAGATATATTTAAGTGCATCTTCACTATGTGCTATCATATGACAGAGAGCTCCCATGTGCATTGGTACAGAAAGTTGGTCCACAGTTATTGTGTGGCTTAGTATTTATCTTCCTAAAGACATTTGCACCTTATAAATGTCAGTAGCTTCCACCTCGTATTTTTGAATGCATTGTGCTTCTTTCTAGAATACACCAACCGCACAGCAAGGCAAACAAAATGCCCTGTTTTCTCTACCCCTGTGATCCATAAGAACTGGAAACAGAATAAATCATCTAATTACTTGCCTTCAAGAGGCGAGTAACGAAGATTAATCTGCACTTCCCTGACAAGGTGCAATTGCTGGATATTTTGTATCTTACCTGTGAAGGAGGTTCACTTTTCAACTGATTCTGAATAGCAGGTTCAGCAATTAAGTCAGACATCATGAAGGAGCCCTGAGTCATTAACTATAATGTGTAGGTTTTAACTTTTTCTACTAGCTGCACTTCTGAGACTTCCCTCTTTGCTTAATTTAGAAATTGTGAGATCTGGCTATTACATAACTCTGCAGTTTGCCAACTAGTTTTCCTATAGAGTCCCTCCCCGCCCCTGGAAAATAATCAAACTTTGAGCCCCTCCCCTTTCTTTCCTCCTAGTGATTCTGGATGTGGTGCTCTTACTAAACTAGTCTAGTGATGTGAAACATTAGAACTTTATGTGTACATGAGCTGGTAAGCACCTTAATTCAGGCATAGGCAATTTAAAGGTCTAAGCTATATTGTTCCCTCCTTAAAGGTTCATTGTATTTAAGGTGAAAGGTTACACTTTTTGGTTTGCAGCACCCCCCTCTTCCAGATTTGTTCGTTCAGTTTTCTTAGTGGATGTTATGGTCTCCTCAATCATTTCAGCAAAGGCTTCCCCTACTTGGCTTGATGAGATTTTTGAAGCCAATTTAGCCTCTTCTTTCTCCTCTTTCTTAAAAGAGAAAGTGGGGGATATTTTGGAACTGCTGGCCATAGAGGAACTGAAGAACCTGGGCTGGAAGGAGTAAGTGGGGTTGGAAGGGGGATTCATTGATGAAATGCTGATGCTTGAAGTGCTAAAACGTGTCTCCTCACCCTCCAGCAGTTTCCTATAAACACCAGAGAAGGAGAGATTATTATTATTTGGGGTTCAATCCAGGATTAAGCACATTTATGAAGAGGTAGGACCATTTCTAGTCCCTATGTTGGTTAAAAGCAGGAGAAGACTAAAAGAGGGGTGAGTAACCAAGCATTTTTTCATGCCCCAAAGACCCACAGGAATTTGAAAATATTTGCAGATTTTAAAAAATCCCCCATGTTGTTTAACATCTATATGAAATCGCTAAGTAGGGTCACCTAGAATCTTGAGCACGTAGTCAGGAATATTCTGATGACACAGAGCTCTACTTCTCATTGACGTCTACAAGTGTGGCAGTAGATGTGCTGGACCAATGTCTTGCCTCAATAATGGACGCTCAATTGAAGCTCAATCCAGATAAGACTGAGGAACTGTTAGTGGGTGGTTCCCTAGACTGGATGAATTGGAGCTGGCCTGCTCTTAATGGGGTTGCACTCTCTCTGAAGGAGCAGGTACATAACTTGGGAACCATCACTGGTGCTTGAAGCTCAGGTGACCTCAGTGATGTAGAATGCCTTCCATCAGCTTAAGTAGGTGGCCCAGCTATGCTCCTGTCTGTACATATGCTTTCCACACTTTGGTAACCTCTAGGTTAGATTACTGCAGTGCATTATACATGGGGCTGCCTTTGAAAGGCAATTTATAAACTGCAGCTGCTGTCAGGCATGATCAAATGAGAGGTGTCAGAGGTTGTGGCATCTGTACATATGCTATTTCCTCTACTTAAGGGATTCTGTAGGAAGACACAGCAGCTTTTAAGAGCATAAACTATACCCTGCTACTTACAACCACGTCTTACAGAGGGGTGTTCTTTTATGCTGCAGCAGACTAAAAGTCTTGTAGCTGCTTAAAGACCAGCAAATGTATTATGATATAAACCACAGGTAGAGAACCTATGGCCCTCCAGGTATTGCTGGACTATAAGCCATGCTGGCTGGGGCTGATGGGAATTGGAACCAATATCTAGAAGGCCACGGGTGCCTCACCTTTCGTATAAGCTATAAAAGCTGATCCCACAAAAAAATCCATTATTATTTTAGGTGTCACAATATGAACTAGAATATGTTAATTTGATTTATAAAATGTATACTGAAAACACCTAGTCTCACTATACTTTATCTACTTTAAATACATTGCATTACCATCAATGCAAAACGATGGTAAAGCTTCCTAGTGAGCAGTGCGAAATTGACTCCCACCAGCCACTAGGATAGGGTTGGTTTTCATCACAGCCTATTTTGGTGCTATGCTGTTTACATAACCAACAGGCAAGCAGGGCTTTGATAGTCACTGTTACCTGTATGCTGCTATCTCTATATCCAGGGCCATTTTGACATTGAGCAAATCTTGGTATTCTCTCAGATGCCGAGCCATTTCACTTTTTGTGTCTCTCAGGTCACTCTCCAGCTGATTGACAGTGTCCTGTAATTCAGACAGACAGATATAAAACTGATATTTTAAAGCCAAAGATGTTGCTGAGTAGCTGCTTTTCCTCTTAGAATGGAGCTGTGGCAAAATCAGCAATATTGTACATGCATTTGCACAAAACAACATGCAAATTCGGGTCTACCATTAAAACATGTATAAGCCTGCATGACAGCTTTTTGGGTACATGACAGCTTTCTGGGTATGACCACCATGAAGTCCTATGTGGAAAACTGGATGGGATTTCTCTCAGTGTTCCAGAACACAGACACAACCCTCTCCTATATGAAGCTACTCAAGTATTATTATTTATCCTTGGAGGACTTTCTCTGGATTCTGCCACCCCCTCCACAAGCACACACTGCTGGAGGAGAAGTGGGTGATGATCAGAGATAGCTACCCTTACAGCTATAGTGCCCCAAATTTGTAAATTCAGATGAAGACCCCAGCCATTTGGGTTCTGCTTAAGGAAAAAGGTTCACACCAGCAATGTATAAAGGGCACCTTTATATCACATATACCAAAAGCTCAGTGTCAAGTATTTGCAGCAATGATTCTGTATCTCTGATTAAATCAGAGGCTGTTTTTCTGCATTGCTTAAGTTACACATTTCCGCTAACAAATTTGCATCCAGAATCTTGGCCAAGTAGATGCTCCTGCTACACCTGTACAGTTGCTAACTAGGGCCGCCATTTGATTATGGAAATCTTAGTTGCTTAATCATAGGACTTGTAAGTTATTAACTCATTAAATTTGCATATTAATATGGCAGTCTTTCTTATGAAGAAAGCTTCCCCCGTTTAAATGATGTATGCATGTATTACAGAAGATTGCCAAATAATTGGGGGGATTTTTTTTAATCATCACAATTTCCAGCCCAAATTCTAGCCCTAGCTGTTGATATGTATGCCTTTCTAACTAATCAACAGACTCACCTACATAAGATGCAATCCTAGAATTCCTCTTTTAATGTAATACAGCTTCAGTTTGCAATATGTTAAAGGGGGAGCAGTGCAAGCTTAACTTAGAATGTGTGTATCCTTTATGTAGCCAAAACAGTACCTCCCATGCACAAGAAACTTATAGACGAAAAACTCCTAAAATTTTCACCCAACAGCCCAACGATGACAGAGCATTTTCAGTTGCCAAGGAATGCTGACTGTCCAAGAGGGAAAAGTGAGAAGGAGTAACAAAAGTAATGGACTATCCTGGAAGATCCAGTGTCTGGCTGGCACCCTGAACAGAAGCATACCATATTTTCTTACTGGCTCCACTAGCTAACAGTAGATTGATTGCAATGCATCTTGTTCAGTACCATGGAGAGAGACATAGTTTTCTCCGCTGTCTTTTAGCTTCAGTTCAGGCTGAGCCCTACTCTTCTTAAGAAGCAGGGAGATGTTAGAAGAGGTATAATTCCTCACAGATTAGAGGGAGGGATGTCCAACGCTGACACCACTCAAACCCAGGAACTGTGAAAACACTAAGCAGGCACAGTATCCAGATGTGGAAATCAGTTATTCCTCAATATGAAGCCAGTGCACAACCAGGGGTGTAGCCAGGATTTTTGGGGGGCTTTTGTTAGGGTGGGGGCAGAACCTCAGCTTTGTTTTGATTTTTTTGATTTGGGGGCAGCTGCCCCCTCTGGCTATGCCCATGTGCACAATGAATTAACATGAGACTGGCGGGACAGACGGAAACACAATCAAAACACTTCATGGATAAGAGGTTCTGTTTATGGGCCCAACTGCACTACAGTCAGGAGCTCCATGGTAAACTGTTAAGAGCTTTCAAGGCCCAGAGAAATAAGCATGCAAGTGATACCCTCGCACAGTGAATTGCTTTTCTAAAAGACACCTGCACAAAAAGCAAAACTCCTAGCCTGTTTTAACACACCCTCCAGACGGAATGTGTTGACAGACTTTCCCCCACCCCTCCTAGCAGATTTTTGGAAAGGAGATTCTCAAACGTCTAAGGGCAGCCGGAGGCTTCCAACCACTGGCCTTAAGTCTGCTGTGAATGGGCCTATGGTCTGATTCAGCACATGAGAGGCGACAACTGTCATCCTGAGCCAACCCAGAGATCCGTTTCCTGCAGCTTTCTGCGGCTAGTGATCGGAAGCCACCGGGGGGAGGGGTGGGTGGAGAAGCGGCGCTTACGTGCGCGATAGGGGGCGAGCGCGCTAAGGCGATCGACAGCGTCTGGCCACGAGGTGTGTCCTCGGACGCGGTGCGGAGAATGACGACGCGGCGCCTGCGCGGAAAGGCGACCCCCCCGCGCGCGCGCGCCCTCACCTGCAAGCCGACGGCCTCGGCGTGGTGGCGCTCCTCCATCTCGTGCAGCTGCCGCTCGAGGGACTCGTTGGCGCCGCGCAGGCTCTCCACCTCGAGGGTGCGCGCCTGCAGCTGGCGGCGGTACTCTCCGATCTCCTCGCGGCTGGCGCGGATGGCCTCGTTGCTGCGCGCCGCCTGCTCGCTCAGGTTGGCGAACTTGCCGCGGTACCACTCCTCGGCCGCCTGCAGGTTCTTGGCGGCCAGCACCTCGTACTGGCCGCGCAGCTCCTTGAGGGCCGCCGTCAGGTCGGCCTTGGGGGCGTCGGGCTCGACGGCGGCCAGCGCGGGCGCCTGCAGCGAGGCGCTCAGCTCGGCCAGCTCCTCCGAGTGCACTTTGCGCACGAAGGCCAGCTCGTCCAGCAGCGCCTCCACCTTCTTCTCCAGCGCCAGGCGCGCCAGGGTGGCGCCGTCCACCTCGCGCTGCTGCGCCCGCAGCGCCTGCTCGGCCTCGGCCCGGGCGCGGGCCTCGTCCTCGCAGTGCGCCCGCAGGCGCTGCACTTCCTCGGCCAGCCGCTCGCGGTCCAGCGCCGCCTGCGCCCGGGAGGCCTCGGTCTCCTCCAGCTGGGCGCGCAGCTCGCGCAGCTCGGCCTGGAACAGCTCGGCCAGGCGGCTGGGCTCGGCGTGGCGCTGCCGCAATGCGCCCAGCTCGGTCTCCAGCAGCCGGTTGTGCTGCTCCAGCTGCCGCACTTTCTCGATGTAGCCGGCGAAGCGGTCGTTGAGGCCCTGCAGCTGCTCCTTCTCGTTGGTGCGCGTCAGGCGGAATTCGTCGTGCACCGCCGCCGCCTGGCTCAGGTCCAGGCTCTCCGCCTGCGCCAGCCGGTACGAGACGGCATGGCTGCTGCGGGACAGCGACTGCGAGCGGTAGCTGCTGCCCGCCGTCGAGCTGCCCAGGCGGGAGGAGTAGCGGGGAGGCTCCCCGAAGATCTTCCTGTAGGAAGAGGCCAAGTAGTGAGAATCCGATCCGAAATTCATCCTGGAGGCAGTAGAGAGGCTTCCTGCGCCGTCCGTGCTTTATATAGGGAGGCGGGTCGCCCGTCGCGCCGCAGAAAGGCGGGGGTGGGGGGAAGCTGCACTTTTAGGGCGCGGTCGAGGGGAGGAGATTGGGATGAAAGGGACAGGCTGGGGATGAGGATGCTGGGGCGCTCCGGCAGTCCCATTGGGCGTAAGCAGTGGATTTTGGGGTGCGGGTGGGAGAAGGGCTGCTACTCTACAGGGTGATAGAGCTTGGTATATTTAGGAACGATGGTCATTGCTTTGTAGAGTAGCGGAGGTAAGCGGAGGTGAGAAACTTGGGCTCCCCCTGACTACGATGGAAGAAGGCAGAGCAGAGAACGCCTATCCAGGAATGGGAAGCAGCTGGTGTTGCTGGCTGAAATCTTGGGGCGCACGTCTGAGGAAGGATAGAGGGCTTGGAGGGACCTGGTAGTGCTGAAGGTGCATCTTTCCGGTCCTAGCTTCGCATTCCCAACTGACTTTGCTAGGAAGCATGACAGGGAGAAATGCTGATGGAGCTGTCCATTTTGCCGCAGTGCTGATGTCAGTTCTTCCCACCGGCTGCCGCTGAAGGTTGGGGACGCTTCCACCCAGCGCAAGCTGTTTTGGCTCTTGGAGATAGACAGTTATGATATACAGAACTGCTAGGCTCCGTCTCCCTTAACCAGCTTCCCAATGCTGTTGTTTCTCCGAACCATAGAGCCAGTTTCCTTCTCAGGGTAGGCCTTAAATAATGGAGCTCTGCAATTCAGTCAGAACATTTGCTTTGTTGTACTGTGCACAAACAGTAAAGAAGACTGGAGGGTAACACTTACTGATTGCTGCAGTGAGGAAGAAGAGAAAGACAGGAGTGTCCTAGATTTGCTAAGGGAGTGAATTTAGTGTGGGAAGATTAGAGTATATTAAACATACTGCAGTGTAGTAGGACCTTGAAGATCCTATAAAACTGTAGTTGCATTCTGTTATTATATTGCGTTATCATATTGTGATCTTAAACCGGGGGGATATGCTATTTCATTAGAACAACTCAGTCTGATAAGAATATGTAAGTGTGGTTTTTAGAATGAATTTCAGCAGGACTGCAGGAGTGTTCTTAGGAGGAAGTGTTTTGCTGTAGATGATTTGTAGTGCCAGTATTAACACACCCAGCCAGTTTCCCTGATCACAGCACCAAGGAAGGAAGGTGAAAACATTTGCATCCATGACTCTGCATGATACATTGCCCCTGCCTAACGTGAACAGTCTTTTAAAAATATTGTTTGTGTTCAGAAAATACACTACTAAAATGTGTGATTTAAATCCTATCATTTCAACATGGTATTTAGTCTGGCATTTCTCTGTGGAGATGTACATATTCTCTAGGTGAGGCCATACCCCCAAACCTGGAATTCAGTTCTCTGTAGAAGGGTTGCAGGAACCTTTTCTGCCCCTGGGCCACATTCTCTTGTGGGCAACCTTTTACTGGACCACTGTAGTCAGGATGTCTTGGTCCAGAAAAGGTTGCAAGTGGCATACCAGCTGAAGCTGGCAAAAAGCACTCCTGGTCTCTTGGGTCTCTAGTGACAGAGATGGCTCAAGTAGTAGACCCAGTCTGCATACCTGCTCCTTCAGAGGGAGAGAAACCCCATCCAAAACAGGCAATTAACCACTCACCCACAAAACCTCCATTTCCCCCCAGGATTTAAGCTCAGTTTTTTTTACCTTTATCTAGTGCACCATTGCATCGAGATGCTGGTCCAAGACTTGCACAGCCTCTCCTGTCTCCATGTTGGCATTTAGGGCTTCCTACCAGAACATTCTGACTTTCAGTCACCTGGTTGGTTGCTATGTAGAATTGTCCTTGAGTTCCTTCCAGGATACTTGATTTCCTTTCTGTTTTGGCCTTTGATTTAGCTGCACTTCTTCCCTAATTCTGGATCTGGAGTTATGTGCTTTTGGCTGTGGGCTATTTTTGGTGCACAAGTGGCCGTATTCTTTCCAGCTTTTGAGACTGGATGGCTGTAGACCATAGGCATGTTCAGTGACATAGCTACTGACACCTTCCAGTCAAGGTGGAAGGAGAGGCTCACATGGAAGCCCCACCCCAACACCCTCAGGCATGTCCTCCTCCACCCTCATTCTAAACATCTGCATGGAGCTTCTACTTGACTTCATTTGGATGTGGGTAGAACTTTTGTGCTATCTGGGATCCTGATAAAGAAGGTTCCCTAATCACGTGAGGGATTCTACTTGTGTCCCGGCAAACACAAGTAGAAGCCCCAGTGCAAGTTTGCCCCATGAACATGTGGAAAGTTGACAGACAGGGAACTGATGTGCCCAAGGATGTGGGGAGGCTTGTGTGTGTGATTCTGCCTTTGTCAATTCAAGTTTTCCCATTGACTTTTAAGCCTAAGCCAAGTCATTCAGTGACCCCAGCAGTTCTCCAGTCACCCTCTATTCTTTTCAGGTCTTCTTCCTTCTGGCTGTCTGCCAGGAACACCAACCAACATGAGCTGCCAATCCAACTAACTAACTGCTGGTGACCAGCACTTGGCCGTATATACACTTCTTCTGGATCCCTATTCTAGTCCCGGTCAATCAACGCTATCTAACTATGAATTCTAAACATGCAGTTACCAATCAGAATATGAAATTAATCAGTAAAGCATTAATTGATTAACATCCTGTCCTGTCTGACATTCAACAAGGCATTATAGAACCCCGGGAAGCTCAAGTGAGCAACTTGAGGAGCTTTGTCCTGGATAGTGCCAGATCACCCCTCCTAGGCTTCCACCACCCCACCACTTCTCAGAGGATAAAGGCAAAGGGACCCCTGACCATTAGGACCAGTCATGACCGACTCTGGGGTTGTGGCACTCATCTCGCTTTATTGGCCGAGGGAGCCGGTGTACAGCTTCTGGGTCATGTGGTCAGCATGGCTAAGCCACTTCTGGCGAACCAGAGCAGCAAACGGAAACGCCGTTTACCTTCCCGCCAGAGCGGTACCTATTTATCTACTTGTACTTTGACGTGCTTTCGAACTGCTAGGTTGGCAGGAGCAGGGACCGAGCAACGGGAGCTCACCCCGTCACAGTGATTCGAACCGCCGACCTTCTGATCGGCAAGTCCTAGGCTCTGTGGTTTAACCCACAGTGCCACCCGCGTCCCTCTCAGAGGCTAGTAAGGCCTTAAAGCAGCAGTCCTGTGGCCTGGTTCTTAGCACTCTGCCTGCTCTCTGTTAGTTCTCCCTAGGTTTGTTGTTGGCATAGACTGCCAGGCATGGGCTTATGGCGTGAGCTGGTTGGACACAGAAGAATGATGGGAGGAACCAGCTGGGGAACTCCCAAGAGAAAAAGGCTCAGAGCCATGGGATTCGGTGGGATGACAATGAGTGGTCAGAGGGAGAAGACTGGGAGGGCGTGCTAGAAGCTGAAGAGGTAACAGTGCTTAGCGAGTGGAGGGAATCTGTGGCAGAGAGAAGTCCAGAAGCTGAAGCAGGAGAGGAGGGAGTCCAAGAGGAAGAGGTGAATCTGGCTGGTGGAGGCATGGATGTCTCCCCCTCCTGCTGCAACAAGCTTTCCTCCCCCTGGTCTCCCAGAACCAGGATAGGCATGAAGAGGGTAGAGGAGAAGTTAGCTTCACATAGGTGCACTCAGATTGTTTGGGGAAACCATGGAGAGGTGGGGACTTAAGCAGCTGTGGGGAGATGAGGGCCTTCAGTCTCAGCAACTGCTTCATAGCGGCAAGACTTGCTTGAGTTGAGTTGCTGTGCTCACTAGGCCTGACACTCCTTTGTGAATCCCATTTTTGGTAATAAACACCTGCTGGCTCACTCCTGTCAGCTCCCCCCCCCCGTGTGTGTGTGTGTGTGTGTGTGTGTGTAGATCACCGTGACATACATGCTCAGGAGTTTCTTCATCTGGAGATTCAAATTCAGGGGTCCTTGTATTGATGGGTCCTGGCTTATGAGCTCCCTGGTATAATGTTGCTGCCTGGGTTGGTGTGTGCCAACTCTGCCTCCTGTGCTGCTGTTCCACCTTACCTGGCTGGTCCCTCCTCACCTGAGTCAAAATTGGGGAACAAGCTGTTGCTCAGGGTGAGGGTCATGACACCTACCAATTCAACTAAATAAAGCTGGCAACTCTGAAATATTTGTGATCAGCATTGCACACAGTCCACTTTCATGCGGAGCCTGGTAAAACCGTACATTACAACTCTCCTGGCTCTGCTTTTGCCTGGTTTCCAAATGAAAAACGGAAGCTTTCTCTTAGCATCTTTTACCGCAAATGGGCTCTGTGACGCTCATGCATTTTTCAGCACACTATTAAACCAGGGCTGTAGCTACATGTTTTACCACCTGACTTCATGCTGACCACTTACATCAGAATTCTCTAAAGAAGGTTTCCCTTTTGCTCAACTTGGAACACATTTCAGAATAATCGTGAGTACGATATAATTATGATGATCTATCTGGGATCCAGACTAGTCTTGGCAACTAAAAAGAGTCCACAGTGTAGATAACAGAAAATTAATCTCACCCTTTGCTTCTCCACCTGCGTCAGATCTTGTTAGTTGCTACAGGTCTTCTTCATCTCCCCCCCCCCCCCCCGCTTTTTAAAGGGAGACTTAGAGGTGGCACAAGCTGGAGAGCACTGTCATGTCCTGCATCATCTGTGAGTTTGTGAACTGATGTCCAAATATCCTCTGGAAGTTACCGATTGCTGGGAAATACCACTGTTCTTCAGTATCTCCCCCTCTAATCTTGGGTAAGTGCTTCCTGTGTTGTGCATATTTACTCCTGATTTATGCCTGCAGCTGAATATCTGAAAACAAATGCACTCATATGTGTAACCCATGGAACTGCATATGCAAGTAGTAAAAACTTTGATTTTTTAAAAACTTACATGGAACACATAAGATCTCAAGAAATAAAAGAGAAGAGCAACCAAAGCAGCACTTAAGAGTTCAAGGACATGGGCTGGTATTTCAAAATATGTACTGAAATAAATGTTGGATGTTGATTCCTATAAGCCTCATATGAAGCATTGCTCTTTCGATTGTTAAAATAAAAAGGAATATGTTATATTACCATTCTCTCTCTCTCTCTCTTTTAAACGTTGGAGAAAGATTTGTAATTACTCACTAGCTTACTCCCTGGACACATGTAAATATCTACCTCTAGACAATTGGACAAGCCTGCTTTGCTGTTGGAAAGCTTCCAAGTGCTGTGGAAGTTCCAGGGACACAGCACTTACCCAGATTTAGTTTTCTTTGGAATGAGGTCACTGGAGGCTTTTGCTGTTTTGTAATATTTTAATTTATTTGTAAGTACACAGATTGAGCAAGAGGGACAACTTAACATTCCAACAGTCAGCCAAATCCACTGTACCACATCAGATCTCCAGATTCCCTCTCCAAATGGTACTTTCTGGAGCTTAACAAGTTCTCTGTTTATCTTTTCCACTGTCTCCAAAAATTGCAACCTGCCTCCTTTATTCACACATGGAACCCTAGAATACATCATTTGTAGCTAAACAAGGAAGCATTCTCCCATTGCTCCCTGTCTACCTCTCATAATTTCCCCCCTATCTGCAATATCCCAGGCTAGTCCTGTGTCACACAGTAATCTTTCATATGGCAATTAGCTCTCATAAAGACATGTCACCTGAACATCTCAAGCTATTTACACTCCTTTGTCAAGTCCAACCCACACTGGTAGTCCTATTACCAGAAATATGATAGAAAACCCATAAGGATATTGCAAGCTGCCTCCAGAAGTTAGGTTAGTAGGCAGGGAGTAAATACAGTATTCAAAACAACTCTGTACAGTGGTACCTCTGGTTAAGAACTTAATTCGTTCCGGAGGTCCGTTCTTAACCTGAAACTGTTCTTAACCTGAAGCACCACTTTAGCTAATGGGGCATCCTGCCGCTGCGCCACCAAAGCCCGATTTCTGTTCTTATCCTGAAGCAAAGTTCTTAACCTGAAGCACTATTTCTGGCTTAGTAGAGTGTGTAACCTGAAGCGTATGTAATCCGAGGTACCACTGTACTGATCTAGATGGACCCATGATCTGACTCAGGAGAAAGCATGTTCCTGTTTCTGTCACAGTCAATGTTCATGGTTCCTCTACTTTCTGAATCTTTGTCCATCTGCTTCCTTCTCTTCCTCAGCTTCTCAACTTAGTTGTTTCTCCTTATCTCTTCAGCTGCTCTATTTTAAAAAGCTGCTCAGCTTTGTCAAGTATCTCCCAAACCATTTTTTACACACACACACACACACACACACACACACACACACACACCATGCAATGTCCTTCACTAAGGCCACATTTTATATCCTTCTAGCATTACAAAGGCTTAGTAACATGTTTGGGATGCAGAACATCTCAAGTTCATTACCCAACATATCTATTTAGAAATGATCTCTACTAGCAGGGCTGGAAAAGGTTTGTGCTGGAGACCTTCCTTTAATCTGCCTTCAGAACCTGAACTTTCAAAATATATTTCAGAGACTACTCATTTTTGGAATGATGCAATTCTATGAAGCAGTGCCAGATTTTTTTTAAAAAATATGTTTATTAATCTGAGGGCTGCTGCAAGTCCGTTCTACAGGGACCAGTATAAGGGATCTTCCTAACATTCTATAGTCTCTGTCTAGTATTGTTGCAGTGTGAGGTTCTAAGGGTTCCAGGCACTCGCCCAGGGTTCATGTTTTCCTTTTGCCAATGAGGCATGGCAGATATTGTTTTGTGTTTATAATATATAGTTTATTTACACATATATACAACCTGAGCCTACAATGGAGGGGTTCACAGCATTAACATCCCAAAAGGATCTGGTTTCTGTTACAGCTGCAGCCTTGGATTCAAACATAAATCAAACATCATGCTCTGCTTCTGTGGCTTTTCAGCCAGCAGCTTTTACTTCTAGCTCATATTACACACAGACTCTAAACTCTGGCTTTTGTCCTTCTGACTATCTAAGAGCTGGAGGAGGGGCCCCACTTCTTTGCTATTTGGCTCAGAGCTTTTGCCTTCTTAATGGCCTTTCCCTTTGTTCTCTTAACACTTGTTGAGTCCATGGATTAAGTGTCTGGCACCCACAAATGCATAAATGTACTGTTGGGTTTAATTTTGTGCCTTGAATTCCTCTTTAAAAAACAGAAACACTGCACTGAGTGTTGTACTTCAAGTTATGTAATCTGCTTGGGTATATATTTATTTGTTTTCCTCAAAAGCAGGATTATAAATATAATAAATACATGTAATAAGGAAAGTGTTGCTTTTAAAAAATGAATGTGATGGAAACAGCTTTAACAAAAAAAGCTTTCGTAATATGAATATTTTTAACTGGAGGGTCCTAAGTATTTGCCAGTATTATCACACAAACCTGAACTTTATTCTGTTATTTCATAATAGCTACTAGTATGAGAAGCGTGTGGGAGGCTATTCATTGTAGAAACTGTCAGATCTGACTCTGTGATCCAGCTGGAGCGATACCAACTATACCAATGCCCAGTCAGTCAACTTCCTTCTTGCGTTTTCATTTGCTAGGCGCTTCTCCTCCCCCTTGCGCATGGCATGTAGTCTTTAGTTTGTTTAGGGATGGTGCACAAATTACCAGCATTTTTTCTTCCCTGCTCTTCGGCAAGGAAACTGCATGAGAAAACAGGTTCAATGACACATCCTGAAGAAATTGAAAGGGTTTGCTTGATCTGCTACAGTGCTTTTGAGACAAGCTGAAGGAAATATTGATTCTGTTTTTTAACACAGAAAATATAAATAAACCACTACAGCTAATGCAGTCCGATTTGCCCACGAAAGTTTTAAATGCCCTTGAATAATCAATGGTGCCAAAATGGACAGCAACGGCCTACCTCACTGATTAGCTGTGGCACACATGCAACCAGAGCCACAGCTATGCTATAAGCAAGAGGACAGTACACTTGCCTAGCTAAACATTTTTCAAAAAGAAAAAAAAACCTCCTTCCTGCCACTGTTTGGTAATCTGGGTAAGTGGGAAGAATAGTGCTGTGACCAAGATGGCAGGGGCCTGAGAGGGAGAGAGAAAGACAGCAGCAGTGGAGGACTCAGATGGACATCTGGGTAAAAGACTTTTGCAACCCCATTTGCCATTGAACCCAATGTGTTTTGACTATATGATTTTGGCTTTAGGTGCAATCCCCGGAACATAATCCCCTCATAAACTGCGGGCTTACTGTAATGCAACAGGTAGGTAGCCGTGTTGCATTTGTTGAAGGAACAAAAAAAATCCTTCCAGTAGCACCTTAGAGACCAACTAAGTTTGGTACTGGTATGAGCTTTCGTGTGCATGCACACTTCTTCAGATACCCTGAATATCTGAAGAGGTATCTGAAGAAGTGTGCATGCACAAGAAAGCTCATACCAGTAACAAACTTAGTTGATCTCTAAGGTCTCTAAGGTGCTACTGGAAGGAATTTTTTTAATTTTGTAATGCAACAATCTTTCATCATTCTCAAATACAAAGCACACAAATCATTTTGAATAAGCTGTATAGAAATGTAAAACCCCTCAAAGATCCCTTTGAGGCCTGTGCCCATGGCACCTGCCTAGTTGGCCCAATGATAGCCCTGGCCCTGCTTCTCCACCACACTGGCTACGAGGACCAACTACTTCCACCTGTCTCTTCCCCACCCAGAACTACCTCCTCCACTCCACCTGGTCATTCTTTTAAGAGTACAAAAGCCCTGGCGCTGAAATTTCCCTGGTTTTCCTCTTCACTTTCCAATCCTTTTTCCTTTTGTATCAGGGATATTACATCATCATCATCATTCCATCCTTTACCCTATGGTTCGGGGGTGGAACTGACAACGACAGGTGATGTTTGACACCTGTCGCTTCTATTGCGCCAACGTGACCGCCCATCGATGGTAAAGGTTTGTCCGGCTGGTTCAGTGTTTTTCCTCGCTTGTTTCTAGTTACCCCCCAGCTTCATTGTCAGGTGGTCGCCGATCCGTAAAACCTGAAAAATGTGAGCCAACTAATCAAGTAGAAGACAAAAAACTTTGTCCTCAGCCCCAACCTCCCCGCTTGCGTTCAGCCGTTGAGTGCGGCCTACCGGCTTCCTGGCTGCGTTTGCGGCATTGCTGTAAAGCGTCACGTTCTCCTCGGTCCCTAACCGCGGGAAGGGGGGAGGCAACGAAAGGGCTAGCTCGCGCAGGCGCGGTGCGCGCGAGGTCCAGTGCTGCGGCAGTTCAGTTGTGCTATTTCTTTTTCGCGGAGAGCGAGGGGCGAGTGAGAGCTGCGCGCGCGCTGGGAGAGGTGAGCGGGACGGAGGCCGGGAAGCAACGGACTGGCCTCTCGCGCCCCCGTGGCGGCGGGGGAGGGGGGTGGAGGGAAGAGAGGCGAACCCCCCCCCACTCCTGAGGCAGGGCAAAGAGGAAGAGAGCGCGTCGTAGTTCTGTCACGAAACCCCCCAAATGACGCGGGAGACGGGTCTCTCTGTTTTCCCTCACGGAGGGAGGAAGGAAGGACCCCGTTCCCCACCTGGCGTCACTGCCGTTTTCCACGCCGCGGGGAAATAAGCGATTGAAATCCCATCCTGTGGGAGAGGAGGGAGCTGAGGAAGGTGCCTCACGTTGGCCTGCTGGGTGGGAGCACTATAACTTTCTTTCTCTGTTTCTCTCTGTGTATGTATGTGTGTGTCAGAGAGAGAGAGTTTGTGAGTGTGTGAAGTATGAGTGATGGACTTGAGTAGGAAAAACCCCAAGCTCCCATTCCAGAAAGGGGCAGGATTTGAGTTGGGAGAGCACCCGCTCCCCATTTTTAAGCGATGCTTAAAGTTAACAGGGTTCTCCTCCCCCACACCCCGTGAGTGGCTCTTGAGTATTTTCTCCCCTCTTCAGTATTTCTAGTGCAGTGGTGCTGCCTCATCTTCTTCTCCTTACTGAATGGTATCCATAACTCTTAACTAGTGTGGTGTTAATAACAGGAAACTGGAGACACGTAGCTTCTTCTTCTTTTTCTTCCGTTGGGGAGAGAGACAGAGTGAAATTGTAGTGCTTACTTCCTATGTTCTGTTGAGGATTGAGTAGAAACACTCTCTCATGGCAGCACGAAAATGATCTTAGTGAAAATTATTTTTTCATTCCACACACCCTCAGCCAGATGTTGACATAAAAATCATCTTTTGTGTAAGAAGGTGGGCAGTGATTGTGGAAATCAAATTTCTCTTTCTTGTCTCCACAAAGGTCTGTGATTTGTGCGGCTTTCTTTCCCTAGTTTGGCACCTGATAACTCTTGACAGGAACAACGCTTTTAAAAGAAGATATTGCTGCACCATTCAGACACCAATGTCTGTCTTCATCAATTCCCTTCCATCTCATGCTGCAGCCTGAAAGAGGTTGCTGCATCTAGCTGCATGGCACAGCAAGCCTTTAATTTGTACATTTTGTTCTTCTCACTCCATCACTGCAGCTGTCTTTACTTACATTCTGTGAAACTTCCATCTCTCTTGCACAGTCACTGAAGGGCTGCATTTGCCAAAATTCGAAGAGGGGAAGTTCTTGAGGTGATTTTTTTTGGTATGTAGAAATCACTTGGTGAGTATGTTTGACTCTCAGTGATCTGCAAAACTCATTGAATAGAAAACATGCAGTCAAAATAGCTAATTGTAAGGGTATAGACTCACATTTTACTAAAACCAAAGTTTTAGTAGTGCAGTTACTTATGTACCATAAAATCTATACTAAAATCCAGTACATTTAGCCCTTGTCCTGAGATTGAACAGCAGTTTGGAAATACTGCTGACATTTTCTTCTTCGTGTCACTTCATTATACACAATCATGAAATCTGGTGGATAAAGAGGGGGCAAATTCTGTATAGTGTTGGCCTGGCATTCTGATAGAGGCAGTTGGTCTACCATTATGTCATATATTTCAGGCAACCTTCCATAGGGATTGGGGTTATATTTTCTTTCACTTTATTTAAATTTTGTTCACTTTAGCACCACCAACCTACAGCAGAGAAATGGCTGCCAAATTGGCAGGTTTCTCTATCCATTCAAGCTTTTAAGAATATCTGTCATGAGTGTTTTGTTGCAACATCTAACAATTCTGCTGTAAGCATGCATTGGCCAAATGACCAAGTATGTCTTATTTGTATTTTTGTAATATTAACAGCCATTCCTGGAACTGCAAATAATTAAACTCTGAGATGTGCCAGTAGTTGAACTTAGTGCACTCTGAAAATGTCATCTGGCCTGCTCACTTTTGGTTTTGTGTTCACCTAGACAAAACAGTGTTTAATTGTTAGCAGAATATACCACTGAAACATGCATCTAGAACATTTTGAAAAAAATGCTTAATTACCTGAGTATATACTGGTAGATTTAGAACCAGCCCAAACTTTCAGTACTTATGCAAGCTTGTGATCCACTGATAATTGGTGGATCAGTGTCTAAGAAGGTTAAAACTTTGGTATAAATGCTAGTTTGTTTGTTTTCCCCATGTTTCCTTTTTTATGATACTACCAGGAAAAAAGGATGAGCCATGGGGGATTATTGTGAAAGCCTGAAGCAGTTGTGTGTTGTGGTAGGGAATGCTTGGAGATATATGCTCTACCCACTGAGCTATCCCATGTATGTAGGAAAGAGAGAGGATAAGCAGGTCCAAGGATATCAGTTAGCCTGCTGAATGTGGAGAGGGCATGGCATGGAGGGTGGGTTGTAGTAGTGTTTATAGATGCATGCATCCTGTCCTTTGCTGTGTCCACCCCATCTTTGATATCATCCACTGTGCCCAATAGCCTGGTTTTGTTCTTGAACAGCAGGTCTCTTCATAATTATCATCTCATCTT
Source organism: Podarcis vaucheri (assembly GCF_965113315.1). NCBI lineage: Eukaryota > Metazoa > Chordata > Lepidosauria > Squamata > Lacertidae > Podarcis > Podarcis vaucheri. The sequence continues at coordinate 46,853,453 of NC_138763.1, read as the reverse complement.
ATCATGGATGAACAGGCTGACCTGGTGGGGGAGCTGGGTGGGTCTGACCTGACACAGCTTTACCCAGCTGGGTACTCACTGCAGCACCAAACCAGACTAGAAGTCTGGCAGGGAGGCATTGCCATTGTTCATAGCAGCTCATTCTCTCACTAGGAAGCCTTTCCACTTAGGAGCTGGACTGGAGGGCCTGTTATGGGTCACGGAGATAGTCTGGGAATGCTGTTGTACCACCTACCCTACTACCTCCCTGATCAAGCTGACTGAGGTTGTTTATGGTGTGGTGTTGGAGGAACTAAGGAACATTCTCCTCTGCTGGCTAACAGTTTTGTTAGCTCCTTAGGAGCCATAGATAGCTGTCCCAGATAGTCAGTGCACGGAGCAGGGCATATCCTTGATTTAGTATTCACCCAGATGGGGAAAAGGATGGTCTGGATATAGGAGTGCCGTTTGTAACCCTGTTGCCATGGTTAGACCACTTCCTAGTGAAGTTTGGACTTTTGGCAGCAGCCCCTTCCTGCAGGGGATGGGACCAATTTGGATAGTCTGCCCTTGGAGACTAAGGGAATTGTATAGGTTCCTGACTGCTCTGTGGGATTTCCCAGTGGATAGAGCCCAGTGATCCTGTTGAGGCCCTGTTGTCATTGTGGCATGGGGAGATGATGAGGGCTGTTGATGTGATTGTTCCTGAGGGTTCTGTCTAATGCGGCAGGGCCTGAACTGTGCCTTGCTTTACTGAGGAGTTGCAGTCAGTGAAGCAAGCTGGAAGACAACTGGAGCATGTATGGTGGAAAACCTGCTCCAAAGCTGATCAAACACTTCTTACATTACACAGTTCTGCCTACTAAAGTGGCAGTCAAAGAAAAAAGTTGCAGTGAAGAATTACTTTGCTGCCAGTATTGCTTCCTTGATGACCCATCCAGCAAAGTAATTTCAGGTGGTCTAGAGACTAACTGTACTAGAAGTAGTAGATGCATCTTTGGAGCACTTGGTAACATGCTGTGAGCAGCTTGCATGGCACTTCAAGGATTAAGTCGCCCACTTCCGTAGTGCCTTAGGTGCAGCAGTTTTTGCAATTCGAGTCAAGGTGTCCAGTGCAGCACCTTCTATTTCATCATAATATATGAGTCAGGAGAGGCTGAGCATGGTCTGGAATATTGTCTGGATGCAGTTGTGGAATGGATGGTGGCTAATGAACAGAGTGTGAACCCTGAGAATATGAAGACGCTGTTGGTGGGTGGTTCCAGTGTCTGGGAGGCTGGCCATTTTCCATTCCTGAATGGGGTTACTCTACCTCTGAAAGCACAGTTGCATAGTTTGGGGCGTATTCCTGGATTCATCTTGGTCACTTGAGACTCAGTGGCTAGGCATGTAGCCACTACAGTTAGTGCACCAACTGTGGCCTTTTGTGGACAGGTATAGCCTGGCTACAGTAATTCATGCATTGGTAACTTCATGACTCAATTATTTCAGTGAGCTCTATGTGGCCCTTGTGCCTGATCCAGAAGCTCCAGCAGGTGGAAAATGCTGCAGCTGGACTACTGATGGGGAAAGATTACCGCCAGCACATAGCTCCGGTGCTTAAAAGCTTGCAATGTTTGCCCATATGTTACTGGACCAGGTTCAAATTCTTTTATTAATTTACAAGATTCTTAACAACATGGGGCTAGGATATCTTAAGGACTGCCTGATATATGCCTGATCATTGAGATGTTTAGGGGAGTCCCTGTTGTTAGTCCCCCATGGCTCAGATGCATAGCTTGTAACTACTAGAAGCTATACATTCAACATAGTGGGCCCAAACTTCAGTGCTTAGTCACGCCTGATGTAAGGAGTTACTGATCCCTCTCTGTTCTTTTCCCACTCTTATTACATATAACAGGATACATTTGCTTATTTATTAAATGTATTTATAACACACCCCTTATTTCTACAGGTAGCATGGTGGGATATAAAAAGGCATGAAATAAAATTAGGCAATTTATCAGGTACATTTAGTTGCATTTTTATAGTTATTGATTTGTCTAAAAAAGAACACTCCTTGTTAATAAGCAGAAATATTTAAAAATAATGCTAAGACCTGTTTGTAAACTTAGTGGTGCTTAAAACTGTTGGTTTCATTGAATTTTGCATGTTTGTTTTTTACTGTAAGCTTCTGTGAGAATCATTTGTGTTAGTTGGCAGGGTATTATAGGAATATACTTTGAGGTTGCATCCTTTAATCAGTAAAATAATATTCAATATTTCTCAGTTCTGTTTTCATTTCTGCTGATGAAATGTTAAAATAAGTTATCTGTGTTGGGATTATCTGTGAGCTAAGGAAGATAACATTTACTGCCCCCTATTGGTTTAATGAAGTTTCATTGATTGTAAGGTGCTGATCCCAATAAGATAAACAAATAAATTGAATGCCTTTTAGTGATGAATTTAATACAGGGACTTGGAGATACAGTATTTCATAGAATGTTAGAAGCCTTCCGCTGTTTATCTATATATGTGTTTTATATGTGTGTGTATGCTCTGGGTATTAAAACTTTGCTTTTTTGTTATGCAAGCTTATTGTGAAGGAACTAGAAAAAGCAGGGTCATCACACATCTTTTGTTCTACCACCGAATTCTGTTAGCTAGTCAGGTCAAAGTACTGAAACCATGATAACTGAAAGGAGGATGTATACAAAAAAACACACACAAAAAACAACAACAACAAAAACACCCCATCCATTTATAACAAGCTACAAAAATATTTGAGCTCTGTGTTCAAAAAATAAGAGAACTGTCTGGCAATTCCACATCTCCACTTTTTAACTGTCAGATCTCTGTGGAAAGCTACTTAATTTGTCAGCATTTGCAATATTTAGTTCAGTGCTGTGTTAAAGGGGGGGGGGAGAATAACCTATATGTGTTGTGTTCTATTTTTGAAATGTGCATTGCTTGCACACAGACACCTTCTCATATGCATCATGTTAGCCTGGGAAAAGGCTTTATACCTTGAGCATGCAATATGGTAGAAGTTCTTTGATTCAGTTGCTTAGTTATAATAGTGTTAGGAGCACTGTAATTGAAATAAATTGCAGAAGGTTGTTTCTGATGTGCTTGGCATGTTTACAGGTTTCTATATTTATTTGAAGCTATTTACAGATGCTTGGCCTTTAAAATAAGTTTTTGTAATTTAAGAAAGGTGCCATAGACTTTATAGTTCAGAATTTTAGCTGGCTAGCCGCCTATCCTGTTAACATACTTATCCTACTGACTTATAAAAGTATGTCAGGGTTCAGCTCAACTTATTTTTAACTTGTACCCATCGCATCATTTGAAAAGAAACATTTGTTAAAGTAAACAAAATCATTAACCCAAAGGAAGATCAGTACTGTACAAGGTTCCTGCATCCTCCTTTCTGATTCATCATAGCAGCTTGAAATCTGTATTGCGTTGTGTCAATTGGTATGGACAGAGGTGAAAGCAGTAAAATAACTTGGAATGGAGTTACATTAAGGGATTGGATCCACTTTATTTACACTGGTACCCCGGGTTACAGACGCTTCAGGTTACAGACTCTGCTACTGCTAACCCAGAAATAGTACCTCAGGTTAAGAACTGTGCTTCAGGATGAGAACAGAAATTGCGTGACGGCGGCAGCGGGAGGCCCCATTAGCTAAAGTGGTTCCTCAGGTTAAGAACAGTTTCAGGTTAAGTACAGACCTCCAGAACGAATTAAGTACTTAATCTGAGGTACCACTGTATGTGTGTGTAATTTAAGAACGGACCTCTGAATAAAATAAATTTAAAAAAAGAATGGATCTCCAGAACGAATTAAGTTCTTAACCCCAGGTACCACTGTACTGAAGTAAGAATTCGAGTATGACCCTATGGAATTTTTGGTAGAAGTCATAATCCATTTTCATCACTGGAATGAAACCTCTGTACTTATTGATCCGCTTTGGTACTTCAAACTTAAAAGGGTGTTGCCATAGTTGAGGCACCAATTTAGTTAATTGGCTAATACTATTTTCTTTTGCATCATTAAACACATTATTTTCCATCCTGCCAAGCATTACAAGATTCATTGATGAATCTTAGGTCCAGTTCAGACGCTTACCAGGGCTGAAGATCTTCTCTCTATGGTGAAGGAGCAAATGTGTGTAAACTTATAATATCTTACTCTGACACAAGGATTCAAATCATTAATTCTTTGAATTCACAATGGGAAGAGATTCAGCCTTCTGTGTGTTTGGGTATTTGCTATTTGGATCCCGGTGTCAGATTTAAAGTTAAGTTTGGAGGGAGAGAGGCACTTGCCAACTATTGTTCCACTCTACCAGGGGAAGAATGATTTTTGGCTGAAGTAAACTGCTTGTATGGAAAAACTGTGCTTCTAGGGAGCTGAAGGTTTTTGAGAAACATAAGGTAAAGGTAAAGGGACCCCTGACCATTAGGTCCAGTCGTGACCGACTCTGGGGTTGCGGCGCTCATCTCGCTTTACTGGCCGAGGGAGCTGGCGTACAGCTTCCAGGTCATGAGGCCAGCATGACTAAGCTGCTTCTAGTGAACCAGAGCAGCACACAGAAACACCGTTTACCTTCCCGCCGGAGCCGTACCTATTTATCTACTTGCACTTTGACGTGCTTTCGAACTGCTAGGTTGGCAGGAGCAGGGACTGAGCAACGGGAGCTCACCCCGTCACGGGGATTCGAACTGCTGACCTTCTGATCGGCAAGTCCTAGGCTCTGTGGTTCTTGAGAAACATACATTTTTATTAATTTATGTATTGCTTATAAGCAAAAAAAAGGGCTTCCTTACATATATGGAACTGATGTCTGAATTTTAATTACTTCTGTTCGCTTCTCCCCCTATGTATTCCTAACCATCTCTCTTACTGAAATGATGAATGGAAAGGAAATTTACCTCAGTCCTTTAATGCATTCATTCTCTCTGTTGGCTGGGGCTGCCCCCACCCCCAAGGAATTAACATGTCAGTTTAGGAAAGTTTTAAATAGCAAAATGCAAAGAGATTGAAAATTGAGCAATTTGGGCCACATTTGTCAGCACAGCTGACCTAAATTGATGGTTGTAAAAACTTTATACTTTAAGTCTTTCCTGTGTTTAATGATTCACAAATCATAATTGTGATACCATAAGGATATTATCCTTTTATTAGTTGCTGCTGGAATGACGGTGGCTGGAGACTAGAAAATGTCCTCAGACTTTTCAAGAGGCAGTTGATGGAGAAGCCAAGTCACAATATCAAACAGGCCAAAGGCCAAGTCAAACCTGATACATTTGCAACTGATGGTTCCTGTTTCTCCCTTTCATCAACTCCTTGTCTGACAATTTAAGACCATTTCCTGCTTGTGCTGGTTTCTGGAGAGACTGCTTCAGTATGCCTTGTTTATAGTGCTTTATCTGCTTGCTCCTGTACTCCCTCCAAGTGTGTTGTTACATAGAATGAGACACGAGAGACCTGCAATTGTTGGTCTGTTGCTGTTGATTCTTTATTGTAAATGTTAAATTGTGTAAATAAGTTTGATATTCCATTAATAAATGGATGTAATTTAGGTAGGTTCTTTCTCTTTCTGTAGTACTCATAGAAACATAGACTAGATGACTTCTGATGTACCTAAGCAGCTCTTGATGCAGGGTATGCATTACTACAGCATCCTTGTTAGGTGACAATCCAGTCTTTCCTTTGAAAATTGAAATGAAAGAGAGTCTATCACATCCCAGACAGTCTGTTCCACTGTCAAATGGCCCATAAAGTCAAAAAGATCTTCCTAAAATTTAGTCTAAATCATTTTCCTTTTAATTTAAATGGCTTGCATCCTATCCTCTGGAGCAGCTATCATCATCTGTGTGATAGCTCCTCAGTTATTTGAAGATGGCTATTTTATTGCCTTTTAATAATCTTTTCTTCAGGATAACCACATATACCTCCTTCAATCTTTTCTCCAATGGCTTGGTCTTCAGGCCTCCTCACCAACTTTATTGACCTCTGCATGCATTCCAGTTTGTTCATATCCTTCTTTAATGTTGGTTCCCAGAACTAGACATGAGCAGAAGAGAGCTGTACCATTCCTTACCATGATATAGACCAGGCTTCCTCAAACTCGGCCCTTCAGATGTTTTTGGCCTGCAACTCCCATGATCCCTAGTTAGCAGGACCAGTGGCCAGGGATGATGGGAATTGTAGTCTCAAAACATCTGGAGAGCCGAGCTTGAGGAAACCTAATCTAGACACTGTACTTCTGTTGATGCAATCTAGAAGCATTCATTCAGTTCGCACAGCATTCTTGTTGAAGCAAGCTTGTTGAAGCATGCATACTGAAGTATATACCCCCACAAGTATGCTAGAGTCTCTGCTTTGTCTTTTTTTTTTTTTTACAACTAAGATAACTGTTTTTATCAGCCACTTGCTTTCCCCCAAGTATTTATGACTCTTTTTAAAAACAGGGAGTGGTGAGACATACATTACAAACTAAAAAAGTGTCTTCATTTGTTGTTTCAGAATTAAGTGACAGTTGCACAAAACAACAACAAAATGACAACTTCATGGAGTGACAGACTGCAAAATGCAGCAGATCTTCCTGCAAATATGGATGGCTATGCTATGAAGAAGTATCGTCGGGAAGCATATCACCGGTAAGCTCTTTATGTAAGGAAAGCATTTTACTGCAGGAAAAAGAAAAGTTTCAGAGCCCTAAGGACCACATTCAAATATCTCCACATGGTTGAGAGCCAGCTGGCATTGCTTTCCCTTCCACAGGCCCCTGTATCTCTTACTGCTGGTTTCTCTCCTCAACTCAGACGTGGCTTCTTCTTTTTTTACTATGCATGTCTCTGGCAGTGTCATTCAATCTGTCTATTTATATTGCATAACTTGATGTTTGCAGGATTGTGTTGCTTCCACCATTGTGTTATTCATTCTTAGGCAAAGAGGAGGTAGAAGGGATGCTTGTTTTTGTGAGTTGTGGTATTGTTACCCCTGCTATATTTCAACAGTGTTATGACCCAAGATCTAGACAACTGTTTTATATTTTTTTTATTTAGGTGGCATATACTTAATGTTTAAATTGATTTATGTAGGCTTTTTCTACTTTTTAAGATTAGAAACAAATTTTTAAGGTTAAAAAGGAGAATTCCCTGTTACTTTACCCTCCACAAATGAGTGAATAACGTCAAAGTTGGCATAATTAGAGAGGGTTTGGGCTTGTAATGTTATGAAATAGAATTAATTGACTTGGAGAGGAAAGTAGGAGAATTAAGAGACTGTGACAGTAGATTAAACCTAAGTTTAATTCTTTGCTAGTATGGAAAAGAGACAATCAGTTGGTGTTGAACAAAGCCTAAAACTGTCAACAGGTGGTTAAGAGGAAATAGTTATACTTGGTTGTCATCCCTATATTATTTTTGGCTCATCTGAATATTAAAAATAGCCTGTCCCTACTTGTGCGGAGGAAAGATTGATGACAGACTTGGTGGATGTAATGGAAAATATTTTTTTTCCAGCTGTTGCTTTGCCAGTGCCAGTGGTGTCAAGACAACAATAATAGCCCTGCCACATTGCTACAAATTCCATGGATGTTTCATAAATATAGATACACATATTGAGGACATGTGGTTTTTAACAGAAGAAATTAGTTTTATATCAAGTAATCATCAGTGGATGTCTTCTTGTGTCAGATACAGATATGTGCATATGGTATAAGAGAATTCTGAGTTGGCGAGGAATGAAATAATTTCTATAGCTTTAAAAATGTCCAACTAGCAAGGTGGTCAAATGACCTGGATGGAGTCATGTTGAAAATCTCAAGAATTCATATTTTTAAACACTATTTTCTAGCTGCTCCTCCTCTTTTCTTTCGTCCTTGTAGTCCATGTTACTTCTCTAGGTCTCATTGATCAGTTTCACGTTTGGAATCTTCTTGAAAACTGAGCTTGACATTTCTGAAGCCTCAGTGTTGTGACTAGCCTTAACAGTGCAATTCTGTACAATACATATGTTCCTAGTAAGTCTCATTGACCTCATAAGTTGTTACTTTCAGGTTAGTATGTATAGGATTGCAGTCTGACAAAGCACGCCTAATCTCCAGATTTGCTGGCTGAAGGGGGTTAGGATGGAGCAGAGATACCTTTCTGCCGACTTTGTCATTGAAAGGGCTTGTCTGCCACAGATATCCCACTGACCATGTCCAAGCTATAGATTTCTCCAGGTATAGATTTGCTGTTGGTGGTTCTTTTGCCTTCAGTGGCCAATGTTAGGCCCTGGGGTGATAATGATCTTGAACCTACCAGCCTCTGGCAAGCCCTGAAGTGGATGTAACTAACGAGAGACTTTGAAAAATCTGTAGGGGAGAAAAAAAGTAAGACTTCCCTCCCACATCTCTTGCCCTGGTTGGTAAGTATTACTGCTTTTTGAAAAAGGCAACACACTCCTATTTTTAGTGGTGCATACTAGCAAAAGGCAATATGATTTAAAAAGTAGCGTGATTGTACAAATTAATTAAAATAGTAAAAATCAAAACAAATAAGGCTGCAATTTATGTACACTTATTTTGGAATAAGTCCCCTTGGATTTAGTGGGGCATACGTCTAAGTAGACACCCCAGAAGATTGCAATGTAACATTTTTAGAATAAAGAAGGAATGGCTTCCTGGCCTGAATCCACACAGCCCTGGGAATGGGAGTCCTGATTTACCATACTTTTCCATGTATAAGACTAGGTTTTTTTACTTTAAAATAAGGTTAAAAATCTGGAGGCGTCTTATACATGGATAGTGAATATGCCCATTTTCTAAATTTGGGGTCCCCAAAAGTAGGGGGCATCTTATACATGGGGGCATCTTACACACAGAAAAATATGGTATTTCAGTGTTAGACTGACTACCTGATAGGCTTTTGAGAAGAGGTTATAGTTAAATTAACTAGTTTTTATATAGAAATTTTGAGCATTCAAAGCACCTTTTTTATTTATATTTCACCATGCGTGGATATGACATTGCATCAAATTATGCCTTTTCTTAGGCCACCATTCAGCACCCAGGACAATTAGCAGTCCAAATAAACATAAGCAATTGGAGTCATTCTGGAGCCTGCTGTGGTAATGGTGTATGAAAGAAATAATATAATTTTGATTATTAAAAATAAAGTGAAGGTCAATTTTCTAAATATTTCTCTTTTCTATTAACAAAATGCAAGGAAAAGGTTCAATACTAAGGCTCCCAAGATGATAACCTTTTCCAGGCCAAGTACAGTGGTACCTCGGGTTCCATATGCTTCAAGTTACAGACTCCGCTAACCCAGAAATAGTACCTCGGGTTAAGACCTTTGCTTCAGGATGAGAACAGAAATTGTGCTCTGGCAGCGCGGCGGCAGCAGGAGGCCCCATTAGCTAAAGTGGTGCTTCAGGTTAAGAACAGACCTCCAGAACGAATTAAGTACTTAACCCGAGGTACCACTGTATTGCATCAACCCATGGCCAACCCTCCAAGGGTCATATGTCAAAGTGGGTGTGGCTAAAGTGTAAAAAGTGGGTGTAGCCATTCAAGGACTAATTTGGGGAAACCTTTTGGCCCCACAGAAGTACTGCAGAGGATTTGTGCAAATGATCATTTAAAAATTGGGGGGGGGGGATTTGTGAAGCCTTGTGGACCTGCATTTTTTTTTTCTAAAATTTTATTAAATCAAATTTAATAAAATCGCCACAAAAAATAATAAACACAGCATTACAATTGTAACATACTCTTACATAATCTTAGGGCATTAATGGTCAAATAGACTCTCCACAAACATGTTTGCAAAACTGGTGGGAGAAATTGCTACTTCCCTTATGAAAAGAAGGGGGGCGGGTTTCATCAAAGTTGTCTCTCTTTATAACACTGTTTGCTACTCTTCTAAGCCCAGATAATCGCTCTGAAATAGCCACGTCCTAGATATTGTTGTTCCATACTGTCAGAGCTGCTTCCAGATCCTAGCTCACAGAGGATCACGCTAGCCAGCAATCACTTTGTAAAAGTCTTTATTGAGTTACAGTTTCCATTCTCCAGCTGCTGCGTGCAACTCTACGTCTTATGGGTTAGACCGGCGAAGCTCCGTCTGAGTCTCCGCCCCTTGTGCACCAACTTAATATCCTAGCCTTACTCCACCTTTTCCGCCTGACTGTTCTTCTCTGGGTCCCTCTGCCCCCCTGGGTCTCTTCCTTCCTGGATTCTTCTGACGCCGACCCCCCGGACCCTCCTGCCTCCTTGCGCCGGGCTTTAGGACCTGGCTCCCTTTCCGGGCTGCTTACTGCGCCACCTTCCTGTGCATTTGAACTTGGCGCGCGCGCCCAACCTTCCACTTTCCGTCTGACCGTTTCTTCGCTCCCCAATGGAGGTGTGGCCACTCCTGACTTGTGCCCTCCCTCCTGTTGTGAGCTGCCAGCGCTTGATACCTGACGCCCTTCCTCTCCCCTGCTCTCTGTTGGTGACGCTGGTCCCGATTTCCAACTGCTCCCCTCTGAGCTCCCTCTGGCCCTTTCCTCCTGGGGTGTTCCCCTAGGCTCCCCCCTTGCCCTGGTCACTGGTGCTCCTTTCTGTGAATCTTCTGATTCACTGGAAAGACTCGGAGATCTCGGGTCGTCGTCATCACTCATCCTTTCTTCTGCCTCCTCCCCCTCGCTCTCTGTTTCCTCCCTTGCCCTTGCCTCTGCTCCTGAACCCCTGACACATACCTCAAGAGGTAGCTCAGCCTGGGATTTCCAAAAACAGGCTATCACTAAACCTGCAAATAACTTGTTGGCATCAGAGTGAAGGTGCCTAAAGTAGCTTGTTCTCACTCTGTCCTGCAACAGAGACTGAATGTTTCTACTGACCAATCTGAATGAGGATAATGTGACATCAGATCTGTCTCCTTCCGTGTATCCTCAAGTTCGCTTCATCCCAGGAGCTGGCAGAAGCTGCAGAGGAGCAGCTAGCTGACCTGGAGAAAAGTCAGTTTAGACCAACGTCAGCCTTCTGATCATCCCACTGAGAGAGTGAGGTTTTGGAGGGTCCACAGCCACTGGGCCTTGCATCACTTCCTATTCAAGTGATTGACATCATAGCTCATCACCCCAAGTTCTGTTGGTGGATCTGGCAGGTTTTGGTACAAGGAGTGGGGATTGGTCCCTCAGATAGCCTTTCTGGGGCCTGCTTTTTTCTCCTCAGCCATGGTCTGAGGCTCAGTCCCAGGCCTTACCTCAGGTTTTTGTGGGAGAGAGTGCACAATGTCTACTTTAGTGGTTTGTTGGGATCTCAGGGCTCCTCAGTGACTCCAGCCTCTCCTGCATAGGTTCATTCCTGCTCCTCTAGGGGGCAGGAAACTGCCTCCTTTCCCCCCTCCTCTCCTGGGTCTAGTGATGCAGCAGCTGTGGCAGAGTTCAGGGGCACTCTTGCCTTCACAGGCATTGGATCATCTCTGGGCAGCTGGAAGAGGAAGTCTTGATGCCACCAACATGTCAGGCCAGAAGGGAGGGGGCCAATGCTGCTCAGAGGCCCAAAGGCAAACTGATTCCTCCACTCTCTGCCTCAGCTTCTGCCACAGGGTGGCATGCCAGGCAAGGGCTCCAAAGCAGGTGACAAGTTTGTGTGAAAGCTTATATTTGCACTAGGGTGGATCCAGATCTCTGACACTGCTGCAGGAGGTAACACATCTGTTCAACTGGGCGGAGAACCACCTTGCATCTATCACTGTGGAACATGTATCAGGTGCTTCAAATACCAGGGCAGATTGGCTGAGTCTCCAGGACATGTCTTAAGCAGAATTGAGTCATCTGCCCATGGTGTTAGAACAGATAGTGTTACACTTCGGTCAGCCCTGTATGGACCTATTCATGACTCAGCAGAATGCCAATGTGAATAGTGCATAAGTAACACTGCGTTTTTAACCCGGATTCAATGATCCTGAAGTTGGACCCTATGTTTGTTCCTAAGGTTAACTCAAGTTTTGATAGGAACTAGGATGTCATGTTACCTTCTTTCTGCCCCCACCTAAGATTGGACAAGGAGAGGAAGAGGCACTCTCTTGGACTTAAGACGAGCACACTGCATGTCTATCTAAAGGGAATGGAATCCTTCCACTTGTGTGATTCCCTGTTTCTCTCCTTCCAGCCCCAAACCATGGGAAAGAAGGTTTCAACTGCTACACTTTCCAGATGGCTGAGAGGATGCATTTCCAAGTGTTGTGAGGTTTCTGTTCTGACTTGTCTACTGGGGTCACTGCTCACTCTTACTAGCAGTACCTCTATTTTGGCTGCCTTCAGCATCTCTGGGGGAAGCCATCTGGTCTTCTTTGTCTACCTTTGTGAGACATTACAGGATTGATATCTGTGCATCTGCCAAAGCTACTTTTGGTTGGCAAGTACTACAGCCAGTGGTTCTCCAGTAGGGATAGGAGGTCCATAGCTGGTCCCACCTCTCTGAGTAGCTGTGGTACATCCCATTGGATGATCCCCTCCACCCAGCAGGAAAATGTGACATTGGACCAACTGTGAAGGTTCATTTTCTGCAGGGGATGGAGGAATACTACCTGTCGTAAGCTAGTTTTGGTTATTGGTTATTGGTTATTGGCTGTAAGTTGGACAAATCTTTTTTATATGTGGGTTTCTTTGGGGTTTTTTTGTTTTGTTTTGTTTTGCTTTTTACTGGATGTTCTTCTTCCTCAATAGTTGCAGTTCTTGCATTTTGTTCAGCTGGCATTTTGTATCCATGGGATGCACTGCTTTTCTGAGATTAACATGATATTTTCTTCTGAGTTGGATTATCTTGTCAGCTGGAGGTGTTGTTCACCCACAGTGAGGTAAGATTTGTCTAATTTGCATATTACTGCCTGTGGAACAAGTGGAAGAGAAAACCCATCCAAGGATCCCCTGCAGAAAATGGACCTTCATGGAGGTCCAATGTCACATTATTCTCATTCAAATTGGTCAGCTGAAACATTCCATTTCTGTTTCAGGGCTGGCCCTGCCATTAGGCAGCGTGTGAGACAAGCCACTTTAGGCAGCTGATTTTGGGTGCCATGAAAGGGCACCAAAATGCTAGATATTTAATTTATTACTGCAATTTTTCTCCCAGGGTGCGGAGATTGTGGAATCTTTTTAAAGTTCCAGAACAACAGATTAGTTTTAGGTAGTTGTTATTCTGTCCCAAGACTTCAAAATGTCTTGTGCAGGTCCTATTCCGGATTTCATATGTTAGATTATAACTACAGCATCACCACCACATCTGTAAAGACACTGTTTCAATCAAGAGAAAATAATTACTTTAAAAATCAAGAATACTTTACTGATACTAGATCTGCAGTGTGTTGTTAGATCTTTGGTATGTTTTAATGCTTCAGGGTTTAGATACTTGAGTATGTGTTTAGCTATGATAGCTAAAACTTGGAACTGAAGAATTCTGTTGATAAATGTTTTGTATTGAACCATACTGGGTGGAGTATTGTGTGTAACATTTTGAGACTTGTTTAACCAGTGTGGTGAATGCTGATTACTGACTCAGTGCCAGAGACTGAAACTGCATAGATATATACTTTTATATTTCCTCAAAGTTTTTGAAAGATGTTTAACTAACTGTTGTTTTACAATAATTGTATTACTGTAGCAAGTTCTGTGTAATGCTTACTTACTGAATAAAATATCATTTGGAAAACTAGTTTATAATTAGGATGGCGAATACTGACTGTAAATTCAAGGAAGATAAAACTTGAGACCCAGGAAAACATTCAGAGCCTGTATTTGTGTTTTATCTGTAGTGTGCACAGTACAAGGATTCCCCCTACCCCCCCATATCATGCATTAGTAGGCTTTAGAGTAATAGCTGATGTCAACTGCACATCTTATTATATCTTCTTGTAGCCTATTTGTGGGAAATGCCTATGGTATAAACAAAAATAGGGACTGAATTACAGCTACTTTCTTACTGAAACATTTTGTAATAAGACGCTGCCTATCTATAAGCAATTATTGATACCATAATCTTCAAAGTGGAAATAACATTGATATAACATTGTTAGGAAGCTCTTCTTCACTGTATACAAGCAGAGTGCTACTTCCTTACTTCCAGTCATTTATTTGGCTTGGTGATAATTGTGAGGCTGGTCCCATTGTAGGAGTACAGTCATGTACTGTGATTGTAGTTAGACAGGAAGGAGGTTGAGCATGAGACACCAAATTGCTATGATGTCTATTTTTTCACTCTGAGGGAATACTTCTAGTCACCCTTTGGACTATTGCATACAGTTCTTTGGTTAACAGCTGTGGTTAGCAAAGGTTAAACAATGGAAAAAGTTGGATTTCCGTTCTCCCTTGATACTGGCAACTGCCAAGAAACAGAACTCAGGTATTTGCATTTATTTTATACAATATGTTTATAATTCATGAGTAGCAATTTTTCAAGGTAGTAGGACAAAACTGTTCCCACCCTCCTTAGAAATCTGTATCTTTTGTGGATCACTAAGACACAGGTGACATAAACCATGTTGAAGTGCTTCACCTTTCTCTGCTTTCAAAAGGCAGTTTTACCCATAGGGCAGGGGCAAAGGTCTAGAAGTTAGGCCTCTAGTTTAGAATTCTAATACTGCCTCTATATTTACTTCGGCTTTACTTTTGACATATAGTCTATATTTGTATCATAGGTTTCTCTGAACCAGTATGATGTTGTAAAGTGGTGTGTCCTGTTAGGGTCTAAATTAGGCACAAAAAGATATTATGAATTGATTAGTGCTTTGCTTTGCTTTGCTTTGCTTTGCTTTGCTTGTGAAGAGAATGTGAGGTGTGGAAACACAGGTGGATCAAGCTAATGTTTTAATTGAAATAGTTCTTGGATTGCAAAAAGAAGCAGGATGACTAAAAATAGATGATTAAGTCCCCCCCCATCCGTTTAAAAATGTGTAAAATTGTAAATACATAGTTGTTCTTTAAAAAAAAATACTAGATCAGTATAAATATAGGCATGACAGTCCTATTGTTAGTATGCTGTCCTCGGATCATAAATCAATTGGTCATAGCACTTACATTGGAAGGGCTAAAAAGTTAGTGCTCTGGGGCTTGCCAGAAAGCATTTGGAATCTAAAGGAAACATGAGAGCCAGTATATTGTGGTGGTTAGAGTGCTGAACCAAAACCTGGGGGATCATAGTTCAAATCCCCACTCAGCCATGAAGCTCACAGGATGACCTTGGGCCAGTCACTGCCGCTCAACCTAACCTATTGCACAGGGTTGTTGTGGGGATTAAATGAGGTGGGAAAGAATCATGTCCGCCAGCTTGAGCTCCTTGGAGAAAGAAGCGGGATATAAATGCAAATAGCTCTCTAGGTTTCCTGTCACATCCCCAAACCACCAGAAAATTTTGCCACACTTCTGAGCATGTCTAAACCTCCCCTTCCCCCTTTCTTCCCTCAACCACATGTCTGCCCTTCAGGTTTGAGCCTGGCGAGAAGTGACTGAAAGGCCTTTGGATTTCATGCATCCCTTATTTTAGGATTGCAGCCCTGGAGTTGTAGTTTGTGCTAGTCCTACTCAGAGTAGACCTTTTGAAGCTAATTAACATGTTTAACTTAGGCTCATTAATTTCAGTGAGTTTATTTTGAGTAAAATATAGATACAACCCTTAATCTCTAAACAGAACCATTGCTTCTGCTAGATACATCCAGGTAAAGGAGATTTATCAGATACGAATATTTAGGTGCCTGTGTATAGTAGGTAGAGTGTTTGGTAGGTAGAGTATACTTCATTGTCACCTGATAAAAACAAACTGATCTAGTCTACCCAATTAACTATTAAAACTTGCTTTGACCTATGAGTCATGGGCATTTTATTTTTGTTTGCTATTTTGTTTTGTAAGGGTATAGCTAGCCCAGGCAGAATGAAGTAGAAAGGAGCAATACTGGAAAGAAGAAAGGACAAAATTTCCCAGTGTGTACATACCTATGCTCTACATTTAGGCAGCAATCCTATACCCAACTGGTTGGGAGTAAGCCCCATTGAACTTAGTGGGATTTAATTCTCAGTGGATATGTATAGGACTATGCTGTTAACTTCACTGTTATGGGTGCTGGTTTTAATAGAGAGACCATATGGGATTTTTAAAAACAAATTTCATTTCATAGGTTTAAAAAAGGAAAACATACATATGATGAACAGATACAAGGTGTGGTTATAAGCATGAAGCAGCAGTATAAATAACATTGTAGTTGTCAATAAAGGGTGAGAGTATTCTTTGTTTCTTCCTATATGTATTTTTCATTTCTGTGAAACATTTTTTAAAAGATGACTTTAGTATTATAATTTGCACAATTATTTAAGAAATACTTGAAGAAATGTTAGTAGGAAACTTGAAATGAATCAGCTTTTGTTTCTTCGAACATTCTCCTTGTATTGCTAATACTAGAATTTGGGTTTGAATTTGGGAAATTCAAACTAAAGAGATGCAGCAATATCAAATTAAAATCTAGGATGTCAAGCAAAGATAGGCTGGGAAGTCTTCATATGATAGGACGTGACTAGAGATGTTCTACGGTTGTACTGGTTGCTTACTATTGTATTAGATGTTGTACTAGATGTTTAAAAGAAGTGATCGGAAAAACTAGAAAGAAACAAATGTATGTAACGGGAAAATGCAATTATTATTATTTTATTAAAAAGAAATGTTTTCCCTTTAGTTTTAGCAGTGCATCGCTGCTGATGAGGTGCTTTGAAGTCCTGACTTTGGGACTCCAAAACCCAACTAAGCACTTTTCAGTGCATTAGAGTTTCCTGCAGGGGACCAATGCTTGGGAGGTCACCTTCTTAGTGTGGCATTCAGTGCTGGGCTTCTTTAAAGAAGACCTCTGGGGAGGAGAAGCCACTTTTGTCTCCCAGTGCTGCATATGGAAGCATTTGCAGCCTAAGCAAACAACTTTCTGACCCCAAACATTGGGGGTCAGAGTTGAGGGCAAAGTCAAAGTTTTCCCAAGTCTCTCCCCCCCCCCCCATACTTGGAGAGGGGAGTAGGGGTTGCTTGCTTTGGCTGTGCATTCCTGTTTTCAGGAGGGTGCAGGCACTTGCAGCCAAAGTGATCTTTTTGCAAGCAGCTCCACACTGCTCCTTTCAATTTCTGATTTTGGAAGTTGAAAGGGGCTGCAGGCGCTGCTTCGAAGAGCAGCACAGGAAAGAAGATGCAGTTTCTACTTTCCCCTTCTTGAGCCAGAAGCACTCCCACTGCCTATCAGCTGATGGATCCTGATTGTCTGTTTGAAACCCCATTATTGCCTGTCCCACGTCTGACATCATGTATGATGTCTCATGTGTGTGAGTGTGGCTTCCCTACTGTGGCTTAGCAGTTGTAGACGCAAGGGTGGCGAATCTCCGGCCTGCGGGTCAATCTTGGTCAGCTAGGGGAGCCAAGATGACCTGCAAGACCACAGCCACCTGTCCATCAGCTGTCGTCACTGGTAAATGCCATAAGATTCCAGGGTGGGTTACAATATTAGAGTCTTTAATTATTTTTTTAAAAAATAAAACCATTAGAATTACATAAGACAGTTTCAGATGGTACAGAACAGTATAAATTCAGCAAAAGAGGTCGGTTCCACAAAAGAAAATACTTTAGACTGGCAGAGGCCTGAGTAAAGTGATGCCGTGAAAGCTGTACAGTGAAGATGCTAGGTGGTAGCAAAGAATTAATCACATTAAATAATCATGCCACATTTTACAGTGGTTAGAGTGTTGTTGAGACCAGGATTCAGATCCCCACACAGCCCCACAGAGTTCACTGGGTGGCTTTGCACCCGTCACAGCCTCACCACCTAATCTACTTCACAGGGTTGTTGTGAGGATAAAATGGAAAGGAGGAGAAGTATGTATGCCACTTTGAGCTGCTGGGATTAAAGCTGGGATATGAATGTAATAGTACACGGGGAGAAATATTGATTGATTGGTCGCCTTTTCTTACACAAACTAATATAGTTCTGTATATCTGGAGAATCCTACAAGTATGCAGAAGCCACCACTTAGTGACCCTCCTTTTCTGCCAAACTGAAAGGCACTAGATGATCCAAATTCTGTGTGAGAAGAGGACGATTAAATATCTCTGCTTAATTTTAAAGCAGGATATTCAGTGATGCTGCTTTTCTCTTTATTTCCAGACAGTGTCTTCAGTGAATCATGAAATATTTGCAAGAATGTTTATTCTGTTTGTTTCCCCCCCCCCTAATATAGTATGATGCTGGCTATTATGTAACTTTTAAGATTGTCAACTTTAATTCCCCGTCTGTTACTGCCCCCCCCTCCCTTGTACTTTACATGCTTCACTGCCAAATAAGGCAGCTTGCCAGGAAACTGTGACTCCTCAAGAAGCATGGAAAGTTAAGGGTAAAACATGCTATAGCCAGAGAAACTCTATTCCAAATGGACTTGTGTAGAACAGTAATATCCAGTGACTTGTTAAATTAGCCACGGATGTTTATTATGTAACACTGGCTAAGGAGATATGTGGTACCTTCAGTCTTGTTTCAGACTTCGTGCTTCAAGTCAGACTGATGCAAAATTATGTATAGATGAAGAGAATTAGGTAATGTGATTAGGCAAGTTTCTGAATTGGACAGCTACGCATTTTACAAGAGGAGCATCCAAGTGAGATGAGGTAAGATTACTAGTGCAGAAATAGGATAGCGTGAGCTTGGATGTTAAGAGTTTGCTATACAAATATTCACTTTTTCAAATTTCTTTTTAGTGATGCTAATTGTTTTTCCAGTGCTTGGTTTTGGGAGGAAAAATATCTTAGAATATAAGTAATAGATAGCTCTCCCTTTTTGTATGTATTTGCCTGCTTCCTTTTTACATCTGTTTTCTCAGTTCTGTGTGAATGAAAGGTCAGATTAATTATCCACATCATATTAGCAGTCTGAATGGAGCATCCAAGCAAAGCCTTAAGACGTAACGGTGCATGCTTATACTTATACTTGTATACCACCATTTTCTTATCAATGCTGAAGACATAAATTCAGAATGTACTGAATTTATCCATTCATCAGATATTAGAAATAATTGTAATTTGTTGCCTTGCAGCTCACTCAGCAGAGTATGAGACTCTTAATCTCAGAGTCATGGGTTTGAGCCCCACATTGGGCAAAAGATTCCTGCATTGCAGGCTGTTGGACTAGATGACCTTCTTGGTCCCTTCCAACTCTGCAATTCTATGATTCTTCAATTTGTCAACTTTCCCTTATTAAAGGATTTTAATTGTTGATGGCATTGTGCACAGCATTCCTATGTGCAGCCTGAAATTAAATCTGTATTTTGAAGTATGCAGCTAGGTGAATTCAATCTCTTCTTTTGGATATTAAAGACCTTTTAACATAAAGGGCATTGGTGGTTGTAATTTTGGTTTCTGGATTTTTTAGAGAGGATAAAAGTGACAGAACTACTACATTTAATAGGCGTCTAGCTGGTTGTCCAAGGGACAGCAGAGCACAAGGGAGAGTGACAAAAGCTCTACCTTCCAGCTACCCTATACTTGCTGTTTTCAGACAATTCATAGTTGAAAGTCCTAGACTGATGCACTGCTTACTCTAGATGGGGTACAAATGTGCTGTGATGTCGTGCACAGGTGAGTGGTGAGCCAGTCAGCATCTCTGTTGATAGTCCATGGTTCACTAATTGTCTACTGTTGAATTGTATGCATGAAAATACTTGGTGTAACCATATTCACAATCAAATATACCTGACTTTGTAGTTTTCTCTTTAACAAGTTAAGTTGAAGAGCAGCACTTGTTTGCAGGATCAAATCTCCTTCCTCCTTCTCTGTTGTGCCGTAAATCTTGGCTCGTTCTGAATCTGGATATCATCCAGATGTCATTAGGATATGAGATGAAGAGGAAAGTCAAGAGCAAACCATGGATCAGAGCCATGAAATTAGAGATGCATTGCCAAAGAGCAGGGCAGTTTTTAGAGTCCAATCAAATACAAGGACAGGTAGAAACACATGAAGACATTCTGAGGGAGACTGGTAGGAATGCACGAAGGCAGATGTAAACAAATGAGTTGTGATGTTAGGGACAGCACACAGAGTGTTGTTGGCAGAACAGATGTCTGGAGGAGGAAAAGGAAGAGCAGATAGTGGAATTTCTCTAACAAAAAAAATCCCAGCTTTGGCATGGTCACGTAGTGAGAGCCCTGGCGTCATACCCAGGAAGGATTGGGTTTAAGTATCTTACAGATTTTCTCTTTATTTTGCATATATCATTCACACATTCTTGGAATGTTCAAGTGAAATAGTATTTTGACTATAAAATTGGAAACAAATTCATTTGTATATGTTGGTTAGGCTACAGTGAGGTTGCAAAGGGTCCCCCCCCCCATAAGTTCTTCAGTGATATATTAATACAGGTTTAGGTTTTGTGAGTAATTGTAATTTTTAACAGTTTCATAGTTAACTTCAGTTAGAAGGCAAATGTCTATGTAATGCCCTTTTAATATCCCACCACCTGCTTCTTTCTTTTTTTCACTAGGGAGCTTTACAGAGTAGTTAATACTTTTTGTTTTTATGTTTATGTTCCAGTTCAGCATGGTTGACTTTGTTAGTGGTGGTGGACTCTCCTTCGTTGCAGTTTTTAAGCAGAGGTTGGATGGCCATCTGTCATGGATGGTTTAGTTGAGATTCCTGACTTGCAGGGGATTGGGCTAGATGACCCTCGGGGTTCCTTCCAATTCTACAATTATATTATTCTATAGTATGTCATATAATGTAAATAAAAAATTCTGGTGTAGTTAGGAAACCAGTAGGTAAAACTACTATGGATAGCATCTAGCAGTGTTTAATTATTTGTTTTCTGTAGCAGATCAACAGCTCAGTTCTATGCATGTTTACTCATTGTTGTTTTTAATGTCTGTGTTTTAATTGGGTTTTTAAAGTTTTGAATAGCTTTTATTGTTTTATATTGTATTTTAATTGTCGTTTAATTTGTTTTCTGATGTATGCAGAAAACCTATGGGATGACGATATAAATGGATTCTTTTTTAAAAAAATTACTCTGACATAAGTATACAGAGCCTAATGGCATTTGCTACCAAGTAAATGGCCACACTGGACTGTCTGCCATGCTTACCCACCTCCACAGGGCCATCTGCTACCAGCTATCTTGTGGGTAGGATTTTAGGAGAAAGAGGGAAACAAATTCTGATATCAGAAGGTTTCCCCTCTTCCCCCAATAGGGCTATCTACCACCAACTGCTCTGTGGGAAGGATCCTGATGGCTTGAGGTCCAGCGCAGAGGGCCTTCTGGTGGTTTCCTCACTGCGAGAAGTCAAGTTACAGGGAACCAGGCAGAGGGCCTTCTCGGTAGTGGCACCCTCCCTGTGGAATGCCCTCCCACCAGATGTCAAAGAGAACAACAACTACCAGACTTTTAGAAGACATCTGAAGGCAGCCCTGTTTTAATGTTTGATGGACTACTGTATTTTAATATTTTGTTGGAAGCTGCCCAGAGTGCCTGGGGAAACCCAGCCAGATGAGTGGGGTATAAATAATAAATTATTATTATAATATATTATTATTGTTATGTTTTGATATAGATTGTGGTGATTTTATTAATGTATCTTGCTTTTACTTGTAATCCTTGGAAGGATTTGGCATCCTGAAATGTGGGATATAATTAAAAACAACAACTTGTCAAGTCATGTGTTCCATTGACAAACTCCTTAGCAATCCTTGGACACTTTAGGAACTTGATTATTACATAGGCTCCCTTCAGATTTCATGTCAAAAATGTTTACCATTGGGTTTCTTACTTTCCTTTTACAGGGTTTTTGTGAACAGAAGTCTAGCCATGGAAAAAATAAAGTGCTTTGGATTTGATATGGATTATACATTAGCCGGTGAGTGTATATGATGAATATGTATATTATCTATAATTGAATCTCACATCTACAGGAAGCAGAAATAGATTGGTATTCCTCATGGTAGCAGGTGTTTTTCTCAGTAGCGTTAGAGTAGGGAAGAGCTGAGTAGCACACAGATGCTGGGGACATGTTGCTGTCCTGATAGTTTTGACAAACATCCGGAGAAAAGTTGGCTTCTCCAGGCCCATAGAAGCGTCCATTAAGGGAGTTGTGTTGCCCATTTTTGCGAAGGTCTGTTCACTTTAATTGATGAACCCTGCCACTATAGATAAATGAAGTCCCTTAGGGCTGCCATCCTTTATACACATACCTGGGAGTAAGCCCCCCAGAATACAGTGGGAGTTACTTCTGCATATATGTGTATAGGATTGTGCTATAAATATCTTTAAAGTATTTCCTCCTAATGCTTAATCGTTGTATTTTCTTTTTCCTTTGCTCTGGGTAGTGTTGCTTCCACTTGTTCCCAAATTTGCAATATTGGTGTAGTTTTCCCCCTCCCTCCAGATTAATTTTACCTAAGGTCTCATTATAATCCATTAAACATCTTAAAAATATGGTTTTTTTTCCCTGTCAGTTGATACCACTAAATTATTGCTCCACTCTTTTAATGTTTGCTATTGAATACTTCAGTTTCTTTGTTTCTTCTTTCAAGCCACTGTTGCCTGTGTTCCATGCCTTCTGTGTGTCACTTCAGTAATCAAATTTATTTACAGTGTTTATTTCACTGGCTTCCTCTAGCTCAGGGGTCTGTAACCCGCGGCTCCGGAGCCGCATGTGGCTCTTTTACACCTTTGCCGCGGTTCTGGGGCGGATACTAGCAAAGAGAGGAGGTGCATTGTGCGCCCCGACACTCCCCACTGTGGCGGGCGCTGTACTGGCTGTGACGTCGCAGGGGGCGGTGTGTGCGTTAGTCCCGACATCACCTTCCCGCCCGCTGTCAGATCGCGGCTCTGGAGATATATTTGTTTTAAATGTCGCAATGGTTTTGCAGCTCCCAGGTTTTTTTTCCTTCGGAAACGGGTCCAAGTGGCTCTTTTTGTCTTAAAGGTTGCAGACCCCTGCTCTAGCTGTAGCTAACCTTTTTGGGGCTGAGGGTCGCATTGAGACTGCATGTCAACATGGATGAGACCAAAGTGTAGAACTGGATGTGGTGAGAACTACAGTTCTCAAGCCTATCTTCCCAAAGACTTTCCCATTCTACACTATTTAAAATCATTTTTTATCATTATTTATTGATCATTAAATTTAGTAATAAAACTTAAAGGACAAGTTGTGGGGATCTTGGAGGGTCACAAATTTATTGCATCACAGAATCACAGCAGAGGAACCTTGGAAACAGTTGGTAAAATGTTTAATTTTTCTAAAGGGACAAATGGTGAGCAGGGGCTTGGAACACAAAGATGTTGGTATTACAGCCCTTGCAGAAGCAGTCAACAAACTAAAAACAATAATGATTATAAAAAAGGCTTATTTAGGGCAGTCCTTAAAAGGTAAAGGTAAAGGTACCCCTGCCCGAACGGGCCAGTCTTGACAGACTCTGGGGTTTGTGCGCCCATCTCACTCAAGAGGCCGGGGGCCAGCGCTGTCTGGAGACACTTCCGGGTCACGTGGCCAGCGTGACAAAGCTGCATCTGGCGAGCCAGCGCAGCACACGGAACGCCGTTTACCTTCCCGCTGGTAAGCGGTACCTATTTATCTACTTGCACCCGGGGGTGCTTTCGAACTGCTAGGTTGGCAGGCGCTGGGACCGAGCAGCGGGAGCGCACCCCGCCGTGGGGATTCGAACCGCCGACCTTTAGATCGGCAAGCCCTAGGCGCTGAGGCTTTAGCCCACAGCGCCACCCGCGTCCCTTAGAGGGGGATAAAAAAGCCCTTTTGGTATCACAGTGGGTGTCAAATAAATTAACTTTTCCAAGACAAGCAGCAGTTTCAGACCTCCTCTTTCTGCAGGAACGCTTATCTCTAGGCCTGAAGCCCAACACCTTGCATTGTCAGACCTTGACACTTCCATCTATTGTCTCCAAAGACCCAGATCAACTTACTGTCTACTCACCCATTCTTCCCACATTTTCCTTCAAGCCCCGCCAGTGCAACATAGGTTTCCCTATTGGCTCTACAACAACCTCCTTTTCATCCGCTCAAGTTGGTCCTGCTAGGCTTACTATCCTTTAAAGTCATGTTCCTTGTAGCCATTACCTCTGCCAGATGCATTTCAGAACCACAGGCACTGTCAGTCACGTGTGATTTGTTTTAAGGCAACCTTTCCTAGTTTTTTGCTGGCTTTAAATTGTCAGCGAATTCTTTTTTCACCTTAAAATCTGCCAACCCCTTTTTAACCTAGGAAAACTGGTCTGCCATGAGCAAAACAAAACAACTAAAAAACCTAAGCTGATGCTTCGACTGGCTAGATTTGTATTCTGTGGAGCTATATGTAATAGTGGAGTATTCTTTTTACCCCTTCTCCAAAACTGGAGCTTAGACTAATTTACTGTGGCTCCTCAAGCTTCTCTGATAGGGTAGCACTGAAAACTAGGTATCTACAAGCTTCCTACCCCTAGAAGTTAGCTTCTAAGTTATTACAGGATTTGGCTGCTAGCACACAGTGCCCTTAGTAATCTGAGCTGTTGCTTTAATTAAATAAATGGATATTGCTTTCTTATGCTTTTCCTTAACACATTTTTAGCTGGGGCAGAGATACTTTATCAACTAGGGCTCCCTGTAACTCATAGGTGGCAACCTCATATTTCTATGGGTGAGATCTAGCATTGCATGAATAGTTTCTTCTAGTACAGTGGGTCTTCTTCAAGCTCCCCAAATCTCCTCTGCAGATTTGAGGCACCCTCTGGAACAGTTTTGGGAGGCATGTGTGGACTGCAATATGGAGGAGAGAAACGGGAAGAGCCATTGTGCTACTGGAGTTCCTTTTGCACAAGTGGGCAGACATTCTGGGATCTTATCCCAGGAACCTGGCAAACCAGGCCTCTGGATTTTTTAAAAACATATCTAACTAATGTTCTGTACTTGGGCATATTAGCCTAAAACAATAATTCTGTACCAGAGGATATTTCTACAAATATGTAATAACTTCTGTTTTATTACATGGTAGTACTTTCATTGAAAGATTCTGAGTACAGTGGTACCTCGGGTTACAGACGCTTCGGGTTACAAACTCCGCTAACCAGGAAGTGGTTGCTCCAGGTTAAGAACTTCACCCCAGGATAAGAACAGAAATCGCTTGCCAGCAGTGCAGCGGCAGCAGGAGGCCCCATTAGCAAAAGCACACTTCAGGTTAAGAACCGTTTCAGGTTAAGAACGAACCTCTGTAACGAATTAAATTCTTAACCTGAGGTACCACTGTACTTCTGTTTATGGTATCTTCTGTTCTGTAAGTATATTCTGTTAATGTGTCGAGGGCTGACTATACAGTTGTTTTTCCATCAGTCCATCAGGAAAAAATGTTTTTCCATCAGTCCATCAGGAAAAAATGTTAATTAAAATAGTCTAGCATTCTGGCTTCCTAAGTACATTCTCTTTATGACAGAAAAGCATCTAAGCCTGCATACTTCATAACTACTTATATTCCCTTGTTCTGTATTGCTATATTGTGCTTTCTTACTTGTGTTTAGAGATTTCCTCCTTCGTAGGGAAAGTTATTTAGAATGAGTGATTTGCATGAGTGATTTGTAGTTCTTCCCCAGCCAATGCTTTTGTTTTTTACCAAATGCAGCTGCAGTCTGTAGAGGAAGATGAATATGAGGATTAGCCATTTTCACCTGGGTGCTTTTCCATTAAATGTCTCTTGTACTAGAGACAACTGAGTGTGCAAAATTGGTCTGGGAAGAAGGGTTTAGCTACCCCTTCCACTATTCTTCCAACTGACATTGGAACCTTCAATAGCAGCATTTCATTATAAGACACACCAAAACAATTCAGGACTACTGAAAACATTTCTACTTCTAATGTCTCATTTGGGGCTTTAATACTGACAAACAAGAAAGGGATGTATATCAGTGAATTAATGTAAAAAGGATATTTTTTTGTAACTTCAACATTGTCAATATGAAAATATATAACTACCTTGGGTGGGTTCATTTGGAAAGGTGTCCTTGTACATTAATTGCTCTTGTCACTTTGGATGGCAACTAGTTGCTGAAGTGTAACTCATTTGGAAGTCATATAAACACACAAGTGGGTAATTTAAAATTTAATCATTGTGTTATATTAGCTAGCTTCATGTTTCAGATGCTTTGCCTTGTGTTTAATTTTGTTAGCCTACATCGCTGGGTTAGTGATATTGCTGTGTAAATTTCAGTTTGCCAACATTGTAGTAATAGCAGAGAGCTAATTTGGAAATGGTGTTTCGATCTTGGTAATCGGTGGTTAGTTTCTGCTTCTTAATGAAGAGCTGGATCATAGATGAGAATTAACTTGTAGACAGATTCAGGCAGGCCATTGTATTTAAGTTTATACATTATGGCACCAGTAGGATTTACTCATGAGAATTTACTTTTGAGTAAGCTTGCATGGAAGCATACTTATAAGTTAGCTAATCTAGAAATATGTTAATATTTCCTCTCCTTCTACCCACAAGTTTATTCCATAAGCTTTAGGAAACAACTGTCTTGAATCTCAGATTCACCGTGATATTCATTAGATAACCTTACATTAGTCACTTGATGAGCATATGTCACAGTGTTGTAGTGAGGGGGAAATGAACTCCACTCCATAAGCAACTTGGATGAAGGTGAAATAGAGGCATGACTGATAAATACAATGTTTCCTTGTCACTCTGGACAACCCGATAAATTTTTGGTTAACCAGAAATTTGATTTCTTTGGAATAATGACCTGATTATCTATAAGAGTTTCTACATATGTTCAAGCAAGTACAGATACAATTTCAAAAGTTTTGTACAGGATTTAATTTTGGTACAGGAGGACTTAATAATTTTGAATATCTCATTGCTCATTTTCTGTATTTGCACAGTAAGACCAATGTATATGTAAACTTTCCAGGAGATGGAGCAAATGGAAGATAATTCGTGTGTGTATATTGTTAATAATTCTAATTATTAATTCTAATAACAATCTTGTATGGTATGCACAGTATTCTTTATTTAACCATGCTTCCTTCATAAATCATTTTAGCAGACTCAGGGCAAATTTGTAATGTAGAAATTATGTGTTTGGCAGTAGATCTAATTTTTCTAAGGAAGCAAAGCTAACTGAACTGTGGAACTCCGCCAGTATTTGGCATAATTTTGTATTTCTTTTGACATCCTGGCTCTGATCCTAAAAAAAGCTAACTTAAGGAAGTTAACAGACAGAAGTTTTCCGTCTCCTATTTCCTGCTACAGCCATCTTAACCTCCTGTGGGTGGCCAGAGACCTTCCTGAACAATGTGGGGTGGGTCATGAGGAGCCAGCAAGGAACCATACCCCACTTTGCTCAGGTAAGCCCTCGCCCTCCAGGTAGACTTTTGGGGGGTGCAGGTGTGAATGCAAAAGGGAGCAGGGGACAAGAAACTTATTTTCTATGAACACTCTTGTTGACTTGTTTCAGAATCCAAGCCAATTTTTTTTGTGAGACTACCTGGAATATTCAAAAATAGGACAGATCTTTTCTTATCTGACTTTGCAGATAAGCCGTGAATGAGCCGAACATTCATAATTTTGTCACTGTTGGAATTAAAATTAATTATATCACTTATATTGGGGTTTTGATATCTTACAATGTTTTGATTTCTCAAGTGTTTATAGCTATGAGGGTTAGGAGTTGTTGTTGTTTAAACTTTTTGAGATGCATAAGATTTCTTGCTCAAAATTTATATACTCCTTGATTGTAAGAAAACCTCTAAGCAGTTTACAGTACACTGCAGTAGTCCATCTTGAAGTTACTAGAGCAGGGATTACTATTGCCATGCTCTCCTAGCCCAGGAATTGTCATGGCTGGCAAACCAACCAGAGCCGAAAATACACTCCATGCTACCAAAACCACCTGGGCCTCAAGCAATGTTGTCTGATCAAGAGGCAGCCCTAAGCTGCATACCTATTTCTTCAGGCAGGGTACAACTCAGTCCAGAACAGACAGCCTTCCCAGTTCCCAGATAAAGGAACCATCCAGCAACAGTAGCTCCTCTTTTGTCAACTGTTAGTTAGTTTTAGCTTATTTTATTTTCAATGTTGGTGTCAACACATAGTTCACAGTGGAAATTATTTGCAAAAATGTAAGTATAGATTTTGGTAGGCAAGGGTAAAACAGGAGCCAAACACTGAAGAACACAACAAAATATGCTGTGGAATATGAACTGTCTAAATTTGGAGTCAGTTAAGGAGATTGATCCCTTAATATAGTGGTGCCAAAGAAAAGGAACGAGTATGTCATGTTGAGTGTCAAATGTATCGAGTAAAATGTTTTTCTAATCTATTCCAAGTTTAGAAATATTGTCTGTTGTTGCTGTCAGATACCTGAATAGATGCTGGTAATGTTTAGTGCTATGTTTATAAGATACTATGTGCCAGGGGAGTAGTGATTCCTTCTTAGCTGTCCTTAAGAAATCTGGAACACTGCCCCCCTCACCTTATTCTTTGAGTAATTCCCTGTGCCTGCCTTAATAGCAGTTAAGGAAAATGCTGAGATGAACCATAACCATGTTTATCCTAACCAGCAGTGGCTGCTGGTGCCCACTGAAGCCGATGGAGATGCTTGGAGATGATTTTTGGCGATCACTCGTTGCCAAGTAAGATTGTCTTCCATAAACACAGTTTTAACAGTGGGTTCATAAGTGACTGGAGAGGCCAATTCTGGATCCACACGCCCTTCCACAGTGAGAACATAAGTTTCCAGGCAGGAGTTGATCATGGAGAGGGTTTGCCAAGCGTGCCTTCCTCTTAGTATGTTTCTCCCTTTCATCCTGAGTTCGAGCATCTTCAAAGCCCATGACACCTTTGGTAAAGGCTGTTCTCCAATTGGAGCGCTCGCAGGCCAGTGTTTCCCAGTTGTTGGTGCTACATTTTTAAAGATTTGCCTTGAGAACATCTTTAAACCTTTCCATTCTTGAGTTGGGAATAGAGTAGTTGCTTTGAAAGATGGTAATCGGGCATCTGAACAACATGACCAGTCCAACGAAATTGTTGAAGAATCATTGCTTTGACACTGGTGATCTTTGCTTCTTCCAGTACACTGGCACTAGTTCTCATTGGACCCATCCCCTGCAGCTTCTTTCTTTTTGTATCAGAGTTTTAAATTTGCCAAAGTGTGTTATAGTTTTTTGACCTTTGTAAAAGTAGGACACAGTACAGTACAGTACAGTACAGACATGCTGAACATTGAGGAATGATTCTGATTTGTCTTACTTGGGTTCAGAGGCAATCCCCAGTCTCCTTTGGGGGAACACACATATGTGTTATGCTAATTTCTCTGCCCTGGTTGGCTGAATTGCTGGATTGCCTTTAAGGTTGCAAATGAAGAAGGGGGAAAGAGCAAAAGTGACTGAGGGTGTCTCACCAGTTACTAAGTAAATATATTCTACTGCCTTGAGATGGGTTGGAGGGGTCTCCAGAGCACAGCAGTAGTTTTGGCTTGGGATTGGCTGAGCAGTTCAAATGGCGACATAAGTTCAAAACTAAGGAGCGTGGATGGAACACAAAAAAATGTTTTCTTTTGAGAAAATGTTTATTTCTTTGTGTGGACATATGGTCAAATAGTGGTACATCAAATCTTTTCTGAAGAAGTTGTTAATTTGCTGTTTTTAGAAACTGGATTAGTTTACTTGGATAACGTATTTGGATGCATATATGTTTTTTATGATGCTGCTTAAAAAAAATAGTTCATTGATGGTAGTTTAAGCTGGAAACATGCTTAAAGTTTGTGATGGTGCCCAATGAATATTGTACTGTCATTAGACCAGAGTGTATGTCTTACTGTTGCTTCTCATTAAATCATTAACTAACAGACTACTAATTTGTGAGACATAGTTTGCTGAGGAATTGGACCTGGACTGAAACTCCAAAAAACTGCCTAACAGCAGAAAAAGCAGCAGGATTCTCTTTCCTTAATCTGCTTAATGATAATTGAGCACCTTAAAGTCAGTGGGTGATCTCCAGTTGTTGCTCATTGGACTAGTGGAAACATCCCTTTTTGGGAAAGGCAATTTTGACCAATTACCCCTGCCCACTTTAGCCCAGTGTAGCCCCAACACCCTCAGCTGGAGAGGTTATCAAATGAAAGATGCCGCATTGTCCAACAAAAGGGCCTTCCTCTCATACAGTAGCTACTAAAAATCGAACATGTTAGATTGCTTCCTCTGCCTGAATCAAAGCAATTAATAGTGATAAGTCTTGTTTATCCAGCTATTTATGCTGGTTATTGTCAAGAAACCTATGGTGCAAGAAATAATAACTTCCCAGATTGGCTATCAAAATTGTGACTGTTGCAGAAGAGACATTTTTACAGGGTATGGATGCTGCTGCAAATTTTGAATTGGTCAGTGGTCTGCAACAGAATATATGTATGTTTTTTTCTCATAATCTTTAGAACTCTGTTAAATAGATTTATGGGGGGAAAGCACATTTTCTTTTCTTTGTATCTTGCCTTCTGTAGTGGCATGGTATATGTGCTTAGCTTCTGTAAGGCGGTGACCTCACGTACATTCAGACTATACTTTGGAATAAATACCTAAATGCATGTGTACTAACATGTGGCAGGTATATAATTAGATTTTTTAGAATCACACACAATGGAAAACATGGAGGTGTAAGAATAGCTGAAGGCTCCTTGTAATCTTTGAAGGGCCAGATGTGAGTATAAGACTAGATTATTTCAAACAAAGCAGAACCATCTCTAGAGTTCCCACATCTTGTGCTTGGTTGTGACCTTCCCAACTTTGTTAAGAAATATTTTCATCATATCATAGCTAATTCCCCAAAGGTAAAGTTAGAAGTATTCAAACCCCAACTCAAAGTTGCTTAATCATTGAATTTTATACTTACAGCAGTGTAAGTGTTACCTAGAGATTCTAAGTAAATAATTTATTTACTGACATGGAGATTTATTATGGGAATATTGGAATGTAGTTAATATTGCAAAAATGTGGTTCAAAATATAGTTTATAGCTGCATTTTAGTTAGTTACAGCATATAATCCATTGCATATTTACCAGAAGTAAGTCCCACTGTGTATCAAGAAGTAATGCCAGATACGCATTTCGCAAGATAGCTCAGTTGGTAGAGCATGAGTCTTTTAATGTCAGGGTTATGGTTTGAGCCCCATGGCATTACAGGTGGTTGGACTAGATGACCCTCATGGTCTCTTCCAACTCTACAATTCTATGATTCTAACATTGCAGCCCTATTCAGGTCTACTTAGAAGTAGATTCCATTGAGTTAATTGGTGCTTACTCCCAGTTAGGTGGCATAAGATTGCAAGTGTTGCTCCTTTTCAAGCCATTTGTGCAGATTTGTAGACTTACTAGCTCAACTGAATCATACCCCATGAGACACGAATCTCATCTCTATCTTTCCTGCCTTTACTGTAACATGGATATTTGCCCATTAACAGACCAATCCTTTCTTTAAGAGGTTAAAGAATATGCCTTATAATATACATGACCCCATACCCACATTACATGTTCAGGACTCTGGATGGATTATGTGGATGTGAGCCTATTGCCTCCCCTTCACACTTTACCACCTTGGGGTTGCCAATGCGTAGACCTAAATCAACAAGTGTAAGGAAAAGGGCTGTCGCTCAATGGTAGAGCATCAGCTACGCTTGCAGTAGGTCCATAGGCGCCGACTCCATGGGGCCTGAGGGGGCCCGAGCCCCCTCAAAAATTCGTTTGGGGGGCTCCGCCCCCCCAATAATCTCGGGCGCCCCTCCAGCAGAGCGCCGCCGCCATCCCCCGCCTCCTCCCCACCTGCTCCCTCGCCAGCCAGCCAGCCGCGCGCCCTAGCTGGAGAGCCCCGGCCGTCCCCGTCGCGCAATCGGCTGGATCTCCCTTCAGCAGGCCGTGCTCACAACTCGGCCCAGGGACCCCCCAGCAGCGGATCTCCGGCCCAGCTGAAGAATCCGGCAACAAGCCCCCTCCTCCCCAATCGCTCCGGCTCCGCCGAAATACTTTAAAACTCACTAATTTTCATCTAAAATTTAGAAAACTTCCCGGGGAAGGACCCCGGTATGGGCCCCCCCAATATTTTTTATAAGTCGGCGCCCCTGAGTAGGTTCCAGGTTCAATTCCTGGCATCTCCAGGTAGGGCAGGGAGAGATCCTAGTCTGAAACCCTGGAGAGCTGCTGCCAGTCAGTGGTGACAGTACTGAGTTAGATGGACCAATGGCCATTCTTGGTATAAGACAGCTCCTCTGTTCTTATATACTACTTAGAGCTATTAGTTGATACACTTTTGGAATAGCTTGGTGTATTTCGTTATTATATTGGATGCTCATAGAAATGGTTCAAAAAGTTAGGTTTAAGTTTCAGTATTGATTTAAACACATTTCTTAGGAAATATGTGTTTACATTTTGTATTCAGTATTGATTTAAACACATTTCTTAGGAAATATGTGTCTAAATTGTGTTAATGTGCCATGCTTACTTCTTACACAATGCTGCTATCCTTGTTACCAGCCCTCACTTAAATAGTTATATTTTGGCAGGAACAGCAAGGAGTACTTAAACATACCAGTTAAAC
This sequence comes from Podarcis vaucheri, assembly GCF_965113315.1. Classification (NCBI taxonomy): domain Eukaryota; kingdom Metazoa; phylum Chordata; class Lepidosauria; order Squamata; family Lacertidae; genus Podarcis; species Podarcis vaucheri. The sequence continues at coordinate 46,820,883 of NC_138763.1, read as the reverse complement.
CATAGCACATGAGTAGATATTTGATACAGAATTTATAATCTAATATTGTAATTTGTTAGTATTTCTATTTTTGCTAGAATAAGATTTCAAAAGATCCAGATTTTCATCAGAAGTCTAATTTCTGATCCATATTGTACCACTCCATTCTTATATACAGACACAACAATCTCTGCTTGATACCTGCAAAATATCCATTTTGAAATCTTGATCTGAGAGATTTTTCGTGGATTTGTAGATAATGACAAACCATGTCTGGTAAACCAGTATTTGGTCTTTCTGAAGCCAATAGCATCAGCAAACGACACCATTGTTAGCACACCACCACTGTTGCAGTTTTAAAGTCAGTTTGATTCTTTCTTTTTGACAGGGGAGTCCAGTGTAACTCCTTCAAGACTGGAGTGACACTCAGCATCTGCATCTGCCTCATGTGAGTTAACATCTTGGCAGCAGCATTTTGCACTACCTGGAGTGGCTGCAGATTTTTTTTTTTTATCTTTTTCAGAAAGACTATAAAAATGGCTACTGTACCGGACTTGGCAGCAAAGGTAACACTAGCATGCATGGGTATTCTATACCTTACAATATAGCTTTCTGTGCAGAGTAGCTTCTCTCATGACATGCTTATTTCTTAAGGAAACTCATACTTTTTGTAGGATGAAAGTAATTTTGAATGCAGTACATTTATCTTGGTATTGCAGTTGATTTGAACAAAAATTGTGTATGTTGTCGGCAGGTTTCTGTCTTCAAAGCTTTGCCCCATTTGCCAAGGTACACACATACACACACCACCCCAAACTTGAGAACACAATTTGTTTCCATATGTACATGATGATTTCAGTACATCTCTCAGTAGCCTTACTGTCTTTCAGCTGTATTACACTTGTTTGAAAGTAGTACATTTAGGGTAACTGCACCAATCTGATTTACTTCACAACAGATTATGCATGGCAACATCTCACTTGCCTGTTGTTGTTGTTGTTGTTGTTGTTGTTGTTTAATGCAATACTGTAATTTAATTACTGTAACTAAGGGTTTGCAGTTATTCATCTCACTGTTAATTAGCTTTCTCAATAATCGAGCAGTTTGAGAATTGATCATTTATTATCACCAATGCTTTTTCCCCCTGGGGGTACGCATACCCCTAAACATTTTGTGAATCTTTGTACTTTTGTTCATTTACTGTATTTATTTCCCCCGATTTGAACTATAAAATGGTGATTTCCTTGAGTCAAAATGAGAGTATCCCTAAACATTTTTTTTTTAAGGAAAAAAGCACTGATTATCACTCAAATGTACAGTTTACCTGTCCATTAGTTATGGATGCTTTTTCTGTTATGCTATTCCTATTTTGGTACCCAGTCATTCATACTGGCTGTAATTTGCTTGCTTGGGAGCTCATATTACCTAAATGAGCACTTGTACAGCTTGCAGGAAAATGTCAGGAGCTTGTAGCTCATCCTGATTAATCTAGACTGCTGTGCAGAGTGTTGTCAAGTAGGGACATGTGCTCTGTGAATTCCAGCTCCATTCCCAGTTGTCTAATTAAACGAAAACTTATATTGAACTATGTCACAGTAACTGGAGTGTGATGTTTGTAATCTATTTTCATCTTCTTAGTTTAATGTACACTGCAGTTTCATGTTATATGCATGAATAAAAAATGCTCACTCAAGTGGGTTACTTAAGTGAAGTAGGAAATTTTCCCAATTATGCTTCCTTCTCTTCATTAGTCATATATACAGTATTTGAGTAAATTTCAAAACTTGAGTAATCTAGAGGATGTCAAATATGAAGTACAAGTTCACAAAGTAGGCTTGAGAGATCACCTTGATGAAACATGGAATGGCTTCTCTTGGACTCAGGAAGAGATAGGTCTTTTTAAAAAAAAAAGTTTGCATTTTTGGAGTGGAATAACTCCATAATGTACAGTGGTGCCCCGCAAGACGAATGCCTCGCAAGACGGAAAACTCGCTAGATGAAAGAGTTTTCCGTTTTGGAGGTGCTTCGCAAAACGAATTTCCTATGGGCTTGCTTCGCAAGACGACAATGTCTTGCGAGTTCCTGCTGGTTTTTTTTCCTCCCCCCCTTTTTCTAAGCCGCTAAGCCGCTTATCAGCTGATCCGATCAGCAGATAAGCCGCTAAAAGCCGCTAATAGCGCTAATCCGCTAATCCGTCAATGGGCTTGCTTCGCAAGACGAAAAAACCGCTAGACGAAGAGAATCACAGAACGGATTCTTTTCGTCTTGCAAGGCAGCACTGTATATGCAAATTTTGTATGGCAAAAAAATAGTTCAATTTTAAAAAGGTCAGTTGGTTCGAGTATGGTGCTGATAATTCCAGGGTTGCAAGTTTGATCCCCATATGGGATAGCTGATATTTCTGCATTACAGGGAGTTGGACTAGATGATCATGAGAGTCCCTTCCAACTCTACAATTTTATGATTCTATGGACTGAGTCAGAGAGCAGATCTCAACACCAGTAATTATTTGCCAGTTATTGGACTGTATTTTAGGTGGGTTAGCCTTAGGATTTTAAAAATATATGCATTCTCTTTTAAATCTGCCCCCCCAATGCTGATAACTCCCTCTTGTTTCTCAATAGTCTATGGGCATTTAGAGGGGTGAGCAGCAGTGAGAGAATGTATTCCCTATCATTATAATGGGAATATCAACTCATGCCTATAACTTTTTGAGGAGCCAGAAGTTGATGAAATATGCATGCACAGTAGCCCCATTTAAGGAGATGAAGCCAGATTTCAGATAAATAGGTGCTTTGAGTTTGTTTCAAAGGGTTGCCAAACCGGCTTCATGGACAATTTGCATTGACATGACATACTTTGTAGATGCGATCCAATATAAGTTTCTTTTAAAAATCTCAGAAAGCTAAGTGAGTAAGTTAGTGAGTTACAATGGATTAAATAAGAGTATTTGAGGCTTTGAAATTTGTTTCCTTTTCAAAATTGGCACTGGATTTTCTGTGCAAAGTTAATTAGGACAGAAGTAGATATATGGACATGTGACAGAGGTAGGACTTGAACATCCAGCGTTTCAAGTAAGTACCAAGCTCTCATGCATAAGAGTAAGGTGGGACGTATGTGCACCGCTATCGGTATCAGCCACTGTCACCTTATCAGAGAGGTGATCTAAGTATTTCTGGAGATAGAGAAACCGATGGTTCTATGTTTACTAGGCACAGTGGCTAGATCACTGTGGAGGAGTAGAGCACTCACTGCAACATCAGGGTTGAGATACTGCATGGAAAAGAGTACAGGCAAACAACGACAGGAAGATACAGCAGGAGTGCTAGATATGCCTGTGATTTGACATTCCCAATATACAGGAAAGTTTTTTTAAAAAAAACCTCATGGTTGCCTCAACAGTTTGAACGCCACTGTTTTAATGGGGGAAGGGAATGCTGCGGGGGGGGGGATACAGAATGCAAGCATTTAGAGGTGTGTTTTTGCAGTTGTAGTCAGCTTTTCATGGCACTTTCTTAAGAGTGCTCATTTCTTTTCCAGTCAGAATAGTCTTTTCTCTTCTGACATTGTTAATAGTTGCATTGTTAATAGTCAGTTACAAGTTTTCTTGGTATTTTTGAGTGTTCAGCTTATTCTACCTACCTAAAGCTCATACATGCTCTTAATCTATTCAAATCAATGTGTCTTTTCTATTGTGATACAAAATAATTGTTGGTTTCACGTTGCAGTCATTTTCTCATTATTATTTTTTTGGAAACAGTGATTATTAACACAGTAAATTAATATAACCCACGAGTAAAGTGCAAATGTTTACAGAGGGTACCTTCATGTAAACAGTTGTATGTGCAAATGTTTATTTGTTACCTGGAACCCAGGGCAACTTGGGGCTCCAGGTTTCATCAAAGTCTCTACATGTACAGATGTACACAGATAGACTTATTTCATACAGATATGCTATATGTGTGGGTGTCAGGTGAAGGTTAGCTGACATGTGCAATGCAGATGTGGCCCTACTCACACATTAATCTCTGTAAATGTCTGAATAGGGCTATGGTTTCATGTCTTCAGGTGAAATGACTTTAAAGGTGCTTTTAGTCTGTGAAACAAATCAGTGCCTTGGATAACAAGCCATGCTGGAGTCTTTGGGATCCCTGGGTTTTTTGGGGGGGATCTATCTGAAGGAGACACTAGGAAGTTCATAGTGGTGGGTCAAGGCCTTTTCTCCCAATTTCTTTCCTTGACTGGGTAAGGTGGAAGAATGCTAACCAACTTCCATATAATAAATACAGTGTTGGTGGCTATGTGGAATGGAATGCTTTATGCGGGTCCATTTGACATGCGAAGGAGGTCTGGAACATATTCCCCACGCAAAATGAGGATTGCCTGTATTACCTTCAGCTACAAGGAAGAAGTAATAGGGTTTCTCCTCTTGAAAACTAGCAGAGCTGTGTGTTATGCATGTCTGCAGTCTCCTTGTGTCTGGAACAGAGACTGCTGTTCCTTAACACTCTCAATACCAAGGGTAGTTACATGACAGCTGCCCACATTACTAGGGGCCAAATCCAGCCTTCCTTGTCCACTAATGCAAGAACTCTTGCACCAGCAGAAGACAGAGCTTAAAGGTAATCAAATGCAACACTTACACTAGTGGAAAATTATTACAGAACAGTGGATTCTTGTTGTACATTCTGTTGCACAACAGCTTATTATTATTATTGTGCGATCCATTGTACAACAGTCTTTGGTTATCTACCTGTGTTTTGTTTTGTGCAACAACTTTCCACCAGTGCTACAATAACTTAGTACATACTACATTTTGACAATAATTTCATACTACATTGGAAACAACTTTAGGATTGGATTAACACTTTCCATTTGTTAAACAGGATGGCTTCATAATGGCAGTAAATTGCAAATGATCAGTAATTTGACCAAATCTTAGATAAGGTGCAGATGTTTATACGGAATGAGGTGTAATTGGATAGTCATGTATGTTGCAAAAAAAGACCAAGGCGTAATAGTGAATCACATGTGGAACTGAACTACTGAAGGTATTTGGAATAAGACAAATGCACTATATGTGTTTCTAATGTAAGCTTTATATCACACTCTATACTATTTTTGCACTAGTTTGTTATTGTGCTGTTTTCAGTGGATCTTTCCCAAAGTTCTAAAGGCAGGGGTGGAGGCAGGAAGAAAAAAAGGGGACTTGCGTCTGTAGTAAATTATTTTTGGGGGTTGAGGCTGGGGGTGCGGGAAGGGTATCTCTGTGTGTGACAGTTTTAGTCCTTTGGAGACAGACTGGGGAGAAGAGAGAGCTGGAACTGAGGATGGGGCAAGTGGAACTGGGGGTAAAGATCGCATTCAGAGGAATAGGGAAGTGTATGGGCAGTAGGGAGGAAGGTAGGGTGGGTGGGTGTGAGAGAGAAAGAGACAGAGAACGTGTGTTTTAGGCAGTGGCAATACCGGGAAAAAATTATGGGGACAGGAGGGGCAAAGTAAATTTCCAGGTGGGTGAGTTGTGTCCTACATGTTAAGATACCTGAAAGAAAGATATCAGTTTATGTTAAAGAGAGGAGTCCAGCAATGGGTGGGAAGTAGAGGGAGGGAGAAACTTGTTTGGGGAAAGTCTTTTCCCCACTGACCCCCTCTGGCACTGCTCATGGTTTTAAGGATCTGGTAATAGGCAGATGGAAGCAAATTGGGTTGAAGAGGGCATTTTCAGTGCTGTGGAGGAGCAAGAGGATTGGGAGAAAAGAAGGGGGAAATGCTAGTGTCCCTCTCTGCTCACCATACTCATTTTTCTCCCTCTTCAATTACTCAGCAGCCTCATATGGGAGAGATAAAGGATGTGGAGCCCTCACGTATTCCACAGTACAGTGGTACCTCGGGTTACATACGCTTCAGGTTACATACGCTTCAGGTCACAGACTCCGCTAACCCAGAAATATTACCTCAGGTTAAGAACTTTGCTTCAGGATGGGAACAGAAATCATGCTTCAGCGGCGTGGCAGCAGGGGGAGGCCCCATTAACTAAAGTGGTCTTCAGGTTAAGAACAGTTTCAGGTTAAGAACGGACCTCCAGAACGAATTAAGTTCTTAACCCAAGGTACCACTGTACTCCCAAAATCTACCATGTGTTGTCTTCAACGTGAAATTCCAGATTCAGTGTAGTTAAAACAGATGTTTTATTAACAAGCAAACACCGGGATAATGTAGAACATCCATTGACTGAAGTTAACTTTCTCTAACTGAACTAACTAACGGACATTAACATTAAAGAGACAGTAACATATATCATCCTGGGGGGGGGGGTGTGCGCAAAGGGGTCTGTAGAATAGAAGAAAGGAGGAGACATGGAAATGGGAGGTAGTCTGTGTGCAAAGGACAGTTGGAAAAAGGTCGGTAGGAAAAAGGGGGTTAGGGTGCTAATGGAGTGTGTGCAAAAGTAGTTGCAAATAGGGAATAGGAGACATGGATGTGGGGGAGGAGATGAAAGGGGGACACACAAGGGGTTGCAAAATTGGAAAAGATGATGGCTTCATAATTGGTTAGAAGGTGAAGAGGGTGCTTAGTAGCTGCGGGTTACCATAAGGGTGGCAACCTACTACAAGCTAACCTGATAGCTGGCCTTTAGCAAACGGCAACTTAAATTATTATCTTAAACACCTCCTGACTAGATGCTTGATCTAAAATTAGGGTTCATAATTGCATTCTGACTTTCACCAGTGGCCGTAAGTTTCATGCTCTTTTGATGTCTGTATGTAGAGGTGAAATAAGGTGAGTGTGTTAATGCTGTTTGGAATATATTTCCCCTGAGGGAAATATAACTAATGCTTTATTTGATGCATTCTGTCGCTGAAATATGAACTGTATTTCCACTCTGCAGAGCATTCCTGGTAGAATTAAATTTTAAAATCACTGGGTGGAATTCAACATCATGCTATTTTAAATGTTCCACTTGCGCAAGCCTATCAGCTTGTCAGATGGAACAACCTCCCTGTGCACGCTGTTCTGGGGGTTTTTCTGATACCCCCCAAGCCAATTTCAGGGAGAGAAAGGGGGAAACCCTGCTGTACAAGCAGAAGCCTTTCTGCCGATGGGGTTTGTTTGGTGAATCCTGGCAGCTATGTATGCCAGAGGTCATGCTTGCCTATCATACTAAGCCAATGGTTCCCAATTAGCTAATTACTGAGGACCCCATTACTGCAAAGTAATTTTTTGAACAAAATATCTGGTTTTCAGCAGCATGATATATCAGCAGCTAAACATTTCAATATTCCTATATATCACAATGTCTGAAATTAGAGATCAGGCATGGGGATGAGGGAAGGAGCAGTCACAGAGATCAGGTGTGAGGGGGGAGAGAGAAAGTGAGACACCTCCACCACATGGTTTGAGTGAGAGGGGATGGGGATGGAAGTCCACTGTGGCTGCTGCTGCTTTCCTGCTGACTGAGAAAAGCTGCTCCGCCTCAGTGGAGAGAGTCAGTGTGGTGTAGTGGTTAAGAGCGGTAGTCATGTAATCTGGGAAACCGGGTTCGCGTCTCTGCTCCTCCACATGCAGCTGCTGGGTGACCTTGGGCCAGTCACACTTCTGTGAAGTCTCTCAGCCCCACTCACCTCACAGAGTGTTTGTTGTGGGGGAGGAAGGGAAAGGAGAATGTTAGCCGCTTTGAGACTCCTTAAAGGGAGTGAAAAGCGGGATATCAAATCCAAACTCTTCTTCTTCTTCTTCTCAGTGCCAGGGGAAGGTAGTGCCTTGAAGTGAGGGCGATCAGCTGCCCTGTTCTCCCTCAGCATGAGGAGAAGGCAGCGCTTTGCAATCGGCTGCCCTGTTCTCCCTTTATATTGCTACGTATTGGCTGCTCAAAATAGTTGTCACAGTATGATTTCAAAATCAATTTTGGCCAATATATATTTAAAATCGCAGTGTGTTAAAACAGACCATAAAATTTGTGATATCACCATGGAAAATGACAAAAAAATGTTTTGGGGGGAGGAGGCAAGGGATGGGGACGCGGACCCCCTGGGTGTGTTCCGTGGACCCCTAGTTGGGAACCACTGCTCTAAGCCAAACCACAGTGCAAATGTGCTGGCTCCTGAGGAGGAGATCAAGCAGTTTTGCTTCCCCCCAGGCATCATAGGTTAGTGCAGTAGCTTAGCATGTATCCAAAACAAGGATTTTGGTAAAGGTTTCTGCAAAACTCCAATCTGTAGCCAAGATTTGTCCTATCATTATAGGTTGTCATTAAAGAGGAGGTAATGTAACCATGTTTCTGGATTCAGATGACACACCAAGCCAAACTTTAGCTTAGCTGCTGTCCCACATTGGCCTAAAATACCCAAAGAAGGCAAAGCAGGTGTGAACTCATAGCTGTGAACCAGCATGTTTGCAAAGTCCCAGTATGTCATACTCTGGCTTGCTGTGAGATGTGAACCAGACCAGTGTTAAATACCACTCTCCTTGTATGTCTGCTGAACTGTACATTAAACCAGAGGAGAATAGCAAAGTTAATATACATTTTCTGCCTTGCTTAGATAGGATGTGTGTGTTGCTTGTGTTTTCTAACCAAAATCTTCTTCACATCTTCTCACAGTATATAAATCTCCAGAGTATGAATCCCTTGGATTTGACTTGACAGTTGAACGGCTAGTATCAATTGGATACCCTCAAGAGCTGCTTAGTTTTGTCTATGATCCCACATTCCCTACCAGGTAAATAATTGTAAGCTACAAAAATATGTATATGCCACTTACTGGTTTGTTTGTTTTTAAAGTGTTCTATTTTTAGCATGCTGTTGTTCAGTAATACATAAGCAGATTTAATTGCACGAGGTTCTTGCTAGTTGAAGTGGATTTGTCAGCAGAGAATTTGTCTTAAGAAACCCAGTGGTAAATGTATTGGAAGTGAAATGCATACCAGGAAAACCTGAACATAGTTAGAAACTGGGGGAAACAACCCCTAATTTATGCAAACATGAATTTCAATTAAATTCTGGGCTGCTTAAAAAGTCCAGCATTAAACTATTTGAGGCAGAATATTTGTAGATACGTATAAAATATGTAAGGCTTGGCAGATTTTCTTTAGGCAGTTCCTTATATGTACTAAGATTTTCCTGTGTTTCTGCCCATAAGGCAGCACCTCTTCACATTTACGTTAGAGGTAGCTCCTAAGTTCCCCTTGAGTTTTGGGAGAAGCACACTTGCCAACCCCGGGATTCTTTTTAAAAGAGAGCCCACAGAAGTTGTGGTGCATGTGTGGTGCTTTCCACACTTCTGTCTTGCATTCTGGCCAGTTTTTGCAACAGAAGCATTGTTGAAACATGCCAGTGACTTTAGCAAAAGCTGAAAGGAATGCAAAACTATTTATGGAATGATTTAGGGGAAAAGTCAACAAATTTTGGCACGTTTAGTAGACCCAATTCACATGTTTACTTTTGAGAAGGCCACTTTTAGTGATCTTTGCAAGGCTTTTTCGAAAAGTTAAGCAACAGAGAAATTCACAGTTCATTCTGTAACAGCACAAAATTAGCATGTGAATTGAGCTTTAGTAAGTGGGCCATTAAGGGGCAAAATGGCAAGCCCATTATGCTGATACATATACAAAATTTGTTGTATATTTTTGTTTTATCCAGTCATTGCAAATGCATTTGAAAATTATTAGTGGTACAGTAGAATGTGGGCTAGGGTTGGGGAAAAAGTGACCTAGGCTCATTGTGAAGCACTGGCACTACTATGTCACCACCTTGGACAGCTTAGGCTATCTTCACTGATGAACATGCTTGGAGCTGTGTATGTTTGCCCTTCCAAAACAGGCTAATAAATCTTGGTACAGGCAAGCAGAGTCACTTTGAAGCTTGTTCTAAGTCTACTTGGGTTTCTCCATACTTGTAAGGGCATTTGCTGACTTTAGAACAAAAATATTAGCACAACATTTTATTTGACTATTTACACAGGAAAGTGCATGGAATGAGTGGGCTGACGGAGGAGGGATAGATTGCGCTATCCCTTTCCTGCCATCTTGATCTGCTTCCATGCTGCTTCCTTCCTCCCTGGCCAGCATTGAAATCAAGTAATCTGGCAGGGAGTGAGAACAAGTTATCTGTCACTTCTCTGTTGGTTCATTGTGCTTCTGTGCTGGATGTGCAGAAGGCGAAACTGCTTGCATAGAAACAGTATGTGCTGGACGTGATAGGAGAACGCAATTCATTCTTTCACTATCAGGCTGCTCTGCATCTGGAATGGATGCACAGCAGGGGGAAAAAACCCTTCTGCATGTTCAGCACAGAAATCAGGTATGCTGGAAGTAGTGACAGGTTGATCCATCGCCCTGTCTTTAGTCCACTGTGCCGGACATGCAGGAGAAGAAGCATTTTCCTGCACTCTCAACATAGAAACTGATCAGGCTAGCAGAGTAGCTAGGGATCATTCCATTTCTCAACCACCAGCCTGCTGTATTTCTTTCCAGCAACAGTTTTTTACTGATAAGATATGCTGGTGAAAGGGAAACCAGCCCCTCTTAGGAATAAAAACTTTTATATGCTAGTAACTTTTGGAAATTTATGAACAAGGTTGTTTTAGCATTTGAGGTTACTTGGTATGGCTGTTGCTTCCTTGCTGTCTCACATTCAGGGCCAAACTACACATTGCCGCAGACATGGGCCAACCGCCAAAAACTGTCTCCCTGAATCATGTTCTCACCTCTCTCCTCTGAATGTGCAGTTTCACTTACCTGAAAGTGAAACTAACAATGCCATGCATTTCCTCTCTGCTGTGCCAAGCAGCAGCTAGTGATGTGGAGTGGGGGCAGAGAAGCACACCATGTGACAATGTCACATTGTGGGTAAGTGGAAAAAACTATAAAGAAATGGGAGAGAGGGAAAATGTGACATGGAAAGCTCTTTCTAAGGAGGTACCCACTGTGCAAACTTGGTAGACGAGCAACTTTCCTCAAGGGAAAAGAGAAGTGGTGACTGAAAGTCTTAACTGCCACTTATTCACTGGCAAGAGGATTGCTTGGAGCCAAACTAAATAATCCCTATGTGAAAAGGGTGGTAATGTCTTAAGGTGTTAGAGGCATGAGTGATGAACTCTTCCTCCATTTGCCATTTGTGTTCCAGCAGTCCTTCTCCCCAAACTCTTTTCATATAGCTTAGCTGAGAAGTTCTACATTCCTCATCTCCTACATTCCACACCTCCTTTCCATGCAGATAGGACATTCACACACAGAGAACTGCCTTGGTTATGTTTAGTTTTTCCTGTTTACTGTAGCGAAAGCACATCTGGTGTCAACTAACCTTTTATAAAGTCCAAAAGGTTTTAGTCCTATAAAGGAATAGTAATAAATATATAACACTTGTATTATACAGTTCACAGTGAGTTCACAGTGCCTCACACACATTCTCTGAGTAGTCTTCCAACAAGCAGGTAGGGTGGACAATCTGAATGTTGAGGTGGTACTTAAGTTTTAAACAAGGCAAGTCTGATTTGACAGAATTTTTTGTCCAATGAGACTTCTGCCAGCTCCAGTTATGTAGTTACTCTTCTTGGTCAGTTGGGTAGGTGGGAGAACTAAGCTTTTTATTTTTTTTAAGCTATGCACCTGTGCCTGCTGATTGTGTAATTCAGCTTTTTTGTTAAGATAAATGAGCTAATGATAAGAAAAGAGATCAATTGTACATTTGAACTGGGCAATGCAGACTATTTTTTCCTCTGCAGCTAAACAAAAGTTCAATGGGACTCTGTCAGCAAAGTGTCCTCCTTAGGGTCAGATTCTAGTTTGGACAGAACATGATAGAACTGGCTCAGGTATGCCATTCCAATAGACTATCTTTCAAAGTCTTGCTGTCCACTGCTTAGTATACCATGCTTATATCGATCAATGCACTTCTTTATTAATAGAGGCCTGGTATTTGATTCCCTTTATGGAAATTTGCTGAAAGTCGATGCCTATGGGAACATCCTAGTGTGTGCACATGGCTTTAACTTCATGAGAGGGTAAGTACTGTGAATATAGGCAGTTCACATAAGGAAGGCTGCAATCTGTATGTACAACAGGGGGTGGTATGTTCCACTGAACTTGGTAGAAACTCTGAATTCATATATAGAATTGGGGCTTTCAGGGATCACCTACGCTGTAACATTTCCAAATCCTTATGCAGGCCAGTTTTTCTTACTTTGGAGTCTTATAAATTCTAATGACTTCAGAAACTTGGTTAACCTTTGGAAACTAACTTAAGTGAATATGGAAAAAATGCACACAAACCTGGTTCAGATGTAACAATCTCACCTCAGTGCATCAGTTTATTGGGCCAAGAACAAGCCTTGTGTCAACATATTTTCTTCTTGGCCCTTGAATGCACAACATTGTTAAACTAATTTCTTGTGATATCCAAATGGGACAGCTATGGTTTAAGTGTTGTTTCCAAATCATAATATGACCTGGGACTAGACCATTTTGAGCCCAGCTATAGGAACATAGGAACCTATTATACTGTGGTCTATCTTGACTGGCAGTTGCTCTCCAGAATTTCAGGCAGAAGTTTTTCTCAGCACTACCTGAAAATGCTGGGGATTGAACCTGAGATTTTTTGCATGCAAACACATGCTCTACCACTGAGATGATGATGATGATTCTGCCTTTTATCAAAAGATCTAAGGGTGGTGTACAACATTAGAAACACATTACAGAATATCAGTGATAAAAACTTAATAAAAAGCACAATCAGGGAGCCACCACAGAAGAGACCCATTCTCTTGTTGCCACCCTCTGAACCTTTCTGGGAGGGTGGACATAGAGAAGGGCCTTAGATGACAAGTGCAGGGTCCAGGCTGGTTTGTATGGGGATAGGCAGTCCTTAAGGTATTGAGGTCCTGAGCTGTGTAAGGCTTTATAGGTCAACAGGATCCATTTCAGTATTCTATCTTTGGCTGTATGATGACATGAAATCTTACTAAACATTGAAACATTGCTGCTGCTACTTTTTTTTTAAGCAGAATATTATGTGTGAATTGTACAGAGTTGTTGATGGTTAGTTGCATGCTGTCCAAATGAAACACAATTCTTGTTTTGTTTTGATCACCCCAGTTCTTGAATTCTTCTGCGATCAGTTGAGCAACCAAGAGCTGGAGGGAATAGGCTCCTCTCTATGGATGAAGTTGTATGAAGTATCACATTTTGCTGTAGTAGAAAGGAAGCCATATTATATTTATTCCAGTGTTCTCATTAAAACCTTTCCTTGAATCCCAACATTTTAGGAGATCTTTCTCATTGGTCTTATTGACCCAGTAGGAGTTAACATAGCTGTTTAGAGAAACTATTATGATTAGACATCATTAATAGGCATATTCCCTTGTCCCTTACCTTTTTCAGGCCAGATATCCGAGAGCAGTACCCTAATAAATTCATCCAGAGAGATGACACTGACAGGTTTTACATTTTAAACACACTGTTCAACCTACCAGGTGAGACTTTAAACTCTAATGGGGATGGTGGGGATTGTGTCATGATAATCCGTAGGTATATTACTGTTAATTTCAAATGACAAATTAGGAATGTCATTTTGGTTTAGATTAATTACATGAGTGTCTCTTTATCCAGTTCTTCTTTTAATGTATATTCTTTGCTTCTTTGCAGAGACTTACCTGTTGGCTTGTCTGGTTGATTTTTTTACGAACTGTGATAGGTATTCAAGGTGAGCATGTGTCTCATGTGTTATATGAAATCCAACATGTGACGCTATAGCCATCATTGTCTCTCACTGCAAGTGTGCAAGGACAAATTCAAATCTTCTTATCTGTAGCTTGATGACAACAGCAACCACAAGTACTTTAGCGATTGTTTATGTTGGTAAAGTTTGTGATTTAAACCCTGGCAGGGCTCATAGGGTCTATCATACACAGGTGAATATGACCATGTAGCATAAGTGTGGGCTACCGTTTCAGGGATTAGAAGTTGGGGTGATGGATACCGCCAAAGCCAGCTACTCCTGGAGCTACTCCTTTTCTCTGTTCATTTGTACATCCATTCACATGTCCCTCTCCCACACCCAGCTCCCTACTTCTGAATCTTCAGCCCCTCAACTTCATCTAGCCATCATCCATGTATGTGCATTCTCTCTTGTATGCAGAAACATGTACCAACCTAGATTCAGACATACACACATCCTGCCTATACCTTTATCTCATCCCATTCCCTGCCTGGTTTGGCCTCTGAGAACAGATGCCATGCTGATTAGACAGGAAATGAGATGATATATGTATTCATGAATTGGCACAAAACATACAAGCAAGAATCCACCTAACATTAGTGGGATTAAGGTTTGGTTGCTTTCAATACTATCAATGTAGCTATCAATACTGTTGGTGTTTCCAGTTGTACAGTGATTCCCAGGCCTTATGCACCCTCCTTACTAGCTGTTAACCTACTTTTACAACAAATCCGTGCTTTTTTCCTTTTTTCTCACAGCTGTGAAGCAGGGTTCAAAGATGGAGACCTCTTCATGTCCTTCAGAAGTATGTTCCAAGATGTGAGAGATGCTGTGGATTGGGTTCACTATAAGGTGACTTGCACTTTGGGATATTTTTTTAACTGTAGTCTGTTTAATTCTTAACATTTTGAATAAATTATAGTGTGAGTTGAACACTGTTGGCAGCCAGTGAATAAGTATTAAATGCCAGCTAGCATGCCCATCAATATGATTGGAAAGGGGGGATTGGTAAACAAGAATGATAATTCCTTCTATCACCACCATCCTGCTGCTTACTTTCACCCCCCCCCATTCCTCCCCTCCCCTCTTAATGAAACAGGCTGCTGCTGCAAGCCATCTTAAAAGCCATCACTGTTTCACTTTATTATATTTATGCTATTGTTTTCCCTTCCAAGGAGCAGTTTCATGTGTTTCATATGATAACTCATCCGCACATTGCACAGGAAGCACACCACCCCTTTGCTTCAGCAACTGAACTCTGTCACCATGTGTTTTCTGAACTATTCTGTTTTGCACTTTAAGTTTACTTCAGAATATACTTAATTACAGCGCTTCAATGGCATCTTGTCCCATGTGTTTGTTTCTCATATGGTGAATGAGCCACAGGGTTCTCCACCCCCAGGTTGAACCTATCCAATGCTAATCTCATGACACATGAAACTCCACAAATAACTTTCTGCCTCTAGTGTCAGTGGTGCATCTTTCTACAGTACGATGACAGCATGGAAGCTGATACTATAAGGTGAAACCGGAGCAAGATTGCTAGATCATTACTTCTGCTGTGTCATGTGGTTTCTCCTGTTGTTTCAGGGATCACTGAAGGAGAAGACAGTTGAGAATCTTGGGAAGTATGTAGTGAAAGATGTAAGTACATCAAGCCTTTCCTTATTGAAAGTGGACCAGTCTTGGTTTATTTCATGCAGTCTTAAAATGATAAAAAAAAACAGAATGGAAAGTTCAAACTCCCTTGTTCACAATTTATTTTTTTAAAAAATAGGCATTAAGTGATGTTATTGTTGCTTCAGCAAATTTTGCCTTTTTTGATGAAAAATAATTTCGCACGTCCTCTTTATCTCCCTTTTGTTAATGGAATTCTAAGCACCCGAACTTCAAGCAGGGGCAGTTGGTTTCCCCACCCCCACAATATATGGAGTAGTAAGAGAGTGCATGTCACAATAGAAATGTGAATATTCCAAAGCATCTTCTGTGTCTTGATATCTTGAGGGGCATAAAGTTGAAATTGTGCATTTTGTATTTCTTTAGAGGGATTCCTTTGATTTTCACCTAGCATGGGGTACTTTCTGTTTCCACATAATGCTCTTGCTATGTACTCACAGCACATCAAAGTGGCATTTTGTTCTAAAATTAGTAAAGAGTTCTTGCTGCCTGCAGTCTCTCATTTTCAAATCATCAGGTTTCTGGTTACATATTATAGAACAGCTTTCAACATTTCAGTTTTTTAAAAGTATATTTTAATACTTGGCCAAATAGGATGTTAGTACAAATTATAAGACATGACTAAGATGCAGGATTTCAGTTCACAGCTGAGGCATCTAGGATTTTTGAAGACATTTTAATCAGGCTGAAATATTCATTTGGCATTGTTCAAACTGGCAGTATGTACAGATAGCCTGAGATATTTATAGACCCCCTGAAGGTATGGGCTTCAACTGAAAACTGTATTTTATGTAAATCTTTGCCATTTTAGGGGAAACTGCCTCTGCTTTTGAGCCGCATGAATGAGGTGGGAAAGGTGTTTCTTGCCACAAACAGTGATTATAAGTACACTGATGTAAGTACTCCTGTAACACAAGAATCTTCCTCCATCATTCATTCATTCATTCATTTAGTGTCTCATATATGTTAGGTGTCATATTTTGAATTTCTATCTTGGATTAGGGTGAGCAACCTCAGTCCTGGGAGCTAAATGCAGCTCTGTAGGCCTCTCTGTCCAGCCTTCTGGCCTTTCTCCCGGCCATGCCTCCTTCCCTAGATTATGCCTGCCCCCTTCCTCTGAACCCTCCTCAAGTGCTTTTGCCTGGCTGGAAGGTACCCTTGAGCTGTGATGATGCCTCTTGCTTGTCTGGATGGATTCATATATGAGTGTTGAAATCTGTGTGACTGGAATGTGGCATGCATTACAACAGTAAGTTACATCCATTGTTTTGCCCATTTTTACTTCTGGCCACACCCACCACTGATGTGAAGCCCTCAGAAGTTTGGGGCTGGCTGGGGCTGATGTTCAACAACATCTACAGAGCCATAGGTTCTCAAAGCCAGCTGTAGAGAATTAGATAAGCTCAGTATAATGAAAGCATGAGCTGGAGGCACCTAAGATTCTCCTTGAATCTTGGTTGCTAATTTAATGATGCCTTGTACCTAGCAATGTGTCTGTAATTTAGTCTCCCAAGTTTTTGGGGGGTGAGGGAAGAAATATTTTGTAAAGA
Organism: Podarcis vaucheri; assembly: GCF_965113315.1. Taxonomy (NCBI): domain Eukaryota; kingdom Metazoa; phylum Chordata; class Lepidosauria; order Squamata; family Lacertidae; genus Podarcis; species Podarcis vaucheri. The sequence continues at coordinate 46,803,966 of NC_138763.1, read as the reverse complement.
CCTTCTGTTTATCATAAAATGCATTTTTTAAAGAAAGCCATGAACAACTATACTGGGAAATCCCCATGTTAATATGAATGCAGGACTCTCCTGTATTCTGTGACAATGAACTTTTGTTCTCCAATCCTATGAACATTTGCTTCAGAGTAAGATTCGCTGAACTTGCTTCCAAATTAACTGTATATAAAACTGAGGTTCTTGCAGAGCTGCATATCTGTCAGAGCTGGAGACATGCCTTTTGTTGTCATGAAAATCCTAAAAATAACATCATAGGGTTCTGCAATGTTATTTTAATTCTCACAATGCCTGTTCTAGATTTGTATATCTGAAGACTATTTGTATATTTAAATGTATTGTTTAAACATAATTAATAGAAATTAAGTCTTGCTTCCAATTTGCCTTTCAGAAAATTATGACTTACCTGTTTGACTTTCCACATGGACCAAAGGTGAGTGATGAAAAGATTAATGATACCTCTGCCTTCCCCAACTTGGTGTTGACCAGATGTTTTTGACTACAACTCCCAACCAGGGTTGGATGAGAGCTGGATTCCAATAAACTGGATGGCACCAGTTTGGGGAACGCTGTGTTAGATGGTGTATATTATTCCTTCCTAAATAAATCAAGAATAGGAGTCAAGTCTTTGTTCATGGGGACTGAAGATTGTAAAATTCAACCTTTGGAGGCGTGGTGTCAAATGCCTTATTATTTTTATTGGAGAACAGGTGGAAATAATTAAAGTCAGCTTTGATATGCCTGATATGCAGCTTCTAGAGGTCATTAGTGATTAAAAAAACACCACTGAATTTTCAAATCAAAAGCATTTACTTCCACTGGTGGTGTTTGCCTGTCTGCACTTGCTTGAGTAGAAGTTGCTTGCTCAGATACAAGGAATTGCCACTTAGTCACATATCCACTAATGCATTATAACAGTGCTGCTGAAATCCTTCCACATATAATTAATAATTTTTCATAGCTACAAGAAAATGTACTTTTCAATTTTAAGGCTTGGTTATGGTTTCATGTACTTACTATGTGTAGTAGAAATCAAAAATTTAATATAAATACACAGACTGTTCCCTTTTGTCCCTTTCTCAGTTGTGGCCTCTGCTTTGAAAGCCCTGGATGTTCTGCAGTAATTGATAAATGCCTGGATCTTTGTATTAATATTTGTAGTAGTGATATAATTGCTAACTTGTATTTAAATTATGATTAAACAGTATATAAATCCAGATAAACAAAAATAAAATTTAAAATATCTGCTATTTTTTCTTTCCTGCATTGTTAGGATTCTCAGGTATATTTACTGAATTGAAGTGTTGGGGAACTAAGATGTTTTGTATATGATGTCAGGCTACATATAGAATACAGTTATCAATCTCTCCTGCAGAACTAAAATAAGCCAGTTTCAGTGTGAACAATTAGAATTTGTACCTTTTAAAAAGATGTTCTTCTGCTTAATTTTTCTCTAGCCTGGCAATTCTCACCGGCCATGGCAATCATACTTTGACCTCATCCTTGTGGATGCGCGGAAACCTCTTTTCTTTGGAGAAGGCACAGTCTTGAGACAGGTGGATACGGTGAGTGATACATAGAATATATAATTAGGCTTGACTGGAGGGAAACCTGGGACAGTTTATTTCAATAATTAGAACATTAGTGCTAAATTCATAAGCTCTCTACTTTGAAATTCATTGACTACTTGTAATATGTATTTCTAGCTATTTTTGGGTTACCTGAATCACATAGAAAGGAAATATGAGAAGGAGCTGTGTTCTTTAAATAAAAACGCAGCATGTTTTTTGAGTGCATCATTAAGTATTTCAGCTAGATGTACTGAGTGGAATTAAATTAAGAACAGCATCATACTGAAAATATATGGAGCCTAATAATGCTGTGTTTCATTAGATCAATTTCACTGTAATTGCTGGTTATCTAAAAAATTCACTGTGGCTGCAACATAACCACCTGCTTTGTCATTCTGTGGGACTGGTCTTTATTGGGAATCTATTAGGGTTTTAGATGAATCTGTGCTATTGATAACTTGTTAGCCCCAACAAAATTCTTAGCTTAAGCCTGACCTATAGGCAGAATCAACTGGCTCATAAAAGGCAACCAACACTTTAACTGTAAAATTTGGAAGTATAGCTTTAAGCAGGCTTTTGTAGCATCTGTATGCAGGCCATGCAAAAGGGTTGTACGGAATATGCTTCTTCCAGACTAACTTCACTGTTTTCACCTGGCACAGATACATTTGAAGCACGAAACAATTCCCAGTGTAAGAGTGTTTATGGCCTCTAGGAATAGGGGACCAGCTGCACTCCCCCATGTCACCGAATGCTGTTTTCCCCTATGTCCTGCTGCTTTTAATAATTAAAGGGGCTGCCCAGGAAAAATATAGTGCATTTGGAGTATGCAAACACCAATTGTGCTTTTTCCTCTGAAGCATATATTGAACAGCCTTTCTACTGATTTATCAATCCATTGATCAGTATTAAAACTGAAAATTGGGCTGGAGAGACCTACAGTTTCATTAAATAAATTTCTCTTTCTGTGCAGGTTACTGGCAAACTGAAGATTGGTACCTACACAGGCCCCTTGCAGCATGGTATTGTTTACTCTGGAGGTAAATTAGAAATGAGACTTGTTTAGTCATTTAGTCTTGTCCGACTCTTCGTGACCCCATGGACCAGAGCATGCCAGGCACTCCTGTCTTCCACTGCCTCCCGTAGTTTGGTCAAACTCATGCCGGTAGCTTCAAGAATACTGTTGAACCATCCCGTCCTCTGTCGTCCCCTACTCCTTGTGCCCTCCATCTTTCCCAACATCAGGGTCTTTTCCAGGGAGTCTTTCTCTTCTCATGAGATGGCCAAAGTACTGGAGCCTCAGCTTCAGGATCTGTCCTTCCAGTGAGCACTCAGGACTGATTTCCTTAAGAATGGAGAGGTTTGATCTTCTTACAGTCCATGGGACTCTCAAGCACTATAATCCAAAAGCATCAATTCTTTGGCACTCAGCCTTCTTTATGGTCCAGCTCTCACTTCCATACATCACTACTGGGAAAACCATAGCTTTAGCTTTAGCCATAGCTTTAACTATACGGACCTTTGTTGGCAAGGTGATGTCTCTGCTTTTTAGGATGCTGTCTAGGTTAGAAATGAGACTAGTGAATCTTTATCAGGAACTGGGGCGGAGATTTTCACTTTATTCTATTTTAACATGGGGTTTGAATAACTTTTGATTTCTCCAAAACTGTTCTTCAGGCATGATGTTAAGAAAAACAGCAGGGAGTGAGGGAGAAGACTGGATATGATTTTAAAGCCCCCCCCCCAATGTCTGAAGTTTAATTTGTCTTAAGTAGAGTGTCATATATATTATGCAGATGTAACTAGATTAGAATGTTTTAGGTGCAAAATAGATTTCAGATTGTATCAAAACTTACTGGAGCAAAGGAACAACAGTGGTTGTACCATTTTTTTAAAAATGCACTAGCAGTTACTCAGATCTGTTTGTAAGTGGAACATAAGAGTCCCTTGTGAAGCAGAGTCTTTATATTAGTGAAGATGGAAAGTTAATTGTAGGTAGGACATTAGGTAAAGAGTCAGCAGAAGCCAAAAGTGTAATATAATCTAGTAGCTGCAAAAATGTACCCACCTATCCAAAGTTTGTAACCCCAAAGGTTAAGTCCCATGGGGGTAGATGGGTAGATGGTAGATCTTCCTCAAGTTTTAAGATCCCTCTTGGTATTTTCTAAAACTATATACTCAAATAATATATAGCTGTGTTGGTACTTTTGTGTATGTGTGTGTATTTGGGATGGCATCTAAAATGCACGTCCCACATGCTACCTGATTTGTGTATTTTAGCAGCTTATCCCTTTTTCAAAAAAGAAAGGAAAAAAGTGAGAGGTGATTTGATCATCACTTGTATTTTAAATAGATAGATAGGTCTCAGACACTTGCAGCTCAAAAAAAATGTTCTGGCAGCACACAATATAGCAGGCTTTACCTGAATGGAAGACTACCTGTGAACCTATTTGTATCCTATTTGTATGCTGTAGTGTATTTATTTTATACTCTGATATGTCTGAGTGTGCAAAAGCTGCATTATTTGAAAAAGCCTTATATCTATCAGATTGGGAGGAGGTACATGATAATAATGGAAGTTTATGCACTGAACCCATGGTTTTTATGCTGAGAAACCTTTTCTGATTGGCCCTTCTGCTTTCTCCCTCCTCCTGTTAGGCTCCTCTGATACAATCTGTGACCTTCTGGGGGCCAAGGGTAAAGACATCTTATACATAGGTGATCACATTTTTGGAGATATCCTGAAGTCTAAAAAACGCCAGGGTTGGAGGACCTTCCTAGTGATTCCAGAACTGGCACAGGAGCTTCATGTGTGGACAGACAAAAGCTGTAAGTACTGACTCTGTAGTTTAATGGTTCCCAATTGATGGTATGCGGACCTCCCGGGGGGAGGGTCCACATAACCCACCCAGGTGGTTTGTGGCACCATTCGCATAACAAAAACTACCATAGAGATATCAATATTTTTTTTAAAGTAGGGGGGGTCCATGGTTTGGCTTTTGAAGAACAAGGTATCTGTAGTACTTAATTTAGAACCACTGGTCTAGTTTATTCTTCTTCACTTTTTAATTGATGTTGCTTGGCTTGACAGAGTAGCTGGAAAATCATTTGGCTTGTTTCCCATAGGTTATTTGCATTGCTTTTGTGCATCAAAGACTGGGAAAGCAGCAAGTGTCTGGATAGTTTGGTGACTTATTTGTAGATAGTTGGGTTTCTTTGCTTTGGACTGAGGCTTTTTGGGGGAGACTTACCACCACTGACTGCTGGTTTGAACAGTTTACAAACCTGTGGCTATGCTACCACTTGTCAATACGGTTGCTGACATCTGTCAGTTATTTATTTCTTTATACCCTTTTAATTAAAATGCTCAAGGCTACCTACAAGAACTGTTAAAACAAATATTATAAAAGCAGTTGCACTGCACTAAGTGTGTAGAAGAGTGAGGCTGATATTTTCAGTTGCACTTTCCATGAACATTTTAGGATTTATTGGAGAGCAAGAAATAGAAGCTGTAACCCTAGAGCAATTTCCCCCAACTTCATGCCCTCCAGATGTTTTAGACTGCAACTTCTAGCAGTCTCAGCTAGCTTGGCCAATGTTCAGGGATGATGGGAGTTGTAGCCCAGCGTGTGGAGGATACTGTGTTGGGGGAGCCTGCCCTAGACATTGAGAGGGCATTTGAGACACTGCAAACATATTCAAAAGACTGTCTGCCGTGTTCCACTATAAGATTATAGATTCTGTTCTTTTTAGCCACATGGCTGCTCCCACCATTCACAAAGTTGAAATAAAGGGCTAGGTCTGAAACTTCTACACCATCTGAGTTGTCAGATGAGTTTTATCAAAGCATATATGGCAAAAAATGTAGGATTGTATTCTAAAGAGCTGTTTGACAGTGGAACAGACTCCCACAAGAGGTGGTGCACTCTCCTTGGAGGTTTTTAAGCAGAGATGGACGCCCATCATGTATGATCTAGTTGAGATTCTTGCATTGCGGGGTTTGGACTATATGACCTGGGAGTCCCTTCCAACTCTATAATTCTATAAATCAACAAATAATAATGCAATTTGGAAAGCAGATAGAATCTTCAGTCTGTTTTCCCATATTGGTGAGAGATAAGTAATAGTCTACATAGTATTTGTTTCAGCTGATCCACTGCCATAATATCCTTTTACTTTCCCTTCCCTTTGCTGCTTAGGCCTTTTTGAAGAACTTCAGAGTTTAGACATCTTTCTCGCTGAGTTATACAAGTAAGTAATGGATTTTTCTCTTTAGAATATAACCCATTACTCCATCCACTAACTCATTAGAGGGAGCGCTTCCTTTTTAGTGGACAGCTGCACTTTGTCAAAGGGCTCCACATTAACTTAGAATTGGGGGTGGGGAAGAGGAGTATTGTTGTGCGTATCAGTTTTGCCTGATATAATCAGCTTTTCTCAATTAGTATTTGCTTTCCCAGATCCACCCTCACATTTATCTTCCGTGTGCTCTGTTGATATTGTTTTCTTTCCTATTTCAAACAGGCATTTGGATAGCAGCAGTAATGAGCGTCCTGACATCAGTTCCATCCAAAGACGTATTAAGGTAACTAGTAAATAGAATGCTGTGGAACACGGGTGGCGCTGTGGTCTAAACTACTGAGCCTCTTGGGCTTGCTGATCAGAAGGTCGGTGGTTTGAATCCCTGCAACAGAATGAGCTCCCATTGCTCAGTCCCAGCTCCTGTCAACCTAGCAGTTTGAAAGCACGCAGTGCAAGTAGATAAATAGGTACCGCTCTGGCGGGAAGGTAAAAGGCATTTCCGTGCCCTGCTCTGGTTTCGGTGTTCCATTGCGCTAGAAGCAGCTTAGTCATGCTGGCCACATGACCCGGAAAAACTGTCTGCGACTGGACTTAACTGTCAGGGGTCATTTACCTTTACCTGTTTTAAAAAACAGAATGCTATTTTGCTCCCTTTTCCAGTGCAGCAATCTGTGCTAACTTCATTAGAGGGAGATTTGAGGGGATGGGGAGGTAAGGAGCTGGACAGGCAGTGGACCAAAATAGGAACCTGAGAGAAGTTGGAAGAGAAAGATACAAGACAGGGAGCTGATAAAAGGAGGAGCTAATGAAGTGAGATGGTTGTTGGAAAACCTCCATAGAGCCTAATGGCCGAGTAAATCTGTACTGATAATAAATGAGGGGGGTGTTGGATAGTTGAATTAATCAAATAGACTTTAGTCAGAGAAATATAAGATGATGAAACAGTAGGCAGAGGAAACACACTGAAGCTGCTTACATGGCAGATGCAGGTAGTAGTCTCCCAACTTATTTTTAAATGAAAAGCAGCTTTGGGGAGGTGCAGTCCTGAGCAGAGGAATCATATGGGTCATAGGGTTCATGCTGTTGGCTCAAACACAAAACCCACACCACCACTCATTCGCATACGCTCTTGCAGGTTTTTAAGGCATAAACCCCTGTATGCCTGGAGCCCTCTTATATTTTGTTTGCTTATCCTCCCTCCCCCCTTTTTTGTCAAATTCTATCCCCCCCCCCATCTGTCATGTTGCTAAGGAACACAAAAACTTATTCTATGGTGGAATGCTCCTGGAAGGCACTGTATATTGCTGGTGTTCTCACATTTGGGACTTCCAGTTTTTGCCTCTTTACAGTCAATGCCTCTGATTCAGAAACTTGTGTGTGCTCTAGTGTACACATGGTGCTCTCGCACCTGCAATAGTTTTTAAGTATGTAAAACTGCTCCTTCCCCGAAGTGACCAAATGTCTATAATTTGCCTTCTGATTTTAGAAAGTGACTCATGACATGGACATGTGCTATGGAATGATGGGAAGCCTGTTTCGAAGCGGCTCCCGACAGACACTCTTTGCCAGCCAAGTGATGCGCTACGCAGACCTCTATGCAGCATCATTCATCAACCTCCTGTATTATCCCTTCAGTTACCTCTTCAGAGCTGCCCATGTGCTGGTGAGTTGGAATCCATGAAGCTGCAGATGAACAGTAACAACATTCAGAGAAGTACACGCACTATCCAAGTCTGAATTGAGCAAGGGGCATTCTAATGTAGCTGGTAGCATTAGACTCAAAAACTTTTAAAATGGATGTGGCAGATGGCTACATTGGGAGACACTGGCTAGGGTTAAACAATTTTATAAATTTCCTGTGGGGTAACAGTATAATAAGTGGCAGAAGTCAGGCACTCACTGTACTAGCATACGCATGTGCTGTGAAAAATGGGAATTCCATACTAGGGATCATTAGGAAAATTAGCTGAAAATAAAATTGCCACTATCACAACATTATACAACTCTGTGGTGCAATTGCACTTGGGTACCATGTACAGTTGTGGTTGCTTCACTTTGAGAAGAATATTGTAGAGTTGTTAAAAGTTACCAGAAAAAGTCAACCAGAATGATCAAAGAGATTAGAGCAAGTCCTAAGAGGAAAGGTTGCAGTATTTGGGCCTTTTTAGTTTCGAGAAAAGGAGAGTAAGAGGTGCCATGGTAGAAGTTTATAAAATTATGCATAGCAAGGAGAAAGTGGGTATAGAAACATACCCCTCTCTTGTAATTCAGGGATATCCAATGGAGCTGAATGTTCTAAGATTCCTTTGTCTGTGCTGAAAATACTTTTTCACAAAATGCATAGTTAAACTGTAGCATTTGCTCCCACAATCTCACAGTGGTAGCTACCAACTTGGATGGTTTTAAGAGAGGATTGAAAAATTTGTGGAGGATAAGGCAGGCCAATATATTTCTAAGTGCCTGTTGTGGGAAATTGCAGGATGGCAGCGTGCTGATGTGGGCTTCCCATGAGCATCTAGTTGGCTACTGTGAGAACAGGATGGCTGGACTAGATGGGCGACTGGCCTAACTGAGCCAGCTCTTCTCATGTGACAATGCTAATCTTCTTTGAACAATGGTATGTATCTCTCCATGCAGATGCCACACGAGTCAACAGTAGAGCACACTCATGTGGATATCAATGAGACAGAGTCACCTATGGCCACCCGAAACCGCACATCAGTGGACTTCAAAGATTCTGACAAACGACACCAGCTGACCCGTTCTGTGAGTGAGATTAAACCACCCAACCTCTTCCCTCAAACTCCCCAAGAAATCACACATTGCCATGATGAGGATGATGATGAAGAAGAAGAGGAGGAGGAGGAGGAGGAGGAAGAGGAAGAAGAATAGAAATGAAATCTGAACACAACCTGCCAAAGCGTGGCTATAGCAGTGATTAGCAGGAACAAAATCCCACTAGTCCTGGGGTATGGGGTGGGGATGACAACAAAATTAACACTAATCAGAAACCCTTTATTCTTTACAGACTTATTCCAACTGTAAAGGATTTTGCACTGAGTGAGGGTAGGACCACATACAGATGCCTAACTGCGTTGCTTGCTCTACCTATAGAACATGGGAAGGAAGAGCTGCTTGTGGGTCCTTTGCTCCTCTTTCTTGTGCATTTCAAAACTGCCTCCAAGACATGGTTTGGAATTGGTGCAGTGAGCCTGCCATGGGTCCTGCAGCAATCACAGTAGCCCAATACCAGTTCCTCACAGCTGATACCCTTTGACCCTTTTGGGGGAAAGATGTATCCTAATATATAATACTGTATGCATGGAAATGGTGGCAATTCCAGGGTCAAATTGAACCCCATCAAGCACAAGTTTTGTTTTTGAAATGGTTTAATCCTCTAATCTCCTTCTAGTGCAGTTCTGCTTCTGCTCTTTCTGTTTGGGGCTGGTTCAAGAAAGACTATCATGCCACAAATTCTTGATCTGGCTGATAGCTAGTTCTTCTCCTGCTGAGATCCCAAAGCTTTTATCATCCCTAGTCTTGGCATGTGGTGCATGTATTATACGACCTTCAAATGGGTCCTTATGCCGTGTGCTTGTTCTACACTCTGAAATTATCTCTGCTAGTAAGAGATAATGTCATGCTGTATTTTGATTAGGTCTCAGTTAAAGATTAATACTGTATTTCTGTCTAACCCACAGTGATCAAGAGCTATACAGTTTGTGAAGAGAAAAGGTTTGTGTCACCTTTCCTAGCCTCTTCCTGTGGCTAACAATTTAGGCTCAAATTAGGAACAACAACCTGTAAGATGCAATGTTTCAGCTGGCAGCCGTTCTATTCTCTGATAGATAGAGTCATAGGAGATGGGGTATGTGTATATGCACAGGCCTAGAGCCTTCATGTAGAGGAGGAAGCCCCCTTCAGCAAAACATCCTTATTGCTGCCACTCTGTGCTACTGCCATTCCTGGAATGAAAATGGTTGAAGGGCTGATCCATATTGTTTGTAAATGGTTCTGAGGGCCTGGCATAGCATTCTGGCTGTAAGTACAGGCTGTTAAGTTAAAGCACATTTTTCTCTTTCTTATTCATACAAGCAGGCAGTAAACTGTTTCCCAAGGTATAGAGTTCCTTACTTCTGTGCCATTGAAGTTTGAAAGACTGAATAGAGGCCCTATTTTGAAGTATTAGAAGTTTTATTTTGAATCACTTGATTGTAATTAGTTCTATTCCATTATTAAAATACGGTGAACTGTAAATCAGCAGGAGAAGCTGGTGCTCCTGTGATGGACCTGCAAACTAAATAAATCATGAGGTTTCATAATAAGCTGTTTTAATGTCTGTCTAACACTGACGAATCTACTTCTCCTAACCCTCCCTTCATACTGCTTGCCTAACACTTGTTATAGCAACTAGAAAAGCCTGTATACAGCGTGGAATACAATGTGCTTTATAATCTTCTCCCAACAATGATGGCTGGGAGGCAGACAGCAGCCTGACAGCATAGAATCTAGATATATGCATTAAATGTAGATATACTAGAGTAAGGTGATGCCATCAGAGTTGTATGTATAAGGTCCCCTGCCCAGAAAACGGGAGCAGAATTGGAGAGCATTAGTTAACTTGACAGTGGTCTAGCTGGTAACTCTATTAGTGATCTGGTGTTGAGCTGGATACATACTGGTAAGGAACAGCAAGAGCGAAATAGTGCTCTTCTCTTAATCAATACTGGAAGATATCCTGGCTCTAGGCAAGAGATCAGTGTTCTCAGATGTCTACAAGTTCAGCCTTACAAATTCTACCCCCACAGCAGCCAGCCACAAGAACATACATATGGCCTTTTCATAAATGAGTAAAATGCCTCCCTACCTGAAACCAGCTTGGCCTTGGCTTTCCCAGCTAAGAAATAGGAAGGCTTTTTTCCTGCTTTTATTCTTCTGCTGAAGCTAGTGAAATTGGACAGAAAAATGAGCACTGACAAGTGAGAGATAAGTGAGGAAAAGAACTGGAAATCAGGAAGCAAAATTAGACCATGAGAAGAGGCATTTGCATACTACATTAGAACAATACCCTAGTTCTTACATTTGTATCAGCAGAATTTTATTGTGTCAATCTTAAATTTCTAGCAGCACTTTTAGGGGAAATTTGGAAACAATCTGTAAAAGGGTTGCTGCTTTTCACAGAATTGGAGGAGACCCTGAGGGTCATTTAGTCCAACCCCATGAAGTGCAGAAATCTCAACTAGATCATATAAGAAAGATTGCCCTCCAACCTCTGCTTAAAACCCTGCAAGGAAGCTGAGTCCACCACCTCTCGTAGGAGTCTGTTCCACTGTTGAACAGCTGGTACTGTCAAAGTTCTTCCAGATGTTTAGTCAGAATCTCCTTTCTTGTAACTTAAATCCATTAGTTAAAGTCCTAGCCTCCAGAGCAGGAGGAGAAAACAAGCTTTCTCCATGTTTTAGCCCTTGAGATACTTGAAGACTGCTATCTCCTCTTAGTCTCCTCTTTACCAGGCTAAACATACCTAACTCCTTCAACTGCTTCTCATAAGGCTTTGTTTCCAGACCCTTGATCATCTAAGTTGCCCTCTGCACACAATCCAACTTATCAACATCCTTCATAAACTGTGGTGCCCAGAACTGGACACAGTACTCCATGTGTGGTCTGACCAAGGCAGAATACAGTAATACTATTACTTCCCTTGATCTGAACACTGTAGTTCTGTTGATGCAGCCTAGAATAGCATTAGCCATTTTTGCTCCTGCATCACAGCGTTGACTCATGTTAAGCTTGTGGTCCTCTCAGACCCATAGATCCTTTTCACCTCGGGTTACATATGCTTCAGGTTACAGACTCTGCTAACCCAGAAATAGTGCTTCAGGTTAAGAACTTTGCTTCAGGATGAGAACAAAAATCGTGCAGCGGTGGCGCAGCAGCAGCAGGAGGCCCCATTAGCTAAAGTGGTGCTTCAGGTTAAGAACAGTTTCAGGTTAAATACGGACCTCCAGAACGAATTAAGTACTTAACCCGAGGTACCATTGTACTACCAGCAATCCAGGTGGTTGTGAGGATAAAAGGAGGAGATTATGTATGTATACCACTTCAATCTCCTTAGACAAGGAAGACAGAATACAAGTGTATTTTCAGGCTCTTGCAGAGGTGCCAAGCAAAGTGCCACACTTTCCCAAACACCACAAGAAAATTGAATTCATTTATGACTGTGCAGAAGGAGCACTTGGAACATCGCAAAGACTGTTGACTACATTTTACTTCTTAAGCATAACATTATTTATCTGGCCTCTTTGACCATCCTTCCTTTGCCTTATTTTTAAGTGATACTAACTGCCACTGCTGCCGCCTTTAACTTAAGTTTGTCAGCATACAATAATATTTGGGTCTGTGACATCATCTCCAGCTGAAACCCCTTCTGACTCCATTCTACCTCAAACATCTCCCTTCTTTGAGCTGTGCCGGAGGGCCAACACAGTGGCAATCCAAGTAAGCCTTTCGGGCAAAGTTGCCATCAGCATATTACCACCCTAGGCTCAAAAACATGCTCAAAGAGTCTATGTATAAGGCTAGTTTTATACATCTTTTGGAAACTGTTTGGTTGACTGAATATCACCGACTGTTTACTAATTTCTTAATGTGCCTTCCCAAATCCTGCTGCTATACTGGCATTCAGCATATTAGGACCAAACTGGTAAGGACCCTTTACCATATATTATGGAGAACATGCTTTTTCAAGTAGTGTACAGACTATGCTTTGCTATTCTTACAAACAAAGTAAACAGCTCTACCAGACAAGATTGTAAGCCTGAGAGCAGGGAGTATCTTATTACTAAATGCTATAAACAGCAGGAGTTGGCTTTTTTTGCATGAACAGTGTGGCAAAAAATACTGTGACCCATTGGTGGGGAATCTTTTTTAGTCCGATCCAAGAGGCACATTCCTTCATAGGCAGTCTTCTCAGAGGGCTATATGCCAGCAGTGGTTGGGCAACAGGTGCAATACTTACATCCAATCATGAAGAAGTTAAGTTATGCTGCCTTCATATTTTCCCCTTCCCCCAACCCCATTGTATGATTCCGCTGTTATTTCTCAACTATCTCCCTGCATTCCCTTAGTCAGAGCACTCAGATTAGAAGAGTCAATAGATTGTTGTTTCGGCAAAGGGGGGAGACACCTGAGAGTTACTCAAGAAATCACTGAGTAAGCTGCAACACTCACAAAGCAGGTTTTTTGGTGTGTGCAGAAGTTTTTTTGCTGGTCTCTACTTAGCTACATTCTAGCTAATTAGTAGCACAAATCTCAAAAGTTTACATCTTCCTTCCACAAACAAGCCTATTTTACAAACAGGCATGTTCTCCCATATACACTCCTCTACCCAAAAACAAACAAACAAAACCCATGTAAAATAAATAGAAATCATGCTAGTGTATCTTTTGGATATGACACGACAGGAACGAAACACTTGCACTGGATATTCAAAGTTATTCAAGAAAAAATTAGTGCATATCCATCAGAATTCCTGATAATCTACAAGACCATTGCTAACAATTAATAAAGTCAAACCAAACATAAAGAACACATACTTTCAGGGCTCCTTTACTCAAAACTGCTAATTAAAAAAATAATAATGTCACCAACGCACACCCCCTTGTAAATAAAAGAAAGATGAAGTATGCAATGGGGGGACCACTTAAACATGAAAGTTAAACAAGAAAAATCATTTATCTCAAGGAAATAAACTGTTTCCCAATAAAATCACAAAAATATACAAATTAATGAGGTTCAAAATAAATAGAAGAAACTGGAAATCTGCAACACCACTAAGTATTTATATACTCCAACAGGATATCAATTGGCTTATGAAATGTGTACATTTCATTTGTGCTTTTTCAGGGTTTATACAAACAGACAGTGTGGAATACTGTTGGCAGAATACTACAACTTTGGAAGAAATATGATACAATTTGACAAAGATCCCAGAAGACAAATCTATAGAAGCTTTGGAATGCAGCAATATATGGAGACAGATTGTAAGGCCTTAAAAAGGCATAGGATAAGTACTGGGAAAATTGTGCAGCATACAAATATTTATTGTAAAGGAAAGCTTGGCTTGAGACAAGATTCCAGGGTTCAGCTAATTCCCTTGGGCTGGTCTGACAGCAGAACAGAGAACTCTGTAGCCTTCCAGATAGAATATATTTTGTTCACTATTGGAGCTCTTCCACACACTAAGCTTAAGCAGTATTTTATTGCTCTAAGACGGCAAAAACTCAAGAGACAGCTGCCACCACTTCCCAGTTCATCCCAACATTTACACAAGAATGACCCGAATTCCTGCATTCCTTATATCATTATCTTCAGGGCTTGAGGCTTTTTGTGGAAACCTAGTTCTGTAAAAATGTACTCTAGAAGATTATCTGTGCTTCAAGCACTTTACTGAAATGCTGGTGTTAGCAGCACTGTCAAAGCAGCTACACAGGCACTTCTGCAGAAAGAATTTCAGCCTCCAGCATTGTGACAAGGTAAAGAGGACAATCACTTGAGGCATAGGTGGGAAAGGGTTAGAGGAAGACTATGTGGATGTAGAATAGCCTTGTGTACAAGCAAAATGAAATACACTTCTGGGGGACCCATTTCTTTGCAGGACAATGCCATTGCTAACTTGATTCATGCATGCATTTTAAGAAGCAACTGACTCACAAAAGTACTGGCAGAAATTACAGTTGGTTAGGAGCCCAATTCAATGGCATATAATCAAGTCCATAGAAAGAAAAAAACAAACGAGTCTGCAAATCACCAGGGAAAGGGAACATGTGGCCTTCAAGATGTTGTTAAATGTTCATCAGCCCCAGTCACCATTGTAAATGATAATAATAATAATAATAATAATAATAATAATAATAATAATAAATTTTATTTATATCCCGCCCTCCCCAGCCGAAGCCGGGCTCAGGGCGGCTAACAACACTAAAATAGTGCAACATTATAAAAACATCATAAGAATTAATTAAAATCAGAATTGATGGCAACAATAAACTAAAGTATTGTAAGGATTGCCAAAGGAGGGAGTCAGGCTGTGCCCTAACCAAAGGCCTGGTGGAACAGCTCTGTCTTGCAGGCCCTGCGGAAAGATGTCAGGTCCTGCAGGGCCCTTGTCTCTTGTGACAGAGCGTTCCACCAGGTTGGAGCAGCAGCCGAAAAAGCCCTGGCTCTAGTTGAGGCCAGCCTAACCTCTCTGAGGCCTGGGACCTTCAAGATGTTTTTATTTGAGGACCGTAAGTTCCTCTGTGGGGCATACCAGGAGAGGCGGTCCCGTAGATACGAGGGTCCTAGGCCGTATAGGGCTTTGAAGGTTAAAACCAGCACCTTAAACCTGATCCTGTACTCCACCGGGAGCCAGTGCAGCTGGTATAGCACCGGATGAATGTGATCTCGCAGCGAGGACCCCGTAAGGAGTCTCGCTGCGGCATTCTGCACCCGCTGGAGTTTCTGGGTCAGTCTCAAGGGCAGCCCCACGTAGAGCGAGTTACAATAATCCAGTCTGGAGGTGACCGTCGCATGGATCACAGTGGCTAGGTCAGGGCGAGAGAGGTAAGGGGCCAACTGCTTAGCTTGGCGGAGATGAAAAAATGCCGCCTTTGTTATAGCTGTAATCTGCGCCTCCATAGAGAGGGAGGTATCGAAGATTACACCCAAACTCTTGACGGACGGTGCTGGCACTAATTGCACCCCCGCAAGAGATGGGAGTTGCCCCCTCAATCCCATATCGTCCCGTCCCAGCCAGAGGACCTCTGTCTTCGAAGGATTTAACTTCAACCGGCTCCCACGTAACCATCCAGCCACAGCTTCCAAGCATCTGATCAGCGTGTCTGGGGCCGAGTCAGGATGGCCATCCATCAACAGATAGAGTTGGGTGTCATCAGCATACTGATGGCAGCCCAGCCCAAAACTCCGGACAAGCTGGGCGAGGGGGCGCATAAAGATGTTAAAAAGCATCGGGGAGAGAATCGCACCCTGAGGCACTCCACACACCAAGGAGTGGCGGGATGACAGTTCCCCCCCAAGCGCCACCCTCTGTCCCCGACCAGAGAGAAACGAGCGCAGCCATTGAAGGACTGTGCCCTGGATCCCCACGTCGGCGAGGCGGTGGTCCAGAAGTTCGTGATCGACCATGTCGAAAGCTGCTGACAGATCTAGAAGAATCAGCAGCCCCGACCCGCCTCGATCCAGCTGTCTACGAAGATCATCTGTTAGGGCGACCAGAGCCGTCTCGGTCCCATGACCAGCGCGGAAGCCGGACTGGAATGGATCCAGAGCCGATGTTTCATCCAGAAACCTACCAAGCTGTTCAGCAACCGCTCTCTCGATCACCTTACCCAGGAATGGAAGATTCAAAACTGGGCGGTAATTGGATAGATCTAAGGGATCTAATGATGTTTTCTTTAAGAGCGGACGCACCACTGCCTCCTTCAGTTCCCCTGGGAATGTCCCGGTGCCAAGGGACAAATTGATGATATCCCCCAGGGGGGCCCGCACCTCGTCTGGACATGCTCTAATCAGCCAAGACGGGCACGGGTCGAGAGGACAAGTGGTGGGCTTTCCAGCTCGGAGGAGTCTGTCCACATCGGCTGGGGATATCCGGTCAAAGTGGTCCAGTACTGGACCCGAGGACAGTCGAGGGGCCTCCAGTTCCTTTATTGTATCCAAATTGGCAGGGAGGTCATGGCGGAGCGACAGGACCTTCTCCGCAAAAAAGCTCGCAAATGCCTCACAGCTGTGTGTCGAATTGTTATTTAAATTTGGCTGTCCTTCGAGGGACGTTAAAGACCGAATTATACTAAATAATTGTGCCGGGCGAGAGCTAGCGGATGCAATGGAGGCCGAGAAGTAGGACTTCTTAGCAGCCTTCACTGCCATCTCGTAGGTTTTCATAAAAACCCTATAAGATGTTCTTGAGGCTCCGTCACGGGCACCCCGCCATACTCGCTCTAGCCGTCTGAGGTCCCGCTTCATTTTCTGGAGCTCCTCAGTAAACCAGGGAGCCCGGTTTCTGCGGGGTCGCAGAGGGCGCTTAGGTGCGATCTCATTGATGGCTGCCAGGAGCTGGGTATTCCAGCCCTCAACAAGCTCAGTCAATGAGTCGCCAGGGGGAGAAAGGTCCCGCAAGGCTTGGCAGAATCTATCAGGGTCCATCAGCCTCCGCGGGCGAGCCCAAATCGGCTCACCACCTAAGCAGGGTGGGGGTGGAACATCAATCCTGGCTTTCATAGCATAGTGATCAGACCATGGCACCTTCATCGAAGGAAACATGATCACATCTATACCAGCGCCAAAGATCAGATCCAGCGTGTGGCCTGCTTGATGTGTGGGGCCCGAAACAAACTGGGAGAGCCCTAGTGTCGAATGATGGGAGTCTAACAACACCTGAATCCCACTGGTGTTGCAGACTATCCATGTGGCTGCTCATAATAAAAGACCTCAGTTGGAATAAGCCCAGGAGTGGGGAGAAGCTATATGAGGCTCATCATGTGCACATTCCAGGAGAAGGTAAGAAGAGAACCACAGTAGAAAAATGATAGGAGAAGGGGATGCAGTTCCGTGTGCCAGAATAAACAAACACCTATTTACCAGTTACTAAAGTTGTCCAAGTAGGATGTGGTGTTTTGAAGAGCCCAGAAAGTGCTTTATCCCAGAGAGCAGGCATTCCTGAAAGCAGAGCATCAAGCAAACTGTTTTTAATCTATAAATTGGATTTCATCAGAAGAATTAAGTGGCCCGTTCATTTAGCTGGTCAAAATTATTTCAGACCTTTGCTCAAAAGACAAAAACTTGTTTTCAAAGAATTTGAAGCTCATTTTATCACAGCAGACCAAGGCACAGAACAAACTATTTCACAGTGTTGTGAGTATCCTGCCAACTGGACATCAGAGCTAACAGAATAAAGCAATTATTATAGTCAAGTGCAACCACTCAGACTAGCTACTGTTCCTGTGTTCTTCAGTTCAATCAAGCCATGCCTGACACCAGAGAACTCTTCAGATAAAAAACAAACAAATCTCCTTCATATGTTGATTATGTGAGGGAAATGTGATCATGTCCTCAAATCTTGATGTGCCGGCTAACTACGCCCCACTGGCACCCACATATAAGCATTAGACGGAAAGGGTTCTAGACGTCTATAGCTTTAGGTGTATAATTCTCTTCTGAACAAATGTTCCAGGGGCTAAATCAAAATACCCAGTCATGAGGAAGACTGCATATATATGGACAGCTTTCAGATTAATGCTGTATACATGACCATTGCACGGTGTGGCCATTAAGTGAATTGGAATTAGGTTTATTTTGTCTGCACAACCCTCAGGTAACTAGCATATGGCATAACAATGCTAAATGCCCATGGAGTATTATCTGCAAGTCACCACCACCTCTCTGTCTTATTTCACACAAGAGCCACTGTGTGACAACTACTTGAAATTACATGGCATGTTGTTTCAAACCCTCCATGTGGTGGGTTCTTCGTGTTCAGTGGTGTACTATGTAGTTAATTGCAACCTACAGCAGTGTTTTATAGCAGCATGCAGACAAACCATGTGGTCAGTGCACAAATGCAGCTCACCACATGGCAGGCACAAGTTTAGAGCATTCTCCATGCAGGTGAGGTGGCACCCAATCGTACCTCAGCACATTCTCCAATGCAATGACAGCAAAAGCAGAACACTTAATGCTCAGAGATCACATGGAGCCAAAGTTACTAAAGTAGAGCAAAACCGTTATCTAGGTGACATTCGGGCAGACCCAATGACAATACATTTGTTTCCCTGGATTCCCCAATAAAGGTTCTGTCAACTTGCAATAGCCAAGTCCTGACTGAATGATGTAGTCAAGATCTTTATTGCATGGAAGTGAAGAGCTCATCAGGTACATTATCACACATTTCCTGCCAATTAAAATATCAAGAGCTCCCTCTAGTGTTAGGCTGTGGCAAAGATTGGTGAGGGCATGGGAGAGGATGGGAAACAGGTAAACTCTTGCCACTTTCTCCATTCACCTGAAAGGGTCAAATAACTATATTTTTATCTGGATGCAATTCATAGATACCTAGGCATGAAGGTGCATTTAAAAAGAAAACTAGATAGGAAAAACAGAAAACATTAATGAATAATGTCAAACCCATTAAGAACCACTAACCACGTTGCACGTTTGCAACTACTGTGAGCCATTACTTACCAGGAATTAACAGCTTCTCAGTGCATGGTCCTGAATCACTCGCATTTGTCTCCAACCTCCCTGGTGCCGGGAGCAACAAGCCATGAGCCTTGATTTATTGTGACGTGCAAATCTTGGCTTACTTTCATGGTTTATTTGCTTGGGAGAAACCAAACCTCAAGTGCTAGTTCACATGTCCAAGGCTTCTGGTTATTGCTCCTGAGTGGGGTGCAGCAAAATGGGAGCGATTCAGCATCAATCACCAGCACATTGCTTGTTCTTGGTGGGGCATAAAACATGGCTTCCTATGACATGTAAAGGAGCCCGTTCGTGCAAAGACACGTTTTGCATACTCAGGGTACCCAGCACTTCAGTTCTGCACTACCAGCTCCTTCCCCAAATCATGACCTGTGCCATTGGCACACTTCTCCAATAATCCTCAAGATTACCTTTGGGACTTGGGAAAACAAATCTGCGAAGTGAATTGTACATTTTACTACTTCCATCTTCATTTGTTCAGCCTGAGCTCCAGCCATACTTTTTGATTAGTGCTTACCTATTCTAATGGGTCTGAGCTTTTTGGCTGGGCAGTTAAATAGCAGGTAGAAGAGTGATTCTCTGCAAATCCTAGGCCTCCTTGAGATAGCGAGCTTGGAAAAGGAGGAGGAGGAGGTGCTACCTCCCTTGCTCCATCAGTTTATATGCTGTCTGGGCCAATGACACCACTCTTGTATTTGAAGACATAACAGTTATCAAGGACAAATTCTCTCTTTAGTAAGGCTTGGCAACACACAGGTACAAGGTCTCCAATTCACAACAAAGAGTACAAAATTAATTCAGACATTTAAAATATTGTCAAAAACCTCACCTCAAAATAAATTTCGTGTAAAAGCTGCATCTAATTTCACATTAGAACATGAAGATTGAATGGCTGCTACCAGCTACTAAATTGCTGACTACACTTGACAAAAGAAACAGAAAAAGTGAAAGCAGGGTTCTTTCCAAGGTCACTTTCTCAAGTAATGCAAATAACATATTCCCCCCACAAATGTACCTGTAAAAGCCAGTGAAACAGTTGCTCTAAAATATAACATGAGAAGCACAATTTTTAAATAAGATAAATAATATTTCTAGAGCCAGGAAGAAGATCACTTGCCAGAAAGCAGAGGACAACTGCTATGTAGATGTTGACACCAAGGAACAGAGTTTCATAATGCTGTACAAAATAAGAGGCATATTTGAACTGAGAACAACTTCCTATACCTTGACATGGGCTGATGACCTTTAATTCACATGGCCTGGCCCTCATTTTTTTCTGTACTACAAAATGTTCAGGGAGAGATGTTGCCCTCCGAATTCTAGGCCGGGGTGCGGAACTTGGGGGTCTCCGGATGTTACTGGACTACAGCTCCTATTATCCCTGACCATTGAGCTTTCTGACTGGGGCTGATGGGGAAGTCTCCCCTACCCAAACAACATCTGGATGACCATAGGTTTTCTACCCCTGGGCTAGGCTATGGAAGATTGCCTTTACCCTGCAAGCTTTTTATGCTTTATTCTAGGCCTAATTAATAATAATTACATGAATTTAAGATAAGCACTGAACCCTTTTAAGAAAACTAGAAAAGCCAATCATGATAAGCCAGGAAAGTTAATTTGGGTCACCACCAATGTGGTTGTAGAATCCAACATGTGTTATAGGGAATAAAACATTTTGCAAGACAAAGAGCTGCTGCTTGAAATGCAGAAACAAGAGCAACTGAGAATCCCATTCTTGATCAAGAACATTCTACACTTCCCATCTGTTGAAGTGTGCTGGCTATAATGACATCATTTCATTCAAAAATTTGAGTTTACCTTTGTTCTACTGCTTTGGCAGGAAGCATAACACTTTGTGGGTTCTTTGTCTCAGAGGCCTGTCTGCCCTTCCTTAAAGCTGGCTGTAAAGAGCAGCATGAATAAAACAAATACTTTAAAAAATATGTATGCTAATAAATTAAAAGGTCCAAAGTTTCTAATTATACTGAATGTCATAACTGGAGATGCCTCTTCACTTAGGCCCTTCATAAAGAACTGATAGGTTTAATGGGGATTTGGGGCGGGGTAAACTAAATTTCCTCCTTACCATTCCTCTTTTTATGAGCAACTGTGAAACAAAGCAAGTATTCGCCTTACGCAGACTAAATTGCTTCCCCCAAAATAGAATGAAATATTTGTTTTTGTAAACTCATCCAGGGAGGTATCGGAGGGGTAAAGGGGGGGAGGGGGGCATACCTCTCCCCAGAGCATTTCCATAAGGAGAACAGTGGGGAATTCACATTAAGCTCATCCCAGCATGCACAAAACTACTTCTGCATCCAAGAATCGGAGGCATCCCTATCACCCAGGATTCTGGCAAAGCAGAAATAATGGGGGTAGAGCAGAAGAAGGGGGGAAATCGAGTAACAGAGTCTGGAAGTTAGCTCAGAGACTGTTGTGCAGAACAGGCCCATTCAGCAACAAATTAATATTGTTTTCACAGTCATATTTCTTATAAGCAAGAAGAACAGACAAAAGGCAACCCAGAGTCACAATGATGTCAAGGCAGGTTGTTCAAATTCAGAGAACCCCTAAAGGAACAGTCCTCCCATAGTAAATATCAGTGTCCTGAGGTGTGGGAGCTGAGAATGTCCTGAAGGCATTCCTGGTCCATCTTCCATGCCCAAACAGCTGTCCCATAGAGCTTATTTAAAACAGTAGGTTAAAAAGGTGGCTCCTAAAAGGGAGAACCAGTAGAATAATAGGAAAGCTTTCAGATGTGCCTCTCCAATACCTTCACTGAAACAGACACCATCATGGCCACACATACCATCAAATATAGGTTGATTTTATATGGAAAAGCTTTTGCCAAACCTAAAACAGGACAGCATCCACAGTGAAGTGCATCTTGCAGGAAGAAAACTTTGGGACGATTTACTTTGGCTCTCAAGCATAGCAGCATAACAGCAGCATCACATAAAAGGTTTGAAGTCACTGGTGGACTAACATCTCTTACATTCTATCCTGCTTATATTATGTCATCTCAAAATAAGGAGCACATTGACTATGATGGCGCCCCATACTCTGAAAACATAAACAAGTTAAAGTACATACTCAGCCCAGGGGAGGTGGTAGGGATTGCTATCATTACTCCCCCATAATAAATAAAAACTCTATGTAATTCTCCGGAGGAAATTATTACCTCTGAAAAATCAATCATCTTCATATGGCACGCACATCATTTTCTGACATTTATGAACTCTAAAACATGGCCTTTTGGGGGGGGGGGAATTTACATTCACAACCCCAAAATACCTCCTTCCTTAAAGGTTAGACAAGGGAGAATACCACCTTTTTCCCAGTCTCCCAATTGAGATATGCCAGAAATTCTTTAAGTTTCATTCATTCTTTGTTCTTTAGAAAACAAATACATTCTAGTACCAGTCTCTCATTTCAACAAGGGGAAAACAGAACAATATGGGGGAAATGGGAACACTGGAGCAAATTCAAGAACAATACAAAAGAACTTAACTGGGAAGGTCCTGCAACACTTAAAACTGCAAAATACTTCTTTTTTAAAAAACAAAACAAAAACCATGATCTCTCTTTTGAAAAAATAAAACGCAGCTTTAGGTTTAAACTGTTGCATACATTAGAAGGATCATCAATACAGCTGGAAAAATAAACGTGATTCTACTCCACTAGGAAAATTTTTGCCATTCACCCCAGAAGGGTGGCTCACCGTTCCCAAGTTTTGCTTCGGTGTTGGTTGCTTTTCCCTCTCTGCATCCACCTCTCACTCTGAGCTCCTTGTTCTTGCTTCTTTTTCTGCCCTCAGGATCAGCATAAAGTCTTTGGTCTCAGAGCACTGGATGCAGCACAGCTTAATAAGCACATACTAATGGTGTTTGCAGTCAGGTAGAAGGCAAGGGGAAGGAATGAGGCCTGGTCCTGATGAAGATAAGGGTTGGGATGGAGGGCAGAGGAAGATGCTATGTGTCAGCTCCTAGATGGCGCCTTCACTGTGCATACTGTGGTTGGACTTGTTGTGAGTTACACAGTTCTGTTCGTTCAGAAGATTTGCCGTCTCATCCGGCAAACCATCATGCAGTTCTGTAAGAGTCAGTTCTATTTTAGTGGTTTCACTGTCCGAGGACTGAGGTGTTTTATCCATCCGGGATGCCATTAGGGCATTTTGGTACTGCTGCCTTGAGATCTATGCCAAGCACATGAAAGATACAAAGTCCATAATTAAATTAATATTTGTTGATATGGAGAACAACTGTATCTACTGTAATGTTTTCATACATCTTAGCCCAACCCGACTTGTCCTTGTTACTTCAAAATCAAGGCATGCAGACCTGCAACATTTCCAGTGTAGCAGCAGCAAATTGTTTCATGGTGCATAAGAACAGTAAAGATATTTTTGACAGGATGCATTTTCTAAAAGGCTCCAAGTAATCCAATCCCCCTAGTTCGTAGTGCTTACTATGCAAATTTAAGAGACTCGTCTTCATTTTAGCCAGGGTCTCCAGTAAGTGGCACAGAAGTATTCGGAAAGCAGAAGTGAGCAATAATTCTCATATAAACAGAGCTCAAAGTTTATCACTCTAAATTAAATCAATGAGTTGCATCTGAATCTTTATACTATATGACAAATTACCACCTGAAATGACCTCATTTACAAAAATGCCCATTTCACACATAATGCTCAGCCTAACAAAAATTAAGTGAGTAAAAGTTGTGGCTATTTAACTCCTCACCTGGTCCTGCTGCTGTTGCCAGGAGGCTTGTCTCATTCCAGACAAAACATGAGCTGTAGGCAAGATTTGTGGCTTGTTTGCAGGAGACAAGCCATGAGCATGGGATCAGACATAGTACTAAACCAAACCAAGGCTTGGCTCTGGTTGGCATGGCAGCAGAAGGACCAGTACAAGAGCAAAGTGGACACAAATTTTAATGTGAGTTACCCAGACAGTTGTGCGATCACACTTAGTGTTATGTGTGCACCAGGGCTAAGGCAAACCACGGTTAAGTGCGAGGAAAACAACAAGTTCTTATTAACTTATTGAATTTGGATGCTGGGGATGGCAAGGTAAAGACAGCAAGGAGATTCTTTATCCTATCAATTTCTTGAGTAATACAATTTTTTAAAACTGGTGAATTTGGTCAATTTAGTATATACTGTGGACAGCAGCCTTTAAAAAGGTGAATAACCATTCTAGAGCTATTTTCTGCATTATATATGTGATGTTTTAAACATTTTAAAATGCTACTATTGTTAGTACAGTGGTACCTCAGGTTACATACGCTTCAGGTTCCATACGCTTCAGGTTACAGACTCCGCTAACCCAGAAATAGTACCTCGGGTTAAGAACTTTGCTTCAGGATGAGAACAGAAATCGTCCTACGGCGGCAGTGGGAGACCCCATTAGCTAAAGTGGTGCTTCAGGTTAAGAACAGTTTCAGGTTAAGAATGGACCTCCGGAATGAATTAAGTACTTAACCCGAGGTACCACTGTATTAATCTATTATTATTATTAAGCTATTATTATTATTATTATTATTATTATTATTATTTAAGAGTGGCTAGGGAAACCCAAGCAGATGGGCAGGGTATAAATAATAAATTAGTAGTAGTAGTAGTAGTAGTAGTAGTAGTAGTAGACACATTTCACAAAATGTGGTCTGCAAAATTCTACCGTATTTACTCGAGTTTAATGTGCCATCGAATCTAATGCACATCTCAATTTTCAAAACCTTGAAACCAAAAAAAGTATTTGCTGGCGAATGTAAATGTGCCATCAAATCTAATGTACACCTTAATTTTTGCAACATAACTTGGCCAAAAAAGGTGAACATTAGATTCGAGTAAATACGGTAATTGCCGAGAATAGATTCCTTGGGGAGCTTTCATTAAACAAATGCATACAAGCAATCTAAATTATACTGCAGTACAGAAACACCTATTTATGGAACCCCCTTTTTCAGTGGTCCCTCCCCTCACCCCATTTGTGGAATGCTCTCTTGAGGGAAGTTTGCTTACTGCCAATGTTGTCAGTTTTTCAGCACTAGGCAAATGCATTTGGTCCTTGAGATGGTTTGGTTTATTCACTATTATAGTTTTGGTGCTTGGGTGGGGAAGGATATTATCCTTGTTATTTTATTACTGAGTATGAACACTATTAGTATTTTTTATGATTTGATATTTGTTGCATTTTAGTATTTTACCTATTTTCTTAGTTGCTTTGAGACATTTTTGTTGCAAAGAGCAACAAATTGAATAAATACATACAGGTTCTGCACAATGTATTCCCAGGAAATCATTAGGAGAGTGTTTGCATAATGAGCTGATGATTTCCATTATTTCCTATGGGAACATTTCTATACTGTGATCCCTCTCCTCCTCCTGCCATGAAATGGCTGCAACCAAACAGCAAAAGACAGACAAAGAAAAAAACTTATTTGTCCAATCTCTCCTGCTGTCTGATTTGTCCCTTCCCTCCCTGTGATTTCCCTCCCCACTCCTACTCCCCACTATTTCTGTCCAAAAATGGCTGCTGCTGACCAGCAAAGGGGAAGTGGGCAAACTGACTGTTAGGATATCTGAATCTGCACTGTGTATAGTGAGGTTTGGGTATAAAACTTTGTGTTCAGATTAAGTGATTTTTTGCTGAATGACTGAGCAGATAGTGGGACCTGCGTCTACACATTGCTGAACATTTTTGAGAGAGGGCCACAATCCATAAATACTAGATACTGAGATGAATACAGAGTTTCTCTTTTACTTGGGGGATAAGAACAAGCTGGAGCAGTACAATATCCAAGAATCTATGTATTTGAAAGAGCCTTAAGTTGTATTCCGGAAGGCTACTTCCAATCCGCCTGGTTGTAAATAGGCATTTGCTCCATTAGCATGTTCTGGAGAAATGAGAAGTGAACAGATGTCCTTATTCATTTGTGTAATATTCCCTAGGCTATGCAGCACTACCTCTCTCAACTTTAATATGCATGTTTGTTGGCTTCCATCTGTCTCGAGCGGTAATGGAGTGGGGGCCTCTGGGGTGGTCAGACTGCTGGATTAGCAGCACCAGAGTGATCTCCTGGGGGCCTGGGCAGTGTGTATGGAGGTCCTGGGCTTCCTAGATGACAAGACCCCCTCTCGTGAAGGCAAAGTAACTGATGCTACATCTCAGAATATGAATGGGACATGCATTTAGATGGGTGCCATTAGAACATACAAAATTGAAGGCTATCAATTCATTCAAGATCTCAAATTCATAACTGCCCAAAGTCAATTAACAATGTATTATATAATTTAAAAGCACATGTGAAACATCAGAAGCCCCAAAAAATCAACAGCTGCTGAACTTTAGAATGGAAATACATATTACGAAGCATACATGTTAATTCCCAATTGTGTGATGAATGTGGGCAGGGAGCATGTGACTGCTGATCCTTCTTTATAACAGCATCCACATGTCATTCATGAGCAGATACAGTTAAGGAATATGCCTTGGGCTGAGTGCAGAATAGATCCTCCCTGGGAGAGGTGGAATAATACGGTACCTCACAATGAAGGGGGGAAAAGAAGAGTTTCAGCAGTCCAAAACAGTTCCTTCCAAATTCTGAATGCTTTATCAAAGTAGCATTAGGACCAGTTGGCAACTATTGGCTATGGGCAGCCAACCAACCAAAAATATATTTTGCTGGTAGAAGATAGCTACCCATTCCCCCTTTTCCTACCTTGACATACTGAATGTCTGAGATAGCTCTCACTGAGTAGTCTGGAACATAAACTTGAAGAAATGAGTTCAACTGGTTGTTGCTATTTCCTATCGTTGGTGTCACCGCATCAATGCGATCCCCTCTGTTAAGAGAGTCTGAATGATTCAAGCCGCAAGGACGAGGTGGTGACTTGTTTTCAGCTGGGGGAAAAGGAAAGGAAAAGATGCTTCAGAAAAAAATCATATCTTAAGAGACTCACATCTGTTCATGCAGATCCATGTTAAATTTTCCAATTGAAACAGCTTTTTGCTAGAGCTATAATACTGCAGTGTACACTTTCAATCAGATCTCACTACTAAAATCCCAACTCTGAGGTTTCTTATCTTCATCTGTCTAGCTTCAGACCCATTACAGGTGACTTTGTATATAAAGGCCAATTGAGCATAGCAATTCTGTTCTGGTACCTATAATAAGTAGCGTATCCTGATTTACAATCAAGAATCAAAGAGATTGTGGCAA
Organism: Podarcis vaucheri; assembly: GCF_965113315.1. Classification (NCBI taxonomy): domain Eukaryota; kingdom Metazoa; phylum Chordata; class Lepidosauria; order Squamata; family Lacertidae; genus Podarcis; species Podarcis vaucheri. Next base: position 46,776,595 of record NC_138763.1, on the reverse strand, counting down.
CAGGGCCAAAGACCAAGAAAAAGTCAATTTAAGAGGATAATATTAAAGTCTGACCAGATAAAAAAATAGTTTTCACTTTACAATTTAATTCTAGCCAGTTGCAAATTACAGTGGTGCCCAGCAAGACGAATGCCTCGCAAGACAAAAAACTCGCTAGACGAAAGGGTTTTCCGTTTTTGCGTTGCTTCGCTAGACAAATTTCCCTATGGGCTTGCTTCGCAAAACGAAAACGTCTTGTGCTTTTTTTTAAGCCGCTTGAAGAGGCGCAGTTGCGATGGACCGTGCTTCGCAAGACGAAAAACATCGCAAGACGAAAAGACTCGCGGAACGAATTCTTTTCGTCTTGCGAGGCACCACTGTAATAGCATACTACAAAAGACTCATAACACATTGTATTTAATACCACTTCTCAAACCTTTCTCTTTAGCCAATTATGACCATTCCCTGACATTTCCCCTCTTATGTTTTGAAAATACATGAAGGAAGGTGTTTAGTAAACAGGCACAGTTACACATTTTTGTACAGTGGAATAGATTTGAAGCTTTGCAGATACCAGTTTCTTCTGCTATGTTCAAACACCTTAAACATCTGAATATTCCCATGTTACAACAAACCTGTGGAAATTTTAACTATTTCCCTATACACATTTTAAGAATATGAGATCAGAAGTGTAACACTGAACAGTTTCTACAAACCTATACGATCACACAAAGATGATTTCAAGGCACCATTGTGCAATATTGTGAACAGGCAGCAAACAAGGTGGTGGTGGGTATTCCAGGAATTTTTTAACACACAAACAAAGCACAGTACAAAAGACTCCTATTGTGCTGGCCATGCAGGAAGACTGCTTTTTTTTAAAAAAAAAGAACAAGGAGTCCGAGTTGTAATGTTTCTAGGCCCAACAGAAGGCACCAATAATATTTATGAAAGAAGCCAAAACTAGAAACAACCAATTCAGATGTTCAAAATACTGAACATCACTGAGCTATCAAGCAAAAGCTCCTCTTGTAACCTTTCCCTCACTAAGGTCCCATCTAGCCTGTGCAATACAGTATCAATCAGAACAATTGTGTTTATTTGCAGAATAGCCAGTTCATGTAACAATGCAAATAAACAACCGGCTGCAGCAAGGAATGCCTATATGATAAAAGGAGGTGAAGAAGGCAAGGAGAAATATCCAGGCTCTATCACATTTATGCCACAATAGCTCAGTGTCTAAAAATACCATTATGTGGGGATCCTTCATTTCCCTACAACAGCATGCAATAATACAAATTAAGTACATTTATTTCTGCCACCAATAATATAGACAATTTCCTTCTCCCACTTTGATACCCTATGCTGATCAGATAAATGTTAATTAATGGAAACAATTCAAGCTGATCATGGGGTATTTAATTCGGATAATGGGCCTTCTAAACCTACTTGGTTTCACTTGCATGGAATGAACATGGTTTCCTGAAAAATAACAGCTGGTCCACAAATCTAGGTATCGGCACCCAAAAGCAAGGGCTGATTAGAAGTAATTTAGAGCAGGGGTTGCAAAACAGTGATCTGAGGACCACCAGTGATCCACAAGCTACATTCAGGTGGTTTACAGTGGTGTGTCTAATAAAATTCAATAAAAAACCATAAGATGTCTGGTGCAGCACATATCAATTGCTACAATAGGCAGAAAAGTTATTCAGTGGCCTGCCAAGACAATCAGCAATTTTCAAGTAGTCAGTGAGAAAAGTAAGTTTGGGAACCACTAGCTTGAGCACCTTCAACTTTTTCAGCACAGAGGTCAATACTTATTCCACTTCATGACTGCCTGCCTCAAACATGCTTTATGTTTAAGCATGCTAATCTACTAAAAGACAGCAAGACTTGAAAAGCTAATACGTTGCAGTTGAAAATGTGTCTAATTTTAATTTCAAGGCAGTATACTAAACACAGGTGTGGAGGTACTAAATCCTCAAATGACTGCAAGACAAACAGCAGGCAATTAAAACCTGTAGTGAGAATCTCCTTGTAGTTTGTAAAGCAAAAAATCAGGAGGTAAGAAGTCAGGAAGTATATTTGAAAAATAAGCAAAACAAACACACATTTTTCCTCCTGCTGATTAATTACTAAAAGAAAATTGTCAATATTAGGGGGAAATGGGTTCCTCCAGAGAATAAACTATACAGAAGCTTTAACTGCACTATCAAGGCAGAGCACATGGTTTTAAGAGAATTCTAACTGCAAATTTATCTCAAGAGTCAAATACATCTAACAAATATATAATTCAAAATATTGACTTTCTTAATTGTTATCCTTGACAGATGTTATATAAATCTCATCTTTTTATAACCCCCCCAATACCTCAAATCTCCCTGTACACAAATCTAAGGATACATAGCAATGAGAATTTTACTTACAAACATTGTGCAATATAAATCTGTTCTGCTGTAACTTAAACCCATTAATTTCTTTATCCTTCACTCAGTCCTGGTTACAGTTGTACTTCTCCCCCTTCTTCATGACTATGTTTTAGCTATTGGGCAATTGCTATCACCTGTGTTGCTTTCTAGGCAACACACCCATCTCCCATTAGAAGCATGACACACAGAATGAATACAGAGTTAGTGTAGAATGGGGGGGGGGGTCTAAAACAAATGACAATATTGTAAATATAAAAATCAGTTGTTTTCAAATCTAAGGTTGATGCCTAGTGTCAAATTTGAGGAAGCTTTGAGCAAAGAAAGATAGTAGCTGGAACTGCCAACATTTCACTTGCTGCTTCTCTGTCCTTGCTGCTGCCTACGTCTGCATCTTACCCTGACCCCCAATCATATTTACCAGACCAGGCAGCAGATCAGCTTCTGGGATAGTAAAAATGGCAGTTGCTGCTGCAGCATCTATAGGCCCCAGCATTTGTCTCAGCATTCAGAGTGGTGCTGCTGGGTTTGCTACAGTGTCTCTATCATGTTCATAGCCAACAACTAAAGTTTTAAAGGTGAAAGAAATTGAATAAAAGTCTTCATCTACATATTATTAAATACCAATAAGCATGAAGTTGTATCCCAAAGGTTACAAAGGTAGAGCAAGATGAAAGCAGATCAAGCAACCAATTTCCCCCTTGGTCTTCTCTCCCTCTACAACCCCCTGGACCCCCTAAAACCCACCTCAGAGGGCAACTGTTTCTATTGAAAAATATTCTTTTAGGTGATGTGAAAGAAAACTGCTGAAAATTCCCCTCACCCAGACATAGTATTGAAGAAACAAAGCCAGCACTTTGCTGCTCATGTTCAAACCACTGACCGCAGCACAAAGATGGCATAAAAGTGGCATATAGGCAGGACTATAACATTTAGACAGATTAAATTAACAATATTTAATTAAAAGGTGTCATTAATTGAGCAAGTTATTTTTTAAAAAAAGACTGCTGAACATATTTACTAGACGAACTTACAAAATCTATAGGTAGAAGGCACAATCTTAAAAAAACCCTATTCCCCCTTTTCCTCACACATCAGGAAATGTCACTTCCAAGATGGTGCCTGCTATAACATAGAATCATAGAATTGGAAGGGACCACGAGGGTCATCTAGTCCAGCCCCCTGCAAGGCAGGAATATGCAGCTGTCCCATATGGGGATCGAACCTGCAACCCTGGCATAATCAGCACCACACTCTAATCAACTGAGCTATCCAGGCTAGCTAACCCCTAACATGTAGGAACATCGTGGACCATAAGTACTGTTTTATTCATATGCAAATTAATGTAAATGTAAATGATTTCATTTACTGACATATGATTAATCAACTAAAATTTCTTTGAATATATAGGAGAGAAAACCTTCAGGACCCACAACTGCAGGGAGCATAGCTGCAACCTGAAATTCATATCAACTATGTGGAAGAGCCCATCAGGCCCAAGAGCCTCTCAGACAGTACTGCTGGCTAAGACAGATAGGGATACACCCCAGGCCTGGTGCCGTGAAGAAAGCAGATCAAGACCACAGCTGCTCCTATCAAAGGGACTGAATAAATCCAAGTCAGATTGGATCCCCCCCCCCCAGGTTGGAGCTGCAATACCATGTAATTCCTTCCATTCTGTAGGGAAGTGAGAGGTCAAATTCCTACTAGTTATATAGGAACAGAAAAATCTGGACGATTCTGTAGACATGCATTATGTAAAATATTTTAGGACTCTTTTGGGGGGGGGAGGGGGATGGATGCCCATTCAAACAGGTTACAATATAAAGCAGAGAAAATGACGGGGGAAAATTTTTAAACTGGAAACAACAAAACAACACTCCTCATATAATTTAAAAGAGCCCCCAAAAATCATATTTCAACCAACCAGCCGGTAAAGCATCATGCCTTGAAGGCCGGTTGAAAGAGATAAGGCTTTCAAGGCCTTCTAGAAACCCTGTAGTGTGATGATGTCAGTCCAAGAGAATGGAATTCCAAATCTTTGGGCCACCAGAGAGAAGAACTTGTCCCTGGCCATTGACCTTTCAGCTCTAGTGGGAAGACACACCAGAAGAGATTCCAAAGCAGATCTTTAAAGTGTGGGCAAGATGGTACAGGAACCTGCAGCTGGGTACAAACCATTTAGGACTTTAAAGGTCAAAACCAGCACCTTAAATTGAGCCTTGAAACACTGGTAATCAGTACAACTAATATAATTAAGCTGTCACAGACACCAACTGTCTAGACCCTTGTAGGATTCTGGCAGATTCATTTTGGACCAGAAGAAGTTTCTGAACCATCTTTAAAGGCAACCCCATGTAGAGCACATTGCAGGCGTCTAGTCTGGACATGACCAGAGCATGGATCACTGTGGCAAAGTCACCTCCTCTAGATGGGGTGGAGCTGAATCTTGGGGGAAACTCTCCTGGCCGCTGACACCACCATTACTAATTACCACTATGCACTTTCAAAAACCTCAGGCAGTTCTGAGACAATAAAGGATGCTGAACAAAACTGGATTCCAATTTGCAGAACTCTGTCTTGGTAACAATTCATTTTGCTCACCTTCCAAGATGCCTACCTTTGCACAACCAATACAGAAAAATAATCACAATACAGAAAGATAATCTTAGCTTCTATCTCATAGATGATCATTATTAATACAGAGAAGGGGACTGTATCGCGTTGAGCGAGACAAGGTAGATCCCAAGGAACTGGTCCTTCATTATTGAAGGCTGTTATGTCACTTATCAGGCTGGCTTATCAGGCTTCTTGGGAAGCATCTCTGCTGTGACTGAAGTGGTATGTTGTACAGGATTAGGAGATGCTTAGAGAAATCTCAGTGCAGCTAAGGTGCTACTTCCTAGTGCAGGAATACAAGGAAGTACCTGAGAACAAAAGGTGGCTTTGGGATGTGGAAGTGCTTTGAGTGCCCCAAAGTCAACTTCAGTTATGATGCCTTAGAAGCCAGACACAACTGGAAGAACTAGATGCTGACATGTTTGAGACTGACAGTGGCAGACGCTGAGGAAATGTCAGCAGGCATCTTGGGAGGCCTAGAAGCCTTAACAAGGAAACACCTGGAGAAGGGGAACAAGAGAAGGCTGCAGAAGTTGGAACTTGGAAGGTCAGAGCAACTTCCACTGGTAGCATGGATCGGGATTGCTTGCCTCAGTACCTGTAGCTGCAAAAGCATGTTTCCACATGATGAATTGGAATTCTCTAGCTATTTAAGAAGGTTTTTGACCGGGCTTGCAGATATGGCCTGTATGACAGACTGAGGATCAGATTAGACATGTTTATCATGTAATTTCCTTCACAAATACCCAGTACATGGGTGTGGAATAGTGGGTCATACTGAGATGGTGATAAGAGGGGCCTTTAACCCTTTGCCCCTGCTGTGATCCTAGGTTGGCTCAGTCTTCCCTTTACCTGCTATTCATAATAGAAGGAAAGCCCCCTTTGGAGCCATTGGGGGATGGTGTGGGGTGTGTAGATATTGAACACAGTGGGGGTGGGTTAAATGCTCCCTTTCCTCATCTCATGGTTCTGATCAAGCCTGGGGCCTCCTGTGTGAGCTATTTGTGAAAGAAAAAACAACTATACAAAGGCAATAGTCACATCTAGTTTGGCCCATTCCTGACTCTTTTTGTAGAGTGCCTTACTTGGCAGAGGTGGCTGTGGAAAGGACTGGCAAAGACATCTTTCAGAGCCCTTTACAAAGGAGATCTCTCTCTCCTGTGTGCAATCAGAAAGAAACTGGGCAGGGAGTGATTTCCTTCAACAATATCTTTAATTGTTGTTTTAATTGTTGTTAACTGTTGTTTTAAAAAGTCTTCAGTGTTAGCAGTCAAGGAAAGCTTCTCCATGGCTGAATATATTATGTGGACTTCCCACAGGCAACTGGTTGGCCACTGGGAGAGCAGGATGCTGGACTAGATGGGCTACTGGCCTGATCCAGCAAGCTCTTCTTACGTTCTTATAAAAGAAGCACTGGTTTTTGTTTCAGTGTCCTTTTGCTATTAACTAATCACAAACATAAGCTCAAGCACCTACCTGTCAGGCCTGATCTTGCCTGCATTTCTCCAACAAAATGGGCATCTGGTAAATGCAAGCTGTTGTTGATTCAATAGAGGGTAAGTGCAGTGACAAAAGGGTGAAGAAGAAACGTGCAAGTTTACCTGGAGTACCTGCTGCTAATAATTCTGTTCTGCTGACAACAAAGGTACGAGACAGGGACAAGGGAACTAGACGAAGGAGGGAAGGAAAAAAAAAACCAGATGAGGTCAGGATCAGTGAGGATGCTGGTATCTATAATCAACAGGAGAGAGGATCAGTTGACACATAATAGAGAACTAAAATACAATTCAAAATTAGAGGAAAAAATAAAGGGGTAGAAAACAATGAAGGGACATAAAGCAATGAAAAGCTGATCATAACATTACTAAAATAGTACAAGAAATCAGGAGTTGTGCAACCATACATGTTCCCTGTTTACTAACCATAAACATATGAACAGCTTTTCATTTAGGAACGATAGTTCATTAGTCCTCTTGGGGACCCAGCACTTACTAACAATGATATAAAGCAATGTTTTAATGATATATTGTTTGTTTGTTAGACTGTACACAACTCAGAGATTTTTTTGAAATATTAATCAGTATGTTAATGCTTTTAAATAAAACTATATGACAAAAATTAAGGTGTGTGTAGCACAAGGTGTCAAGATAGTAGTATTTTAACAAGCTTATCCATTTTGATCGTATGTTACAAAATGCAATGGTAATTCCAGCTCATCCCACTGCGTTAGTCAACATGGGCCTCATAAAATTCAAAACACCACATTGCCATCATTTTTTCCAGACAAGAACAGTGTTTCGTTCTGTAAAGTCTTTTGGCTGTCATCAAAGACAGCTGTTGCAGAGTGAGCTGCAACTTTTATTTCTTACAACTATGAATTCCTTTAAGATTTCATCCTATTCCAGGCATTCTGGAAGATATCAGGCATCAAGACAATACAGAGATTGAAATGGTTTAAAAGGAAAATACAGCAGCAACACAACAAGAATCAGCACCAGCCACTTTAGTACCAGGCCATGCTGACACCAGGCAGGCCTCCTGCTTCTCCCCACACCTCCTCCAAGATGTAAAAGGCATTGCTCTGGAGAAGTGATTATTGCAAGGGAAAGGCTCAAATGGCATCTGGAAGAGGGATTTATCCCCTCAAATGCAAAAACATGGAAAGAAGTGGGTGAGAATGCAGCACCAGCATGCGATACTAAATTAATCTGAAATGGGACATATTGCAAGAGCAACACTTTCTTTTCCAGTAGAATAGTTGCATAAGAGCAATGCTACAGAAGAAACCAGGGCTTGTCTCACCTTGTCTACCTCCAGAGGCTAGGAAACCTTCTGGAGCAGATTGAGGGGGCACCCAGAAGACAGGAGAGGGGAGAAGAGAAACTGGAAGTCCCATTGTGCAAGTAGATTTCTGTTACACAAGTGGGCAGACACCACTGGATTTTGCCCTATACAATGGTACCTCGGTTTTTGAACAGCTTAGTTCACAAACAACTTGGAATTCGAGCACCACAAACCCAGAAGTAGGTGTTCCACTTTGTGAATTTTTTTCGGAATCTGAACTGTTCCGTTTTGAGTGTTACACTCCTTTTTCAGTGCCACACTTCCGCTTTGAGTGCCCCCAGCTCCTGCCTGCACTGGAGTAGAAGCTGGATCAGGGCAGCTCAGCTGGGGAGCACACAGCCTCCGCTTCCTAGCTAAGAGATCCCCAACCCCACTCCTGCTTGCACAGGAGTAGGAGCTGGATCGGGGCTGCTCACCTGGAGAGGTGCAGGCTCCTTCACACTTTTCCATTAAGGAGTGTGTGGCTGTGTTAATAATAATAATAATAATAATAATAATAATAATAATAATAATAATAATTTATAACCCGCCCATCTGGCTGGGTTTTCCCAGCCACTCTGGGCGGCTTCCAACAAAATATTAAAATAGAAAAGATATTCAGATATTAAAAGCTTCCCTAAACAGGGCTGCCTTCAGAATAGAGAAGTTCAAAGGAGCATAGGGTAGCAATGCAGAGACAGCCCGACAGCTGCCCCAGCAGCAGTTTAGGGGCTCTCAGATGCAGCTGCCGGGCTGCCTCCACCTTCACCACCCCAGCAATTATTCTGCCTGGCTGCCTTCAGGTGGTGCAGGGGCGCTGATGCTGAGGTGGGGGCTCCTTTAAACTTCCCCCTTGAGGAGAAGGAGCCTCCAGCTGCGATCTCTCAGCTAGGAAGCAGAGGTTTTCTGCTCCCCAGCTGAGCTGCCCAATCCAGCTCCTACTCGCGTGCAAGCAGGAGCAGGGGTGTGGATCTCTCAGCTGGGGTGGAGGCTTTGCACTCCCCTGAGCATTTAAAATTAAAACTGAAACTCTCCAGAAAATCACAAAGCCAAAAAACTTACAACTCATGAATAAGCAGCAACACAACAAATTAGAAAAAAAGCAAACAAACCGCAAATGAATCAAAATCACAAGAAAACATAAAACAACACTGACCCTAACCCTGATTCTAATCCTTACCCTAACACTAATCCAATCCTAAAATTAACCCTAATCCAGAAATGGTCTGGTTAGATATTATAATTCATGTTAAATTGCTATTTTAGTGGTTGTTTTTAAAAGTCTGGAAAGGATTAATCCATTTTGCATTACTTTCTATGGGAAAACGTGCCTTTGTTTTGGAACACTTTGGTTTTAGAATGGACTTCTGGAATGGATTAAGTTTGAGAACCAAGGTACCACTTTAACTCTAGGCAGCTGTAAATATGTATCTTAGCACAAATATAAATAAATCGCTACAGGTACTGTACACCTTAGCCTACAGAAAGTATGTGTTGTCTCCCACAGATGAAACGCATAGCAAGTGCTCTAAAACAAAGCCAGTTTTCCAACAGGGAACAGGCATAGAAATGCCCACATAATCCCAACAGAGGCTGATCCATTTGGGCCAAAGGGGCACTGCCCCTCCAAACTCAGTCTGCCTTCATCCAGCCCCCACTGGCTTGCCTCCTTCCTTATAATTTATATACTTTAATATTGCATGTCACCTTCCTCCTCCTTGGGATCAACACTGCCCTTGTAGAACTCAGCAGGGAGAAGGATGGGACAAAACTAGAATTACTTGGCTCTGCCCAACACTGGCTCTGGCTCCACCTACTGTTCCATCTCCCTGTCTTCCAGCCACCACTGCATAATTCCACAGCATGATGGAGAAAAGCTTTATTATAAAGACAAATATGAACTAATCAAACTCTGGCAAAGGCCTTCTAACAATCTGAACTTCAGAAAATCTGAAGTTCTGTTACCCAGGAAGTTTTCATTAACCAATGTGACAGTCATCCCACTGGGCTGCATAACAAAGGGAGAGAAGTAAAGAAGTGCTGTTGCACTCTGGTTGAGAGATCAGCTGCCTGTGGCTCTCCCCGGCTGTCATCAAGCGGTAGTCATTCCATCAGGCTACCTGAACTGTTCTCATCCCAGCTGTTATATGAACTGTAACAGTGCCCAAGTGTTTTTATCCTTGTTCCTTTCCCCCTTGTCTGTCATGTCTTTCAGATTGTAAGTCTGAGGGCGGGGACGATCTTTCTGATTTTGAAAATGAGTTGGGAGCCTTTCTGGTGGAAAAAAAACAGATTAAAAATGCTTTAAACAATAAAAGAAAAGAAAAACCAACTGTCAATACCACCTGATAGGAGCGAGATCAAACTTATGATAGCCTACATCATTATTGAAGAGTTGTACCCCTCACATAATGCAAACCTCTTATTTATATGTTGAAGTGTCAACTAAAGGTAAAGGTAAAGGTACCCCTGCCCGAACGGGCCAGTCTTGACAGACTCTGGGGTTTGTGCGCCCATCTCACATCTATAGGCCGGGGGCCAGCGCTGTCCGGAGACACTTCCGGGTCACGTGGCCAGCGTGACAACGCTGCTCTGGCGAGCCAGAGCCGCACACGGAACGCCGTTTACCTTCCCGCTGGTAAGCGGTCCCTATTTATCTACTTGCCCCCGGGGGTGCTTTCGAACTGCTAGGTTGGCAGGCGCTGGGACCGAGCAGTGGGAGCGCACCCCACCGCGGGGATTCAAACCGCCGACCTTTCGATCGGCAAGCCCTAGGCGCTGAGGCTTTTACCCACAGCGCCACCCGCGTCCCAGGAAGTGTCAACTACTTGACTACAATTGTTCTGACACCTTAACAAGACATCATTGCTGTTTCTTCTACCCCTTAACCTTGAAGCAATCTGATACTGGCATAGAACCTGAAAGAGACTTATTTGAATGTCTGCTACATCCTCCCACATTCTTCCTTAACACTCTTACTAAATAAGATTCATGGTACTCCTGTCAGCCAAGTTTTTTTTCTCTCCCCACACTGCTTTGCCATCTAACTGAAGAGGAGTTATTGAGAACTTGAAGGCTTGCACACTATTTTGTGATGTTTTGGTTGGCCTAATAAAAGGTAGTGCTCTAATATGGATTTCTGAATTTTTAAAAGATTAATTTATTGATTTGAAAAAAAGATTTGCAATGGTAGGCAGACCTGATCTCCAAGCAGCTTATTTTCTTCTTTTGTCCCGACAATTTTTCAGTACAAAAATTAACAAGAAATGTTAAGCTACCACATCTAAATACTGTGCTAGATTCGTGCCAAAAAACATTCTGCGGCATTCTAATTAAACACTTCTGATGGCTTAAGGTTTCCTCCATGTCAAGCTGTTTATGTTGACAGGGCACTGTTATGAACTGCTTCATCAGATTTAATCAAAACTAAATTTGTTCCTCTAGCCCTCAACACCCCAGCAGTAGGGGATGTTTGTTCTGGAAGGAATTTCGAACAGAGAAATTAAGAAATTACCTGGTGATGCTGTGAGAGCCATCACTCCATAGTAAGAGAAAGCACCAGCCTCAAACTTCATTCCCTCTTTCCCAGCCTCCACTTCCACTTTCCCCTGTGGAGAAAAGATGACAATGTTCCTAGTGGGTTCAAAAGTATTCCTGCTTTGAGTTAATTTTCATCCCTCATCTGAAGTTCAATAAGATCAACATGTGAGGCAGATAAAGCTTTTTTTTAAAAAAACACAATTTCTTTTTCCATTCATATTCAGTGTTCTAGATACTGCAGTTTCTCAATCATGCACAAATAAATCACAAATATATGGGTAAAAATAATTCTTCAAGATTCTGAATACTTGAAGAAGGCTACACTACATGTATAATATAATCTTTTCAGGGCCTCTGTATAGTTTCATTGCGCAACATATTGTCATAGAATGTTTCAGGTAGCATTTCATGGAAGAGCCCCGACACACACACACACACACACACATTGCAGATCCATCATCTCAACTTAGTACTAGATGGTTCCCTGTTCTGCTGCCTTATCACCCCATTTTATATGAATGACTAGCAAGAATGTACACTTGCGGCACTGGTGTGGTTGGAATTGCTATCCTATAATATCCTGTAACATAACAACAGGTGAACAGGAATCTTGAACTAATGCCAACATTCTGCTACTGTAGGAGCCATTGTAGGTGGACAGAACAGATCCTACTGTCATCCAGCTGTGTATTTTTCTTATATTATCTCCAAATTAAAACTGTACTGCATATAACAATGCATTGATTTGCATTTTTTCTCATGCAACATCATAATATTTTCATACTCAGATAACAATGCAACTTCCTGAAAGCTGTAGCAATGCAACTCTTGCCAGATATATTATTTCTAAGAAAGACTAGAGGGGTGAGTGAAACAAGCAAGTACCACTCATGCATGCCAAGTCCAGTTACCTAACCCAAGTGAGAAGGCTGAATATTAGATAAAGGGGCATGCTATTCAGCAGCTGACAAAAAGCACAATTCTAATGAATTAAACTTGCCCAATTTATTTTCAGAAATATGCATTGCATCCTATGCCAACAGTAAGGACAGGTCTACACAGGTACATCCCACGCTACTGGTTCAACATATTGTAAAGCCCATGGTGTGAGAAGGAGTACCCAAAAGAGGCAGCAAAACATGCACAATTCTGCAAACATTATAGGCTTTGCCACTTATCCCCACAGCACACCATTTAGGGAATGGTTGATTTCAGTGTGAATGAGGACAGATACTATTGGCCTTGTAGAAAATCAGCTAATCTGGGTTCTAACATTATTCTCCAAGTAAAAGCAACCTGCATCATGCAGACAGCCATTTCTATATTGCCCTACATATAGGGATCCAGAAGAAAAATGCTATTAACTAACCAGTTTACCTTATTTGTTTCAGTAATTGCTACTCATTATACTCACAGTAACGCTATAACAACTTTTATAGTGTTAATCAGGAAATTATTCAAAGCAAAAACAGACAATGCTACACCAGGTGTGGCTACTCAAAATGGGTACAATTCTCTCTCTCCCACCCGACAATTCTCTCTAATGCTTTGGCAGCCTAACTTTTGCCATGACGTCATCTTGTTGCGTGTTCCCAGTCCTACATCACTGGCTGTTGCTGGTGGGGGCAACAGTGATAAGTCTGGCAAAAAGCTGCCCTTTTGGACATATGCTCCCTTTCAATAATAATTTCTAATTTGTCTCCAAGAACATTTAGGGCCTTAACAGTTCTTAACTGACTAGTAGAAAAGAAAATCAAGGCCATCTGTGCTATCTCACATACAAGTTCTGCAGCAACCCAGCTCGATGAATGTTTTAATGCTCTAGTAAAGAAGCAGATACTTGTTCCCCTCTCCCCTAATATAATATTTTGAGTGTGTGTGTGTGTGTGTGTCCATCTCCACCTCCCCACTAAGTACCAAAGAGATCAGTAGGAAGGGGAGACTGACACAGAAAGCAGGAAAGTGAGATGGATTGTATGACTGAACAGCAACACATAATTCACCATTGGGGCGGGTTTGAACTATTGCTATCCTGACAAATTCTTTTTATGTTACGCATCACATTCCAAGAGAAAGTTGCTATTGTTGGAGAATGCCCACCTATTAGCTGATGTAAAGAAAAGTGGAAGAAGTGTTTTTCACATGAGAAAAAAACTAATATACTAACTGAATAAACAAAGTATCCGAAAGGAACAAAGGATGCATTCCTCATTTTAACTTTTGTGACCTTGCCCCCAAGAAGCTTGAGGAAAAGTAGGCTAGACATACACCACATTCCACAAGATTCACATAAGATGCTACACAAATCACCTCCTTCCATGAAGCAAAGCTACAAAAAGTAACTATCCATATAGTTATAAGTGCACAGGATGACTCCTATAGTTAAGGTGAGTCTGTCATTATAAGCCTCAATATTCTTTAGCTTATAAAATGGGGTATGTCTGGTTGATAACTTCAAACTTGCCATACATGATATAGCTATGAAAGTGCCAAATTTCAAACCAGTAAGATTCAAATTGCCACAGACATAGCAAGTTTTAAAAGTGCTGAAAACTGAACTTTGACCGTTATTACCAGTTAACAATAAATCACCACCCCACGCCCCAATTTTGCTGAAAGCCGTGACTAATTTAGTCAGGCTTGTTCAACATACCACACTTTTGTTGGTTTGGCAAAGTTCTAATCAGTGCAAATGTTATTACAGTTTTCCTGACCCACTGAAATCTATGGAAAACAAATACTGGCAAACTATTACCCTGCACGACAAAGCAAAAGTGAAGCTAAGATTTTGCCAGAAGTGCAGTGTCTGCAGAGGGAGCCGCCTAATTTTAATAGGCATAGCACCTACTTTGCCACCACCTGCAATGCCTATTCATATAATTATAAAATATAAAATCGGGGTACAGATGATAGATGAGGGCTTGTCAATTCATGTTGGATCTCTGGGTGCATTTGAAAGCATGGGTGACTACATACCACAATAATGCAGACAGCCCCCGCAGCTCCCCCTTCCTATATGACAGTGTGGTGCAGTGGTCAGGAATCATCAACCTTTGGGGGTCCACAGACATATTTAGAAACCCCACAAATGCACACACTTCACTGTAATCCAATCACACTGCAACTCTATATATACTTGAGCCCACAGTGAACGCCACACACTGAATCTCCCCTCACAAATATCCTCCAAAACACACTGAACCCCCATTTCCACAGGAGGTTTGCCAGGACAGTGACCCACCCCCAATATTGAATCTCACAACAACCATGTGAGGTCGACCGTGTGCAAAAATAGTGATTGTATCAATGCAACACACATGCCAGCTACTAGAGGGGACCACATGCCACAACCACACATGTATTCTGCACTGCAACCCTGAAGAGCGTGGACCCTCCAGTCCAAGAGCTGGATGCAAATTCCCTGCTTAACCCTGCTTTTTTGCTTTATAAACGTTATTGGAAATTTTAAAAACATGTACCAAACACAAAACGTTTTCCAATAGAAATATATGTACAGATGTTAAGACTTTTATCTAGCCATCCACACGGCATCAAAACAAACTTGGAAAACCGTTTTACATTACAAATTCAGCTCACATTCACAATGTTAAGATAATTTCTGAATAGTAGCTGCTCCAACTGAGACAGAAGGCAGATTACTGTACTGCAGTTAATAAACAATAAAACTTAACCCTTCTTAATTTTATCCAGCCTGAGAACTTCCATGGATTCTTTACCACTGAAATGGTGAGCAAAGCAGTGGCTCAGGGAAAATGCCAACATTACGCGAAAGAACCACCACACATGGAGCCTGGAGGAGGAGGGTGGCTATAGATCAGACCTGGCCCACCAATACAGGAAGCCAAACAAAGAAAGAGCAGATGTGGAGGAGGAGGAGGAGGAATAGGCTGAGAGCTGCAACTCTTGTGGGAGTGGAAGAAGAAAGCCCAGGACAAGAGGACTGAAGAGGCATCAAGGCTACCTGCTGCTGCGTCAAGCAGGGCACCAGCTTCCCATTCCTTCCTACAGCTGTGAGGGGCAGGGTGAGATGATCAGTCTTCTATAGTAACCATTCATGTGTAAAGCAAAGTGACCTTTGCTTCAGATGTGAATACATTTAAGGGTGACTTATACTCCAAGGGCAAAGCAGAACAAGACATTAGCAAGTCAGTAGGTGGTGCTGTTCTCTTAGTAAATATAATCGTCCAGAAATGATGGTAAAAGGCAATGCTAGGCTTCAGAGCTGACCACACGTAGCAAACCACCCAAAAAACCTTTTGCCCAGCCTAAATGGTAATATACCTTTTGGGTAGGGAGCATATTTTGCAAAACCTCCCTTTGAGCTTGTTTGCTTCTTGCTTATTTCCAATCTCTTCCCTGCTTTGGTGCCATTTTCATTGTCTAGTAGGACTTCACTCTCTGGCTGGGATCATGCAAGGAAAATCAAGGATCATGCAATGAATGTAATTACAAGCCAATCAGATTTGGTTACATGATGATGTCATTAACAGTAACCAAAGACAATTAAAAGTACAGTTTGTACATCCTCACGATCAACCAACTCGATAACTACTTCATTTGGACCAACAACCCTTTTCCAGTGCACTCCCCAAAATTGCCAAAAGAGGGAGCTAATTTTTGCCACTGCTGGAACAATTCACAAAAGCACCCTGTATCTACCTTGTCCCTAGTAAATACTATTTGTTTACTTTCCATTATTTCCTTAGAAATTTTAATTACACATATATCCTTTTTCACTTCAGAACTTACTAATATTTAATACATGCCTTCACTACTTTTCATCAGAAACTCCAAGCAAAAGAATTTGAACATAAACACTACTGTACTAAAGGAAAGTTGAAGTGCTTCACTTGATGGCTAAGTGGAAAGCTAGAAAGCACACTAATAATATAATCAGCAGTTGTTTGAATGGCTTTTAAAATGTAAATAGTAGACACAGGCTGTTGTGTAAACTCTGATTCACGCAAATAGCAAAAAAAATGCTACAAGAGTCCCAATCCAAGTCAGAGGTTCCGCACTGGCTACTTGTTTTGGTTTTTTTAAGCCATTCACGTTTGTAATTTTACCCTAGTGTACTTCATCTAGTTTTGTCCTGACATGCATATCACAGTCAGGCAGAAAAAAAGCAAGCCAAGCTAGGAACCCTGGCTCCCTTCCCATTACAAGCTCTAAGCCAGCCTTTACCAACCCATGGTTCTTTAGATGTTGAACTACAACTCCCATTATCCCCAACTATTGGCCCAGCTGGTTGGAGCTGACAGGAAGTGTAGTCCAACAACATCCAGAGAGCTGAAAAAGGCTACTCTAGGTAGTATATAGAATATAGTCACTGTTGCTGAGATGATGCTCAATTTTGCTGCAGGAGAGAAAGATGCTTATATATTCATAGACCTGACCTGTAAAATTAGAACGAAGTAATCAACAGGCTTGTTTCGCTGATAGAGGTAGCATTCAGGGGCTTTCTTGTTCTTCTCATCATACTTCAACTCCTGAATCACATTGGGATGCTTCAGTAGCCTTAGGAGAATCTTTTCAGACATCTGGGATGGGGCAAATGCTTCAACCTCTGAAGACATAAACACAACTTGACATTTACCCCACGGTGCATTAGATGACTCACGTGGATCACTACTTTGTATCCATTACACAAAATACATTTGCAGACCTAATTTTCGGGTTTTGGAGGCAAAAGTGATCCCCTTATTAAACTGCTCAGTAATCCCACAGTTAGTCTAGTGACCACCTCAGAACATATCCTAATATTATTTTTATCATGAAGCAAATAATCACAAAATCAGCCCAGAGACCAATTTTGTGATGCACATCCAGTTCAAAGAAACACATAGCTAATTTTAGCCCCAGAAATGCAGACTTTCTCTTTCAATTAAGTTAGTTTCCAGATTGTGGTAACAGCAGTTTCAATTTAGAGAGATGCAACAGTATGAAAATGGTATTAAGGCTATTTAGAAAGCTGGCATCACTAAAGCTGCTTCTTGAATTGTGAATGAAAGTATTTTCTGCAGTGACTGGAGGCTTTTAATATTTGCTTTTTATAGGCCTAGAAGTCCTATATGTGTTTACTTCAGCTCAGTCACCACACAAAATAGAAAAAGGGGCCAGTGAGCCTGATCCAAATAGGTCTGTGATCCAAACAGAATGGCAAAAGTGAGACCATTTTCAAATAACTAGGATTACAGTGGTTGTCACACAATGCTTTCTCCAGTTTTTAAATCTTACTATTTGACACTTCCACAAGGATAAAACTAAAATATTCTCAACATGGGGCACAGTTAATAGTTAATATATTGAAATGCAAAGCACCAATCTCAACATTTCTGCTATATATTTATTCATATTGCTCAAACAGTCTAAATATACTATCTTAAATGGCTCTGAGCAGAATTAATATTTCAAGTCTAATACATCATATCTTCTTACAAAAGCACACAAGCACTAGAATCATAAAGACTGCTTTTGGAGTCCGTGTGTAAGGCATGGACCATTCTGTGCAAATTAGTTTAAGAAAGATATTGTACATTTATTCTCTGTAATTCCAACACTCCCTCTCTGGGGAGTCTTCCTCTTGAAGTTGCATTAGCAAATGGTCCCAACTACAAGATTCCTAGAACATAACTGATATATAACTTCAGCCAACATACTCTCATGTGAATTGCTCTCTAGAGCATAATTTTCTAGAATGAAAGTGATATTCAGAGACAAAAGCTCTTCTAATCCCTAGACTCACTGCTAAGGCTGCCCAAGAATCAGCCAAACTTCTGGACAATGTTAGACTGCAGACATGTGCCCATTCAAAAGAGGGTCAGGAATCCTTTTTTAGTCTAATAGGCTACTATCATACCCACTGATAGGAATTACAAACTAATATTACAAATCTCCTGAACAGTAGGCATTTTAAAACACCTATAAATCCAGGAACAGCTTGTAGATAGAAGGTTGCATTCTCACTCTTGATTCCAGATGCTCTTCCAATAAAAGACACTTAGCATCACAAACTATTTAATGAAGGGTCCACAATTATATCATTTCTTCTGAGAATCTATTTGCTAGAAGTTAGGGCCTGTGTGTGTGTGTTACTTGTAGTTCTGGGTAACTCATGGCCAACTTTTTTATTTAATGAACAAAAGAAGAGGAAGGACAGGAAAGGATGCTTAATTCCCTTCCCATTGGGCATTTTATTTCTCAAAATTCCTCAACAAACTCCTTTTGTCCTGCAGGATAAGAGAGAGACGCAGAAACAGAGATTTTGAAAGGAAAAACAGCCAGTAGGGAAGGGGTTAAGTACCCCTTTCCTACCCACCCTCCGCTTCTGTTTACAATACCCAGTAACAGCTTCTCATTAAATTGTTTCTGTTGCCAGTTTTACTTGTGATTGCTTTTAATTTTATGATGCCGATTGGTTTATTTTGTTTCCATTTTTTATTGTTAATAGTGATTTTAATGTTATTGTTTGCTGCTCCGGTAGGCTGTAGGGTTTTGCTGCTTCTTGGCTGTAGGGTTGTTGGCATCTGTCTGTCTTGAGGGACAATGGAGTGTGGGGGTGAAGTCAAACTGCTGCACTAGCAGCACTAAAATGACTCCCACCAGAGGTACTACCCCTCCCCTAACACTCCGTACATACCCAACTGACTAAAGGGGGGGGGGACTGCAAATAATACAGTAAATAAATAAAAGTCACAGAAAACTTCCACAGATTTATATACCGTATTTTTCGCTCTATAAGACGCACCAGACCACAAAACGCACCTAGTTTTTGGAGGAGGAAAACAAGAAAAAATATATTCTAAATCTCAGAAGCTAGAACAGCAAGAGGGATCGCTGCGCAGTGAAAGCAGCAATCCCTCTTGCTGTTTTGGCTTCTGTGATAGCTGCGCAGCCTGCATTTGCCCCATAAGACGCACACACATTTCCCCCTTACTTTTTAGAAGGGAAAAAGTGAGTCTTATAGAGCAAAAAATACGGTAATTGCAGGGTTGGAAGGGACCCCAAGGGTCATCTAGTCCAATGCCCTGCATTGCAGGAATCACGGCTAAAGAATCCCTGACAGATGGTTCTATGTAACATGAAACTTGGCCTTCAGTCTGTTGGAGTCAAAACATGTACAATGTGGCACTTCTACATATCCCCATCTTCCAGATCCATTTTTAATTTAAGTTACTGACCCTCCTTCTCATAAGTGTACTGGAGAGCAAGTGTCAAAACTATAATGAAGGGAATTAAAACCGGGGGGGGGGGGGAGAGACACAACAATGGCATGGTTTATCACTCTCTAGGACCCAGCCTTTGTGTCAGCTTGCACTGTCCCACCCACCGTATCAGCACACTCTACTAGCAAATCAGCTCTTGGACCCCGGAGTGATCAAACTGTGATAAGCCACACTTGCCTGTTGCTAGGAAACGGTGCATTGCCAACAGCAACTGTGGTGATATTTTAACCTTCATTTCACTGTCTGTCTGTTTGAAGGCAGAGAAGTCCTGCTTTCTCTCTCGATGGGCTACTTTCTTTTTGGTCTTGTTATCAGCTGGAGATGGAGAAATAAAACAATAATTCAATCAGGGTCCAACATGAACACTGGGTGACACTGTTTAGAAACAGGAATAAGCACACATACATTATGCCATTCTCATAAAATAAAAACTCTTGAAGTTATGAGCACAATCACTGTAAACTGAAATCAGCAGCACAGGAAGAATCTCATGCACCTATGTGAAGATCTATTCATCTACCTACAAGATTTTGGGGTTATTTCGCTCCTAACCCCTGAATAATTGCAAGCATTTAAGTTCAAGTTATAGAGTGAACAAACTTATGACTCTGTTTTCATGCTGTGCTCAGAACATAAAAATCAGCCAAAATACTTCCTGTATCAGCACAAAGGGACACCCTGTGCCAGAAGTCATCAGTGCTGCTCTATAAGCAGCACTGTAATGTCTTTATACATTATACAATAACTCTACAATGGAAGTATTTTGGGAAAGAGTTGTTGTGAAAGAAACAACTCACAGATCCTGAAGATCATCAGGAGTGGATTTATTGCTCTCATAAATATTTAGTGCGAACAAGAAAACTGTATCAGGTTAGGTGAATTTAATAGATTTTATGAACCAAGTGGAGGAAAGTTGGCTCTGCTGCCTATTAGATTAACTGTGGAACTAGTAGAAGTGTCTACAGCAGCAGTGAAATGCCTAGCCGGGACTGAGATATTTAAAGCAATATAGGAATGCTTAGTAGCCAAGTATTGTCAAAGTCCTATGATTTTATTTTTTAAAAATGTTGTTGGCATCCATTGATAGACAGTGGGGCGCACCTTGGGGAGGTGAAGCCAAACTGCTGCAGTAGCAGCACCGAAGTAACCTCTCTGGGGCGCAAGCTTAGACAGTGTGTATGGAGGTCCTGGGCTGCCCATACAACAAAACCTCCTCCCCTTTCGGCCTCACTGATGTAATACAAAGGAAAGAAAAGCAATGTGCTTGGCAACAGGATTTGCCAGAAGGAGGCATACAAGCCGCCATCCAACCATTTTAGGGACTCCTCTCCGGATTTGTGTAGGGTTCACTCCTTAGCATTTCTTCTCTCAAAGATATCCTGCAAAGCAGTGGCGGTTTAGGATCAGAGTTTTCCTTCTCCTAGATGGGCTACCTTCCCAGGTTGGTGAGCCCCATCTGCCCCTCACTTTCCTCTACAGCATGTGCAGAAAATGCATTCTTGACCCTTGGACCTACTATTGGTCTTGTCCCCTCAATCCACCAGAGCCTGTCTTCATATGCAGGGATGTCCTTAACTTATTGAGGGTTTGAGACCCATTTGTCACCCTCACCTGGTTTAGCCACAAGTCGAAGCCTTTTCATAGTGCTGCTGTCACATGCTGACAGCTTTTAGGAGCCACAGGTGACAGCTGAGTGCAGGATAAGGACCAAAGATGGACAAACTACCCCAGAAGGAGCATGGCATGTCCCCCACCAGAGGCACTACCTCTCCCCTAACACCCCATAGGAAATGAAGAATGAACCAAACAGGAAATGAAGAAAGTTGTAACGGGCAAATGTTTAAAAATCGAAATATTTACAGAATCATTGCTTTCTCTTTATGGTAAAATCAAACCTAACGTATTTTCAAGTGGAAGCCCATGATAATTCACAGAAGGGCTTCCATCTTTTCCTGCATCCTACACACACAGGAATTATGTATCATACAGATAGTGAAGTTCCATTTATGCTTTTTCCACTTCCCCTGTAAAGAGTTCCACTGAATGACTGGAACTCAGATATAGCAAATGAACAATTCCTCTCCTTATACCCTCACTTTTCCCTTCCTTTTTAAAGTTACAGTGAGGTGAGGGACAAGAGATCATGCCAATAAGAATGAACCTTCTTCCCACCCGTCCCCTTTTCTTCCAAGGGGAACGGGCAAAAGATGGAAGAGGAGTGATGGATCTCCTGTCTTATTTCAACATTCTTTATTAAGGGAAATGTCTGTAAAAATAACACAAAATTATATATGCTAAAAAGATAACACCCAATGTGATTATATTTAAAAACACTACAATATTTAGCCACAGTATACACACAGTGCATGCAAATTAAAACAGTCACTTTAAACAATACTTAACATCCAGTACAATAAAATACACACAAAAATATAAGGAGAAAAACATAAAAATATCACAACCATAGGAAAACTTACTAAATGCTGTTTGGTACTTTTCTACCACTGCTTACCTAAACAGATTAAAAAGTAATCTACCCAACAGGGTATATATCTGGTTATCCCCTAAACCAGCTGTCTCTAACTAAATTAAATTTTAAGAGACCAAATTACAATTCCACCGTTTTAAAGCAAGTTTTAGGTTTTATTACAAACAGATGTATATATGCTTTAAAAGTGATAAAGCAAAAGGGGAGCTATTCTGTGTTTTTCCCAAGTAATGGTTTTCATGTAATAATGATGTTTTGAGTACCAACAGTTTTTATTATTTATAATCGTGTACATAGTTTCTTATAGTGAGTTTTAATGCTGTCTAGAGTATAAGGATGGAGGATAAGTTCAACTAGTCAGCATTTTCAGCAAAGTGACACAATTTACTTCTCCAAGAGTAATATACAGATTGCAGCATAATTATTATTTAGATTTTGTATGTCTCTGACTTTGGCAAAGCGGTTTTTGGCTCAAGAAACACATCAAAATGCATTAGAAACAAAAAACGGTGTATTTTAGGATAAAATACATTTAGAAATGTAGGTTCACATTTAAATAAAAAAAATATGCAGATTCATGAAGAAATGGGCTGGAATAGACTTATGGAAAAACATATGCAAAATTGACACAGATCAGATATCCATTAATGTGTCCACCCCAATTTAAGGGTTTACACTGGATACATTGGCTTTGTGTATATTACAGTTAAATGCTGTACTATTTGTTTAAATACAATTTTTAAGCACTGAGTTTTTTCTTTTTATAGTGTGTAATTCTGTATTATTTTTACAGGCACTTTCCTTCATTTACTTGAAGTGTGATAGGAACTATATATTGGGCAATTGCCCAATTCTGGTGCTGTATTTTTCCAATGTTGTTATTGATTCTCTCTATTTGTGTTTCTGAATTGATCTCCTTCCTATGCTACGGATAGATTCTTCTTCCCCCAAATAACTGAAGGTTGCTTAAAAGAAAGATTGCTGTTGGGGTGTTTACACTCACTCCACTTTTGCCTTTAGTAATGAGACTTTGGAATTGTTTCAAATACGGGCAAAATTTGTTTCACCAGAGGTAACAGGGCAACAACACTCTTGTTTGTCTCTAGCCTATAGTATAGAAGTTTGGAAGAAATTGTTAAGATTGCTGAGTGGAGCACTATTCACCCCAGAGAATGCCTGTCAGTAGTAAAATGTTCTGATAGGCTAAAAGAAAACGTTAGAAAAGACTGCCTGTCATGACAGAGGGGTCTGTGGATGACAAGCACTTTTAATTGGAGTGAAGTTCCAATTCTACTTCATAGATCTTAAGCAATTTATCTCAAAAAATAAACAAGATAGGGAACTTTATTTGAAGGAAGGCTCCAAACTATTTTGAGGGGGGAAATCATGGGGATTAATACTCACTGTACAGATCTGTTTCATCTAGAATCTCAGATTTGATGATCTCTTCAATTACATCTTCCAATGTAACAATGCCCAAGACTTCATAAAAAGGATCCCCTTCCCCTTCATTGTTCACCCGCTGCACTATTGCCAAGTGAGATTTACCTGCACAGAGTAGTAGACCAAGAAATTAGAAATTATAGCAGAATCACTAGCCAGCCGCTGTCAAAATGACATGGATGGATCCTGCAATGAAACAGCAGATGGTTAAAGGGATACTGTCAATCTAAAATACAATTATATCTGAAAGTTCATAACGATTATTAGAATCAGCATAAAGCTGTTTACAGGTAGAACTTGTATGTAGTTGGTCCAAAAATTATAACAGGTGATATTTATAAAAACTCAACCATTCTACGACAACCTTGTATTGGGTTAAGCCTCCAGGCTGTCAGCTGGGAAGAGCTCTAGTCAGGGGGGAAATACTGGCCCCTGGACTAGCAGGTCTTAACACAGTGGCAATGGCCACCGGCCAGGCACAGTCATAGTCACCAGGTCCAGAAATCATGGACTCCATGGCCAATGGGGGCCACCAGAATCAGTTCAATTGTGAGTCTCTGATCCTTCTTCACTATTTGTTGGAACTCGCAAAATGGCTGGGAGGCATATAGTAGGCTAGCTGGTGAAATGGATTTTAAGACATCTGTTCCCCTGGGTAGCTGCACATGGCAGACACATGAGACAGACCTGCAGCTGAGTATTTTCAGGTGTGGCAAAGAGAACCACCACTGACTGTATGCCCCAAACTATCCAGCAGCATCTAAAACGCCCTCAGATTCTGCTGCCACTATGCTTCATTTATGATTCTGCAACTTAACCAATCTGCCATGGTGTACTTCAGGCCTGCTAACTGTTCAGCTTTCAAGGAGAGCAGGTTGTATTCAGCACAACTGAAAAGGCTGTTGGCCTCAGTGACCAAGTCCCACCAGTTCATTTACATATGCTTTTGCCAATGTTTTGTCTGTGTGAACCACAGTGGCGTAGCGTGGGGGGTGCAGGGGGGCCGACCGCACCGGGCGCAACATCTGGGGGTTAGGGTTAGGGGGCGCAAATCCACAGGTTAGGGGGCGCAAATCCACGGGTTAGGGGGCGCAAATCCACGGGTTAGGGGGCGCAAATTACTTGCCTTACCCCGGGTGCTGACAACCCACGCTACGCCACTGGTGAACCAGCAAGTGCATGCCCCTGGTCTCCAACATCAAGAGACTTAGACTGAGCTGAACTGCACAAAGTTCACCAAGTTCCAAGACACTGATATTCAGCTGGGACTTTTCCACATCTCCTGAACCACTTGACGGCTGATGTGAGCCCCCACCCCATCCATAAACAGAAGGGAATGAACAATAGTCAGACTCTCTCACACACTCCCTAACACCATAGCCAACAAAGATGAGAAACAGCGCATAAAAGCTCATGAAAGGAGAGTAAAAGTGATGGTGATACATGGGGCAGCTGAGGACCCAAGAGGACCCTAACTGTCTTTGACCGCAGGCATGTTCAGACTAGGAAGGAGGCAAAAAGATTTCTGGGCTCTTCCTGCCAAGTACAGCAAGAGGAGTCATCCTCATTCACTGCCAACAGGTAAATTTCCAATTTGCTTTGGGAAATTTTCTGATGGCCCCTGTGATCTGAATTAGCATGTTTATTTTACTTGTATTTAGTAAATAGAGGTAGAAATCTTGAAACTGCCAAGCTTGACTAATATTACATTTCCAGCCGCAATCCATTCATTATCACTAATGAACTTATGAAATAGAAAATGTTTCACCTCACCTCACTGACTGTAGCTAAGATGATAATTATTCCTAGTTTACTGACATTCCACATTAGCAAACACCAGATGTATTGTATTATACTGTTCATTTGCAAACAGATGAATTCAATCATATGCTGAATTAAAAGCAGCGCAATAACTTATTTTAACACAGGCAAGTGACAGCCAGTATACTGTCAACTACCATAATTGAACAAATAAGCTTAGATATGCCACTCTCAGACATTTTTTGTTACACCTATTTTTTATACTTCAAATAAATCTATTGATTATACAAATGGTGGGAATTTTAATGCCACAGTTTTACAAGGGGGATCTTCATTACAACAAACATAGAAACATATAATTGTGGAGTTGGGAAGGGACCAAGAGGGTCATCTAGTCCAACAGCCTGCAATGCAGGAATCTTTTGCCCAATGTGGGGCTCAAACCCATGACTCTGAGTCTCAGGCTCTACTGATTGAGCTATTCTAGCTGTCAATGATCACTGGTAAACCAAAGTCAATCCAAAGCTTATTAACCATGCAGCAAATTGCACTAAACTATAGTGTCAGAGAGTTCACTAAAGAACCGTTAAACTACCAATTAAAGTCTAGCTAGTCTCACTTCAGATGATTCATTTTCCTAGATATTAAAGGACTAAAAAAGAAGCAAGCAAACAAAACATCTGCACATCATTGTGTAAACAATTGCAGGGCTGTAAGGTTGTAATCCTGCACATACGTAACCAAGGAGTAAGTCTCACTGAACTCAGTGGTACTTCTGAGAAAATACCCATAGTCTGGGAAGTAATCAAAACAGTCTGATTCACTTTTATTAAGCTCATTTGTAGACAAAAGGAAATTGGTGGAAGAAGCTGAGATTTACTAAACTAACAAGCATTCAAAGTATTCCATCCAAACTCACTCATAGTCAAAGAATGAAGCTATCTTGGAAAAAATAGACCAGGGAGGGGACCCTAACAACTGACATGAACACTGCATCAGGTCAAACCAATTCAGCTTGGTAAACTTCACATCTGCTTTCCCAGGGACCTAACATAATCAGTTAAAAACAAATTCTTTGTGAATGCTGTCTGTCTAAAGCTAAATACTTTTGCTATTCCCAGCTTGTGATCATTTAAAAGGAATTTTCCAAAGCAAGGTCTAATATTAGACTCAAAATGAAGTTTCCATTCCACTTACGCGATATTCTCACCAAAGTAACTACTACATAATCTGATTGTCTTGGAGCTACTCGTTTAGATGCAGATGGACATACTTCAAATACCAACTCCACAGCACCAGCAAGACTTATCTTGAAGAGACCTTGTTTTTCAATGAAGATCATTATTAGAACAATGATTTGTATTTTTAATTATGCACATGCTAATAAACTATAGAGGATGGACAAATTACTTCCTTGCTCAATTATAATATTACGAATCTACAATCCAAGTATTGGAAGTTCTAATCAAAGTTTGTTATGTGACTGTAGAACTAATTTTTACCTGCCTGATCATACACCACCAAAGTCAGAAAATATTTTACCACCAGAATGACAGGTGTGGTGGTTTTGAATATCAACTGCACATGGCTAGATAATATATAATATGTAAAGTAAGTACTGTATGTCAGACAAGCTCTATTAAGTTTAACCATTTCTAAGATCTTCCATATTAGAATCATAGAATCATAGAATCATAGAGTTGGAAGAGACCACAAGGGCCATCGAGTCCAACCCCCTGCCAAGCAGGAAACACCATCAGAGCACTCCTGACATATGGTTGTCAAGCCTCTGCTTAAAGACCTCCAAAGTAGGAGACTCCACCACACTCCTTGGCAGCAAATTCCACTGTCGAACAGCTCTCACTGTCAGGAAGTTCTTCCTGTTCTTACTGTATGTCAGACAAGCTCTATTAAGTTTAACCATTTCTAAGATCTTCCATATTAAAGATGAATATTTCAGCTTGACACTTCTGTGGGTTTTTTACTAGCATAAAAAGGTAAAGTAAGGAAGACCAAACATTTATATTTTATTCAAACCCACAATCTCCAATAATAATCACTTCATTTTGTTACTGTGTGAGCTTCAGCTCTTTTTGTATCAGCTACAACTTATACATAGCTCTGTCAGTAGGGCATGAGACACTTAATTTCAGGGTTGTGGGTTTGAGCCCCATGCTGGGCAAAAGAGTCGTGCACTGCAAGGGGCTGGACTAGATGACCATTGTGGTCTCATCCAACTCCACAATTCTATGATAGCTTTCTAGGAATCAAAACACAATGTGTGTTAAGATAGCATTGTCTTTTCCATTTGATTACAAATATATTATTTTTGTAAGAATTAGAGGATTATCAGAACCAAAGTGAACAAAATATATTTCCATGCTAATAATTGTGTGTTGAGGTTATTGCTACAGTTTATGTATGTTGTACAGTGGTACCTTGGTTTACGAACTTAATCCATTCCAAAAGTCTGTTCTTAAACCAAAATCATTCTTAAAACTGAGGCGCGCTTTCCCTACTGAGGCCTCCCGCCACCGGTGCCCTTCCACCATTCGGATTCTGTTCTTACACTGAGGTAAAGTTCTCAAATTGGGACATTGTTTTCGGTTTTGCAGAGTTTGTAAACCGAATTGTTCTTAAACTGGACTGTTCTTAAATGAGGTACCACTGTAATTGGTCAGTGAGCTAACGGAAGAGTGGTGACTTTAGATGACTACACCTGATACAACAATGGACACAGCAGGAATTCTCTGCACACTTGAAACCAGTGGGGCTTAATTTACAAGTTCTTATGCATATGATAGGATGCTCATAATGTAATTCAAAGACTCAAGAACAGCAAAATTATGTGTGCATGAATGTAACTGAATTTCAATGTGACTATGTAGGATTAATTTTGGTTTACAACTTTAAATACAGTAGCAAAATTGTCACATATCAACCAACCTTAGCCTGCTAGGTAGGAAAATAAATATACACAAGACATACATTGAAAACCAAGGGAAAAGGAGAGGCAAATGTACAAATGAGTGTTATATGGATAATTTATTTGTTAGACTGCAAATGCCACAAAGTGTTTTCACAAATATTTCTTCAAGAACAGTTGTTCATAGAAACTGATGTTCAACACAAATCATGCAATCATAAGGCAATTCATTACTGTCATGAATTGTGCTCATGAAAAAGAACCTCAACATTCAAAGTAAATGAAACTAATGTTATATAACACATCACTCATTTCATCAGAAGATCAACAGAACATGCAAATCCTTTATTATAAATAATACATTTACATTTGCCTTCAAATATAATGTAACTGTAATTTGCATTCTAATAAATGATCCACACATTTTGAAGTTTGTCACATTGCTTTCTACTGACACTCTCTGAGGTCTGCCTCTCTCTTCCTTTTAGTGTTGCACTTCTTTCCTTCTAATTTTTACATAAACCAACATAGCTTATAAGGGGGAAAGTAGTGTGGGTCCATAGATCATCACAACATTAAAGGAATCTTCACCAGGTCTTCTACATTAATCAATGATAATTATCATTTTGAAGCTAGATAAAAGCTGTTCACCGCTGTTAATCACCAAGCAAGGACAGCTGCATATTATTGCCTTGCAAGGGGTTGGACTAGATGATCCTCAGGATACCCTACAACTCTACAATTCTATGAAGTCAGCTTCAAATCTTTGCAATTTCTGAATACTTGTCAAATGTAGGTTTGACTGACTATAGATTCACTGGCTACCAAAATGTCTGGATGTAGCCACGCAAAGTATGCCAGCAATCACCAGTATTTTATATATGTTCCACTAGACAAAGACATCAATTTAACTCCTGCATTACATGCTACAAACAACAGTGAGACAAATGGAATTTGATGCTACTTTATTTGTCATGCTTAATAACAGTGCACTGAACAGTACAGTACAGTACGGCACAGAACAATGGAGATTGCTCCAGTGGATAAAGTTACCACAGCAATGGATCTTTAGTAAAGGTAAAGGCAACCCTGACCATTAGGTCCGGTTGTGGCCGACTCTGGGGTTGCGGCGCTCATCTCGCTTTATTGGCCAAGAGAGCCGGCGTACAGCTTCCAGGTCATGTGGCCAGCATGACTAAGTCGCTTCTGGCGAACCAGAGCAGCGCACAGAAACGCCATTTACCTTCCCGCTGAAGCGGTACCTATTTATCTACTTGCACTTTGACATGCTTTCGAACTTCTAGGTTTGCAGGAGCAGGGACCAAGCAACGGGAGCTCACTCCATCGTGGGGATTCGAACCGCCAACCTTCTGATCTGCATGTCCCAGGCTCTGTGGTTTAACCCACAGCGCCACCCGCGTCCCTCAATGGATCTTTAGCAGTGTTTAAAACAGTAACTGCCAGCCACAGCAAAAGGGATTTGTCTCTTTCCTTACTGGTCTTTGGACTGAATTCAAAATATAGCCTGCATTTTCAAGAACCATAGCAAAGTAAATTATCAGTACCAGTTGTTGCACCCAGGATGTTATCCTATTTGAAACATCTGTGGAATTTTAGCGCAAATTAAGAACTCTCTATCACACTGCCCATAAACTTTAGCATCCATTTCTGGACAGCTGTCCTGTTTGCCAGGATACAGGCCTGATATTTGTTTCATCATTACTTTTGAGCTCAGGCTGAAGAGTCACTTTGGTGTTTCATGAACCACATCTCTGGCAGGGAGACAATGTAAAATTTCTTTCCTCTGCCTTTCCTTCTCCTGCCATATTTCTTGAGTGATGGGTTGTGATCCTCAAGTCAGACACTTTGCTGGAAAAAAGCACAGAGAAAGTTAAGTGACAAAGAACAGTAGATATTGTCTCACATACTCCTAAAAAAGTAAGGAAAAACCAAAGATGTCAACATGACAGCAAGTAGATGAACCCAAGGGACACCTTTTGCAACTTATATGCATACTTTTGCTCAAGGACAGAGATGGAAGAAGCAGGGCTTGGGGGGGAGTGCATGCAAAGCATGAGGTGAAAGTGGAAGAACAAGGCAGGGAGAGCCAAGCAGAAAAGAAACTCAGCTTTGTGAATGAATAAATAAATGGTGAGGGTATATCAATGAGACACAAAAACAAGTAGGATAAATGTGGAATTATGGTTATTCTGATTCAGATATCATCTGATATCATATTGCGATATCATTATGATTCCTCCCACCCTTCCTCTCCTTTAATTATTTCATCCCAAAGCCATGTATTATATGTGGTCAAATGTCCCTTTCCAACTGAACTGCCAAAATGGTAGTTCATGACAAATATAGAAGGTAAAACAGCACAACATAGTTTTGCTTACCAGGAGTTAAATATCATGAGCAATGCTGTCTCTTGTGCTGGCCTTCTCTGTCTTGTTGCCACCTGTAAAGAAGTACAATGCTAGCTGTCCAGGTCTTAGGGTTCTGATCTCTCAGGAACATCAAAGAGGTAGGTTCTTTGAAGAAATGGTCTCCATGCTTACACTAAAAAGATGCTCGGAAAAAGTATTTGTACTTGGCTTCAGAGGTTACAATGATGGCTGTCCCCAGTGGCTATGCAGTGGTAGACAGTACTTTCAGTGCTCATGCTTATACCGTTTCTATGAACTTGCAGACAAAATTTGTATATTATAGTCTAGCAGAAGCTAGGAACCCTTCTAAAGAGGAGCTGCTGCCTGCCTGACAGGCATTGTTACTGGGGAGAGCCTGCAGGAACCATTAAGGACATGCTTTTCCACCTGCTTTGCCCACCCACCTCCAACCAGGCAGAGCCAGCACAGCCATTGGCCAGGGTAAGGCACCAATGCCACCAGCACCAATTTCATGCAAGATCACATCTCACCCAAAATGGCATGATCTTGCCTCAAATCGGCGCCACCTGACAGAGCACATGGCAGCAGCAGCAGCAGCAGCAGCAGATCAGGTGGTATTGGCAGCAGCAGGCATGGTGGTGGAGGGAGTAGTGACAGTCGCAGCAGCAGTTCCCATTTCACCTGAAACAGCAAAACAGGATGCGCTGCCCTTGCATCCTTCAGTATTCTTGCTTTCTCTTAATATTTTTGTAGGCAACCTTCTTTGCCTTTTGGGCAGGAACACGGATGTGTTTGGTATTTGGTTTTTAATACTGTTGAAATGTTTTGAATTTGTATCATTTGTATTGTGCCACACTTCAGTAGCACAATGACTCCCCTTGTGAAATTCCCAATCCTACACACACAGTGTAGTCCCAGCCTTCATCCCCTACCCTCAGGAGACTGTAATACCTCATGGACCACCTCTCCCCATATGAACATGGACCACCTCTCCCCATATGAACCAACCCAGACCCAGATCATCATCTGAGACCTTTCATCGTGTGCCTCCTCCACAAGAGGTCTGGAGGGTGGCAACACCCTCTTTAGTGAGGGAAGGGGAAGGAATTGACTATTGACGAGAGTAGGCAAAGAATTCAAAGTGTTCCATGCCCTTGTCCTTCCAGCCAGACAATGGGAAAGGGCATGGTGACACAAGTATCAAATATGGAGTATGAAGGAGGGAAATGAAAGAAGCCAAGGTTTGTTGATTGTTTGGGGGGCAACATGTGGTTTATGTGCGGTGTGTTTGCAGAATACACTATGTAACCTTTGGTTTGGTATGATGTGCAAACCAAGCCACAGTCAAACACTGCTTCATATAAAGCAAGACTTACAGATTTCTGCTCCGTAACAAGTGATCAGAAAAATCAAAATACAACCAGTCTGGCAAGATAGGTATAGGAGAGGGTTGC
Source organism: Podarcis vaucheri (assembly GCF_965113315.1). Lineage (NCBI taxonomy): Eukaryota > Metazoa > Chordata > Lepidosauria > Squamata > Lacertidae > Podarcis > Podarcis vaucheri. The sequence continues at coordinate 46,744,500 of NC_138763.1, read as the reverse complement.
ATTTGCATTTGCATTAATGTATATGAAATTACTGGAACTATTAACAAAGCAGAAACCACTAAGATAGAATTCAGAATACAAACATACATACATTAGTGGAGACACACACTAACTCCAGGAAAATACAGAAGGCTATTGTTGTTCTTGTTTAGTCATTTACTTGTGTTCGACTCTTTGTGACCCCCATGGACCAGAGCATACCAGACACTCCTGTCTTCCACTGCCTCCCACAGTTTGGTCAAACTCATGTTGGTAGCTTCGAGAACACTGTCCAACCATCTCATCCTCTCTTGTCCCCTTCTCCTTGTGCCCTCAATCTTTCCCAACATCAGGGTCTTTTCCAGGGAGTCGTTTCTTCTCATGAGGTGGCCAAAATATTGAGCCTCAGCTTCAAGATCTGTCCTTCCAGTAAGCGCTCAGGGCTGATTTCCTTCAGAATGGATAGGTTTGATCTTCTTGCAATCCATGGGACTCTCAAGAGTCTCCTCCAGCACCATAATTCAAAAGCATCAATTCTTCAGCGATTAGCATTCTTTATGGTCCAGCTCTCACTTCCGTACATCACTACTGGGAAAACCATTGCTTTAACTAACTTTGTTGGCAAGTTGATGTCTCTGCTTTTTAAGATGCTCTCCAGGTTTTTTATTGCTTTTCTCCCAAGAAGCAGGCGTCTTTTAATTTCGTGACTGCTGTCACCATCTGCAGTGATCATGGAGCCCAAGAAAGTAAAATCTCTCACTGCCTCAATTTCTTCCCCTTCTATTTCCTAGGAGGTGATGGGACCAGTGGCCATGATCTTAGCATTTTTGATGTTGAGCTTCAGACTATATTTTGTGTTCTCCTCTTTCACCCTCATTAAGAGGTTCTTTAATTCCTCCTCACTTTCTGCCATCAAAGTTGTGTCATCTAAATATCTGAGGTTGTTGATATTCCTTCTGGCAATCTTAATTCTGGCTTGGGATTCATCCAGCCCAGCTTTTCGCATGATGAATTCTGCATATAAGTTAAATAAGCAGGGAGACAATATACAGCCTTGCCGTACTCCTTTCCCAATTTTGAACCAATCAGTTGTTCCATATCCAGTTCTAACTGTAGCTTCTTGTCCCACATAGAGATTTCTCAGGAGACAGATGCACTCCCATTTAAGAACCAGGCACTCCCATTTCTTTAAGAACTTGCCATAGTTTGCTGTGGTCGACACAGTCAAAGGCTTTTGCGTAGTCAATGAAGCAGAAGTAGATGTTTTTATGGAACTCTCTAGTTTCCTCCATAATCTCTCTAGTTTCCTCCATAATCCATACTGCTTAAGCCTACCTTGTAGAATTTTAAGCATAACCTTGCTAGCGTGTGAAAGGAGTGCAATTGTGTGGTAGTTGGAGCATTCTTTGGCACTGCCTTTCTTTGGGATTGGGATGTAGACTGATCTTCTCCAATCCTCTGGCTGCTGAGTTTTCCAAACTTGCTGGCTATTACTACTGCTCTAATCTTCCCACATGGCCTTCAATTTCCAAGATAAATCAAATTGTTTGGTAAGTTCAGAAAAGATGCATTTCTCCCCGCTGGGAATTTACATGTTAGTACTTCCATATTTGTACAAGTTGTTCTTCACTTATCAGCCATCAATTTACCAAGTGAAACAAAGCTAAAAATCAAGACCATCACCAGTAGAGGGAGCAGGAAGCTTTCTTTTGATTTTCTCAATACAAAAAAAAGTGCTGTAACATCTAAACTTGGCATCAGAAACTTGAATTAAATGTGAGTCCAACAACAATTAGTTAGAATACTACATGTTCAAAACTTTAGCTACAAATAAAAGCAAATGAGATAAGGAAGTGTTTATCAAGGACTGAAAACAACCAAGCGCTGGATTCCAACTGTGTATCTGGTCAAGGGTAACCACAATAAAGTTAATCAGAGGAGCACTAAACAACAAATATAGTACTGTTTTCGGTAAATGTAAGACTAACAAACTAAATGGATAACAAGGAAATAATCAGATGTATACGTATATAAATAAATTGTCATCTATGTCTCAAAACTACTCAGCATATTCATTTAATATGGTTACATTTTTCTACTCTTCATATATGATGGTGATGATTTAGAATACTGTATACAGTTCTGGTCACCTCACCACAAAAAGGATATTGTAGAGCTGGGAAAAGGTCATAAAATAGCAACCAAAATTGCTATTTCCCTACAAAATTGGAATTCCCCTACAAGGAAAGGTTGTAACATTTGGGACCTTTGAGGTTAGGAAAAAGGCAACTAAAGAGAGACATGACAGAGATTTATAAAATTCTGCATTATATAGAATTCATTTCCACAAAGTATAGGGACAGTCACCAAATTGGATGGCTTTAAAAGCAGATTAGACAAATTCATGGGTGATGAAACTATATTAGGCTACTAGCCACTGGTTATGTTCTACATCCACTTGGAGGTTTATGCCTCTGAATACCTAGGACTGTTGGTGGATTCTTTTAGAAATAGAAATGGGAGCAGAAATTGCCACAATTGCTTGTTTGGAGGTCAGGAATAGAAATCACTCAAGCAAATACAAGCAATATTCACTACATTATTATTATTTTTGATATGCAAGCATGTAAATAATTATATGATTTTCTGCATTATCATTTAAATTTCTTGTCCACTGAGCTGTATTTATATTTATTCCATAATTGATTCCACAATTAATTACAGCAGTTTAGGCTATAGCAGATAGGAATATAGACAACATAGGTTTTAGCAGAATCCAAACTGTAGTGGAATGAAAACAACACCAACTGCAATGAACGACCAAATACAAAGTGCTGCTTAATTGCATCTGTATGAATACCAGAGGCTAGGAATCACAAATGGGGAGAGTGCTGTTGCTCTCAGGTCCTGCTTGCCAGCTTCTTATAAGCATTTGGGTGGCCACAGTGAGAACAGGATGATGGATTAGATGGGTCAAGGTTAAATGAGCCTTTGGCCTGATCCAGCAGGGCTCCTCTGACATTCATTATGTATTGTTTAATATTTGTCAGTCAAGTCAAGGCATACTGAAGGATTGGTGAAGCAACATCAGTTCCTTAATACGGGTCACACAAACAGGCCAAGTAATTCTAACAAATAGGAAATATTTCTCAAGTTCACAGTGGGGCTATGGTTTATTTCTGCACTAAAAAAAGGATTCAGATTACATAGATAGCTATTTTACCTTAGTGTCCCAGCAGAACAAAACACATATTTTCCACTCATATTTTCCCACCTCTAGAAAATGTGACAAATATTTCTAACTGTTTCTATAAAAGTAATTGCAAAGTACGCTTGGTCATTTACAGAAATATGAAGACAGAGAGAAAGAGAATGTGTTTCCAATTTGTAATTTATTTCTTGAGCTTAATTATGTGATTGTGAACTTAAACCTTACTCAAGTGATTTTTGAGGCAAAAGCACATTCTACTTTGTATCACACAATACTCAAATTATGAAAGACAGGAACCCCTAAATAAAGTCCACAAGTCCCTACACCAGCTTCTCATTTTTAGCTAGATAATGCCCCCCTGCTGTCAAAAAACAGTAGCTAAGAAGGGCAGGGACAAAAGTGAAGGTCTGGGGGCTACATCTCTAATTTGAGCCTGACATCACACCCTTGTTAGCCAGAGCTTTCCAAACTTTTCATGTTCGTGACACATTTATTTTCACGACACGGTAATTCAGTTTTACTAGCGAACCAGAGGTTAAACTAACCCATTTCCAGCCCTGGGAGGGGCGTTTGCATTACACATCTACACACTGCAGCAGACACACTAACATGTTGCAACACAGAGTTTGGAAAGCTCCGCTGTTAGCAATGCAATTTGTTCCTCCTCTGAAATTCAGTGGATTTTAAAATTAAAATTTTACAGAAAACGAGTCCACATTACTATGTGATAAAGGATTTCTACTATGTGGCTGCAAGTCATATTACTACAAATGCGGTCAACTTTTCTATCATGTGTTCAAAGGTATCATAAAGGCCGATAACATCACCATATGATATTCACCATATGAAGTAGTAAGGCTTTGCCATATTTCCCAAACTGTTAGATGGTTATCTGTGCTAGTAGCCCATAGCTGGTGATAACCTACATTATTCATGCTCAAAAGCCAACCCATTGGATTCAAGTGCTCATCTCGCTTTATTGGCCGAGGGAGCCAGTGTACAGCTTCCAGGTCATGTGGCTAGCATGACTAAGCCACTTTCTGGCGAACCGGAGCAGCGCACGGAAACGCCGTTTACCTTCCTGCCGGAGCGGTACCTATTTATCTACTTGCACTTTGACGTGCTTTCAAACTGCTAGGTTGGCAGGAGCAGGGACTGAGCAATGGGAGCCAACCCATTGGATTCAATGGCACAGGACTTTCAACTGTGAAGAAGTTAGTATTCTAACTCCCTACAGCTTGAAATGCTCACAAATGCCACTGAGAGAAGATTGAGAGTGTTCCATAAACAGGAAGGAGTGCTCAAATCTGTTCCAGTTATCTCTTCCATTGTTTCCTGAGTGCTGGCAATGGTTTGAGAAGTATCATACAAACATTACAAAGCGCCCTGCTATACCAGATAAAAGGCCTATCTAGTCAATCCTATTCTCACAGTGGCCAACCAGAGGCCGATGGGAAGCATAGGCCAATGGAAGGAAGCCCTAACAAAAATTTAAAATTGTTCAGGCCTGCCTTATCCATTAGGGATGCGGGTAGCACTGTGGCACAGAGCCTAGGACTTGCTGATCAGAAGGTCGGCGGTTTGAATCCTCACAACGGAGTGAGCTCCCATTGCTCAGTCCCTGCTCCTGCCAACCTAGCAGTTTGAAAGCACGTCAAAGTGCAAGTAGATAAATAGGTACCGCTCCGGCAGGAAGGTAAACGGCGTTTCCGTGCGCTGCTCCGGTTCGCCAGAAAGTGGCTTAGTCATGCTAGCCACATGACCTGGAAGCTGTACACTGGCTCCCTCGGCCAATAAAGCGAGATGAGCACCGCACCCCAGAGTCGGCCACGATTGGACCTAATGGTCAGGGGTCCCTTTACCTTTACCTTATCCATTACACCCTAATCCTTTCCGTGATGAATGGAGAATAGGCTTCTGCCATTGCTAGCAAGGCTGCTGTTGCAGAGGCGTGGTACCTCGAGTTAAGAACTTAATTCATTCCAGAGGTCCGTTCTTAACCTGAGGTACCACTTTAGCTAATGGGGCCTCCCGCTGCCACTGCGCCGCCGGAGCACAATTTCTGTTCTCATCCTGAAGCAAAGTTCTTAACCCGAGGTAATATTTCTGGGTTAGCGGAGTCTGTAACCTGAAGCGTATGTAACCCGAGGTACCACTGTATTCTCTTCCCTGGCTTGCTCTTCCCAGACACAAGGCTGAGGCACTATACTAGAAATAAATCCCACCTTCCAAAAGCTGGGAGGGAAAGCACAGGGGAAAGCAAAATTCCTAAATTTGAAACAGATTGAAACCAATTATTCAGTTTCTAACTCTCCTTTCTTAATTCGAGTCAACACATAATAACAGAATAACAGAAATAGGTAAGCAGGGTACTTAAATTATAGCTGGTCACATTGAACTATAGCCAAGGAAAGATGATAGATATATGCTTGAAAAACTGAGCAATCAACGTAGTTGAAATGCAGAAGCATAATGCAGAAAATAGTGTCCGATAAAGTTTAGCACCATTTAAAGACAATGTTTTACATTCAAGAATGGTTTGAATTTGATAGAAATAACTACCCACTGGGTTCCTACAAGCTGTTCATGAGAAAGTCTCCTGAACCCTGGGGACAATGCAAGCCACCCATTTTCCATCATTCCCAGAGTATTTAAAGACTTGCATTTTCCCATCTTATTTTGGTTCATCTCCATTTTCCTATAAATAAAGATTCTACATAGGACATCAATCTTTCCATCTTTTCTGGTGATAACATACACATGCTGGAATGTTTTTCTAGTAAATGATAAGCAGTTTGAGACAAAGGATTATAAGGCCTTGAGCCCAGACAGATAGAGGAGATGGGAGCCTTCTCATCTTTCCCAAGAGACAGGTATCTTTTCTCTAGACCAAAAGGTTGTGTTTTGGAAACAAATGTATCTATTTCTGTCATTTCCTTTAGACTTGCAGTCTTTGTGGGGTAGATAAGCAAGCCTGACTACACTGTCTGAGAATGGCTCTTGGGCCCCCCAAAAGCATTCTTAATCTAAATATGAGGCTTTCAAAAGGAAAATGTGTGTTGCTTATAAACTCACCACAGTGGAATAATGCTACAATATACAAGTTTTACTCTCAAGGGTCTTATGCAGTGGTGCCCCGCAAGACGAATGCCTCGCAAGACGAAAAACTCGCTAGACGAAAGGGTTTTCCATTTTTGGGTTGCTTCGCTAGACAAATTTCCTTTTTTTAAAAAAAAGGTATTTATTAAAGTTTTTAAAATATAACAATGAAAAAAAAAAATAAAAAGAAACAAAATACAAAATACAACATAAAAACAGTTAAAAAACAAATAGTTTTCCATAACATATCTTCCTTACGCTTATTTCCCCAGACCTCCTCATACCTCCCCTCCTTGTATTCCACTTCAATTTGTTAGTTCAGCAAATCCTTACCATTAAGCTTTTACCCATTTATAAACCTTTTTTTTCATATCTCCTAAAGCATTACAGCTGGAAACCCCTTAGTTTCTATCCAACATCCTTCTAACATTCATTAATTTTACAATATTTCTGTAAATAGTCTTTAAATTTCTTCCAGTCTTCTTTCACTAACTCTTCTCCTTCGCTAGATGAATTTCCCTATGGGCTTGCTTCGCAATACGAAAACGTCTTGCGCTTTTCTTTTCTTTTTTAAAGCCGCTTGAAGAGGCGCAGTTGCGACGGACCGTGCTTCGCAAGACGAAAAACATCGCAAGAAGAAAAGACTCGTGGAACGAATTCTTTTCGTCTTGCGAGGCACCACTGTAATCAAGTTTCTGTGGAGGATCAAGTCCTTCTTGACCTCAGTTCAACAGATAATTGATAAGGAATCCAAGAACTAAACAGTGAAGAAACAATGGTAGTTCAAGATTCAGGTAGGTAGCCGTGTTGGTCTGACGCAGTAAAAATATATAAAATATATTTAAAAATATTTTTAAAATTGTCCAGTAGCACCTGAAGAAGCGTGCATGCACACGAAAGCTTATACCAAGAACAAACATACCGTATTTTTCGCCCTATAGGACGCACTTTTTCCCCTCCAAAAATGAAGGGGAAATGTGTGTGCGTCCTATGGGGCGAATGCAGGCTTTCGCTGAAGCCTGGCTTCAGGAAGCTATCCCCCCAGCCACGCAAGCTCCCAGAGCGATGCCAAAGCTGCGCGCACCTTCGCCATCACTCTCCGACCCGTTCGGGGGGCTGGGGTCGGGGGAAGCTCCAGCTTCCCCTGCCCGCAGCCTCGCAAGCTCCGAGAGCGATGGCGAACGTGCGCGCACCTTCGCCATCGCTCTCTGACCCGCTCTGGGGGCTGGGGAAGCTCCGGCTTCCCCCGCCCGCAGCCTCGCAAGCTCCGAGAGCGATGGCGAACGTGCGCGCACCATCACCATCGCTCTCTGACCTGTTCTGGGGGCTGGGGTCGGGGGAAGCTCCGGCTTCCCCCGCCTGCAGCCTCGCAAGCTCCGAGAGTGATGGCGAACGTGCGCGCACCATCGCCATCGCTCTCTGACCTGTTCTGGGGGCTGGGGTCGGGGGAAGCTCCGGTTTCCCCCACCCCCAGCCCCTGCAAGCTCCGGGAGCAATGGCAAAGGTGCGCTCACCTTTGCCATTGCTCTCAGACCCTTTCTGGGGGCTGGGGGTGGGGGAAGCTCGGGCTTCCCCCACCCCCAGCCCCGCAAGCTCCGGGAGCCACTCGCAAGCTCTGGGAGTGATGGCGAAGGTGCACTCACCTTCGCCAGCGCTCTCCGACCTGCTCTGGGGGCTGGGGTCAGGGGAAGCTCGGGCTTCTCCCGCCCCAGCCCTGCGCCTGGGGGGGAAAATAATTTCCCCCCCTTTATTTTCCCCCCAAATATCTAGGTGTGTCCTATGGGCCGGTGCGTCCTATAGGGCGAAAAATACGGTAGTTGGTCTCTAAGGTGCTACTGGACGTGTGTGTGTGTGTGTTTGTGTGTGTGTGTATTTCAAATGGTAGTTCAGTTGGATAGAGCATGGTGCTGATAATGTCAAGGTTGCAGCATATTCCTGCATTGCAGGGGGTCGGAAAAGATGATCCTCAGTGTCTCTTCCAACTCTACAATTCAATGAAGTATAGACATTCAAGTATGGCAACAATTATTATCTACCATCTAAATATTATAGGAAATGCCTATACGAACAAGCGGTGCACCTTTATTGATTGGACAAATCCCAATCTCCTGGATATTCATGTTAAGTTCTTCTGGGAAGACCCTTCTCAGCATCTCACCTCTGTGAGTTATCATGTGGGACATGTGAGAGACCCTTCTTTGTAGTGGATTCTTCAAGTTTATGGAATGTATTCCCCTCTGAGGTAGGGCTGGCACAGCCACCACTCTCATTTTGGTACCAAATAAAAACATGGTTGCTTACTCAAGCATTTGGGAGTTGTTATTAGCTGCTCAGCTTAAATTTGAAACAGAGACTGTTCTACAGTTCTTACATTGGCATTATTTGTTGGTTTTATCTGTTCTCTCCATTATTATTAACAACTTGAATGTTGGGTTTTATTGTACCCCACCCCAAGATTATTATGATTAAGTGCATGCAATAAATATTTTTAACTAAATGAATCAATAACATTTGCTAGAAAAAAATCTTTCTGAGGTTTCTGCTTCTTGTACAATTAGCTGTCACACTTATCTGTAGTATACACATTGGGACTTAAACAAAATTAAATATAGTGGTATGGCAAAAGACCACCATCAGAATTTCAATATAGCTAAATATCAGTCTTGCAGAAGACCTTTGTACTAATTCTTTTCTTAAAAACAATAAAACGGAAATAGATGTTTGCCCTACCCCCACCAAAAGCACAAAGCTCCATTTTGTCCATAGTGAAGCACAATAACTAGGAGCTGACAACTTTTGTTCTTGTTTATATCCTAGGAGAGAAAGTGGATTGTTTTAAGGTGTGTACACAAAGGCACAAAGATCTCACATGAGAATGGAAAAAAAGTGATGAAAAGTGGGGAAAATAACCTAAAAACATAGCATGGAAACATTCCATCAAGGACTGTCCATTGGTGTGAATAGGAAACAGTAGAATACCTATGAAAGATCAAAGATTAAAAGGATTACAGTAAATGTAAATATAATACTAAAAAAATGAGTGTGTGGGCCACATGCCAATTGTGCATCACATGAAAAAATTTGATCTAGATGACCTGTATCATTGCAGAGTAGCAGTTTTTGCAGTTTGAACAGCAAAAGTTCAAAAAGGCATTCAAAAAAATAGTTTGTTGTACAAAATGGTATAACCTAGGTGGGGTACTGGAGCACTGATCTGTCATTTGTGCATGTGAGAGAGAGGCTTTTAAAACTTTGACATATCAGCTTCAATTTAAAGAGTTTATTTTTAGTATAAGTAGTGCTCCCCCAAGGGAATGTGGGTGGCACTGTGGGTTAAACCACAGAGCCTAGGGCTTGCCAATCAGAAGGTCAGCAGTTCGAATCCCCGCGACAGGGTAAGCTCCCTTTGCTCGGACCCTGCTACTGCCAACCTAGCTGTTCGAAAGCACGTCAAAGTGCAAGTAGATAAATAGGTACCGCTGTGGCAGGAAGGTAAACGGCATTTCCGTGCACTGCTCTGGTTCACCAGAAGCGGCTTAGTCATGCTGGCCACATGACCCGGAAGCTGTATGCCGGCTCCCTCGGCCAGTAAAGCGAGATGAGCGCCGCAACTCCAGTCGTCCGCGACTGGATCTAACAGTCAGGGGTCCCTTTACCTTTACCTAGTGCTCCCCCAAAGTGCTAGTAGTCTAGATTCTACCCACCTCATCTGCCCTGCACTGACAACAATTCTAAGATTTCTCATGCCACAGGGTAGAGATTACCATTATATCCATGGAAACTTGAAAAAAAGTCCCCTTTTAAATACTATGACAGTGAGCATGAATGGGTGTGGGTAACAGAGCTTAAGGAAGTTATCCTTTATTTAAGGAAGATGTTTATTGTAAGTAGGTAAAAAGTCTTACTTGACTTGATTCCCACAATTCAGAGATACTGAAAGGGGGAAAAAAATACTTGGGCTTGGTAAGACAGTTACAGAAATGTGCTTGTTATGAAGGAATAAGTGATTTTGCATTCATTTGTTAGAAGCCCTACCTGGAAGTGTTGGAAGCCTTACCTATGGAGAAAGACTGGCTATATCTCTAACTGTTCCAGAGATGCAAATAATGTTCATGTATTATTATTTGGAAATCAATTATCAAAACAAAAATATATAATCTAAATTCTCTTTCTGAACAAAGGATGATAGACAAGAGTATCTGGGGAAACATTGCAGTTTTTCCTTATGGAGGAACTCTTCCAATGAGCAAGCATGCAACTATCCATTCTAAATGATCCTTTAGTATTTCTACTATGCAACTATTAACCTGCTTTTAAAAACAGCTCTAAACTGTATAGATTGCCACTGGTGACCACACTGCCTCTCCTTCTGCTCCAAGCAATATTGCATTTCAGGAACGAGAACAATTCTACAAATCTTCAGCATTAAGCCAAAAAATGCACCAATACAGTCATACCTCGGGTTACGAATGCTGCAGGTTGTGCGTTTTTGGGTTGCAGACCACGCCAAACCCAGAAATACCAGAACGGGTTGCTTCCTGGTTTTGGTACTTGCGCATGCGCAGAAGCGCAAAATGATGTCATGCACAGAAGCACCAAATCACATCACAAGCATGCACAGACACAGGGCTTCAGGCTGTGAATGCTGCAGGTTGTGAATGTGCTTCCCGCACGGATCACATTCGCAACTAGAGGTATGACTGTATTGATTTGGTCTTTCTATTATATTCCACCATTAATTAATTGCTATGCAAAAAGCTAACTGTCATCCTAGTGTCATCACCATTTGCAACATCTCCTGAGCCAACACTACAAAACATAGTCTAGAATCCTTTCAGTATTTTACTTTTATCAGCACTGAAGCCACATAAATTCATAAAACCATTAAAAAAAATTTTTTACAAGGCCAGTAAAGGATTTATGTGAAATAAGAAAAGGAAAAATGTATAAGTGCTATTAGTAATCTCAGGTTCCATGTGAAGAAAACAGTAGCTGATAGCATGTTTCTGTTAGCATCCCACAAGGCGAACTAGAAGAACAAAGGATTTGTGTTCAAAGTTGAGTGAACCTCTGATATTTGTTAATTCTCACCTCCAACTCCATCTCACATCATTCTGGACCAGAGCTTTCCAAACTGTGTGTCGCGACATATTAGTGTGTTGGCTGCAGTATGTAGGTGTACCATGTCAACATTCCTCCCTGAGCTAGAAAGGGAGCAGGCAGATCACGAGATATGTTTTGTCCCCATACATTTTGTTATTACAATTTATGCATGTGTCCAAATCTCTTATAAGAGGTTAGTTTAACCTCCAATTTGCTAGTAAAACTGAATTACTTTGTCACGGTGCATGTCTAAAACTTGTGTCACCATTGTGAAAAGTTTGAGCAGCTCTTCACTAGATGCAAGGAGCAGCATAGCAGAGACAAGAAAGTTCAGTTGCACATACAGAAACATATGGAAACATCTCATTCAAAGATAGTGTAACTGAAACATATGTAGAATATGTTACAAAGCAATATTAGATAATATATGAAGTTTAAAACTATTTATAATAAAAGCACCCAAGTGTCAAATAAGCAGTTTACCTGTTAACCCCTGAAATTCGCACTGACCTTTTTCTTTTCCACTGCTGTTGCAATTTTCCAGCAGTTTAAGTTCATTTGGCTTAATGGCTTCAACATGAAGCTGCAGGTGGAAAAAGTTGCCTGCAAGTTTGTTCCATTCAGAGCAATTTAGGCAGCACTGCTTGCGTCAGGCTCTACCTGTTTTACACCATGGACTCCATGAACAAGTATTGCTGACCTTCCATTTGAAATGTTTCACTAGGTATGCCTATGTACAAAATCATTATAGCATACTGCATGCTTGTAGGTCAGTGACAATAAGTTTGCCATGAGGAAAACTGCTATGTAGTAGAATGGACTTCTTGACCCCTTTCAAAGCTTCTTGTAGTTAAGTGCTGATGTTTCAGAATTAAGAAAAAAAGGACAATGTTAAGTTGCTAACCAGTTTTTCTTTTAACATACCTACTGCAAAGAAGCTTGTTACAAGGAAGTTTAGGTTTATAGCGATAATGTGTTTCTAAAGTTTAGTAAGTGATCAGTAACTTATGAAGGTAATTCTCTAACACAATTGTAATAAGATTTCCTGTAAGTACTCAGAATGCTATTTAACTGGACTAGGGCTGGTACAAAGGCAGGGATGGAGGCTGAAGTTTTTAGGAATAAAATTACATGTCTCACACTATCACAGCAGAAGTATCATATGCAGAAAGGCCATAGCACAGTGGTAGAATACATGTTTTGCATATAAAAGTCAAATCAAGCTTTGATATCTACAGGTGGAGCTGAGAAAGTCTCCTGTAAAATCTTGGAGAGTAGCCAACTGTTAGTGTAGACAAAGTTAAGGTATATGGTATGCCTCAGTAGCAGCTTCCTATGTTCCAATATTTGTGTAGTAAGAACTAGTTCATACATGCATGCCACTCAATGACTACAGCATCAAGTGGCAGCTTGAGTGTGAGAAAGAGCCAGCAAAGAATGAACAAGAAGTATTTACATGAGAAAATTCTATCTTTGCTAGATAATAGTATGCGATGGTTTGTTCACACAACAGATTTTTTTTTAGTCAGCCCTAACTTATCCTCATATCTTTACTAAGTCATCAGGTTGCCAAGAGATGAATGAACTTTCCCTAAATGTCTTAATGTGTCTGATCATCAAGGTTTCCTGCTTTAGTTGGTTTTATAATATTTCCTAATTGGATACAGCCCACATAAAATGGGAACGCCACCCTAGTACAGACAACACTGAAGGTCTAAGCTATGACTGTAAACAAGCAGCACATTTATGTTTTCATGTGAGATAAATGACATATCAGATCTCTCCAGTCTACATCAATGCTGTAGATAGCACCAAAAGCCATGTTGGAGAATTGAAATGTGTTGGAGGAGTGGGAAGGGGGTTCAACCGACTTTCAGAGAGGCAGCTCTGTTAGCCTTGTGCCACCTTAAAGACTAACAGGTTTATTGTGGCACAAATGTTTGTGGACCTGAGTCCATTTCATCAGACTATCAGTTGGCAAGGTGTGTGTATGCATAAATACGTTTTCATTCTTTCAAAACCAAGAGCTGTAAATGGCCATAAAATGCAGAAGTACAGTCTGTGACAATTCTATGTAAAGCTTAAGTGCATACAACACAAGCTGTATAGTCAAAGAGGTCATTGCAATGCCACTGGCAGCAAAAATGCAACAGGTAACAATCCTGGGAGAGCCAGAAGTGACATATAGGAGTGAGTGAACTGAAATAAAAGACTCACCAGGGCTGAGGCTGAGAGAGGCAGCAGCACCAGCCACCCAGTGAGGGTGTCCTAGCCTACATGGGTTTAAAATCTAGCTCAGGGCAGTCCAACATTTCATACAAAGTGGGCCACAAGAGAACTTCAATGTAGAACCCATGAGCCGCACACTGATGTTGTACCGGGCAGGGAAAGGGGGGCAAAATTCGACACACACACACCCCAGCCCTCTGCTGCCTCCCCAAAGCTGGCTAAGTGAGGCACTGGGGTTTGGGAAGGAGGCACGACACTTTGGCCAAATCCTAGAGCCCTCCCACCTCCTTCCCAAAGCTGTGAAAGCCCTAACTAGGATGTCAGAGCCCTCTGAAAACCCAGCACCTTGCTTACCTGACTTAAGGAAGGCAGCATGAGGTCTTCAGGGGCTTCAGGAGGAAGTTCCATGGCCTAAGTCCAGTCACAGGAAAGTCCCAATCAAGCATATTCCAGAGCATGTTGGGACACGCAGAAGGACCTCTGAAGGTGATTTCAACAGGTGGAAAGCTGCTCTTCCAAGTAACTCAGTTGTAAGTCATGTATGAATTTAAAGGTCATCACCAGCATGTTGAATTGTGCCCAGAAACCAATAATCAGCTTGTGTAGCTTTATCAATAAGGGAGCTTACACTTCCTATATGCTTCCTATATGCAACCCTTGTTTATCTGCCCACTGCATTATGATCAACTGAAGTTTCCAAGTACTCAAAGGCAGACCTACACAAAACACACTGCAATGATCTAGACATGATTAGACATACAACTATGGCATGGATCACCATAGCCAGATTTACATTATCCAAAAATGGGCACAGGTGGCATACGATCAGCTGATCATCATTGTGTGCATTGTCATACCAGTGACTTGTAATCTCTTCTGATCTTTTAGGGAAAGCATCAGAGTTTCTCTTTCTAAAGCAATTAAACATTGAGCACAAAGTGCTCTAGAACCAGAATTATTAATACTTGAACCAATCCCCCAGCGAAAATGCTGAAATGGGTCTCATCTGTCTAAATATTTAATCATAATTGTCATCAGTTAACAAACAAGCCAGAAAATGTTCCTAATGATGTGCATGTCTGTTTGGAAAATAGTTTCAAGCTGAATTTACAATTCACAGTAGTATAATAAAATTATTTTCTCTTTTGTTCAGTGTGCTCATTGCTGCAATCATCCCTGCTCTATGTCATGCCTGGCCATTTTCCTGGCTGCAAGGACTCATTCTGTGGGCTAGACAGAATCACCCATCAAAAGCCCTTAAAATAGGACTGTTGCTGACATTCTTTGGTACCCTTGATCCCATTCAATTGGCAACTGGCAGCCAGAAGCTGCCAGCCCCAGAGGTGACCAATGAGAGTAGGGTTTTTTGTGTTAATTCTGCCTAATGTAAGAACAGTTAGACCAACATTCTTGTACAGGGTTTTGTTACTATTTTTTCTGCATGCTCTGTTCCTTCCTCCTTTCCCTATTATATATACTTTTAAATTGAAAATAAGGGATTGCATGGGATCTTGCAGCTATGGGGCTAATCCAACGAACATTATAGGTATCAATAATGTCATTGTACTCATGAACATCAATAATTAAATTATGTGCATTCAACCTCTTAATGCCTAGCCCACATCACTGTTTAAAAATGATTCCAAAGGATACAATGAATTATCTGAAAATTGCTGGACTTAATAAAAGTCCGATCATCTAAAACAAATTATTTATGTGCTAGAAACCAGGCAGGTCTCCAATTTGTACATATGACCTTGAAAGACCTACATCTTGAAAGACCTACATTGGCTCCCAGTACGTTTCCGAGCACAATTCAAAGTGTTGGTGCTGACCTTTAAAGCCCTAAACGGCCTCGGTCCAGTATAGGGACCAGTTTAGGGAAGCTTTTAATGTTTGTTGTATTACAGTATTTTAATATTTTTTTGGAAGCTGCTCAGTGTGGCTAATGTAGCACCCTATATGTAAATATTATTTACATATAGGGTGCTACATTAAAGCATAATTCATTTAAATCTCTGCTGTTTAATTTTGACTGCATTCTTTCTAAGTTACTAGAATAATGAAAAGCATCAGTTAGACAATACTGCACAAAAAAATATATGAAATGCAAAGGTGGCTGTAATTAAGGATTTATTGAACCATATAATTAGAAAGCCCTTATACAAAGTATGGGCAAATTATCGATGGCTACTGGAACCAAAGATACCCTGGTGGGTGTCTCTACTAGAGGTATTAGCGGTGAAAAAAATAAATATGGAAAAGAAATGGCCAACATACCAACAATTATTAATAAAAGAGCATGGTGCTGTAAAACTAAAACTATATGAAGAGATTAAGGATTACTGTAATAGTTGGCTACAATATCATCAAATAGTCCATTTGTTTAACGAAGATTAAAAAAAACAGGTTTTGAACAGAAAACTTCTAAATTGCAAAGCGAACTATTGCAGTCAAATAAAAAATATATATCGAAAATGTACAATCTACTTCTTGAGTGGGAATTGAAAGATGAAGTAATAAAAGAAACAACGATAAAGTGGTCACAAGATCTGGGCAAGACAATACGTTTAGATAGGTAAGAAAAATTATGGATTGTTGACATAAATTTCACATCTTGTTATTTGATAAGAGAAAATATAATGAAAATGTGTTATCTTTGGTACCTTACCCCAGTAAAATTGGCAAAGATCTATAAAAAAAATTCAAACCGTTGTTGGAGATGTAAAGTGGAGGTGGGAACAAAGCACCATATGTGGTGGGGGTGTAAGGTGATTAAACAGTTTTGGACCAAGATACATGAAGAGTTGAAAAGAATATTTAAGAGCACACTTCTCAAAAAGCCAGAAGCATATCTGTTAGGCTTAATAACCTATGATATCCCCAAAGATAAAAAGAATATATTCCTCTATGTGACAGCAGCGGCTAGATTACTTGTGGCAAAAAATTGGAAAACAGGAAAAATACCAGAATTATCAGAATGGAGAATTAAGATCTGTGAATTTATGGAGATGGAAAAATTAACAGCATCAATTAGCGGCTGCCCCAAGCAAAAAATTGAGAGTGGGAGTGTGTAGAGATATACAGTGGTACCTCGGCTTACATACGCCTCTGGTTACAGACTCTGCTAACCCAGAAATAGTACCTCGGGTTAAGAACTTTGCTTCAGGATGAGAACAGTGGGAGGCCCCATTAGCTGAAGTGGTGCTTCAGGTTAAGAACAGTTTCAGGTTAAGAAAAGACCTCCGGAATGAATTAAGTACCGTATTTTTCGCTCTATAACACGCACCCGACCATAGCACGCACGTAGTTTTTAGAGGAGGAAAATCCGTAGGCATGCCACCCGTAGGCATTACCTCCATAACACGCACAGACATTTCCCATTACTTTCTAGGAGGAAAAAAGTGAGTGTTATGGTGCAAAAAATACAGTACTTAACCCGAGGTACCACTGTATATGAAAAAATATGGATATGGAAATTAAGTTTAACATAAACGTAAAAGGAAAGACTCGCAAGGATACAATATGATATTATAAAGGATATGACTATTAAGTATAAATAACTGCTAACACAACAAGAAACAATAATACAAATTCCAATAAGATGTCACATGGGTGGGGGAAAGTTGGGGGGGAGTATTTGGAAAATTCACGGATCACTGCCTTGGTCGGGGCTGAAATAACTCAGAGAAGCCATGAACTATGCCGAGCAGGGCACCCAAGATGAGCATAGTGGAGAGTTTTGACCAAACGTGATCCACCTGGAGGAGGAACCGGCAAGCCACTCCAGTATCCCTGCCAAGAAAACTCCATGACCAAACTGCGGGAGGCAGTGGAAGACAGAAGTGCCTGGCGTGCTCTGGTCCATGGGGTCACGAAGAGTCGGACACGACTAAACGACTAAACAACAACAACAACATTTGGAAATTATTAATAATGTGATATAAAAGTAAAATGATTGTGTTTGAAATTTGAATTATTTTAAATGATTGTGATTGTAAGTTTTTTCTAGTTTTTACTTCTTTTTCTGTCACAAAAACTTTAAATAAAATTTTTAAAAAGAAATGCAAAGAGCCAGCCACAAAATTATAGTCAGTTGCCTAATAGTTACTTTGTTTTCTTAGCTGTTTCAATGAATTCAAAGGGGTTCATTGAGAAATTAGTTTCAATTTGATGAACAAATATTTCTCTCTCTCTCTCTCTCTCTCTCACACACACACACACACACACACACACACACAGGCAAGGCAGAAAGTGAGAAAATACTAAGCCACATAGTACAAACCATCCATCACCTTCGCCAGGAAAGGATTGTTGATATCCTGCAGCGTGTTCTAGGCTTTGCCTAGTCTAATTTTAAGTGACCCAAGCAACAAGGGAAAATATTTCCAAGTTACATAACTGTTTTTAATGAACTGCCAAAGAAGCCTACTTAACACTTTTTATTCAAGAATTTTTATTGATCAAGGGTGTTAACAATAGCAAAAGCAAAAATACAGAAATCGTTTACTATACAAACACCCATCCTACCCTAGAAATTTTCACCAAAACAAGAGCAAGAAAAAGTTACAAGGGGGGAAATCATATTTCAGCTACATAAGGAAGGCGGCTCAAAAAACGAAACAAAACATATATACACATGCAAATCAGGAGCAAGCAAACATCTAAAACCAAACAAATCCCAAAGAGAAATTAAGAAGAAATGAGAGGAAAAGTGGTGGGGTAATGGGTAAGAAGAGGCAATGAGGGAATTCCAGTCCTAAACCAAAATACATGTCCAAATCTCAGTGCTGAAACAAATCAACACAATGTTGTTGTGTTGTCAGAAGTCTGGTGTCTATTTTAAGTCCTTTTTTCTTTCACAGTTATTTCCAACACACCCTGTACCCCTAGTAATGAATGCCCTCATATTAAACAGTGTAATATGCTTTGTTTTAGGGCAGGTAGGCTTGATGGAATCAGAGGCAGCTATGTTTTTAAGGCCGTTAGAAAGACAAAATATAAGCAAGATATAAGATATTGGCCCTGTTTGGTTGACACATATGCCATAAACCTGGCTTACCATAAAAAGGCAGAATGCTTCCAACTTAATTCCACTGTACTCTTGCCCTAGGCATTGCTGGTGGCAAGGGGAAAATATATAGGTATATAAAGAAGAATTCCTTGGATGCCAAGATCCAGGTTTGGAGCAAGGTTTGGTGAGAGAACCCCAGCAGAGATTTAAAATCACAAAATATGCAGCAAAGTAAAGAACTTGGCCCTCCAGATGTTTTGTGACTACAGTTCCCATCATCCCTGACCACTGGTCCTGTTAGCTAGGGATAATGGGAGTTGAAGTCCCAAAACATTTGGGGGGATGAGTTTGGGGATGCCTAAGTTAAGAACTCATTACAAGTTGAGCTTTTCAGGCAGTCTGAGGAAACAAAGTCTTGATTATCTAGTCCCTCCCAAGGTGAGCTAAGCTTGGCAGGACAGCTTACTCTATGGTATTAACCTCTTCATGCATTAATTAAACTTAAGCACATTGATTACATGAGGTGATTATCCCACAGGTATGGCCAGGAGTAACAAACAAGGAACCTTGGTTCACCATGACATTTGTGGCTAGTTTCTCTCAAAACAAACTGCCATCTGAATGAATGATCAAAATACAGTGGTGCCCCGCAAGATGAATGCCTCGCAAGATGAAAAACCTGCTAGACGAAAGGGTTTTCCGTTTTTCGATGTGCTTCGCAAGACAAATTTCCCTATGGGCTTGCTTCGCAAGACGAAAACGTCTTGCAAATCTTGCGATTTTTTTCGCTTTCCCCCCACCCCCTTTTTCTAAGCCGCTAAGCCTTTAATAGCCTTTTAGCCGCTTAGCCGCTAAGCCTTTAATAGCCGCTAAACCGCTAATAGTGGTAATCCGCTAAGCCGCTAATAGGGTTGCTTCGCAAGACGAAAAAACCGCTAGACGAAGAGACTCGCGGAACGGATTATTTTCGTCTTGCGAGGCACCACTGTAGTTAATGAAGCACTGAACCGTTTGCCAAAAAGCTATGACCTTAGGGCAACACCAAAAGTACAAGAAGATCTTCCTTCTTGTACACCTCAAGTACTTGGTTTCCAAGTACAAACCTTTTTTAAGTGACCCAATCTTTTGTTGAATTAGATGTTATATGAGGCTGAGATGCCCTCCTAAAAGACAACACCATTTATCACTGAAGAATGTATAATCTCAGCCACCTATTTTTTTTCTATATAAAAAACAAAGGCATATATGTGTGTGTGTGTATCTATAATTGTACATATTAAACAGAAACAGCTATAAACTCAGCCATCTATTAGCATGAGTTAATGTACATTGGCTAACATGCAAAAGATCCATTTACTCATTATACTATGCAAAAAAAAGTATTGCAATTAACTCTGTCTCATAAGGCACATTGAAGATATTGCTCAATTTGAACTTGGTTCAAATTGCTTCCTAAAAGAAGAGAAGAAGAAGAAGAGTTTGGATTTGATATCCCGCCTTTCACTCCCCTTCAGGAGTCTCAAAGCGGCTAACAATCTCCTTTCCCTTCCTCCCCCACAACAAACACTCTGTGAGGTGAGTGGGGCTGAGAGACTTCACAGAAGTGTGACTGGCCCAAGGTCACCCAGCAGCTGCATGTGGAGGAGCGGAGACGCGAACCCGGTTTCCCAGATTACGTGACTACCGCTCTTAACCACTACACCACACTGGCTCTCAACATTAACAGCGCCCTTAGGAGCTACATAAGCTTGCCAAAAATCAAGACCCTGGGGTCCAATTTATAGCCAGCCTCGATAAAGGACTGGATGAGAGCCAACAAACTGAAACTCAATCCAGATAAGACTGAGACATTGTTAGTGTGTGGTTCCCTAGAACAGATGGCTGGGAGGTTGCCTGCTCTTGATGGGGTTACACTTCCTCTGAAGGAGTGGGTACATTGCTTGGGGGTCCTCCTGGACCCTTTGCTATAACTTTAGGATTACTACTACTACTACTACTACTACTACTACTATTACTACTATTGTATTGCCCTATATGCACAGGTCTCAGGGTGGTTCACAAGATTAAACGGCTCAGGACCACAATACCCCAAGGACCGCCTCTTTCCGTATGAATCTACCCGGACCCTAAGATCATCTTCTGAGGCTCTCCTTCATGTGTCGCCTCCTCAAGAGGTCCAGAGAGTGACAACACAAGAACGGGCCTTCTCTGCAGTGGCTCCCCATCTGTGGAATGCTCTCCCCAGGGAAGTTTGCCTGGCGCCTTCATTATACACCTTTAAGCACCAGGCAAAAATGTTCCCTTTTTAACCAGACCTTTGGTTGACCTGATCAACATCCCATACCCTTTTAAAATGTGGCTCTTTTGGTGGGGGGTATCATTTGGGTTATTGCTTTTATTTTAATTTTATATACTGTGATCTTTTCCTGTGACCTCCGGGTATAGGGTGGTATATAAATTCAATAAATAAAATAAAAAAATAAAAAGAAGATAAAATCACAACATAGAAACACAAAATACATAATCAAAATAAAAACAAAAATAATGCAATAACACCCTCCCAATACATTTTAATAAGATGATTCTACAGCAATATTCCTCATTTTTACATTTTATGATTCCCAATAATGGTGATTGATGATTTGAAAAAGTTGATTATATATTGATATTTCTTGACTTTATTTCTTTTATATTCCTAAGAATTTGGGCTGATGACAACTTTATAAGCTCATCAAGGGGTCAGTTAGGTTTGGAAAACCCCGAGTTAAAGAGACACATCTGATTTCACCTTGGTCTTAGGATGTGTCCTTTTCTCTCATCAACAGAACTACAAAAGGCTGTAAAGTAGGGGTGGGGAACTTCTGCCCTGCAGGCCAACTAGGCCTGTTTGGCTTTCTCATCTGACCTGCCAGGCTGCTTTCCCCAAGCACACCTAAGTAAAGTCAGGTATGGAATAGGTAGAAACTCGGCAGGTTTGAGTCATATGAGTAAAAACAATTTTGCACTGAGGCAAAGAGGGGAATGATGGTGAAGAGTGCTGCTTTGGATTTTCTGTGGTGAAACTTACGAAAATGTAGTGGGGAAAAGGCATTACTGTAATGAGCTTCTTGGACGGTGAATGCCACACATTCCTTTAATGGGAAAAGTGAGGAAACTGTGGAATGTTGTTGCTGTTGCTGGCAGTACTTCAAGGAGCTCTGAAGATGTTTCCCTGCCCCATTCATACAGCTGGGTAATGGTAAGGGGACTGCTATTGGCCATGAAAGCATTTGGGATATCAGGTGGAAAGGTGTGGAGGAAGCTGTGAGGAGAAAAATGAAACTGTACCATAACAAGCTATCATTTACTTGATTGTCTATGGGACAACTTGAGCTGCAATTATGGTTTATTAACAGAACCATGGCTTAGTGTTTCCTTCAAGCCAGTCCAATATATCAGCACCAATGCTAGCTGCATAACAAAGGCTGCACTGCTTTAGCAAGCAGAACCAGCAAGACCTGTGAAGCACAATTCCAGAAAATCAGAACTCATATAAAGGAAAATACTTGCATATAACCCTTGACTAGAACAGAACTAGTCTACACCAAATCATAGTGTGCTGGGGAATTAGATACTGTGACAACTAGAAGATTTTATCATGTCACAGTTTATGAGGAGAAACTTTGAACTGTCCATTGAAAAAATAAAATTGTGTGCATACAATTGTGCCTGAAGGAACGTGGCTGGATATGTTTTACAGGGCTCCAAATGTCAGTGTGACTGCCTGACTAACTCACATGGAAAAGAACATCTGCAACCCCCATATAAAAAATGTTATTTCACTGGCAAGATAAAAATTTAAATCGAGATAATTGGTCCATTGGATAGAGGCACTTCCCTAACATTTACTGTCAAGTTTATTTGTAAATTATCAATGCAGAATAGCTTCTATCCTGCTAATTTTTTCTCAGTACAATTATGTAGTACTCATGTCACAAGCAATAATTATTGGCATCAATTTAACATAGTCAAAAGAATCCAATACTGAAGTGGTATTTCTATTATTCCTTATAGTCAGTAATTGAAATTTACTAAATATCATATATGTATGTAATTGTTAAAAGTACAATTCACATCAATTAGTGGATTGACACTAAGCATCTCAACTAGAGAGTGCCAATCTGAGCCCACAAATGATCTGTAAAAGTTATATCCCCAATTGAATCATTACTTGTTTTAAATAATCTGAGAACTGTAATAAGATTAGAAACGATTGGGTTGAGCAATGTGAGTAAATCCACCTACTAATCCTCAGAATCTACTATTCACAGCTCAAGTACATCAGCCTTCCCAAGCAGAATGAGCTCCAAACACCTTTTGCAAGATGCCTTGCTACAAAGACTCTTTATTCCATTCTCAGTGGTTTCCCATTTCTTTCTACGACCAATTTTAAAGTGCCAATGTTAACCTTTAAAGCCTTAAACAGTTTAGGACCAAGTTATCTCAGAAACCAGCTGCTTCCCCATATGAACTAGCCTCTGATGTCCCACCCTCTTTCTCATCTGTAAGAGATCAGGCAGATTTGGCACAAGAGAAGACCTTTTCAGTGGTGGCACAGAGATTGTAGAAATGCTTCCCAGTGGAGAGCCATCAGACTCCATCTTTTCCCATCTTTATACAGTTATCCAAAGTTTCTTATTCCAGTCAGTTTTTATGTAATGTATAATCTGCTATTTACCATTTTTTATTTAAATCTGCTATCTCCTGGGGTAAACTAAGGAGCCAGAAAAGCTCTATACTGCAAGAGGGCAACTGTATTGAGAACTCTTTTAATCTCACTATTTCAAAGTGAGACCAGAGTTTTGGGAAGAACACATGCCAGGCAGAAAATCCTCAAAAGCGTTCAGGAATTCAAGGGGAAAACCAACTAAAAGAGATCCATCACCTCTGCAGAGGAAAACAACTGCTGTCAATCTAAACCTCACCAAAAAGTAGACTATGCAACAGGGTTACTAGAAATCCCCTATTTCCAGACCACCAACCTCCCTCCAGTCAAAACATCAGGCCCAGAGTCTTGCAAAATGCACTGGGCAAATGATATATTGAAATAGCCTCAAGGTGGACCCAGCCCAGCATGAATACTGTAATTCCCCAGGATGAACATCCTGGGGTTTTCCAACACCACCACTGTAATCACCAGTTCAGCCATGATGATGGATAACAGGGTGCTCAATACACAAACGTAATCCCTAATCTGTCGCTGTGGTCCAGCATAAGGTACAAACACTCAAATCCAGCAGTTGACATTGATGCCAAAATCCAGCATCATCTGAGTTCTGTGAGTGCGGCTTTCCCCTGATTGAAGTGCAGAGTGTTTGAGGACCAGGATATTCACAGGGAAACCAAAATGCTTGTTTACAAAGCTATTGTACTACCAACCTTACTGTATGCTTGTGAAACATGGACAATTTATAAACGCCATCTCCAACTCTTTGAAAGATTCCATCAATGGTGTCTAAGAAAATTTTTACCCATCACTTGGGAAGACAGGCGAACTAATACTGGTGTACTGGAAGAAGCAAAGATCACCAGTGTTGAAGCAATGATTCTTCAACATCAACTTCGTTGGACTAGTCATGTTGTGCGGATGCCTGATTATCGTCTTCCAAAGCAACTACTCTATTCCGAACTTAAAAATGGAAAGCGTAATGCTGGTGGTCAACAAAAAAGGTTTAAAGACTGTCTCAAGGCAAATCTTTAAAAATGTAGTATAAACACTAACAACTGGGAAACACTTGCCTTCAAGCACTCCAGTTGGAGAGCAGCCTTTACCAAAGGTGTCATGGGCTTTGAAGACACTCGAACTCAGGATGCAAGGGGAAAACGTGCTAAGAGGAAGGCACGCTTGGCAAATCCACACCATGATCAACTCCCACCCACAAACCAATGTCCCCACTGTAGAAGGACGTGTGGATCCAGAATTGTCCTCCACAGTCACTTATGGACTCATTGTTAAAACAATCTTACTTGGCCACGAGTGATCACCAAAGAAGAAGACATACACTCAAATCCAACAGTTGAATGAATTGGTTTCCTGGTGGGAGATGGATTTCTTACAGATGGCAATTCCATAGCAACCCCACCCTCATCTCTCCTGGTGCTGGTGCTCCAAGGCAGGAAAGTTTTCCTCTTATGCCCCACAGGCAGATCAGATTTGGAGCATGTAACAGTGTCCAAGCCAAAAGGGCAGTGCTGCCTTACCACACAGGCCTTTACTCAGACAGCTCACTTCACACAATACCTTTATATAATAACATGTGTGGTGTTATTGGTGTTGTTTTGAACTCTTCCCAGTTTTATAAAAAATGACAGATACAATATTGACCACTGTCTGTCCAAAACCATTCTCCTCCCCCCAAGAAATTGCTAGTGCTTGTTTATATCATCCTCAATCATCCACCCAAATAAGCAAGGTATTTCACAGTGAAGTGTTTGCACAAACATTTCTCTCCAAATTGCTATTTCAGCTGTCCCTGACTTTTATTCCATAAATGTGTGAAAGTTGGTAGTCGGTCAAGTGCCATCAAGCTTTTATGAAATGGACCAAAGAAAAGAAAAAAGAAAAAACTCTATATATATATATATATATATATATATTTGCTTTCGTAGATTTTCACGGGTACAGGAATGCAGGTTTTGGTGTCTTCGGGTGTCTTCCCGTGTAAGAGTCGGGGTGTCTGTGCGACGTTTCGACGAGGTCTCACTCGTCATCTTCAGGCTGGTGCTTTCGGCTTCTTGTTACTGGAACAGAGCAGAATCTGGTGTTTGAGTTCCTATAAATACTGTTGAGGGGTGTGGTGTATAGCCTCCAACGTTCTGGGCAGAGAGGAAGTTCCTAGATTAGTGTGCCTTTTCTTCTTTTGTTCCTTAATTACTTGAGGGATATCTTGAGTGATTTCATGAGTGATATTCTGAATACCACTGGGTGGGTCATTAAGTGTAGATTAGTTGCTAAAGCTTTCGTGTCTTGACCTCTTGAGCTTGTGAAGAGTTTTTCTGAGAAGATGGCTGTGCTGCATTTAGTTGTGCTCTGGCTTGGCTTCGTGTATAGGGGCGAGCTGTGGTTTTGTGCCTTGTGCCAGCCAGATCTGTGTAGGGATTGCAGGGGGGTGCAGCATCCGGAGGTGCCACTATAGTTTGGCTACTGGATGGAGTCTGTAATATGTCTGTGGAGAGGGTCTGGGTTTGGGTCTGGTGTGGTTGATTGGTGACGGCGTTCTGTGTGCCTCTGGTTCTGGTGTCGGTTTTTGTGGGGAGGGCATCGAGATAGAGAAACACCCTCACAACATGAACAAGCGTGACGACACGTCCCGCCTGCCAGACATCTGGAAATTAGCCCTCCCCACAAATACCGACACCAGAACCAGAGGCACACAGAACGCCGTCACCAATCAACCACACCAGACCCAAACCCAGACCCTCTCCACAGACATATTACAGACTCCATCCAGTAGCCAAACTATAGTGGCACCTCCGGATGCTGCACCCCCCTGCAATCCCTACACAGATCTGGCTGGCACAAGGCACAAAACCACAGCTCGCCCCTATACACGAAGCCAAGCCAGAGCACAACTAAATGCAGCACAGCCATCTTCTCAGAAAAACTCTTCACAAGCTCAAGAGGTCAAGACACGAAAGCTTTAGCAACTAATCTACACTTAATGACCCACCCAGTGGTATTCAGAATATCACTCATGAAATCACTCAAGATATCCCTCAAGTAATTAAGGAACAAAAGAAGAAAAGGCACACTAATCTAGGAACTTCCTCTCTGCCCAGAACGTTGGAGGCTATACACCACACCCCTCAACAGTATTTATAGGAACTCAAACACCAGATTCTGCTCTGTTCCAGTAACAAGAAGCCGAAAGCACCAGCCTGAAGATGACGAGTGAGACCTCGTCGAAACGTCGCACAGACACCCCGACTCTTACACGGGAAGACACCCGAAGACACCAAAACCTGCATATATATATATATATATATATATATATATATATATATTTGCTTTCATATATATATATATATATTTGACCTATAGTAATTAGAATTTATAATTCAAGCAAGCAGCCACTGACCCATAATTTTCAAGGACACTAACACAGCCTAGAATTGGCAGAGAATGAGTCCAAAAAGCTGGAGCAAAGCAATCAGACTTTTTTTGTTCTGAGAGCTATCAGCCAGCAGGCCTTCTACCATAATTATTGCTCAGGGAGAAAATTCAGGGAACACAATCAGCATGCAAGCTTTCTTCCCTCAAGCACACTCTTCTAGCTTAAATGTTGAACATGTCTTCAGGATCCTGATTTCTCAAGTCTGGGGGAGGGGGTGGAGAGGAGACTAGGAAAAGGATCACATCAAGAAGAATTATTATCAAAGCTGATGTAGCTAGTAGCAAGCAATTCTTATTACAACATACTGGACTACAAGATGGAGAGCAAGTAACACACTAATGAACAGCAGCTATTATGGAAGTGTTCACATAGACACTGTGGAGCTTTATTTATAACTAACAGCAATCAAAGAGTTGCTGGCATCCGTCAGCCTCAAGAGACAATGGAGTGCACCTTCTGGGATGAAGTCAAACCGCTGGAGAATCACAGCACCTGCTGTGGCTGCAGAGACCAGTAACTCATAACTGCTGCCTTCAAATTTGTTTTTGCTGCGTTGGCAGCACCGAAGTGACTTCTCTGGTGTGCTAGCTTAGGCAGTGTGTGTAAAGGCCCTGGGCTGCCCAGATGACAAGACCCCCTTCTCAGCCTCAGTGATGTGGCTCAAAGGAAAGCAGAGCAATACATTTGGCATCAGTTTGGCTGCAGGGGTTTGCTAGAAGGAGGCATACAAGACACCATCCAACCATCTTAGGGACTCCACTCTGGATTTGTGTAAGGTTTACTCCTTGGCCTTTTCTTCTCACAAAGATGTCCCGCAAGGCAGCAGGTATGGATTTTTGCTTGCATTTTCTCCCAAAGCCTTTCTCACGAATGAGTATAGCCATAAGGCAGCAGAGGTTTAGGATCAGAGTGTTCCTTCGCCGAGATGGACTACCATCCCAGTTTGACAAGCCCCATCTACCCCTCATTTCCCTCTGCAACACATGCAGTAACCGCCTTCTTAACCGTAGCACCCACTATTGGTCTGACCCGCTCCATGTGCCAGAGCCTGTCTTTGCATGCAGGGAAAGTCTACATAACTGATACAGTGGACAATGGATAAAACAAACATCATTTGCTGTATTGCTGGATAAGAGTTTGGTGGTTATTGTATTTGTATTCGTTCAAAAACCAATATAAATTGTTTCTTTAAAAATAACTGATACAGTGTAGTGATGTTCTTATTTCTTTTACCATAGAGCTACAGTTACTTGAAGAAGGATGAAGAAAAATACCAGAGAGAGGGCAATATGGTCAGGCAAAACTTCATATTCTGCTTCATCATTGATCTAAAACAGGCACCCGCAACCTTTTCAGATCCAGGACCCACCTTTAACCCAAACATGCCCATTCCTTAATCTTTTGCCATATATTTGCATCATGGCAGTGCTCCTGTTGCAACCCACCTTGGATCAGGCTGCAACCCAGTAGTGGAGCCCAACCCAGCAATTGAAGACTGGTGGACTAAAAGAAAAACAGCAAATCACTGGATAAGTTGTCATTCTTCTGTTTGAAATTTGCCCAGAATAATTTTTTAGTTCAATTTAGTTCAATTCTGCACAAATTGAGTGATAGCCAATAACCAGCTAGCTCTCCCTTCCACCAGTCTAAACTTTCGGCACTTACTTCGAGGGTTAAATTGACATTACAAACAAAGGCAGAGAGGCTCAAGAGGATTCTACTGTAATAACTTTTAACCAACATGCAATTGTTTTTCAAAAGTACCAATAATTCTGTCAGGTATTGAAGATACAGTTCACCACTCGGTAAAAATCATCATCCTGAATCTTAAAGAACAATGGAAACCCAATCATGACAATTTCTCTTCAATGAAAGAAAACCAGTTGGAAGAACCAGCTTTTCCCCCTGTTATGTTTTGTTTTTCAACAAAGTAAAGATATGGCCCTAGAAGAAAAACCCTATGTAGCTGTATATATACATTTTCAGGGCATATACAGTT
Source organism: Podarcis vaucheri (assembly GCF_965113315.1). Lineage (NCBI taxonomy): Eukaryota > Metazoa > Chordata > Lepidosauria > Squamata > Lacertidae > Podarcis > Podarcis vaucheri. Next base: position 46,715,713 of record NC_138763.1, on the reverse strand, counting down.
ACTTGGGAAAGAGAGAGTGCTTATTGTTGACCTGAAAGTGTAAGGTGCATAAGACATCAATTATATACTCCAGTTTATATTATCCAAATGGCTTATACCTTAGGCATTATGTTCTGCAAATTGACTCCTACATAGCCATCACTTACCTTAAAAGAAAATTGCACTACACCTGCACTATGATCCAACCCGCTGGCTTAGATTGCACGACTAATCATCTGTATGCTAATTTATTGCACAGCAGATTTTAAAAATAAAATGCAAAACTGCTTTTGAATTTGTAGAGGAAGAAACAGATTAGGTTTGTAATAACATAGGCACAATCCTCACAAACAGATTTTCTCCATTTAAACTCCAGAATTTATCTTTTCTAAAGTACACTTTGGAACAGAAGCTGTTAATCTGCTTACAAAGCAGCAGCATTCTCTATGCCACTCTTGCTATGCTAATTTTGTTCACTCCCTTCAAGTTTTGCTCTGGTAGATTTTACGTGAAAGATTTTCCCTCTCAAACACAAAGCTTTGGACAGTTCCTGAAGGGTCACATTTCTCTCACAGTGGCAATGTGAATAATTCATCCTGACACAGAAGACGGCAATGGCACTAGGATGTAATCCATAGTGCTTTGCTTAGCTTTATGCTTTGGGAACTAGAACATATTTCAATTTTTGTATCACATGTCCCAATTGCTTTGTGTAGATTTTAAGCTACACATGGATGTGCTCAACGAAAAACAATCTCCATTTACATTTTGTAAATTGAAGACTTTCAAATAGTTTAAAACAAGAAGATAATCCCAATTCATCACAAATTTGTATTTAACAACAGGGTACATGTCCCATAGATTAGAAATTACCGGTAGTTTCCACTCTCCAAAGAACACACAGTACGGAATATATGCATTTACCTTCTCACAGCATTTCAACACACCATGAGGGCCACATGTATGAGTTTAAGTAAAATAAACAGTAAGAGAATGAACAGATAAACAGTGAGAAGACAGTGCTTAGCACCCTCTCTTGACATTTGTATACTCACTAGCAGCAGCAAAAGCAGCACACACAGAGAGAGACACACACATACAGCTTTCTTCCACAAGAGGAAAATACAGGTGATTCCTGGGAAGAACCACCATGGAACTACAAATCATATGCAATCTAGTATCCACTCACTTGCATACATGAAATATATATTTAAATGAAAAGAGCAAGTTTGCTATGAGAAAGAAGAAATTACTGGTATCTAAAGAGAGTCAGCTCTCTCATAAAGGAAGGTGCTGAGAGATTTGCAAGCTATTAATACATAATTGAAATGAATACATTTGAAGGGGACAAATTAATTTAGACCTTGACTAAATTAAGGACTATAATATGTGCCATCACACTAAAGGGCCAGTTATTATGCTGATATATTCAGATAAAGTCCTAGGGAAAATTAATTTGGTGCATACTATGCCATCAGACTTTGCTTTAGACCAAGCTGCTAGGATTCTTCAGCCATTAAAATTAAAAATCCTTCCAATATTTAACTTCTTATTCCAAACCTACAATAATAATAAATAACAACAACAAAAACAACAATATTTCTGTATCACCCTTGACATCCACTCTCATCATTTTAAAAAGTGGCAAGCGTTAACGGATACCTATATTATAACAAAATACTAAACTAGGTGGCCTGGGAGTGTGGAATCTGAAGCATTATTACGAAATCTTTCAAATGAGGCAACTAATGCACTATGGAAGTGAGAGCCGGACCATAAAGAAGGCTGATCGCCGAAGAACTGATGCTTTTGAATTATGGTGCTGGAGGAGACTCTTGAGAGTCCCATGGACTGCAAGAAGATCAAACCTATCCATTCTTAAGGAAATCAGCCCTGAATGCTCACTGGAAGGACAGATCGTGAAGCTGAGGCTCCAATACTTTGGCCACCTCATGAGAAGAGAAGACTCCCTGGAAAAGACCCTGATGTTGGGAAAGAGAAGGGGACAACAGAGGATATAAATTAGTTCCATGCACCTGCATGCAGATGCTTCTCATGAGTGGGAATTACCATTACCCATCTCTCCAGAAGTGATCTTTGTGGTTCGGGAGCATGGGGAGGTACAGTTGCCATCTCTGACATCTGGTGCAATAGGGGAGATGAACAGGAGGCTAGAAATTCTCACAAGAACCTTGGAGACAATCAGCAACCACACTAGGATGAACCTGGGATATAACCCAACCAGGTCCATTCCAGGGAACACAGTGGAACCTTGGTTTTCGTGCGTCTTGGAAGCCGAACGATTTGGGACCCAAACGCCGAAAACCCGGAAGTGAATGCTTGCATTTTTGAACGCTCCTCAGAAGTCAAACAGCTTCCGAGGCATGTTTCTTCATTTTCTCCATTGAAATTGCCAACTGCCCATTGCACCTCAGCTGTTAAACGTTTCAGAAGTCGAACGGTCTTCCGGAATGGATGATGTTCAACAACCGAGGTTACACTGTATAAAATATGTCTGGCAAAACAGATTTTAGTCTTCACCATCTTTTTCTGTATGATACCAATACTTCATCTGAAGCAGGATGGTGTGGCAGCTTTGCCACTTTTGCTAGTTTCAGGATTGGGTAGGAATTTTGCCAACAGACAGATTGGCTAGATCTGTGGGTTTTTGCCTGCCTCATAACAATTGTCACAACTTTTAGGGTGGAAGAGGCATTGGGTTGGATCCTTAGTAGTGATCCCTTTAAGGGATCTTGGAGGGCAGCATTTGCTGTCTGGAAACTCAGTTGTGGGCTAATAGGCCCCAGCACCAACTACCAGTGGCTGAACAAGGTTCACCTAGAAGCAATTCGTTCCATGAAGGTCCTCAACATCATTCAACCCCTTTCCTTCAAACAACAGCATATCAACCAGCGGGTGGGCTAGCTGATCAATGGATACTTGCCCAGTGCCTACGCCAAACCTATTCATCTGTAACCAATAAAGATGTGGCCTAATTACAACCACCTGTCTCACTGTCTTTGTTTGCTGCTTGAACCCCCTTCCCACAGCTTCACTGTGCCTGGGTCCACAAAACAGACCAGAAAGCTGCAGTCAACCATAGCTTACTGTTGCATCCAAACAAGGCAGAATATGAAGTCACTTACTTCCCCACCCTATCTGGTTTAGAAGTCATTAGCCATAGTGCCTGATTCAGACATAACAAGAAGCTATTGTTAATTCCAGCTTGTATGAAGGGAGGACTAAGGCAGACCCATGCTGCTGTGTGAAATGCATTCATATCTCAGTTTATTAAGCTAAATTCTGATCATCTAGATGAAGCTACTGGATCACCCTGTCTTCTGCAAGGCACAGAAATATGCTCAATTTCTGTTATGTGAAACACAGGGAATATACCAACTTTAGGATCTGTTCAAAGGAGCCACAGTTACCATGTAAATAACCTTCTGCACAAGTTCAGAATACTGATCCAAATTTGCTTTAGATACTTCAAGCACAGTATCCAATCTTAACCATAACAGAAACCCAACAAGCTCACAAAGTTCTTAGTAAGCAGTAGCCATACAGCTAAAAGAATTGTATACAGCAGCAAATCTGGCTGACACATGCAATATTACTTGAAGGTACCGAAAGTGGCATGGAAAGCTGACATACAACCAGGTTCTGCCAGCATGAGCTTAAGTGAAAAATGATGAATTTCCTAATTTCTAATATCCATTTTCAACTTATGGCAACCAGGGGTGTCAAACCACCAGATTCCAAGAGCTGTTTCTGGGGGGATACACTAACATAAAATAGAATATGAAAACTTCTATACTGTATTATTGTGTGCTGTCTGGCATACGAACCATCCCTGAAAAAATAATAAAAAATAAGTAGTTCAGAAAGAAAAAATGAGAAGTTGACATAAGAAAAAACAAATTGAGAGGAGTGGGTAGCATGTAGAAGAAGCAACTCTCAGTAATGTCTCAGCTTAAATTGAGGTTCTTTAAAACTCTTCTACCAATAGCATCTAGTTGCATAATTTTATGTTACTACAAGTTTGCACAGTACAACATTACTCCACCTAATATAGATCATTCCACAATGAACTGACTAGTACATGCTACTTGCATTCTATGTCTGTTTATCAAGTAAATGCAATCCCCTTACTTGCCAAAGTTAAATCCCTACCTTCTGTGATTAAGCAGATTAAGCACTGGATTTAATCACATTTAAGGTATGCTTAAGATAAGCAAGTTTCTCTTGGCCTCAGTTCCACATCTGTAAAATTATAACTTCTCAAAGTGGCTTGTTACAAAGACTGAAATAAAAACAATGCACCTCAAAGCACTTTCAAAGTAATACAAATAATAAAATCAATAATGTTCCTTCTGCCACTGAATGACTTAAGATTAAAGAAATATGCTATTTTTGCATACTCTAGAGACTTATTAACCAGTAATGTAGTAATGAATATTTGTACAGTGACAGGTTACCCAGGCAACACGGTATTTACCAAGCATAAAATTAGCATTATAAAGTAGCTCCCCAGGGACATTAAATTAAAGTTAGTAGTACACTTGATTTTGCTGTTGGTTCTCAATGAATAGCCAAAGATAAGCAGTTTGACAAGGCAAATCTTTATTGGCTCCTCCTAGTTATGTCACAGAGATTACTATATATATATATCACACCTTTCCTCCAAGAAACTCAAAGTAGCATTCATGAGTTTCCCCTTTCCAGTTTGTTCTAAAAACTACATGACGTTAGGCTAAGAGGCAGTAATTGGCTCCAAGGTCACTCCAGGGAACTTCCTGGTGACCTGGGGAAGCCTTGAAGAAAACAAGTCTTGAGGGGAAAGGCTCAAGCTGGAGGGAACTTTTTGTCCTAAGGGCATTGGTCCCTCTGATAGCAGTTTCACTGTGTGTGAGCTTGAGCTCCTTCTATATCAGCTACAACTTATACATAGTTCTGTCAGTAGAGCGTGAGACTCAGGCTCATGGGTTCGAGCCCCACATTGGCCAAACGATTCCTGCATTGCCCCTTCCAACTCCACAATTCTATGTTTTTATGATCTCTGTGAGGTACTCTGTGGGGCTCCTTGCCTCGGATACCATCTCATCCTTTTCTTGGGGTGGGAAAAGTATTCTTGCAGGTTTCCCAGCCCCTACTCTCTTCCCCAAAATTTGGACCACATATACCAAAGCTCCCCAGACTGGGGGAAGGAGCCCTTCCCCTTCATCCCTGCCCAGTTCCTCCCTAGGCTCCGAACAGCTTTCAGGCAGGCTTGCAAATTCCTGGCACCCAAGAACGGCACCAGGAACAGGTGCTAGGGCTTGCAAGTGTCCTGGCCTGGCTTCTGCAGCACTTCTGTGAGAAATATCAGAGAAGTAAAAATATAATCAATAAAATCCAATTTAAAAATCATATCAAAACTGACATCAATATTTATGAATTTAAATAACCCAACATGGATTAAGAACTAGACAAAATGGTCTTCTGGAAGTACAGGATCAAGAATGTGGGGAGATGCATCTTGATCAGGACTGCCAAGAAAGCCCAAAAACCAACAAATAAGGAAAGTAATGCGAACATCCTATACTAGTCATACTGCTAGTTGGTACAGGTGTGAGAACAATGGTTACATCAGAATCACCTATACTAAGCACTTAAGATTTAGACTTCAAGATGAGTAAAAGAGAGAGAATAAGAAATTGCCTGAGAGAAAGCTGTGAGAACGGGAGTATGAACGGACTCATGCAAGATTTTCATGATCATAGAATCATAGAGTTGGAAGAGACCACAAGGACCATCGAGTCCAACCCCCTGCCAAGCAGGAAACACCATCAGAGCACTCCTGACATATGGTTGTCAAGCCTCTGCTTAAAGACCTCCAAAGTAGGAGACTCCACCACACTCCTTGGCAGCAAATTCCACTGTCGAATAGCTCTTACTGTCAGGAAGTTCTTCCTAATGTTTAGGTGGAATCTTCTTTCTTGTAGTTTGGATCCATTGCTCCGTGTCCGCTTCTCTGGAGCAGCAGAAAACAACCTTTCTCCCTCCTCTATGTGACATCCTTTTATATATTTGAACATGGCTATCATATCACCCCTTAACCTCCTCTTCTCCAGGCTAAACATGCCCAGCTCCCTTAGCCGTTCCTCATAAGGCATCGTTTCCAGGCCTTTGACCATTTTGGTTGCCCTCCTCTGGACACGTTCCAGTTTGTCAGTGTCCTTCTTGAATTGTGGTGCCCAGAACTGGACACAGTACTCCAGGTGAGGTCTGACCAGAGCAGAATACAGTGGCACTATTACTTCCCTTGATCTAGATGCTATACTCCTATTGATGCAGCCCAGAATTGCATTGGCTTTTTTAGCTGCCGCGTCACACTCATGTCAAGTTTGTGGTCAACCAAGACTCCTAGATCCTTTTCACATGTACTGCTCTCAACCCAGGTGTCGCCCATCTTGTATTTGTGCCTCTCATTTTTTTTTTGCCCAAGAGCAATACTTTACATTTCTCCCTGTTAAAATTCATCTTGTTTGTTTTTGCCCAGTTCTCTAATCTGTCAAGGTCGTTTTGAAGTGTGATCCTGTCCTCTGGGGTGTTAGCCACCCCTCCCAGTTTGGTGTCATCTGCAAATTTGATCAGGATGCCCTTGAGTCCATCATCCAAGTCATTGATAAAGATGTTGAATAAGATCGGGCCCAAGACAGAACCCTGTGGCACCCCACTAGTCACTCTTCTCCAGGATGAAGAGGAACCATTGATGAGCACCCTTTGGGTTCGGTCAGTCAGCCAATTACAAATCCACTGAGTGGTAGCATAGTCAAGACCGCATTTTACCAGCTTCTTTACAAGAATATCATGGGGCAACAATAATATCATGGGGCAGAACAGACCCAGGTACTGTGATACACCATGGGAGATCCTGCTTCCCATGATGCTGTACCTGCCTTTGCTGACTGATAGAATAATAGAATCATAGAAATGCAGAGCTGGAAAGAACCCCAAGGGTCATCTAGTCCAACCCCCTGAAATACAAAAATCGCAACTAAAGAATCCCTAAAGAATGGCCATCCAACCTCTGCTTAAAAACTTCCAATGAAGGAGTCCTCCAATCCAAGTTTATGGCACAGGTCAAATCCTTACACCTGCACAGAAGACCCTCAGAGTGCCTGAACCAACTCACCCACACCAGACTTCTTGATTGGGAAATGGCAGAACATCTCTCCTGTGTTTGGAGGAAGAGCTCCCTGGACTCTCCAATTCAGTTTCCAGTGATAATGAATGTCCCAGGAGAGTCTGTTTACTTAAAAGGTCATAATGATTGTTCTCAGTACTTTTCAAAGCATAGATTTGTCAGATTTTCGCTTTGCATTTCAAAGGACCAGAATTCAGTTCTATTTGGCAAAACATTTTGATGTGACAAACAAAATGTAAGCAAGGAAGAATTTCTTTTGCTCCCATTCTGCTGGTGAATATATTAAGCTCCATAAACTGATGAAGGGCTTCCATACAATGTGAAAAGGGAGAGAATGTAGTTCCTTTGAAAGAGAAGACAGTGCCCTTGCTGTTTTCCAAATGCACAAAGAAATGATTTATCAGTTTAAACATATTAGCTATATTTCCAGTTTTTATTATAATAATAATAATAAATTTTATTTATATCCCGCCCTCCCCAGCTGAGCCGGGCTCAGGGCGGCTAACAACAATCAAATAAACAATCAAATAATCATACATTCTAAAAATATTTCATTATAAAAATTAGTTAAAATCAAATTGATGGCAACCGATTAAGCAAAATTCTGTGCAGGTTGCCAGAGGAGGGAGTCAGGCTGCGCCCTGACCAAAGGCCTGGCGGAACAACTCTGTCTTGCAGGCCCTGCGGAAAGATGTCAGGTCCCGCAGGGCCCTGGTCTCTTGTGACAGAGCATTCCACCAGGTTGGAGCCGCAGCCGAGAAGGCCCTGGCTCTAGTTGAGGCCAGCCTAACCTCTCTGAGGCCTGGGACCTTGAGGATGTTATTATTTGCAGACCGTAGGTTTCTCTGTGGGGCATACCAGGAGAGGCGATCCCGTAGGTACGAGGGTCCCAGGCCGTATTAGACAGTCCTGTTTTATTTGCAAGGTATATTTTTCCATTTAGTGGACACTAACTATGGACAACATTTTAAAAGTAATTTTTAAAGTAAGTTTTTAAATAAATTTTAATTTTTACATTTTTTTGTGGATGGCTCTGACTAAGTAAAACAACTTGTGACATGGAAGCTATTTTCAAACAATCTGCTCATATGACATTATGAAGGCCTGAAATAAGAATTGCAAAAAATAGAGTGCTGCCATCAAAAATATGTTTTATTTTTATTTTAAGCTGCTTCACCCAATCGTAACAGCTTAATATATGCTGTGCTTTTCTAGAAACAGCCAAAAATGTGGAGCCTAAGAAGTGAAAGTAAGGGACTCCATCCGGACACCTTTAATTCTTCTCCACCCTAGAAATCAGATTCTATTCTGTGGTAATAGGAGAGGTGACAGATGATTTTGAAGTACATTGATCACTGCCTTAATGCTAGTACAGTGGTACCTCGGTTTAAGAACAGTCCGGTTTAAGAACAATTTGGTTTACAAACTCCCCCAAACCGGAAATAGAGTCTTGGTTTGAGAACTTTACCTCGGTCTAAGAACGGAATCTGAACTGTGGAAGGGCACTGGCAGCAGGAGGCCTCATTAGGGAAAGTGCGCCTTGGTTTAAGAATGGTGTTGGTTTAAGAACGGACTTCTGGAATGGATTAAGTTCGTAAACCAAGGTACCACTGTATCTGAAAGCAGAATTTACCCTTGCCATTAGTCATCCACTTGACCAAGGTGAGCAAATTCCTCCAAGGCATACAGTGGTGCCTCGCAAGACGAAATTAATTCGTTCCGCGAGTCTTTTCGTCTTGCGATGTTTTTTGTCTTGCGAAGCACGGTCCGTCGCAACTGCGCCTCTTCAAGCGGCTTTAAGAAAAAAGCGAACAAACTCGCAAGACGTTTTCGTCTTGCGAAGCAAGCCCATAGGGAAATTCGTCTAGCGAAGCAACACAAAAACCGAAAAACCCTTTCGTCTAGCGAGTTTTTCGTCTTGTGAGGCATTCATCTTTCGGCGCACCACTGTATATCTTGGCAGAAACACTGTGATTCACCTTGTGTCAAACAGGCAAATGGGTAAGTGTGAAATAGTAAACATTTTGTGGAAGTACTTATCTATGAAGCTGGTAAGTGGTTAAAAACCATGGTCTCCAAACTATTTTTAAGTCTTCACCTTGTATCAATTCTATCTGTTCCTGTTCTGAAAACAGCACACAAAGTCAAAGTGCTTATACAGCAACTGGATAACTTGTTTCTCTATAGTTTCCTAGACCACAACTGATGTTAAAAACATGTTTTCCATACACTTCAGTATAACAACAATGAGAGCAATGTGGTGTTAGCCCAGAGCTGAACAGCAACACAGTCATATCTGCAGACGTGCACATTCTTGACGATAGCCCTTTACAGGTTTGTAATTCATAATTAATGCCCCCAATGAGAAACAATCACTTTTGTCAAAGCCCTAAAGCCACAACTAGCTAATTACCAATAAAAGCTCTACAGTCTCAGTTAAGCTTTGGGAATGTCGCTATGCACAGCAAATAGCCCAATGGTGAGCAATGTTTAAATCCTCTGGACTTTTTTGGGGTAAATATTCTATAGTTTTATATTTTCCCTTCCCCTTGCAATCCTCACAAGCCCTTGTGTTAGACACATAAGCTAAAAGCACAGTGGCAGAGACACAACAATCAGAGCCACCCCACACACCATGAAAGCAGCTATTTGTTTAACAAAAATTAGGTATGCAACACCAAGCTACATCTATTTTGGCCCTGGTTCATAAAATGAAGGTAATTTATTATTTATTACAAGTCCTCACCCACTCTCACAAAATGATGGTTGTCACGAATGATAGTATTACTAAACCATAGTTGGTTGTTGTTTTTTGAATAATTTTTATCGATATTCTTTCTTACAACAAATATCCATCATCATTACTAAGCATTCATTTTCCGATTTGCCCCCTCCCTGTTGACTTCCTTCAGCTTTCATTTCTGATTTGTTACATCAAATAGTGCAATCTGCTGTTTGTATTTAATACTATGTTGTCACATTGTTATACTTCTTGTTCTCTTTAAATAAAGTTGTAAATGTTTATTTAAATCCTGCCAGTGAGTTCATTTTTTTGTTTGTTTCTGATTAAATGGCATTTCATCTTCTGAATAGTCAGTGGATAGTGGTACAAAAGCAGAAACTAGAGCGAAATACCATTGAAAAAGGATATGGATATATCAGTAAAAACTGGAAAGGTAAACCATGATATCATAATCCTGTCAGCCAATCATTGGGTTTTTTTTTTAAATTTACACTGTTGTGAGGTTAATTTTAAAGGACAGTAGTGATTCTTGTTCCTCTGCCTGCAAGTATATAACTGAGTACAATTATGAGACCAGTTCTGAAACCTGAGCAAGAGAAATCCCTGAAAGGTTTTCCTTTCTGTTTTCATAGCACGACCAACACATCCGCCATGTATGTCTTCAGAAGCTCATGTTGGTGCAGATGCATTTTTTAAACCTGGAGTATACACCACAGTTAATTAGCTTTTTCTACCATGGGTCTGCCAAGAATAGTCCAGGAAAAGAAGTTAGAAGAGTTTTGCTCAAGGCAATGAGAATGAAGTGAACCACCAACACAAAGTTACAGGTAGCTAGCCGTGTTGGTCTGCTGTAGTCGAAACAAGATAAAAAATTTTCTTCCAGTAGCACCTTAGAGACCAACTAAGTCTGTTATTGGTATGAGCTTTTGTGTGCATGTATCTGAAGAAGTGTGCATGCACACGAAAGCTCATACCAATAACAAATTTAGTTGGTCTCTAAGGTGCTACTGGAAGGATTTTTTTTATTTTGTTTCCACGAATACAAACACACTGCAATAATTCAAAATTATATGATGCAGTGTCTATATTATTAAGGGGGCCAAAAGTCTACAGATAGCATTTGATTTTATACTTATCCCACTAGATAAACTAGTTCATCACTGTGTTCCTATGCAAAGGCTTGTTGTTGTTGTTGTTGTTGTTTTGTTCCAGCCAGTTGCTGGCATTAGCAACTACGACTTCAACTCAGCCAGAACAAGTTTGCTTGCGCAGTCAGACTTGAGCCAAAGAATGGTCTGGTGCCACTTGTTAAATTTTTGCCTTGTAAAACATTACGTGAGTCAGCTACATTCTACTTGTAGATCACTATACAGGTGATTCTCCACTTGTGTATTTGTTGGAAGGGGCCCGCGAGAGGCTGGGGAAACCCAACCAGATGGGCGGGATATATATATATATATATATATATATATATATATATATATGCCATCAACTCACATGACCACATGTAGGTGTGGTGCTGAGAAATAATTAAAAATTTTTATTCATACCAGGAAATGGAGGGAGAGATCTGGACAGTCCTTGTGGCTTGTGAGGATACCATCCCGGAGCCTGAAGAGGACTTCAGAGAGGATAGAGAAGAGACTGGAGGCACAGTGGGACTTTGTTTAGGCTGCTTACTTAGCCTTCCCCTCTAACAGCTGATGCACATGGTAGCACAGCAGCAGCTGCTACTTTTCTGCAAGTCCTCCGGCCTCAAGCCAGCCCCAGAGCTTCAATTCCACTTGTGGATATTTTTGGTACAATGTTTTATATCTGGATTGGAAAGAGAGCAACAGAGAGGGTATTTAAAGGGTGCTCCTCACTTGTGTGATTTTCACTTATGTGTTCAGGGCGCCGGAACATAACCCCTGTGTAAGTGGGGAGTTGCCTGTAATCCAGGGATGGGAAACCTGTGGTCCTGCAGATGTTGTTGGACTCCCATATGCCCCAGCCAGCATGGGCAATGGTCAAGGATGATGGGAGTGTAGTCCATCATCATCTGATGGGCTACAGGCTCCTCACCTATCCATAATCCTTCCCCGGAGTACAATGTATTAACTTACTTTCAGTTTGTGCTGTATGTCCCAATGTCTGCAATAAAGAAATGCAGTCATTATACATTGTGGGCTTCTGCCTGTGACCATAGCATAAACATTAGAAATTCTGATAAATCTTTTCAGAAGGCAATTTTAAAAATCCCATTCTTAAAACTACTGCATGCTGCCCTAATCTCAGAGTAGTGCAGATTACAGGTGCTTACCCAGGGTTCATGTTTTCTTTTTGAAATGAGGCACAGCAGACTGTCTTTATTATATTTAGTTTACAGTCATACCTCAGGTTACAGACGCTTCAGGTTGCGTTTTTTCAGGTTATGGACGCGCCAAAACCCGGAAGTACCGGAACGGATTACTTCTGGGTTTCAGCGGTCGTGCATGCACAGAAGCGCCGAATCACAACCTGTGCATGCACACACAGCAGTGCATGCACACACAGCAGTGCTGTGGGTTGCAAACGTGCTTCCCACACGGATCACGTTTGCAACCTGAATGTCCACTGTAATTACATATACTGTATATACAAAATGAGCCTACGATGGAGGCATTCACAGCATTAACAGGGGCTTGTTTCACCTATAGCTGAAGCCTTGGATTGAAATAGAAATTAACCACCATGCTCTAACCTTCTCTTCAGCTTGCTGCCTTTACCCAGCCTGCAATTTTTCTTTCTCTAGGTCACATCACAGTCAACCCTGAAGACTCTGGTTCTGTCTTCTAACTAACTCTGGGCTGGAGGAGGGGCCTCATCCATTTGCCATTTGGCACAGAGCCCCCTTGCTTGGTTTTCTTAATGGTCTATTGCCCTTCCTTTGTTTTAATGACTCACCTCCCAGGCAATTACCTCATCAGGAAATTGGCCTGGCTTATACTTTAACCCTCGCTGGATCCAGAGGTTCAGGAAGCTTGATTAAGTTCTCGCACTTCCAGGATCCAGAAAATTAGGGGAGTCTGGCAGCCCCAAACTCATAACAACATTAACTTACTTTAATTCAGTTTCAGTTTTAATTAGATTTATCACTTATGGCAGTGGTTTTCAACCAGTGTGCCGTATCACCCTGGAGTACCTTGAATGATGGTTAGGGTGCTGTGGGCAACACCGGTCTCTGTCCCTCTTTCCTTCCCTCCCTCCTCTGAAGCCTTCTTGTGTCTCTGCATCCTAAAGGCTCCCACAACTGTTTGTTGAAACAGCCCTGGCTACAAGCTTCACAGGCAAATTGTGTTTCTGGGGCTAGTAAGGTGGTGCTGACTGCTAGAAGCTGAGGTGGCCTTGGAGCAAGCAAGCAAGCAGGCAAGGCAACTGAGAGAACAGGAGTGGCAGCAGCGGCTGCCCTGGGGACTCTCAAGGAGAGGAGGCTGAGGAAATACTCCACAAGGGGAAGTGTTCGAAAATGGGTGAGAGGCTGCCAGCTCTGCAGACAAGGGGTGACATAACTGGGCTCCTGAGCCCCACACAGGGGTGCCACAGAAAGAATGCAGTTAGTCAAGGGAGCCATGGACTCAAAAAGCTTGAAAACCTCTGACTTGCACATAAGAATACCAGATGAAATAATGTAAAACACTGTAGTTTTTGTCGTGAAATTGTCTTATGATGATATTGTCACATTCCAATTTCTGCAGATAAGTTTTGAAACTAGAATAAATGTATATGTATGCAAATAGAGCTAGCTTGCAGATAATTCCAAACAGAAAAAGTATAACAGCATTTGGAGTATATAGTACACGGTCCTAATTTAAGCATTAAGGAACTGAACCCTCCAAGTCCTAAACCAGGCGAAGTGCCAGTTCAATTTGGAAAATTAGATCCTGATCCAGATCTCTTCAGCAAAAGGTCTGAAGTTACATCTCCATTACTGTTTAGAGCATGACAATTTTGTTACTGTCTCCAGTTAGTTCATAGTTTAGTATATGAATAAATATCCTGCCTTTCTGTATAAAATATATTAGAGGCGGATTACAAAGAACAATACACATAATAAAACCAACAACAAATGGCAGAAAATCAGTAGGATAAACCCAAAACTTCAAAGAGACAATCATTATAAGAAAGTCTAAAAGTTTGCTGAAATAATACTGCCTTTGCTGTTTCAATCATGGAACCCTGAAAGAATCTGAGATATACAAGAATCCCAGTTTGTGTGCCCTGTTCATAAGGCACCAACTCCTATGATACCTCAAGTAAGACTACAGAGCATCAATTTACGAACTACATTAATGCCCTGGAAGGAAAAAATACTTCATTTTTAAATGGAGCATTTTTCTCTCTATCCAGAGGAAGCATTCTGAATCCAAGTCACTTCCTCCAGTGCATTTGGCTGCACTAGGGAGTTCCCAAAATTAATGCTGACTGTCAGGACTTTGGCAGCGCAGGGTTCTCTTCAAGCCCTGACAATCAGTTAAGAAGTGCTTTGCAAGTACCACTGATCAGCTGATTGACATTGCCTGCAACCCCCTTTTTGTTACCTGCCATACACCTGATATAGGTATATATATATATATATATATATATATATATATATATATATATATATATATATGCTTTCATAGATTTTCACGGGTACAGGAATGCAGGTTTTGGTGTCTTCGGGTGTCTTCCCGTGTAAGAGTCGGGGTGTCTGGGCGACGTTTCGACGAGGTCTCACTCGTCATCTTCAGGCTGGTGCTTTCGGCTTCTTGTTACTGGAACAGAGCAGAATCTGGTGTTTGAGTTCCTATAAATACTGTTGAGGGGTGTGGTGTATAGCCTCCAACGTTCTGGGCAGAGAGGAAGTTCCTAGATTAGTGTGCCTTTTCTTCTTTCTTCTATATATACACACATCAGGTGTAGGGCAGGTATGAATGGCTCAGCCAACATGGCCTGGTAGACCAAATGGGAAGGCCTGGCAAACCTGATTAAACCAGTTTGCTGGAGTTTCCCCACCCTTTAATTTGCTAACTGTGGTTTGGTGTGATGTCCATATCGACAAACCATAGTCACAACTGTTCCAGAAACCACTGCACCTAGAAGCAGGAGGGCTGAACAGATAGGAGAAGAAAGGGTCTTTTTCAGCAGGATGCTACAATTGATCAAGAGTCCCTGGCATTTACCCACCACATATTTAAGCAATCTTTAAAGTGTTTGCATGATAAACATGTATGATGCATAAAGTATAAATCAAATATTACATTGCAAAACTAGGAATGTTCACGTGACATCTGTCCTGAAAAGTTAGAGAATACTTCACTATTGACTGCTAAACTAAGAATTTCTTTTGCTGCAAATATTTTGTAAAATTCCATGAGAACATCTAGAATGAAGATATATTTGGATTCCCAAATAATTCAGCAGTGAGCAAAGATCACAGTAACAGTGATGTGAGAAGCAGCTCATAAATCAGAAACTCCTACTTTATAGCTCTCTCTAGGGACTTGTGACACAAAGTACTTGATGCAAGCAATAGTTTGCAGATTTATTTCAGCCAATTAGGTCATTACATCTTCTAAGAGAGCTTAACAGGACTTTAAACATGAGCTAATCTTGTGTGAAATGTACACAGTACTACAAAACAGTCAGAATCTGCATAGGAACAGAAGCTTCACCTCACCCCTATTCTTCAAAAGTGATGTTTGGGGTTTTTTTAAATTTAAAATACTATGAAGAATTTTCTAGAACAATAGAGTTGAAATACAATTTATCACATGGCAAGGTTCTTGAATCTACTCCTGTATCTCAAATATGCGGAATCTGCTTGCACCTCCAACAATCTAGATAAAACACCTACGCTCTTCAAATGCCCTTTGGTGGATTAGAAAGTGATTTTTAAGGGTAGATATTAATTTATGAGAATTAATTCATGATTTGAAATATTTCCTAAAGATGCATTGGTCAGAATTTCAAGAGCATCTTAAAAATGCTGGTGCTTACAGAACAGGAGCCAATTTACTTCATTGTAAACTCAAGAACAGAGCATATCACATTCACACACAAAGATGCAAGTATTTTGTAACAAAGGAATGAATGTGCTTGTCACTGGTGGAGGAAGAGGGGGGCGGGGGGAGCACCCCGCCCCCAGCAGCGTGATCCCAGTGGGGTTCAATCACGGCTGCCCCCCCACGCTGGGTGCCCCGCCCCCGCAGGCGGTGCGCCACACCCTCAGGATGCAAGCCACGCCCTCCGGGCGGCGTGCCACACCCCCAGGACGCGTCCCTTTGGGTGGCGCACCACGCCCCGGGACATATGCCAGCCCCACCCCTGCCTGCTCTCTGCCCTCAGTGCCAGAGCATGAAGCTCCGCCACTGGTGCTAATACATTTTCTCTTCTCAATGTACTCTTCAAGAAGCATGGCAAATATGCATAGGCACCATGACTTACCTACATAGCTCAGTAGAAATTAATAGCCAACGGACTTGCAAACCACTTGTTAAGAAGGTTTGTATAGATGAATCAGAGTAAATATGAAATTAACTCTGAACGACACAGATGGAAAACTAACCACAAATTCTGTTGTACTAAATCCTAGTTCAGATGTTATTGGATTACCATGGTTGCTTCTTCCTTGTTGTTGGATTACATGCCGTTTTAAGTAATGTGCAAATAATGGGAATACCAGGATGGTGTTGGTATGTATAATACCCACATCATTACTAGATAGGAAGTGGGGGAAATGCTCACATAATTAGAATCCACATGATCAGCTTATCCTTAGCAATTCCGTTCTTCAAATGTTACCCAGGGCAGCATAAGATCCAGGCACAAAGAAGTACAAGCCATACTTCTGGTAAAGTATGAATCAGACGAAACAGAGGAAAAGGTGCTAAGCAGGGCACACAAACACCAACTGGAAATGTCATGAGACACAGAGGGAACAAAAGCCCTAACTGCTCTACTGCACAACTGAAGAATCCATTAGGAAGTGGCATGGCTGTTTCAAGTCATGCGGTATGCAGAGTCACTTCCTAAATTACATTTTCCTAAACACACACAGATATGTTTGTGGAGAGGGGAAACATGTACATTGTTTATTTGCCATGAGTACACTGGATGGGAAAGACAAAGTAGAAGCCAAGAGGAATATACAGTCAATGCTGTGGATCCTCCAAAGACAAAATATTAAGCACAGGTTACAGAGAACTCCATTCTATATGAAGAGACCACTAGTTTACAAGTTTATATTTAACTGTGTTAGAGGACATAGCTTGAAGCAGGAAAAAACACTGGCAAAAGGAAAAAGAAAACACTATAAAATCCAGCAGAGTATCTGAACTCAAATCAATTAAAAGATAAACAATAAGAAAAACAGAAGAATAATGTAAGCCTAACAAAATAAAAAAATTCCTTCCAGTAGCACCTTAAAGACCAACTAAGTTAGTTCTTGGTATGAGCTTTCGTGCATGCACACGAAAGCTCATACCAAGAACTAACTTAGTTGGTCTTTAAGGTGCTACTGGAAGGAATTTTTTTATTTTGACTATGGCAGACCAACACGGCTACCTATCTGTAACTGAAACGTAAGCCTAACACTACACCAATAGATATGCAAGTATATACAGTGTTACCTCGGGTTACAGACGCTTCAGGTTACAGATGCTTCAGGTTACAGACTCCGCTAACCCAGAAATATTACCTCGGGTTAAGAACTTTGCTTCAGAATGAGAACAGAAATTGTGCTCCGGTGGCGCAGCAGCAGCAGGAGGCCCCATTAGCTAAAGTGGTGCTTCAGGTTAAGAACAGTTTCAGGTTAAGAACGGACCTCCAGAACAAGTTAAGTTCTTAACCCAAGGTACCACTGTAATGAACTATGGTAAATGCCATATAGAAAGCAGTTACTATCACTTTAGAGACATTTATCTACCAGAACTCAGCCAAAACAGACAGAATGTGTATGAGATTGCTACAACATTGCCTTCCAAATTTCAAAATGCTACACAGCTCAGTATGAAATACAGTGGTGCTTCATTTAAGAACAGCCCTGTTTATGAACTATTCAGTTTAAGAACTCCACAAAACCGGAAGCAGTGTCCAGGTTTGCGAACTTTACCTCAGCCTAAGAACGGAATCCGAATGGTGGAAGGGCACCAGTGGTTAGGAGGCCTCATTAGGGAAAGCGTGCCTCAGTTTTAAGAATGGTTTCGGTTTAAGAACAGACTTCCGGAAAGGATTAAGTTCGTAAACCTAGGTACCACTGTATACAAAATACACACTTGAAGTCTTTCTTAATGACTACATAGCATACATTATCTGTCTTTGCAATCAAATAGGCCTTTCCACTAAACCAGCTGACTATAGTAAGAAAAATGAAGTTTATCTTGATAAGAACCACTGTTATGATGTAAACCCACCACTGAGAAATCCCTTCAATTAAAATTTTTTTTACCGTATATACTTGAGTATAAGACAACTTTTTCAGCACATTTTTAATGCTGAAAAAGCCCCCCTAGGCTTATACTCGAGTGAGGGTCCTTTCAGGCTGCTCCTTCCTCCTCCTCCGCCTTTGCTGCTGTTGGCGGTAGAGGAGGAGGAAGGAGCAGCCCAAAAGCAGCCCTTTGGGGCTGCTTGTTCTTCCTCCACCGCTGCCGCTGTCACCAGTCTCTGCCTCTCGGCAGCACCCTAGGTAGACAGGGAGGGGCTGGGGGGAGAGAGAAGCCCCCTCTGCGCACACGCACACACACTCCGGCCCACCAGGAGGTTTGTGGTGTGGTAAACCGGCTTATACTCAATAAGTTTTTTGTGGTAAAATTAGGTGCCTCGTCTTTTGTTCGTGTCGGCTTATACTTGAGTATATACGGTAAATTGAACTAAACAAAAAATGCTGTTTAGTAAAAACTGTACATTTAAGTTGTATCTTAAGAAGGTTGGAGAAAAGCAACAGACTTTCCTCCCTTATCATGGTTTTATTTATTTACTTATTAATTAAATTCCTATACCACACTTCATCCAAGCGTCACAGGGCAGTTTACAATATAAAAACATAAAAATACATACATACTATAGTACCAAACAATACCCCTCCAACACACAAATATTTTATTCTTTTCATTTGGAGCCAGGAAATGAACACAACACAAAATTGCAGCAATTTAAAGTCTTGCACAACAGGAACAAAAATGAATTTGGGGGGAAAGGAGTGGGAGTTAGCTGTCTGGAGCCAAGAGGTCTGCATGTGGTCCAGTTAAATATCAAGTTTTAATTTTGCTCTCATGGGTTTTAGAAACAGCAAGAGTCAGGATTTGCTTTAATTGGGATTTCTAAAAATAACACTCACCTATACAACTAATGCTATTCAAACAGTTCTGCCAGATCAAAAGCTAGTTAAGTAATAAAGCAAACAGAGCCTGTAATTAGAGCACAGAAGTAAAGGCAGGAGATCAAGTTCTCTTCTGAGGCAGCTCACATTTTTTGGCAAATGTCTGAGAAGCGTCTTAAAAGTTGTTGTTGTTTTTAAATTTAAGACATTTATACCCTACTTATCATAGACACAGGGTCCAGGTCTTGCAAAAATCCCACCTGTATACATACCTGCAAACCATGGATAACACTTCATGTAGCTGATGAAATAGGACTACTATGCCATAATAAATTTCTAGTCTTTTAAAGGGGCAGCAATACTCTTGTTTTAGGCAAAATATTATGGCTACCGCTCTGGCACTTTCCTAGTGAGGGCATTGTTGAGACCTAAGCAGACCATACTAGTTCACAAGTGTTACAGGTTCTACTGATGCAAAAATATTTGCATAGAGAACTTCACAGTTTAACCCAGATGATGACCTAAACTGCTTTGACAAAGTTAAGGGGAAATATATATATGAGAAACTGGGACAAGAGCTATAAAAACCTAACCTGATGTTTAAACAAACCTATAAATTTGTGAACAGAGTCATCACTCTGAGAATATACAGATGAGCCAACTAGGCTAAAGAACTGCTCTTGTTTTGCCCATAATCCTAAAAAAACTAGGAAGCTCTCAAAGTTAGAGACACAGAATTGTGTTGCAAGATACCTGGATTCAACTGGAGTATGCACCCTGTGTTACTTCAAATCAGCAACAATCCAATCTGAAACATAACTGATTTCAACAGAATGTGGTAACCATTTTAATATACAGTCATACCTTGAGTTGCATTTGCTTCACATTGTGTTATTTCAGGTTATGAACGTGGCAAACCTGGAAGTGTTTACTTCCGGGTTCACCACTTTGTGCATGCGCAGGAGCGCTCTATTGCGTCACGCACACGTGCAGAAGCGGTGCTCTACTTACGGACTTTTTGGGGTGCGAACAGCACCCTGGAATGGATCGCGTCCGTAAATAGAGGTACCACTGTATGTATTTCTCATTTGGGAAAAAATGAACTGACAGCTTCTCCCAGATTCAATATTGGAATGTTTGCTGTTATGCAGAAGGTAACTAATAACAAAATCATGAAAAGTGATTGGATGGGTCAAATGGCCAAGTGAATTAAAAGTATTCTTAAGAAAGAGGGCACTCAGTCGGTAGAGCATGAGACTCTAAATTTCAGTCTCATAGGTTCGAGCGCTACTCTAAGCAAAAAGATTCGTGCTTTGCAGGAAATTAAACTAGATGACCCTCATGGTCCCTTCCATCTCTATGATTCTATGAATCTAAGCCATTAGATACTGTATGGAAGTGAGAGCTGGACCATAAAGAAGGCTGATCGCCAAAGAATTTTTTTTTTCCAAATTACATTTTTATTAGTTTTCATCAAACATACATTCCAATACGTTCATTGTATTAATACATCTCATACATAACATTAGCTCTGTTGAGCTTTGGACTTCCTTCCTCCCCTTCGGTAAGTATCATATATTTTCATTATGTCACATATTTTATACATTTATCTATTTGATCATAAGCTGTTGAATCCTGCCAGTGTCTTTAAAGATTTACAGTTGTCTCTTATATAATCCAAGTATTTACTCCAATTTTCAAAAAACTTTTGTTCATCCTGATCTTTTATTCTCCCCGATATTCTAGCCAGACAAGTGATGCTTCTGAATTATGGTGCTGGAGGAGACTCTTGAGAGTCCCATGGTTTGCAAGATCATCAAACCTAGCCATTCTTAAGGAAATCAGCCCTGAGTGCTCACTGGAAGGACAGATCGTGAAGCTGAGGCTCCAGTACTTTGGCCACCTCATGAGAAGAGAAGACTCCCTGGAAAAGACCCTGATGTTGGAAAAGATTGAGGGGACAAGGAGAAGGGGACGACAGAGGAAGAGATGGTTGGACAGTGTTCTCAAAGCTACCAGCATGAGTTTGACCAAACTGCGGGAGGCAGTGGAAGACAAGAGTACCTGGCGTGCTCTGGTCCATGGGGTCATGAAGAGTCGGACACGACTAAACGACTAAACAACAACAACACCATAGTCTAGTTATTTCTATAGAGGTTTGAGATCTGTCTCAGAGTCGGTATGAAAATACAACACACATCTGATGTGCAACCAACGTGCTTGACACCGTTTTTACTGTCTGTCTAAGGCTCTCAAAGGTAGATATTTGGATTTGTACCACATTGTGTACACTGAATATCATAAATTAGTCCTATATCCCTGTTTGTTCTTCTCAGCAAGCACTGCACTATTATGTAGCTGGAAAATCAGAGAACACAAACATAACAATTAAAATTTCAAATTATCTAGAAATCCTTTTAAACTGAGCATAAAACATGAATGGCTAAGCATTCAAACACTGTTTAACTGTGAAGGAAGAAGGTTCAGTTTACCAACTATTGTGACACTGGGGATAATCTCCTGGAATGACCAGGGCCTGGCATGCAGTGGTGGAGGAAGCGGGGTGCGGGATGTGTGGTCCGCCCCGGGTGTCATCACTGAGGGGGGTGACAAAATGGGGGGGGAGGGTTAAAGGGCTCGTGAAACTTTTCAGGAGTGATGTGGTGGCTTAGGCGCCTGCAGGTTCCGCTCTGCCTGAAACGGTAGCGTGGGACTTGCATCTGCCTACTGCCTCTCCCTCAGCTGCCCTATAGCTGAGGAGGAGATGGCGGAGAGGCTCCAAGCGTCGGAGAGGCTCACCCCGCCCCCGTGTGCGGATCGCCCCACCTCGGCTGCAGGACACGCGCCCGCACCAGGCACCTGAGCGGCTAGCTATGCCGCTGCTAGCATGGCCATGGTTTGCCATCTTTCTCCCTATCAAAGGAATATGCATGCTTAGTCGTTTTGGGAATAAGGCTCTACAATATTGTCAGTTGACTTTCACTGCTCTAAGGGTGTCCAAGTCAAAATTTGCATGGCTCTGCGCCTTTAACAGCTGCATTGAATTTCACAAGATCTGGGGGATTTTTTATAAAGTGCTCTGGTAATACAGTGTTTCCCCAGCAGAACATGCAGCTGTTTGAGGCATACAGCTGCCCTGTCATGGACTGGAGCTGGCAACATAGCTCAGTAGGCCACTATCTTTTTTCTCTAAACATATCTGACCATTCCCCTTTATTCCCAACAGTTCATTTTTTTTCCTCATCCTTGCTGTGGTTTCCCCCCAGCACTTATTTCTTTTTGGCCCTTTTTTATCCAGCACTATGCTTTTACTAGACATAATTTCCCCAAAGCCCTACTTTTCAGCTGCTTCATTCTCTATCATGTGTTCTTTATCCATCTTGGTTCTCAGTCACCTCTGTCAAAGGGCCAAGTACTCTCATCTTGGTCATGTCCATTCTTTAAATAGTATACAGCTTTTCCTTGTCTTTGGAGCCACACCTCACCCACCCCACTTCCACACATCCACTTCTCTTTTCATTAGTTCTCCTTACTGCACTTTTCTTTTCTGCCCTCCCCCACAACTGACACTTGACTTCCTGGTCTGTCCCTTCCTCTTCTGCCCCTTTCCCTTTACCTACTTCTCCCTTGGCCTCCCCATTTTCTTACATCTTGGTCCTTCTCATCTTGGCAAACTTTCTACCGATGACAGTTTCATTTTCACAGCAATTACAATACCTGTGAATATTCCATGACATCACAGCAATTCAGCCAAATAGCTAGGAAGTATTGTTTCCAACATATTTTTGCTTATGTTGTAACATTGAAAGGCAACCACACAAGGGTCAAAGAGTTATACATTTCGAAGGCACAATAAGACTCCCTGTACCATATTCTGAAAGCTATCATGCATTCACTTGTATGAAAGGATTTGTAGAATTTATTCAGCTTCAGCAAAGATGGTGCTAGAGATACTGATCAGGATATTTGTGAACCTAAGAGTTTTAACCTTCAAACAACAATCAGGTAAAGATCTAGGCAGATCCTCACTCTGTCCCAACAAGTCAAAAGTACTTAGAGAACAGAAAACAATTTGCAATCAGCCATGACCATTATGAGGAGGGAAAAGATACGCAAAACAAGAAATAGGACCTGCAAGAAGAGTTCTATATTAAATGTTTCCGTAAATAAACCCAGGCCATCCATTTAAGTTACAATTACAATGGATGGTATACATTAATCACATCCAAAGTAAACCCAAGGTACTTAAGTCCATTGATTTCAATGAGTCTACTCTAAGCTAAAATTAAGTAACATCTACTATTTATTAAATAAGTATCTAAATTATTAGTAGCCAATGCTTTTTTTCTGGGGGGACGCAGGGGGATGCATACCCCTAGACATTTTGTGAGTCTAAGTTTGGCCTCATTGAGGGGCAGTATTTCAATATGAGTAGGAAAATAAGAGTACCCCTAAACATTTTTTTAGAAAAAAAGGATTGTCAGTAGCATTTATTTATGCTTTGTAACACAATGTAAGACTATGCAAGACTTCTCTTTGTAAACCATTTTGGGGATTTTTACAATCAAGCAATGTATAAACGTTAAGAAATTAAAATAAATGAAACATTCAATTATTATCTCATTTTGTAGTAAAAAACAGAGGTACTATTGTAGTTTGCTGTAAGATATGTAGAATTTACTAGGCCAGTGGGGTGGGGAGAATAGAAAGAAGAACATTTATTGGAATACTGCTTCCTCTCATAGAATTTCTAGTTAAACAATTGGATAGAAGAGTTCAACACACTTGAAGGAGTCACCAAGAAAATTACAAACATTTTAATCTTATTAACATGAAATGTGTAAATATGTCAATGTGCCAATTTACACAAAATGTGTGAGATACAAAACTTCTTCCAAAAAGTGTCTAGGCATGTGAGGTAAAGGTAAAGGGACCCCTGACCATTAAGTCCAGTCATGACCGACTCTGGGGTTGCGGCGCTCATCTTGCTTTATTGGCCGAGGGAGCCAGCGTACAGCTTCCGGGTCATGTGGCCAGCATGACTAAGCCGCTTCTGGTGAACCAGAGCAGAGCACGGAAACGGCGTTTACCTTCCCGCCTGAGCAGTACCTATTTATCTACTTGCACTTTGACGTGCTTTCGAACTGCTAGGTGGGCAGGAGAAGGGACTGAGCAACGGGAGCTCACCCCGTCGCAGGGATTTGAACTGTCAACCTTCTGATCAGCAAGCCCTAGGCTCTGTGGTTTAACCCACAGCGCCACCCGCGTCCCGCGCATGTGAGGTAGAGGCATATAATAGATTCTAGTTGGAGTTTGGCATGCTTAAAGAACTGAGTTTTCAAAGAAGAAACAGTGAAAAAAAATCCTTACATTTGGAAAGATTAGCTAAAAAGAATAATGTTACGCTCAAGGACACAGTTTCACAGACCAACACGGTTTTTAAATCATACATGCCCAAACTTTCTTGTTTCTAGAAGGCTACATAATGATTAACTTGAAGTCAAACGGGTTGGACATCTTTTGTCATTTTTGAAAAAAATGCAACCTTTGTCAAAAGTCAGTCACATGAGTTGAGAGACCAAAAGAATATGTGGCTAAACCACAGAAGGTGCTGTCAAAAGAAATCCTGTAAAACTGTTTGCTGTACCGCCTTCACTCTGAGCCTTCACCCATTGCATTTTCAATCATGATAGCTTGAGAAGATAAGACAATTATTTCCAAACGTTTTTCTATTGCTACTTCACTTATTTTCTTTCACTGGATTTGGAATGAACCACTGCATACTGGGAATATGTGAGTAAACATGTGTGAGCTGCAACACACAGACATGGCCCACCAGGAAACCCATTACACTGAGAATTCTAAACTCACTCAGGGTCAAATTAGACAAAATGCAATTCATGCAATTAACTATTGTGTGAGTGTGTGTGTGTGTGTGTGTGTGTGTGTACAAATATATATATATATATACACACACACACACACACACATATATATATATATATATATATATATATATATATATATATGCATGCAGAATGCAGAATGCAGAACAATACAGATGATGACATAGAAATAAAGGTGATAAATCAAACACCAGTTAACAAATTCACAATTTGTTCATTTGAAAATATTCTTATTAGTTATATTACATAGATGACTTTGATAAATTGTTTCTGATCCAATCCAATACCAGATCATTCAACTCTATTTTTAATTTTAATTAATATCCTCTAATATGACTATATTTTGTCATTTTGTCTATGTATATGTATGCGCGCACACACACACTCACAAATACGCTATATTTATCACATCTGCTATGCAAGCTATCAGTAAAACTTATTAGTTAGACACAAATCTCATTATTAAACTAAACCAAGCCAGCTACTTCATTTAAGTGCAAGAATTTTAAGCCTCATCTATATTTTAACCTACACCCTGGAAAAAGGCTGTAATCCTATACCCACTTACCTGGGAGTAAGGCCTATTGAATTCAATTCAAGGATGCTTGACTGTATCAGTGTTTTTACTATATCTGATGAAAATAGTGGGGATGCCTCCCTACAAGGCATTTATGCATCTTGAACCCTTTGAATTCTAATATCATTTATCTGCTGCTTTTATTTCTGCCCACACAAACCAAGTGTGGCAGTTGTGAAAATAACTCTAAGCTTAAAAAGGTACCAAATTAGAATGGGACACTTCTGAAGAATTAGCATGATGTTATTCTGGTTGCTTAAATAGACAAGCCAGCTTATAAAGAGGAAAGCAATCTACTATATTGTAGTAAAATAAGCCTAAGTGGCCATAGGCATCAAAAAATATTTCTCCTATGTCATTTTCTGTTGTCTGCGCACTGGTAACCTCTAGGATGGACTATTACAGTGTATTATATATCATAGAACAATAAAGGATACCAGGTATCAGAATTGTAGAGCTGGGCCCACAAGGATCACCTAGTCCAACTTGCAACACAGGAATCTTTTGCCTAACGTAGGGCTCATACCCACACCTCTGAGATGAAGCCTTATTCACTACTGACTATTGGGCTGCGATGGACATGTCAGAAACCGTGTGCAACATTTGGAAACCACAATTGTTGACTGGGGCAGGGCAGACTAAACAAATAACACCAATTCTGACATGATTATACTGACTACCAGTTACGTTTCAAGGCTCAATTCAAATGGTGATTTTAAAACTTTATACAGCTCAGGACCCCAGTTCCTCAAGGACTGCCTCTCTCACATGAACCATCCTGGCCCATGCAATCATCATCTGAGGCCCTACTTGGTTTGTCCCCTTCACAGGAGGTTTGAAAGACAGCAATACAAGAATGAGCCTTTTCATAGCAGTGGCCTACCACCTGTGGAATACTCTCTCCAGGCAGGCATGCCTGGTGGGTGCCATTGTTATATATATCTTAGGCACCATGCAAAAACTCTTCTCTTTACTCAGGCTGTTACTGCTTATTTTGAAGGGTGGCACTGTGGCCTTCTTCCTTCCTTCCTTTCACCTGCATTTCAGCTCCCCCTCTTCTCCACCTTTGCACTGTTCTGGGAGTTCTCCTGACACCCCAGAGTAAATTAGGGAACAGTGTGCACAAAGGGGAGAGGAGAAAGGGCAAAGCCCCTCTGCTGATGGGGATGGTGAATCCCACCCACTATTTTTAAAATATTAATATTAGACATGTTTCACTAGGAAATGACATTTTTTCATGCATTTAAAGCAGCCAGGAATACATTTAAGATATCCCCCTCTCTTTTCCTTCAAGGACCCAGAGCTGGCAGGATTGTTATTCTTAGTAGCTGTACTTGCATTTCAGCCTGGCGAAAAACATGAGGGTGATGATTTAGATTTAGAAGGGAGCAATGTAGCAAAGCCTTTTCAACTGGACCTTGTTCAAAACATCAGCTTAGCAACAAGTTCAAACTTAACACTTCAGGCTATTGTCAACAGTGAAAACATCAAAACTATTCAAACTATACTACTTTACTTCTAAGAAAAGAACAAATATTTTGAAGTAAAACAAAAATGCACACATCTAATAAAAAGCCCCAGAAAGCAAAGTACTGTACACACGCAGTTACTATATGTCCATTTTCATGGCAAAGCTCTAAAGCTAAAAAACCTCTTCTCTATGAAAAGAATATTGTTATAGGATATGGGACTGGTTTGGATGGTGCCTGTAGGTCCCAACCAAGCCTGAGATGCAGCATCTGTGAGATAGTGGTTTGCAGTAGAGAGGGCCTGCTGAACTGGTCAAATTAGTCTCTTTGTAAGATAATGTCCCAGATAAGCACATTACCAGCCTAAAGAGGGGACCATGTTGCTATGGAGCCTAGGGAGGGATGGTGTTCTCCAGGAGGAGATAGGATTTTCCTCAACCCATCACCTGTATCTTCTTATAATCAAGATAACCATAGCCAGGGCTAGCTAGTGTGTGGGTTGGGCTTAAGGGGAAAGGGAGCACATTGCCTTTTCTTGCTGTGTGCATGATCCAAAGCTATGAAGCCTAATAAGGAAACCATACTGAATTGTTAATGCTGTGAGCCCTTCCAGTCGGTGCTCAGGTTGTATATAGAGTGGTACCTAAGTTTAAGAACAGCCCTCTTTACGAACTATTCGGTTTAAGAACTCCGCAAAACCGGAAGTAGTGTCCCAGCTTGCAAACTTTACCTCAGTCTATGAACGGAAGCCAAACGGTGGAAGGGCACTGGCGGCGGGAGGCCTCATTAGGGAAAGTGCGCCTCAGTTTAAGAACGGCTTTGGTTTAAGAACGGACTTCTGAAATGGATTAAGTTCGTAAACCAAGGTACCACTGTATGTTTAAATAAAACCATATATCCTAAAGAAACCAGTATCCATTGACCTTCATTCCAAGGAAACTGAACCACGCGTGGTGCATGTAACACTATGTTTCCAATAACATTCATTTATATTTTCAGCTTAACCCCTAAACATGGACGCAGAAAAAACAAAGAGGTATGTGCAAAATACATTCCTTTCCATGCCAAAAATCATCAGTAAGTTTAAGAACTACATAGTCATTGAAGTACCTTTACTGTGTTAAATACTGGAATCCTCTCTAAATGCAGCCCAAGCAGCTAGCAGCATGGAAAGCACTCTGCTATCAGCAGATTATCAAAAAACTTCTGGTATATGAAGGGACTCCATCTAGAGAAAACAATACAGTTCCAGTTGTCATTTACAATTTGCAAGTGATTTAATGAAGTAGTAAATAGCATTTCAAGCTTCAGTGAAAAAGAAGGTAGCCTACCCCAGGATGGGTTTGAGTCCACACTGGCTGCAATTGGGGCAAATTTATGTAACAATTTTTGGTTTTATTCTTCATATCTAGGGATTTGGAGGAGGTGGTGTATCTGACCAACTTGTATTGAATATGAAGATGAAGTGATCATCTGAGCCCTCCAACATGCCAAGATCCCAGTTTACAGTATCATTACAAAAGCCTAAGGGGTAGGGGGGGGGGAGATCAGTAATGCATTCACATAAATATTGTCACATTCTGTTTGGTCCTTTAAAGTAGCTATTTGAGCAATGAACCATATTTGCATTCAATATATGCCGGCAAAATGTTAGTATGGTTGAAAAGTAAACTCAAAGAACAGGCTGACATTATTTATTTATTAAAATGTTTATATAGCACTGTATCATAAAAATATATCACAGCTGTTTACAACAACATAAAAACATAAAATCACAGAAAATTAAAAACAAACACCAATAGACCATTGTGGGAGGTGTGCTCTTAATTGCCGGCATAGGCCTAGTGGAATAGAAAAGTTTTCAGCCAGTGTTTGAAAGTTGGCACAGAAGGCACCCAACTATATTAAAAAAGAACTCAGTAGCGGTTTCAACCCCTATACATTGTGTCCAGGGTACGATTCCAAGTTTTATTCAAAAACAATATGGCACCTAGTTCTTTGTGCTTCTGAGCATGTGCAGGGTGCCTTTTGCAAATACACACATTCTGTGAAATCAAGTGTTATCTACCTTTCCCTTTTCTTTCTTCCAACTCCCTCCATTCCTAGGTCCCTCTCTCACATCTGCCCCTCAGTTTTTAAATTAAGTTTGTCTTGTTTAAAACAAAATATTTTAGTGGTGCATGGTCACAAGGGAAGGCCCAGAAAAACAGCTTGAAGCAAAAGCTTCTGCTGTCTAAAAAAAACCCCCCAACAACCCTAACCTTGAAAAGGAGAGGGGAATGCAAAAGGATTCAGAAAAGATGAAAATAAAAGACCTCACTCCATTCTTCCTGCTCTGAGTCAGAATGCTCATTTCAACAAGGACACTAATGCAGGACACAGCGAGATGACACTGCCCTCAAAAGAAGCCTCTTCCTCGCTGGAGAAAGAAAATGGTAACAATATCTTAAGAGAAGAATTTGCAGCACAAAAAGAAGCCATAAAGGAGCTTATTAAAAATACTTGGAAAGAACTAACGCTTCCAGTGGAAATGAAACTGATGGAACTTAACACAAGGCTTGACTCTTTTAACAGAAACAACTACAGAAACAAAAGAATTAAGCCTAATTCATAGCAAAAAGATCAAACAACTAAAAAAATTAAATAGAGATATATGCACCAAGCTTGAAGTTGCAGAAAAACAAAATAGGGGAATTTATTAATGTTTCCATTTTGGGGTTTTTTTGGGGGGGGGAGGGTAGAAGAAAATAATCCTGCACAATTTATTGCCTCATGGCTTAAATCAATGCTTCCAAACCTCATAATCTTTTACTGTGATTTTGAATGGGCACACAGAGCACTTGGATCCAAACTGAGGGAGGTAGTTTCCCTCCACCCCACTCCCAAGATATACGTAATTGTCTGCTTTGCCCATTACAGCAAGAAGTAGGAAGTGTGGAACAAAATGAGGAACCTAATATCTATAAGGTAAGGTAAAGGACGTCCAGTCAGTGGCGTAGCGTGGGTTGTCAGCACCCAGGGCAAGGCAAGTAATTTGCGCCCCCTAACCCGTGGATTTGCGCCCCCTAACCCTAACCCCCAGATGTTGTGCCCGGTGCGGCCGGCCCCCCTGCACCCCCCACGCTACGCCACTGAGTCCAGTCAAAGGCGGCTTTGGGGTTGTGGCACTCATCTTGTTTTTCAGGGCAAGGCGGCTGGCTTTGCTCACAGCTAGCTTCTGGGTCATGTGGCCAGCATAACTAAACCACTTCTGGTGCAACGGGACACTGTGATTTATCTACTTGCACTGGTGTGCTTTCAAACTGCTAGGTTGGCAGAAACTGGGACAGAGCAACGGGAGGTCACCCCGCCGTGGGGATTTGAACCACCAACCTTCCAATCAACAAGTCCAAGAGGCTCAGTGGTTTAGACCACAGCACCACCCGCTCCCCTTAAAACCCATAACTTATATAAACAGCCCAGTTATGGTGACAAAGGATCTGGCTCCTGAAACGCTGAAAAAAAAGGGAAAAATCTACATGCTTGCATGATGAAACTGCACAAAGCTGGAATGAAATATTGCTGGGGCTTCCCCTTCCATCTTATTGTCATGAGAGGATCAACACTGCTCAAAGCAACAAATAGACTAGAAGCAACAGATCTCTTCAACAATCTTGAAATCAACCTACCTCTAGAATGGCAGCAAAGAGAGGCAAGGAAGAATTGGAGCTTGGGAGGATGCGAATAGGAGCAAAGATCTGGTAAACACCTCACACACCATAACAAATGAGACCACTACAGCACACCAAGCAAATTCCTATGTCCTAGACCTTCCAGATATTGTGGACACTCTTAACCAAATCTCAAAGAGAACTGTATCCTGGTTTCATGTTAGCCTTTAACCCAACACCTGCCCTTTCTCTACCCCTTACCCATGTCCTTGACTCCTATTCACCCAGCCCCCTCCTCCCAAGCCCCTCTCCTAACATTCCATCCCTTATCTTCTACTTCTACATTCAATTCAGCTCTCCCTTCCCTTTCCCACCACCTTAACCACCTACCCCTCTCGCAAAAAAATGGAATTCTGTTTTTCTTTCCTTCAAGCCATACTATGCTATACTGTACTATAATGCACTACAATACAGTGGTACCTTGGGTTACAAACACTTCAGGTTACAGACTCCGCTAACCCGGAAGTAGTACCTCGGGTTAAGAACTTTACCTCAGGATGAGAACAGAAATCACACAGTGGCGGTGCAGCGGCAGCGGGAGGCCCCATTAGCTAAAGTGGTACCTCAGGTTAAGAACGGTTTCAGGTTAAGAACAGACCTCCAGAATGAATTAAGTTCGTAACCAGAGGCACCACTGTATATTACATCAAACCAATACTCTTAACTCTGAAATAAGTGCATGTCCCACAGTGGAAATGTGCTTTCTCCAGCCAAAACCATATAAAGTGTAATGTGAAGTGGGCAACAGTGGAGCCCAGATATCTTTAATTCTAACATTATTCTTTATAACCCACCCCCACCCCAGCTTTATATTGTATGTAGAATGTTGAAATGTTTGTAAGTCTTTTACTGATTTTCCCCTACCACAGTTGGCAGGGTCAGAGGTCTGCCCAACCACCAGAGAAAATGTGGAAAAATGTGTTACTCCTAGTAGAAGTCAGATATTTGTTTTTATATCATTTATTATATGTTATAATTTACTAATTGTTAGTAGCCCCAAAGGGAAAACATTAGCATTGCCCAAACAAGTTGTTGCATATATGCATTATAGTAATAACTTTTGGATATGTCTAAAAGCCATAACCCTGAACATGAGGGGAATTAGTGAAAAGAAACACATTGATTCATACATACATGCAATGAAGCCAAAATTGCCTTTTTACAAGAAATACATAAACCTCCTAGGGGTAAAATCCTCAGTGGCAGCTGGTTTCAACAGCAAGTGGAAGCACCAGATTAAAGTAAAGGCCGGGGATAGAAGTCATTTTTGGCAAAGGAATAAACTTTAAAATCCATTCAGTACTTAAAAGACAAGAATAGTAGATATGTTTTTATTAAACAGACAATGAATTAATTAATTGTTGGATCCGTATATACATCAAACTTGAAGCAACTTGACATTATTCAAAATATATTAGGTAAATTCAATAAATTTGCTGAGGGACGCCACCTGGAGGAACTTTTTAAAAGATAAAGACAAGAAATGCATATTACAACTCTTCAAAAAATGGGGCTTATGCAATATATGGAGTGAAGAAAATTCAAAAGATTTGTGTTCTATATTTCTTTCAAGCCAGTATGGCTCCCAATCCAGATTAGTTTTACTTTTCACCCCACAATTAATTCCTTTCACACAATCAGTGAACATCAAATGTTCCCTTAAACCTGGGTTGCAGGCCCTGCAACAGAACGTCTAGGCAAAATTTTAAAAGCATAATGTGGTGTTTTCCCACTTTTTTTGCTGCTATTTTGATTCCCTTGGGTTATTTTCAGGTGTCTTTTGTGGCCTTTTGAAAAAGTATCCAAAATAAAAAGAGCACCCCAAACCATACCTTTGTATTTTGAGCAAATTAATCCATAGTAACTACCATTTCCTGATTCTGTACTAACAACAGCTTTAAAAAGCTACACTGTTGACTGCACAAGACAGCAATACCATTTTCTATAACAATTTAATTGAAGTCACTTTCTTGGGTAAATTGGATGTACTGTAGATTCCTTCTTTCTCCCTTGAATCATTTGCTTGGAAGTACAGTGGTGCCTCGCAAGACGAAATTAATTCGTTCCGCAAGTCTCTTGGTCTTGCGGTTTTTTCGTCTTGCGATGCACGGTTTCCCATAGGAATGCATTGAAAATCAATTAATGCGTTCCTAGGGAAACCGCCTTCAGACCAGGTCCGGGGACAGTCTGTCCCCGGACCTCTTCTGAAGGCTGGGGGGGGGACAAGGGCTTTTCTTCCCACCCCCAGCATTTTAAAAAACCCCAGGACAGCGGAGGACTTCTCCGCTGTCCGGGGCGATCTTAAAATGCTGGCGAGCGGCATTTTAAAATCGCCCCGGACAGCGGAGGACTTCTCCGCTGTCCGGGGCGATTTAAAAGCCCCTGGGAAGGCAGGCAGGGGGGACAAAGACTTTTCCCCCCTGCCCGCCTTCAGAAGGTGTTCCCGCCCCCCGCCCCTCTTCGGAACAGCGTTCCGAAGTGGGGCGGCTGGGGCAGGTGTTCCCTTCCCCCCTCCCCGCTTCGGAACAGCGTTCCGAAGTGGGGCGGCTGGGGCAGGTGTTCCCACCCCCCTCCCCCGCTTCGGAACAGCGTTCCGAAGTGGGGCGGTTGGGGCAGGTGTTCCCGCCCCCCCCCCCCGCTTCGGAACAGCGTTTTAAAATGCTGGGGGTCGGGAGCGAATGCTCCCGACCAACCCCCAGCATTTTAAAATCTCCCCAGGACACGGGGAGATTTTAAACTGCTGGGGGTCGGCAGCGAACGCTTCGCTCCCGACCCCCAGCATTTTAAAATCTCCCCGGGACAGGGGGAGATTTTAAAATGCTGGGGGTCGGCAGCGAACGCTTCGCTCCCGCCCGCCAGCATTTTAAGATCGCCCGGGGCAGGCGGGGGGGGAAGGCAGGCGGGGGGAGCAAAGACTTTTGCCCCCCGCCGGCCTTCAGAAGAGGTCCTCTTCTGAAGGCCGGCTGTGGGCGAAAGTCTTTGCTCCCGACCGCCAGCATTTCCCTATGGGCTTTCGTCTTGCGATGCAAGCCCATAGGGAAATTCGTCTTGCGAAGCGCCTCCAAAACAGAAAACCCTTTCGTCTTGCGGGTTTTCCGTCTTGCGAGGCATTCGTCTTGCGGGGTACCACTATAAGTCCCATGCAAGATATGATGGCACTGATGCCAAAAGAACGAAAATAAGCAGAATGAAAGGGGCTGCTTGGGGGGCTTCTGCCCACTCCCAAGAAGAATGGAGAGATGAAGAGTGGGGGGGGGGAGCAAGTCAAGAAGGGCCAAAGGGGGTAGTGAAGAGAAAAATAAACCAACCTACAAAAGCAAACTGGGGAGGGAGAAGGAGGTGAAGGCTGTGTGCTGCTCTGGTTTTGCCAGAAGCGGCTTAGTCATGCTGGCCACATGACCCGGAAAAACTGACTGCAGACAAATGTCGGCTCTCTTGGCCAGTAAAGCAAGATGAGCGCCACAACCCCAGAGTTGTTCGCAACTAGACTTAACTGTCAGGGGTCCTTTACCTTTACCATATTATAAGGCCAAGAAGGAGAGCTAGGGTGGGGTCAAAGAGAGAGAATGAGGAAATGGATCAGGCTAGTTGGCTTTTTTGTGCCTTCCTTCCTTCCTTCCTCCCTCCCTCCCTCCCTCATCCTCCTTGGTGAGGCCAGTTACTACCACAAGAGGAGATGACAAGGAGAAGGAGTTGCACTGACCTCCAAGGGACCCTTCCGTGCTCCAGCAAGGGGCCATAACATTGCCACAGGGGGGTGAAGAGGAAGAAGAGTCAAGAGCTGTGGCCACTGGAAGCCCCCACAGCAAGAGTTCCTGCTGCGGGACCTGCCCAGCACTGCCTCTCCGGTGAAGACTCAGCAGCCAACCTGTCCCTCACACTTGCTCCCTACCGCCCCAGCTCTTTCTCAGTCTCTCTCCTCAGAATAGACCCCCACTGCTGTGGGAGACCACTGGTCTCCAGCCTCCTCTCCTGTCCAGTCTTGGGCAAAACGCCACCACACAGGTTACTTGGATTGTGCATGAGCCAGCAGAAACCGCTGCTGTTTGCTAGCCAGATGGTGGAGATGTCAGGTGCCAAACCTGCAACAAGACGTCTCCATTTGGGTGTAATTGGACCTGCACCAGTCACAAAATGTACCTGGCACATGGGGAATTTCAAACACTGGCTGTTGCTGAGGAAGAGATTGAACAGAAGAAAGATTAGAATAACTAGTGAAGAAGGGTACTTGGGTCCTGTTCCCAGGCCCACTGGGGCAAATATAGCTGGTGAACTAGGGAAGAGTACTCCACCGAAAAGCAGGCAGAAACAAAGCAGGTTTCTTTAAATGCCTTTGTATGTGAGAACCAACATAAGCACAGTGTAGAATAGTTTTAATATGCTTATATATTTAGTTCAGTCTTGCATTTAACAACTCACCTGATTAGACAACCAAGAATTCCATGCAGGTGAAAGAGCAGGCTGAACAAGGAAGGGCAGATCATTCCATCCCCCATCCACAGTGTTTGATACTAGCTTGCCGAGAGCAGCTTAGTAACTTTTATGAGCTTATTTTATAAGACTAAATTAGATTGCAATTTTGAACTATTAACACAGCAGCATGGAGAGAATTATTGAATTTAAGACTACTATAGCAATAAATAACTAGATATGAGCTGTTCATTAAAGTTGTGAAATTCCCCCCCAAAAAAGGGCCAAACTAAATGCAACAAACAAGATCTGTGATCAGATCTCTCTTTTTTTCCAAATATTTGAAAGCATTATGAGGGGCCTGAACTGAATGGAATTATGACAACAGAGGAACAATGAACATCCCCCCCCAGCTGCTATTAACCAAGAGGTGGACAGGTTCAGTACAGGTAATGTTCTCAATACAGTGGTACCTCAGGTTACACACGCTTCAGGTTACATACACTTCAGGTTATAGACTCCGCTAACCCAGAAATAGTGCTTCAGGTTAAGAACTTTGCTTCAGGATAAGAACAGAAATCGGGCTCTGGCAGTGCGGCGGCAGCAGGAGGCCCCATTAGCTGAAGTGGTGCTTCAGGTTAAGAATGGGCCTCCGGAACAAATTAAGTACTTAACCCAAGGTACCACTGTACTAGATTCAGCTCCACTTTGAGATCTTTCCCTCATATAACCCTTAGGTTATCTCTTAGCAGTTTATACTGAGGAAGGCTGCTAATTGTTTGTCCCAGTTATGGTTTCATTTCCAGCAATACTTGAGATAATATTTCTTGTTATTAAAATTATAGTCCTTAACATTATCCATGGTCTTTGGGCAAATGCTTCATATTCTCTTCAAAGGTAACATTCCTTTTCCATCATTATTTTGGTTTTTTCCACCCTGCAAACCAGATTGAGGCATACAAGGATGTGTGCACGATTTTAACTTTTCCCTTCCATCTCACACAACTCCAGCTATTTTACAATGGTAAAATAGTGGTTACAGTGGTGGGTAACACGTGGCCCTCTCCTGTTGTTGGTCTCCAATTCACATCCCCAGCCAGCTTGGGCAACTGTCAAGAAGATGATGGGAATGGGAATGCAGCAACAGCTGGAGGGCCACAGGTTTCCTGTCCCTGATCTAAGACATTTCTCATGTTTCAGTTATTATAATAATAATTTATTATTCTTTATAGACACCCACCTTCCAACAAATAAAACACAGTAAAACATCAAATATTAAAAACCCTTATTCCCACAAAACTAGCAGTGTTTATAGAAGTATACTTTATGTGAACATTTGACTTTTTAAAAGAAGTTAAGCCTACCCAAAAATACAGAGAAATGCCCATTACAGGAAAAAGCCATTTTGTACAGTAAACTAGAAGACACTGCATGTGAAAAACAAATAGGAATTTTTAGAACCCTTAACAGCTGCAACAAAAGCATGCTGATGCAAACAAAACATAACATAAGAATGGGTGCTCAAAATTAACTTCTAATTACTAGAAGAGTAATATTCAGGAACAGTCTCAGATTTGCACAGAAATCTTGATTCTTTTTCAGAACTTATATTACAAACTACAAATTTTAAATAGCCTGCTAGCTGGCTAGTTTCAGCCTGAGACTGCTGCCATCAGAAAACTGGGACAATAGTACCTCTAAAATACAGCCTAGCGTTGACTCTGTGGGTGCAAAGGTTAAACAGAATACATTCTCTCCGACTACTTAAAGTACAGGAGGAGGGGCAGATGGGAAAGAACGCCATAAGAAGCAAAAAAGCTAGCAACCTTAGATTGCTTTGACATTCTCAAATCTGTTCACAGCCAGCGCAGTCCAGTTAAGAATCAGAGCACTCTCAGCAATTTCCTGCTGACTGCTGACAGACAAATTGATAAAGTTTTGCATGATCTTTATAAAAGCTAATGACGGCAGCAAGCAACTATCTCTTCACATTCTGTAAAATATTATACCAGCATTTTAAAAAAAGTTAATAGCTCATTTAAATCTTGATTTCCTGTCCCCACAAAGGGATGTAGACAATCAAACTATGCATTCAGCCTTTTAAAAAGGAACACACAGGTTATAAACTAACGATGACAGTGGTTTTTTTCTCGGGGGGGGGGGACGCATACCCCTAAACATTTTGTGAATCTTTGTACTTTTGTCCATTTACTGTATTTCTTTTCCCCGATTTGAACTATAAAATGGTGATCTTCTTGAGTCAAAATGAGACTTAAACATTTTTTTGGAAAAAAGCACTGAAAGATGACTGGATCAATCCTGAAGAACTGCCTGGGAATAATGTTAATAATCTACATTTTAACCCTTTCTCATTTTTATATATACTTTTTGATCATATTATGACTTCTATAGAATGACCTATCAGGTTTTATGTAAAGTGGGTGAGTGTTCACTCATAATTCCCATTTCACTGCCCATATAGGAGCTCCACCACTCAAAATTTGGCTAGTCACTATTGGGTTGGTTAACATGCAACACTAAACTTGTTTGAGCATCCTTGGGTTTGTGTGTGTGTGTCCAAGCAAATCATATAGTTCAGGCATAGGCAAACTTGGCCCTCCAGTGGTCAGGGATGATGGGAGTTGTAGTCCCAAAACATCTGGAGAGCCAAGTTTGCCTATGCCTGATATAGTCTTTACCTGCCCTGCAAACTCAAATGGAAGACTCATTTCAAACTATGGCTTGGCATTACACATGAACTGACCCATTATGCAGTGTGCATATTTAGAACATCAACCACAACTTGACAGCACTTCTGTTTAACACAGGCATCCCCAACCTGTGACCCTCCAGATGTTTTGGCCTACAACTCCCATGATCCCTAGCTAACAGGATCAGTGGTCAGGGATGATGGGAATTTGTAGTCCAAAACATCTGAAAGGCTGAAGGTTGGGGATGCCTGGTTTAACAGTTGCCAAAACAGAGACTAATTTCTAAGTTTATGTTTCTACATTACTAAGATAAAACCTTATAGACATAAAAAGCTATAGAGGGCATGCGGGCGGGAACCTTTTGATATATCATTACTGGTTATTTTTAAATTACATTCCGTATTTAGAAAAACCACAATATTCTAGAAAAATAAAGCTCAAAACACTATCAAACTAAAAAACACTATCAAAAAAAGAAAAGAAAAAAGGGGGAGGGGAAGAATTAAAAAAGAAAGAAAAGAAAAGAATTAAAAAAGAATTTAAATAAAAATTAAATAATAATTAAATAAGAATTTTTTAAAAGAATTCATATAACTACATACAGCCTATCATGTTGTGTATGTTGTTCAGCATTTTTACACGGCTGAAAAGTGAACAGCTGCCATAGTGGAGCTTAACCTCGGCACTGCCTCTTACATAAACACATCACACATAGTTCAAGGAAGAAAGCAATCTAAACTATTGAAGTTAGATATGCAGCATGTAATTAGCTGGTTGGCATTCAGCCAGCATGGAATGAACTACAAGTATCACCTCTATTATACTGTAAACTGCCCTATGATCCGTGGATGACGGGTGGTATAGAAATTTAATAAATATAATATATATGAAATATTCAATTAGATCCTCCAACTGAAAGAACAGAAATTTTACTCTTCTGGGGAGTCATGCTTTAATTTTTTAAGGGACATCCTTATACATACATTTCCATGAAGTACTGCATTTGATTTATTTGCATGTATCACCCAATCCTGGACACTTAAGAACCACCACTTCTCAAATGGTTTTCTTTTATCTTTTTTTATAAAAAGAAAACACTTCAAATTTCACTTTTTCTCCCTTTTGTGACAAGACTGCTATCACGTTTTATCTTTATTACTCCATCGCTGATTTAAAGATGCATAGATTTAATGTTACACCACTTCTATAAGGTACAATCAACATGAACTAAGTTTTAATAGGTTTGACTATCTACCATACCTGTTCTACTCTGTACACGGTCATTTGTTTCAAATACATTGGGCTTTCAGAAAATTGAGCATGCTGGGAGCAATTTTCCTTCCTTCCATCTACCCACCCTTAAAAAATTCCTCCATCCATCCATAAGAATTCCTATACAACCATATGTTATACATTCCATTATGGAACTTGCAAGATTAACCTTTCGGATAGTCAGTGCCAAACGGCATGCCTATGACCACACATATAGTCTTTTAACATCATTACCACATTCCACCTGCTCTATACTCTGGAAAGCATAGTGCTAGATAACATGAGGCTGAATACTGGCATCAAATGGCCATGATACAATCAGATACCTTGTAGAAATGGCAGGTCCAAGGGGTATGAACAAAGGTGGCATTATTGTATTTTGCAATGTGCAGGTAACCTGAGGCAAACATTTCTGCTGTGATTTCAAAGATCTGCTGGTACTCATCAACTGCTACTCTGTTCACTGTTTGCCCTTAACAGCCGAAGTGGCCTGATACTAACAGTTTCCACAAAACAGGCATTCTGTGATGTCACTGGGTTGCCATGCTGGTGCCATGCCACAAAGAACAAAAGGGCAAAAAGATTTATGTAATGGATACGCTATTATCTTTTAAATAGGTAACAGGTGTTCATGTGTAGCTATAGGGGGTGTATGAGCACTTCTCATCACTATAGCAAGGAAACAAAAAATAGAATCACAGTATCCAACAACAAGTGAAGTGTCCGTAGTTTTGTGGTTTACAACGACAAAGTATCTTATTCCTCTGCAACAAAAATGAACGCTATAAAATCTACAAACGATTGCCACCTTCGTAGTATGAAATATGGTAGAAAAAGCTATGAATACTATTACAGTGGTGCCTCACAAGACGAAATTAATCCGTTCCTCGAGTCTCTTCGTCTAGCGGTTTTTTCGTCTTGCGAAGCAACCCTATTAGCGGCTTAGCGCTATTAGCGGTTTAGCGGCTATTAAAGGCTTAGCGGCTATTAAAGGATTAGGGGATTAGCGGCTAAAAGGCTATTAGCGGCTTAGCAGCTTAGAAAAAGGGGGGAGCGGGGAAAAATTGGAACACTTGCAAGACGTTTTCGTCTTGCAAAGCAAGCCCATAGGGAAAATCGTCTTGCGAAGCAGCTCAAAAACGGAAAACCCTTTCGTCTAGCGGGTTTTCCGTCTTGCGAGGCATTTGTCTTGCGGGGCACCACTGTACATCTTTATCCCACTTTTATCCCACTTTCTGCCAGTAGCTAAGCATAGTACACATGGTCTACCACCACATTATCCTTATATTATCCTGAGAGACAGTATAAGTCCAAGGTCACCAAGGAACTTCAGGACTGTTTAAAGCAGGAATCCTCAATCTGTGGCCCTCCGGGTGTTTTGGCCTACAACTCCCATGATCCCTAGCTAACAGGACCAGTGGTAAGGGATGATGGGAACTGTAGTCCAAAACATCTGGAGGGCCGAAGGTTGGGGGTGCCTGGTTTAGAGGTTCCTACCAGTTTTCCTAAACCCTTGTCTAACAGTTACTTTAACCACTACCCTACTGGCTCACCCTGAGGTGCAATTCAGGGTGCACACACCACTAACTGTGTTAAATCTATGTTAAAAACATTCCTGTTCACTCAAGCATTTTCTGG
The DNA here is from genome assembly GCF_965113315.1 of Podarcis vaucheri. NCBI lineage: Eukaryota > Metazoa > Chordata > Lepidosauria > Squamata > Lacertidae > Podarcis > Podarcis vaucheri. The sequence continues at coordinate 46,674,790 of NC_138763.1, read as the reverse complement.
TGCTTAATGTTATTATTTAAATGGTGTCCTTTGGGTTATCACTTGTATTTTATTAATAGTACTGTGCTTTTATTGTTTTATCATTTTAACACTGCCTCAAGACAGATTGTAATACAGTGGTACCTCAAGTTACATACGCTTCAGGTTACAGACGCTTCAGGTTACAGACTCCGCTAACCCAGAAATAGTGCTTCAGGTTAAGAACTTTGCTTCAGGATGAGAACAGAAATCGTGCTCCGGCGGTGCAGCAGCAGCAGGAGGTCCCATTAGCTAAAGTGGTGTTTCAAGTTAAGAACAGTTTCAGGTTAAGAATGGATCTCCGGAATGAATTAAGTACTTAACCCTAGGTACCAGTGTACACAATATGGTTAATCTGAAATACTGAGTTTACACATTCAAGCAAACCAAAATTAGGCTAAACAAACAACTATCTAATCTCAGTATTCATGATCAATCATTATTTTTTAGGCAAATTTATTTCAGAAAACAATTTTACCTCTCTCAGGTTATGGCCTTTTCATTCCTTTTTTCTTTCGATTTACCTACAAACTGTCAACAACTCAGCTGTACAAACTGCCCCATACACTGAGTAGGTTCCCTATAATTCCCATGCAGAACAAGATATTTATTCTTGTATTCATACTGCAGAGCATTTAACTTACCATTTTATCTCAGAGCTGAAGTGTTCCCTGTCAAAGTTAAAGGAGAAATTGCAATTCACAGCAACATTCCACACCCCTTAAACAGCATCACAATAATAAAACACACACCACCAAATGCACCTGAGCTGGTCAGATGACCTTGACAGTAGCTAGGCTGCAGCGGCCAGCTGATCTGAGGCCATTAGCCATGTGCTGGTATCTGCAGCTCATTAGTGTTTAGCATTTACGCTACTGTTTGTAGCTGGCAGGCTGCAGTTTAGGACCTTGTCAAATCACTCTGTGTGTGCCAGGTCATGCTCACTAGACATGGCATGGTTCACAGCACTGCAGTCCTCCAGTGTCAAGGGCTAGTTTTATGAGCTCAATTAGTGGAACTGGGAGAGACTCAAAATTAAAAGTTTAATCAGCAGGTTGTAGACCAAGAATTGCAACACTGCTTTGGAAATACCCATCAAAGCACTATTTTTTTGTTAAGCTTATATATTAATGGACCAAGCATTCCAGGGTCTCAATTTCAGCTTAAATTACACAATGCTATGAATCTATTTTGTTCCAGTTGCTAAAAATGCATTTAAATACCAATTGTTTTGAATGCATCCTTATGTCTATACCTTTCTACCAAAGATTTAACTTGCATTCCTGTAAGTCAGCTTCCTAGAGTGACCTCCAGGTGCTTTGGACTACAACACCTATCATCTCTGACCAGTGAGCACTGATCCACTAGCATGATCCCTACTAGTGTGTATATTTCATTGATAATTATTTGCTGATGAAGACTTTATTCCGAAACAGTTGAACTATTCCAGATATACTGTCCTTTTGAGACTTTGGAGAGACATCTTCCTTTGAGACTTTTGTGAGATGTCTTCCTTTGAGAGACGGCTTGGCGTTCCTTACTATTCATTGATTTGTTTGGTTCTTTGTTTGACTTTGATGCATATAACAACTTGTAGTTACTTGTATATTTTATGAGATGTGTTGTATGATATATACATCATTTTGAAGTGGCTTATTCGTTTATTTTGAATGACATCATAACCAATTATATATTCACTAACAGTTATTAGCCAGTGTGCTGCATTTGCATTTTTTGTAGAATGTTACATTTTGCAACACAGGGGTTTGTGTTTGTAGTGCTGTTCCCAGCAGGCCATTTTCAACGAGGAACATTGCCAGGATACTACTTGTTCCAGTTCCACCATTGCCTTGAAGAAGGGCAAAGCTTTTTTAAAAAACAAAAACCCCAGTTAAAAAGAAGGCTGCTTGCAACATTCTGCCATGTCATATCTATCATGGTAAGCCCCATTCAAAAAGTGTAAGAATTCCTCCTTTTCCCAAAAATCTCTAAAATTGTAACTACACTATAATTTGAGACTAATGGCCTCACAAAAGGAGTGGGCACTTTTTTGGCCCAATTTCACCTATGCTCCTTCAAAGTTCCAAGTTACAAATGATGCTATGCCATATGGAAATCCAACCTCTGAAGGGAGAAAGGGGGGAAGCAGCAAAGGCTCTGATGGGAAGATGTCATTTAAATGTGTTTTCCAGTCTCTATTTTCCCGTGATGTGTATTCCATCAGAAGTTAACAGTGAGGTGGTGGTGGTGGTTTTAACAAATGAATGTTGACAATAATTAAAGATGTTATTTGTGTTAAGTTTTGCTTCCATTTTGCACAGATACTTTAAATATATTTAAATGTATTATCTGAATCCCAATTACAAGCAGGCTATTCAAATTATTTAGTTTTCATTCTTCTGACGGAAACAAAGGGAGGATGTCTAATATTTGCCCTCCAGCACTCACCCCATGCCACCAAGTGCTATTTAAGAGCGACCCACATCTCCATTCTATGAATTGTGGCAACCAGCAGACGTTAAGGGTGGTTGCACAAAGAGAAAGACTGGAGATAAAGTACAGTGGTACCTCTGGTTGCAAACGGGATCCGTTCTGGAGGATCCGTTCGCAAGATGAAAAGAGTGCAACCCGCAGCAGCACATCTACGCACGCGCAGCTAGCGATTCACCGCTTCTGCACATGTGTGCGACGTCATTTTGTGCTTCTGCGCATGCGCAAGTGCGCAAGTGGCGAAACCCGGAAGTAACCCTTGCCGGTACTTCTGGGTTGCCGCGGGACGTAACCTGAAAGAACATAACATGAAGCGGACGTAACATGAGGTATGACTGTATCAGAAAGCATTTACTGCATTGCTACAGCCAAGAGAGAACATAGAATTACACCCGCCTTGGCCTAAACTACACAGCAGCTTAGATTAGAAGAATAATTTCCAAGTCTCTAGACCATGTGCTTTTCCCAATAAAACAAAGTTATACCTGCTTCTCAATCTCAGCACAGGGGAACCGCTTATTAATGTTAAAAATACTTCAGTTTCAATAAATCCTTTTCCAGAGCTCTCAAATCTTCAGAAGAGGTTTATTAATATTCTTCTCTATAGGTCTGGTAAACTATCAAATTATATCATGAGACTAAATGCTGTTGGGGAAGTGAGGGAGAGGAAATTGCTTATATGGCAGAAACTGGACATTTCTCATTTATTAGACTACAAGGCAAAACAAGACAAAATATTACTTGTTATGGCCAGGCCTGACAGGGCTAAAGTGAAAAGTAATTCATTTAGTGGCATCCTTGACATAATTTCTCTGTCATCTTTTGAAAGAGTCACTGCACTAGCAGCATAGCATCTGTTTAAGGCTCCTGATTGTTTGTAGAAATATAGCTGCCTATGCACAAACCAAAACAAAGGAGAATAAATTCAAGGCAAAGCATAAACTACAAGGGCAAGGACACAAGTAGAAAGTGTATGAACATATATTACTCAAATCTTAAGAAGAAATAAATGTAGGCATTTTAAAACTAAAATGAACTAAAGTTATCTATCCATATGAGTAACAGGCCAACAAACTTGTGATAAACAATATATATCGAACACCACAGAGGTCTTCCTCAGTGGTTTAAAGAAGTACCAAATAATTAGTCACATGAATCTGGTCTCTTAGCCAATATGCCCAAGTGATGTGGTCAAATTACCTATGAAAAATGAAATACACAGTAATACAAAGTAAAATATTCATTACGTATAACAAGTTGCTGTAAAAACAAATTTCTGTGAATATTTTTACATCAACTTGATCGTTATGAGTAGTGAACGGTAAATCTCTTTTGATGATATTAATGTTTATGGTTATGTTTACAATAATTTACTGATTATGTAAAATATGATTATTTATATGATTGTTTTACAAATTCCTCAACCCTCTAGAGCTGTTTTAGAAGGGACACAGAAAAAAGAGAGAGTAAGTTATGTTGCACAGCTAAAAGTTGTGGCAGTAGTGTAACTATTTAGTTGAATACCACTCCAGCACTGTAGATGCCTGCCTGATGTTCCCTGGGAACACTTTCCAAAGGAGCAGATGCCACCACACTAAAGGCCCTGGCTTTGGTATATATAAGACAAACCTCAGAAGCAAACAGCACCACCAAGAGTGCCTCTCAGAAGGACCAAAGCAACTGGCAGGGGTATACAAGGCAAGGCATTACCAGAGCTAACCTAGTCCCAAGCTGCTCAGGGCTTTATATGTCAATAGCAAGTGGCCCAGTAGAAGACTGACAGCATCTATCATATCTGAAGCCAGAAGAACTTAGTAGATTGAAAAGACCATTGAGGAAAAAAATCTATCAAGGTTACCAGGGAAGCCTTCCAAACTAGGAAAAGGATCAATATGGTGAAGCAAAAAGAATATTAGATTCAGGTATGGAGAATTCAGCTTCAAATTTGCTAGGCAGCTTTGGCCAAAAAGTTCTGGAAGATTTCTTTATGCTGCCTTACTCCAAGTAGGTTACAGTATATATTTATTTCATATCACAAACCAGGGCTAGGTTAGGGTGAAGATTACCTTGTCCAAGACCACTTCATAAACAAGAAGAATGTATACAGATATTGAAATAATACTATGTCGCAAGACTGGGTATATAAATTTGAATCTGATTTTTAAAAAGCTTTTTAAAAGTTTTGTAAGTGAATCTAAATAGAACATGTCTAAAAATAAATTGGTTAAAAATTGATCCCCCATTTTATACAAGCATCCATGCAAGAATCTATGGGCTGCATCCAACGTTAGTCATAGGGTAGACTCACTGGAATTAATAACTAGTCATTGTTTTTTCTCTGTAATCTCAAAAATTTTCAATAAATATCATATAAAAAAACAACACCAAATTAAAGCTTGGGGAAATGCAGGTTTCAAGGTCCAAGACACAATAGCTACAAATCATAAACTAGAATAGAGTATATTTTTGTAGCCATTTTTTTAAAAAGTGACCATATCAACCAAACAGTATGGACATTTATATTCTGTGTCATAGAGAAATACTACTGTGTACAGCTACTCTGTCTTTGCTTATGAAATGTTTGAAATATTTTGCCCAAAATGCAGTATGTACATCTAAGTCTGTCTTCATGTAAGTGATCTTATTTAGTGTATTTGCATAGCTAAAGAGAGAACTGAACTAATTAATTTGTTTCATAATTATCTCCCTGGTCACTAAGGAAGCAATCCTACAGTCCATTAGAAGGCATCCCAGGGACAACAGAATGCTGTGGTTCTTCCCCTTTGCTGGAAAAGTAAGAAGTTCACTCCCAGGGGGCTCCTCTTATAGCTGCAGAATCTTCACAGCTTGCTTTCTTCTGCCATTGGTGCTTCAACAGTTGTCCCGTTGTTACTCCATTCTTATCAGCTCCACATTTGGCAGCACATATGACATCAAGTGTGGGACAAGTGGACATGGGTTTGGGAGAAAATGGTCTCACAGGCCAAATTGGAAGCCATGTCAGGCCGGATTAAACAAATAGCCTGGAAGCTCCTCACAATAACTGTAAAGGGTTAAATGAGGCATACCAAAGGCATGTTAGGCCCAAAGCCCTCTTTCAAAGCTCCCCAAGAATGGAGAAAAAGTACACACCAGCCTGAAACTGGCATACTAATGCTTCTTTCCACTGGGGTCAATGAGAAAGAATCTTTTTTTTTTTTTATCCAAAAGGAGTCAGCAGGGGTTTGGAATTGGTGGCTCCCGCAACTACACCACTTTCTCCAGAACCAGAAGAATTGCTCTGCTATTTTGAAGTATAAAAGGTAAGCACACAGCATAACAAAAGGTTTTAGATCATGCTAATGGGCAAAGGCTCTATTTACAAAGCAAAATGCTAACTGGCTGTTGAAACAATTGGTATGCTTTCTTGTTCATGAAACAGATAAATTACAAAATGGAAAACTTGGTTTGATTAAGATGAATGCACCTCACCATGCAGAAACCACAACACAAAGACAGAGAATAAATTAAATGTGTAAACAAGAACACAGTTTGCAATAACTAACACACACCAAAATAAGAAACAGATGAATTTAAATAGTTTCCATAGCTGAACTCCAAGATTAACAGAGGCACAGGAGGATCAAGAAACTCACTTCTCCTACAACATGAAAAAAACTGAGAAACAGGGAACCCATCCAATAATAGTTACATCCAATGAAAGCACATTTTCTGAGCAACCAACAGGTACCATTTCTTCAAAGGCCAACACCTTAGACAAAACACAGACATGGGAATGTCAGTAATCTACACTAACTAACATTCTCTGCCATCACACAACTTTATAAACATTTAAGTCTTGAAACTGCTCTGACCAGATCTGAGCAGAGACCAAAGGAAAGCAAACTTTAGTGCACTCAAATGATCACAAAAGCAGAATGATGCAGGCGCATTTTCTGTGAAACAGGTTATTAATTCAAACTCAGCAAGCTTGTAGTGTAATACAGTAGCAAACAGAAAGATTTTAAAAAGAACAAGAAGCAAAACTCAACTTCTCCAGGTCTACTATTGTAGCAGATAAGGAATAACTCACAGAAACTCCTGAACTGTAGGGCTGTAAAGGGCACTGGGAAAGCTGCTGTACAATGAACGGTCTGTGCTAAGTGTGCCAGCTTTACAATATTAGTGTCACAACACAAGGCATTTCAAGCTGAATTCTTGCAGTAAGCTAGAAATAGAAGGCTTTGGATTTAGGATCATACATGCTGAGAACAGCCAGTGAAGAAAAACGACAAGAAGGAATGCCAGCGGTTTTAGCCAAGGCTCAAGCAAACAGGATCATTAAAAACACACTTGTCAATTGGAAGAGAGGCAAGCAAAGAACTGCCCACAAGTTTCATTCCAAACCAAAGCTTTTATGCACTCCATGCTGTCAACCTGAAGCCAAGTTGCTCAGCTTTTTGCAAATGAACACACCTAGCTTCTTTCTAGAGATAAAACTAAGCTATTTACACAGAACTTAGTCCTATGGCCGCATTATGTATGGTGTTACAGGGTGCTAATAACCTAATAACCCATGTCCACAGTTCTTCCTCTAGAAGTCACAACAAAAAAGAAGTTCAAACCAAGGCAATGGTCTTTATTCTATCGTTTCTGAAGGATCATTTTCTGCACCTCTGCCAGAGCATCACATAGAATTAGAGAGGGGAAACAAAACCCAGCAGAGAAAAAATTTGAAAGATGCATTGAAGTTGGACTAGATGACCCTTCCAACTCTACAATTCTATGATTCTATGTTTCCTATCTCTGTTAAGGGTTCAAAGCCAGGGAGAGGGCGAGAAAGGCTTTCAATGGGCAATGCATGGAGCTTCTGGGTAGTGGATAGACTAAATGGACAGGATGTGCAACGCAGGGCTTTTGTGACATTTTAGCTGCTACCATGAAAATACATTAAGTTACAGTCAAATTATTAGAGTTAAAGCAACACCACAGCCTCAGGCTTTAAAGTACAAAGACAGTAATTCATCTTTCCAAACTAGTCAGGGTCACATACTCAGCAACTCTAAATGTCAATCAGTTTTTAATGTACTTTAAATGGCTCTTATTATTAATCCTTGAAGCACTGAATGTTAAACTTGCAGTCTGATTAAACTTTCCAGTCTGATCAAAATCAAAATATGCCCTTTCATCATTTCCAAAATCTACCCTGTAGGGCCAGCCCAACACTCTGTATTCCTCAAATAATTTGAAGTGGGGGAAAGTATAGACATCAGCATATTTCTACTGTTAGGGGGGGGGGAATCATGATACCTTATTAGCAAGTTGGGATAAAATAGTAAAGGGAATTTGCTATTTTACAAAGATATTATATATCAGAGAACTATTGCTCAACCAACTAGCTCAAAGCTAATAAGGCATCACTAATGAAGAAGTACAGTTGCTATAATACAGATACAATAGCAAAAATGAGGTATGTTAATACACAAGTCCAAGTACATTTTGGTGCAATAACCAGGAACATCTATGGTTCCCATAAAAGGTCTGGAAGTTATGTGGAAACAATAGGACTTAAATCATATCCTAAACAATTTTGGCATGGGCTCCCTCCATACAATACCACACTACTAACCTACCAGATTCAAGAAGGCTTTGTTTTACAATGGAATAAAGCCCTTACTACAGCTTTTCAGAGTAGTTCTCTCTCACACACACACCAGATCAGATCAAGGAAGGTTCCCATCTCCAATCGAAACAAATGTGTACAAATCATTATTTAGACAGGCTTGCAGATTACTACAAAAAAAACCTTTAATATAGTACCAGCATTTTCATAGCAACATACAGTGGTACCTTGGTTTTCGAACAGCTTAGTTCTTGAACGTTTGGGCTCCTGAACGCCGCAAAGTGACTGTTCCAGTTTGTGAACTATTTTTGGAAGCCAAATGTCCAACAGGGCTTCTGCAGCTTCCGATTGGCTGCAGTAGCTTCCTGTAGCCAATCAGAAGCTGTACTTTGGTTTCCGAACGTTTTGGAAGTCAAACGGACTTCCAGAATGGATTCCGTTTGACTTCCAAGGTATGACCGTATTTCACTTCTACACTACCACTAAAAGCAATCCTATACATTTTTACTCAGAAATCAGTCATGCAGTGTTCAACGTGGCTTACATTCCTATAACCCTGTGATTTTATGCATGGCTAGTTGGGAATAAGCTATTGAGTTCATAAAATCATAGAATTGTAGAGTTGGAAGGTACCTCAAGGGTTACCTAGTCCAATCCCCTGCAATGAAGGTATCTCAACAAGTGGTTCCCCCATCCAGTCTGAAACCATATCAGACCTTGTTTAGCTTTGCAAATGTGCTAACAGTTTTATTGTTGCTGGCCATACTCTCAGGTAAATTGATATAGGATTGCAGCCTAAAAGCATCTACTACAACAGGGCTGGAAAACAAGCATTTGCTTTAGTTACATTTTAAATTATTCCATTTTGGGTTTTTCCATCATAGTCCTCTTGTTCTTGTTGCTCTTAGTGACATTGTAGAAATGGAAGCTTTTGCTATAAAAATGGGAAAGCCATAGTAAAAAGAAATAGCTTCAGAATTCATAATTTATCATTCAATCTGCCCAAATGTACTGCTCAGAAGTTATAATTCAGGTGACCATAAAACATCCTAGGTTACCTTTTCACTTTCACCTTCTTTAGAAAATGGTTACCTAAAATACATAAAGATACAGCAGGCATGTAAACGGATTTAACCATTAAGGTCTCTCATTAATTTGTTTGAATCAAAATATTTCAGAACTTATAGTCAACTCAAACATGAGTTATTATTAAATGGAAAAACTAAAGCTTAGAACAAAATGTTAAGTGTGCTGATTAGATAGAAGCATAGAATTGTAGAGTTGGAAGGGACTCTGAGGGTCATCTAGTCTGAAATGAAATGAAAATATCTCAGCTACATCATACAAAACAGATGGCCATCCAAACTGCTTTAAAACCTGCAAGGAAAGAGAGTCCACCACCTGCTTAGGAAGTCTGTTCTACTGCTGAATAGCTCTTACTGTCAGAAAGTTATTTCAGAATCTCCTTTCTCATAACTCAAATCCATTGATTCAGGTCCTAGCCTCTGGAGGAGAAAAGAAGCTTGCTCCATCATCCATGTGGCAGCCCCTTAGATATTTGAAGATGGCTACCATATCTTCTCTCAGTCTCCTTAAGATACAGAGTTCCCTCAACCGTTCCTCATAAGGCTTGGTGCCTTTGATCATCTTTTTTGCCGCTGTTGACCCATGTTCAGGTAGTGGTAGATCCTTTTCACATGTACTACTGGCAAGCCAGGTGCCCCCCAGATTATATTTCTGCAGCTGGTTCTTCCTGTCTAAGTGCAGAAACTTACATTTGTCCCTTTTGAATTTCCTTTTCGTAGTTTGGGCCCAGTTCGCCAATCTGTTAAGGTTATCTAGAATCCCAATTCTGTCTTCAGAGGCATTGCCTACCCCTCCCAGTTTGGTGTCATCTGCAAATTGTATGAGCATCCCCTCAATACCTTCACCCAATTGGTTTATTATGTTAAACAACAACAGGCCCAGGACAGAACTCTGTAGCACCCCCCTTGTCACTTTTCTCCAAGATGATAAGGAACCGTTAGTGAGCACTCTTTGGGTTCGGTCAGTCAACCAGCTACAAAATCACCTAACAGTTATCTTGTCCAGTCCACATTTTACCAGTTTCTGTTCAAAATTATCATGGGAGACTTTGTCAAAAGCCTTACTGAAATCAAGATAAGCTATGTCCACAGCATTCTCCTGATCCAACAAATTTGCAACTCTATAAAAAAAATAAGATTTGTCTGCATGACTTGTTTTTGAGAAAACCATGCTGGGTTTTAGTAATCACAGCATCCTTTTCTAAGTGCTCACAGGCTGTTTCAATATCTGTTCTAGGACCTATTGATGTCGAGCTCACAGGTCAGTAGTTACCTGGGTCTTCTTTTTTCTCCCGTTTAGAAGATGGGGACAACTCCAGTCCACAGGGACCTCACTTGTTCTCCAAAAATTCTCAAGAGATTATGAAAGGAACCCACAAGTTCCTTTCATACCTTGAGTGCAGCTCATCTGACCCTGGAGATTTGAATTCATTTAAAATAACCAGGTGTTCCCTTACCACCTCTTTTCCTATCTTGGGCTTCAGCTTCCTCCCTTGCATCCTTTATTCTGTTATCACCAGGTTGGGCACTGCTTTACTTTTAAATGGAGACAGAAGCAAAGTAGGTGTTCAGTGGTTCCATCTTCTCTGTCACTCAATAGCATTTCTCAATCTTCACACAAGGGACCTACTACTTGCCTGCTCTTTCTGTTGCTTCAAGCATATAAACCTTTATTATTATTATTAACCTCTCCTGCAAGCCTTGCAAGATAGTGCTCTGTAATTTAACTAGCAAAGTTTACTGTCTACCAATCAGAAACTGAGTGCAAAAGTTCAGTCACAGTGCAGGAATTACCTTGAGAAAAGGTTAACACTAGCAGTAACCTGTTTGCCCAGCTGTATAGCAAATGCAACTCTTAAGATGGTCCACTGGGCCACAGGTCACTAAATCTGATCTGTGGACTTTTAATCAATAATTTGTTTCTTTAGATTTCTAGACTGCTCCAACTTGAAGACTCAGGGTGCTTAACAAAAAATGAATGAATAAATGAAACAGAACAATGTGCATCTTTTGCTATACCTTCCCAATATATCTGATGCTGAAGACCAGCTCAAACAGGTGGGTCGTACAGTTTTTCCAAACGGTGCTCATGCTTGGTTAAGCCTGCAGTGAAGAGTTCCACAACTGATGGGTAATCATCAAAGATAAGCCTTTGTGCCCTTGCTTATTGAACTTGAGAAACAGATAATTAGAGTAAGAGAGTTTGCTATGTGTTTTTTCTAATCATCGTAAGACTAAAGGAGCTATATTGCAGAATTCAGAAATCATAGAACTCATATGGTCCAAGCTGCCCATTAAGTGTTCATGATTAGAGTCAGCACTTACCATGTATGTACCAGTAGTAGGAAACACAGAGTGACTGTAAATACCAATAATATTTTATAGTGTAGCCTTCACTGAAGGACCACTTCACGTTACGGGAGAGTTATCATACAAAAGACACTTCTGTGCAAGACCTAATGGAAAACCTACACATTGATCATAATGTGACCTTATTGTACACATTTTTACTTCAAATTATCAGTGTGTGAAAGTGGGAGAACACAACCAATAGCAGCTTCTCAGTATGTGTATAAGGAGTGAAAAGCACCAATCTAGACCACATGTTATAATCTTCATCCAGCCTTTATATTGATTCCCACATAAATGTCTTCCAGGTAAGAATCTTGCAACATGTGACAACTTTAGTTCAGAATTAATTCCTAACGATCTATAAATAATACTTCGCTTAGCTTTAAACACGGAACTCAGTTTTAGAGTTATTCAAAGGCTCAGTTTGCACATAATACTAAGCCAACCATGGATAAGCATGAATGTGCAACCATGCAGCTACTCACCAAAAAAATCACAGCTGCTTCACTCCTCCCCAGATTCTCCTGCTGCCACAGTACCCAGAGCTAAGCCATAGCTCCTAGTATTACAACAAATATGAACTTGTCATACGTCTCTCTCAGACAAACCATGAATGGTAAGCCAAGAACACTGCTACAAGTCTTGTGATCCATTATCTTGTGCTTAGATATTTGTACATGCTCTTTTTTACACAAACACGTGACTTTGGCCCATAAAACTACTTTTGTGTCATGAGAGACACTTTTTCAGAAAGGTGAGATGTACATATAAAAAAACAAAGTGTGGACACATAAAACATATCGTATGTAACAAGGTAAATAAGAACGATGCATAGTGGAGGGAGCAAGGATTCCATATCATATGCTTATACACATTGTCTGCTGAAAAAATGTTAAATCACCTCTTTAGTAATATAATAATACACAACAAAGTGTACAGACTCAAAAATGAATAGGGCAGTAGATGAAACCCTACTACCAGGGGGGAAGTGAGGGCGAAAGAAACTGTTTACTACTCTACAACTGCACCATGCAAGCATAAAATTTGTTTTGAGTAATATTCAGCATCCCAAGAATCTGTTCTCATTTCTTTAAAAAATAAAAATAAACAAAATTCCAGCCCTTAAAGCTCCTTTTTGCATTCATCTTCCCCACTCCCATCACCAACCACCACCATCCCACCTTTTTTGAATTCCTCAAGCATGGCGTCAAGCTTGGTGTCATTGAAGACAAAGTGCAGCGGGTGGTTATAGAAACGGGTTATGGTCTTGAGCGGAGTGCAGTCATCAGGATCCACAAAGGCCAAGTCCTTGACAAAAAGGAGGTCCACAATGTTGGAGCGTTCCCCTTCGAATACAGGAATACGGGTATAACCACTTTCCATGATTTCAGACATAGTGTTGAAATCAAGCACAGCCTCAGCAGTAATCATGAAGCAGTCCCGTAGTGGAGTCATTACATCTTCCACTGTCTTTGTGCGGAGTTCCAGCGCCCCTTGAATTATATTCAGCTCCTCCTTAACTAGATCATTGTAGGGGTCAGTAACCCTCAACATTTCAAGTAGTTTCTCACGATTGTAGACAGTACCTATCTCCTGCCCTAAGACACAGTCTAGAAGCTTGCTGACTGGGTAAGAGGCTGGGAAGGTCATCATCATGAAAAACTTGGTGAGGAAGATGGTGTTGGCGCCTACAGCAAGGCCGTGCCGGGAACAAATAGCTTGCGGCACAATCTCACCGAAGATGACAATACCGATAGTGGAGGCCACCACGGCCACCAGTCCAGAACCAGCAATATCATCAAGCAGGATGGTCAGAGTGGTGTTGACCAACACATTGCCCAACAGCAGGGAGCAGAGCAAGTAATTCCCCTGGCGGCGCACAGGCTCAATACGCTTAGCGTAATTCTTCTCTTTTTCTGTCCCACAGTTCTGCACAATACGCAACTCCATAGGGTCGAGGGCCATAAGTCCCAGGTTGAGTCCACTGAACATGCCAGAGAGGCACAGTAAGAGGGAGATGAAGATCACCTGAAGCCAGAAGGGCAACAAGAATTTCTTCTCCTCTCCCACGATCATCCTGGTATCCTCACCATCATGGTAGATCCAGGTGGTCTCGGTCCACGGGCCCCCATCGGGGCCAATGATGCTCCCTCCCCCACCGCTGCCCCCGGCCGAGCTCCCTGGCCCCCCCAGGATAGCCGGGGAGGACACGGAGGTGCACAGGTAATAGCACTTGCTCTTCTCCGTTTTTCGCAACGGCTTGATATCGATCTCGATGACCCCCGACGTGCGGCGGTTGAGGGTGATGTGCGGCCGGATGATGATGTCCGAGGTGCGGATGCCGCAGCGCTGCGGGGCCGGGGAGGTAGAGCCCACGGGGGCCGGGCCGTCCTCTTGCTCCGCCGGCGGCCGCCTGCCTTCGCCATCCCTCCACCGGACATGCTCGGTGAAGGCGATGCGGGACCAAGTCTCGTTGTTGATGTTCTGCCCGTAGACCCGCAGCTTGACCCGGCTCCTCTCGCTCACTCGCAGCACGCCCTTCTCCATGAACGACACGTCGTTCGTGTCCTCCAGCCTCAGCCCGATGATCACCGTCTCCTCAGCGTCGGAGGCGCCGGGCAGTAAGGAGGCTGCGGCGGCGGCTGAGGCGGAGGCGGCGCGCGGCGGCTGCTCTCCCAGGCAGCGGCTGAGGAGGATGCCCAGCAGCAGCGGCAGCAGCAGCGGCGACCGCAGCGCGACCCGCGTCTCCCTCTCGCCGCCTCCCCCCGGCCCGGCCAGGAGCCAGGCGGCAGCCGCGGGCAGCGGCGCGGCCATATTCCCACGGCCACAGTAGCACTACCACGGCCACAGTAAGCGGGGCAGCTCCATCGCGACGACGCTCAACGGCCACGGCCAGCTGCGAATCCCTCGAGGGATGCCAAGCGACTGCCGGGCCTCGGCCAGGAGCTACTCCAACCCCTACCCCTGAGGGGGACAGGGGGAGGGGGCGCGGAGCCCGCGCGTGCGCGGCAGCCAATCAGGTGAGTACAAGCGGGGCGACGAGCTGGAGTAGGGAGGGGAAGGGAAAACAACCGTCCAATCGGAGAGCGCGCATGCGATAGGGGAGCGGGGGGGGGGAAGGCGAAAGCCACCGAGCCGGCCGGCGGCCGCTTGCCTTGCGCACACGAGCCACAGTGGGAGGAGGAGAGCTTCGCTCGGCTTACGGGACAGGGAAGGAGGCCTGAGGCGCGTGTTGCAGGGAATGAACAAGGCGAGCGAGACTCCGCTTGCGCGCTCCGTCCTCATCCAGTAACTCCTATTACGGCCGCGAAAGGGGGGCGGGTTCGTTCGTGGTGCGCCCCGCCCCCTTCCCCCAAATTAAAGCGCATGACTGCTGTATGTGAGCGCAAGCCGGGCTGAACGACGAGCCAATGGGAAGGGAGGAGAGCGCCAATTGGTGGGAAGGGTGGCCAATAGAGGCGAGAGCTTTGTGCCGGCTCCTCTTGAGATGTTAAGCGCGAAACTACTCGTGCGTGAAGGATGCGCTCCTTCCCTCAGGTCCGCCCTCCTCGACCTCGCTGTCACAGAGGCACGTTTCCCCTGTCGGCATTTTCTTTTGTTGCGCACATTTACCGCCTTTGACGGTTTTTTCCTCTTTTAAGGCTGTTGTTTTTGTCGGGCTATTAAAACTCGTAAAAATTTCACATTCATAGGTTGCAGAGACAATGGGTCTGCGAAACCCTGCTCTCCCAATTGTCCATGTAATAAATGCATTATCACTTCATTTATATCCCACCGTTTTCTCCAAGGAGCTTGCATCATGGTTCTCCCCCTCCTCATTTAATCCCCCCACAAGACCCCTGCGAGGTAGGCTAGGGCTGAGAGTGGCTGGCTCAATATGCCCAACAGTAATACTGATATTAGTCTTAAAAGCAAAACATTTCAGATCCCTAAACATTTTGCTTTAGAGTTTCATATCTCTGTTTTGTTAGTCACTGCAATAAATATATTGCTTCAGCGATTAATTGCATCCTTCTGGGATCCATACTGTTGTTTGATACCTTGGCTTAAAAATAGGTAGATTTAGCTTGCAAGCCATCTTCTTGTGACTCAGTTTTTGTTTTTGCAGCTTTCTCCTCATCCTGCACTTTTCCCTAAATTCAGTTTTTCCTGATCCACATTTCATTCAATAATGGGAAGAAAATCCAATATAAAAATCACATAGTACCTGACTGGGAACACTATGGAGCACATTTGTGTAGCTGTAGGCATGTGGGATTTTGCTTGTTTTTTTAAAAAAGGTATGGTGATATTTGGCTGAGTGTCATCCATTGCCACACCCCCTACTTCTGTTTCCTCCTTGCCTGAGCAACAAGTTCCAAGAGTAAATTATATGAGAAACACTCATGAGTTACACTGAAAAGAGCAATTTTTTTTGCATGTTCTGTGATCTCTTTAATAGCATAGTGTTTTGAGACAACTGTTCTTTAAGTACATTTTTATATAATCTCATTCCCTCTACGTAGAATACTTTTTCCTAATAGAGGACCAACATTTGTGAAATAGAAAGATTGCAACCTAATCTATAGACACTACATATTATACAGGGAGGCTGAGAGGCGGTCTCATCATCAGGGCTTCCCAGCACCTCTATACACACTGCACAGGTCTGCTGCCTCGGAAGGTCACTTCAATGCTGCTAATGCAGCGGTTTGCAAATCAAGCATAAAATGCACTCTTCAGTAAAATTAGTTTCTGATCAAGGACCTTTAGAATTATAGTTCAAAACATTCTGATTACTTTGGGGAAAAATAGAAAGGTGTATAGGTATAGATACAGATATCTGAGGACTAGATGTCTATCCCAAAATGGCTGAAGTACTTCCAGATCATTTACAAAATTAAAATTGACATACAATGATCCCAAGACTGGCTACTAGAAAATCCTAAGACTGGCTACTAGAAAACTCTGTAAGTCCGACATCTGTACATCTCTCAGAATAGAATGGAGGCAAGAAGTACCTAAATAGTTATTTGAAGCTAAATGGAAAGCTGAAAGTTAGGATGTGATTATTGCATGTTTTTACATTTCTGTATCAAAACATGACTCAGTTGTGCGCATGCGCGCGCGCACACACGCACACACACACACACAGTTAAGCTATTCTGACAACATCTAGAAAGTGGAAATGTATAGTTAAAAGACACCTAGTTTACTAGGATAGTCTAAAACGGGACATTTTCACACACAAAGGGCACAAAGTTTACAGTATCATGGAAGCCAACACTCCAACACAGAGCAAACAAAACTGCACATGGAATGGAATATATATATATATATATATATGTGTGTGTGTGTGTGTGTGTGTGTGTGTATGTGTGTGTGTGTGTGTGTGTATATATATATATATATATATATATATATATATATATATATATATTCATTTGATTTTTAAACTGAGTGATTTTTATCCCAGGGCAGTTTACAAACCAAAAGAGCTACATATTATAACTATAACACAGAACATGACAGTTTAAAGCTTGTCTAAAATACTACCATATTATGTAGCAAACACATTCATCAGATCACAGCTAGCCTTGAAGAAATCACACTTCCTCAAAGGCCTACGGGACATCTTCGGCTGTGCTGGAAACCAAATAAGAATGGCAGCAAGAAATACCTGAAAGCAAATCTCATAGTTGAGAGTGTGACTATCCCAGATAGGGGGTATAAGGAAACTATTTGGATCCTATGTCATTTAAGGCTTTGTAAGTTAACATTAACACATAGAACTGGGCTCAGTAGAATACAGGCAATTGGTGCAGCTGCTGAAGAACCAGTATTATATGGTTTCAATGAGCTGTACTGCTTAGCATTTAGCACTTTAACAACTGAATTCCGCAAAAGTTGTAGCTTCCAAACCATCTTCAAGGCTAGCATCTTTCCAGAAGCACAGAGGTGAAAAACATGTCGCCCTCCAGATGTTGTTAGTCTCCCAACTCCTGACAGCCCCAGCCAATATGGAAATGCCTAGGGGTGATGGGAGATGTAGTCCAATGACATCTGGTGGGCCATAGATTGCAGTCAAGATCTACCAGGCTTGTTGGGGGCAACTGTGCCATTTATTTCAGTGGGGTGTAGATTATATCATTGCACATTCCTATTTCATATCTATATACACTTATAACCCAACTATGTTGACATAGAAACGCCCCATTGTCTTCACTGATAAATAGGCTTAGCACTGCCTAGTAAGTCTGTTTTTATTTTCTTTATTTGTATATTAAACATTTATGTAGCACCTTCCATTCCAATCTTTTGGCAGTTTACAACCTTATATGGTATGATATATATTGCCATATATGCTGCCCCTCCATACATTTAGCCACAGAAATGTACTCGTATGGAGCTTAATATTGTTTTTCCCTGTGGTTTAGATCGGATACTTTACCTCTTCAGTCTTCTTTTTATTGCAGTGCAGCTCCCTCTGGTGCCAAAATCAAACACCAAACTAATCACAAGACAATCCTATATTTGTCTACTCAAAAGGAAGTACCACCAAGATATGTGGGATTTACTCCTAGATAAGTGGGTATAGGAAAGATAAGTAAAGTTGCACAAACATGTACACCAAGGATGGCTAACCAGTGGACCTCCAGGTGTCCACATTCCATTAGCCCCAGCCAGCACAGCCAATTGAAAAGGATAATGAGACCTGAAGTCCAGCAAAATCTGGCAGGCCACTGGCTTGTCATTCCTGATTCACTCTCAGCTCCTTTCGCTTTGCCAGCCATATAAAAACATTCTCTAAGTGGGTCGTGTAACCTGCATTTGCAAGGCATTTGTAACAGGTAAGTTATGTTAAAGTTGGATTTTATGGTGTTTTTGTATTTAGATTTTCTATCTTGACCAGGATCAGGGCAGTTGGCTGTCCCATAATTTTTTGCCTAGTGCCTCTAGCATTGAATGCCTTAGTTGTACACACCCCACTCCTCTGAGCAGTGAGAATTTCCCTTTCAGTTTTTGTTTCTTTTGGATGTGGGAGGGGGCACTGGACACTTGCAGCATTTGTAGTCACAAAATTAGACAGCACAGGGATTGGAGGGTTACACTTGAATAGTGGGGGGCAGGAGTTGTAACTGGGGAGATACCATGGTGATAATTTCTTGAGGTTTGTTTCTCCATGATTTTTACTTAAAGCAGGTGGTGTGGCATCACTCCTCAGATTCTCCTTTCCACTGTAGGCAGTATGAGGAAGGGGAAATGTTTGAACATCAACCCAATTTAAAACAATGCTCTCATGAATCAGATTTGAGTGATAAACACCTCAATCAGTTTCACTATGCTCATCAGCTCTATCCATCTGTCATGTATGAGTTTATCTGGGGCTTATCCTATTCTGCCTAGTTCCACTCCATTTAATTCCTTCCTTCCTCAGAATCATAGAATTGTAGAGTTGGAAGGGACCACAAGGGCCATCTAGTCCAACCCCTGCAGAATCTTTTGCTATCCCAACAGTTGTTCATTTGTTCATTTGTTAGTTCCTTCCAAGACTGAAGAGGGTTAAGCTGCTCTCTTGATACACAATTGTGCAAACAAGCCCTTGGTTTCAAAATGCAATCAGACTGGTTTACTGCTTGGTGCTTTTTAAGAACAGAACAGTACTAAAAATATGGAGCACCTTTGCTGCTTTCTTATCCGAGTTTTTATGAGGCCCTACAATAAAGCAATTAAAAATTAACCTGACAGGCTTCAGTCTCAATGGCCTCCTGCTGTATATATGGCCCCCTGCTCCTGATTTGACATTTATTCATTTTTCTTGCTTGCTGGGGAATTGGACATTTAATATTGATAAGGTCAATTCACTTAACAGCAACTTCTTAGCATATGGCAGCCCCAGGGTTCTAACCAGATCAAAACAGCATCTTAAAAGCAATATGCAAAGAATTACCATAAATAATACTTGCTGTTTTATCTCCCAGTAAGAGGCCATGAAAGCCATCATTTGTTTTCTAAAGGTAGCATTTGGCTTAATTAATGTACAAATTGGAGGAAGCTACAGATTTAGGTGCTAAATCTGAAAAGGCTTTAAACAGGGGTGGTGGGGAGTAAGGAAGAGCAGCCAGTGGCCTTCCATATGTTGTTGAACTCCAATTCCTATCAGCCCTAGCCAGAATGACAAATGGACAGGCATTCTGGGAACTGTAGTCTAGCAACATCTGCGGGGCCACAGGTTTGCCACCCAATTTAAAAGATGGCCAAGATGCTCTGGCCAAGAAAACACCTAATTCTAGGGTTAGCTGAAATATGGATGGATTTTCTATAAACAGTTTCAGAGTGAATATCATTCTTCATAATTCATAGTTAAACATCAGTTTTCAATTTTTAGTGTTATAATGCATCTTTATTAATCTACCATTCTTAAAGGGAGAAGAATAGCCTTCCAGAGCGGGCTGTTCAAACATGCTTCACATCTGGGTTTTTCGAACATCCGTGAAGCAACATAAGAATGCCAGGATTTCCCTTGCTGGATCAGGTTAAAGGTTCACGAAACAACAGTGAACAGCCACTTGTTGCATGAAAGCTCACAAGCAAGGCATAATGGAGCAATCTGTCCCTGGCTTCTCCAAACCATCTTGTACAGTACTCATATCCTCTATCCAGTCATGTGGTACCCATGCAAAAGACCTTCCAATAAAGTGCCTCTTTAGCCCCTCAAATACCAACATGTGTGTCAGATATTCCCTGCCTCCAAGAATGCACAATCCACACTATTCTGCGAGCCCCCACCCCCGGGGTTCTGGGGAGGTTGGTGTGAGTAAATTCCCCATTTGATCCCTGCTAATTCCAATCCATAATATCAAACTGCTGTTGCAAACATATAATTCAAATCTGTCACATAAATTTAAGCAGCATTACTGATTTCTGGAATTGTTAGATGCTGTTACTCGATTTGTAATTCTCAGTTTAGGAATAAATCATTCACAGGCTACAAGTTATGAGTTCAAGGGCTATGTAAGTTTTTTTTTTTTTTTTTAGAATGCAGCTTGTTGTCTTTACTACCAAAGCAGCAGGAACAACAGCTTCGATTTCATTGAGGGGCCAAAGAGCAAAGTATTGCGAACCTGTTCAGATGTTTGGAGATACCACAAGATTTCTTACCCAGCAGTTTGTAATCTGTTGTTGCTAACCTGTTTGGTTGCTTCCTTCCCCCTCTTGCAATCTCTCCATCTTTTGCTGCTCTCAGGCCAATTGTGAAAAACTTCAAAGCAAAGGTGTCACAAAAGTTAACTAAGCTGCCAGTTTCCACAGTAGCAATGAGTTTACAGGTCTCAAATCAATGTATGTCAGCCCAATGTATGAGGGAATCAGGCTTAGGCTGTGTTTACCATGCATTCCAGGCATTTCCAGTGCTGGGTTTTCAATCCTGGTTCACGCTATGCAATCCAAAATATGCATATATACCCTGCCCTTTGTCATAAAATACTACTGTCTGATGCATTGTTCCTCAAACCAGCTTCATGAGTCCTTAAACTGTTCTTATTTTGTCTCTAAGGTAAAGGTAAAGGGACCCCTAACCATTAGGTCCAGTCATGACCGACTCTGGGGTTGCGGCGCTCATCTTGCTTTATTGGCCGAGGGAGCCGGCATACAGCTTCCGGGTCACGTGGCCAGCATGACTGAGCCGCTTCTGGTGAACCAGAGCAGAGCACGGAAACGCCATTTACCTTCCCGTCGGAGTGGTATCTATTTATCTACTGGCACTTTAATGTGCTAGGTTGGTAGGAACAGGGACTGAGCAACGGGAGTTCACCCCGTCGCGGGGATTCGAACCGGCAACCTTCTGATCAGCAAGTCCTAGGCTCTGTGGTTTAACCCACAGCACCTCCCGTGTCAATTTTGTCACTAGCCAAGGTGTAAAGATATCCCTGCCCCGTTAGCACTCCTTGATGTGCACAGAAACGAATCTGACACTAATGAAGCCTTGTTGATGTAAACAGCTAGGTGGTGAAAACAATTGTGAAACACATTAAAGAAAACAACTTCACGGTTCTCTAAGGCAGGCTTCCTCAACCTCGGCCCTCCAGATGTTTTGAGACTACAATTCCCATCATCCCTGACCACTGGTCCTGCTAGCTAGGGATCATGGGAGTTGTAGGCCAAAAACATCTGGAGGGTCGAGGTTGAGGAAGCCTGCTCTAAGGTATAATATTAACCTTTAACCTGTTTATTCTTCCAAAAGTAAAGACCAATGCTGCATACAAATTTAAAGGCACATTTAAAAGGCAAATTTAAAGCACATCTCTACCTGCCCCTCCACAAATTCTGAGAACTGTAGTTTGTTAAGGGTTCCAGAACTGTAGCTCTGTGGTTAAACTACAGTTCTCAGGATTCTTGTGGAGGGTGTCTTTAAATGTATGGTGAGAACAGAGCCTGAGTCACACATGCATGGCTGCAAGCTGACTTAATTGAAATGCACCACATTTGAAGTTATATCAGATAATGCAAAACTTCAACTTGGGGTGCTGGATCCACACATGCAAGCAATGATTACGTGGTAATACAGTGATTGTGGATAAGGCTGTATGCGTGAACCAGCCAGTAGCTGTCAAGAAATCTAAGGCCATGTTTATAGAATCAGTGCTAAGCTTCGATGCCAGGAAAGATGCAGGAAGTTTTTTAAACTTTTTGGCCCTTGCTGACATGCCAAGTGCTAATAGAATAGGAAAGCAAAGCAAAATGTCCTGGCATTTAACAATGGCCTTTTAACAAATGCGCGCTTGAAAGGGGAGTCATACTGATGAAACTCTCTAGTAGCCTCCACAGGGGTTTTGAAAAGCTGCGGTTAAGATTTCATGTCTTTTTAATGAAGACAGTTTTCACAGCCATCAGCACTTTCATTCTTACTCTAAAGATCATCTTTGATACCAAAATTAATTAGAGAAAATATCCCAGCAGGAATGTTTTCAAAAAGTATTTATGAATAATAGCAAGGGGGGGCTGAAGAGTTCTATTTAGACAACTGCATTCGAGTTTCTTTTTAGCCAAACCCCTAAACAGGGGAGGCTGGTCCCTAGGGCAAATGTGGCAGAGTCGTACCATTGCTTTTTCTGCACCCTAAAATCCAGTGCTAGAACTCAGAAGTCCTGTGTCCTATAGCCTCACATTCATAATTTTTCTACCATTTAGAGACTCCCAGGAGTCTTTTCTGTCTGTTTTGTTATATGCAGAACTGAAAAATCACAGGTAAATCTAGGCGTTTGATGCAGACTTGGAGAAACGTAACATTTCTAGGTGTCCAACTTTTCTCCTTGGCCACAGTTGCCCATATACTGGTAACTTCACAGTTGGATTACTGCATTATATGTGTGGCTACCCTTGAGGCTGAGGGATACGGGTGGCGCTGTGGGTTAAACCACAAAGCCTAGGGCTTACTGATCAGAAGGTTGGCGGTTCGAATCCCCACAACAGGGTGAGCTCCTGTTGTTCGGTCCCAGCTCCTGCCAACCTAGCAGCTTGAAAGCATGCAGTGCAAGTAGATAAATAGGTATCACCCTGGCGGGAAGGTAAACGGCGTTTCCGTGCACTGCTCTGGTTTGCCAGAAACGGCTTAGTCATGCTGGCCACATGGCCCGGAAGCTGTACACCGGCTCCCTCGGCCAGTAAAGCGAGATGAGTGCCACAACCCCAAAGTCATCCGCGACTGGACCTAACAGTCAGGGGTCCCTTTACCTTTACCTTTGCCCTTGAGGTTGGTCTGGAGACTGCAGCTGGTGCAGAATACAGTGGCTGGGCTGCTTGTGGGGTCAAACTACTGCTGGCATATAACACCTTGCTCTGAGGATTTGCACCGTTTGCCAATCTGCTATCAGACAAAGCTCAAGGTGTTGGTGCTAGCATAAAAGTCCCTATCCAGCTCAGAACTAGGTAACTTGAGACACTGCCTTACCCCTTATTCATCCCGTGGGTCTCTGCTGCCTATGGTAGAGCTTGTCCCGCAAGTTCCAAAGTTCTCAGAAGTCTACTCCACAATAAATCAGAGCTGGCTTTCAGGAGCACAGAATTGCCCTCGTTCTGTGGAACAGCGTTCCTGTCAAAATACAGAAGGCATCCACTGTCTGCACTTTCTGGAAACAACTAAATAAATTTTTGTTCTGATGTGTTTTTAGTTGTTTTTTTCCAAACACACATACACCTGCTCATTTGCGTGGTTTTACTGTTTTTTGTTGTTATGTGTTGCCATGAGACATTTGTGCAGGTGATTAATAAATTAATAACAGTAAAAAAGAAACGCTAACATCTGATGCTTGTGTCTGAGAACTGCCTAAGTGTTCACTGTATATTTTCAAGGGAGGATGGGGAGAAAACCAGAATTAGTTGTCTGAAGCCGAAAGTTGGAAGATTCAGGACAGATAAAACAAAATACTTCACACAGCACATAGACTATGGAACTCACTCCCACAGGAGGCAGTGATGGTTGCCAACTTGGTTAACTTTCAAAGAGGATTGGCTAGATTCATGGAGGATAAGGCTATCAATGGCTTCTAGCCCTGATAGCTATGCTCTGCCTACACGTGCCAAGGCAGCAATACTTCTGAAAACTACATAGTTGGCAGAAGTCACAGAAGGGGAGACTTTTCTTGTGCTTTGGTCCTGCTCGTGGGTTTCCCACAGGCATCTGCTTGGCCACTGTAAGAACAGGATGCTGGACTAGATGGGTCTTTGGCCTGATCCAGGAGGTTCTTCTTACATTTGTATGACTCTGCCTCCAGGGACTGCCTGCCTCTGCCTCCCATTAGTTGCCCTGGTCACCATCTCACCAACTCAAATACTTACCAGCCGCCGCCACTAACAAATGCTTAAACAAAATCATCTGATATATGTGAACTTGTTCTTCTATCTGCCACTTGGTTTCTCAGAGATCCACAAACAGACCTTGACATAAGCTCTGGCTAGAAATTAAAACAGAATTATCAAACATCCTTAGGCTAAACATTCCCAGATTATAAAAATGGCACCTCAGGCTTGTTTAAGAGACTACTAAAATCCTAGCCAAGACACTTGCATTACCAATCAAACTCCATATATGTTTTCACTGAACTGGGAAACGATAATATTTACACAAGGACAAAAGGCAACTGCTGCTTTTCGCATTGGATATTCCCAAAGAGGAGGAACCAAAATGAAAACCAAGAAGGATGTTTCCTGGCAGCAACCTGATGTCAGCATTATCACTTGATTATTCTGGAAGTTGCTGGGCCTCCCACTAGTGTCCGCTCTGCCCTATATATCCAGTTGGTTTTTTGTGGAAGAGAAGGGGGCATCTCCAAGAGGGGGTCTTCCTAAATGCATGGGTAGGCAAACTAAGGCCTGGGGGCCGGATCTGGCCCAATTGCCTTCTAAATCTGGCCCACGGATGGTCCAGGAATCAGTGTTTTTTTCCATGAGTAGAATGTGTGCTTTTATTTAAAATGCATCTCTGAGTTATTTGTGGGGCATAGGAATTTGTTCATTCCCCCCCCCCAAATATAGTCCGGCCCCCCCACAAGGTCTGAGGGACAGTGGACCGGCCCGCTGCTGAAAAAGTTTGCTGGCCCTATTCCTAGAGCAACTGGTCTAGATTGCCCTGCAGGCAATATGTGTGTTTGACACCATCTTGAACAAGACCTGTCAGTGGCCCCCAGAACTATCTGCCTACACTTTTGGTTCCATAATTTAGTGCTAAACTGCAACATTCATTATTCTCTCTCTCTCTCTCTCCCCCCCCCCCCCCGCAATAAAAGGGTACAAAACTGGTTATAGGAATAAGTACAGTCCCTGTTCATCTTGGAATTCTAAATCCAGTTCAACATTCAAAAGCCTTACCGCTCCCCCTAGTGTTCATACTACATACCTTTTTGAATGCCTTTCCTCCTGCTGCTTGTTTAATCAAACCCTGCCAGAGTTATCTCAGTTCATACAGATCGAGTTTAGAAATATGTTGGTTCAAAGTCCTAATGCTGAAGCCTACAACGATCTATCGCTATCTGTAGCTCCTGTTTTGTCAGCTCAGCAGCTCCCTACAGTTTAGAAAGAGGACAAAGCTAGCTGTAACAGAGCATAGGGAGATTATTTAATATATATAACCCCTTTATAACCCCTTCTAAAAGATCAAGTTTATGGGTGTCCACTTCCCAATGATGCCATTCAAGAGTATTGTGAGTACAAGGGAAGAGTCTGAGATACAGAACAGTACCCTTCACTTACAGAGGATTTGATTCAGTGTCCCAAGCAACAGTATTGCTACCTCTCACATGTGATAAGCCACTACTCTCTTCCTGCTGGATCTTTGGCAGTTCTTTAAGGCAGGGATAGTGAACCTGTGGATCACCATATGTTTTTGGACTACACTTCCATCAGCCCCAGCCAGCATACTCACCAGCAAAAGCAATTAGACTGCCAGGTTGCATAATAGGGCCTTCTCAGTGGTGGCTCCACAATTTTGGAATTCAATTCTAGAAGGCTCTTGAGAATAGGCAAGCCCCATCTCTCACATTTTTTTTAAAGAAGGCCTTAACAACCTATTTTTTTCTCAGTAGCTTTTTCTCAATAGCTCAATAGCAATCTGAGGAAGTACGAATGAGGGTAGTTTATGGTTATTGTTTTATGCTGGTGATTTTAATGTTATTATTGTTTATTGTTGCTAACTATGGATTTTTAACAGTTTTATGGAATTTATTTGTGTTCAAAAATATTGTAATCCGCTTTACGGTGGATTTCTTAAAAAAAACAAAACACAGTGTATTAATTCCTTAAATAAATGGTCAGGAATGATAACCATTATAGTCCAGCCACATCTGGTTTCCCACCAATGCTTTAAGACAAGATATTTTCACTCTTGAGACAATATACACCAACACAGCAGAGCATCTAAATGCCATAATTTATTCCTTTACTCTGACCGCAATCTCTCTTCTTGCTTTTCATTTTTGGATTTATTCCACTGTAGCTTTTCAGACTCTTGATTTTACACTGAAAGGTTCAGCAGCATGCTTTGGCTCCACAGCATCCTGAGGGATTTTGTGTAGGGACATTTGGCTCCATCTGCTCCACTAACTTAAATGGATCCCTGAGTTTCTCCTGCTTAAAAAAAATAAATACAAGCAAAAACAAAACAGGGTCAAAGTGAAAAAGGCGATGAGGATCTGTGTTACCTAAGCTAGAAAGGGCATGTTTTCACTGTTTCTTTTTACTTTAAGTACTGCAAACTTAGTGCTTCTTAAAAGTCAGTTCTACTGATTCAAACTGCATACAAGAGGGATCACTGCAAGCAGTTCACCAAGGAGTGCAACAAAATACTTTTGAACTCATGCACATGGTGTCTTTCAAGGGCTAAATCAGTTCCCAATTTCACTTCCAAAAGAGGTAAAACCAAAAGGAAGGCCTCAAGGTCTTTCCTCATTGTTTGTGGTATTTAGAGTAGGTACAGATAAAGCAACAAGGCTATATGC
Organism: Podarcis vaucheri; assembly: GCF_965113315.1. Classification (NCBI taxonomy): domain Eukaryota; kingdom Metazoa; phylum Chordata; class Lepidosauria; order Squamata; family Lacertidae; genus Podarcis; species Podarcis vaucheri. The sequence goes on along the minus strand of NC_138763.1, from coordinate 46,647,773 downwards.
TATAGATACGCAAAAGAAAATGAAGTATAGCACAGAGATAATGAATGAATGAGTTCAAAGGATTTTGACAACAGGCTATTGCTTTGACTGGCCACTTAGTTTGGAAGTATGTCTGCACTAGCTCATTCTTAGAGGAGCTCCCTTTCAACAGGATAATCACATCATATGCTTTGTCCTTGCACCATCTGTGCCCGATAAAAACTGCAATTTCTGGGTTTTTTGCGTGAAAGTCATTATCTCATTCAAGGGGAATTAACCGTCCTATCCCTAAACATGGATAGATGCCTTGGAGTGACTCTCCTCCTAGGCACTGCTATGCTGCCTCCCTTAGTGTTGATTTAGAACAGGGGTCGGCAAACTACGGTCCAGGGGCTGGATGTGGCCTGAAAGGGTCGTGAATCTGGCCCACACGGCCATTAGAAAACCCCCGCCAAGTGTCTGAGGCAAGCATCTGCGACACAGTTTTTCAGCGGCGCGGGGACTGAGTAGTCAGTTCCCACACCGCACTGAGGTAAACTCTGTCGCAGCCTTTCATTTGTAGAGCCACTGCCGACACGCAGCAGCTCAATGAATGAAAAGCCATGTTGGAGTTTACCTCAGCATGGCACAGGGACTGACCAATCAGTCCCCGTGCCACGCTGAGGTAAACTCTGATGCAGCCTTTCATTCGTTGAGCCACCGCCGACACGCAGTTGCCCACGGCTCCCACAGCAATGGGGAGCTGAGCACAGAGTGACGCAGGAGGAAGCAGTGAGGGGGTTGGTGGCTTCGTCAGTCGCGGCTTCGGCGAGCTTGTGGGGCTGGCGCTGAGGATGCAACTGAAGCTGGGCTTCCTCTTGCGTGCGGTGCTGCTGCTCGGCTCCTACCTGGGGCTGCTGCTGCTGCTCTGGTCGTCGCTCTCGCCCCGTGCCAAAGAGCTCAGCCCAAGGGACAGGATCCGGGTGAGTCGCTGCTTCCCAGCTGAGGGAAGGCAGAGGAGGAGGTGGGGTCTCTGAGCCCCGACAGTGGACCTCCCGACCCCAGAGGCAGCCCTTCTCCCTTCACTCCCTGCTGCCCACCTGCTTCGGAGGCACTGGGCCAAAGCCCTCTTTCTCTCTGCCTGGGCGCCTTCCTCTTCAGCCTGGGATGGGGCAGGTTCTGAAGCGGCAGCAACTGCTGTCCCTGCCCAGGCTGAGGCCTGTGGCATTGGCGAGGCCTGAGAAAGGGGGAGGGAGCAGCGAGGGGGCCGGCGGGAAGTCATGGCTGGCGAGGCAATGGCAGCGCTTGGGTCCTCCTCCCACAGTGGGGACTGTGACTGAGGGGGCTCCCGGCTCCGGCTTTTTCTTCTTCCTCCCTGCCCTCACCCCCCCCCCTGTGGCGGTTCATATTTTTTTCTAAAATATAGTCCAGCCCCCCACAAGGCCTGAGGGACAGTGAACCGGCCCCCTGCTGAAAACGTTTGAGGACCCCTGGACTAGAACGTGGGAGAGCAGGATGCCAATCCCCACTTGACCATGAAGCTCATTGAGGGACTCTGGGCCAGTCACCCTCACTTAGCCTAACCTACCTCACAGGGTGGTTGTGGGGATTAAAAGGGGGACGACCACCCTGAGAGAGAAAAGTAAGATACAAAAACAATAACTAACTAACAAACAAGTACCGTAGTTTTCGCTCCATAACACGCACTTTTTTCCTCCTAGAAAGTAAGGGGAAAATGTCCGTGCATGTTACGGGGCGAATGCTTCCCTCCTCCGTGGTTTCCAGCGGGAGAAGAGCCGCTGAATGGGGAAGAGAGAGTGCCTGCTTCTTTAAAGGAGCAAAGCGGGAGGGGAGAGGAGCCGCTTACACGAGTGTAAGCGGCTCCTGTCCGGTTGGCTCCTTTAAAGCAAGCAGGCTCTCTCTCTCTCTCCTCCCCACTCAGCGGCTCTTCTCCCGCTTTGCTGGAAATAGCAGGAAAGATTTTCAGCTCGCTAAGCGGAGGGGGGGGAGGGAGAGAAACAGTCTGCTTGCTTTAAAGGAGCCTAGCAGACAGGAGCCGCTTACACTCGTGTAAGCGGCTCCTGTCCAGTAGGCTCCTTTAAAGCAAGCAGGCTCTCTGTCCCTCCAGCAAAGTTTTTCAGCTCGCTAAGGGGGGGGGGGGAGGAGGGAGAGAAGCAGAGCCTGCTCCACGCATGCTCCTTGTCCCTTGAGTGCTTTTCCTTCCCTCCCCACTTTAAACGTGGTTACAAAGCACAGATCCACATGGATCCTCAGGATTTTTGCACTGGGTCACCCCAAATTCACCATCAGATCACATAGCATGTCCATGGCTACAGTTTGCACCAAAAAAATCACACACCCACTGTTGCCTGGGGTTGCAGTGGTGCAAAAACGTGGTTACAAACATGGATCCACATGGATCCTCAGGATTTTTGCACTGGGCTACCCCAAACTCACCGTCAGATCACATGTCTGTGGCCACAGCATGAACCAGAAAAATCATACATCCACTGTTTCGTTTAAAATACCACAACCTACAACCTAATTTTTAAAATGTCATCCATAAACACATGCAGCTTTGGGATTTCAATGTAGGTCACACACTGGCAACAAGACCAGCCCTAGCATTAGGGATGGTGTGTCTGCAGGCAAAAGCAGCTAATTCTGAGTATCATGTGACGGCAGGAAATTGACAATTATTTAATATATTATTGTTGTATTTTCACAACCAGGGAGAAGGAGAAGCCCTTGTGGGATCTTCTGCCCCAGGCGCCCAAATAATGTGACCAGCCTTGGGTAACATGTACCTTGATGTGTGAGCAAGGGGGCAACATTTACAGCTCTGCCTCAAGCAGCAAAATATCTTGCTTAGGCTGCCCCTGACCTTGGTATTTTGTTGACCTAAATCCTTTCATCCACACATGAGAGCAACCTGTCCTAAGCATAGCAGAGTCTATCCTTGCATTGTTCCTTCCAAAACAGGATTTTAATCCTTGGACTGAAAAAAGCATACATTTTCCAGTGCTTACAGCAAGAGGCAGGATATTGGGGGAAAGTAACCAAGAACTGGCTTTGGACTTGCTGGTTAATCCAATCCTGACTTAGAAATTCTGTGGTGTGATATATAAGCTTGGGTTACATTGCAGTGATGACACAGAATCTTTATTACAGAAACCAAACTTAGTTGTGTCTGTTGGGAGTGGAGTTAAGCCTAAAGCACCTGACTGCAAACCTCCCCTTGGGCTTTGCTGCTTATCTAAGAAATGCCTCTCGTGCCCTCATCCTCCCTCTTCCATACGCCAATAAGCAAAAGGTTATCCTTTCTAGGACACACAGCTGTTTGCCTTCATCAGATGAATTGGGAGGAGGGAATAGGCTTCTTATAGATAGACCAGCTCCAAAATAGGGTCAGGGCCGGAGGGGAAGGCTCAAGATTCAGTTAAGCATGCTGGATGTACAAAGAAGCCCCTGGGGAATCCAAAGCACTAGTCATCCTTTCATCTGCCGCTGCAACGTACCGCACTGCTCAAAAGGGCTCCCTTTCTGCAGGCAATCATTTTAAGTCTCAGTGTACATGCACTGTGCAAATTACACAGGTGTGACTCCAGATTAATGCAGGGCTTGTTCGCGTCATCTTTTCTGAACGGTCTATGCATTAATTTCAAGGCTGGAATGGCTTCACAGACTGCTGGAATGTATCTACTGAGATACTTAGCAATTTGTAGTTGATGCCAGAGACCCCAAATCTAATTCTGGGAGGATCAACATAGCTATTCAGTCTGGACGAAGCACATTTCAACATAATTTAGATGCACACAGGTCGTATCCACACTACACATCTAAAGCATATTTATACCACTTTAAGAGTCATGGCTTCCCCCCAAAGAATACCAGGAACTGTAGTTCCCTTACAGAGCAATTATTCCCAGCACCCTTAACAAACTAAAGTTCCCAAGATTCTTTGGGGGAAGCCATGTGCTTTAAATGTATGGTGTGGATGTGACTTTAGAGTAGGCATGTCCAAAGTCCATTTCGGGGGCCTAATCCGGCCTGCCGTTTGGGTTAATCTGGCCCCTGTGACAGTTTATTTCCTGGGTTAAATCCTAAAAAAAAGCTCAACAACTTTGGTCGGCCCCCACGGCCCTTCACTTCATCAAATCTGGCCCTCATTGAAAAAAGTTTGGACACCACTGCAGAGGAATTTACAAGTTTTGTCTGGCACTGCTAGCCAGCTAAAACTTCTGGTTGCCAAACTGACCCTCAATCTCTAATTCAAACGGAGGGACAGGATTTTGTGTCGATTGTCACATGGAGCTTTTGAAGCTCAGAAATGGCATACAAGAGCCCTCACTTGTTTTTCTCTTTGCACCATGCTAGTGTGAGCACCTTGGATTAAGCCCCAAAATGAACTAAGCTTGGCAAACACATCTTCCCTAGTACTATTACAGTTTGCTCAACTACAGGAGCAAGACTTGAAGAAGTCTGCAGCAGACCTCGAGGGGGAAGGGCAGGTCTGAGAACAGTAGATGTTACTGAAGTGTGAAAACCTCCCTTTCAGTCCATCTCATTTCTGCAGAACTGCAACTCCCACTGACAGTCCACACTTCCATGGGAAAAAAGACTCTGGAAATCTGCAGAGATGTAAATAAACTCTGCAGCTCATGCTTATGAGGAGTGTGGTAGTTTTATCACAATCCTAAGAATAGAAATTTCCTTTTATAATTTCATTGTAAAGTAAAAATCACTAGTCTGGCATAAGGCTCAGTAGGCGTTAATCCAGACTGGATTATTGCAATGCGCTGTCCTTGAGGACAACTCAGAAACTTCAACAGACCCAAAATGCACCCACCAGATTACAATTCAGGGTTCCATTTAGAGCTCATACAACCCGTGCTTTAAAACAGTTGCATTGGTTGCCAGTTCATTTCTGTGCTTAATTTAAGGTGCTCATGCTAGTGTTTAAAACCACAAATGACTTAGGATACAATAATGCTCTATTAGTATTGCTTTAGGGTCTAACCAACCTTTTGCTTCCCAGGAATATAGCCTTCTGGGGATGAGACCTTCTGCCCCACTGGATGGATCAGGAATTTCCTAGAAAATCTTGAGTTCTGTAGAATAGCTGCTGTCTCCTCATCCACATCCACCACTTCTCCTTGCTGAGAAAGGAGGGGAAGAGGGTGAATGCAAGGCACATCACAATTAACAAACAATAAACAGGCCAGATGGGTATGTATAGGCAAGGGCTTATTATATTTACCTTCTGTTGGCTACAGCCCTCTTTCACTTCAACCCCAATGCCTCATCAGGCTTGTACCTTGAACCTGTAGTTAATGTCAAGCTCTAGTTCCTTCTCATGCCCAGGGATTCCTCCTTTGTAAATCGCTTCACACCACTGAGCTGACCCATCCTTGGGGATCTTGAAGAGGCGAAAAGTAGCAGAAACAAACTGGGAGTCACCTATAATCAAAGTGGAGGGGCTTGTGTCACTCCTGAGCAATGTCACAGTACAATTCCCACCTCAGATGTGGGCTACCAGATGCATGGGGAGGGGAAGCCAGGTAGGTAATTTTCAGGGTCTCTCGTCAACTACAATACTAGCTGTGTTTTATGAACCTGGATTCCTCCCTCCTCCAAAGATGTACATGCCTGTGGATTCAGAGACCAAAATATTCACAAAATATTTTTGCAAGCAAGAATTCTCAGGTTAGCAAATTTTATTCCTTGTCCCACTTTCCTCGAAGCTATGTATGCAGGTAAAGAAAAGATAGGAATACCACTAACCATTTAACCAGGCAACCAAGGTGTGCATCAGGAACATGCCCCCAAGTCTCACGCATCTAAAATTAATTAACCCTGACTTAGGGCAAAATGACATGTATAGCAGGAGAGCCACAATCTGATCTCCCAACAGCTTTTGTTTGCCAAAAAAAAAAGGTGCAAGGAGGAGGGGCAATCTAGACTGAAATAACACTGAAAGTTGAACGAGGAGGCTGACTAAGGGTGAAAAATAGTACTCTTACCCACGGCATTTTCCAGCTCCTTGTTAGCAAGGGTTATTCGAGAGGCAGCAACCAACCGAGGTGGCAAGAATCCAACTTCCTCAGCAATTTTGTACAGATCCTTCCACCACAGGGCTCCCCCTAGGCACTCACCTACAGATGGTAGGATGACAAAAGTGATCATTTCCAGATAGCATGGGAACAGGTACATGCAGCTAATTAATGCAGGATTTAACCCTATCCACCCAGCCATCAGCTGACACCACAAGGGCCATCAGCTGATGAGTTGTTTGGGGGGAAATAATCTCACAGGCCAAGACTGGCCTCCACACTGAAGGTTCCCACCCCTTCTGTAGTATCAGCATAGGATTGTTGCCCCAATCCACAGAACCTTACATGTGGCAGCAGGCTTCTCCAAGGATCTCATCCATAAAACTGATCATTGGTTCTATGCTGGGGGCACCCAGAAGATCCCGTAAGTTAGAGCTGGGCTGGAGAACTTCAGGTTTGGGAACTGAACATGGCCCTGCATCCCTCTCTATCAGGCCCTTGGGAGACTGTATCCCATGAGACTGTATCCCACCCACAGCCATGCTCTGCACCCTCATGGAGTGCTTCTGCCCAGCTGGAATATTTTAATGAGCTCTGATCATTTCTGCTACTCCTAAGGCCTGTATGGTATTGAAAGACATTGGCCTATGGGGGAAAAATGGGTTACATATTTGAAGCAATCTTAAAATGGTATATCTGACAGGAAGATGCAATGCTGGCTACCGTTTTTCAACTGGGTGTGGGAAGAAGAGAATAATTCACTCACCCCACAAGACTTTATGGTTCCTGGTTTCCTGTGGCAGCTCACAGTTGGCATAGACATCACTGAAATACATCTCCCCACCTGCCTGAAAGAGCAGGTAACAAGAAGGAAACAAATAATTACTGTTTCCACGGTTTGATAGGCAAAAGAGAGCCGCTGTTTGCTGCCAGTTTGGTTGCTTGCTATGGATGTGTTGTGTCTTCAAAGGGAAAGCAATTCAACCATGTAAACTAATCTTGGGGAGGCAACCCATTCCTACTAGATAAATTCAATCCTCCTCCTCCCTTTGTTTCTATAAACAGGGCCCAGCAGTGGCTGGAAACTCAAGAACATTGAGGAGAAACATCCCAAATGGAGACCGGACATATCTTTTCCCTCTAAAGTCTTTGATTTTCCAGGGATTTCTTTCTAAATGCTGATCTGCATAGGTTCTCCTATTCCAGGAGTTTGAACACTCAACTCCAATTACACTTTCCCCCTATTCTTTAGTGTACACCTGGGCAGAGCTACGTGCAGAAGAAAATTCTCCTTTTCACTCAGAGTCCTCCCTGTTGGCCTTAGTTTGCCTAACATGCCTTATGCAACCAGCCCAGTGTTTACCTTTAACACTCGATAAGCTTCATGCAGGACAGCTCTTTTATCAGGGGACAGATTGACGACACAGTTGGAGCTAAACAAGAGATAAAGCCAACTTATTTATTTGATTTATTTGTTCTCCTGCTCTTCCACCTGAAGGAACCCAGAGCAACTGTGCATCATCATAAATGACACGTCATTATTAAAAATGTTGCAAAACTGTTAAAGCAACTAAAACCAAGTTTGTGTATATAAACAGCCATTTCCAAGCTGCTGCGTACCCTCCCTCCCTCCAAGTTCTAAATGCCTCAGTGAACAGAAATATTTCCAGACTACATCTGAAATGATGGCAACGTATGGGGCAAACACACTTCGCGTAGGTGCTACTGATAGCCACAAAGCCTCAATCGCAGCACAGCCTGGAATATGGCATGCAGTGCTAAATCCAGAAACTCAAATATAACCCCCCGTTTCCAGCCTATCTGCTTGCAGAGGAAGGGGCTAGAAAAAGGACCAACATTACAAGGTTATAGCTTTCGTCCTTCAAGCCGGCTTCACCCAGTTTCTCCATGTAGCCCTGGATAAAGTTTACATTGGGCTTCCGGTAGCCAAATTTGTTCATATGATAATCGATATGCTTCTTCGCCACTTCCACCTGACGGAAGGAAAGCAAGGATGTAAAAGATAGAAATTCAGTACAGAAGTATATGTGCAGGATAAAGCAGTGCTAACCACACACAGAGAAGCTTTGCTTATATGTTCTGCCATTAAACCCATCCCACCTACTCTCCTTATGCCAGAATACCAGCTTGCTCTTCATCCTCCTGCCATCCCCAGATGTGATATCAGTCTACGCATGATTTCATTCCAGTTGGACTTGTTGTACATGTTCCAAATTGCATATAGTAGTAAAAGTATTTCCCAGCATCCTTCCTGGGTGCCCACAGAGACCTTCCTAGCACCCAAAGGGTCTCCCCACCCCACTGAAATTAGGTTTGAGAGGTTGTATTTGTCTTGCTTAGGTGTAGTGTGTGTGTGTGTGTGGTGCCTAAGAGAGTTTTTCTAGTTTGCAAAGGTGTCCAGGAGTGCAAAAAGGCTGGTGACCACCTAGGTTAAGGACTGCAAACGAGGAGGCTGCACATGGGTGAGATGCCAGAATGGGAGCTTGTGTGAAAAAGGTAGGTCATGAAGGAAGCTGCATGCCAAGGAGTTTCAACAGTTATGCCCTCCATTTAGCAATCTGAAGGTAAACATGACAGTCTTGAATCAGCACGCAAAGAACAACCTCTTACCTGGGATTCAGTCATGTCTACCCCGGTCACATGTCCATTCTCCCCAACCATCTTACTGAGCATATAACAGTCTCTTCCACTCCCACAGCCCAAATCCAAAATCCAGCAGTCTTCTAGGCATTCTGGGATCACCAGGCCACAGCCATAATACCTAAGGGAACAAAGGATAAAGCAATGCGAAAGTGAAACACATTTTGATGGAGACAAGTGGGTGGTCCAGATCAGCAGTGAGATGAGCCAATCCTCACCAAGAAGCACTTCATCAGATAAATACAACTCTTGTGTTGGCACCTGCTGTTCTTGAACACATCTGCCACTGCTGAATAGTTTGGTTTTTAAATCACTGCATGGGTTAGTCACCACATTATTACATATTCAGACAAATTAAAACAAATACAATGAAGGACATAGAAAAACAATAGTTGGCCTATGACCCTTGCAATTTAACAGCACAATCCCAGGCATGTCTGCTCAAAAAAGCGCTATCAAGTTCAATGAGGCTTACTCCTACATAAATGAGTACAGGCTGCAACCCTAAACACACTTACTAGGGAGTAAATTGCACTAAATATAGCAGAATTTATTTCTGAGCAACAGTGTATGGGATTGCACTGCAAGATCTACAAGTTCTTCCCTAATCACACATATTATTCTCATTTTATTATTATTTTGTTTAGATTCAGCCTACCATTTACACTGACTGATCAAAATTCACCCTCACTGATTAATCAACTAAAAGCTTTACTTGCTTAATCTGCCAGTTAAATGACCTGCCCTAATCTTTTGGTTTGATTTTATACTTGATATGGCGTAGAGGGAAAAGGTTAAATAAGGATGAGGGGGAAATTAGATCTCCTCCCCACTTTCCATAATGCAACGGGCAGTAACTCATGAGATCAAAGTTCACTCAATAAAACAATACTGTACTTTGCCGAAACCTCCTCATGCACACATTGTAGGGCTTCTCTGGCGAATGTGGGCAAAGGCCTTGCTACAGTACAACAGGCATTGGTTTTTAGGTCTTCTTTTTTCTTCAACTCTTTGCCATAGTAATCCTAAAAAGGGAAACAGAAATTACCGGTATATACAACACGTTTGTAGCTTATAAAGAATGGCTGAAACACAAATGATGAAGGCAGGTATGTCTGGCACCAGCAGTTGGCCAAGACAGGCACTGGCTGAGGGCCCAATGGGCTTGACAGGGTCCCCCAGAAGTCTGGCTCAACGCAGCCAGGCCACTACATTCCCTGCTGGGATCCTAGGTGCTTTCCCATGGTGGGTGGCACCAAATCTATTGATTTGACAGATCTATGTGCCAGGGCATGGCATCTGAGGTAATTTAAGAGGGTAGGTCCCCAAATTCACTCGCTGGTCGTATTGTTCTAACCCCGTCAATTCACTTTAAGCATTTATTCCAATATATTTCCAAAATTTACTCCAATTTTTCAGAAATTTAAGACTATAGATTGAAAATCAAATACGTAATGGAAGGAGATATTTGATACTTATCAAAAGGACGGAGGGAAGTTTAGATTGTGTGTTTTTCTTTTTTCGGATGTGTGGTTTTTCTTTTTTTTTCTTTTTTCTTTGTAATTTTTTCTCTGTATTTTCATATATGTCTGTTTTTTGTGTATAACTTCAATAAAAATGCATTAAAAAAAAAAAAGAGTGTAGGTCCCCTTCGTGGATCACTGCCTTGTCGTGGCGAAGGGGCTTGAATAACTCCAAGAAGCTATGAGCTATGCCATGCAGAGCCACCCAAGACGGACAGGTCATAGCCGAGAGTTTAGACTAAATGTGATCCACCTGGAGAAGGAACTGGCAACCCACTCCAGTATTTTTGCCATGAAAACTCCATGGACATTAAGAAGGAGAAGCTTTGAAAAGAAATTTCCCAGGCATGCTCTGGTTCATAGGGACAAAGAGGGCAGGTAGGATGGGAGCCAATCTTAGCTTCCATTTAAAAGCACTTTTGACCATCTGCCACTGGAGTAGGACCAGGGCCTGGTGGATGGCAGAGAACGCTGCCTGCATCAAAACAGTTGTGGCAACAGAGGAAGAATGTCCACCACAGTCAGTGTGTAATGTCCTATTTGGGGAGGACCCTCATCAACACCATACCAAGAGCGCCCCCCCCATCCCATATGTCAACTGGCACAAAAGATAAGGCCTCTTCTGTGATGGCTCCAGGATATAATCTAAGCAGACTCTACAAACGTTTCTATTCATGATGACTGTTTTTAGTAGAAAATCGTTAAATTTAATTTATTATTTCCAAATAATGTAAAGTACATTGGGCTGTTCTGTCTTTAGAGACTCTTTAAGCCTTTGATAATTTGGAATGGGCTTATTTAATCAGAGTGTTAAAATCTAGGAAATTTGACCCAAAATCCATTTCAATAGTAATTTGTACTGTTTTAAACACTGTTTTCATGAGGGGGTTGGAAAAAAGGTGATTGGCTGATTGAGTAATACTGGACACAGTCACCAGGCTGGATAAATGAGAATATATGAGGACAACGCTGAGATAAGCAGCCATGGATCAGAGGCGAGGAATGAGAAAAATTAGACACGGAAAGGCTTCGTTCTAAGTGGGCAAGAATTGTGTATATAAATGTTATACCATAAGGCCAAGATTAAGTGTATATAATGTGCATTAATGTGGAACAGACCATTGGGATCACGGTGAAGGAAGGATACGTCAAGATCTCCGCATCAAACTACCTCACCTGGACTTCTGTATATATCCGCTCCGCAGCCACTGTTAAGAAAAGGAAAAGGTCAGCACACCGTGTAAACACACTTCACCCGGGTTATTGGGGGAGCTGCAGACGTAACGCTCCGCTATGCAGCGGATTACCAGAGCCAAATGTAGCCCTTCTCCAAAGGGGAACTCAGCCCCAAAGACGGACTCTAGGCGGGTCTCCGCCTCGCTGACTCACGAGCCCCCATGCTGCCCCGTGAGAAGAAAGCAGCAGCAAAGCTTACTGAGAGCGGCGCCTCGAGCTCTGGATCCCACAGCGAAGCGCCGGAACAACGAGGATCAGCCAGAGCTCCTTCGACCACGATTGGAGGAGGAGCGATTGGATTGTGTTACAGGAAGTAGATGTGGCTTGTTTCTACAGAGGTCGCAGGGCCAAGAGGCGGCGCCTCGCGGCTATTCCTCCGTACAGACGGTCGTCTCGTGGCTTCCGAAGAGGACGAGAGACCGCGGGAGAAGCCCTCGCTGGAATTAGAGGCTTCGAAGGCTTTGCTTCGCAGTCTGCTGCCCCGTTCTGTTTTCACGCCACTCACGAATCTGGGAAATTTAGGAACCCCCCCCCCAGTGCCGGATTTACGTATAAGCTAAACAAGCTACTGTATAGCTTACGGCCCCACTCTTTTGGGAGCCCCGAAAAAATTTAAAGGGGGAAAAACCCTAGATGTACATTTCCAAAATATAAGATAAAAACAAATAAAACCTACATACAGCAAGTGTTTTGTGTTGTGTAGGCTCCTATTTGTTATGTGCAAATGGCTTTAGATACCTATTAGTTCCATAATAGGTCCATATATAGCATATATTCAACACAAAAAACAGCAACAATTCGTTGTTGACAAAGGACAGCTGGATATATAAAGGGCCCCATTACCTTCAGTAGCTTAGGGCCTCATCAAACCTAAATCTAGCCCTGGATCAGACCCAAAGTCCGTTGGTCCAGCGTCCTGTTTCCCACAGCAGCTAAGGAGATGCTCCTGAGAAGCTTCCAAGCAGAACATCTGCCTTGTATGCAGATGCCAAATTCAATCCCTAGCATCTCCCCCGCCTGACACCCTAGAGCTGCTGCCACTCCTGGAAGGCGCGTTCCTCCCAGCAGCTGGTATTCACGGACACGCTGCTTCTGTAGCTGTTGCATTGTAGTCATCATGGCTACCAGTCTTGAAAAAGGAAGCTGGCTTAGATTATGAGGGCCAATAATTTCCCTGTATCAGAGTTTCAGACTAAAAAAATTATTACAGGATAAGCTTTTGAGAGCCTCATTCCACTTCATCACATCATTAAGTGTTATTCTGAGTTGCAGATAGCGAGGCGTCGCGAGGCTTTTTGTTGCCTTTGCTGCATAAAACTACCATGGCTACTCCTCTGGAAATACAAGACAATTCACATTAAATTTGGGAGTAGGGCAGTTTCTAACGCTCAGTTTACATAACCTAACTTACATAGCCTAACTTCCTTGCTGGTCTTCTGTTTAAGGCCAACTGTACAGACCCTCGACCCACTGATTTTCATCCTTGCCTACAAACCACACACTAGTGAGGTCAAGAGAGCCATTGGAAAAAATATTCCTGCACATGCTCTCTTGCAGAGTAAATAAAGAAAGAGTATACAGTGGAACCTCGGTTTTCAAACGTAATCCGTTCTGGAAGTCCGTTTGACTTCTGAAACATTCAAAAACAGAGGATCAAAGGGCAGCTGGCAAATCTAATTGGGGAAAAATGAGAAATGCGTTTGGCTTCTAAGGCACGTTCGAAAACAGAAGCAGTCACTTCCAGGTTGTTGGCTTTCAGCTCCTGAAGAAGAAGAAGAGTTTGGATTTGATATCCCGCCTTATCACTACCCGAAGGAGTCTCAAAGCGGCTAACATTCTCCTTTCCCCTCCTCCCCCACAACAAACACTCTGTGAGGTGAGTGGGGCTGAGAGACTTCAGAGAAGTGTGACTGGCCCAAGGTCACCCAGCAGCTGCATGTGGAGGAGCGGAGACACGAACCCGGTTCCCCAGATTACGAATCCACCGCTCTGAACCACTACACCACACTGGCTCTCACTGAAACATTTGGCAGCCGAGACATTCAACAACCAAGATTTGATTATATTTTAAACCATTCATTGATATGCAGGAACTTCTCCTTCCCAAACTGATTATACTTACCAGATGCAATAGTCAGCTGGTGGCTTGATTTTAAATGTTTATGTTTTATTGTCAACTGCTCTGGTTTTTTATGATTTAGCAGTATATAAATATTTTTCTAAATACATACATATATATTACAACAATCACAATAATTTTGAAACAGTCTCCCCCCCCACTTTTAACAATTTCATTTTTGTGTAAAAATGGAATGGGTCAGCATTGGAACAGTGTAAATTGGACTTGCAATGAATTGTTGTAATGTGGAGTGTTCCTGTTCACTTTTCATGGCAGCCAGCCACTCAATCTCTTCTCACACCATTTTCCATTGTCCATCCCAGCATTCCATAGCCACTGAGCATACTCAGTCCTCACTGGGTTGTTGGGGAAGGATTCCCCCATTAGGGTTTTTTCATATAAAGAATTGTTGTATTCTGCAAACCCAAGCCTGCTGATATTTCCTTCTTGTGAGTGGGTGACATCATTTTGGCTAAATAAGTAACAGCACTCATGTCTGAATGTCGCAAATACAGTGATGGGATCACTCTTTTCCACAGATATGTATTTAACTGGTACTAGATATGTATTTAACTGGTTCTTGTTCAAAAAGAGGAAGAGGTACAGCAATCGTAACATATATTGCCTGATTTTGTGTACAAAATACTTCGCTCCTTCAGTTTTTTGCAATTTCTCAATGAAGCATGAGTACCGTTCTCTGAAGAAAATACAAACAAAAAGGAAATGCAAATATATTTTAAATACGTATTTTAGATCAGTTCTGTTTCCCATGGGCTTTAAATTAGTTCAAGCCACAGCACTGTATAAATAAGGTATTGCATGTACATCTGCAGCTGTATATCTGAACAGATTACTGGTTCTGTAGGCTATTACATAATGAAGCCAAGGCTGCTTAATCAAGAGCCGTAATAGCAGTGAGTGCTTAGGAATGTAGCCCAAGGCCAAAACTGACAGCAGATGTACAGACTTAAGGGACCTCTTTCAAACACTTTCTGCAAAGGAAATACACAAACTCAAGTAGTTTCAGAACAGCTCACACTCATGTAGCTAAAACTGCATTATTATATATTATAACTGCATTATTTTGTATATTAATACAAAAGTTAAGTTCCACGTGTTCAGTGGGGACTACAGTATTCCCAGATAAATGTGCACAGGATTGCAGCTTAAATTAGAAACCATTGGCAGCTATATATATTGATGTATATAGATTGATTTATTTGCAAATTGGATGAACTTAGTCTTTTAAAGAAAATCTAAACAAGCTGTCAAATTTCATCTCTGCACACTCAGCTCCCACTAAACAAAGACCAAGTTGGGAGGGGAAAAATTCCAGTCCTCTAACTCTTTCTTTAATTACTTAGGTAGTAAAACTAGATAGATTTTCATGTTCAGGGATGCAAAATGCCAGTACAAAGTGATGGTTGAACCTATGCACAATAACCATACACAGGGAACCACCTGCATGCAGCTTTTTCAAACAGCTTTCTAGTGCTCATCCAGCTACCATGAGATTGTATTCCTCAGCCCTGAAACATGAAAAATTTCAGCCTACTGATTAATCTGACCGAGCTCTGAACAGAGAAGAGTTTCATCCTTTAAAGCACTCTAAAACAAAACAAGATATATTTCATTTGTGATCTCCAGAAGTGTAAATCCTTGGAAAAATTAATCCATTAAAAATATGCACACATGGGATTGCAGTCTGCAATTAGATACATTAAAATAGCCAGCTTTTTATAACTGCAACATTGGCGATGGAAAAAATCCAAGAGTTTCCTCCATTTGCAGGTCAGAATCTTGTACACTGTGCAATGTACACTTTCCATCATTACAAACTGGCAGATTATTTGGGGATGAGATCAGTCCCATAGTGCATTTGGTGAAGAAGGAATAGAGGAAGGGTCTCCATAAGTCCTCAGACATGTATTTTCTCAGTGGTTTCTATCAGCTCTTTAACACCGTGCAACAGTCTCTCTTCATTTCAGAAGGTGAGTCAGTTGGTCGCGCAAATTTGAAGACTGTTCAACACTGAAGATGAGAAGGAAGACTTCAATAGACACTCAAGGATATTAGGATATATTAAATATTGACTGTAAATGGGCCAGTCTGGGCTGCTTCTGCAATGTAAAGATGGACCAGGGTTGTCAGGATAAAATGGGGAGGTATCTGCTGATTTAGTCCACTAATCGCCCCTCCCAAAATATCCTTTAGAGATTGAAAGAAGAGGACACCCTACGTCAACAAGAAGGGAACAGATGCTTCCATTTTAAAGGTTAACATTTAATATCCCACTGACTGACCCAAAAGGTTCTTGCAGCAGCTTAAAAAAATAGAAATAATGTTTGTTTTTACCTAACAAAACCACTTTACACCCAGGACTCAATTCAATTGCATCAACAACCAAGTAGCTAAAGATCCAACATTCTAGATACTTATCTTGAAGGGAGTCCTGACTTACTTCCAACTAAACATGTCTAGGATTGGACTGCACATCTTTCTGACTGAGAAATAAGGGCGAGGAAGAAGTGAGGTGTAAATGGGGACAATTTAAGCGAAAGCCATAAGCATGAGGCTCATTGGCAGAATGAATCTGAGCTTGAGCGATCAGGATGTCACCTAGGAGAGGAACCTTTGAAGTGCAATCCTGTGGGTGTTTCCTTGGAAATAAGTCCCAATGTGTTAAACAGGGACTGCTCACCAGTAGTAAGCCTTACTCTCACAAATGGAGGTCAGTAGAGCAGGAAACAGAAACCATGGTGGAAAAAGCCAAAACAGTAAAGAGTATAGCCTTCTTGGTCCACTCACCTTTTTAAAACCATTTCTATATATCAAACAGTTTTATATATGCTTTTATTATATTGTAAACTGCTTCAAGATGCTTCATAAGAAGCAGTTCATAAATTAAAGGCTCTGAGTTATTATTTATTTATGTATGTATTTATTTCATCGCACATTTTACCTGTTTTTACTATGTTACACTTCAAAAATCAAGCAATATCACTATTATTTAACATTTATTTGGTCCCAGCAGTGTGCCACCTTTGTACAGTTTTGTACAGAGGTGATATAGTCCTAACCTATTTGGTTTACATTCAAAATAACATGAACAGAAGAAAAGGCAAAAGTAGCAAGAAGGGGGAGTGTAAAAGCCACTCAAATAAAGCAGAGCAAACTTACTTTTTCTGAATAGCTTCTTGCCTAGAAAAAAAAAGATGCCAATATAAAATAAATTATAAGGAAACTGGCTGCAAGGTGCTTAAGAACACAAACAGGTTGAACTGAATTCTGAACTGATGAAAGGCGGCCTGATTTCAGGAGGCTAAATAAATGAACGAGTATCAGGTTGACTTCACTTCCATGATATATAGAACTGAACTGACATCCTGAAATTGCTACCAGTGTTGCAAAGAAGCTTGTGAAGTAAAGCTGCAAAAAGATAAATCCTACTTCTGAAGATTCCTTTTATGATGGCTGTTAGATGCTTCTCAGAGATGTGTAAGCTAAAACAGCCTAAGAGTCAATTTAGCTCTTTTATCTTAGTAGTTAATAACAGAAGCTATCTTGGAATGCTGGTAGTAGAGGACAAGAGTAACAAAATAATGCAGTGTGGAGTGTAGCTGTTCAAGATTCCAGCATTTTTTGTTCCATTCTACAATCCCCAACAGTCAGGCAGCATTCATTGGACAATAAGCATGTTTGGGAAGATTTCCTCCTTAGGGTCCCCCCCCCAAAAAAAATGTTTTTCTACTTCTGCAAATCATGGAGTTCCCACAAGCTTGCTGAAATGTCACTTTTGTGTTTGGTAAGTGAAGTTTTGGTTACATCACAGCCTGGACACTGGAAACATTGGAGGGGATGAGATTTTAATAGTCCTGGTCAATCAAATAAAGAGTACACAATGCATATACTTACTGGTACTGCAGATGAGTAGTTATAATGGCCATTTTCCTTAAACTCTGCAAAGGAGAAAATATTAAATACGGTAGATTTCCCCTCACTATGATTCTCAATCATTACTCATGGCATTTTGTGTTACACTCTCCTAGCCTTGAGTATCTGTTGTTCTGAATGATCTGAAAGCTTTTGAAATTAACTTTATTTAACAATTTTATTTTTCCAGCTCTATACCTAACCACTTCATACATTCTCCCAAATTTTTCAGTTCTGATCATGACACACCCTCCTAGAACTCATTTGGGAGCTTCCCTTTTAATTTTATTTAATACTGGATTTCAGATTCAATTCAGTAATTTTGGAATTCTAATCCTGAGAGCAACAAGCAAGATTCCTAATTGGCAAGCTTGATTAAAATAAAAAATAAAAATCTACCAGGCTTGGGCTGGACAACATATAGCTCATATACCATCTGTAACCAACCACACCATCTGCCACCAGCCATGGCCTAAAGTTCATCACCAGCAACTGTATAAATTATGGGAAAATGTAATTGCATTTTCTAGTTTTGGTTAAGTTTCATAGGAAGCAGAGTTCCCCTCTTAGCCACAGAAGCTGAGGAAGCTCCCTTGCCACATAGACTGGCTCACCTAGAAGTCTGTAGACTGCCAATACTGCTCAAGAATTAATAAAATAAATAATAAACCTTTATTGTCACTACACCGCCTGTATGCAGTGAAATTAAACAAGCCCCCCCCATACACTTACTTACTGAAATGCCAACATAAATCACGAAGGCACAAGATGGGAATTATTTGGGTGAGGATGGACAGATATATGAGCCAACCGTATGTAGCAATGTCCACAGTCCCATATTTCAAAGATGAACAACTAGAGATGAATGGGGGTTTTTTTGTCTAGCTCAAAGCTGGTAACGTTCTTGGTGTAGATAACAATAAGCCAATGACTGTTTAATTCTCTTTAAATCTAACCATTAATACTAATTTCAAAGCTATTCTGATAAACAGGTAAAGGTAAAGGTACCCCTGCCCATACGGGCCAGTCTTGACAGACTCTAGGGTTGTGCGCTCATCTCACTCTATAGGCCGGGAGCCAGCGCTGTCCGCAGACACTTCCGGGTCACGTGGCCAGCGTGACGAAGCTGCTCTGGCGAGCCAGAGCCGCACACGGAAACGACGTTTACCTTCCCGCTAGTAAGCGGTCCCTATTTATCTACTTGCACCTGGGGGTGCTTTCGAACTGCTAGGTTGGCAGGCGCTGGGACCGAGCAACGGAAGCGCACCCCGCCGCGGGGATTCGAACCGCCGACTATGCGATCGGCAAGTCCTAGGTGCTGAGGTTTTACCCACAGCACCACCCGCGTCCCTTATTCTGATAAATACATAAACACTAATGTAGACTATTTGAAAATGATAAAGGCAGGTAGCCTATAGTACTTCTGGGGTGAAGTCCAGATCATGTTAGGAATGGCGGGGAAACAAACACCTTTCAATTCCTAACCCTGCACTTTACGAGTCACCTCCTCTTTTTCCCATGTCTTGCAGTTCACAGAGAAGAACCTAGTTATCTGACAAAGTCCCCACTTTTGTAGCTCAAGTATTTCTTACATCTTCTGAGTGCAGAATGGCATCCTCTTGCATCACCATGTTTCTGGCAGCTTGTCCTAAGAACTGAAAGACATGGAAGCCACAGTAAGACACACAAGTTTCCTGTTCTTAGGTGCCAGTGATGCAGCATTCCACTGGTCCTCAAATGTGCCAATTCTGCTCATAGCTTACTATTTCAATAGCATTTAAGCAATCTAAATGTAAGAATTATTGCAGGCTTAACAAACAGAGGGTTAAAAATATATATTATTTGAGACTCATGGAAACATGCAGTCGGCTGCCATGAGTTTGGAATTCTCTTTTCTTTTGACACAAGGTTTCAAGTAAGCTAAAGAATTAATACTCCAAAGCATGGGTAGGCAAACTAAGGCCTGGGGGCCAGATCTGGCCCAATCACCTTCTAAATCTGGCCCACAGATGGTACGGGAATCAGCATGCTTTTACATGAGTAGAATGTGTCCTTTTATTTAAAATGCATCACTGGGTTATTTGTGGGGCATCTTCTTCTTCAAAACATAGTCCGGCCGCTGACAAGGTCTGAGGGACCGCCCCCCCCTGAAAAAGTTTGCTGACCCCTGCTCCAAAGGCTTGGGGATATTGAGATGCAATCACGAGCAGCTGAAATCGAGACTTGACAATCGAATAATTTGTATGCTTCCTTTATTCCATTGAACTTATCCCTTCTAAGATATCTGGTAGACCTACCAAACGTTAAAATGAGGGTAGCCTTTACACAAGCAAGGTTAAATGTCCTTCTGCTAGAGGACTAGATTAGCTGGCACAAAGGAATTCCTAAGAAGGACAAAGTTTGTGGTTGCAACTCTGTGTCAATAGAAGACACAACTCATGTGCTACTATTCACCCATTGCTAAGGGAAGGTCACCCCCAGCAAAGACTTGTTTTTTGCTGTCTCTTGTATATCCTTTCAGAATATCTGAATTTCTTGCTAAGGCTCTACAAATCCATGCTATTAAACTTAAAGGGGTTATAGGAAATGATTTATCCTTTAAAGGTTAAGGAGCAGAAATGTAAATCTCTATTATTAATATTTTTGTTATCATTTTCATGTGTATAATGGCTGTCTGCTAAAACACAATAAACTGACTAATTCTTATTTATATGTTTTCCAAAAGAAAATAAAACAAATTGTACAGCATTTTCCAATCAGCATTCCGTTAGTGTCTGACTTCCCCTCTACCCTTCCATGGTTTCCTCAAATTTCCTAGTACTGCTGCATATTATAATTATTCTATGCCTTCTCTCCTCCACCGTATTCGCAGTATACATTTTCTGCTGTTCTTAGTCAAATCCTGCTTGCGTTTTAACATGTTTACAATAAAAAAATAATAATCTACAAACATTTTCCAATCCTCCTTGAAAAAAGTCTCATCTTGCTCTGTAATTTTACTAGTTAAATTTGCTAATTCAGCATATTCCATCAGCTTCAACTGCCAATCCTCTTTAGTAGGTACTGCCTCATCTCACAATTTTTTGTGTACATATAGTATACTTGCTCACATAAAAGAATTATTTTATTTTTTTGGTACATCTGTCCCAGTTACCCCTAAAAGAAAAGCTTCTGGTCTTTTGGGTAGAGCCACCTTAAATATTCTCTTTACCTCGTTATAAATCATCTCCCAGAGTTTTAACCCAGGGAGTCCCAGAAAATAGGTAATGCCATGCAGCCCCCCCCATGAGCCTCTCTGAGGCTGTTGCCTCAAGTGGCACTTTGAGAGGGGCAACAGATTTGCTCTGAGTCCTGCACCCGCCTCCTTGCATTCTGCCAGGAGTTCTCTGCAAGGGTATTTATTTATTTATTTATTTATCTATCTATCTTTATATTTTTAATAAAAATCTCAAAGCGGTTTACAGCATATTAAATCAATAAAACAATAGCCAGGCAATGTTCCTCTGGCCTCATGAGGAGCCTCTTCAGTAGGGCTCGTGAGTCTGGGCCTCGTCCGTGACTAGGCCAAGCGGAAGGGGCCTTGCAGGGAACGGCTAACCTCTATTCTACCTTATTCTCATGAGTGGAAGAATTTTAATGTTTTCTGTATGGGAGCAAAAATAAATAAATAAAAAGTACTTCCAAACACCCCCCATATACTTCTGTATTTGACAACTTCTTGCTTTTAAGGCCAACATATCTTGCAGATGTGTTCAGCCACTTGAATGTAATACCTCAAAATAGGGAATAAATTTTACAAATTTTGACTGTTAAAAAGTCAAAATCCTCCCTCCCAGGCAAAAACAACAGGGCTTTTGTCCTTTTCAAAAGCATCATCACTCATGTTCTTTAATAAATGCAAGCAACTTGTATCAAATCCCTACCCCCACCCCTTTCTCAACTTGGAGACTGTCAGTTGCTGGGAATCACAGGTGGGCAGAAGGCTGTTGTTCTCATGTCTAGCTTGGGGGCTTCCCACAGGCATCTGGCAAGATGCTGGCCCAATCCTGCAGGCTTCTCTGCAGAAAGGCAGACCAGGATTCGATTGCCAATCATCTGTCAGCCCGAATAATATTTTATTATTGCAGCTAGTGGGAGAGAACTACTACGGCTTTTAAAAGGAGGTGGAAACAGCAAGTGTGCTGAGAACTTTTGATTTTAAATCCCCGTTTAGATTCCCATTTTTAAAACCAGAACAAGGAGTACAATGGAAAGCACTACTCAGCTGCTGTCCAACCCCCCTCCCCCCATGCCTAGGGCACCACACACCCTTTAAAGCGATAGGAAGCTGGAGCAGTTCCAAAGCAGCCGACATCCCAACGAGAATACAAATCCCACCATGCATTGCGCTCCCCTGCTGCCGGTCTAAAGTTTTGCCCCAGCGCAGTGCTTTCTGGGCCTCGTAGTCTCTCTCACCTCGGCGCTCCGCGAACCCTTCAACACCTGTTTGGTGAGGGCGATGACATCCGTGCCGCAGCTGGTCACCTTCTCGGTCAACAGTCCCTTCACCGAGTGGCCGAATCGAGTCTGAACGTCCACGGCGCTCGCAGCTGAGGGTGCCGCCATCTTGGTAATGTTACCCGCCCGAACAAGCCCGTCACTCACGTGAAGGATGCAACGACGGCGAGCGAGAAAGGGCAAAACAGGTGAAAAGGCAAGACGGCGAAGCCGCTCTCCCAGAGGGTCCAGACCACGATCTTAGGGATGTTGTGTTCTCAGTCTGTCAGACCCATACAGTCAGACCTTAAGAAGTAATGGGGACATGCCCTTCCCCATTATTATTTATTTCTCAGAATCACCGCTTCTTCAAACAAAGTGATCTATTTGCGCGCGCGCGCACCCACCCCTCAACCAAGATACTCAGATATAAATGAGAACAGAAAACAGAATCACAATCCCAGCCAATAAAATACAAATGTTTGATCAAATTAAAAGCGACAAAGCAGAAACACCAGAGAGGCGCTCACAATCACACCAAGAACCACTGTTTTAAGCTCCTTGGGACAGGGACCTTTCTGCTCATTCTTTGTAAAATGCCAAGTGCAGACATGACACTGTATGAAAATATTAATAGTTGCCAGCTGAACCTGGAGTGAAAGAAGGTGGTAGAACACTGAGGTGAAAGAATGGGCACTTCATGGTAGGAAACACCACTTGTCTTTGCCTGCATATAAAAACTCCCTGTAAGGAGAAAATGAACAAATCCTGGAGAAATGTTCAGTGCCAGTAATCTCCCTGCTGGGCTAAGTTTTCTCCTTGCAGGAGAAGCAGCACCGCTCACCTGTCTTCCCAACATCAAGCATCCCTGCCCGTTACTGACAGCAAGAAGGGGAGAAAGTGGGGAGCTTAGTGCAAGAGCAGTGGCAAGTGGAGTGGCAGAACCAATCTGATGTTCCTGCCACTATGCTCACACTGCACCAAGCTCCCTGCCACTGCATCCTTCCCCCTCCTGGTAACTGGGAGTGACACTCAGGGTTGGGAAGCCTGGTGAGCAACGCTGCCCCACCTCACCAACTGCTACTGGTATCACCTCTGCATCCTCAATTTCATGCAAGCTTCTATTTGCTATTTTGGCCAACTTAAGAAGCCTAGATGGGAGAAATAGATATCTACAGTAAACAATACACATGAAAATGCTACATACAGTGGTACCTCGGGTTAAGTACTTAATTCGTTCCAGAGGTCCGTTCTTAACCTGAAACTGTTCTTAACCTGAAGCACCACTTTAGCTACTTGAGCCTCCCGCTGCTGCCACGCCACCGCTGCACGATTTCTGTTCTCATCCTGAAGCAAACTTCTTAACCTGAAGCACTATTTCTGGGTTAGCGGAGTCTGTAACCTGAAGCGTATGTAACCTGAAACGTATGTAACCCAAGTTACCACTGTATTTATCTGCCTAAGCAAATTCAGCTGAGACTGTTCCAAGGTTGCAATGGAAATTAGGCAGAATGGATATGGGGAAATGACAGTACCGGCCTTAGCCATAGCAGTATCCAACTGCATAACTTATCTGGGGTCTCAGAACATTCAGCTTTGATCTTGTCATTACTTCAGAAGGCAGCGTCCCTCAGCTGTCACCTTGAGAAGTATCAAGAAATAGTGACCCCCCAAGGGATGGCAGTGTTCACAACTGTCAAAATGGACCCTGACACCTGGAGATGGGGATGTCATAGAAAGCTGGTCTCAAGGGGAAGATATTTTGTGCCATCTTAAAGACTCACAAATTTATTATGGCATAAGCTTTCATGGACCATTGTTCATTTCATCGGACGATCCAATGAAGTAAAGTGCCTGAAAGCTTATACTTATAACATTATTTAAAATGTGTTAGTCTTTAAGGTGCCACAAGATATGAGTTGCCAAAACAATTCACTGAGCTCTCCTGTGACACAAGCTTGGAAGTGCAATTTCAGCAACTAACATTACAGTGGTACCTCAGGTTACAGACGCTTCAGGTTACAGATGCTTCAGGTTACAGACTCTGCTAACCCAGAAATAGTACCTCGGGTTAAGAACTTTGCTTCACGATGAGAACAGAAATCGAGCTGCGGCGGTACGGTAGCAGTGGGAGGCCCCATTAGCTAAAGTGGTGCTTCAGGTTAAGAACAGTTTCAGGTTAAGAACGGACCTCCAGAAAGAATTAAGTTCTTAACCCGAGGTACCACTGTATCTGCACGGTGGAACCTTCCCACCTTTTCTTCTTTCCATGACCCACCCCCTAAAATCCCCAGGACCCACAAGCCGAAATGAGAGTGTATGGAAGTTCTATCACACAGCTAAAACTCCTTGCACTAGTGAAACATTTGGATTCTGGCTTTAGTAATTGCCGTGACTAGCCTGTCATAATGAAAGGGCCTTTTCAGTGGTGGCACACAGCCTTGGAATGCTGTCCCACTCTGATACCTTCACCACACCAGGTAATTTTATTTTCCCAGTCTGTGTCCTTTTTTGAACTGGTCCTATTGAATTATTTTTATGCTGCATTTTTAGATCTGCTACCTTTTAATGCCCTTTATGTTGTTTTTAAAGTAAACTGTGAGCATAAACGTATCAGCCAATAGAGGGATAATTAATAAATTCTGCTTTGCATTAAGAAACCTTAGACACCCCAGTTTAGAACTTCCATAGAGAATTGAGTTTGACAGCTTAGATTTGCGTCTTTCATGAACAAATTGGGGGGGATATGGCTACCCCATATTGGAATGTATTATGGGGATATTGAGGACTGCTTTTAGAATGGGAAAGTAGATTATACATTTTAATTAAACCAAATAACCCTTACTTATGCATTTCCCACTGCATAAGTGGGAATCTTTGATTGTATATTTGGCTCAGATCCGCTAAAGAGTTTTGCACTTTGTTACTGCTTTTCTCTTTTTTTGGCAGGAGGCAAGGCTAGCCTTCGTGCTTCAGATTACTGCTATCTCCCATGGGCTGTCCAGCAAGGCCAGGCACACCCCCAAGGTAAAAGCATGTGACTACAAACCGTTATAAGAGCCGTAACTTGGCTGTTGCAGGGACATTGCTTCCCTTTGTCTTCTTGTTCTTTGATTGCTGACCAAGCAGCAAACCACCTGGGGCAATGACTGTTCTACTGGCTGCCTTACTCTTGGGGCTGGCTCTCCTATCCTTCTGGAGGATGGCAAAAGGGAAACTGGAGCCCAAGGCAAACTACCCGAGATGCCTGCCATCCCTGCCAATCATCGGAAGCCTCTTTTATTTTATTGGACATACCCAGTACCATCTCTTTTTCCACAGATTGCAGAAGAAGTATGGCACCCTCTACTCCTTGTACATGGGCTCCAGTTATGTAGTAGTGGTCCACGACTATACCCATGCCAAAGAGGTGCTGCTTAAGAAAGGGAAGATCTTTGGTGGCAGACCTCAAAAGGTAAGCAAGCTACAAGTGTCTTCCTTATTTCTAAGCCATGAAATCTGGTGGGTAGAGTGGAAGAGGTGATGAAACAACAGAGTACAGTCATACCTCGGATTACAGACGCTTCAGGTTGCATTTTTTTGGGTTACAGACTGCCAAAACCCGGAAGTACCGGAACGGGTAACTTCCGGGTTTCAATGGTTGTGCATGCACAAAAGTGCTAAATTGCACATTGCACATGCGCAGAAGCCCCGAATTGCAACCCGCATGTGTGCAGACACACCGCTGCAGGTTGCAAATGCTGCGGGTTGTGAATGTGCATTCTGCACGGATCACATTCGCAACCCGAGCGTCCACTGTATCTTCTTTTAAGTTCGTAACCAGAGGTACCACTGTATATTGTTAAGTTATGACCTGATGTCTGCAGCAGAAAACAGGGCAGTTTTAACATGAAAAGGGACATACAGGTGATAAGCATTGAATCCTCTAACCTCTCCTTTGTGTTCAGTCATCCCAGAAACATTATCCCCAGCCTAGAACAGGGTACTAGGATTGAGCTAGGCTAGAAGAAATATACCTGAAATTTACATGAGTGATTGTGCATGGGAAATGAATTAATAAATGAATTGCTGCACTTCTTAAATTACACCCTCATACCTCTTCAGCATGAATGCAGGTTCCCTAATATACAGATGAAAAGGCACTAATATTGCAGTATTATGTCCACAGTGGTACCTTAGTTTAAGAACAGCCCTGTTTATAAACTATTCAGTATAAGAACTCCACAAAACCGGAAATAGTGTCCCGGTTTACGAACTTTACCTCGGTCTACGAACGGAAGCCAAATGGTGAAAGGGCACTGGTGGCGGGAGGCCTCATTAGGGAAAGCACGCCCCAGTTTAAGAATGGTTTTGGTTTAAGAACGGACTTCTGGAATGGATTAAGTTCGTAAACCGAGGTACCACTGTATTCAGAAGTAAGTTCCATTACATTCACTAGAGCTTACTTACAGCCGAGGGCTGCAGCCGAAATCTGTTTTAATTCCAGGATCAAGGAACATCCTCTCTTCTGTAAAAAGAGAACAATTCTGGGGGGAAATAGGCTTTTAAGATACAAAACTGGTTTGCATACATTTGCCCATTTTAAGCCATAATAATTAGGAAATAACAAACCTGTATCAGTGATATTGTGAATAACTTTTCGGTCTGAAGTGGCTTTAAAAAGTAAATTTTAATCAAATGCAGAAGAATGAATCTGATGAAAATAGTTGTTTGTGTTTTTCCTCCTTTCAAGTAAAATAAAACTACAATGCTGTTAAGTTTTCTTCTTCATTGATTCAAGGTGACAACAGACTTGCTGACTCGAAACGGGAAAGACATCGCATTTGCCAATTACAGCCCAGTCTGGAAAGTTCAGCGCAAGCTGGCACATTCTGCACTCTCCATGTTTGGAAAGGGTTCTCTGGCCCTGGAGAAAATCAGTAAGTAAACAAAGGAAATGTTGGGATTGATGTAAGAGAATTCCAAGAAGGGAGCTGAGGAGAGAAGATCCTAGTGATGACTCTTGTGGCCAAAACATTAGGGTAATTTGCTCCTCTTTGGCTGAATAACACTTTAAGCATTTGTTTTCAGAGCAGTGTTCATTCTCCTCCAGCCAGAGTGCATATATACACATCACCAGAATTTAGACACACACCACAAATCTCAGGTTGAGCTTAGGGAGGAATCTTTTTCCAGGTTGCAGCTGAAACTGGATTTATGCCATCACTCACTGATCAGCTGGTGCTCGCATCACTCTTGAAACCACCTCCTTACCTGCCTTCTCAGAACAGATATTGAAATAGAAAAATGATAGTTATGTGCAAAAATGTTTTTTAAAAAGAGTTTCAAACAATTTTTTAAGCAGATAAATTCAAGTACCTGAAAAATAAAGCAATGTGAAAGTCCACCTGAAACACTGGGGGGAGGCGCAGAGGGGTGGCAACCAAATTAAATTATGTGTGTCCATTCAGGAGTGAAGGTGCAGGGGAAAAAGAACTAGAGGAAGTGTGCACCCATTCCCAGTTCTAAATGTATCTATACTTGCTCTGAATGTTAAGTCTGTTTCCAGCCATTGGTACAGTGTTTGGGTGCAGTTGTGTTTGGCTGCCTAAACCTTTCAAAGACAGAATTCCATCTTATAGCCACATGCTGGTTTATGCTGGAGCAACTGTGCTCTTTTGGGGAGGGAGCATTATCTTTCTAGAACTACACTTTGAATAATTTCAGGCATGCATTAGGCACCTGCAACTTTAGGAGTAGCAATCAGATTTCCTTACCAATATTTTCTTTGTACAGTATTATATATTCTTCTCATCACACAGACTACTGGGGTTCAGGTGAATCATGGATTTGTAGTGCAATGGTTTTTAAAAACAGAAAACAAAACTGTATTATATAATGTGAAAAGGTCTAACAGAATACAAATAATCTCAAAGAGCAACACAAAATAAATATATAAAGCAGGATGTCCCAGTTGAATAACTATAGGAAACACATGATCACTGGGACAAAGAAAATTAGATATAATGTACTGGACCATATCCCATCTAGGCATGTCCCCCTAATATATTGCAGCCAATCTTTGGGGTCGATTAAAAAGAAAACTCTTTGCAGGGAGGAGCAGCTGTGATTCTGATTGTCTTCTATACGTATAGGAGTTAATTTTCTCAGCCTGCATCAGATTGGAAGTATCATATGGGAGGAAAGGGGAGCAGGAAGGAGACTGTACAAAATTCTTAGTACAGGGCATCGTCTTGTTTTGTCCTTTACTGTCACTTAGTGGTAGTGGTCAGAACTTACTTGCAGTGTGGCCAAAGAAATACTCTCTTTCTGTTAAAAGAAAAAGTAAAACAACAATAGACAAGATCTCAAATTACACTGCACATGTCAGGAACAATAGAATAGCTACCCAGACAGCAAGGATTCTTAATATGGGAAGTAGTATAGCCACTTCAGAAAGATAATGACCTCCTGACAAAGCCATTAGCAAGTTTGTGGAGAAAATGGCTTTGAACCCTTGTCTCCCAATGTGGAACCAGCATTCTTATCTGATGGATTACCCTGTCTATTTCAAAGTTGCTCCATCTCCAAATCTGGGTTGCCAATGTCCCTCAGTTTCATCCTTTCATCTTTATTCATAACCACCTTCTTCTAGCTCCTAAAGGTTTTAACATCCCTTCATGCATCTCTTCTTTTAGTCTGTCAAGAAGCAGCTACTTTGTGTGAACTTCTGAGTGCTAAACAGGATTCACCTCTGGACATGGCACCTGAACTGGCACGTGCTGTTACTAATGTGGTATGCACCATCTGCTTTAACTCATCCTACCAGCGTGGAGACCCTGAGTTTGAGTCCATGCTCCAATATAGCCAAGGCATTGTGGATACTGTAGCTAAGGAGAGCATGTTGGATATCTTCCCATGGCTTCAGGTGAGAGCTGGTGGGAAGGGCTAGCAACTAAATAACACATTTTCACCTGATTTGCCATTCTTCATTAAGAGAGGTTGAGGAGAGAGGGCTAGGTACTCTTTTAGGATAGATAGATAGATAGATAGATAGATAGATAGATAGATAGACAGACAGACAGTTATTTGAGTGGGCAATAGCATATAGATAAGCTAACCTAGAATTCTATGCGAGAGAGGGGGAAAATCATTTTGTGTTCATTGAACAGAATGTGTTCTTTGACCGGGTAAAATCCATAGTTACTTGTTTCAATAGGATATATTTGATGCAGATATTCTGTACTTCCATGTGCATGCACATCATGTCAATCTTTGCAGCGTATAGAAAGTCAGAATAGAGACCCAAAAGGTTTTACTGGAAGAGAAATCATACTAAGTTATACAGTGGTACCTCAGGTTAAGTACTTAGTTCGTTCTGGAGGTCTGTTCTTAACCTGAAACTGTTCTTAACCTGAAGCACCACTTCAGCTAATGGGGTCTCCTGCTGTCGCTGCACCGCCGCTGCACGATTTCTGTTCTCATCCTGAAGCAAAGTTCTTAACCCGAGATAATATTTTTGGGTTAGCAGAGTCTGTAACCTGAAGCATATGTAACCCGAGGTACCACTGTACAGGGATTTTGAGGCATGTGCAGGATGCCAGAAGCATCTAGTCAGATCACAGTCTACATTACACGGAACAGATCTGTCTGCTACATAACCCTTAGTGGCAGGGATTAACACAGGAGTTCTGGAGAGGGGATTATTTTCTGCAGACAGGAAAAGAATTGTCATTATGGTTGTTTCTTTCTCCAGTTCTTTCCCAATAAAGACCTGGTACTGCTGAGGAAGTGTGTGGAAGCAAGAGATCAGCTCCTACAGCAGAAGTTTGAAAAACATAAAGTAAGTAGAATACACTTAATATTATTGTTATTAATTACTTGTTCTTCACCCTAAGGTCCCAGGGTGGGTTACAACAATTAAAACACAATATTAAAAACACTTAAAAATAACTTACACAGAAGTAAGGTGGGTCCTAAAAATATGCACCTCAAGTCTCAAAAGCCAGGGTAAAGAGATGCAAAGAGTAGCAAACCCAGCAAAAGAGAGAAAGCTGTTTCATGGAGATGGAAGGATCTGTGGATAAAAGCAATGAGCATCATAGCAAAGATGAAAATGGTGCTCCAATATGAATCACAATTAGAACACAATTTTGGATGATGAGAGAAAAGAGAAGGAGAGAAAGATGTGTGCATAAAGAAGGATCCTGCTTCAAGACTCTACGTCTTACCTTCTCCCACCTTTTTAACAATAGGCACACAAGTGGGAAGAAGCCTCAGTTCTGGTGCCTCAGTTCTGGAGCTCTCAGTCACCAGATGTCCTAAACCAGGAAGATGGGGGGATGTTGGCACAGTAAGAAATGTTAGATTGGACAGAGCACATAGAACAGAAAGATCCTACATGCTTTGCTGTCATGTCCTTTGAAGCCCAGTCATTTAAGAAGAAATACAATATTTTATATATCATTTGTGAACCGCAGTCATTCTCAGAATGGTTCACAACAATAACAATCAGACTCATGGGCAAACCGTATTACCCTCACTATAACAGAACTGGAATGTCAGGTGCTGTTAGTGGCATCAACAATGGGACTGTGTGGCCGGGCATTACTGTGTTCTTCATGCCAAGACAGTGGTTATACTTTTGGGGTTAGCTGCAGGAAAGCCAGTTTCAAATCCTTGCTCAGCTTTGATTAATGTTCAGGGTAGCCTTGGGCACTAATCTACCGCACAAGTTTATTCTTCTTGTGAAACTAAAAAATGCTACTCTGAGCTTCTCACCTCCATAAAAGCCAAAGTCACTTTTCACAGTGACTAAGATTCATTCATTCATTTAACGTATGGGCAGAGATCAGGGCTGGCCCAAGAGACACCCAAGTATAGGGTGGTATATAAATAATAAGAATAAGAATAATCAGGCTGCAATACCAGAGAGTAAGTGCTATTGAGCTCAGTGGGACATACTTCTCAATAGACAGAGTCTTGCAGTGTAAGGCTCAATTTACAATAAACAAATGAAACACTCCCTAAAAAAATTGCTGGCTGCTGAACCATTACAGTGTTAATTACTTCCAAGCAAATAGGCTTTGCAGGACAGGACTGCAGCCATTAGATATATAAAAAAACCTAATCTATACTGACTCGCCCATTTCATGATACTTTTGCCCATGTTCCAAAATGTTATATTGATCTCAACAGAATTTATTTCAAATTAGTGGGCATATAGTCACAGCTTCAGAATTTTAAAACAAGATTTGTATTTTATATCCCTCTTACGTGTTTTGGGGGAGGTCTGACAGTGGCAGTGGCTGGCAGTTGGCATTTTTAAAGACTTCTGACAGTAGTTGTTTGGGGGTAGGTAGATGATGGCCTAGACCTTAAATTGTCGCTCGATCTTAGCTCACAGTTGCTTTCATCTTCTACCCAGGAAATGTTCAGTGATGACGATTCTGCCAATTGTTTATTAAACGTACTACTGAGAGCCAAACTCAACATGGAAAACAACAACAGTCATCTGTTGCCTGGGCAGGAGCTGACGGACGACCACCTGCTCATGACAGTGGCTGACATCTTTGGAGCTGGTGTGGAGACGACCACAACTGTGTTGAAGTGGATTGTGCTCTATCTCCTGCACTACCCAGAGGTACAGCTCCTCTAGTCCTGCCCAAATTCCTGGGGATTCTTGACAGTGTGTTATGTGAACAAGACAGAGAAGAGTAGCATAAAATGCAATCCTATGCAAGCCCCACGTCGATTCCTGCATTGCAGGGAGTTGGGCTAAATGACCCTCTTGGTACCTTCCAACCCTACAATTCTATGATTCTATGAAACAGTTGATATCAACTAATGCAAACAAGTCAGGATGAATGCTCAATAAATAGGTCATCTGGAAATAGGGATGGGGGAGAATTTTGATGCCGTTCTCATTTAAAGGTGAACTTATCTAATTCATACTTTCGGAAACAGTATGTGAACCAAAAGAAAGCCATCCTTCAAAATTAACACGTCGCTGAATTATGCAATGCAGTTCTCCTACCAAGTAATGGGTACCAACAGTGCATATACTAGGGTAAAGTATACATATAAATGCATGTATTAGTTAAAATAACACAGAAAAGTGCATTATATTTGGGGGGAGGAATTGCTTTGCAAAAAATGTATATTTGGGCAAAATTGTATACAAAAATGTACACATTGGGAGAAATTTGTGCTAAAATGCTGATGAATTTTCACGAGGACTTTAAAAAGAAATCACAAAAGGACGTGGAACTGAATTTAAAATGAGAAACTGAGAGAAATTGAAACTGAAAGATTTGCTCATTCCTATCTGGAAGTGACCTTTCTTCATGGAACTGCACCATTTTTAGAGGCATGGAGAGGGGGAATCACCCAATCCACACACTGATGACCGCATACAGTAATTAAAAATGGCTCCCTTATGTTCCAGCCCTCCCCAAACAAGCAATACCATAGCTTCCCGCACTCCTCTGTAAGCACAGGAGGTCTTGGTAAATGGGAAGTGGAAAAGCTGTTATCCACTAGCGGTGTAGTTTCTCACACCTACTGCGTGAGCAAAGGAATTAATACATGAAGCCCTATTTCAAAAGTACATGAAGAGGCAGTAGCTTTCTTTCCACTGTTGAGTCTGATTTGTCTAACTCTTCCACACTTCCCAGGTGCAGCAAAAGATCCAAGAGGAACTG
Source organism: Podarcis vaucheri (assembly GCF_965113315.1). Classification (NCBI taxonomy): domain Eukaryota; kingdom Metazoa; phylum Chordata; class Lepidosauria; order Squamata; family Lacertidae; genus Podarcis; species Podarcis vaucheri. Next base: position 46,615,132 of record NC_138763.1, on the reverse strand, counting down.
GATCAGAAACTTGGCTTTAACAGATTTCCTCAGCTTGATGATCGGCAGCACTTGCCTTATTTGGATGCTACCATTAGTGAAACTCTGCGCATCCGGCCTGTAGCTCCACTCCTTATCCCACACGAGGCACTGGCAGATACAAGGTAAAGTCCATTTCCAAAAGTGAGATCTGCTGCAAAGCTGAGGTGTGGAAGGAGACATAAGGGCATCAGTAAGAGGAAGCGGGTGATGCTGTGGTCTAAACCACTGAGCCTAGGGCTTGCCGATCGGAAGGTCGGCGGTTCAAATCCCCGCGACGGGGTGAGCTCCCATTGCTCAGTCCCCACTCCTGCCCACCTAGCAGTTCGAAAGCACGTCAAAGTGCAAGTAGATAAATAGGTACCGCTCCAGTGGGAAGGTAAATGGTGTTTCTGTGAGCTGCTCTGGTTTTACCAGAAGCAGCTTAGTCATGCTTGCCACATGACCCAGAAAAACTGTCTGCGGACAAATGTCGGCTCCCTCGGCCAGTAATGAGCGAGATGAGCACCACAACCCCAGTCGTTCGTGACTGCACTTAACTGTCAGGAGTCCTTTACCTTTTTAAGAGGAAGCCACTGATGGCCTTTGTCTTTCTGCAGCATTGGGAAATACGACATTCCTAAGGGAGCTCACGTTGTGATTAACCTGTGGTCCATTCACCATGATGAGAAAGAGTGGGACAAGCCAGGGGAATTTAATCCAGGTGAGTCTGCCACATTGCCTCCTGGCATGTGTGTATGTGTGTGTGTGCTGCTTAAATTCCCTTTTTGTCTGGGCAGGGTGGATTTTCAACACACTTTTTCTATTCCTTTTCCAGCCCAGTAACTGAAACTGACTTGGTCACATCTCTGGCAGGCTAGGGACAAAGGTGAAAGCTGTTTCCTAGTTTTGCTGGATCTCTCAGCAGCCTTTGATACCATCAACCATGACATCCTTCTGGAGCTGGGGGCACTGTCATACAGTGGTTCCGCTCCTTCCTCCTGGGCCATGCCCAGAAAGTGGTGTTGGGGGATGAGTGTTCAAACCTCTGGGCTCTCACTTGTGGGGTACCTCAGGACTCTATCCTCTCCCCCATGCTTTTTAACATCTATATGAAGCCGCTGGAGAGATCATCAGGGGGGTTGGACTGGGTGTTCATCAGTATGCAGATGACACCCAGCTCTACCTCTCTTTTAAATCAGAACCAGTGAAGGTGGTGAATGTCCTGTGTGAGTGTCTGGAGGCAGTTGGAAGATAGATGGCAGATAACAGATTGAGGTTGAACCCTGACAAGTAGTACTGTTTCAGGGGGGACAGGGGGCTGGTAGGTGTGGGGGACTCCCTGGTCCTGCGTTATAGAGTTACTGTCCACATGCACATTTGGGAAGGGTCTGTAGCAGATGTGAAGAGCCTTCGGCCCTCCAAATATTTGTTTATTTCAACACTGTGTATACTGCTTGATCACAGCAACACTGGAGGAGCATTATAATAAGACTAAAAATGAGTTAAAACAATAAAATCAGAATTCATTCAGAAAGCCTGCTGGAATAATTAAAAAAGTCTTCGGTAGGTGCCAAAAGTGCAACAGGAAGACAGGAGTGCCACAAAACTGGGCCCACAGTACTGAATGTACGAGCTAGGGATATAATGAGCAGGGATATAAGGGATCAGGTACAAGGTGTCCTGGACCCAACTTGTTAAGGGGCTCATTAAAAAATACAAGAACCATGAACATGATCTGGAAGCATAGGAACTACAACTCCCATCAGCCTCAGCAAGCATGGCCAAGGACCAGGGATGATGGGAGTTATAACTCAGCAACATCTGGAGGGTCAAAGTTTCCCTTCATCTGGTCTATAGAGATATTCCAGCCAAGTTCTTGTATGGTATCAGTTTATGTTTTATTTATGTTTCCTGGGGATATGTTTATGTGTGTTCTTCCTCCCACACAGGACGGTTCCTGGATAAGGATGGGAAGAGAATCGCCTCTCCCTCACCCAGTTATCTTCCCTTTGGAGCTGGTATCCGGGTTTGTTTGGGAGAAGTACTGGCCAAGATGGAGCTGTTCCTCTTTATAGCGTGGACCTTGCAGAGATTCACATTCAGCGTCCCTCAAGGCCACACATTGCCTGAACCAGAGGGGAAATTTGGAGTTGTGCTTCAAGTACCAAATTTCAAAGTGAAGGCCACACTGCGGGAAGCTTGGAAGGCCAAAGTAAGAGAGGAGTGACGTTATTTGGCTCTCAGACAGCCTCCCTAAATGGAAAGAGACCAAAAATTACTTCAGCTGGTTCAGTAAAAGTTTTGCTGGATAAGTGTGTCAAGAAGGGGAAGTAAATTGCTTGGTCAAGGACACGAGCCACTATCTACGTAATAGAATATATTAGGCACATTGGACAAAGGCAGAAAGGAACCACAGTTCATAAGAAACTTTTTTGACATCGAAAGTTGCATCTTCTTCCATCTCTCCCTCAGACTCCAATGGAATAACTCAGAATGCAGTGTTTTGCATGGCAGAGCAGTGACAACACTGAAGTGTCTCTAAACAAAGAGGTCACCCCATTTGTCTCCCATTGCTGGACTCCTGTCATTAACCTATACTGTTAATTTTATTTCAGTGATCTTAACCTGTGGAACACAGCTCACCCATTTAGATATGAACTTTGTCCCTTCTGTGTCCTCCCATTCTTATTTTTTGGTGCCGCCATTGACATTAGCACAGGATCCTCAAATGCTTGTGCTGAAAGATCTGGTCATGATTAGTTAGGAAATCAACAGACACCAGCCAAAGCACTAGCACAACAAATTAGGGAAAGCCCTGGTTTGAGAAGAGCATGCACAAAACAAGGACAGAGCGCTGCAAAACCATTGTCATGGGTCTTATGCAATTTAACTATGAGCACCAGAGGCAGATGGGAATACTGTGATGTCTCTGTTGCTTGCCAGTACCTATGGACAGCAGCAAAAAATCCACAACCTTGAATGCAACCCATTTTATGTCCTAGTACTTTCTGTAGAGAGTGGAGAACATTAGCTGTCCAATGACGGGATTAAAATAGCTTTAGGAAGTGTGTCGGAAGAAAAGCGAAACTGGTTGGTTCTTATCTAGGGGGAGCTCAGGCAGAAGCTGTGGACATAACATCAAATTATAAGCGGGTTACTTCAAGGAAGAAAAATAGCTCTCATTTAAAGCCAGGGTATAGTTAGGGAGGTCTAATCAGCTGGCTTTACAGTGGGTGAGAAGAGCAACGGCCTCATACCTCAGCTGGAGTCTGTTCACACCATGTATTTGTTCAAAACTGAGGCCTATGCAGTACAGGAGAGTTAACGAAACTGTGTCTTCTGGATGTTGATGGACTATAAGCCCCATCCCTAATCATTGGCCATTCTGGGGGGGACTGATGGGAGTTGAAGTCTAACAATATCTGGAAGGCCACATGTTATCCATTCTTGCAGTAAAAGCCTTCTGCTACAAGGATAGGGCTTCCTCAGATTTATAGGGCTATTCACTTGTATCACTACAGAGAAGAAGCCAGAAACTAATTTCACCCACTTCCTAATTTGGTACAGCTTACTTCTACCCCACTATATCCTCCCTCTAGAAATACCATTGAGTATAGTTACCTACATCCTATTTCTCTCATATACAGCTTTTCTTCCACCCACATATTTTTGACTTTCCACCTGGTGTTATGCTCAGTACAACTGCCAAAAGGGTTTTTTCTTTTTTCAATTTGCTTTTCTGTTTTATCATATCATCAACGCATACTGTGTTACAGTCAGACACAGGACAATTGGGGGAAAAACAAACATATATATACAACACATATATATGAATAATAATGGTAACATAGCTTATACCTTCAGTTTATTTGACTCTTATAAACCTTAGTTTTTACTCCCCTTCCACTCTTTCCATGGTTTCCTAAGTGCTATCTTATCAACTGCGTTTTCTTACTCTACTAAGTTGTTTTCAGTACCTTATATTATCCCACGTTGTAACATCTACTGTTGAGTGTTTTTTGTCAGCCTGTTACGATTATTTTCTTGTTATAATATTTTTCCATATAATCTATATATAATGTCCAGTCTTCTTTTAAATTCTTATACAGTGGTACCTCAGGTTACAGACGCTTCAGGTTACAGACTCCGCTAACCCAGAAATAGTACCTCGGGTTAAGAACTTTGCTTCAGGGTGAGAATAGAAATCGTGCGGTCGCCGCATGGCGGCAGCGGGAGGCCCCATTAGCTAAAGTGGTGCTTCAGGTTAAGAACAGTTTCGGGTTAAGAACGGACCTCTGGAACGAATTAAGTACGTAACCAGAGGTACCACTGTAGTTCTTTTTTAATGCATAACTAGCAGCGAATTTTAAGTTTGTTTTCCACAATTGTTCCCACAGGTTCAAATCAATATTATGACCCACATCTTGTGCCCATTTGATCACAGATGATTTTACCAATTCTTCTTTCGTTTCCCAATCAAGTAATATCCTATACATTTTAGATAAATTTTTAACTCTAAATTTTAATATTTCTTTTTCAAATTTTGATGGTTATTCTGAGAATCCCAATTTCTTATCTACCTTAGATTTTGAATTGATTTGGGGATAATTTAGCCAGTCCAACACGTACCCTTTAATCTCTTCATTTTTTCCCATATTTTTGGTTCTCCTTCTGAGATGTCTAGCAAATCATTATTGGTACCCCATTTGTCACTCATATTAATTCCCCCCCCCCTTGTCTCAGCTTCTATTGGGACTAATCACTTTGGTGTTTCGTTTTCTAACAATTTTTTGTATTTTTGCCATACTAATTTTTCTCTAATAACATGATTGGTGAAGCTTTTACATATTCCAGCTTTGCCGTACCAAATGCCAGCCGTATTTGACATCATGGCCCTCCAAGTTTAGCAACTATGTATTTTCTAGAGATAAAGGTAAAGGGACCCCTGACCATTAGGCCCAGTTGTGAACAACTCTGGGGTTGCGGCGTTCATCTCGCTTTATTGGCCCGAGGGAGCCAGCATACAGCTTCCGGGTCATGTGGCCAGTATGACTAAGCCGCTTCTGGAGAACCAGAGCAGCACACGGAAACACCGTTTACCTTCCCGCCGGAGCGGTACCTATTTATCTACTTGCACTTTGACGTGCTTTCGAACTGCTAGGTTGGCAGGAGCAGGGACCAAGCAACGGGAGCTCACCAAGTCGCGGGGATTCGAACTGCCGACCTTCTGGTTGGCAAGTCCTAGGCTCTGTGGTTTAACCCACAGCGCCACCCGCGTCCCTATTTTCTAGCAATACCCAGTCTTTAATTCAACACAGGTAGGGAGCTTCAAAATTCAATTCTAAGTCAGGAAGTGGAAAACCTCCTCTGTCTTCTATGTTGATAAGGATTGTATGTTTTATCCTAGGTTTCTTCCCCCTCCAGATAAACTTAGACAGATCCTTTCACCAATTTTTCAGACATCGTGTATTGTTAAGTATTGGTGTCATTTGCAATAAGAATAGCATTAGAAGAAATTAGGGAAAATTACCAGCTGAAAAATAAGAGAAAAAAGTGAAGTACTTAGGAGTGTGGCTATAGGTAAATAATCATAACATCTACATAGATAATTATGTGAGGACTTGGAAAGAAATTAAAAGAGACTTAGATAGATGAAGCAGAATGCAATTATCATTAATGGGGAGAATCTCGGCAATAAAAATGAATATTCTCCCCAAAAATACTAAAAGGGTTTTATTTTTATTACTTATTTTGGAATATATAAATCTGATTTGGGGACTGTTTATTCAGCCAAAGGTTGACAGGGTGTGAACCCATTAAGCTTCTGATTAAACATGGTTAGTTTGCATACCATTTGCAGCAGGGACTCTAAATTGAGGGGGTGATAATTATTCAATAAATATGATTCAATAAAGTTGTCCTAGGTTTTATTAACACAAACAAATTTTGCTTTTTAAAAATGCTAAGCTTTCTCGCTAAAAGCAACAATCCTACACTATTTACCTGGGATCAAACCACACTGGAAATTTCTTCCAATAGAATGGCAGCATAACTTAGCTAAAAATGATTAAAATATAACAACTAGTAAATTAGGAAGCTTCAGCTATTTCAGAAGGGAATATTTGCTATACTCCTATGCTCAGATTGCTTCGAAGCAAAGATCACCATATTCAACATGACGTACTCCATGTTGATGTTGTCTAATTCTACAAAGTTACTGAAAGGTTTATAGAACTACAATCACAATTGCTTTCTTGGTTGGTTGATTCCTCTATTAGTATATTTGCCACTAGACCTATAGACCCCGTTCTCCATATTCCTTGTATGCATGGATGAACTTGTGTGCATATTTTACCATCTTTGCTTCACATTTACCATGGTTTTATGATCTACATGTATTATGGATTCTGGCTGAATTAAAACATATCCCTCAGCAATTGATGTCACATTTCACTGAAGTAGAGAGCATGTACATTTGTCCTGGTCATAAAAGCAAAAGGTAAAAGGTGCAAGTGTGCAGAGAAGCTAGAGATTGTTTTATATTATTTGAACTCACAGTATACAAAATAGCATCAATAACAGAAGTCACATCGAATAGGAACCATCCTACCATCTCTTCAGTCCCCAAAGGCCAGATGAAGGCTTTAACTGATGTGGAAAAGACGTCATCCAGGAGAACAAATGTCTCTCTGATGGATGGGAGTTCCAAAACTGATCAAATTTGGCTACACAGTGACATTACTGGAGGCAGACAAAACCGTCACACTGCCTTCAATGTGAAGAGGCAGGAAAGAAAGGAACACCACCCTTACCCAGTCAACTTCCTATTTTGCCATCCTGGTTTAGTTGCCTATTAGCATTCCCCTCTCCCAGGGCAGCTATACATGTATGTAGTTGCAGGACTGGTTGAAGCAGAATGTGGATGAAGACCCACAACTGTATGCACATCCCACTGAAAGCAGTACAGGGGAGGTGGACAATACCCACATTCAGATGAGCATCCGAACAAAGGTGTTGTTCATCTTTCAACAGGAAGCACATTTCAACAGAATGAGCATCCATAGTCTACCGCAATTAGTCAACATGGCCAGGATGAATGAGCATCAGTCTGGCTGTTTCAGCAACTCTTCTGCACGTTACCTGCCTTGATAACAGTTTGCATATACTGGGGAGCTCGCTAGATGGCACCAGCTCACACATATTTACAACAGTTCCTCAAGATTATGATACAAGTCACTCAGCTGCAGTATTAAAAGATTCCAAAAATGAGAAATTCCAAAATACCAAAGTATCACAAAATAATGTGCAAGCTTTTGAGTTCTTAAGAACTCTAAATCAGGCTAGATGGTAAACAGCAGTGAGGAGAGGAAAAAGTAGCTTATGGGTGATGCTGAAGACATGTTTTCTCTATCTGGTCCAAGTCTTAAAATAGAAAGGGGAGAGGAGGTAGCAGACATTCAAATGGTGTTTTTTTTTGGCCTGTTGTGCAGGTGTTAGTTTGCACCAAAGCCTGCTGGGAAACAGAAGGATAATGATGGCAGAACCCTCATCTATGAAAACACAGTAGACAGTGACTGGCCCAAGGTCACCTCATGAGCTTCATGGTCGAGTGGGGATATGAACCCTGGTCTCCCAGCTCTTAGTCCAACACTAACCACTACACCACACTGTCTCCTTGTTTGGTGTAAAAGAGAAATAAGAGAAACTAGTCCTTATGTTAGAAAAGCTGGAAATTACTTGTGCAAAGCAGTAAGTCAATAGAATATAATTGTAGAATTGGAAGGGACCATGAGGATCATGTAGTCCAACCCCTGGGATGCAGGAACCTTTCACCCAGTCTGGGGCTCAAAGCTATGACCCTGAGATTAAGCGTCTCATGTTTTACTGACTGAGCTATCCAGTCCATTTGTGTAACTTTACCTTGCAGTTTGAGAAATTTTCCTTCAGAGAACCTTCAAATGGTGCGAAAGATGAAAATTTGTACCATGCAGCAGATTCTCAGAAACTGGTACAATTTTTGTTAGGCATTTGACAGAAAATAAACAGAGAGCCTTCCCAAAGCAACATACAGACTATCTGCATCTGCCAGAATCACTGTCAACAATTCTAGGAACACCAAAAGCTCCAATCCTAACTCTGTTTACCTGGAGGAAGTTCCATTATAGGATTAGGGTTGTGCTATAATTCAGTAGGAACTTTATTATCCTTTATCCTGAACCAGAACAGATCAGGGCTGCTTGGGAAACAAGGCTTGCCTGAGAAGATCAAGGCTACAATGTGTTGAGGATAAAAAAAAGTTGTTCTGGGCTTATTTCAGTGCCTTCAGCCATTAAGATGATCTGATACACAGCAACTGGATGCTGAGCTCACACCCTTTTTTATATCCCCCTTTTTGCTGCTTAAGATCAATAGCCATTCATTCATTTGTAAGAATGCTGGCACTGTGTTACTTTTTAAAGTGAGCACTCCTATAATTATGAGATGGAAGCCATTATAGCTATCTAAGGCAGGATGAGAAACCTGTGAACCTCCAGGTGTTAATGGACACCCCATCAAATCCAACCAGCTTGGCCAATGGTTATGGATGATGGGATCCGCAATCAAACAACATTTGGAGGGCCACATGTTTCCTATTTCAGGTCTAACATATTTATTTTAGAAGATCATCCCAGACTTGATGTGAAGGATAACTGAGCATATTCATTGTGTTCAGATAGCTTGGGCCATTAGTAAAAAAAACTTTCTGGTTTCTAGTGTGAATTTATTTTTCCAACAACTAGTGTGTTCTTCTTGACTAAAGATGCATTTTAATAATAAACTGCCCTCTTCCTGGAAAGTATCTTCAATATAGAAAAATCACAATTTCCCTTGAAATGCCTAAGCCAGGATGATAAGCTTCTTGCATTTTTAACACAACATTTTCTACTTCAACATTGTGCATTATTGGCTTGCTAGGTTCCTCCCACTAACAAAGTTCTTAAATTTCCAAATAGTATTTGCAGATACCTGGGGTTAAAAAAAACACCTTATGAAGCAAAGACTTTAAATGCGTGATGTGGATGCAGCCTTGTAGTGCTATATAGAAGGAGTCCACCAGACTGAGGACCTGTTATGTGATGGCTAACTTCTCCCGGTTCAAATTGCTAGTCTACCAAGGTGCACCATGCATGGTATATAAATAGCTCATGGTGGATTGACTTAAAAACAACAATCCCAAGCTCTTAATTGTCTTTTCTTTTTTAAGTGTACATAGTAAGGAAAATAGTTAAGCAAGAGAGAGCGCTTAAGAAAAGCTCAACACAGTAAAATAAGGAGTAGAAAGAGAATAAATACTCTACAATTGCCACAAGATGGAGATCTTCCCCACACCTCTAGCTCTAAGCGTTGGCTGCTGCAAAATAAAAATCAATCTCAAACCATGCAATCTTTGTGAGGGAAGTTCCTGGTTCAGGTCTCTCTCTCTCTCTCTCTCTCTCTCTCTCTCTCTCTCTCTGTGTGTGTGTGTTGGAAGGACTGCAAGGAAGAGCTCAGAGTGTACCACAGTTAATAGCTATTTGCCTTGGTAAGGTGTGAGATCTATTGATCAAGGGCTCCTAACAGCACAGTGAGCAAGTTTTTAGTGAGCACCAGTCATGAGTTTCATAACCGGGATCATGTCCAATAACACTGGAAGTGGATAAGTGGGTGTCTTTTATGTAAGGAACAAAACTGCCATCGGGTTTTCCCAAACAGACCCATGCCACTCTCACCATTCTATAAAATCACCAAGGCACTCACACATACACCCACAGGGGCCTTCTTTCCTCCCCTTCTCCCACTGAAATTAGACTGGAAAGAAACATGCTGTTGTAGCAAAAATAAGGTTACACTTAAACACACACACACACAGAGAGAGAGAGAGAGAGAGAGAGAGAGAGAGAGAGAGAGAGAGAGACATAGACAGACAGAGAGAGACACACAGAGAGATATGCACATGCTAATTATGCCAGTTTGCAAATGCCCTTACAGGCTCAAACAAACCAGATTTTGGCAAATTCTTTCACTCTTTCCCAGCCTGCTCTTCTCTTGATATAGTCACCAGTTTCTGACTAGGTATAGAATGCTTTCAACATAAAGCAATGATTAAGCTAAGAGGAAAATGCTCAGTACCCCCAATATGATCTTCCAGGTGGCCAAACTCAGTTTGCTTTCAAGCTTTTGTTTGTGTTAACAAAATGTCACCCACTGACGCCTGCATCCTTTTGCTCGACCTAAATTCTGCCTTCTTCCTTTGCTATCCAGATAGACATGAAATAAAGTATCCTTCCAGATTTAATATCAAGACCTGGGATGCCACTTTGGCCTATGATTTAATGACCTTGGACTTCCCATTCGCTGGTAAACACTCCCTCTGAAATCACTTCTATCAGTATTTATATCTCCACCAGCTGCCTCACAGCTTAAATTCCCATATTTTAGCTTGAGGGCTCTGTCCCATAGCCCCAGCTTGCTGAAGCTCATATTTAGCAGCCTGCAATAGGTGCAGGCACATATATATAGATTAAAACTTCACCAGGGCACAATAGGAGAAACAAAACCGGATGATAGTATCAAGTCTCTCCACTTTCCATACTAGGTTACAGAAGATTTTTTTTTTTTAATTATTTGGCTGGGTGGAAAAGGTAGAATGCATTGCTTTGAATATAATTATAACATGTAGAGACTGGATATAATAAAATGAGAGATTTATCATGATTAGGCAGCCCTGCAGTATCCTGGAACCACTTGGGGAAACCAGTAGTAGTAAGCTATTTGTTTGCAGGTCCATAGGTGCTAAAGTATTCTTATCCCTTAGAGAAAATGTATCCTTACACTTTCCTTTCTTAATAATGATACATAGGATGGAGTGAAAGGGGATATGCCCTGCCTTTCTGCCATTGGTTGTACTGCCACCTTGTATTTTCCTGTTGTCATTGTCCAGGCTTCACCCTAAGCGGATTATTATTATTTTATTATTTTTTAAATTTGTATACTGCCCTTCATCTGAAGACCACAGGGCATTTCTCAACATAAAAACACAAAATGAGAACATAAAATACAAGAACAAAAATGAACCAATAATTTCCCTCCCACAAACTTATTTAACAGGCAGTAGAATGTTCAATCAGCCGAATGCCCAGTTACAGAGAAACATGTTCACCCTGTGCAGAAATATATGCTGTACCATTTGCACTGTCACTGATGTCAAACAGGATTAAGCAATCCAGCTTTCTCTGTGTTATCTTGGGATGACACTTAGCAGGAAAGGTGGAAAATCCCTGAACACTCAAAGCAACCTGGAAAAAAAATACTATTGCAGTATTTTAGCATATTGGAGCTCTTACAAAGGATATGGTGGGTATTATCCAATGCTGTGCTACTGAGAACTATTTTCAATATCAAAATACTCCCCCTCCCCACACACTTTCCAGGGAAGACTTTCTATATCAGTATATATTTAGAAATATTACAAAAGCATAGAAACTTGTCATCTCCACAGATCCATCAAAATTCTATAGCCCAGTTTGAAAGTTGTCATTGCTATTGAGACAGGTGCAAAGATACACTGAACAGATGCTGGAAAATCTTCCCCGGAAGGTCTCATCCTGAAATAATTAGAGATCACTTCTCTTTACAACAGGTGGTTCTGACAACATTAGCCAATGCCAACACATTCCTCCTGTGAATTGCATGGGGCAATGCAATTTGTTTGTATGATCTTAATTGGCTTCTTGTCTTTTTAAGTGTCCTCTTATTGCTTATATTAAGAGACAGAGTCCGTTTACTCCCTTCATATACTTTACCTTATGTCATACTCTCCAGTCTGCACATTTTGACATTGGTTGACTTTCACAGTCTCAGTACCTTTCACTAGAACTATGTTAATGCATTCCTTGTGCCTCATGCCAAAGGGTGAACAATTAAGACCAGAAATTTCCAGAAGTGGAGTTACTGATTCTTACTGCTAAGGGGTTTACAGACATCTTATTAAACACAATTCTTCATGACAGTATGAGAGCAAAATGTCATGGACAGCCCTGGGGTTACTGTATTTAAAATCAACACCATTCCTTTTAGCACTCAGCTTCAGGGGAGTGCCCTGAATATGTGCCAGAAGTGAGAATTCAACATCTGAAATGGTTTCCAGAAGGAGTTTCACACCTACAGAGGACCTGATAGGGAACGAGAAAGAGAAAGCGTAGGCTGACTCTAATAGATGATAAACTCACGACAGCCCAGAACCATGGCTAGGTGATAGCATTACAAGATACAGTGGTACCTCAGGTTACATACGCTTCAGGTTACATATGCTTCAGGTTACAGACTCCGTTAACCCAGAAATAGTGCTTCAGGTTAAGAACTTTGCTTCAGGATGAGAACAGAAATTGTGCTCCAGCAGCACGGCGGCAGCAGGAGGCCCCATTAGCTAAAGTGGTGCTTCAGGTTAAGAACAGTTTCAGGTTAAGAACAGACCTCTGGAACGAATTAAGTACTTAACCCGAGGCACTACTGTATGACATATTTACATCACAAGCAAGTACTTAATATTTGGGGGAATGTGTGCTTCCCCTTCAGCAATAATTGAACTTGCTAACACTGAGAGAACCTACCCAAGTCAATGAGCAATGTCTGTCGATTTCACTGGAATCTGTTTATTACTGTTCCTTCAGATGGGAATAAACTTCTCCTGTTGCTTCCCATGCTGAGTCCTCGTGTGCTTCTGGCTCCCTGGGTAATTATACCAAGTTACACAATAACCCTAGGGACATATGAAGCAATGGTAAGCAGGAGATTGTTACTTTCTTGCAGCAGACACAGAACAAAAGCAATAAAGCATGGCGAATTAATACCAAAATACCTGTGGGCCCTCCAACCTGGGCATGTGGCCAGATGAACTGGGAAAGCATGCACCCTCAGAGCACAGCTGCTCTTCAATCACAAACAAATCCAGAAAGAAATACTCTCCCTCTCATATTCCAAATGTCTTGCTGACAGTCTGGCTCTGAGGAAGCTGCTACAGCATACTTACCTCTCTGAGTATGTGCAGAAAATGCATATTCATAGAATCATACAATTGTAGAGTTGGAAGGGTTATCTAATCCAACCCCCGTAATCTTGGATTTCCTAATTTCCTATGGATCTATAAAACTGTAGATTGGCATAGATGTTAATTATTCCAAGTCAATATTGCTCCCTACAGAGGAACAGCTTGTGCATTATATTGGGGAAACTTGTTTGCACAAATGCGTACAAGAAATTTGTACTAAAATGCTGGTGAATTTTCATTGGGATTTTTGTATTTATTTTAAAAAATCACAAATTGCTGCAAGATGTAGAGAGCTGAATTTAAGATTGGAAAAAGGAGAAACAGAGAGATCCTCCCATCCAAAATAAACAATCATAAGCTACCGGCTAGGGAGCAACAATGGAAGGCACTGGCATTAAGGGCTGCCTAGAGCAGGGGTCAGCAACCTGAGGCCCACGGGAATCGTTTAACCTGCCCACGAGCTGCCCCTGAACTGAGCTGCCCATTCGGCAAGTCCCCGCGTGCTGCGCTAAGCCGGGACAGCGCGGCATGGGGGACTTGCTTCCGTGGTGCCGAAAATCGCACCTGCGCAGACACCAAAAATCACGTCTGCATAGACGCCGGAAATTGTGTCTACGCAGACGTAGATGCCAGAAATCGCAGGCCTGCATGTGATCCGGCCCACGGAGAGATCTCCTCTGGAGTGAACCGGCCCAGGCAAGGTAAACCTTGCTGACCCCTGGAGAGGCACATGGGTAGCTGCTGTGGGGTGGGGGGGAGATGCTGCAGCCTTGATCCAATTCAGGATCGCTTCCAAAATTTCATTTGCTGGCCTGAATAAAGGTATTGTCTGACTTGCTCTCCGTAACACATGCTACTACCAAAATGCTGATAAAACTATTGCCAAAATGCTCAGCATGTAGTTTGGCAATCAGCCAAAATCAGGCTTGTAAACCAAGAACTGATGTATGCTGCATGTGGCTTTTTATGCAATGGAAAATAAGTCAGCTAATAAGAAGACACAGGATCCCTACATTTCAAAACTTCTGTGTAAAAGCTGGGATTTTAAGGATCTTTTTCTTTCTTTAATCATGATCGGGATATATCTTTAAACAGGCAAGTAGCATTTTCTAAACGATCTGGGGAAGGAACTTTTGCACAGCTTCCTGTTGTCCCTTTTATCTTCTTCAGGAGCAGAAAGGATATAGGGGTGTGCAACATTAGCTCCAATGATTGACGTACAGTATGACGTCTACAGCAACCTGGCAAAAATACAGGGAGAGTGGCTTGTTATCCTTGCTGGGAAAGTGAGAACTCAACCCTAAGCCCACCCCTGAGTCTCAGGGAACCTCAGCAAGATAAAACAAACCCCGGTCTGGATTGGAACCTGGTCATAGCTCTGACACATGGAACAACACAGCAACTTGATGGAACTATAAACATACTTTTTTTTTATTTCCACCATGTAATTTGAGTGCAGAAAGTGGGTTTCCTGGGCTAAGAATCTAGTGTTTGCAGCAGTTTGATAGTGCAGGGTTTGAATACACAATGAAGAGAGTTTCAGGAAGTTTCATTTTTCTGTTTTAACATGGAACTCTGACATTTCTCTGCGCCCCATGGAAAGCTTTGAGCACATATTGAATCTGCTTTGGGACACATGTACTAGCTCTATAAAATCTGAAACCATACTTGTGTTGCAGATGTAAGCATAAGGAAATGTGTGGGGTTCCCAAGGTTTTAAGTCCATTGAGGAGTGTCTTGACCCAGCAGCAAGGTAAGATGTGTCTCAAACCCCCAACCACAATTTGCAAGTGCTCAACGTTCCACCCAGCTCCTGCATGTGCTTTGAAATCATCAAAAGCAACCCAAATATCAACTGAAGAACAGAAAGCCTTATTGTCTCCATCTGGCATGCAGAAAGGTGCCAACTGGATTGCAGATATAGAGTGAGGTTTTCCCACATCTGAGAGTGAGCTTAATTCCACGAAATAGAAGTTGGTTTTGTGAGAGGGGTTGAAACTCAGGAGAGCTGAGGACTTGGGACAAAGGGGTTTGTTCCTAGGAGCTGTCATCTCCCTTATTGTGAAGATTTTAGTGGTTATCAGGCTTTGGTCTGCTGTATGCTGTTGTCTGCAGTAAACATGCACAGTAATATATTCACCTTTCCCCTGAGCTACTAGGATAGTGCTCTGCTCAAATAATTTGCTCTTTTTATGTAGGCAGAGATGGCTCAGGGCATTTGGGTAGCAGAAAATCTAAATGTGTGATGTCATGGACAGCATGATCTGAACTTCACTTGGGTTCAGATCCCTCCTCAGTCATGAAGATCACTGGGTGACTTGGAGTCTTTACAGGATTGTTGCTGCCCTTTAAGCGTACCCTAATATCTTCTGCAGGGAGCATGTCACCTTGCCTTGGCAGGTCATGGGCTGGGGAACCTGTAGCCTTCCAGATGTTGTTGAACTCCAAGTCCCATCAGCTCCAACCAGAATGGTGAATGAGCAAGGACGATGTGACTTATAGTCCAGTAACATCTGAAGGGTTACAGATTCCCTACCTGTGGCATAGGCGATATTTGAAGGAAGTCAGTGGAGAGGAGCACCAACACCTCCCTTGTATATAGTGAAACATAAAGATGTGCTCTCACCAACCCCGTGTTAATCGTATAATTCTGGACATGAGTTAAGTTCACTTTGAAGTGCAAAAAAATAAAGCCCCAACCCTCTTCTTTCATCATGATATATCTCAACTGCTCTATCTTTCCCCAAACAAAATGAGACACAGTCCATGGATTATCAGAAAAAAGGCATTATATTTGGGCTTACATCGTATTTCAAACTGATTTTGGTTTCAAGCAATCAAATCTGAAAGTCTATTTTATGACATAAATGACCCAGACAACCGTAATTAAAGAAATGGGAAAACAAATCTCTATCACACCTAATATAGAAACCAAGGCTTGCACTCTTCCACAGGAACGCTCCAGGGAATGTTAGTTTCAGCTGCTTCAGTTTGTTTCTTTTCCTTCCCCCTTGGGGTTGTTACTAACAAAAGCTCCACTGTTTGTTTAAAGCAAAGCAACAGTCTTTTCTGTTTTGTTTTTGCAGTCTTACAGCAGCAAGTTTCGTATCACCAGTAGGAAACACACATGCATGTACTGCAGTCAGACACACATACACACTCACAGACGTTATACAGTAGCCTGTTGCCGCTATCAAGAGAGAAAAACACAGACACTCTATCCTTTTAAGTGGTCACCATTAGGATCATGCTAAACTTGTGGACTAAAAAAGAAAGAAAAAAGAAAAATACTGCACAGGTCTTCCACATTGAAGCTGCAAGTTATTCTTTTGCAGTGGATGGAGTTCTTGCCTCCATTTGTTCAACAAGCATCGCTGAAACCTGAAGGCACGCTGGCCAAAAAGACAGCCCTGTTGTGTGTGTTTGGTTTTGTTTGGTTTTGTCATTTTAACTAGCGTGCTGGCCTAAAGTTGCAAAGTCCCTGTTCTGTTGCATTGTAGCACACCAACTGAATGAGATTTAGAGACCACAGTACTGGAAAAAGGCAGGTCCTCTGCCAGGAGTCTCAACTCATAGTCATCAATTGAAGGAATACATTTGCCTTTCTTTTCCCCCCAAATAAAAATAAAATTAAAGTCACCATCCACAACCCGCTTTTTGCATAAACTGCTATGTTTCAGGCTAGCAGTTTGTTTTTTTCTGGAAGAAACTGGTCCTTTATAGTCACCAGCTTCAAGAGGGGGGGGGGGGAGTCCTACGGGTTGCTCTAACCAACAATGCACCAGAGAGTACAGCACTGTATCAATTCAGGAAAAAAACCCCAAAGCCCACCCACATCTCTCTGGGGATTCATTTTAACCCCTCAATGGCACTGACCGGGCAAACCGCCAGCGCCCTCAAATGCCACCGGCTTCTGGGAAGACGCCTGGGAAAGAGGGGGGAGGGGGAAGAGATACATGAGCACTCCTTGTTCTCACAGGGTCAAGTTAAGTCTTTCTGATAATAAAATAAAGCAGGTATTGAAAACCTTTAAGAAAACAACCAAGTAAACCGTCACCAAAATCAGCAATAGGAAAAGTTTTTTCTCTCGTTTGTTATATGTATAAAAATGATCTCACTCTTAATCCTAAACCTTAACCAGATGGAGGCAATTAAAGAGGGGGCGGGAGGCAGGGAAAGCCCAGAAGCTTCTGCCCCTTCCTCCATACCTATTATTTAGGGGTTATTCCCAAAGTTACATCTGAAGAAAAAGCTGAACCAACTTGTTTTTGGCTGAAGTCATATTTATCCTTTTGTAGAATATCCCTTCTCGCTTTGCTTATTTTAGCTGGGGGAGGTATTGGCATGAGAGTTTGGCGAGTCCTGTTCGTTTATGGTGTTCAGGAGCACACAAACAGGCTGCCGGGGGAGGTGGTGGTGGCTGTGCTCTTGATGCTGCTCATCCGGGGCATTGAAAAGCCCTTCTTCCTCATCTCCATGGGGAGGGTGGCCACTGCAGCTATCGCAGAAGTCCATGGGCCCATCATCAATGAACCCATCCAACTCCTTGAGATCACCATCGTGGTGGCCCTGGTTGCAGATGCAGATTTCAATGCCCGAGTCACCGGTGAACCTTCGGTGTCTGCCCGGCGTCTTGTCTTTAGCATCGGAGAAGGCGTTGTTGTGGTCTAAGCTTTCCGAGTTGTAATCCTTAAGCAGTTCCTCCTTGCACTCTGACTCCTTGTCGGAACAGGGGGCGTGGTTGGCCGTCTCTTCCAACTCTGCCCCACTGCTGGAGTTCCTTCGCTCGCCACTTGTTGCTTTGGTGGTTGATCGCTCAGCTAGCAGGGTGGACGATTCGGGGTTCCCGGTGCTGGAGGAGGCAGTGCTGTCCGCGTTTCCATTATTGCTTCCTGCTCCTGACAGAGAGCCTGTATGGGCTGGCTGTAGGTTTCTTGTATCTGGTGCTGCACTGCTGCCGCCAGGTGGAACGCATTGCTGATGTAAGGCACTATATGGTGGGGGAGGGGTCGGAGGTCGGTTCACCACTTCCTCATAGGGAGGTAGTAAATAATTTGGCAAAAATCCTAAATGGGGAGGCAGGGAGGACAAGTTAACCTCTAGATTACCTAAATAGTTCCAACTTTATAAATGTTGTCAGAAAGCACAATTGAAAGTAATTTAACAACACTTTGGACTTAACTTCAACAAATTATATTAATAATAATAAAAATTCCATCCTGATTTGGCTAAGGAAGCAGTCCATTTTCCATATGTTACAGCTGGAAGAAACTAAGGCAAAGCAGTGTGTAGTATTCAGAGAGACCTATGAAATTAAGGAATGTTACATCCCAGAGTCAACTGGGAGCTGATTTAAATTGTCTTCCCCCTGATTTTGTGCAAAAGGAGAGAGAGAGAGAGAGAGAGAGAGAGAGAGAGAGAGAGAGAGATGGTTCTCTCTCCTCTATGTAGCATTTTCTCAGTTGTCCTACTTCTCTTTTTCCATTGCCTTCTACTAGGTGGCTAATGTTTTTGTTTTGTTTTTTGTTTTAAAGTAATAAAGTATTAATTAAAATTGACATGGGCAAAATGAAGTAGCATCACCCATCATTACATTTATTCTTGACTCAAGAGACCTTGGGTGTGATGCCCCTCTGCCACACTACCAGATTAGCTATTCTGTGGTGCCTCTTTCTTAGAGACACTCATGTTGTGTCAGCTGCAGAGAAAAAGGTGTGGGAAGTTTTTTTAAAAAAATCTCAGCCTTGTCACTGCTGCTGCCACTGCGCAGATTAAAACGTGAAGAAATCTGTCAATCCACTTCCTCCTTTTATGACAGTCTAACCAACCACTAGAGCTGGAAAACAAGTCCGAGTAAAGCACTGCTCTACAATGTTCAGAGGGAAATGAATTCAAATCTCTCTCTCTCCCCCCCCAACCCAGAAATTTATCCACAAGATTTAGATTGTGCCCACACTAGTCACAGTTATCTGTGATTGTGCTTCAAGCTTGTGTAGCCAAGGTGACAAGAAGGACCTGTGAAGTCTCCCAACATACTGCAGTATACTACATGGTCCTCTCCAGCCACCAGCAGACATCTCTGCACCCATCCCCACCATCTTTGCTGTGAATCTCTGTTGCGTCCATGACCCCCACCCAATATGCCAACATCTTGCTCTTTGCTCTTTGAAAGGCAGCTTGCTCCTTGCATGCAGTACATACGGAAATAAAATGGCAGGGTGGAGTAGTTATGAGCTTCACGATAGGCAATCAGGTTAATCTCATGCTGCCGTTGTTGTGCCTGAAGTCTGTGTTTGGCGCGCCGATGATGGCAGACACAGCAGCAACTCAGTATGATGATGATCGTCCATACTAGCCAGAACCCTATGGAAAAATCAAGAATAAAAAAGGCGGGAGGGGGGAGAGAAGAGGAATTTTACTAAGAGTGTTTCTTCTTCAGGAGAAAGAGGTTTCAAAACTATGAAGGCACTGAGATGGCCTTTTGAAACAAGTGCGCACCTACTGCCAATCTTGGCACAGGTCACCATAACAGGATATGAGAGGCACTTTGCAGAGACACAGGCTCAGGAGATCTCACCCTAATCTCCATATATGCTTCAGAAGTTAGGAACCTCAGGCCCACAGGTCAAATGTGGCCCTTGGGACCCTTCATAGCCCATATCCCTCACTGGCTGTACACCATCCTTGAGTGTTTTCGTGTCTTCTCTTTGAAAAAAAATTAAATAGTTCTAGTTTAGAAAGGGGGGGGGGAAATAAGAGGTTTATAAAGGGATACATGGTGTGGAAAAAGTGTGCAGGTATATGTTTTTCTCCCTCTTGCATAACCCTAGAACTTGGGTCATCCAATAAAATTGACTGACAGATTCACTTCTTCACACAATGTATACTTAATTTACAGAACCCACTCCCACAAGATACATTGATGATCACTCTACTATGCAAGTAAAACAATGATAACATTAAAAGGCAACAAATAAATGTTGAAACTGTCAGTTTTGAGTGCAAAGCCAGAAATGTGTGAAATGGGAACAGCAGTTTGGTGCAAGAAAGCAGTGCTGAATCCCAACTACTGTTGCAAGTGTTTTATTTTGCCTTCGTCTCCCGGCCTGTTGCAGATCCCAGATTAGCAGCTGAACTACTCTGCCGCAGCTAAGAACATAAAAAAGGAAACCCATGGCACCTCACAAACCAATTCCCACATGTACTGTGCCCCACACATGCTCCCCGTGATGACTGGCATATTTTGAATAAGTCTGTGTCTGAGGAAATGTGCCCGATTTGCTTAATATATGTAGCAATTAACTGATTTATCTTTAAGGTGCTATAAGGAGCTTTGTCTGTTAGACTGCTACATGGTTCTACATCTGACTGGTCCTGGGAACCAAAGCACTTGAACCCCAGCAGACACAAGGAGGTACCATTATGAGATCTGAGTCAGTCATTGCCAAACCACCTAAATGCAGGTGTGAGTTCTGCGTTGTGCAGTTGCTTTGCACTGACAACTTGATAACCTAGAAGCTACCACACTCTCAACAGGAAAGCTGCAACTGTATGCTTAAGTAGACAGACGAATCCCCATTTATGCAGGGGTTAAATTCTGGCCCCCTGAACATAGGTGAAATGAGCACAAATTGGGAGCACCCCACTGTACCTCCAGGTCATGAGCAGACCTTTCCCAGAGACCAAAGAGGATGTCCTCTTTGAGCTCTAGGGCAAATCTCCTTGCAAGCTAGAGGCACAGTGGGGTTTTCTGGCTAACAGCTGATATGCGGGAAAGCGCAGCAGCAGTAGCTGCAACTCTGGCTGGTGAGGAGACCCTCCCCAGAGCCCGAAGAGGACATCCCCTTTGGGCTCCAGGGAGGGTCTCCTCGCAAGCTGGAGGCTCTTCAGGTCTCTCTCCCACCCACCCACCCCACCTCTGGGTTTCCAGGGCTGCACGTATGCGCGGTCACGTGTGAATTGAATAAGCGTAAATGATGGGATGCCTGTTTAGTTCTGATGAAGAACACCACCCCTGTTTTCTTACAGATTCTCAGGCTGGCATCCAACTTTGCAAGAAGAGTGGGAATATGGGGGTGGGAAGCATAATCAAATACAAGAGAGGGGGGAAGTCAAGCTTTGAAGTCATACTGAAAAAAATATGTGGGACTTTAATAATAAAAAGGTAAGTAGACCTTACATTCCTAATTAAAATGATATTTTTTTTTTGCCCCGAGGAAACATGTAAGGCATTATGCCATTTTATTAAACTTCTACAGGTTTTTTTCAGTACCAAAGGCTTCTGTCTCTCTCTCCTTTCATTTAGTTTGCAGGACTACTTCAGATAGTACACAGCAACAAACACACATTTGCCACTGAGTTTATACACATCAGGACACTGTTGACCTAGCTGCTTTGTGTCTGCACCTGTATAATATATACAGTTGAAAATACATATATCAATGTGTGCATATAACACATTCTACAGGTACAGGAGCTACTTTCATATCCCAGGTTTAGCCTGCCAAAAGCTACTGAATTTTTTTCAGGCTTAACAGAGTGTACAAGTCCATTAAAAAAGAACTGTTTTATTTGTTTACTGGGATAATGTAACCAATGTGTCTTTTTGACCACAGTGGAATCTACACACATATTAAAAAACACTGTGAAAATGCTTTTTAAAAAAACATTTTGGAAAATACATTGAATTTGGCATAGCTCACTGTTGCCATATAGTGTCACATTTGTATATTGCACTTTACAACAAATCTAAAACATTTTATTTGCAGCTGTATAGCGGAGTCCACAATCTAAGTGGATCAAGATAGGGATACCCTCAGCCTATGCTTATTTGCAACTCATTTCTTTTTCCAACTTGGAGACTGAATAATTCAACGTCCTGCTAAAACAAGTGTTTCGTCAGCATTTCTGCTTAAACAACAAAATGACCTTCTCTCTCCTCCCCCTGTGTGTTGTTTGGGGGGGGGAAGGGGAGATGGGGAAGCCCTATTGCTGGCTCCCACTGGTGGAACTACATTGTTGAATATGGCCCTGAGCTCCATGTTGGGAAATGTAACACATGAAGACTGCTTAATTTTAACATCTGCTTTGATAGCAAGATATAAAAAGTATTTAAAGGGTGGCACAAATCTCAGAATAGTGGCTGCATGCTTGTCTCTCTAAGACCCCTGACCATTTCTTCCCATCCGCTCCAACTGTTTTCTTCCCTCGTATATTGGAAGCATTCTCATCTTTTACCAATGCAGGACTGAAATCTGTTTTAAAGGTCAGAAGCACCTTCCTTTGAAGCAGCCTTTCTGAACCAACTGCCCTCCAGGTGTTTTGGACTGACAATTTTCATTAGCTCCTGCCAGTACAGCCATGGCAGCTGGGGGCAGGTGGATTGCAGTCCAAAAGATACCTGGTGGATGGCTGACTTACAAAATGAATAGCCCCGCCCAGAGATGTAAAGTGTCCAAACATTTTGGAGGCATGAAGAAGAACCACCAATCTTCTAAACAATATAGTACAAAAAGCAAACATTTATATTTTATGGAAATTGAAATATATGCAATACTCTTTTACCAAACCTAAACATATTACATAGCACCCAAGAGGTACTGTTGGGTACTGTTGGGTATATTTATGAAATTTACACATGCTTTCGTTTTATTAGAATGTTTAAAATATAACTGATTTTAGAGATAGCTCTGCAAGCTGCTGTACTTAAGATGCTATGTAGCAAAATGCTGTGCATATTAATTTGGATGAAAGTCTCACTGTGTTCAGTGGGACACAGTAATCCCATGTAAATGTGCACAGAATTGCAGCCGAAGTATATTTTCGTTGGGAAGAAAGTTCCTTTTCTTTGCTACAATGCTGATGGATTCCATTTTCAAGTTTTACTATATCAACTTATAAGCAGCACCATGCAGAAACAAAATAAATATTTTTTACAAAAACATTCAGAAAATAAACGTGCCTATATGTTGCAGGGATGGGAAACTTGCAAGATTCCAGATGTTGTTAGACTCCAACTTACATCAGCTCCAGCCAACACGGCCAGTGGAGAGGGATGATGGGAGTTGTAGTCCCACAATGTTTGAAGACTACATCCCTGCTATATTGGAACTGAGAAGCAATAACTTGCTACTCTCTTTTTTTAAAGACATATTGATGTTACACTTTAAAATAGGTACTGTTTCACTTCATTGCAAGGGTCACAGTAACTGAAGATAGTCAAATTTACTCACCCTTTTAAAATTTATATCCTGGTCTACCCACCTAAATAAGATATCTATTGAAAAAACAGCATAACTCAAAGTTTATTTATCTAATCAGACATGCTTCACTAACTTGAGAAACTAAAATTGATCATTTGCACAAACTGAAACAAGCCTCTCAACTCTTTCCACATGTTATATTGTTCCACCTTTGTGTGCATGCACTTTCAAACATTGGTTTCATTCACAATACAGAAGAGAGGAATCTGAGGCAATGTTGGGGAAAAAAACTTTGCTAGTATGATGCAGGAGAAATTTGGAAACTCCCAGACCACAGCCCTACACTAAATACCTGAATATGTTGTGTATTATTTAACAATTGAATTTACTTTTATTAATTAACATACAACAGTGCCAAACGGGCTTCTAAGTACTTTACAATATATAAATACCAATTACACAACATCATTAAAATACATCGTCATTAAAGTGTGGAATAACTTTTCCTAACACCACCCTAAGAACACTGCCTGTTTGCCATGCTGTAATCATGTGTGCCACTTATGTGCTGCTTACTTTATACTGGTCTACTTCGAGAATTGGCAGCATAGGTTCATTTCTTCAATGCTATAATCATGGCTACCATGGAATCCCAGATCTACGAAATGTGCAGCATTCTGAACTGACTGTATAACAAAGCGGTCACATTTCTAGTCTGCCCTTAGTTAAAAGTTGGTGTATAAATGTCTCTAATAAAGATTAATACAGTATCCTAACCTGGATGTTTCTAAACTAAAAGACACCTGATGACTATTGTCCAGTCAGCAAGATTTCCTATTTGTTGAATTGCTAAATCTAAAAAAAAAAAAAGTATCTCCAAGTTTCTGAGAATGGTTGGATGCAGATATTGCACGGTGCTAACAGTAGGGTCTCTGGAGAATACAGCAGTCAGCTGGCAGTGAGGCAATGAGAAAATGCTTAGCCTATCAAGAGGAAAACACCTCAAGGACCTGTGTTGCCAAGAAACCTTGCAAATTAAAAAGCATCAAAATCCCTGAAGACAATATACAACGGAGGTAGCTGGACTACAACTTGTATCATCCCTGCCCAGCAATTTCCAATCTTAGGGTGTTTCCAAACAGTGGGATGCTGGGGTTTTTTTTTGGTAAACGTTCCCACCTGCTACCCACATGGAGGTTGTGCTAATCTCTGTATTGAAACCTGCTAGTTCAAACATCATAGAATTGTAGAGTTGGAAGGGATCCAAGTGGACCATCTAGTCCACCCTCCTGAAATGCAGGAATCTCAACTAGATAATCTAGCAGGGTTAGTGCCAGTGGCAAGCCCAAATCAGCAAGAGTTGCACAAAACCCCTATACCAGTTGTTGATAGCACTTTCTTTCACTACTTTCCTTCTCAATTCCATGTTAAGGCAACAGTGCAAAGCCCATAGATTTGGGGTGGGGGGTGGGGTGGACGGACGGGCTAGTGTTAAAGGCCGCCTGAGC
This sequence comes from Podarcis vaucheri, assembly GCF_965113315.1. Lineage (NCBI taxonomy): Eukaryota > Metazoa > Chordata > Lepidosauria > Squamata > Lacertidae > Podarcis > Podarcis vaucheri. The sequence goes on along the minus strand of NC_138763.1, from coordinate 46,590,356 downwards.
TTATGGCAGAAACAGAAAGCTGCCATTGCTCTAGTCATCTCTGGACACGGAGTAGCATTAGGCCTTAGCAACAACCATATAACTTGGTCCTGGAAGATACTAAAATGGTTTCCACTCTTTTGGACTGCAAGTACAAATAAAGTGCTGCCTTGGGTTGGAGTTTACTTCCTTGGCAAACACAGAAAATATTGTCAGCTTTAGGAACCAGTAAGCCAGGGCTATGTATCTGATCTCAACAAAACAACAACAGCCAAATTATGGAAAAATAATTCATCTGGTATGCTTAGATAATAGAAATTTAGCACTTCTTTGTATTACATTTATTTTGCACAGCTTGCTCTGCTTCCAAGATGAAGGATTCCAGTGAGTTCAGAATTCATTAATTTTTTTAGAAAGGCTAGAAGGAGGGCAAGGTGGGAACATGGAGGGAGGCTGTGTGAGGAGGAGAGCAATGGAGCAGCAATTTGGAGGCAGGCAGGGGCTCAAGCCATGTCTCAAATCCCCACCTAGTTTTTGTGATTTCTCCCAATACTGTCAATGAGAATTTTTCAGCCTTTACTGTAATACAATACCTCCTTTCTTGAGGAGACCAGGGGAAGGTCTATGATGCTCAAAACTGCATGTGTAACTGTCCTATAGATCCTTGGGGATACAACAACCAGAAGGATATATTTCTATGTTTCCCCAGTGGCAAGAATCCAAGCAAAGATCTCACAAAGGAAAGTGCCTTTTACTCTTGCAAAACGGGAAAACATGTTTTCCCCTTTAGCGTTCAAGAGCAGGAACAGAATAGTCTGCCCTAGAGTTCACAGTAAACTTGGGTAGATGCCACTGCTTTATTGGCAGGAAACCTCATTGCAGCTAAGCCAAAACATGTAGCAAATCATTTCTCTGCCTGCCTTAGAAGCATGCTAGGTGATGGCCTTAGCTTCAGGCTATCTGGCCCAAAAGAAGGTGAAATGGGACATTTTTGAGAATTAGTGTAGAGGAAGTGTGGGGCAGCTACTAAGAGCCTGTGCTTGGAACTGAGCTGTGAAAGGTCCTGGTTCAAATCTCTCCTCGGCAATTAGCTGCTGAACTGCAGGCAGCCTTCTTAAGCTAAGCAACTGAGGTAGAAATGTACGCAGCTAATTATGGCCTTAGGGCATGGATGGAGAACTGGATTTGACTGGTGGACAGGAGTATTATCTCATCGACCCTTCACAGGCCAAGTTTGACAGGTGGGTGGAGTATGCCACCTGTCAGTCACCAGAAATGACCATGACATCAGGTAGCTTCGTTGCTTACAAGGGTCTTGCAGAAGCCCCTTTTAAGCACTATCTTAGGGAGCGCTTTGATAGATCCACAGAAGCCCTTGACAAGCTTCGTTGCTTACAAGGGTCTTGCAGAAGCCCCTTTTAAGCACTATCTTAGGGAGCGCTTTGATAGATCCACAGAAGCCCTTGACAATCAGCTGACTGTCAGTTTTCAGAAGTCTCATCGGCCAAATGGGGATGCCCAACAGGCCTAAGTACCCCACCCCTGCCTTATGCAAACCACTCCCAGCCCACTTTAAAACATGGGGGAAATAATGCTGGCCTACCTCTTACAATGTTGTCGCAAAGATAGCTAAGATTATCTATCATGAAGAGCTTTGAATACTCTGAAACACTTAATAAATGCTAAATATTATCAGTGTTCTTGGTGGAGGAAGGGCTGTATATAGTTTCTTCTCAAAGAGCAAGTCAATGCTTCAGCTCTGATGTACCTCAGTTTCTCAAGTGTTACCAGGAACAGAAGCCCACATTGGAGACTGTATGAGAAAGGTGGACACTTTATTAAACAGTTTTCCTGGGAGAGTCAATACCATCTTCTGCTAAGCTCATGCCCTCCAGATATTTTGCAAGCTGTGCTGACTGACATTGACAAGAGTTGTACACCAAAACACCTGAAGGGTAGCAGCCTGGCAAAGGCTGGTCAACACTGGTATTTATGTTGTGCAATGGTTGGGGAAACCAACAGAAGCATTTCAATACTGTTCCTTTTTTCTCTAATAACACTGCTGGCTTGAACACAGAATCCTCAGCAGTAAACACCTAAACCTCACAGCTAGGGAAAATACTGGACTCCTTGAATCCCTGCTTGAAACTTTATCTAGATTCAACAAGGGTTAATGTGATGCATTAAATCATGATTTTCCACAGAATTCTGTGACAGTAAAAGATTCTGCAAATAATTAACTTTGCATGCTGGGGGTGAGGTATCCTAAATCAGCAACTCCCAATTGATTTAATAATGGGAATCAACAAAAGACATGTTTTCTTGGGTTTGGTACATTTCTCCCAGGGATACGGCTTTTAACTGAATGAGGTGTGCTCTCATTGGAAAGGTAAAAGGGAAAGGGAAAGGACCCCTGGATGGTTAAGTCCAGTCAAAGGCGACTATGGGGTGCAGTGCTCATCTTGCTTCAGGCCGAGGGAGCTGGCATTTGTCCACAGACAATTTCTGAATCTTTGTTTTGTGAATGCATACAAAGGACATTAACTGTATTTTTTCTTTTTTTGTATTCTGTTAAATTTTAAATTACATTGAAACATCTCTCTCCCCAAAAAAGGTGGTTAATGTCAGCTATAGTTTATTTAAACAAGCCAGGTTCCTAAACTACTGCTCTCAGTTAGCTTGTTTCAATATACCATTGTTAAGATTAACTATAGTTGGTTCAGATTCAGATATCACAACAAGATGTGTTTAATCTAAAACAGAAGCAAAATCTTTGAATTCTTCCTTGTAGCCATGCTGGGTAGGAACAGTGGTGTGAGTTCTACATGAGCTGGTTTAGCGTTATGTTTAAACAAGGACAGTGACTTGTCAATTAGCAGGGACTATTTTTAAACAAGGACGCGGGTGGCGCTGTGGGCTAAAGCCTCAACGCCTAGGGCTTGCCGATCGAAAGGTCGGCGGTTCGAATCCCCGCGGCGGGGTGCGCTCCCGCTGTTCGGTCCCAGCGCCTGCCCACCTAGCAGTTCGAAAGCACCCCCGGGTGCAAGTAGATAAATAGGTACCGCTTACCAGCGGGAAGGTAAACGGCGTTCCGTGTGCGGCTCTGGCTCGCCAGAGCAGCGATGTCACGCTGGCCACGTGACCCGGAAGTGTCCCCGGACAGCGCTGGCCCCCGGCCAATAAATGTGAGATGGGCGCACAAACCCCACAGTCTGTCAAGACTGGCCCGTTCGGGCAGGGGTACCTTTACCTTTACCTTATTTTTAAACAATGGCCACCATCAGGAGTCTTCTAGGTATACTCGACACTCAAAAAGAAAAAGAAAAAGAAAAAAGGGAAAGAGAAAGGGAAAAAAGCATCCGCTGTGAGGAAGTTATGTGTCTGACCCAGCCAGAATTCTGGATTTCCCTTGCTGATCTGGGCATACAGCCTTTTCAAAGAAAGCATAAAACCAAGAAATCTGGGCAGCCTATTTTATGAAGCTAGAATGCAACCTTTAATCCCTGTGGACAGACTTAGAATCATAGAGTTGGAATAGACCACAAGGGCCATCAAGTCCAACCCCCTGCCAAGCAGGAAACAATTACATAAATAAGCTGAATAAATATCAAGAGAACGTGTGAAGGTCAGAGCAAGAGAAAAATAAATTATAAAACAAAGAAACATTTAAGCTGGCTAGTTTCTTCTCTGGCTAGTTTCTGTTGGAACTTCCAAGCAAGTTTATAAAAAGTCCAAAAAGCTACTTGCTTAAGTGAACTGGAAACTGCCTTCCCTTTCCCACTTACCTCCAAAAGGAGGAAGTAACCTGTAAGCAGGACAAGAGAAGCACAGATTTTTGTTTTCTTTTAGATAAATACACCCCAAAGTAGGCACAACCTTTTCTCCTCAAGTTAAATGCTCAAACTGCTTTAGTATTAGACAACTGCCATCTCTGATGTGTTTTCAGACCACCTGAAGACCTTCCTCTTTCCATAAGCCTTTTAAAGTTGAGATTTTCCCCAGTCTACATCTGTATTGGAATTGTTTTTATGATGTTTTGTTGTTTTACCACTTGCCATTGTGCTCCTTTGTGAGGAAGGGCAGGGTGTAAATTAATAAACAAATAATCAATCAATCGATGACGGTTAGCAGGGGAAGAATTTCTGTGTATGAACGCAGTGGAGAGGGGAATCAGTGAGGCAGGTAGCCCAGTGAGTTAGGAAGGATGCAGGGTCTAGGGCAAGAGTGGGCCAATTGGTACTTTTCAAACTGATTAACATGCCCCAGATTTGACAGAATGAATATTTCTACAGCAGATTATCACAAAATGCAAAACAGCAGAAGGCAAAACAGAACCACCTTCCCACTTGGATGACTTTTCCTGCATGGTACTGAACAATATAGTTTTACCAGATGTGCATCTTTTTGTAACTGCTATAAATTAGTTAGGAAGGGAAGTCACATGAAATTTCGCTCAAACATGAACAAGGAATAGATTCCCCCGCACCCCAGTATTTTCCATTTCAGACTAAACTATTCAACAGCAGTATCAAATGGAAAACCTACGCCATACCAAGACATCAAGTTCAGAAAAAGACACAAGACAAGAAAAGGCTGGAGCCAACTAATGAGCCCTGCTACTTAGTGGAAGCCAGTGCAAGCATAAGAGGCCCACTGCCTCCCATGTGCCCTGCTCATAGAATGAAAAATGGTTTATTTTATTGATTTTTAGTTCTCAATACAAAGTGTTCAAGAGTTTTAGCAACAGATTTTGGCAACAAGATATTTCAATGCCCGCTTCATCTTAAAACAAAATTGAACTTGGATCTAGCTAGCACCATCTAGCTTTAAACCCAATCCACCTGCTTGACATATCATGTATTTTACTCTTCCTTCCACCCCATAACAAACACCACTGATTCGGTTTCCCATCAGCTTTGCTCTTCAAAAGGGGAAAACTCTGTTGACTGTAACTACTCCCAACAGCTAAAACATGGGATCATGTTTCATGAAGCATGTCAGGTGAAGAGAGATTCTCTTTCAATCCATGACTCCTTCCCACAAGTTAAGGTGGTAAATAAAGTTAAAATGAACAGCAAGACCTATGAAAAGGCAGGGAGCTTTCAGTGTTAGGGTACCAAGAATGGCGACAAGAAATGTTCACCTTCTAAAATCCACTTTGGTGCTTAATCCTGTGCTCAATGTGCTAAAACATTACATTTTCAGGAAGACAAAACACACTTCCTTTCAGCTGATTAAGGTGGGTGCTTCCCCCAGCCTTTCCCAACCTGATGCCCCCCCAAGCTTTGGATTACAACTTCCATCAGCCCCAGTCAAAGGCAAACCCTCATTGTAAATAATTTAAAACAGGGGTTCCCAAAGAATGAATGATGGAGGCTAAGTGTCAATCTTGCAGAACTGTAAATAGCTGGCACATGTCACATCGTTGGAAAGAGAGAATTCTTGCCATGGTCATCACCTGATTATCAAGCAGCAATGCTGGCTCAAGGAATACACCTAAACCATGAACCCCATGTGTTGATGGAGCACAACTTCATCCAGAAAAGGTTGTACATCTACTCCAGCTTGATAGGCCCACCAGCCATGAACATCTCTGACTTGAGCTTCATTTTACTGGCCCTCACCCATTACTGGCTCCAGACACCTGTTCAAGAACTCTGCTGCCTCACCCGAATCCAAGAAGAAAGTGGGCATCCTGTTGACATCAGCTAAACCTTGCACAACCTCTCCCAGTAATTTCATGCAGATATTAAATAACATGTGAGACAGAATAGAAACTTGAGGCACCAGACAGGGTCATCCCCCTGGGGTGGGAAATCACACACCCCTAAACCTGACAGGTGGTGCAGAAAGGTTGACTGGAGAATTAGCAAGGACACACTCCCCCTGTGCGTCTCTAGCAAAGGTCATGGCAAGGGCAGTCTGGCTGAAGTGAGTCAACATAATCATTTTCAGTTTCAGTCTGGGGAAGGACACCTATCACCCGCTCTAACACCTTGTCTCTGGATAAAGCCAAAAGTGGATGAAACTGAAATGCCCTTGACTCAGATTATGAAAAGAATTTCACTTCTGTTTATAAAAACAAGAAACTTACACCAGAGTTCATAATAGTAATTGCAGCACTGAGACTGTCCACAGCAGTGGCCTGTTTCACAGATGTAGCTTTGATTGTTGATTCCTATGCAGGGCTCTTTGTCCTAGAATGTAAGAGAGGAATAGGTTAGTGAGGAAGGCCCAAATACATTAAACTTGGACTAAGCCTCCGGTTGCTTGCAAGACATGCATGAGCCCAGGGCAGCTGCTCAAGGTCACAGGTTGCCTGCAGCTGTTTAGGCACCTCTACTTTCCTGGATATCAGTCAGTTCCATGGTGCTCCCACACCCTACCATCCATCATCAACCTTCCAGGCTAGGTTCCTACATGCAGAAGGAAGAAGTACAGATGATATGGTAGAATGGATTGTACCTCTTCAGTCTACGGGGGGTGGGTGGATTCTGAACACCCCTCTGCAATAACCCCACCCCCAGCTCTTTAAGTCGAAAGTTAGGACAGCATATAGAGAAGGGGACTAGAACACTTCTCCCTGCTACACTAGTTTTCTTCTGTCATGGAGTTTCTTAAGCTGCTATTTATATAGTGTCATCTATGCAGGATGCTGTTTAACCAGGGCTCTGCATTCTAAAAGAGAGACACAAGGGAAACAACAGATGTAGAGGAGGCAGAGGTAAAGGAGGTGGGGATAATGTGTTGCAGTTATTTCAGTTACAGTAGGGTATGGGAACAATTGGAGGGAACATTAATAATGGTATCCCCCTTCTTCAATCTGAACTAGCACCATTCTGCTCTAAACTTTACCATCTTATTGCTGCACGTCTAGATTAGTTCTCATTTCACCTTTCTTTAGCCTTGTCAGCTGTTAAGTTGCTCTAAATAACTGAACCTATCTTTTCCACACCTTGATAAATAATTTCCCACTTGCAGTTTGCATAATGCAGGTATCTGTTCTGCACTTCAGTGCTGATCCTCATGCCATGCCTGGGCATATATAGCTATAACTGTGGCCCAAATTATCAGAATTTAGAAAATGATACTTAGGTCAGACAATGCAATCAAGCGTTCAGATTTCCACCCTCCTGCAAGTAGGAATATTTTACATTAAAATCATATAAGGTTTTCATTTTTAATGTAACAATCCCCCCCCCCCGCTTGTGATTAGGTACATGAATTTATGCCTAATGCACTGAGATGAAGGGACCCATAGATATTCTCACTTTGGTATATTGAGGCATAAAATTTTATGACCCACTCATGGTGTGTGTTTCAAATACACTACAATTCCACTGTTGTTAACAGCTTCAAGTCTTCCACTTATAGAATCAGAAAATGTAATAATTGAAGAGAGGGCAATCTGGGCTCAATTAGATCAAAATAACATTTACTACCATATAACCCTACTCTGAAGTGATTCTTGCCTAATTTGCAGAACTTTTAAAATAAAATAAACATTCCAACAAAATATCTTCCTGGAATACTCCTGCAGTCTAGGACAGAAGCCAAGTCAGTCATACTTTTTCATCATCACATAATCCTCCCTGAAGGCCATCTCTGTGGACAGTTAAGAGATGGAAAACAACTACCACCCAATGGCAATGACCCCTCTTGCCAGAGTGTAATGTACGGCAGAGATATAATGGGTGTTGAAGTAATTTCTGGAGTTTTTGTTTTATGTCCTGGAAAAAAAAACGCACAGCTGAACCATTGCACTATAAAAAGCCATGCAAATCTAAGTTATAGTATAAAACAAACAGCAAAACCAAGGTGATGCTGGTTTATTTTTATAGTAGGATCAATATGCATGAAGCTTTATGGTGTAAGAGAAAAAGTGCAGTCGCATGATCAAGTTTGGAAAGATTCAGGCCTTGGAAGATTCCCTTGTCTTCCAGAAAGGCAATATATGTCTTCAGTCATCAGGAACACATATCTAGCTTCCATCTGCCCTACCCAGCAGGGTAAGGGGTGATGGGATGTGTAGTCAAAATGCACATACAATACAGGCAAGTGGTTGCAGAGCTGTGGAGCAGCCCAAATTACAACATTTGGCATCAGAGTGCCCAACATGAAAGGCAAGCCAAGTTAGCTATAGTATAAAGTGAGTACTTAAAATTTATTAGAAATCATCATTATTATTTTAATATTTCCTCTGAAAGGTTTAAGCATACCCATCCCACTGTTATTCCCCCCTGAAAACCACCATCCTGGCTTTGGCCCAAGTAAACAAAGATACATGCTGTGTTATTCCTAAAGGAGACTCATTCTATTTTTGGATCTAGAGACATGGGCATCAGCATTAACATTCCCACCAACACCCACTACCCCAGTTAGAGTTAGCACCCTCCCTCAAAAGCCAGACATCTGACTTCATTTTCAAAGTGCCCATAAAGTGCTAAGATAGTTTCTAAAAGAGGAAACATCTCCTGCATCCTTTCACAGCAGAAGGGGCACTCCTCTATTTCACCCACAACAGGGTTCAAAGAAATCATGTAGCCTTTAGCAGAAGTTCGAGCTAAGACTCCAGCTGAAATTAAGTATCAAGGCTGCCTGTGGTCCCTGAAATGCTATCTACAGCTGCATTCCATTTTACTCTTAAAGATCCAAAAATTAAAAAGGTTTCCAGAACAATGAACAAAGTAGTCACATTCTGTACTGTCCAGGCATCCCTTGGAGCATCTACCAGGAGTATATGACAAAGCACTTTCCAAAACTAGCCTGTGGAATAGGGGACTGGTCATGGGATGATAGATAAAGACCTAAGAGCCTTCAAAGAACGGCAACATACTACAGCTTCCTTTAATTTCTAAAATGCAGCTCCCTCACACTAAAAAAAAAAACAATTCATGCATGATGCAGGGGCAAGTACAATATGGAGCCACAGCCAGTTACGGCTTCCTGACAAGTGTGCCTGTACAATGCGTGTATTTGTTGCATTTGCATTTTACATTTGGACAGGTGAATCAGAAGGCAGTGGGGAAGGAAGAACCCAAGGCAGAGAAAACAAGGCGGGGGAGGCCTCCCTTTTCCTCCCCATTCTTCAGGGGGTTTTTTGTGCTGATTTAATGTATGAAGTACAATTTGATTTTGCTATCCTGCCATTTTATTATATTGTTTAGCTTATTTAGTATACGGTTGTTAAATTTTACTAGTTTAAATTATTTTAGTGCTTTTGATTTGGGCTTTTTGATTACCCAACCTTGAATCATCCATTGATGAAGGGTGGGATAGAAACTGAAATAATAAACAAACAAATGGAAAGGAAAATCAATATGCCAGCTCAAGGGCTAGTGTACTTTTCCTGTTCTGGGGGCACGTCAGGTGAATGGGAAACCTTTGGGTCCTAACAGATCAAAGGCCTACCCTGATCTGCCCCCAAACTCCTACTTTATCACTTTATGACCAGAGTACTGATGATGGAGGGAAAGACAGAAAGATTTATGTAGCTGCAACAAGAAGTTCTCTATGGCAAGCATAGGCAAACTCAGCCCTCCAGATGTTTTGGGACTACAACTCCCATCATCCCTGACCACTAGTCCTGTTAGCTAGGGATGATGGGAGTTGTAGTCCCGAAACATCTGGAGGGCCGAGTTTGCCTATGCCTGCTCTATGAGCAGACTTTCTGCTCCACTTACAAAGAGGGAGATCACAAAAATGTATGGACTTGGGACATTAAAACATGTTAGGTATATGCTCAAAAATGTACCAACAATGACCTTGTCCATATATGCATGATTTTCTAAAATGTTTAGTATCATTATTTTGGGCTTTTTTGAACCAACTAAAAGTTCTTTTTACAGATCACGTGTTATTTTAGGTCTAGAGGAGAAAATTAAGGGTGTTAGATCTGAACAGCCCCCAACTGAACATTATGGTTTTATAACCTTCAATTAAGAAATTAAGATGCAGTTAGTGAATATAAAATATTATCAAAACCTGCACATTTTTTTTTAAAAGATGTGACAATTTGCATGCAAAATTTACAATGGCTTTAAAAGTGTGGAGAAATGAGGTAAAACTACACTTAAGATGTACAGAAGCACTTGTATCTCTGTGTAGGCAGACCTGTGTCTGGAGCACTTTTATGCTATGATACTTCATAAAAAGCTGTTGAAAGATTACCTGATTCACAACAAAGCTGTAGACATGATGTGCAGCTGGGAAAATATCCCTTACAGCAGAAAGGTCTGAAGCTTAATCCACTTCAGACCACTTTGCAGAACTGGTAGAGCTTGAGCTGGTTTTTCATATTCACAATGAGCCAGTGTGAAATAAATTTTACTACAGTTAATATTTAACTAGAAGTATACAGTTTATCTTAGTGCTTTAACAGCACCAAACCTTTCAGATGTGCTTCAATACCAATCTGAAATAATAATAAATGTTTGATGCTATGCTACATCTTTCTGCATAAGGGCCTCTTGTTTTTCATGGGGGCTTATGGCTATATTCAGCTACTGCTTAAACAGTACTATGTGGAAGAACACCTGACTGGACAAGCAACCCAAGCAGTTGCTTGGGGAGGCAATATTTTTAGGGGTGCCAATGAAGCAGCACACAATCCACAAGTGTTTATAGGATCTGTTACAGAAAATGCTGGGGCTCAGCTTTCAGGTTCCAGGCAGCAACAGAGTTGCGCTCCAGCAAGACTCTGCAAGGATCCTGGGTCTTGCTCCTTAGTCATGCCGTGCAACTTTATTGAGCAACAAAACAACATAAAATAGACCTAAATGGATGACCACATGCAATTCTATCTACATTAGCATTGCCTTTATTCATATGCAATACAATAAAAGACCAAGAAACACAGGTGTCACTCATGCATCACTCAATGCTACAGCAGAAGGTATTCTTGATTGCAAAATACAGAAATTTAAGTCTCAAATATGTGGTCTGAGTCCTAGCCTCAGATGTATGCTCAGCTTACATGGTTTGAACAGAAGAGAGGGAGAAAGAGAAACAGGAAACAGACAATACTTCCTTCATCCCTGAAGGTGAGGGGACGTGACCTAGTTGTACTTTATAAAATTACAGCTATGTGGTCCCTAACCCCTTAATTTACTAACTAGTATAGAAATGCACCGTTAGGTTTGTTGCCAAAAACTCCCACCATCAACAAACCCCAAGAACAGCATGAGAGGTGGCTGGAAAGAAAGGAGGAAAACCTGGGGTGCCATTTTCTGTTGAGGGAAGACCCTTACATCTAAAGCAGAAAAAAATGGACTTGCAACATGTTGTAGCGCATCCCAATTCCTGAACAGTCCTTCTGTTTAGGGCTCCACTAACGCAGAATAGGAACTGCTCAAAATAAGCTTCTTTTTAAAAAATCTAATGACACATAGCCCCTTTCCCCACTCTAGGATATAGTATGCGGCTTGAGCAGGCCCATTTCCTTTCTCCCCCAATCCCCTATTTCCCGCTCCTTCGTCTCAACTGCTTTCAACTATAGGCCAAAATGGATAAATTCAGTGTGTCTGCAAATCTTCTGGCTCCTCCCACAACCGCAAAAGCAATCTTTATAAACCAAGGTTAGTGAATCTGTGCCCCCCCCCCCGGGATATTCTTGGACTCTAAACCCCTGTCAGCCCCACCCCACCCCACCCATCATGGCCAACAGTCAGGGACCCAACAGTCCAAAAGATTCCCCACCCCTGCTCTAAATGAATAGGCATAACCATGTGAATTTAATCTGTGGTGTCACTTTATTTCATATGCCAACAGTAGTGACTCTTCTATATGATTATTATCTCCTGACAGATCTCTATGGAAAGAGCTTATTGCATATAGGTCATATTCATGGCCTTGACTTCTTTGTGCTCTGAGTCTTGACTGTGCTGAATCTCTTCTTTGTACTATGCACTGTTACAGTTCTGTCTCTCCCTCTCTCTTTAATTAAAGATTTTAATTTAGAAACAAAATAGAGAAGAAACTACCACAGAAAGCACTGAGAAGCCTAAGTGCTTCAAAATGCTTCCAAAACCCAGCAAGCCCAGGAGCATCACTCACTTTCCACTAACCTTGCTCAGAGATAGACTCACCACTGCTATGTGACCACTACATTTGTAGATCCTTGTCCAGAGACTGCAGAATGTTCTAGACAGCCAAGTTAATTGATGTTCAATCTTGGTAAAGTTTTTTTTTGGGGTGGGGGTGGGGATGCTCAACTCCAATCATCTTAGAAGATGGAACATAGGAAGCTACCTATACCATGTCAGACCATTGGTCCAACTAGCTCATTATTGTCTACACTCACTGGCAGCCATTTTCCAAGGCTGGAGACAGGGCTCTCTCCCAGCTCTACCTGTATATGCTGAGGACTGGACCGGGAACCTTCTACATGCAAAGCACTTGCTCTAACACTGAGCTACAGCCCTTCTCAAGGATGAAGGCAAAGCATGAACACAGTTCCCCAATACCAGGAATTATGCAATCATGTTTCTTCCATTTGGAAACATTGCAGGGGTCAGCAGACACAGATTGCAATAGCTGGGCCTCACCCCGGAAAAACTACCTTCACAACTGTGGTATCTCACCTGAAAGGGACATGTTAAACAACGAAGCAGAACCAGGGTTCGAAATTAGCAGGGCACCAGGCACATTTTGCGCCTAAAGATTCTCCATTTGCGAGCACCTCTGGGTGCCATTTTTTGCGCCTGGCTGACACTCAAGGATTACTGAAATGTAGAGTGGTACCTCCGGTTACAAACTTAATTCATTCTGGAGGTCTGTTCCTAACCTGAGGCGCGCTTTCGCTAATGGCGCCTCCCACTGCCGCGGTGCTGGCGTGCAACTTCCGCTCGCATCCTGGGACAAAGTTCGCAACCAGGAGACCTACTTCCAGGTTAGCAGAGCTTGTAACCCGAAGTGTTTGTAAGGAGAACGGTATGTAACACGAGGCTCCACTGTATGTGTATATGTTAAGGATAGAGAATAAGTTAAGGAGTTTAACTTATAAAGAGTGTTTTGAAAACCGAAGTATGATACCAATATTTTTATTGTAAACACCAAATTAAACATGTATTAAAAATGTGCTATTAACAATGTGTCACTTATGTGAATTGCGTATTAATTCATGCTTATCAAAATAATAAAGTGTTGCTGACCCCGCTCCTTCCAGTGACGACTAGACATTCTATTTTGGTGCCCACAACCCAGGTCCCAGAAGCCATTTGGCTCCTAGCTTTTTTATCCCAGCTTCAAACACTGAGCAGAACAGTTTCAGTTGCAACTTTTAAAATAACTGCTTAGTTGTCCAATAGTAAAAAAACTCAGTGGCCTAATTTGGATGATTGAGGCTTCATAAATCATCAGATTTTAACTGATCAATTTATATTTAACCAGAGTTCCTCAGATTTGGACACAATGGGCAAACAGATACTAAGATCTGAAGTGGTACACAAGTGAAGAAAGGGAGGGGGGCTAGAAAGAAATGCTCTGCACAGAGCATTATCAATAAAAAGACTGTTTGTTTGTTTGTTTGTTTGTTTGTTTGTTTGTTTTATATACTGCTCTTTATCCAAAGATCACAGGGCAGTTTACATTATAAAAACACATAAATACATAACGTAACAAACCAACAAACTATTTCACAGCAGGAGCACTTTAAAGCTAATGTTGATGGCCATACAGGATAGCCTGAATGCCATTACACTAAAGTTGCGAAAGCTACAACTTCAGCACTAACAAAACAAATTTAATGCATAACTGTACTGCTCAACATCTGCACTCCTCTTCCAGTTTAAAGAGGGACCACAGATTCCTGTGTATGAATGGGGACAGGTCTGTGACAATGGATTCTGGCATCAAGGCATTCATCAAGGCATTTTATTTTCTAACATGCACTAAACTGGCAGATATGTAGCTAACACAGCACAGGGAGCTTATTACATTTACACAACAGTTTCCAAACAGCTATATGCTATAAGTTCAAGTAGACAGAAAGGAGTAAGGAAACTGCTTTTGCTGCTCAGACTGGCCCTGTGAACCACAGACAGGAGCAAACAGTAAGCAACTAAGCAGCTAAGGACAAAGAGAAAAATCAAGTGAAACAAAGAAAAGGTAAGCAAACTGGTTTCAGAAACTGGATTGCCTCCTTTGAGGCTTCCTGCATCAGTAAAGAAACCCCAGAAGGTGCCCAAATTTCCTTTATGGAAATATACATGGGATTCGAAAGATTTCTAAAGACACGTAGCTATCTGTTGCTGACGTAATTCCAACAAGGCCAATTGGTTCAATTTCAACATTTCTTGGGAGGCTTAACATGCATATTCCCCAAACTAATGCCCTTAAATTGGCAGCCCACAGCTTTCCTCTTCTCCAATAGAACTATAACCATAACCAAATCTTAAGTTCTATTTGGAACTTTACATATAGCCTAAATTTATTCTGCCCGCTTCAAGTAAGCAGAGCAGTCAGTGGCAAAAGGTCATTGCGCTAGAGGTAGTTCTTGTCTCAATTCTTGAATAGAATTATGTAAGCCCAAATAAAAAAGATTTGGTTTTAAAAAATAAACTAGGTAGCTACAAACAAAACAGCTGTTTTTCACTTTTTAGAGTGCTTTTTGGAAAGTAAAACTAACAACACTCACCATCAAAAAAAGGAAAGAAAAGAGAAAACTTTAATGCTCACATACCTGCAATACCTCCAAACTTCATTTGCTACACTTACTTGCCTAAGAACATAAGCTAGGTGAGGTGTACAAGTAATCAGATGATGTTCCTGGAACAAATAGGTCCTGGACTAAGATGATTCAAATTTGGTAGAAGCCGGCTGCAGCCCACCAGGGAGCAGCTGGGTGACTTGCTACTTTTACTCATTCCAGGCTATGTATGTTGGTTAGTAGTAATAAAATTATGAGTACTTTAAAAATCCAGCACAGACACCACAAATTCAGAAACGGGTTTAAAAAGCATGTGCACTGTTAGTTCTGACAGTTTCTTATTAGAAGCTGTTGACTGTTTCTTGTTTACTCTAAACCAGAACTCAGCCAAAGCACAAACACAAAACCCAAGTAAGCTTTAAACCCCTAAAAGTCCTTAAAGCACACAAAAACCAAAAGTGAAAGCCATAAAATAGAGTAAAGTGGGGGGGACACGGACAAATTTTTTTGCTTCAGATAATAATAAAGTTTCTTCCCTTTATCTGCAGCATTATTCAATGTTAAGTAAAATAGATTTGTTTTTCCCCTGGCATAAACACAACAGAGGAAGACAAAAGATCGCACTGGATTTTACTTGAGTGGCTCACTTCACAAGGCAAGCAGAGCTGATTTTCTTTCTTCTTTTTTAAGCCAGCAAAATCTCACATTCTCCACCCTAGCTAGTCAAACAAACAAACAAACCAGAAACAAGTTACCTGCCGCAGGCCCAAAAGGAAAGGCATTCTGCATTCTCATAATCCACGCTAGGGGCTTAAACAAAGGAATTTCTAGAATCCCAGAATAATAATTTCCTCATCTGTAATGGACAGGCTGCATCCGCAATCCTGTTTAAACCAGGGCTTCCTTGGCTGGGAATGTTAAGTAAACAGGGTCCCAGGACATAGAATGCACTCACTCAGCCTCTCTCTCTCTCTCTCTCTCCCCTCCCTGTGACCAATCTCAAAAGCAGCAGAGCCTCCGTAGGCGTTTGCCAAGGGGGAAGTGACATCAGTAGCAGCACTGCAAGGGGGGGGAAGCTTCAGACAGCTGCTGATTAACAACTCAAAGAGGCCTACTGCATAGAAGAAAATGCACAGTAGTTAGCAAACAGAAAGCACTTACACCGGAAACCTAGTATTTACGAACTGCTATGTTTGTTAAATGCACTAAAAAAATTGTAAGATAAACTTTTAGTTATATTTAATTATATTAGAAAAGTATTAGTTGAACAAACAACAGGCCTTTCTTTCAAAACCATTCACTAAGTCCATGAAAGCTAACTGTTGTTGTTGTTGGCCTCTGTCTGTCCTGGAAGACAATGGAAGAGTGCGCCTTTGGGGGTGAAGTCAAACTGTTGGAAGGTTACAGAGCCTGCCGTGGTTGTAGAGACCGACAGGGGAGAGACATGTCTTGTTGCAGCTGGGCAACTAAAGGCGTCTGGTTGTGCTGATACAGGTGTGCTATGACGTTTCTTCTCTCTGCACTCCTCCCAGCAATCATTCCTCCTCTGCCCACTGCTGTGGATACACCTGGGGTCACACCTGCCTATTAGAGATAAGTATTCAGGTGTTCATTTACATATGTTCACATAAATTCAAGACCAAATTCAAACCAAATTTTCATCCTCTTCCAGTCTGAATTAAACTCTGGTTTTCTGTACAATTTGAGCAAAAGTGTCTTTAACTGTAGCTCCTGCACTGCACTGGCAAACTTCTTTGGAAACAGCAATTTTTAAACGCTGTTTGGAATATAGTAGGTTATCCTGCCATTTTAAAGGGGGAAATGTGTTTGTGTGTATTCATTCTTTGGTGATCACTCGTAGCTGAGTAAGATTGTCTTAGTGTCCATAGTGTGTGTGTGTGTGTGTGTGTGTGTGTGTGTGTGTGTAAAATTGATGGTAAGGTTGGCTATTGCATTCAGGTTTAGCAAAATGCATCCCATATGTATCTTCCATTTTAGAAATGTTCCATTTTAGAAACGGTCATTCATGTCTCAGTGACCTCAGTGTTCTGTGTGGGTCCAACTTTAATAATTTGTCTGGAAATCAGCTGGTACAGAATGCCTCTACAGTGGTACCTTGGGTTACATACGCTTCAGGTTACATACGCTTCAGGTTACAGACTCCACTAACCCAGAAATATTACCTCGGGTTAAGAACTTTGCTTCAGGATGAGAACAGAAATTGTGCTCCGGCGGCGCGGCGGCAGCAGGAGGCCCCATTAGCTAAAGTGGTGCTTCAGGTTAAGAACAGTTTCATGTTAAGAACAGACCTCTGGAACGAATTAAGTACTTAACCCGAGATACCACTGTATTTGTTTATGAGCTGTTGGAAACCATTTTGAAACATCTGCATTGACTGCCAGTTTGTTTCCAAGCCTAATGCAAAGTGCTGGTTATGACTCTCAAATCTCCACATTGCCCAAGCCTTGACTATCTTGGGACACACATTCTCTCTCTCTCCCCGACAACAGGCACCTCCACTGGATTCTCACATCTGCTGACAAGGCTCCACTCAGTTTCATAGGCTGCTCCTTTGAAATGCTCATTCAATACAGTAATAAACTTCTCAGCATTTGTGTATCTTCTCTTACTCTTTTTGAAAGGTAATTTGGAATGTCCTAAATACCTTCCCCATACAAAGGAGAGGTAAAGGGAATCCCAAAGTTGCTGTCCAGAAGCATAAACAGATTGTTCAAAAGGAGATTCTACACCTAGGCCTTGGAGCTCTTCTCAGTTTTCATGCCAGTGGTAGCTAGTTTCTCAAAAACTGTTTGTCTTCTTGTAAGCAATGGAGTACAGCGGTACAGCAAGTTCCAAAGTAATAGAGATGATATGAAAGAAAGTGATCTAAATTTAACTTTTGCTATACCTCTGCTTTAAAAGTTCAGCAATCTTTTTTGTGCTTCTCTTAAATCAGCAGCTGTTCTCGCCTGTCACATGTCAGCCTAGAAGCCTCACCACTCCCCCATGTCGGGACACATTGCATACCTATTTACCAGACTGGGAAGTTTCCCCTTCTTTCTGTTTGTTTGTTTGTCTATTGCAGATCTCTTTAAAAATCAATAGTTCTACAACGTTGCAAAAAATGTTGCGTAAGAACTGCAATAAGTTCATCCACCATTAAAAAAAAAAAAAAGTGGTCTCCTGAAAGTTACTGGAAATTCAGTTGCACAGCTTAGTCAATACTGAAAAGTGGAAGAAAACTTATTCCAAAGCACATCCCAGTGCAGATGGTTTAAGGGCCACAGGCTCCCTCCTCTCACAAATCTCTTCCTCCACTCTGTGCCCCCCAATTTCTGACCCTTCCTCTTCATTCTCTTTTATTTCTCTGCATCTTCCCCCCCCCAAAAAAAAAACAACATTATCTCTATGCCTGCCTGCTGAGTACAGAGGCCACAGTAACAAAGCTTTCCTTCTTTTACCACTTCACATACAAAGACATATGAGGATAGAAAGGTATTTTGTACTGGGTAAAATCATTGCTCCATCTAGCTTTGTATGATCTGGGGTTCCCAACCTTTTTAGGCCTGCAGGCAGATTTGGAAATCTTAGAAATTGCCATGGGCACCACAAATGCACCCATTTCACAGGAGAAACACGATGCTCAAAATCCACATCAAAAGCAGGGGAAAGACCTACATACACCCCAAAACAAACTAAACACAAAACAAAAAGAAAGGGCAACGCCCCCTGCCAATCAAACATCCCCTCAAAACCAACAACAACGTCCTGAGAAACAACCTCAGCTAACTTTGTTTTAATTGGAAAGGGGAGGGAGTCTTGGCAGGTGCAAAGAAGGTGCATGAAAAGCTCAGGTATGGAAGAATCTAGCACTGACTATAAACTTAAAACACATTTTGTTAAGTATTTCTGTATGAAGGAGGCAGAAGGCATAATGCTACATAACTGGACTGTCAGCAATAGATGTTTTGCTCAAAGTACCAGGACAAGACAAATATACAAAATGCACAGTATACACGTACCATCCCTGCCTTTTCTTGTTGAGCTACAGTCATCCTTTATGGTTAGCCATGAAAGAGGCTACATTCCTTTATATTAGGAACTTGTGTGCAATTCATGGCCTCATTAGAATCCCAGCACAGAGCAAGAATGTGCACAGACAGAGAACAGTGGGCAGCCAGGTAGATATGTTGCTGCTGAAAGCAATCACTCTGGGCAGTAATGAGATAGAAACAGGAAAGCATAGCTTTAATAATTCCTAGCTCTTCCAAAATGGTTACAAGTGGTACCTCGGGTTAAGTACTTAATTCGTTCCGGAGATCTGTTCTTCACCTGAAACTGTTCTTAACCTGAAGCACCACTTTAGCTAATGGAGCCTCCTGCTGCCGCCGTGCCACCGGAGCACAATTTCTGTTCTCATCCTGAAGCAAAGTTCTTAACCCGAGGTACTATTTCTGGGTTAGTGGAGTCTGTAACCTGAAGCGTCTGTAACCTGAAGCATATGTAACCTGAGGTACCACTGTACTTGCCAATTGCAGCTCTAACATCACTCATTGGCTAAAACACTGTAAGGTGGCGACTACGAACCAGGTTTGCTCATTTCACAAAAACGGTGGGGGGTGTGTGTTCACATTTTGGCTTATTTGGTTTGATCCACAGCACGTAAGAACTTTTAAAGCTTTTTTTTTTTAATGGCAGCTAAGAGTCTAGAACCCCTAATGGCTTTGCCCCCACCCCAAAGAAACACCACCCAACCCTTTCTGCCCACCTGGCAGCAGCTCTGGGCCCAGTGCCACTTCACTGTTGCTTTGTGGTGCTGGTGGGGTTTTTTTGTTTGCCAAAGTGATCCTTTTTTGAACTCCAATGAGAAACCCAGTTGCCTCAGCCTTATCTGTTCAGAGCCTTTCTAATGACACTCACAGCAACAACAAAAAATGGGGAGAGGGAGAAACAGTTATTGCACAATGGGGCATGATTTTTATTCTCCCTTGCATCTTCACGATGAAAATTCCCATAGTGTTTGAAATGCACCCATGGTAAGGGAACGCAGGATCAGGACAATGTACATAAGAGAGAGAGATAAAGGCTAGAGCTTGCTTACAATAAAAGGCAAAGGTCAAAGTGAATACTGCCGGCTTGCCTTTGGGCAGAATACCACAAGCACATTTTTTCTCATTTCTCTCAGATCATATCCCCCCCCCCCCGACTTTTCTTCTTCTTTTTCCTGTCTGAAGGAAAAGCAGAAAAAATGCTGAACATAGAAGAATGAGGATCGGAGTGGTTGGAGCAAGGAAGCAAACACAGACTAACATCATTTGCTGTGTTCCAAGTTGTATATTTCCATGCCCAGCCACTGTCACCTCTTTGTTGGCAGCTGTTTGTGCCTCCAATAAGCCGCTAGGGATCAGTGACAGGAGATTCACTGCTTGTTCCTCTGACTTGTTCTTGAAAGAGTAGATGCATATTGGAATTGAGAATATAATGCTGGTATGAGCGCGCACACACACACACACACACACACACACACACAAAAGCACTCCAAAACGAAGGTAGTTTTTTAAAACTTTAAGCATAATATGTTAGAATGCATGACCAGAAAGCATGAGAGTTTTGTTTGCAACTTAGTGCTAGATCTGAGTTGGGTTGGGTGCAAGGGGGAAATTTAGGTAGATTAACTTTGCTGCAACCTGAGGGATGTTCTGATTAGAAGATTTTAAGGTGGAAATGCAAACTGGCACTACTGCAGGCCTGCAGAAGGGTTAACATAGGATTTGGGCTTCATTGCAGGGTTTTGGTAAACTGCTCTCTGCCACAGCTGCCAATTTTTACGAAGTTTAAAAAAGAAGAAAATACATGTTTTCACATGAAATAAGAACTGAATTAGAAAGAACAGGAATTCCCATCTTCAGTACAGTGGTGCCCCGCAAGACGAATGCCTCGCAATACAAAAAACTCGCTAGACGAAAGTTTTTTCCGTTCGCGATTTGCCTCGCAAGACGAATTTCCCCTATGGGCTTGCTTCGCAAGACGAAAACGTCTCACGACTTTTTTTCTTTGACTAAAAACAAAGACATGTTTTGTTTATAAAGTTAATTTATTTTCCCTTAAATTTTTGAACTGCTCTTTACAGTATGTGTGACTTTAAAGAGCAGTTAATAAACTGTTGTTGTACCAAATTTGGCTTTGTTTGGACTTTTTTTGACCATAGGAACGCATTAATTGATTTTCAATGCATTCCTATGGGATTTCGTGCTTCGCAAGACGAAAAATTCGCTAGACGACAAAAATTGCGGAACGAATTAATTTCGTCTTGCGGGGCACCACTGTACTACATTTTTTTGGAAAGCGGGCAAGTAAAGAGTGGGCTGTGAAGTTACAAGTACAGTGGTACCTCAGGTTACATACGCTTCAGGTTGCATACTCTGCTAACCCAGAAGCAGTGCTTCAGGTTAAGAACTTTGCTTCAGGTTGAGAACAGAAATTGTGCTCCGGCAGCGCGGCAGCAGCAGGAGGCCCCATTTGCTAAAGTGGTGCTTCAGGTTAAGAACTGTTTCAGGGTAAGTACGGACCTCCGGAACGAATTAAGTACTTAACCCGAGGTACCACTGTATACTAATATTCTGTTGTCTTCTATGGGCTGCTCTAACTACTGCAGTGGAGGAAAGTAGCTTCTATAAGCCAGTGTGGTGTAGTGGTTAAGAGCGGTAGTCTCATAATCTGGGGAACCGGGTTCACGTCTCCGCTCTTCCACATGCAGCTGCTGGGTGACCTTGGGCCAGTCACACTTCTGTGAAGTCTCTCAGCCCCACTCACCTCACAGAGTGTTTGTTGTGGGGGAGGAAGGGAAAGGAGAATGTTAGCCGCTTTGAGACTCCTTAAAGGGAGTGAAAGGCGGGATATCAAATCCAAACTCTTCTTCTTCTTCTTCTATAAGCAGGAGTGGCTAGCTTGTGTCCCGCCATTTCTGCTGGACTCCAACTCCCATCAGGTCCAGTCAACAAGCTAGCCACCCCAGTTCTATAGGAATCAAAAAGCTCCATCTTGTGATTCTAGCCTATTTGCTTTTTCTTTCTGAGTACATAATACATACATGATATCACTACTTCCTTGACATGCTAGTCATAGCTGGGACTTCCGTTACTAGCTTTCACAATGGGAGCAACTAAACAACTGGGCAGAATATGAGGAGCACATTTTCTCTCACATCACATTTTCTCTCAGATACACTAAGCATAGAGAGTAGCTCTTCCCTTTTAAATAAAAGATTGGGCTCTGGGCCAGATTGTTTCCAATAGGTGCTGGCATAGCATGGCCAGAACCAAAAGGAAACACTGCCATTGTGTTGTTAAGTTAAATTTAATACTAGGCATGTGGGGCCTAGGACAGAAGTGCACAGGAAGGTGAGATTCAGCTCTTCCCTCCCCAGGTTCCAATGAAAAATCACCCTCTTGTCACTATTAGGAAAAAAAGCTGCCAAGATCAAGAGAAAATATAGAAACAGGATTTTTTTGTGAAAGAGAAATAAGTGGAACACACTTCAACAAAAAAATAAGATTGGCTATTGTCCTCTTATGTCGTCTTCTTCTTATTTGGCGATCACTCATAGTCGAGTAAAATTGTCTTCCATAAACATGGCTTTAACAATGAGTCTGTAAGTGACTATGGAGGTCAATTCTGGATCCACACTTCCTTCCACAGTGGGGACATTGGTTTCTGGGCGGGAGTTGATCACGGTGTGGATTTGCCAAGCGTGCCTTCCTCTTAGCACGTTTCTCCCTTGTGTTCTGAGTTCGAGTGTCTTCAAAGCTGTAAAGGCTGTTCTCCAATTCCTCTTATGTTTCTCTAGTAAACAAGAGCTGAACTGAAAGGGGGGGGGCAAATTTAGCAAATGTTTTTGCAGCCCTCAAAAACTGCCCTCTACTTTTGAGAGAGGTTTTTTAAGCATGTGAGACTGAGGTACTGTATTACTTCCTATTCTAGAGTGAAAGGAAAGGAAGTATTCACACATAGACACACATTGTGATGTACATCCGTTACCCCCGAGGATGTGGACAGGCTGCTTGGACGCGTGAAACCAACCACCTGTCTCCTTGATCCTTGCCCATCCTGGCTAATAAAAGCAAGCCGGGAAGGGCTGGGCGATGGGCTCTGCGGGGTGGTGAATGCTTCCCTCTGTGAGGGAACATTCCCAGATCCGCTGAAAGAGGCGGTCATTAAACCGCTTCTTAAAAAACCATCTTTAGACCCGGCCAGTATGGCCAACTATCGCCCAGTCTCAAATCTTCCATTCTTGGGCAAGGTGATTGAGCGTGTGGTTGCTGAACAACTCCAGGCACGCCTGGAGGATGCGGACCATTTGGATCCCTTCCAATCAGGGTTCAGGCCTCATCATGGGACTGAAACTGCCTTGGTCGCACTGGTTGATGATCTCCGGCGAGCTAGGGACAAAGGTGAGAGTTGTTTCCTAGTTCTGCTGGATCTCTCAGCGGCCTTTGATACAATCGACCATAACATCCTTCTGGACCGTCTAGAGGGGTTGGGAGCTGGGGGCACTGTTATACAGTGGTTTCGCTCCTTCCTCCTGGGCCGTGTTCAGAAAGTGGTGGTGGGGGATGAGTGTTCAGACCCCTGGGCCCTCACTTGTGGGGTGCCTCAGGGTTCCGTCCTCTCCCCCATGCTTTTTAACATCTATATGAAGCCGCTGGGAGAGATCATCAGGGGGTTTGGACTGGGTGTCCATCAATATGCAGATGATACCCAGCTCTACCTTTCTTTCAAATCAGAACCAGTGAAGGCGGTGAAGGTCCTGTGTGAGTGCCTGGAGGCGGTTGGAGGATGGATGGCGGCTAATGGATTGAAGTTGAATCCTGACAAGACAGAAGTACTGTTTTTGGGGGACAGGAGGCGGGCTGGTGTGGAGGACTCCCTGGTCCTGAATAGGGTAACTGTGCCCCTGAAGGACCAGGTGCGTAGCCTGGGAGTCATTTTGGACTCACAGCTGTCCATGGAGGCGCAGGTCAATTCTGTATCCAGGGCAGCTGTCTACCAACTCCACCTGGTACGCAGGCTGAGACCCTACCTGCCCGCGGACTGTCTGGCCAGAGTGGTGCATGCTCTAGTTATCTCCCGCTTGGACTACTGCAATGCGCTCTACGTGGGGCTACCTTTGAAGGTGACTCGGAAACTACAGCTAATCCAGAATGCGGCAGCTAGACTGGTGACTGGGGGCGGCCGCCGAGACCACATAACACCGGTCTTGAAAGACCTACATTGGCTCCCAGTACGTTTCCGAGCACAATTCAAAGTGCTGGTGTTGACCTTTAAAGCCCTAAACGGCTTCGGCCCAGTATACCTGAAGGAGCGTCTCCACCCCCATCGTTCTGCCCGGACACTGAGGTCCAGCGCCGAGGGCCTTCTGGCGGTTCCCTCATTACGAGAAGCGAAGCTACAGGGAACCAAGCAGAGGGCCTTTTCGGTGGTGGCGCCCGCCCTGTGGAATGCCCTCCCATTGGATGTCAAGGTGATGGACAACTGACATTCAGAAGACATCTTAAGGCGGCCCTATTCAGGGAAGCTTTTAATGTATGATATTTTAGTGTTTTTTGGTTTCTGTGGAAGCCGCCCAGAGTGGCTGGGGAAACCCAGCCAGATGGGCGGGGTACAAATAATAAATTATTATTATTATTATTATTATTATTATTACATACGTAAGAATTCACATGCAGGCATATCTAAATGCACATCTCTTTTTTTTAAAAAAAAGATATTTATTAAAAGTTTTTAAGATATAACAAGTAAAAGAAAAAATAAACATACAAAATAAAAAACAGTTAAAAACACACATTAATTTTCAATAACATATCTTCCATACACTTATTTCCTCGGACCTCCTCATACCTCCCTTCTTTGTATTCCAGTTCGATTTGTTAGTTCAGCAAATCCTTACCATTAAACTTTTACCCATGTGTAAAAAAAAAAAACATATCTCTTAAAGCATTACAGCTGTAAACCGCTTAGTTTCTATCCAACATCCTTCTAACATTCATTAATTTTACAATGTTTCTGTAAATAGTCTTTGAATTTCTTCCAGTCTTCTTTCACCGACTCTTCTCCCTGGTCTCGGATTCTGCCAGTCATTTCTGCCAATTCCATGTAGTCAATCACCTTCATCTGCCATTCTTCCAGGGTGGGTAGATCTTGTGTCTTCCAATACTTTGCAATAAGTATTCTTGCTGCTGTTGTTGCATACATAAAAAAAGTTCTGTCCTTCTTTGGCACCAATTGGCCGACAATGCCCAGGAGAAAGGCACCTGGTTTCTTCAGGAAGGTATATTTAAATACCTTTTTCAGTTCATTATATATCTAAATGCACATCTCTGCCAACCACCCATTCAGGTTTGACTGACACTAGAGTGAGAGCAATGATTTATTTACCTCCAAGGATACTACAGGCAATTTGTTTTATGATGTTATCCCATTCACTATGTGATCTTCAACTGGCTGGGATCACATAATAAAGTTGTTTTTTTTAATGTACCCAATAACAGGTGATTGGGACAGTAAATTTATAAGCAATTTATAAGCAAAGTTCTTAATGCAGGTTGTGAACTTTTTCAGCCTTAGGGCAGCATTTCCTAACTGGCAACCCTCTCAGGTGGTGGGGCCGTTGGCAAAACTGGGCAGAACAATGTATGTGACATGTCCCAACGTCAATGCTCTACCAGGTTCAAATTTACAAAAATAACTTCTATTTGCTTAACTATAGGTAACTTACTAGATAGCTATTAATCACTGAAGTTCCAAAGTCCCTCACCTGAACAGAGTGCAACAGAAGGCATATTAGCTGTGAAGAGAGACAATGTTCTGGGTATTCATATTCAGCTAATTACATGTCCAAGATGCATGGCAAAGATTTTGCAAGAGTGGTATCAGCAAGTGTATTCCTCAGCTGTGAGGAAATTAAAAGGTAGCAAGTCATGGATGGTTTCCAATATTTTGCATCTGAGAGTGTGAAGAAGTGATAGTCTGATATAGTCCAGACCACTACTTTTTATCAGCCAGCTGTCCCAAGAGAGAACAGTAACACCCTTTGATCCACTGCCGTGCAATCATTAAGCTTTTAAATAAATGGATAAAATGCCAACATTATCATCACCAGTAAAATGCCCTTCTGAAGATCAGGGCCATGCATATATACAGGCAATCTTGCCTACTTTGTTTTTACAATATCCAAGGCAAGAAGCCAACAGCTGCTTTCATCAGGAAAAACTCATTCACCCTCATATTAATCACTGTGTACATAGATAGCAAAACATATTTTAACAATTAAAACCACATTAACTAACATCTGTACACTTTAAACTATTTTACTTGTCATCTTTCACAGACATCATACTACAACTATGACTCCAAACTAGCAAAAATGATAGCAAAAAGCTATCATTCATTCCTTTCACTATTATTCCACTAATTCTCTTCCTCATAAACCTTCATTCTTAAGAGACATACATATCACATTTTCAACTTAGCAATTCAACATTTGCAGTACAAACTGGCATCTAGTATTCAAGCACCCCTCAGTTCTTCCCAGAGGTGCCAACTTGAATAAAATATTTGGGGGGGTAGGTAAGCCCTGTCCTGCATAATTAATCACATGATGCAGTGCACACACTCTATTTGAATGGCAATGCCCATCAACTTTGGGGGCCCCCAGCCCCCTCAAATATTTTAGGAGGGGGATGAAGCCCCCAAAGCCCCTAGGAGTTGGCTCCTATGGTTCTCCCCATCATTTCCTCTGTATTTATTTTATAAAAAATATTCATAAAATATACCACTATTCATTTTTTTAAAAGGAGTGGTTTACAACAGTCATACATAAAACCATATAAAATTATAACATCAGAGATCAAGTAATAATTATGGAAAGATGTATTCTTAATTTCCTGCATAAGCCAGATAGAAAAGTTTTCAGCAGGTGTTTAAAGGTTGAAACAAAAGGTGCTTTCTGAATTTCTACCGGCAGAGTATTTTGCAGGAATTCCATAGTAAACTCAATTATCCTAATATGGATCCTTATGTAAATAAAATGCAACCACACCCACAAAAGAGAGTCATCAGCATGCTCAAAGAAACACCAAGATTTTTCAGGAAGAGTTATATAAGCAAATATCCGAAGCAAATATTCACATAGTGCACAAGCATTGTAAGTGTACCCATCAGAAGGTTTTGTACCATGTAATGTAAGTGATGGAGGCTATATTTTGCTTTCACCACAACCACATCCCAAAGCACAGCAACTTACTTCTCTCCATAAGAGTGAAAGGCATACATTCACTGCTCTAAGTGAAAGAAGAGAAGTACACCCAGACAACAACAATTGTCATAGTGGCTAAACTGGCTCTTTCTTCCCAACAATACCAGTCAATAAACAACAAGCTTGCTCCATTCTTCATAGCTCATCTCAAATTCCATTTCCTGTTCATGACTGACAGAACATTGGCAAGTGACTTCTTTGAATATAGATTTCTGAAAGTATCTAATTGGTTAGATTGCATAAACTACTGCAGTTCATCTTCATCGCATTAAAACCACATATAGTCACTACAAAGTTCAAGTATTTCTACTACCGGACAGGAAGAGGGAATGAGAAGAAGCAATCAAACATTATTCCTTACAAGAAGAGAGATGCTTTGAGAACTACATGCCAATTTCACAGACAGAAGTTGATCACATTCAGAAGCGTCCAGGTTCTTTTCAATGACCAAAAGAGCAGTAATATTTACACAACATACGTTTCACATCTATATGCCAGTGTTTCCCAACCTTTTTTGGGCAAAGGCACACTTGTTTCATGAAAAAAATCTCGAGGCACACCACCATGCCAGATGGGGAAAGGTCACTTTTTACTTATGTAAAAAAAAATAAAAAAATAGTAACAGCATAGAAGGTAATGGTTAGGCTAGCATCCCTCTTCCAAATATGCTAGGTTTTTATTTGCAGGGACTGTTCTACATGGGAAAGCATTCAGCACTGTCATTCTCCCATCTGCCATCTGAATTGGTACTATTCTGGGTCAACTTACTCTGCTGCATGTGTAGATGAAAATGGCACCAAGTGTGGGGGAGGGGGCAGAACAGGTTTCAGATACAGGATATTAAGCATACACGTACTTCAGATTGAACTGGTTGCTTGCTTTGCAAGTTTTCATTTCCCAAATGACTGCCTTGGCAAGCGCAATACCTACCAGGCTCAACGCTGGTCTCGCGCTGCCGCTTCCCGCGCTCTCAAGGACCCGGGAGGAGGAAGGCGTGAAGGGAATCCCGAAGGCGTGAAAACCTCGCGCATGCGCAGGCCTTCCGCCTGCGACAGCCCAGTAGGCCGGCCGAAGCGAGCGGCAATGGGATGTGGGAGCTCGCTCGCTCGCCGCCCCGCGCGTGCCTATGTGGGGCACGTTACAGCCCCGTGACGTCAGCGCCACGCAGGCAGCCAGCCAGGCAGACGGCGAGAGCCCCGCGCTGGGCGGCCTCTCGTTGCCGCCGCCGCCCCGCCTCTCGCCGCCCGACTCGCCCGCCTCCCTCCCACGGCACACCAGGCAACGTCTCGCGGCACACTAGTGTGCCGCGGAACACCGGTTGGGAAACACTGCTATATGCAATATAACTCTCCAAGTGTTCTGACAGATCACAGCTGTGAACAACTCAGTTTTTTGGTATCTAAGATTCAGCCAACAAGTAGTACCTTCAAGAAGTGAAACCAAACCATGCGCATCTCATAGCTCAGCAGGATGGAAGTTACCTGAAAAATTTAGACCCGCCCTTTCATTTCACAACATCAGATCTGCCAAGAGGGAGGAATGACAAAGAACAGTCAGATGTCATTTGATCCTCCCATATAAGAGAACTCTGTGTCCATGTTTACAATTTCATTTCAGATTCCCCGCATAACTAGCCAGGAGTGAGAAACATGGCCAGAAGTACCCTCTGCCACTTTCTTCCGGTAAAGAATAGGAGCGGGTTCAGACTGCAACAGAGAGGCAAATATGATTCTATATACCACATTTTTCCATGTATAAGACTAGGTTTTTCTCCTAAAAAATAATGTCAAAAATTAGGGGGCGTCTTACACATGGGGCCATCTCTCCCCATTTTCTTAAATCTGAGTCCCCCAAAATAGGGGGCGTCTTATGCATGGGAGCATCTTATAGACGGAAAAATACGGGTACTTGGCAGATATAATTAAATCAGAGATCATTTGTTATAGGTATCCCAGGATGCTATTGAGCAGCATAAAGATTAGATACTTCACAAGTGAGGGCATGTAGTGGAATAAGAGTAGGGATTGTTCAGCACTTTAATAATCACAGCAAGTACAAAGGAGATGTCATTCCCAACTGTGAGCTGCAAGGATTACTCAATCTGTTAACAAAATGTTAAGCAACTTGCAATGCACATGCATAGTTTGTATTTCCTTTACCTTGGGAAAAAGCATGGGGCAGCATGACATCCTCTCCTTGCTCTTTTCCTACCCTGCACAATGTAAATAGGAGAGGCCATCAAGGCACACAGAGACAGTTATCTCTGCATGTGTTTTACTGCCTTTCTTCCGAGACTTTCTTTTTACTACTGTACCTTTAAGAATGCAGTGTCAGTTTCACCATGTCTTCTATTAACACCCTATGCATTTTGGTCACCTCTTTGGTAGCTGGTTATTAAAAATGAGAGGTTAAGGTAGTCAAATCAGCTTTCTATTAAGACACCACTGGAGAACCTGCAGCCCTCCAAGTGGTTGTGGACTACAACTTCCATCATCCCTGACCACTGGCCATGCTGGCTAGGGCAGATGGGAGTTGGCAGTCCAAGACCTGGAGAGCCATAGGTTTCCCAGTGCTGTTTTAGGAAGAAAACTTGTTCTTAATAGAAAGCAGCAAAATTAGGGTTGCCATACTTCAAAAAGTGAAAATCTGGACAGAGAA
The DNA here is from genome assembly GCF_965113315.1 of Podarcis vaucheri. Taxonomy (NCBI): domain Eukaryota; kingdom Metazoa; phylum Chordata; class Lepidosauria; order Squamata; family Lacertidae; genus Podarcis; species Podarcis vaucheri. The sequence continues at coordinate 46,560,759 of NC_138763.1, read as the reverse complement.
GTTGTTGACACTGCCGACATGGGCTGCCATACACCTGGAATTTCCCATACATTTAGGTGTACTGCTTGTGGCTGCAGTATTCCAGATATGTCTGGAAAATTATGGAGATATGGCAACCCTAGTCAAAATGAACAGCAAATAGTCAAAATGCTTCCCCTCTCCCCTGTCCCAACCTGTTTAGCTATCGCAATTTGTCCTGGGCCTTAAAAATGTCCAGAATGAAGATAAAAACAGCTTGATGAGGTTGTGCCAGTCCAACATAAATACAAATATAACACTATCAGTTTAAGTAAACTTGCTCTCATTCCATGGCCTAATTTAACCTGTTGGTTTAAAGTCTCTTTCTCTTTTATAATTGTAGAACTTGATGAGCTAAGAAATTTATCTTTCTGATGGGCCTTCAGGATCAAGTTACACATGAGCTGCTGTGAGGAAAAAGATTTTTCACTCTTGATTTTATTACTACTTTATGCAAGACATACCACATGCTGTCCAATCCCTGCCCATACAAATTAGATCTTAAAAGCACTGTGGGATGCTTATTTTTGTTTACAGTAGAGCACTGTGTCCCTGGGACCCTTCCAGACATGTAAAAGTTCTCTCTCTATAAAATTCTGCTTGCTACACTGAAGTATATAGAGCATATCTGCTAAGGGGTGTCTACACCACAAAATCAATCTACTGTACCTTCAAATCTGTTTAAATTGTCATGACTGCTAGCCAAAGAATCCTGAGAACTTTAGTTCTGTGAAGACGATAGGAGTCTTTAGCAAAGAAATCCCACACCAACTTTAGGTTTTACTGTTTCTCAGTCTAGAAATACTCAGAAGCAAACTTTTCACAATTCAGTGTGCCTTCAAGTGACCTCTATTTCATCCAGATCAAGACTGTTTAAGCAAGGCAAAGTACAAGGCCAGTTGACCTGTACTCTGTACTTTGTACATCTGGGTCTTGCTTCAACCCACAGTTAAGCTCATGTCTTGGGAAAATCAAACTGAAACAGCTGTTGCAATATGAAAAACTGAAAAACACTCATTTATCTTGCATATTAGTAAAATGAAACAGAACAGATTTCTTAACACTAGAGCTTGAACAGCCTTATTCCAAACTGAAATTCCCTCAGCCAGGAAGTCTAGAAAACTCTATTTCTACAGTCCATAAGGTTGTATGTACAGAATCTTGCAAATTACTTTGTTTTACATCCCACCTTTCAATATGTCCTCAAATTATTTCCCACAGATCCCTGACCTTCTACAACATACCAACTTCCCTTCTACAATATAACAAATCCAAATATTTTCCCTAATCCCAGACCAAATTGTAAATTCTGAACAAGCCCCAAATTGTACAAGCAGAATGAATAATCCAAATTAAGCAAATCTGTCCAGAGTTTGAGACTGTGAGGCACAGAATTACAGAAGTCCTGATCTCAGCAGCCCTACAGCAACAACAACCAGTAGTACTAGCATTTATGGTAATCTCAATCTGTGATCAAAGAGAATAAAGCACTGAGACACTACGGACTAAACATAAAAACACTTTAGTCACACTCCAGAACAGCAGAATATTAATACAGACCTGTAGTAGTAAACATTATGGATGATTTCAAATCCACTGTTCACATGAATCAAGTATTTTGTAATGCTGCTATAAAATCATGAGAGATACCCCATTACTCCAGAATGGGAGACTATATAAAAATAAATCGAGCATTTTCCAATAAATATAATTCAGCAAATACATATGGTGAAAGAGATACACAATGTGGTGATATCTATTACTCCAGGACCCATATACATTATACCATCTCAGCATTATTATTTTTTATGTCAGTTGATACTACTGTATACATGAACCATTGTCTGCAGCACATAAACTCATTTGAGCATCCAAGTTTGAGATTGGGTCGAACTGGTTTTACAGGCTTTCACAGCACACCCTTGAAAAAGTTGAAACTAGGTCTCAGAAGCATGACCAGCTTCAAGTGTCTTTACATTTGAGTGTGATTGTCACAGACATATATTGGAGTGCTCATGAGAAATAGCACAATCCAACTGCTAGAGCAGCTATGAAGCTATTAAAACACACACACACACACACACACACACACACACACACCCCAGACTTTCCTTAAGTAAATAAATACACCTGCACTTAAGCAGCTTTTAAAAAAAGTAATTAAAGGTGAAAAATTTCCTTTGGCATAAAGCTACTTACAATACAATATAGATAATTTCAACACCACATTGATTTGTTTAGGAGTGACTAGTCACTAGAGGAAACTTTCTAAGAGGAAGCAAACAGGCCTTTCCCCATGCCTTCCTTATCTTCCCTTTTTGTCCATTAAACAACTTGTTCAGTTTTCAAGCTACTAATGCTGGACTAGGATTAGTGCCACAATAGGAATAAAGATGGTGTGCCTAGAATCCACTCAAGCCTGTTTTGCACCAGGCAAAGACTTTTCTATATCTTATATTTATTTTATTTATTAAATTTACATACCATCCTTCATCCGAAGATCTCAGGGCAGTTAACAAGATAAAAATACAATATAGAAAAACAAAATAAATAGTTATAACGGAAACAAAACAATAACCCTCTGTTCCCACAACCACATTTAAAAGGCCCTGCTGTGATGCTGTGTCTTGTCAATCTACTGATTTTATTGGGAGGAAATCAACATCAGATTCTTCTGATCGTTTCCCATCAGTGCAAAAATTTCTGCCTGCCAGGTGGAATGATTCCCTCTCTCTGCATGCTGTTCTGGGGGTTTTCCTGAACCAGATTTGGGAGATGGAGGGGGGCACATGAGAGGAGGAGAGCCCTCTTGTACTAAAGGGAGCCCTTGCACTGACTTCCACTTACATACCAGATGGACTGAATCTGGGCTGTTGCTTTTCATTCTCGTAGGATTTGTGAGCTGCACTGAGAACAGAAACACTGAAGGGTAGGGTACAGTGGTACCTCCAGTTACAAACTTAATTCGTTCCAGAAGTCCATTCTTAAGCTGAAACCATTCCTAACATGAGGCGCGCTTTCGCTAATGGCGCCTCCCGCCAGCGCGTGACTTCCATTCGCATCCCAGGGCAAAGTTCTCAACCGGGAGCATCTATTTTCGGGTTAGCGGAGCTCGTAACCTGAAGCGTTCGCAAGGAGGACAGTACGCAACACAAGGTTCCACTATATAATTTCCTCAGTAAATGGCGGCTAGCCTCATTGCTTCTCAGAAAACAACTTCTAATAAATAGCTGGGAAAGAAAGCGGCATATGATCCCCCAACATCAGACAAAACTACTACATTCAGCATTCAGTTTGAGGTAAGAATGCCACCTACTGGTTCCTGGTGCTTCAAGATTGACTTGTTTTGACCCTACTTTGGCTCACAAGATGAGGCATGATCAAAAGAACTGGGAACTATTGCTGCTAGTGAAAGGAAGGGAGGATTATCTTGGCTGGAATGCAGGCTTACATAAAAGTTAAAATGTTGAATTCTTAAGTTACTGATAACGGCTTATCCGAAAACCGCATTAGTTATAGGTGAATTAACTCCAACACAAGATGTTTGGAGAGAGATCAAGAGAAAGGGGAATATCCAGTTAACACTAATGCTTTATTTTACAACCATGAGAGAAAAACATAAAGGCATTTAGTTTTTGCAAAATCATACTACATGGAAACAGGTAAAGATGGACTCAGACAAAATGTCATGGAATTACCACATACAGAACTCCAAGTACCGGAAGTTTTGAAATTAGTGCCCCAGAGCTTTCATCAACCCTACATGCAAGAATGCAAAACCAGACAGAAGAAGATGCTATAGTCACAAACTTAAATGAGCCTCTATGACTTAATTTGAAAGATTTTGAAGTACAGTGGTACCTCGGGTTAAGTACTTAATTCTTTCCGGAGGTCCGTTCTTAACCTGAAACTGTTCTTAACCTGAAGCATCACTTTAGCTAATGGGGCCTCCTGCTGCCGCTGCGCTGCCGGAGCCTAATTTCTGTTCTCATCCTGAAGCAAAGTTCTTAACCCAAGGTGATATTTCTGGGTTAGCGGAGTCTGTAACCTGAAGCATATGTAACCCGAGGTACCACTGTATCTTACTTTGTCTTACTCACCATGAGACCTTACTATGCATTGAACTTGTTTGATAAGCTCTGCTTCTCCAGGTCAAATTGCTCTTAGAAAGCTGCAGAAAGGGGCCAAAGTTTCACATACATCTGGCACATACACCAAGAGTTCGTGGCAACTGCCACTGGTCAGCACATGCACACTACAACAAAGGCAGTTGCTACTAGGCTAAGGCTCAAGTTTCCATATTAGAACATCAGTTGTCCTCCCAAGCCATTCCTGAAGAAGTAGCACTCAGTCAGTACTATGAATTGCTGCCACACTGCAATCCAGTCTTACTGAGGTTATGGAAAGTTGTGTTTTACATGCTCCTCTTTTCTCCAAGAAACACATTAAAGAGCATATTTTCCTCCATCACCATATCCAGCATGGAACATAGTTTGGAGGTGTTACCCACTATAAAATCCCAATCTCCATGCAGTCCTTTTCCCATTTACACTACCTATTACAATGTTTTTGTCAATACTTTACCAACACATCCCAAACTTTTTTTTCTGTTTCATAGTCATATAATTATTAAAACAGATAACTTCTTTCTACCTCTTTAGAATTGTATGAAATCAGTAGTTTCCTCTGCATTGTTCAAATATCATCCACAGCTGAAGCATTCCTTCTGAATCCAGTTTACGCTACTTGCAACACTTATTTAGTGCCTTACTAAGGTCTTATTTATTGCAATACTAAGGTCATCTACTTAAAACTGCACCGACCTCCATAAAATGGCAGATGGAGAAAAGGGCAAATAAATTTGAATCAAACCTAACACATGTTGCTCTTTGTGCTTGCAGATTTGCACTTCCAGATAATCTAAAGAGTCTGACCGCCATACATCTCCACATCAAATAGACAACTGCAGTTTCCATTACAATGGCAAAACCAAGTTCAGAAAGTATCAAAAGTTGAACTAGATTCTGGCTCTTTAGAATGAATATGAAGTAGTGTCTTTCAACGGTATATTCTATGAGGCTTGAAACCCTGCGGTTGACATGTTTAAGGACCATTTGAAAATTATCTTTACCCAGGTTTTTTATCTGAGATCTATTTTACATTGGGGTACAGTGTACACATCACTTTTTAGTACTGTACAATGTAATGATTTTATAGTTATGTTTAATTTAGATGCTTGTTTTAACGATTTACTACATAAAGGCATTCTATGCTCCAGATTGGAATAAGGCTTGGGTACAAAAACATTGAAATTATAATAACTATTATTATTACAAATGAAATTTCAGTTCCAGCATATGAAATTTAGCTACATGCACAAACAAGAACAATCTCTATGTCTCCCCAGGGGCCTTTGCTTCTCTGTCCACACCTTTTATTTATCTATCTAATAAAATTTATATACTGCTTAATTGTATATGAAACCTCCAAGCAATTTACAAAAAATATAAAATATACATTTTTTTGTTTTTTGCTCTGTTTTATGGTATATTTATTTGTGTTTTTAACAGTGTTGTAAGTCAGTTAGAGACCTTGGATACGTGACTAACATCTAAAAGAAAACAAAAAAGAATTTATTATTATTAATAATAAAACTCAAAGTTAAGAACTAGTTTTAAAGAATCTGAAAATGAGTAAAATCAGCAGTTAAAATTATACATTATAAGCTAAAATTACAGACTTAAATACAGGTTAACTTCACCTGTCTGGCTAGACTTCCCTAAGCAGGAGAGCTTTTAGCACATGCTGAAAAGAATAGAGTGAAGGTGTCTGCCTAATGTCAATGGACAGGGAATTCCAGAGTGCAGGAGCTGCCACACTAAAAGATCAATTATTTACAAGTGTAGAACAAACATAATGTGGCTCTTGCAAAAGTACAGGTTCCATGGATTGAAGTGGCTGAGTGGGCATATATGGTGTAAGGATAACCTTTAAGTAAACTAGCCTCAAGCTGTTAAAAGTTTCCTACCAACTACACAGAACTCCTATGTTTCTCTCCCATTCATTCATCCTTCATCACATGCCTGAATGGAAGCTCTACCTGCTGCACCCCCACCATATTTGGCTCTCTAGCGTCCTACACCCTCCAACAATACTGACTTGAGCATCCTGTCTTTGTTCCCAAATTGTTAGCAACAGGACAGACCCCAGCTTAAGTCCTGTGCAAATGTTTTTCAAGTCACTTTTCTCACAAAAGTTATAGTGTTTGGCAGTGGGCTTTCTCTCTTCCCCCTAAGCTTTAAACCTTTGCAAATGTTTTACGGCATCATAACAAACATCCAAGAGAGATTGTTCAGGACAGGCAGTTTTCAGCCTGTTACCTAAAGTCTACTGTATGTATTTCATCCAAAAGACTCAAGGCTCTAAACATTCCCCTCTAACCTAAGTTCCAACAAACTAAGACAGCAATTCAAAACAAGAACCTACATGTTGGTAAGACTCTACAAATGTGTTTGTAGAATGCCAGCTTATGCAAAGGCCTGCGTTACTTTTAATTTTTATACAGTACTTAGCAATGCTTTGTAAATTATAAAACAACATGGCAGATGTCTGTGCTCAAGTACAGTATTGTAATGGTATGACGCGCAGCAAAGGTGTTAAGCTCCTAAAACAAAGAACCTCAAATATCTAACTGGTCAAGAATAATAAGAGGGAAAAACCTGCAATCATCCTTCCTAGAAGCTGCCCTAACAGCCCTCCTCTCTGTATCCCTCATATGGCATCTAGGACAATCTCTCCAGGAATACCTTGAGATCCCTGTATATGAATATATGAGATCCCTGTTCACTTCAGTCTAAGCATGTGGAAGAGAATGGAGAACAAGTGAAATTTCTGTTATGATTAAAATGGAAAACTCTACAATAAGGGGACAGTTTTAACCCTGCAATACACTCTCTCAATAAAAACCCACCAAGCACCACTTCTTACGTATTTTTAGGCATCTGTTCAAGACTTTCTTGTATCAACAGGTCTCTTCAGTTGATGGATTTTAAGAGATTGGCCCGTTATTTACAACGTTTCTGTTTTTATATTTTTCTTATCTTGACTGTGATTTAATATTAGTTGGACAATGCTTAGATGCCTTCTATAGGATTTTGTGGTTTATAAATATTTTTATAAATAAATAATAAATAAACTTTATCTCCACTCAATTTTATCTAAGATCCTCTTCCTTGACTCAATAGCAATGTGGTTCATCAGTCACCACTTGACCACAAATAGACAGTAATTAGGAATTGGGCAAGCATGCATAGAAGAAATCAACTGCTATGGAAGGATCATTTGCTAGTGGGTGACACCTACCGCTATTATTCACTCCATCTCAAATACTTTAGAGCAGGTGTAGGGAACCTTTGGCCCTCTTGATGTTGATGAACTACAACTCCCATCAGCCCCAGCAAGCAACACCAATCGCCAGGAGTGATGAAAGCTGTAGAATCATAGAATTGTAGAGTTGGAAGGGACCACAAGGGTCATCGAGTCCAACCACCGCAATGCAGGACTCTTTTTGCCCAACATGGAGTTGGACCCACAACCCTGAGATTAAGAGTCTTGTGCTCTACCAACTGAGCTATCTGTTTGCCCAAATGTTTCTCACAGTTGCCTTAAAGATATATCATAGAATCGTAGTATTGGAAGGGACCCCAGGAGTCATCTAGTCCAACCCCTGGCAATACATGACAGATGGCCATCCAGCCTCTGCTTAAAAGGAGGAAGGAGAGTCCACCACCTCTCATGGGAATCTGTTCCACTGTCAAACAGCTCTTACTGCCAGAAATTTCTTCCTGTTGTTTAGTCAGAAACTCCTTTATTATAAATTGAATCCATTGGTTTGAATCCCACCCACCAGAGCAGAGGAAAACAAGTTTGCTCCATCTTCCATATGATAGCCCTTTAGATATTTGAAGATGGCTATCACATATCCTCTCAGTCTCCTCTTTACCAGACTGAACATACCCAACTTCCTCAACCATTCCTAAGGCTTGGTTTCCAGACCCTTTATCGTCTTGGCTGCCCTCCTATGCACACATTGCAGCTTGTCAATATCTTTCTTAAATTGTGGTGCCCAGAACTGGACACAGCATGTCAGGTGTGGTCTGACCAAGGCAGACTAGAGCGAGACTATTACTTTCCTTGATCAGGACATACATATATACCTTCTACATGCATTAGCAAAATCTGTAAGGTTTGTAATGCCCCAAAAGTTTATGGCATAAACTATTTGTTCACTGAAACTGAAAAGACAGAATGATAAAAGCATGTTCAAGCAAATTTAAACCCAGTATGTTAATTTAAATACAGGAAGTCAGCACAAAAAGAAAACACATATACAACATTCCCATATGGTTGATGGAATTAACAAAAGCAAATGAAGCTGAACAGGCCTTGCTCCTATTACCATCAGTCTCCTTACCTCTTTGATATGGCAAAGATTACAATTCAGCTCCCCCATAAGAGAATTGCCTTCAAAGATCCAGATACAAAATAAATGCCTCTTCCACAAAAACACCTCCCTGTTCCAGATTTTTGAACTTTCACTAATAATGCCAAGCCCTTCTCCTCCTCCTTTTCCAAAAAAGTTCCACTCCTTCCCAGAGATATGTTTGCAAAAAAGAGTACTCTGTGGTATCTTCAAAACCAGTTTATTACATACGAAAACAAAAGATTACATATGAAAACAAAAGAAGGGCAAAAGAAACTACTTCAACAAGTAACATGCAAAAAAACAAATTCCTAAAGCAGGGGAACAACACAAAGTGCATTTAGCAGAATATAGGAGGATAAACACTAAAATGTGAGACAAATTACCCTTTGTGCAATAATCATTTATTTAGACCACGAGAGAGCACTCATTAAAAATTTGGACACTCATTATGTAGCCTCTAATTCTGTGTCCTAGACTTTAAGTTTAGCGACCTTAAGGTCAGAGATAAAATGCCTAGGGAGAACACAATGTTCGCCCACTAGTTTCTGTAGGTTTCCATTTACAAAGTTTGAGTTGCATCCATTCATTCTTCCGGGAAGAAACTATCCTGTTTGGCTTACATATTTGTTACATCTAATGAAAACTCTTATCTAGGGCAAGTTTGATTGCTGTTTTAAAAGATGCCACTATATATTTGGCTGCCACACACATAAACAGTTGGCATTCTGGAATTAGGACTGCTTCACACATGACATTTTTCTTACTCAGGACCACTTTTCATGCCATACTTTATGCTCAACCACACAGAATACACACCACCTTAAGGACACCTGTCTATTACCTGCAGGTTAGCCCTTCAAAATAAACAGTAGGATCAGCTGAATAGGCACTGAGCCTTGCACCCCATAGCGGCAACCTATGCTATCTATGCCTGTACATCCTTCATAAGAGTGGTTGTGTGTGTGTGTGTTGTATATACAGTGGTACCTCAGGTTACATACGCTTCAGGTTACAGACTCAGCTAACCCAAAAATATTACCTCGGGTTAAGAACTCTGCTTCAGGATGAGAACAGAAATCGTGCAGCGGTGGCACAGCGGCAGCAGGAGGCCCCATTTGCTAAAGTGGTGCTTCAGGTTAAGAACAGTTTCAGGTTAAGAACAGACCTCCAGAACGAATTAAGTTCTTAACCCGAGGTACCACTGTACAGGTATGTGAACCGAAGTGCAAAACGCTACATGATATAAGCAGCCCACAGAGTGCCAGAGGGTGAACCCTAGTTGCACTTGTACACGAAATCAGGAATGACAACTTAACATGCACATTTCGTTTTCCCCAGGAAGGCTTAATGTGCCAGACATTTTCTACTGCGAGAAGCACAACATCCCAAGGATTACACTCTTTGCCACAACAAATGACCCCACCAGCCTTTCCAACAGGGATGCCCCTTCATCTCCCTCAAGCCCTCCGTTTTCCGCTCCCTTCGCCTCACGGGCCTTTCTGAGCAGCCGACCCCGGACCTCCCCTCAAGCCCTCCCCGCAGCGGGGGCAGAGGCCTCTCTGCTGCTCCTTCCGCAACCCCCTTTGGGCTTCCCCGCCCTGCCCTTCACTCGCCTCACCTCAGAGGCCCGAACCCCGGAGTCCTCCCTCCCCACCCTTTGGCCCCTCCTCCCCACCCCTTCCTTCCTACCTGCGCGGGCTCCACGCTGGCCGGGAGCCCCTCGGGCAAGGCCTGGAAGAGGAGCAGAGCCATTGCACCGAGGAGCCTCCTCTCCATCCCCCCACCCCACCCCCCGCTCCCCAGCTCTCTTCACCCGGCGACTGTGAAGTCTGACCCGTGAACTGGTGTACCTCGGGAGGCTTGCCCGGCCTACGGCATGCTCCCTATTGGGCAGGAGGAGGGCCTTCTTTTCTTTCATTGGCCGCCTCCGCTGCTCTTTAAAAGACCGCCGCAGAAGCAGAAGACATGAGGCGTAGGTTCCGCCCTCTTGGGCGTCGGCCAATGAAAGGAGCCGCGAGGCGGCCATTTTAAGTGTGGCGGAAACTGTTGGGCAAAGCGAGAGAATCCGCCAACTATCAAAGACATTTAAAGGGGCAGCAGATTGAAAGCTCAGGAGGAGAGGAGCGCGCAGGGTCCTTTTGGGGGGTTCGGCCTTCCGCCACCGCGGCGGGATCTTTTGATAGGTCCAGGACCATCAGACGTATTGGCATTGTTAGTAAAGGATAGGCAAGATTAAAAAGGCAGCTGCTCTAGACTAGAGTAAGATGCTCATTCACACGCCGAACATGAATCCTTGTCCTGCTTCTCAGCACACGCGGCACAGCTCCCACAGTTCACTTCCTGAATCTCCACGACCCACTCACTCACCCAAGCATCGTCTGATCCTTCCATTACCGGTGACAATCACAGCAGGCTGTCTTTGTGCGCCCTGTGTCTGAATGCACCTGCCTCTGAAGCAACCTTGGTGTTTGGCAAGAGAGGCATCTGCCTTGTGGCGGCTTCAGTGACTGAGGAGGTGCATAAAGGAAAGGCGGGTTAAGCTGAGAGCATGAGCCATCCAGCTGATAATAGCGTTCCTTTCATGAAGGCACGGGCAACTGATCACCATGCCAGGAAGCTGAGGGACAGCTCTGCCAGTGGCTCACCATCCAAAATGTAGTGGCCATTCTGAATGGTTTGAAGGAAAGAAAACGAAGCTATTCATTCAGCTGAATCTGGATCATCTGAATGCACTAGTTTCAAATAAGCTCAGAACTCTAGGAGGCACAAAAAAATATGATCAAATTCATTCAACTGCTTAAGTGGGCTGTTTCATACATAATTACATCTACGTTAGCCTTCAGTGCTATGCTGTACCATTCATATGCTCACAGTTTTTTGTTTTTTATTATAGTATGGCAGTTGCTCACATACACTGAGGTGAAAATGAATCTCTTGCTGTTTGTACTGAGACAAAGGTACAGTATGTATGAACTAGCTGTCCCAGAGATTCATAACAGATCTAATCCTTCATTTCTCCTCCAAACAGTGGTTCATATAGGTAATTTTAGGCATTAGACAATGGTCTCACACGAGGAGGGGGAGGCTCTTTAGATGTAATATGTATTACTTCACTTAGTTCAAATGACCTTGTGTCCTGCCCATATATAGTGGTACCTCGGGTTACATATGCTTCAGGTTACATACGCTTCAGGTTACAGACTCCGCTGATCCAAAAATATTACCTCAGGTTAAGAACTTTACTTCAGAATAAGAACAGAAATTGTGAAGCGGCGGCAGCAGGAGGCCCCATTAGCTAAAGTGGTGCTTCAGGTTAAGAACAGACCTCCAGAACGAATTAAGTTCTTAACCCGAGGTGCCACTGTAAATGGTAACGTGCATTATGGAGCACCTCTTCCCAGGCCATGTATATAACCCCCCTCCCTCTCTGTTGTTGTTTTCAGCCAGTTAGTCAAGACCTGTTTATTCCAGCAGTCTTTTTTAAAATTAAGATTCTTTTATTGTTGTTAACCGTCAACCCCCAACTCATTTGTAACTGATTTGTACAGATTTTATAAAATTGGAATCTTCATATGCTAAGATCCACCTTGAATTGTGTATTCTCATGAAAACATCATTAAGAAGAGCTCTGCTGTATGAAGTCAAAAGCCCATTTAGTCTATCATTTTGTTCTCCTTCAGGTAGCATTCTTGACTTCAGATACTGGAGGTGGGGTGAAATTTGTTGTTATAATATTGCTACAGTAATAGATGTTATTAGACCAGTTTTTGCATTTTACAGTTACAAAAAGTTCTACCAGCTGAGCTGTTTGGGGCTATCCAATTCTGCCTCCCCTTTAGATAAAGGTAGAGGGACCCCTGACCATTAGGTCCAGTCGTGACTGGCTCTGGGGTTGCGGCGCTCATCTCGCTTTACTGGCCGAGGGAGCTGGCGTACAGCTTCCGGGTCATGTGGCCAGCATGACTAAGCCGCTTCTGGCAAGCCAGAGCAGCACATGGAAACGCCGTTTACCTTCCCGCCGGAGCGGTACCTATTTATCTACTTGCATTTTGACATGCTTTCGAACTGCTAGGTTGGCAGGAGCAGGGACCGAGCTCACCCCGTCGCGGGGAATCGAACCGCCGACCTTCTGATCAGCAAGTCCTAGGCTCTGTGGTTTAACCCACAGCGTCACCTGTGTCCTCCCCTTTATTACGGCACTTATGATTTCATTTTGCAATTTCTTTATTCCTCACTCCCACCCAAAATAGTATTTGGCAGCTTTGGTTACCCTTAACACTCCAGATATCACAAACTAAATACATCCAAATGTATATTGTTGGGTTTCTTTCCCCCTCACCCATCCCAACTGCAATGAAATGTAGTGAGTCAAAGATACAAATATGCACTTGCCAGCCAGGTTTTGTATGAAAACAAGAGACGTCATCTGCAGTAATACTGATCTTAACAAAATAACACTTCAAAGGATCTGGAAAGCTGTGTTTCTGGGAAGGGGAGAGGATGTAGAAGGAGGATTAAACACATATGTGGAAAACAAGAACATACGCCTTGAAATATGTGAGAAATAGAAGTTAAAAATGCCTTGTTTTTTGTTTTGTTGCTATGTAATTCACAAAGGTTGCTGTCCCAAATTCAGTTACATGCTCAAGCTCTATTGAGCATGTAACTGAATAGCATTTAAGTGCACTTTACTTTGTGTAAGACTGACTGTAGACAAAGGAAACTTTTATTATTTCCATCTTTCAATGAAAGAGAAATCTTTTGCTATCCCTGGATCTAAATAAAATTCTAAAATGTGCTAGGTTGGATTAAGAAGTTTTACAAAAACGAAACACCCACACTTTAATGCAAAGAAAACACAAGTATACCAGAACTGAAATGAAACTAATACAGAAGAAAATTCATCAGTGGAAGATGCCCATTTTACAGTTTAGAAATATAAATGGGTTTATCCATACAGTCCAATTCATAGGCAGTTAACACGTGGAAATCCATATAGGAACAGACTGTTGATGTTCATAGGTGGGTTGGCGGCATATTCTATTGTTGTGGGATTGGGATTCAAAAAGGAGAAGGAAACTAGTAGTAGTTTTGGAAGACTTCTTGTTGGCATCCATCTGTCTTGGGAGACAATGGAGGAGTGCACCTTTGTGGGTGAAGTCAAACTGTTGGAGAGTTACAGTGCCTGCTGTGGCTGTAGAGACCAATACAAAGAGACATGTTTCATTGCAATTGAAGCAGATACGGCATCCGGTTGTGCCACTGCAGATCCACCATGACATTTCTTCTCTTAGCACTTCTTGCAGCTATCATTCCTTCTCTGGTCACTGCTGTAGATACACAATCTGTCTCCAGGCACTATGGTTGTCTGCAAGGGATTCCCCCATGGCAGGGTTGTTAACTTTTCATCTCTGGCTGGTGCAGTAGTTTGCTCTGCTTGTTGAGTGATATTCGGAGCTACAAGCACCCACTGAAGCAGGTGGACAGTGGCAGGTCAGCGTTTTATTGACCTGGGGCTGCTCTGCCTAAGGCAGGAGGTAGCTGACCAGTGAGACACAGTGAACTTTCCCACTGATGAAGGCAACCTGTTGTGCTCATACCTTATGCCAATCAGGTTGAGTTTATAACTCATAACCGCTGCCTCACACGTTGTTTTTGCTGCATATGTAGCACCAAAGTGACCTCTCCAGGGTGCAAGCCTGGGCAGTGTGTATAGAGGTCCTGGGCTGCCCAGATGACAAGATCCCCTCCATCTCGGCCTCCCTGATATGATCCAAAAGACCACTGTCAGTGATTGGCTGACTGCTACCAATGGCAGGCCTTTCAAGTGGCTAGGAAATACCTGAAATACCCAAACCTAAGTAGGGATAATGTGATCAAAGTATCCTGTGTGTGAAGAGAGACTGCTGTTTGAGGAAGACATACAGGCACAGAGGGCTGATATTTTGAGTTCCAGCTAACAGCATTTCAGGGGGCTGTCTGTCTCCCTGGTCTCCTGATATGGGCGCAGTGAACTTTGGCTCTCTGTTTGGAGTGTTTAAGTTGTGCCTCCACCTATGCTCAAATTATATATTTGTAAATAAGCACAATTACAGAACACCAGTAAACTTCTAGGGTCCTTTTTCCAAATGAAACCAAAAGCACTGTGTTACTGAACCTTCTCAGTTATGCTCAGTGCGGTAAGTGTAACAATATAAAAATAGGCATGACTTGCTGGTGACACCAAGTTTTTAGAAAGCTAGTTACTCCTGAATTTAAGTGGTCAGCTTCTGTTAACCTTCTTGTTTGCTCCTGTATATAGTACAGTAAGCCTGCAACTTACACACATTTAACTTGTGCACAGATTTACACGCATGGCAAAAAATTAATAGAAAATTCAAAATTTCCCCAAGTTTCCAGGAAAATGATTTTGGCAATCCCACCCACCATTTAAAGATCTTGCTTATTAATTGGTTTTCTGTGCTGCTTTTTATTCTGCTTTATTGCACATCTCTAAGCCACTTTCAATACTATTTCAAATATAAAAAGCAGACAATAACATTTAAAATTTTTAAGTCCCTCCAATTCATAAGATTATGGACAGCCAGAAATGAGTGTGTTAGGCTTTACTCTGCATTTATATTCAGGGATACAGCAAGAGCCCAAAGAGATTTTGAGACTGAGAATGTGCTCATCTTGCAAGAATTCTGCAGCAGACGTGCAGGGATCCTATGATACAAATCAGTATAGAAATGATTTGAAATCAATTGTTCTACAGGAAATTTTAGAGCCAAGTTTAGTTTGCTTATTGCCAACTAGGTAGGTAGTGACGACACTATCAGTGTCTGAATTCTGCTGTTCAAACAAAGAGAGATGGGAAACAGAATGGAACTCTGTGTTCCTCCGCAAAAATTGGCACATGCTTCTACATCACAGAGAGTCCATGTTACTTGTAATGCAACAAGTACTGGACATGGTTAAAACAACATGGCTTGTTCCTACGACAAATTCCAGAACTGAAGTTGATGGTTCAGTGTCAAAAGTGTTTCTCTCTGTGTGTCTAGGGCTAGCAGGTGGGGCTGGGCAGGTGGTTTAGGTCAGATTCACAGCATACATTTAAAGCACATCTAACACATATATAAAGCACATTATTTCCCCCAAAAAATCATGGGAACTATAGCTTTCCCCTCACAGAGCTATTCCCCAGCATTCTTAACTACAGTTCGCAGGATTCACTGGGGGAAATTCATGTGTTTTAATCCATGGTGCTGACCTAGACTGGGGAAATTATTGGAGGAGTGGGAAGAGTTAAATGCCTCACTACAGAGTTGCACATAATTGGTTGCTATTGAAGTAGCATGAAATAATAGCAACAGACACTTCAGATTTCTTTCGGTTAATCCCTAAAATGATACTGAAGTATATTCATGTTATTAAAGCATATTCATATTCATGTTAGTAACCATTGATTGTTGCAGTGTGTTGTTAACTAACCTTTGAGCTAGTTATTACTCTGGTATCTTGATTGCAGATGCAGGACACATTGATTTCAGTCCATTATCTGCTTTGCATGTGGTTGTACAATCACAGCTGTGCAGTGCCTGTAAAACAGGAGTAGGCAGCCAGGACGTGGAGAACCTTTTTCAGCCCGAGGGCCAGATTCCCACATAGGCAACCTTCCAGGGCTTGCACTCCAATGGTGCTTGGGGCCAGAGACAAAAGCAGGTGGAGCAAAAGATGTGAGCCTCGCCTTTATATAATAGGCTTGCAATCCTGCCCCCCCCCCTTTTGTCTTCTTGTGTAATCTCCATTAAAGCTGGTATTGCGCCTTGGGATTTGGAACCATTAAAGCAATATAATTAGTATTTTTTTAAAAAAAAGTTCAAGTAAATCTGGTCAGCTACTTTAATACCCTTTAAAGATAGGCAGGCATTTGCTAAAGGCTCCATCACTAGGGCAAATAATATTGGGGACAGGGGACACCTTTGTTTTGTACCCATTTATCGAAAACATTCCCAAATCCAAACTGTTGATTCTTAAGCAAGACTTCCACTCCATAAATGGGCTCATAAACAACTTTACAAGTTGGAAGCCCATTCTCATTTCTTTTTCTAAAACACCCAAGTTTACAATATTCAGTGTATGAGGGTCGCTCATTAAAGATTTCCCGACCCACTTCTGGTTATCGTAGGAGGATGAAATTGCACATATATAATTATACATCTCTCCATAGGTAATGTGGTAATTTGTAGCTCTGAACATGATAGAGAATTGGCATTTTTCTCCTTTAATGTACAGATGAAGTTCGGATAAGCCTACCTCAGGGGTCAGCAACCCGCGGCTCCGGAGCCGCATGTGGCTCTTTTACACCTTTGCCGCGGCTCCGGGGCGGATACTAGCGAGGGCAGGAGGCGCATTGTGCACCCCAACACTCCCCACTGTGGCGGGCGCTGTACTAGCTGTGACATCGCATGTTAGTCACGCACCGTCCCGACGTCACCTTCCCGCCCGCTGTCAGATCGTGGCTCCGGAGATATATTTGTTTTAAATGTCGCAATGGTTTTGTGACTCCCAGTTTATTTTTCTTCGGAAACGGGTCCAAGTGGCTCTTTTTGTCTTAAAGGTTGCAGACCCCTGGCCTACCTGGTTGGGCACAAACAGAGTTCTAATTTATCAGTTCACGCCTCTACAGTGGTACCTTGGGTTAAGTACTTAATTCGTTCCGGAGGTCCGTTCTTAACCTGAAACTGTTCTTAACCTGAAGCACCACTTTAGCTAATGGGGACTCCTGCTGCCACCGCGCCACCAGAGCACGATTTCTGTTCTCATCCCGAAGCAAAGTTCTTAACCTGAAGCACTATTTCTGGGTTAGCGGAGTATGTAACCTGAAACGAATGTAACCTGAAGCGAATGTAACCCGAGGTACCACTGTATATGGTTTTCTATTTCATTCTTAGTATAAGTGATTTTCTTTTTTTAAATCATAGTTTTACAAGTTGCACTGTGTTTAAAATCACCAGGTTTTCAATAATGAGCATATGTAAGCTTATTCATCTGGGAAGGGAAATTTACCTCTAGACCATAATTCCCTGCTCCCCACAGATTAATTAGTTAATTTGACTGATCCTAGAATTTGACCCCCATTGCAGGGCTATTAGGTGAAGGCTTGTCTGAGCAGAATCAAGGTTTCTTTGGTATTTTCCAAAGAACTGGAATCATCCCGTTCACTCATTGTCTTCACTATTTGGTTTCAGGCCCAGAAACAGCATTAGTTTGTTTGCTTCTTTGTGAGTAGAGAGACTAGGTAATCAAAGCTGACTCTAAGTTTAAAGGGGAATTTCCAGTGGTGTCCCAGTCCTGCTTTTCTCAGTTGCTCAATGTAGGGTTTAAAGCTTTTTCTGCGTTGTAGCATGTTTTGGCTTCAATCCTGATAAAGACTTGTGTGCCTCCCAGTGGTTCCAAGCTTCTGGCTGCTGTTTTTTAATGACTTCTTTCTTCATCACATATTGTATAAAAACCAACTATCAGATCCCCGGGCATCTTTCCTCCTCTTAGCTTGGGGTTAAGTATTCTACAGACTTGTTCTATATCTTGCAGTAATAAATGTAAACCAGGAAATAGTTCATTAAGCCATGCTATTAAGCTTTTTATGGTCTCCACAGTAACCTTCTCCCCAGGACCCCATGTCACCCTAAGAATATTGTCGAGATTACTGACCTCGAGGTCCACCAGTATGCCACCTGACTTCTTGTTTCTCCATTGACAGGCCCCAAATAACAACTTTGTGCTTCAAGCGTAGGGTCTTCACTTTGCAATCTTTTAATTTTGACCAGTCTTCCACTATATCGGTCCTGAATTTAACCAGTATATCAGCCGTAAATCCAACATAAATGTTCCTTTTAACGCCATTGAAGAACCCACATTATTACCTCAAGGGCCTATTACTGAGGCAGCGTCCCATGCTTCAAAATGTGATCTCAGATCCCATTTTTATGTGATCTGAAATCCTTGATGCATCTTAGGTCAAGAATGCCTGAAACTGAAGCAAATCAAATTCTAGGTAAAGGTAAAGGGGACCCCTGACCATTAGGTCCAGTCATGACCAACTCTGGGGTTGCGGCGCTCATCTTGCTTTACTGGCTGAGGGAGCCGGCGTACAGCTTCCGGGTCATGTGGCATGACTAAGCCGCTTCTGGCGAACCAGAGCAGCATACGGAAACGCCGTTTACCTTCCCGCCGGAGCGGTACCTATTTATCTACAGTGGTACTTCAGGTTAAGTACTTAATTCGTTCTGGAGGTCCATTCTTAACCTGAAACTGTTCTTAACCTGAAGCACCATTTTAGCTAATGGGGCCTCCTGCTGCTGCCATGCCGCCGGAATCCAATTTCTGTTCTTATCCTGAAGCAAAGTTCTTACCTGAAGCACTATTTCTGGGTTAGCGGAGTGTGTAACCTGAAGCGTATGTAACCCGAGGTACCACTGTACTTGCACTTTGACGTGCTTTCGAACTGCTAGGTTGGCAGGAGGAGGGACCAAGTAACGGGCACTCACCCCGCTGCGGGGATTCGAACCGCCAACCTTCTGATCGGCAAGTCCTAGGCACTGTGGTTTAACCCACAGCGCAACCCGTGTCCCATAAATCAAATTCTAGGATCTGTCAAATTAACTGATTCATCTGTGGGGAGCAGGGAATTATGGTCTAAGCCACCATCTTGGTGGAATGATGTCACCATCCCCACTTGCTTTGATTTAAAACACATTTATAGGGACATACATCTATACAGCTATGCAAGACTAGTAATTCCACTCCTTGATTCTTTAGAAGGGCATTGGGATTGAGAGGATTGCAAAGGATAGAGACACCTCCTCAACATGACTCAGTAGTTACACATTTATTCCTGCAGTTGATGCATAATTGAATTTGTCCTGCTTTAGCTTCCAGTTCTTGAGGAAACATTCCTGTCATCTACAACTACTGACAATGAAACTAGTATTTGCCAAGTTTCTGTAAACAAGCTATCTGATCAGCGTCATGTAGCCCAGAGATTGGCACATCAGCTTGAAATACAATTGGCACACACTGTGTATGTTTCAAGTACTATCTTGTTAATGATAGGCTGTGCAGCTTTTTTGGATACGAGCACAGATACGGCTTGCATGCACAATGCCAGACTTGGTTTGGTTTGGCCTGGGTGTTTTTCCTACGGGAATCAGCACTATTTAAGAAACAAAAAACCTCTTGTGTTTGACTTGCAGGAAGCCAGAAAATAAAGGAAATGCTTTGTCTGTCAACTGATCTCCCTGCCCCCCCCCAGCCCAAGTGAAATGGAACCTGCTTGGTTTGTAAATCTAAAATGTACTCCAGAAGCAAAACTAAGGCTACAATTCCTCACCTTGCCCCAGTCTAGTGAGTGGAAAGTTCACGGCCCCTCAGACCATGTGGTGGGCCGGGCTATACCGGTAATTTGAAAAAAAAAATATGAATTCCTATGCCCCACAAATAACCCAGAGATGCGTTTTAAATAAAAGCACACGTTCTACTCATGTAAAAACACACTGATTCCCAGACCGTCCATGGGCAAGATTGAGAAGGTGATTGGGCCACATCCGGCCCACGGGCCTTAGGTTGCCTACCCCTGTGGGTAGGCAACCTATACCTTTAAAGTGCATTTAAAGCACATTCCCCCAAAGGGTTCTCGGCACTATTTTGCTAAGGGTTCCTGGGAATTTTAACTCTGAGGGGTAAACTAGAATTCTGAGGGGGAAATGATGTGTTTTGGATGTGCTTTAAAAGGTACAATGCACACATACAGAGCCTTAAAACAAAATGACCTGAAGCACTTTCCAGGAGGAGCGGACAATGAGGCTTCTTCCCATACCCAACTTTGTCTGCTCTGAAAATTCTGAGGCAAAAGGAGTCTAAATTACTTCCTTTATCATTCAATCAATGGGACTCTGCAACCTGCTTAGAAACCCCTTGCTTCATATATCCACCTGAGACGCCACTCCTTCCCAGGTAACAAAGCTATGTGTTTTAGACCCTGCACCACGAGACCAAGCTGTACATGATGCTGATTGCATGTAAGGAACCAATATGCATTTCAAATATTATGAGACAGCCACAGTGAGGGCCTCCGAGCAAGATCAAAGTCACAGTGTACATGGAGGAGCATTTTACTTCCTCCCTGCAACCATCCTATTGAAAAATATTCTGTTTGCCCCAGGAGGGAAGTTTCCGTTGGCTTCTATTTGTGTTTTGCTTAGTATGGATTTAGACTGATCTACTTCCACTTATCTGAAAAGGATCAGGGATAGAATACGATGAGGGTTTCTGTGCAATACCATGTGGGCATACAGTGGTACTTATTCTTGTAGGGAAAGTGGTTTGGGGTGTGTCTTTTTTATGCCTGCCTCAAAAAATGTTTAAGGGAGCACTCAAATAAAGGATAACCCATTTGAAAGATGGGCAGCAGGAGTAAACTTAACTCTTGAGCTACATTGCAAACTGAAGCAGTGAGGTCAGGCGGAATTTGAAACCTATCCAGGAAACCTGAGAGGGTGAACCAACTCATTACAAAAGGGGGACAGGAAGAGAAGTGAGAAGCAGATAAGCAATTCAGCCATCAGGCCAGAGAGAGGTGGAGGTTGTTTACCAGAGTTAGGGAACATCAGCTCTTGCAACATTCAGCCAGAGTGGACCAACGGTCAAGCCAATGCAAGGTAAATATTGAGACTTGAGGTACAGCTCTGTCTTCTAAAAATTGCTGATCTACAGCATATTTGGCAGGTAGAGCAGAAATACAAGCAGCTCCTCAGAAAACGATTGCAATGCTGCAAATGATGACCTCTGCTGTCAAGTGGTATATATGGCCTTTACCATCAAGTACACTGCAGTGTTGCAGCCATCTTGTTTGTCCTTTTCTGAGGTCTCCAGGCTGCAGATAGCAGACCCTCTTATAATTAACCTTTGATCCAACTGTATAGCTCAGTGGAGGGTCAGATAGATGGGGAGTACTTTTGTTTGAGTAAGGAAATCAGATTGCACTTGGTCTGAGATCAGCTGACCTTGTCTCCTGGGCATAGTCGGCCAATTGGTGGTAAAGAAGGATAGAACTTTTTTATGTACGCCACAACAGCAGCAAGAATACTTATTGCAAAGTACTGGAAGACACAAGATTTACCCACTCTGGAAGAATGGCAGATGAAGGTGATGGACTATATGGAATTGGCGGAAATGACTGGCAGAATCCGGGACCAGGGAGAAGAGTCGGTGGAAGAAGATTGGAAAAAGTTTAAAGACTATTTACAGAAATATTGTAAAATTAATGAATGTTAGAATGATGTTGGATAGAAATTAAGTGGTTTTTAGCTGTAATACTATAAGGGAATATGAAAAATGGATTACTAATAGGTAAAAATTTAATGTCACAACATTTTAAGATTAAAGATTAAGATAAATTAAGAGGGGAAGGATTTGCTGAACTAACAAACTGAACTGGAATACAAAAAAGGGAGGCGCGAGGAGGTCCGGGAAACAAGCTAATGAAAAATAAGTAATGGAAAGATTGAGTTGCTTTTAACTGGTTTTTTATTTTGTATTTTTCTTTTTTCTTTTTGTAATATCTTGAAAATTTTAATAAATATCTTTTTTTAAAAAAAGAGAGATCAGCTGACCTTGGAGTTTAGAACAGATGACAAACGGTTGGGGAGTCACCAGTCTATCATCCCAAGCCTCCCTCAAACAGCAACAGGGATATCTAACAGACATCTGCACAAAGCTGGAGCAACAGTGAGTCCATAAAGCATTGGAAAATAAGGTTGCATGAGGTGTAGCTGAAAATAAGAAAACTAAGTAAAGTAAAAGGAACGCAGGTGGCACTGTGGACTAAACCACAGAGCCTAGGGCTTGCTGATCAGAAGGTTGGCGGTTCAAATCCCTGCGATGGGGTGAGCTCCCGTTGTTTGGTCCCAGCTCCTGCTCACCTAGTAGTTCAAAAGCATGTCAAGTGCAAGTAGATAAATAGGTACTGCTCCGGCGGGAAGGTAAACAGCGTTTCCGTGCGCTGCTCTGGTTCGCCAGAAGCAGCTTAGTCATTCCGGCCACATGACCTGGAAGCTGTCTACGGACAAACGCTGGCTCCCTTGACCAATAGAGCGAGATGAGAGCACAACCCCAGAGTCGTTCGTGACTGGACCTAACGGTCAGGGGTATACCTTTATCTTTACCTTTAAGTAAAGTAAAAATAAAATAAGGTTGCAGGAGATGCAGCTGGGAAATGTTCTGGAGTAGAGGCAGAAACACTCATCACCTTACCATCCTTCTGGAAATGCCTGTCACAACCCATTCACCTGTTTTACACAACCAGTTCAACCTATTCTATTCCAATATCACAAGCAGCCCAAGATAATGACTCTAATAATAGCCCTAGTAAAATCAATGGGGATTTCCATGTTTCCATGTTGTCACTCAGCAGATTTCACTACTTGGGAAAGTGGAAGATTTCTCATGCTTTACAGAAAGCCCCGGCTATGGATCTACACAGGGTTCCCCAACATTTTTAAATCCCAATGCAGTAGAGTATTAAGCTATGACTCAGAATATTGCATTGAAGATTCTGTGAATGTCACTAGTTCAAATCATGGAATGCCTGGGCTGTGTGTATCAAGGAAAGTAACAGCAATTTAAGAATATTTGTTCTTATCACCAATGCTTAGATCAGGCTTTTGCCAATCCTATGGAGGATGGGAATTGTAGTCCAAGACATCTGAGGGACTCACAGTGGGCTTAATGGGTTTGTAGGGTCTACAGAAGCCTAAGCCACACAGCTGAATAAATACCGCAAGCAGAAAGGACTCATGGCTCCAAATGTTTATCAAGAGAAGAGCTAGGGACAGTTTCTAAGATTGCAGTGTGTTTTATTCTGTTGTCTTTCCCATACATGTAACAAAGCCTTTCCCTGGCAGGATTAATGGCATGAGCTTTTCTTGACCCAATAAGCAACACTGAATGTCAGTTCATCCTGCACAAATCCAAGAATGGCAAAAAGCAAAAAATATTCCAATACTTTGCCATCCAATATGGCAGACTTTGGCTAGCACCAGCATAAACAAATATACATACACAATTGGGCAACATTTATCATAAAAATAATAAAACACATATAAAAATCAGTAAGCTCCTGGATTCAAACAGTCATTTTCAATGCAAGGCAAATCAGATCCTTAAAATAAATTGCTGCTTAAAATATCTACCAACAAGGGACAGACTCTCATCATAATTTGGCACATGTACCTTAAATGAATACCTTGCATGAGTGTCTTCCCGCCCATCAAGCATTCTAATTTCTCCATGCAAGAACTTGATTTGCATAATGAAAGTATTTACTATTTAAAAAGAGCACATTTCAAGTGTTCAATAATCATTACAACAGTTAACTTCAAGATTGGTTAGTATTATCACCTATGGGTTGGAGATGGGGTCTAAGGCTGAGATGCAGGACTAAGACTCACCTAAAGCCACCTGGTGAGTATGTGGCTGACAGAAGATTTCAGTAAAGGACCTGCTCAACTTACACCTGAGTGAGTGGGAGCATCAGATGTGTGTTGTCTCCAGAACAGTGCAACACCCTGGTTTGGGAGAGGTAGAAAATATGTGCTATTTGCATCCTTAACCAGCTGCATGGACAGCATGTGTCTGCACGTAGGCCCCACAGCTGCTTTTCTGTTAACCCCGGTTGGTGCCAAGAATCAGCATGGGAAATGTCAACTATTTAGAGTCAGTCTTAATACTAGCCTAAGCAAACTGGGCAACTTGGACTTCTCAATAAAGTGGCAAACCTGTGTTTGGAAATTACTTCAGAGCACAGGTGGGAGAACACACATAATGAATGTTCTTCTGGTGACCTTTCTAGCCTTACACTACTCATGTTATTTTTCTGTGCTGTATGTGGGTGTCTCTGTTTTTTGTACAGAGAAGCATTCAGTTATGTGAACACTCACCTACACTCTAAAGTGGTACAGGCCAGACAAAGGGATGGACAACCTGAAGCCTAAGGGCCAAATGCAGCCCTCTGGATCTCTATCTGGTCTTTGAGAATCTTCCCAGGTCACACGCCATCCCCTGCCCTGCTCCCCACATTCTTTGAGTGTTTTTGCCTGTCTGGAATGTGTTCTTGAACTCTTACACGGCCTCTTGCATGCCTGGATGGAGGTTGGAGGGGGGAGGTTTGTGTGTGTGTAGACCCTAGCCTATAGTGAAAAGGTGTGCTTTACACTTGTTGCTCTGCCCACTTTCACCTCTGGCTCCATCCACCACTGGCCTGTGGGCCCCAGCAGGTTGACCAGAAGGGAATGTGGACAGCTCAGTTGGTTAGAGCTTGGTCCTGATAACACCAAGGTTGTAGGGTTAAATCCCCATATGGGACAGCTGCATATTCCAGCATTGCAGGGGGTGGACAAGATGATCCTCAGGGTCCCTCTTCCAACTCTACAATTCTATGATTCTAAGTGCTTGGGCTGAAAATAATTCACCACTCCTAGTTTACTTTCTCAGGGAGAACTAGGTTGCCACTGCATGAGCTGGTGGAATATTATTTTTTTCTGGAAAGGAATACTGGGGAGGCAGAACATATAGGCTCATCTTTCCAAATGAAAAAAGAAAACAGGTTTCACATTCACCTATCTCCCCAGTAGCCCATCTGTGCCTGCATAGAAAATATATGTCCCACTGTGGTTCTTGGAAAGAAGTGGTGGCAGAAACATTATCCTAGTCCCATTCTCTTGTTTGACTTGAGTTTGGGCCTATAGCTTTCCAGATGTTGGTGGACTATGACTCCCATTATTAATGATCAAATTACTTAATAGTGGCTGAATTTTTGAGTGCTGCCCATGTAGAAAGACTGGTCCATCATAAAAAGATTTAGTGGTTCTTAATTGATCGGTGAAGTGGTAGTGTTGTATTGTATTATTTATGCAAATTGATTTTTTCTGGAGTTAAAAATCTGATTGGGACAAACCTTGTTATGCTGAACTCGTATTTTGCACAATTTGTATACGGTGTCTGTTTGATTAATGTGTGGTTTGCTATGCCTAATAAAGGATATTTGATTTGACTCCCATCATCCCTGACAGCTGGTCATGCTGGCTACAGCTGATGGGAGTTGGAATCTAACAACACATGGAGGTCACAAGTTGACCACCTTTTGCTTAAACAATAATTTCCTACACTGACCCCAAGTCACCTACATTTACATGATTTATCTCAATGATTAAGCAGAGGAAATTGGTCCATCTGAAGGCACATGAGCAAATCAACACCATAGTGATACAGACCTATATTTTGATTTTGAGTCATCCAGTGTGAAGCCCACAGTAACTTCCCTATTTCACATCTATTTGGAGGTTTTGTACCCTTTAGGAACCAAGACAGATTTTGACAAAGATAAGCTTGGCAGAGATTGCCTTGGAAAGACAAAATGCAGCACCCAGTTGGAAATCCCAAAGTTGCATAGAACACAGATAACGTATCAGAACGGAGCAGGAACTATATGGCCGGGAAGGTGGAGGAAAAATCCATAGTGAGGTTACAACACCTATCCCTGTGAGGAGTGCTGCACAGCTAAGAGCTTCATAACAGCCAGACTGAATCAGGCCAGAGGTCCAACTAGCCTAGCACCCCATTTCTCACAATGGCTAACAAGACGCTTCTCGGAAGCTCAAAGGCAGAGCACAAGTGCAGGTCCAGGCAGCTCCCGAGATAGAGGCTTCATTCACAATCCCTTGTTAAAATAGACATAAGGCACATTGTCTCCATGTCTGGCCACAATCGACTGCCTGAGATCAGGCTCCAAATGTGAAAGGGCAATGGAGCTGGAAAGGAAAAGACGAAAAGACTTGGTCCTCTATGTAGCTCAAGGCTGCCTAGTATAAAGTGACATGGGAATGGGAGTCAATTACCGTATTTTTTGCACCATAACACTCACTTTTTTCCTCCTAAAAAGTAAGGGGAAATGTCTGTGCGTGTTATGGAGGGAATGCCTACGGGTGGCATGCCTACGGATTTTCCTCCTCTAAAAACTGCGTGCGTGTTATGGTCGGGTGCGTGTTATAGAGCGAAAAATACGGTAGGTGCAAAAAAATTCAAGTAAGATTTTGTACCCTGCCATGCACTACTTTCCTATAATTCTGGGCAAGTCACTTAATCTTGCCAGGTCTCCCCTAAAGGAATGAAGAGAGAACTGTAGTCTAGCAGGTGGGACAAGGACTGGCTACTCCCCTGTTATGGGTAAAGAAACCATTCGCAATCGGCTTTCCTGGTGCTAGCTGTAAATTTTAACTGAACAGTTTGATGAAGCAGAGGCTTGCTTAGGAGAGCCAGTCTGCAGCTTCACTTGCTGCCAGGCTCTTTGTGTCACGTTTCTAGAGCACTGAGGAGAGTCTAGGCAACATGGATTTCAAGCTGGCAGCAAAACTGCCTTTGGCTTTCCCGAAGAGTGAGAACAGAAAAATGGAGGCAGATATTGAAATCAGTATTAAGTGAATCACTTAATATGCTCTCTTGCAAACTAGGTCACATGGTAGAATCCATAATTATGTGTGTGCATCGCAAGGCTTGTCTGCAAAACCCATCCTGAGTGGAACTGACACATAAGTCCCAGTCAAAGACAAAATGTTGTTGGTGCGTTTCTTTAGAAAATGTCTGGGAACCAGTGCCATAGTAAATGTTATCGTAAATAGTAAATATAGTAAATAGTTATGTACAGAGTCCACAGTTTTGCTTGTGTATGGATGTGCAGAGGGACCACACTGAATTAAAGAGCCACACACATAGTGCCCCCCACTCCAAGCTAAGAGGCCAGAGAATCTCTTTAGTTAGTCCAGAATCCTTCTGGTGGCTTCTTTCTCAAGAAAATTCAGTGTCACCAATTAGGAAGCCAGTCCTATTGAACTTGTGGGATTTCATATTAGAGTAAACATGGCACAGGAGTGAATTGCAATTTTGGCTACACACCAACATGAATCATTCCTGTGTGGGAAAGATGAGGTAATTATTAAATTATACTATGCCTGCTCACAAAATGATGAGCAAATATCAATCAGCTGAAGGCACATGTGGTTGAAGACATGTGGCAATGCTGCCCTCCCAAGCCAGGAAGATACCAGAATTGTATAGGGAAGTCAACGAAGAGAATGTAAGAAAAGAGAGAGGACTAAGACTTGTACCTTCGTTGTGGGAAGAGTGCACAGGCAACCGGGA
This sequence comes from Podarcis vaucheri, assembly GCF_965113315.1. NCBI lineage: Eukaryota > Metazoa > Chordata > Lepidosauria > Squamata > Lacertidae > Podarcis > Podarcis vaucheri. The sequence goes on along the minus strand of NC_138763.1, from coordinate 46,533,020 downwards.
CCATGAACACAAGGCTACAAGGCAAAGGCAGACTGTTAGAAATAAGGTTCAATTTTTTCTAGACAACAAACCCAGCATTGCTATTCCACCTTCAAAACTGCTAAGAGAGAGGCTATACACATGGAAGAATTTTTCACACAGAAACGCTACTATTGCATCTTGGCTACTCCCCATTGCTTTTCCTCATCTGAAATCACCTGGTCACTCAACAGCTGTTGTGCTACAGAAGTAACCTGTAAAGTCTCTTGTGGGTATCTAAAGAGCTGTTTTATACCATACCCATTACCCACCACATTTAGTTTTGCCGTCTGTGCCTTAGGTTAGTACTCATGAAGGCAATATGACACACATAATACTTACAACCCTCCAACAAGTATCGTTTGCAATGGAGCATGGAGAACCTGGATTTTCTGCCAAGAAAGCAACAGATAAGAAAGTAAGAAACCAAACTTTCATACCTTAGTACAACGGTGGGAACCCATGGCCTTCCAGCTGAAGTTGGGTGCCAACTCCTATCAGCCCCAGCAAGCATGGCCAATGATCACAGATGATGGGGACATCAAACATCTAGAGAGCCACATGTTCCCCACCCATGCCCTCTTTTCTGTTGGGATCTGACAATGCTGAACACATACTATGGAAGTCAGAAAGTGGCTAGGTTTTGCTTCAGTGTTTTGGCGGCCAGTCTGCCCTAGTGCTAAATTTACAGAGCTGTTCCAAGAGATAAAACCATGTAAAATTCAAACGGACAAGCTATAGGATAGAGGCTTGTGGGAAATCAGACATTGTTTAGGTTGAATGTGATAACCATCGATCCAATCTAGCATCCTGAACTGATTAAAGGTTCTCTAGCATCAATCAATCAATCTGACACAGGTTACCCCACTTCAGTGGGTTGGCAACTCCACCACATTACAGTGGAAAGTTGTTCCACTGACCGGTAGATCTCATGGTGAACAAGCTTTTTCTGCTATTCAACCTATTTCTGTGCTGCTACAACTAGATCCATTTTCTCTTGGCCCTTCCAAGACTTTCATTGCTTCCATATGCCACATCCAAGAGAGGGTTTCACTAAAGACTATACCCTGGTATATAAATGAGCAAGTTTGTTCTACAGTTTGCTGATCTAAGCACCATTTATACCTACGACTGTGTTTTCCAAAAATCATAATCTTGGTCTTAGAGGAATTTATAGATAGGCTTTCCTGTTTATAGTATGTGCTGAACACCTCCAAGAGATTTTTGAGACCCAATCGAAAAAGAGAGAGGAGAACTAAATCATCTGCATACATCAATATTGAGAGCTTTCTATTTCTAATTACTGGAGAGAGGGAGTTTGCATTGGCTATATATGGCAACAGATCATTACTATAAAAATTTAAAAGAGTGGAAGCCAGAATGCAACTTGCTTCACTCAAGACATTTTAAAAGCACCAGTCATTTAAACCATCTCTGATCCTCATTTCTGTATTGCTGTATAGTTCTTGGATCAATAGCAGAAGCCTGCAGTCAGGGTTAGCAACCTGAAATTTCTTCCACAGTCTGTTTCAATTAATAGAGTTGAATGCAGCAGAAAGATCAATAAAGGTTACATAAAGATTATTCTTAATGTTCTTAGTTTATTTCCTTACAATATGGTTCAGAGTAAAACATTCATCAATGGCGCTGTGTCTTCCTCTGAATCCTGCTTGTTATTCATGAATAATGTTATTTTGCAACTAGTCTGATAATTTTTGAAGGTGATACTGTGCATATAGCTTTGAGAAGATGGCCAGCAAGCCAATCAGCCAATAGTTTTGTGGAGCCGTCCTATCCCCCTTTTAAATTGGGAAAATGGTACTCATTTTCCATACAGAGGGCAGAAAATGATGTTAAGGTATACTTCTAGAGCTACTTACCTTCATGAAAGGATATTTTTCTAGTCTCTCCATTATGATGGGCAACAAAACTGGAGAAAAAGAGAGCATCAGTTTATTCTAAGAAGAGATGTGGGATAGTAAAGAGCCTTCCCTCCCCCGCTTCTCTGCCACTCCATGTATGCATGCTATGTAAACTTCAGCAGCGGAGCAGCCTGACTTTAAGAAGCCACACAGACACAAAATATCTCTCCCTAGAGTCCACCCAGGAGGACTCTTCTTTCCTGATAATGCCCATGTATCCCGGCTCAAGGGAACTAATGGCATGCAAGATGCAAAAACCCCAAAACAAACAAACAGTGGGCAATAGCTTCTTCACTGAGCAGCTCATCACCACATTTGCAGGTGTTCCTATTAACAGCACTTTAAATGGTTTATAATCAATACATGTCCAAATGCTTATGGCACTGAAGATATTTCAAGCACTCTGCAACAAACCTCTTCTGGTTTGAAGTGCTTTTATGCTGGGAGTCCAGAAGGACTTAGCCACGTCAGAATGCCCAAACAGATAAAAGATGGCAAGGTTCCTCCAGTGGCGACTTCTTAGCCATCTATTAAAGTATGATGAATAAATTTCCATGTACAACTAGTTTTAAAAGCTCTTCCTCAGCCTAGCCCTGCAGTGCAATAAGCAAACAGCACACAGCCACATGCTCAGAAAGTATTCTCTTGCAGCTTTAGGCTTGTAAGATACAAATGAGGGGAATGGGGAAGGGAATTACTCAGATTTCCCAAGGTAGACAGGCCTTATTATAGAAACTGCATTGGGGGGTGGGGGTGGGGTCTTAGCATAATGAGTCTCTTCCGCATTAGAGCAGTTTGCTTTCTGAACACCAAAGTAAGAGCCAGATGAAATACAGTTTCAAAAGCCCACAATATTACTCACTAGAGCAGTGGTTCTCAATTTTGCCACTACCCACCCTCGAGGACCAATTGTGAATTGCAGCAGTTCACTTAAATACACCCCCCCCCCACCAAATCATCATCAAAACAAGTACCATATTATGAAAATCATTGGCCCCTGAACTGGTAAAATTATAGGGGAAAATTAGTACACTACACCAATGCAGTGTTATGAAAGTAAAATACAGTACAGGCTCTAGGGCTTGCCAGTCTGTTCAGTAAATATGGCCCCAATCAGCCGGATCAGAACAAATCAGCTGGGGTGGACCATGAGGGAAGTTGAGTGTAGGGCCAAGGTACAGGTATTCTCAAGTGTTCTACAATCTTCCTGAGGGGAGCTTGCAGACCATAGTTTGGTCTGCTTCTTAAGAGAGATCATTACTGGAGGTAAAACTTCATGCCTATCCTCCTCCTCCTCCTCAGCTGAAGCTACCTTACATTAATAATCCATGTGTCATCTTTGGTGCCCATCCCATAATCTACTTGCCAAGCTATAGTTCAAAGGCTTTGCCTTACTCATGCCAGGAGCAGCCATGGCGACGCGGGAAACCACCACCTGAGTTATCCCCTTGATCGCAGCTCTCTGAAAGAAAGAGTCATGCTGTTCTTCAAATGATGACACACATAGAGGACCAATCATCTCAGAATGGCTGGCATCAGGCAAAGAGGGGAAATGCCTGGGCTGGAGACTTGGTTTAAGTCTGTCTCCAACACTCAGAAGGGCACTTTCATGGCTATTAAATTTTGGGAAAGGATAGATAAGGATGGGAAATGAAGGACTACAGAGACAGCACAACCCTCTGACCGAAAATAGGGATACATTAAACATGGCTCCAACAGCTACAAATGCTCCAGTGTACCTTGATGTTCCCATGGGACAGGAGGGCAGAACCTGTGGCCCTCCAGATGTTGCTGTAGCTCCTATCTGCCCCAGCCAGCATGACCAATGGTCAGGGATGACGGAAGATGTAAGCCAGCAACATCCACAGGTTCCCTACTCCTGCTACAGTGGCAAGCCCATCTTCTGCTTTCCCTCTCTCTGTTGGTGCCCTACAGGACTCTGCTCTTGGCCCTCTGCTCTTCTCGACTCATGGCCTTTGGGTGACCTCATCAAATCCCACACTGCTGCCCAAGTCACTTATGCTTCTTTAGGGATCCATCATCTCAAGCTCAACATGTGCAACACCAAACCTCTGATCTTTCATTCCAATCTGTTCTCTCTTTGGATCCACACCAACAGCAGCACTGTCTGTTCTGTTAAACTGGGAGAGAACAATGGGCACGTCTCTCTCTTTTGTTCCTCATATTCAGTCTATAGCCGGCTCATGTCACTTCTCCCTTTTACAAGAGAGGTTGGGAAACTGCAGCCCTTGGTGGGAGAGAGAAGGAAGAAGCTCATACGGATGAAGCAATGGAAGCAAGTGATCTGACCCTGCTCCAGCAGCTCGCTGAACAAAAAGGAAGAGGAAAGGGGGTTGGCAGAAAGGGAGGGAAGGAGAGAAGGACTACATTTGCTCCCTAACTGCACGTGACACCCCCACCCCCACTGATCTTCCCGGGGGGATGTGGCCCTTGGCAAAGAAAAGATGTTACCCACCCCGATTTACAACACTGCAGAAACACAGCCCTTCCTCTCTGGCATCTCAGCAAAAACTGAACTATGCCCTGGTCATCTCTTGCCTGGGCTGACATTGTCTCACCAGAGTTCCAGCTGAAGAATGCTGTCCGAATGCTGTAACGAACTGAAATCACTGCACGTCCTCCCCCTATTTACCCTTGTCTCCATTGTTTTCCCTGTGCCAGATTTCAGCCTGCAAGTAGGGGCCTGTTCTCGAAGGATGTTTCTTTTAGAAAGTATTATCTGAAGGTCAACAATCTTCGTGTTTCGGCAGAGCAAGAGATACAAAAATATGCCGCTTGGGCTTTATTTGTAGCAGAACTGGGAATAGCAAAGCATCCAATGCTACCTACAAAGAATCTGCATAGCATCTGCATTCTGGGTTCTTTCTTTAGACATCTGTGTCATGAAGAATGCATGGTGTGTGCCAATGCAAGCTGAAACATATCTTGTTCCCTGCTAAAGCGATTTTTGAGTACTGCTCCAGCTCTCAGGGTCGGAAGGCAGATTAGAAGCTTAAAGCAAGAACCCTTAAAATCATAAGCAGGCAGGAGTGCAAGCCAGTGACCACCACCCCAACTCCACAAGATAGATAGGTTTGGTTCTCTTGGGATGCCAAAACCCACTTATCTGAAGCAGCCATCACTTCCCCAAGAATATCACCTGATGAAAGGTTATGGCCTATGAAAGTTTATTGGACATGCGTACAAATAAATCTTTAAGGCAAGGATGGAGAACCTGTAGCCCTCCAGATGTTGCTGGACTACAGTTCCCACTATACCTGATAAAGAGCCATGCTGGTTGGAGCTGATGAAGGTTGGGAATTCAGCAATATCCAGAGAGCTGCAGGTTCCCCCTGCCTACTCAAAGTCAGAGGTGGGGCTCTGGATCCGGCTGGCAGGTCAGACTGTTCTCTCTTCCACCTCTTGCTGGCCATGATTGACATGTAGGCAAAGCCCCTTGCAAAAGTGCTATCTTGTGGCGCACTTTGAAAGGGGCACGGCAAGTACACAAAAAGGGCAGCATCTTCTAAAAACCTGAAGTGCCTGCATATCCAGGTCTCTCAATTCCTTTGGCTGTCAGCCACACCGGCAAGACAAATTCCAAATGCTTTGCTCCTCCAAACACAGCAATGATGACTCTATATCTCCAAACTCCTGAGATGATGGTACTTACCTTGGACTTGCCCAGAGGGTTGTCGTTCTCATCAGTCACTGTGATCCCATTTATGAGTTCCCTAAATGCGAACACAAACACACCATCTCAGACATTGCGACTGACCATGCTGAACTTTAGAACAACCACACTTTGGAGACCACCACGCTCAGCATCTGAAACATGCTTCTTCCTTCCCTCTGCGCAACAAACACCCCTACTTTGGTCAGGACATTCAGCCTTCATTCTCAGGATCCTCACAGCAAACCACTGAAAGAGAGAGCCTTGAAGAGCAGCTCAAAGAGAACACAGGAGATAGAAACTATAGCAAGACTCTGCTACAAGTGGATTCTCAGAACATCACATTTCACTTTTTTATGTATGTGCAAACAGTAGACACCAACTCTGTCTCACTCAGACATTGTCTGAGGCTCTCTGGTTATGTCATGAAATTATGACATAATTATATATCGTTAGGCACCAGGCAAAAACATTCCTCTTCTCCCGGCCATTGGCTAATTAAGCCAATTAATTTGGCTAATTTAAACATAGGGGGTATTATTTTGTCTGCCATTATTTTACATATTTCCTGTTTTTATATTGTAAATGAGCCTGTGATCCTCAGTTGAAGGGTGGTATATCAATTTAATAAATACATAAAATAAATAAATGAAACATGAGGGGATGCCTAGAACAGCAAAAGGACCCAGATTCCCAATCAAGCCCTAAGCCACCATTATCTTAAAATGACATAAGGGCGGTGGTGGGGAGCAGTGGTGGAGCATATGACTACTCTGCCCAGGGTGGCCGCACTCCTGAGGTGGGTGGGGCGCGGAGGGTGCCCTCCCAGGCGCGGGATAGCTGCTTGGGTGCACAGAACGGCATGCACACCCAGCAGCTGGGGGCGGAGCGAGCCGCCGATGGCAGACATTCAGCGTGCCGCCCGCCTGTGACTCCAAAGCCTCCCCCAGTTGTCAAAACGAAGGGGGAGGGGAGGAATGCCACTGGCAAAGTGGTACAGCTCTCCCCTTCCCCCGACGGCTGGGGGTAGGCTTGGGAGTCATGCCAAATGTCAGCCCCCTCAGTGAAGGCAACCAGGGCGATCCGCCCCCACTGCACCCCCCCTTCCTCCGTCCCTGGTGGGGAGGCATTAAGAGTTGGTTATAGGACAGTCAGAATCAACTGGCACAGCTACGGTCAACTTGCAGTAGATCAGCAAGTGAGTCCCAGCTCCAAACAGCAAGAAATCCACTCACCCCTTCTAAATTAAGTTGCTGAAATAAACAAAACTTGAGGCAGAAAGCTGTAACGGGCGTGTTTGTGTATGAAAGGAGTATGAGCTTTGCTCAGGTACCAAAAACAAATTATTGAGCTGCACACGTACCCAGAGGCACTCTGGTTCATTAGTTCTGAGTGTACACATGTCCCCCCAAGCCTCCATTTGTAGTTCGTTCAAGTTTGTGGACCTTGGGGTCCTATATACTGTGGTACCTCTAGTTATGAACTTAATTTGTTCCGGAGGTCCATTCTTAACTTGAAACTGTTCTTAACTGCTTTCATTTATAGGGCCTCTTGCTGCTGCTGCACCGCCGGCACACGATTTCCGTACTCATCCTGGGACAAAGTTCTCAACTCAAGGTAACTCTTCCAGGTTAGCGGAGTTTGTACCCTGAGGCGTTTGTAACTCGAGGTACCACTGTAAAAGGCAAGGTAGGTCCTGCAACTTCCCTACCCCGCTGGGCAAAGAGAAAAGAGGGTAAAAGAGAAAGAGAAAGTGAAAAGGGATAGAGGCCTACCCACATTTGACTCTCTCTCCCCCCCCTCAGCATATTCCACTCCCCAGAACTACTCCCAAACAACTGTGGCACTTAATGTATGCTTGTGGAGTTACTTGATCCTGTTGCAGGGCATGATCTGAACCCTCACCCCATCTTCCTCCCAATCACATGGCTTGTTTTGTGCTGATATGCTTTCTTGTTTTGGAAACCCAAGGCTCCGTTTTTCACTAATGAATTAGGAAAAATCTGCTCACAGAACACTGCAGGGTCTCATGGTAATATCCTCTAAAAACTCTCTTAAATCCCTTGCAGGCTACTGTGCTTCATCAGTATGATGAGCTTCTGGCGGTTCCCTCACTGTGAGAAGCCAAGTTACAGGGAACCAGGCAGAGGGCCTTCTCGGTAGTGGCGCCCTCCCTGTGGAACGCCCTCCCACCAGATGTCAAAGAGAACAACAACTACCAGACTTTTAGAAGACATCTGAAGGCAGCCCTGTTTAGGGAAGCTTTTAATGTTTGATGTATCATAGTATTTTAATATTCTTTTGGAAGCCGCCCAGAGTGGCTGGGGAAACCCAGCCAGATGGGTGGGGTATAAATAATAAATTATTATTATTATTATTATTATTATTATTATTATTATTATTATTGTTGTTGTTGTTGTTGTTGTTGTTGTTGTTGTTGTTGCTGAGATGGTGTATCTCACAAGACAACGAAGCATCTGAAACCAACTTGATGGTGCACTGCTGCCTCCTAGTGGCCCCCATTAAGGAAAAACCTGCATACATATATCGAGTCATTGGATTTTCATACTAAATCGATTTATTTCACATATTCATCCGAATATTTATATGGAAGACGGAACACATCTGGAAAACTAAAAGAAGCATTTGTACTACTGCAACTAGCACCCCCTCCAGCAAATTAAACGCCTGGACAAAGTGCTTATCCACTATGTTCATAGTTCCTTTTTTTAAAAAGTTGCCTCCATTTGAATGAAGTCTATCACTGCAACATTTCCCCTTGATTTAAGGGGGAAATCTATCAACAAAAGCCACGGAAAACATCTTGCAACTAGTAAGAAGGTGACATCTCAAGCATTACTGTGAGCCCATTTCATTTTTGCAGACAGAGGCAGAATAGAGCTGGGGTATCAGAGTATTCTGGTGACACAGAAAGCCAAGAAGGAGCTGTGTTTGAAATGGATGCCTGGTGGTTGTGGCTGTGAGCAGGAATAGATTACCTCTCTTTGTAGCACACTACACAGCCATTAAAAACCCCACCACAACTGCGTAACCAGCAGTAAGCAGAGCAGAATTTAAACGTATTTCTGTAATCTTAAGATTTGACTTCTGTATGCATTCTACCTGGGGCCTACCACTTGTTTTAATGTCCATCATTGCATTTCTTTATTCTGGGCAGGTCGGTTCTGCATGCCCTGTGCTGTGTTTCATGTGTCTAATTAAGTTACTGTTTTTGCCCATGTCACTAAGGGTGGCTGCTGTAATCTCATTCACATGGCAATTAAGTTCATTGCAAGCCAAGTTATTTTCCTTTAACCATCACTGGTTGTACATAAAAGTAAAAAGGCAATCATGGGGAAAATTTGATTTATATTTTGTGTAACCAGAGTATAATGATTACCTCATCAAATCCAAAATAAAGAGCAATGAGAATTCAGCCTAGTAGAACTGATTTTTCCCATTTGTCTCTGAATCACTGATGCCTCAATTACCCTGCTGACTTAGTCCTTAGGCAATATATTAAAATTGTATCTGACTCTGGTTTGTGCTCTCATTTTAACAACTGGTAAATAATACTAATTGACATTGTGTTTTAAACTATTCCAACTGTTTATTTTCTAAGTGAACAAAGAAAACAGAGTATTGTAGTATACGGGATTGTGGGCTGGGAAAATGTGAGCAGAGAGGTCAAAATGGCAGTAGTACTGGATTTTCCATAGAATAGATTAGAACCAACCAGCCAAATCCACATAATTAGCTGTCACTTTTCTGCATTTTGCTTTAAGGATGCATCTAGACAGCACTTATGTTGCATTTGTGTCTGGGTACCTAACCTCTGCACATGTTCTATATATGTGCATGCTTCTTCCTCCAGGGACTGTGGCTCATGTTTTGGGCTTGCTGTTGTTTTTTAATAAATGCTGAATTTGTGAAACTGCACCTATATAGAGAATTCATGAATCTAATTAATTTACACACACACAAAAAAAAGCAGGGCAGGGAGCAAGGGACCTTGGGATGCTGCTGCAAAGAAACTGGTTTGTAGGGTCATAACATATGCAAGTTCAGCTGAGGATAAGATAAGTTATACAATATTAGCAAAATGTACAGGAAGTAAGTGGAATGATGCAAGTTTACTGTCCGGGGAGACAGGAAACCATTTCAACAGTGGAAGACTACTGTCCACACCTATCATGCAAAAGCTTATAGCTCTTCAATGAGTATAAACTTGTGTCTGAAGGTTAAACACACACACACACACGGAAATGTAGTGCAAATGGTGAAAAATAGTAGGATGTTGAAAGATCAACAAGGACTTATCACCCACATCTTAGGACATACTCCATGACACACTATATGAAATCAGTTTGCATTTTCATCAACAAATATGGTCCCACTCATCATGTTTTTGACTCAGCACTCAATGTGTCTATGTTTAGATACCTAATGCCCAGGATTTTAAGACTAGTAGTTGAAATGGAGGCCCAATCAGCTCCAGAGAAGTAAATACACTTTGGGAAGGAAATGGAGCTTCCTTTCTGGTTTGTTTACCCTGCTGCCTCTTCTGCTATCAGCAGTGACTTTGGAAAGCAGCTGTATGAGTAAGCAAGTGAGTTATTATTAGATACTGGAGGAGCGGGGAGAACTCAGGTGTCCTTATTCCCAGGCAAATGCCTTTACCGCTAGGTAAAGCAGAATTCCTCCTTTGAAGCAAAGGCCTGGGCTGTGGATGGCAAGCAGAGCACAGCATCATGACATTACAGCTCACCCCTTCACCCCTCCCGCCTTAAAAGGCCATTTGAGCTCTACCTAGAGACTTACTGCTGCCTCATCAAGGGGATGTTGACGCAGTTGGCAGCAGCTACCGCTGCAAAGGGGACCCAGCGTGCCACAAGGGATGGTGCTCTCTGCAAGGAGACAGGAGTGCAATTAGGAGGAGGACCAGATCTTCAGAACTCTGTGTGTTTTCAGGAAGGACACAGTGCCTATACTATGGATACCATAGGCCCTGTATGCCTAATACCAAGAGTTATTCCACTTCCCCCAAATTCTTATAATGAATACACATCTGCTTACAATAACACTGTGCAACAGTTGAAGCCAAGGAAGGAAGGGATGGGACACATCTCACAGCCAAAATAAGCTGCGTCCAGGATGGTGTGCCTTCCCATTATCCCAATGTACAGTTCCCAAGGCTGATGCATAAGAAGCAGACAATCACACTTCCACAGCTCCAAAGACACTGGAGGAAGATTGCCTCCCCGCCTGCAGCCTTGCTGCCCCTTTGTGGTTAGAAGAACGAAGCATTTTCCTACGATACCTTGGTGTAAAGGTTGAGTCCTACGGCAGTTGCCAAGGCGGTGCTGGTAGCAGTGAAATAAGCAACTCCAATTTGCCTGGAATCATCCAAAGGGCAAACAGGTTAGGTCCATAGACAGTCCATCTCAGGTCATGAATTGTGTAACAGAGGGACTCCTCCACACCACCAGTGTGGTCTTACTGTGGCAGGCTTATTCACTACCTGCCATCCCTACACTGTTGGCTCTCCAACAGACACAAGACATCAAGAATCTTTCCAACTCTAGCTCTGTGATCCAATGGGAGGGGAAACAGAACCACCATGAAGTCTATTGCTGTAGACAGAGCATCAAGTTACCTAACAACAGCCTCTTCCCCATACCATACCAGCCTCTTCTACCATCATACAGTCTGAAGTTAAGCCATCCATGTGAATAAGCTATGAATATCACACATAGGGGCAATAAGAAATGAGGTCTTTGATTCTGCCACTCTAAAATTACCACCATGCTCTGTTCACTGGAGCCCGTTTCAGAAGTGCCAAGTACCCTATCAACTTGATAGGGTTACTATGACAAATGGATGCATAGCAATTTGTTTGCATCATCCGATTTCCCCAGAGGGCACTTCCTGCCAATGTAGTCAAACTATTCCAGCTGATAGAGCAAATCCTAGTTTAAGCCAGACAACAAGCCTGACTTGCTAAAAGACTGAGTGAAATTCAGTGTTGCTCACTTCCAGTTGTTCCACCTGCTCTCCAGATGGAATCATCCCCCTCCTTCCTTGCATGCTATTCGGGAGATTCTCCTGTCCATTTCCCAGAGCCAATTCCAGGGGTTGTACAGGGGAAGAGAGGGGGGGAAGCACCGCTGTGTAAGTGGAAGGCCTTCTGTTGATGGGGCTGGTCAGGTGAATCCTGCCTCATGCCATCAGGTAACCCTAAACAGGTACTCACTTGAGGGAGATGGGGCTGGCAGCATTCCGGTTGGTGTAGTTCACAATAGCATTGAAAGACTGATTCACCCACTGCCAGAAAACTACAGCTGGAACTGTCCTGTAGAGAAGGGAGTGAGAGAAAAAAGATCCAGAAACCAGAATAGGATTGTGCATCCATTTAAATAACCTGAAGTGACACCACTGTTATCATTTTTCTGGCCCAAGGTGTTCACCTTTATCAGACTTGGCCTTTAGTTGGATGCAACGCCAAGCCAAAGCAGGACTTACAGTGAACAAGCAAATGTGCAGACTCCTGGTTGTTCAGCTGAGCTAAGCCATGGTTTGGGGCTTAGTGTTTTAAAAGCACTGGCTGCACACAGATATGACTTTGTGAGTGCACTGTCTGTCTGCTCAGCCCATGCATAGACTCTGCCTGTGTTCAAATCCTCTCGGAAGTTTCCTTTAGTTTAATCCTACCTGTGTCTACTCAGAAGTAAATCTTATTTAATTCAATGGCTCCTGCTCACATGCAAGTGGGATCTGGATTGCAGCCATAGTTACAATTAGTGTCTGCTACTAATTTCTGCAATAAAATAGCAGGTGCATAGTGCTAAGGATTAATTGCCTGAAAAACATTTCCCTGTTAATGTGGCACCTGACAGCAACTCTTGAAGACCGATCTAGAACAGGAATAAAAATGGGAGAAAGTAGCGCAGGCATGATAAGGAACAGATTTCAAAATTCAGTTGAGATCACCAGCGCTTGAAAGGAATAAACACCCAGTATTCCATGTCTCACAAAAGCAACTTCCTGAAACAACACTCCTCCCGTCATACCTGTAAAACTGCAGCATGCAGCCTGTGATAGCCATTCCCCCGGGGACTTGAAAGGACATCCTCCCTATCAAATTCATCTTCTCACCAGAGTCAGGGTGGAAAGCGGAGTCATAAAGCTTCTTGGCATAGAACAGCTGCTCTTGGTTGGTTCCTGGAGGCACAATGCCTGCCCTGCAGGCATGAGAAAGAAGTAACTGTTCCAGCACCATTTTTCTAATACCTCGAGCCTCCAAACTAAATAGCAGCACCCTCCCTCTGCTACAAAGTTAAGCACTGGGGATCTGGAAGAAACACTCTCACAGAGCGCACAGATGCACAGGCACACACACACATATATTCTTAAAAAGGTAAAGGTTCCCCTGATGTTAGGTCTAGTCGCAGACGACTCTGGGGTTGTGGTGCTCATCTCACTTTACTGGCCGAGGGAGCCGGCGTTTGTCAGCAGACAGCTTCCGGGTCATGTGGCCGGCATGACTAAGCTGTTTCTGGCGAACCAGAGCAGCGGATGGAAATGCCATTTACCTTCCCGCTGGAGCGGTACCTATTAATCTACTTGCACTTTGACGTGCTTTTGAACTGCTAGGTGGGCAGGAGCTGGGACCAAACAACAGTGTCTAAATCCCTACATGTCCTTTGTGGTATTTTTTCAACACCAGGTCCAGGATAGAGAAATTCTGTTAAAGTGTTGCCTCTCTCATCAGATCAAGGTTTGAAAATGTATTCAGGTATTCACGTTTTCTGTAATAGACTCTAGAGTAACAAGGACACTGTGCCACCAGTTTTGTGAATAAACCTGAATATGATCTATGCTTGGATCATGCAAGAGTCCCAAATGTGTTTTGTTTTGTTTTAAACCATTGTTATTTGCCCAGGCTACCTGCAGCTCTCCACCAATGCCTTTGCTGAATCCAGTTCATGTTCCGACACCAGCAGCGTCCTTGGGTCCGTGACGTTGAAAAAGTGCTTCACACGCCCCATAAAAGTGTTCTGGTCCCAGCGAGGGATGTCAATGTTAAATGTGGTGACACTGGCTGCCATTTTACTGCAGAGTAGAAAAGGAATCCGCAGGTCAGTGCATGAGCTCCATGGTTTACCCAAATAAAACCAAGGATTATGGTTGGCACCTGGAGATGGCGACTGCCCTTTTAAAAGCTATGAAGTTTTGAGAAAGGATGCATCTGGGTTAACTCTTGCCCTGATGGTTTAGCTGTCCTGTCCATTCTCCTATGTGAAATAGAGGAAGCCCCGCCACCACTGCAAGACACTGGTAGGAAATGCAACTGTTGCACGCTTTCTTTTTAAATAAACCGGTGCTATAGCCATAGGAAGGGCAATAATGCATCCCATCAGCACAACCATATCCACTTGCACTAAAGAACTCTGCTGTGAACTCCTCAAATCTGCTCCGGAGGACTGAGGGAACCCCTAGAAGAGATTGAGGGGGCACAGTGCTTAAATGGTGCGTGTCAGGCAACCAGAGTTTATCCAGCTATGGCTATTTTGCCACAAAGACACAGAGGTCCAGGAAGGATAAAGATGTGCGGAATGAGTGACACATGCCTGGCACATAAGTGATGGCCATGATGGCAAGGTGGAATTGTGGTGACTGATACCAGTATTTGGTGTAAAACTTGATGGTCTCCACAAGTTTTATAAATTAGAAACCTATAAATTGGTGATATATTGTGTGTGTTTTATACAGAGTCTCAAGGTGTGCCTGAAAAATGAAACTATTAGATTCAAAGGAATGCAACTAAGAAAAGAGGGCTGGGAAATTCTGTGAAAATCCCACTCTCCAAAGAACAAGTTATTTATTTGTTCATGCTATGAACTTTGGCATGAACTGGATCACACTGTGACTTTTCAGCCACAGAAATACACAGAGGGGAGGGAGGACTTTATTACCTTGTTGTTCACATATCGTACACTCAGCATGTATGGAATCTACAGCATAATCTTTGCTAAGGTAATTGCTATACATTCCAAAGAAATTCTATGCATACTCTGTTAAAATATTAAACAGCAGCCCTCCTTAGTACCACTGAAAGGTTAGGACTAACTATAACCAAGAGAAATTTCTTATGCAAACAGCCCCTGGCCAGTGTCTTTATGAGGTATAAGGCATTACCAACTACAGTGGTACCTCGGGTTACATACACTTCAGGTTACATATGCTTCAGGTTACAGACTCCGCTAACCCAGAAATAGTACCTCGGGTTAAGAACTTTGCTTCAGGATGAGAACAGAAATTGTGCAGTGGCGGCGCAGTGGCAGTGGGAGGCCCCATTAGCTAAAGTGGTGCTTCAGGTTAAGCACAGTTTCAGGTTAAGAACAGACCTCCAGAACGAATTACCGTATTTTTTGCACCATAACACTCACTTTTTTCCTCCTAGAAAGTAAGGGGAAATGTCTGTGCGTGTTATGGAGGAAATGCCTACGGGTGGCATGCCTACGGATTTTCCTCCTCTAAAAACTACGTGCGTGTTATGGTCGGGTGCATGTTATAGAGCGAAAAATACGGTAAGTTCTTAACCCAAGGTACCACTGTATATGTATTGAAAAATTAAATGAACATAGTAAAAAAGAATTACTGCAAGAAATGAATGGAGATTTAACAAGACAGGCAAGATTTAAAATATCTTGTACAGGAAAAATATCAACCTCTCTGAGAGGTCATATCTGACAACAGGGTGATAGGTAGTGTGGAGAAGAATAAAAGATAGCCAAGATTTATAAAATTTCATTAACAGTCAAGATGTGTAGAATATTTTACTGGCAGTTTAAGTCAAGGTACCATGCTCAGCAAGAGTATAGCTTACCCTTGTGGCTACATAATAATTAGATCTCCAAAGGCATGACTAAGGCAAAACAGAATTAAGTATGTATAGGCACAAACTGCCCTTGACCTCTGGATAAATATTCAACTCTTTCTGTTAATGGGCAGCAGTCTCTGTCAAGTAGAGAATTCTCATCTAACTGGTGGCTGGAATAAACAGGAGGATATCGGTATAGTTAAATGGATTTATGCTGGGACTGTAAGTGGGAGATCTGGGGGGGGGGGGGACAAGGCTAGACATCAAAAGGAAAAACACACAAGTGCTGTCTTTTAGTTACCAGAAATTGAAAGAGACACACTATTAAGGGAGAGAAGCCCTAGAAAAGGTAGAGAAGGCCTTCTACTGCAGGCAAAACTCTGGTTGTTTCAGATTCTGAACCCTAATTTTGTCTAAAGGAGAGGATTAGAAAATGGTGAACCTGGATCACCAACTCCAGTATTTATCTGTGAGTACTACCTCAGCAAACTATAGCTTTCTCCAGGTGTCAGCTTCTCCCCACCTGTCAGAAGACAACTGCACACACCAGTCACATGCTAGATAGTCTCACACTTTGCAGAGAAATTATCAGTCTGGTTTTCCTCACTGGAAGGTTTTGCATCACCAACCTTTTGAGGTAGTCAATGAAGATGTAAGCAAGGCTGAAATGGTAGACAGTATATTCTTGGGCTGGACTTCTAGGAATACTCGGCAATCATGGGCAATCGTTTATAGAGCAGTAACTGGATTAAAAAACACACAAAGAGATAATAATAAACAGTTTTCACAGCTGAAGCAAATAAACCCTACTTTTCACTTAGCTCATATTTCTCTCAACTTCATGTCTCCAACATATCTCCTCAGATTCCTGCTTTTCAGACACTGCTTACTTTGTCCCTGTTCCTTGAACCTCCTTAGTGTGTACCTCTCCTTCCCTTTGTAACATATACTGTAGTCCCTGCCCAAATCTTAAGTCATGTTCAAAACAACCCCCCTGGTTAAGCCCTTTCCAGTTCTGCCATTCCCCTCGCCACATCATCTTCAGGTCCCTCTCCCCAAGTGTACTTTACAGGTAGGGCAGAGCTTTCCAAAGTTTTCATGTTGGTTTCACACTTTTTAGACATACATCATTTCGCGACACAGTAATTCAGTTTTGCTAGCAAACTGGGGGTTAAACTAACCCCTTTCCAGCCCTAGAAAAAGCATTGGGAGCGTTCGCACGACACACCTATTCACTGCAGCCAACACATTAATGTTTAGTGACACAGTTTGGAAAGCTCTGGGGTAGGGAGTTGTTTCCCTACATCACAGACATCTTGCCATTCTTTAGCCATCCCCTGTGTGGCATGAAAACCCAGTCAAAATGATAGCCTTCTGTTCCTTCATAGAAGTTGGACTGCAAACCATTTAGTTTCCTGAGCAGTTGAACACTGTTAATTGCCATTTGAATGAAGACAAAGTGGGAGATTGGGTTGAGTCCTGTAATTGGGGTACCACCACTGAGAAGGTCCTGTTTGTACAGCGATTTCCTGGACAATACTCATCAAGGGTACCATTAGCAGGGTCTCCCCTGCAGATCTCAAAACTCAGTTTGGCTAATACTATGGAAAGTGTTAATTCAAATACTTGGGTTCTAAACCATTCAGGGGTTTATACATGAGTACCAGCACTTTGAATTGGGCCCAGTAACTCACTGACAGCCAGCCCACTGTTTTCAGGATTGGTACAATAGGATCCCAACTTGCTTCTCCAGATAGCAAATGGCAGCCACATTCTGCACTAGCTGAAGGCTCTGAACTCTGCCCAAGGGCAACCCCTTGTAAAGTACAGTCCAATTAACAGAGCGTGGATTACTGTAGCAAGGTTACCCTGGTCCAAGAATGGCTGTAGCCAATGAACCAAACATAACTGAGTATTACTTCTGGTGCCATGTGAGCCTTGCTTGACATTCACAAGGGTCAGCTATCATGATAGTCCAATACTGAAAGACTGGGGGTGGGGGGAGCCTGAAGAATTGTACAGATAGTAAATATTTTGTGTCCCTACTCCTCTGATAATCTCCACCTCTACCACAAACCCTGATAACAGTGGCACTCTTAACTCCTCCTTATGCACACTACCCAGGTAATATCCCTCCAATCCTCCAATCATCGCTCAACTACCACACACACAATCCTTTTGATATCAACTATCTTGACGATTGAAAGTGTGACAGGTAAAGGGCAGAGAAACTGACAAAGTACTGTACAAAAAGTTGCTGTAAATACGTAAGGTGCAAGAAGAGGCAACCCAGTTGTTACATGATGCAGAACTGCTAAATTTCTACATAATCAACAGGGCCACAGATGGTTAAAAAACAATTACAACAATCTCATCAGGAGCAGCCAGCTGTTAGTCGCCACCTTAAAACATAACTTGGTACTGACTTCTCACTCTACTACCCCTACTCTGTGGAAATACTGTGTATCAAGTGTAGAACAAGCCTATTAACTACAACTCTGATTATCTCTAATTACCAGATGAGAGCACAAACAACAGGGGATACCTATTCCCATTATGCACCACTTGTGGATCACTGTTTGTACACACACCGTACACTTAAAGCACACAAGTCTTCTGGGAACTGCAGTTTGTGAAGGCTGCTGGGAACTGTAGTTCAGCAAAGGTGTGTGCGTCTGCTTTAACTATATGGCGAGTACGCAGCCCCAAACATCTCCATCCTCTGTCCAATCCGCTCTTCTCTCATGCCACTGAAGTTGGCACGCCAATGCCTACCTTCGCTACTGAACTCTTCCACTTCACACTCCGCAAAAATGAGCGACATTCTCACAACTGCATATATATGCATATGCATACACACACAAACGCATATATATAACAAGTTTTCCTTCTAACAGTGCAGAAACACTCAGTGTCACCAATACCCTAAGGGCGCAGCACCATAAATGCCTCACGTCTTGCCAAACTTCTCCCATTCTGCTACATCATCATCATTATTCTTATTACATGTTGTCCTTCCCTCCCCGGCGTGTCCTGCATTCCGCGGGAAAGCAAGCCAGGCCGCCTCTATGGCTTTCTCTTACTCCTAACTCCTCGTGGCGCTTCCTGACTACCGCTCACTCCTACCTGCAGCTCGCCAAGCACCAATCAGCAATGCCGCCGCCTTCCTTTCTCGTGCACATGGGCACGGCTTCTAACCCCGCCCCGCCGAGGACGCGTGGCTCTCCTCAGCCAATGGAAGGCTGGCTTAGTCGCGTCGGTGCCTGCGTCGACGCAGGCCGCATGTATCTGACGAAGAAGGAGGCTGGGTTCTTTGGAGGGTTAGGGAGGGGAGAGAACAGGGTAGTGGGCGGAGCTTGTGCGTCGAACTCGGGACGGACGTTCTACGTGGGAGGAATGCAGTGCGCGCGCGCGCATGACGCAGTTGCCCATGGTAACCGGGAGCCGCGTAGAGGATGGTGAGTGAGAGATTAGGAGGGGGAGAAGGCCGAGGGGGGCCGGGAGGGCGTTGTGGGAAGCGGGAGCGGAGAACCGGCCCTCCGCCCTGTGCTGGGTGCGGGGCAGGATCCGTACTGTGGCGGCGGAGCGCTCCGTGTTGAGGGAGGGGGATGCTGCTCTAAAGGGATGGATGAGGAGACGATGAATGGGCCTGGCTGAAGGGAGGGGAGGGGCGGGAGTCGTGTACCTGGAGCTGAAGGAACCGCTCAGGTGACGAGGGGGGCGGAGAGGCCGAGATCGCCACATTTCTATTTTTAATTTATTTATTTAAAATCAGAAATAAGGACCCCTTCATCTGTTTTATTATTTCAAAACTGCGAGTTATTGGATGTGTTCTGGGAAGCTGCGAGAATAGCATGTAAAGAATTGCAACACCCCCCGTATTCTATGAGATACAGTACAATCTTCTGCGAGACTGAAAGGTTGCTGTTAGAGGGGCGCTATCTTCGTTGTTGTTTTATAATGACACGTGGCAGCTGTAAGCAGGACAGGTTGAGATGGGATTTGCGGGATTCTCAGTGGGGGACCTTAGGGGGAGAAGAGAGTGGGTTGGGTTGTTGAACTAACTCATTTTCGAAGTGGAATTGGGTCATGAGGAATCCCGGGGTTTCCCCCACAGATGGTCAAAGAAAGATGTGAAATAGAAGTCAAATGCACCTTGTTACAGGGCTTTAAATATACGCAAGAACACATTGCAGTTTGTTTTTTAATTCTGGTGTTACAGATCTTCTATGTGTTCATCTCCTTACTAGCTTACTTGATCTGCAGCAAGCATTATCTGATAAGATAAGAAGAGTCAAACTGGATCAGAGCAAAAACTCTTCTAGTTCAGCATTCTGTTCCCACAGTGGCCAACCAAATGCCCATGGGGAGCCTAAAAGTGAAACATTAATAATATAGCACTTTCCTATTATCTTTCCCCTACAGCTAGTATCTAAAAGCACCTTGCCTCTGATTTTTCAGGTAGTAAATTGCCATTGTGAATAACAAGCAATGGTAACTTTAGGTAAAGGTAAAGGTAAAGGTACCCCTGCCCGAACGGGCCAGTCTTGACAGACTGTGGGGTTTGTGCGCCCATCTCACATTTATTGGCCGGGGGCCAGCGCTGTCCGGGGACACTTCCGGGTCACGTGGCCAGCGTGACATCGCTGCTCTGGCGAGCCAGAGCCGCACACGGAACGCCGTTTACCTTCCCGCTGGTAAGCGGTACCTATTTATCTACTTGCACCCGGGGGTGCTTTCGAACTGCTAGGTGGGCAGGCGCTGGGACCGAACAGCGGGAGCGCACCCCGCCGCGGGGATTCGAACCGCCGACCTTTCGATCGGCAAGCCCTAGGCGTTGAGGCTTTAGCCCACAGCGCCACCCGCGTCCCCGTGGCAAGTAACTTTACTTGCCATGAATTTATATTCATTCATTTTTAAAGCCAACCAGCTTGGCAGCAAATTCCAAAGTTTTAACTATTGTGTGAAGAAGTACTTCCTTTTGTCTTTTCTTAGTTTCCTACCACACATCTTCACTTGCTGACCTTTGATTCTAGAATTATGAGGGAGTTCAGGAACCACTGCTTACCAGCTTTTGCACAATCTATGCACAATCTTATAAACCTGTATCATATCCCCCTTACTCACTTTTTTTGTAAATGAAAAAAGTCCTAAACATTGTAAGATGAAAGGGGTTTTACTCCAGCCCCTAGATTTTTGTTGTTGTTGTTGTTGTTGTTGTCTTTTTCTGAACCTTTTCCAGCATTACAATATTCTTTTTGAGGTGACTTAGAGGTGTACAAAGTGTTCCAACACCGCCTCCTTCCCTATAAGGTGTGGAAATATAGGCGGTTAGACCTTTAAAATATCCCCTTCTAAGTGAGTTACAAAGTTTCCCACTTCCCCCAGCAAAGAAGAATACCACACACTTGGAAAATTAAAAATAGTTTATCTACAAACTCTCCAAAGGTCAGATTCATGTGCATTCAGAAAAAGTTGCACAGGCAGTAAAACTTAGCTTAGTTACAAAGTGATAAAAGTGCCTAGAGATTGCAGTGGTACCTTGGGTTACAGACGCTTCAGGTTACAGACTTTGCTAACCCAGAAATAGTACCTCGGGTTAAGAACTTTGCTTCAGGATGAGAACAGAAATTGCTTGGTGGCAGCAGCGGGAGGCCCCATTAGCTAAAGTGGTACCTCAGGTTAAGAACAGTTTCAGGTTAAGAACAGACCTCCGGAACAAATTAAGTTCTTAACCTGAGATACTGTATTGGTATAGGAACTGAAGAGTGGCTGGTGAGAGCCATGCAATTTTGCTGGAGTAACCAACTCAAACCTTCACATGCTGAGCTTCTTGGGTACACTAAGTGGGGTGGGTGGGTGTTTGTTTACCACTTTCCCCCCAAGGTGAAGGGAAATGACATAGCTAAGCCTGACAGGGTAGCTTACTCTATGGTATCAACCCCTTCATGCATTAATTAGACTTAAGCATGTTGCTTATATGATTCTGATTATCCCACACTCTTGGATTGTATATTTTTAGATTCCACACTGGTTTTGTGATTAAAAATTTGCTGTTAAGAAATACAAACTATTTAAATTGTTGTAGCCTACCCTGGGACCTATGGGTGGAGGGGTGGGTAGTAGTGATGATGATAATTTGAAGTTGTACCATAGATTTGCCTGAGGATGAATATTCAAAATCATTATTCATAATTTCTGTAGTATTTTTCAGAAATATGGGGAAACTTCTGCACTTCATCAGTATTTTGAAAAATACTGTAGCTGTGCGATAATTGTTAGCCCTCACAGCTTGTTCATATAAAGTTATGCTACTAATGCAACTAGTACTAATACTGTATGCAGCTCAGCCCTGAAATGCAGGAGTAAGATAATAAAATACATTTCATGGCATCAGCTAGTTTATTAAGGCCATGACAAATTCACTCCACACACTCTTCCACCCAGAACTTTGTAACCTAATTACACAATGGACCATTAAATATTAATGACTATAGACCTATCTTCCATAAATTTGTCTAATCTTTTAAAGTCATCGAAGGATATAGTTCTATAGTTTCCAGGAGGACATACCAGGGAGCATAGGATTTTGGGGATCTCCTCTGCTGGCAGGAAGGGGTATTTTCCCCAAGAAGTCCCCTGCCAGCTCCCTTTTAAAAGGCCACACTATTGCCCCTCTGCTGTTGGTGCAAAGACAAATAGCATTTTAGGGTGGGGTAGACTGAAAGGCTTGCACACATTACAGTTCAGTCTTAGCTGTGTGTTAGATTGATGTCGTGTAGATTTCCTCCCTTCCTAATCCCACATTCCAAGACAGGACTCAGCCATATAGTTACTGTGCCACACACTTCTACCTTGCCTTACCACAATTGCTGCTAAGGCTGATAGAGAAGAGAAGAGAGAATTCAATGAAATCTACTATTGGGGAAGCAACCTTAGTGACTGTCTTACAGGACAGCTGTACTTGTCTTGATCTTTAGAGAAATACCACATCAACTAAGTAAACATTTGCTGGTTACCAAAGGCAGATTTCTTTGTACTTGCACTCTAAATTCATTATCAAAGCTTTATGGCTAATCCAGATAAACAGCAGGTATTTACTTCTCTCCTCTAATGGGATTCCGCTCTCTGTTCTTTAGTGATTGGCAAGCCTCCCTACTACTAGCCAATAGCATGTGTGGCAATTCTCTCTATGGTATTTCTTATATGGGTCACTTCGGTAGAAAATAACAGGCATTTTTAAAATGTGTATATTTTTCCATGATGTTTTCCCCTAAGTACATATTTGAAATCTTCTGCATTTGTCTTATAAATACATTATTGATGTCAACAGCTATGTGACACGTATTACAACCAGAAAACTGATACAGTGTAGAGCAGGGGGTCAGTAACCTTTTTCAGCCGTGGGCCGGTCCACCTTCCCTCAGACCATGTGGGGGGCCGGACTGTATTTTTTTGGGGGGGAATGAACGAATTCCTATCCCCCACAAATAACCCAGAGATGCATTTTAAATAAAAGCACACATTCTACTCATGTAAAAACACTCTGATTCCCAAACTGTCCGCGGGCCAGATTTAGAAGGTGATTGGGCCGCATCCAGCCCCTTGGCCTTAGGTTGCCTACCCCTGGTGTAGAGTTAAAAGAATAGCAAGTTTTAAAGAAGGAGAACTATAGCTATTTAATGCTATGCTTTAACATTGTACTAGCATGTGTAACTGTTCAAATAAACCGACAATCTGGTACTCCCTCTTTATGCTTTATATTTGGATATGGAGAGTATTTTGTGGAGCTCAAGGTACAGAGTGCTCTAGTAGTGGATAGACTTGGCTCATGACATACTTAGATCATGACAACCTGAGTTCAAGGCCTTATTTAACTTGTTTGCTGATCTTGGGCAGCTTAATTGCTCTCTACCCTAGTTTGTGTATTAGTCATAATAGGGTTGTTTTGAAATAAATATTTACTATGAGGTATTTTGCAGCTTTAAAAATGATACAGAAATAAATATTTTCAAGTTCTACTGATTTCAACAGGATAACTAAATGCATGTTTATAAGTGCATGTCTTCAAATTGTTGTTGTTAATTATGTTTATAGACTAATTTTCAGGCAATATGCCTACCAGAGTGATTTCCAACAACAATTAAATCATTATGTACAAATTTAAATCATGCTGCACAGTTAAAATAAAGAGCACCTAGTACAAATAAAAATACAAATGTGGAGGAGGGGGGAAATCAACCAAAGTTCTGGGCAAAAAATATGAGTTCTTAATTACTGGTAAAAACTCATAATGGTTGCTGCAAATATTATCTGGAGAGGAAGGGAATTCCATGGTTGGATGGCCTGTATAAATGCAACACCTCTGTCTATGCCAGATCTCAGTGTCTCAATATAAAAAATGTATGGCTGGATCATGTCCAAGATTAATGAGTATTTGTTAGTGGTTCCCTTTATGGCCTTTGTGAAATAACTGTTGCTTATCAAGTGTGTGCTCAGAACAAAATAACTTACACCAGTGGTGTGTTTTCAGCCTAAAAAATTCATTTTGCTTCAGCATAGTTTTTCCTGACAAAATGCCAAATGTTCAGTTATTGTATGTTTGGAATGTAAGATATGTTTGGTTTTTGCCCACACTCAAAACATTTAATTATTTAAAATTAAAACCAACAATGACCCCATGGAACTTCTTATTAATACATGCATCCTTGATAGAAAAGAACATCTTTCCACAACTGATAAATTAAAATAATTGAGTTGTTATTGTGTACCCTCGCTTACACGTGTATACTGCTTTCCACCTAGACCGAAGGAACATATGCTAGGGTTTTTAAGTGAGCCACAGAATAACTTTTTCTAAATGCTATGGAGGGGGTTAGCAATGAGACGAAGCTCTATTATTTATTAGAAAAATCTATTATGTACCTAAAACAAAGAACAAAGACCAGAGTTTAGAGTTGATAGTTGGCTGTGATGTGACCAAGAGCACTTCTTATAATTTACTAAGATATGCTGTTGGCTTTAAGAATGTTGCAGTCAGTCATATGAAACTGGAGGAGAAACAAGCACAGGGAAAATAAAAGCAATAACAGCAGCTGTCACAGGTGACCTGTGACAGGTTGCTAGCAAAGCTAGAACTAGAAAGCAGATCTTTGGCTTTAATAATATTTTTGTCACCCAGTGGCCAATCTCGCTGATCTGCATCTTATATAGATGTAAGAAAGCAGCACAGATACATTTACACATCAGTGCCCAACATGCCCTTCCAGCTGACATTTCTTTTAAAGTAGTACAGGTGTTTGAGTGCTGGCACCACCAATGCGCACAATTACCGTACTTCTAGCATTTTTGCAATGCAAATAAACTCACAGGGATCTTCTGTTCCCAAACCCTGAAAGCTACTCTCAGCTCAAGGATCTATCACTTGAAATCTGCTGAACTTTCTTAGCTACACAATGCAGGCAATTGAGAGGTTTGCAATAGATACATCATGAAAACGCTGACATGTGAATGTATCATTTGCCTGGAATGGTTCAGAGAATAAATACAAGGGGCTGTGGATAATCTGAATCATTAGTAGGTAAGAATTCATGGCATGGCTAGTCGGAATGGAGAGGGAGGATTTGGATTATGGGATTTTGTATAACTGAGGATTGGCTAGTGGCAAAAGTAATAAAACTAATTCAGCAGCTTGACTGAAATTCTTTACCGCCCTGAATCTGGAGACCTAACACCCTGGTATGAATGATTTAGTGCTGTGCTTTTTCAGATCTGCTGATACAATCTAATATTAATGGCAGTTCTTAACACTAGTGGGAGCTGCATGAGGGGACAAAATGGCCTTCAAATGGGAATAATGAGAAGGAGGTGATAAATCTTAGGACCCCCCTCTGAGCAGGTGCTATAGGAGCATTTGTTGCTATAGGTTCATGGACACACCAAAATAAGGGTTAGGTCCATGCATGGAAAATGAAGTTAAGAGCTTGGGCATTCTTCTTTCTCAGCTTGTATTACTGTTCTAGTTAAGATTTCTTTCTGTATAATACACAGTATCTCTTAAAATCCACCCTGATTCTAGTAAAATCATCATTTCAGATTCTCATTCTATCCTGCATGGGTTGTTGTCATGTTTTGCTTGACAATCTCTTGTCTCTCAGCTTAAGCCTATTTTCTCTATTCTCTTAATTTTTCTTCATTTGTGCTTTAATCATGTTACAGACATATATATTTCTATTTCCATTGTCTTTTGTCCCATGCAACATGGTTTTAGGACTTGTTACCTTTTCCCTTGTGCAGCCTCCCACTTGGACATTTAATTCACCTATTTGGTTTGAATCGCCCTATTTATGCTCATAGCATTCACATTTATTTTTCTGCCTCAGTGCTATCTTTTGTTCTTAGATACCTGATGAGATGAACTCTGGTCTATGAGAGTTTATGCCATCACTAACTTGTTAGTCTTGAAGGTGTGCCACATGATAGTTGTTGCAACAAACTAACACTGATACCCTTCTGGAAATATTTTCTACTTCTTACTTGTTACATACTATCTAGCTGCACTCTTATTTTGGATTCTACAACATAATTTTATTGTAGTTTATTTAAAAAGATATATTTTGCTGCTGCTTCTTTTCATAGTGCTGGTGTGTTATCAATTCTGACCTATATTTTTATTTATACGTTACTTCTGTTGCAAAATTATTGCATAGATCCACCCACTTTGATTATTTTTCTTTCTTATTTTTCAACATCTTTATCTTATTCTCCCTTCTGCTGCTTGTATTCTTCTTTCATTGTTCTGATCATGCTATCATCTCTTTATTTTCCTTTTCCTTTTCCTCTTTTTTTTTGTTTTTTGCTACCTTTCAGTGCTAATAGCCACTCATGGCCTTGACACTTGTAATCTGCCTTTCTTGCTTTCTCCCTTTACTCTAGTCTCCTCTGCAGCCCCTTCATTCATAAAAAAAAAAAATTATTAAACTTTCATCTCCCTGTGCTCTTTCTTATTTTGATGTTTCCACTCTCCCAAATGTAAGGAACTCTTTTCCTTTCTCTAGTCACTTGACCTCCTCGTTATCCTACTTTAGGAAATTATTAAAACTTATATATTTTCTTTTGCATTTCTTTCTTGATGTTCTTTTTAAAAAGAATTATTTTAGTGCTATGTTAATTACCAAATAGTTCTGTGTTTACTCCCCTGCTTCCTTTTAATCTCACTCATTAAGTGGAAAATCCCTCTTTCAAATCTCCTTTCTTTTTGTCTCATGTATCACAGATCATCAACCTACAGGCAGCAACTTGTACATTTTGTTCATATGTTATAAGGCTATCGAGGATCTCCTTTCTTTTTGTTTCCCATTGATTTTTGGCAACGATGATAAAAATAACATCTAGCAAGTAACATCTCCTGCCCTTTCTCACTAACAGGGTTTGCTGTCAATTCTGCGCAAATTGAAGAGTGCACCAGACCAGGAGGTAAGAATCCTCCTCCTGGGATTGGATAATGCAGGCAAGACCACACTTTTGAAACAACTAGCATCTGAAGACATCACCCACATTACTCCCACACAGGTAAGGAACGAGGCTTTCGGTGCTTTGCTAAATCTTGAAATTTGGAGGATGGAGAGGGAAGGGTGGCTACAAACAGAATCTGTCTTGCAACCAAAAGTAAAATAATAATTTTTTAAATAAAAAAAATAAAGCTGCTACAGATGCCACAACACCTATGTACTTTTTTTCCTTCATTTTCCTTTATTCCAATAGTAGTAGACTCACAGTTCTGGGACTCAAATAGCTTTTACCTCATGCAGCCACTTCCTAAGGCTGTAGAAGGCTGCCTTATACTACTACTACTAATAATAATAATAATAATTTATTATTTTTACCCTGCCCATCTGGCTGGGTTTCCCCAACCACTGTGGGCGGCTCCCAACAGAATATTAATAATAATTTTTAAAAAGCGATAAAACATCAAACATTTAAAACTTCCCTAAACAGAGTTGCCTTCAGGTGTCTTCTAAAAGTCAAATAGTTGTTTATTTCCTTGACATCTGATGGGAGGGTGTTCCGCAGGGAAGGTGCCACCACCGACAAGGCCCTCTGCCTGGTTCCCTGTAACCTCACTTCTCACAGGGACGGAACCGCCAAAAGGCCCTCGGAGCTGGACCTCAGTGTCCGGGCTGAACGATGGGGGTAGAGATGCTCCTTCAGGTATTCTGGGCCGAGGCCATTTAGGGCTTTAAAGGTCAGCACCAACACTTTGAAGCTCGAAAACATACTGGGAGCCAGTGTAGGTCTTTCAGGACCGGTGTTATATGGTCTCAGCTGCTGCATTCTGGGTCACCTTCAAAGGTAGCCCCACGTATTCTGTGTCGGGCCATTTCTCCATCTCGCACATTGTAGTCCAGACTTACTGGCAACGGCTCTCTAGGGGTTTCAGGCAGGACCCTTTCCCAGCCTTGCCTAGAGATCGCAGGGATTCAACCTGGGACCTTTAGCATACAGAGCATGTGCTTTCCAAGTGAGCTTCCCTATGCATGTTAATATAGTGATGTGTAGATTGAAGGAGTGTGCATGTGCCCAATGGAATGGTAACAGTTGTAGAGTGTATGCATTTCTTGCTTTAAAACTTCTCATACTATGAACACACACTAGAGAATCAGAAGATTAAACCAAGCTGCATGTTGTTACGTCCTTCAGTGTTGCAGTTCAGCACATACATGGTGCAGATATTTCACATGTATACTTCAAAACTGCAACACACACAGTGTCCCTCTGTCCTCTCTACATGCACCAACTCTCCAGAGCTTTTTTTAAGGACTAAAGTATCTTTCATTAGTTGCTCAACTGACACCATCCCAATGTTGGCCAGTGGATGGTGCTAGAGATTGTAGAAGGTTGGATCTCCTTCCCCCAGTCCTCAAGATGGAGCACATTGCCTATGAGATGCTCCCACGCCTTAGAGAAAAAGCCCACCCTCAGATTCCAAGCTTAAAGCCAATCCCCTGTATTGTGTGGCAGCTCATTGCCAGCCTGCACCACATCCTGTTTTTCCGGTTGCACTCCCCTTTCAGTTGGAGCTTTAATTGATGAAATGGGCCCTTCAGAAGTGCAGCTGTTGCTTCTAGTTTTCTCATATCAACTCACATACAGACTTCTGCTTCTCGTTAGCCTGCACATTGGCCTCAGCTTTCAGTAGCTGAGGCTTTCTCCTTGCAAGGCTATGTGATTACTTCTTATCTGCATTGTTCTCTCATCTCCCACTGCACCTTCCTTTCTTGTTAGGAGCTGCAAAATACATCTTTATAGCTTTGACAGAAACAGACCCTGATCCATGCAAGGCTGCTATAGCCTTCACCTTGCCCACAGCCAATCCATCTGAATAGCAGCACGGGGTTTATTTTGTTAGGGTTTCCAGAGTTGTGATATATAAACTGTGACTGATGTGTGCCTGTGAATCTGAAGCCAGGCATCACGTTAACACCAGTTATACTTTATCTCTGCTTGTCACAGGGTTTTAACATCAAAAGCGTGCAAGCACAAGGTTTCAAGCTGAATGTGTGGGACATTGGTGGACAGAGGAAGATCAGGCCATACTGGAGGAATTATTTTGAGAACACCGATATCCTGGTAAGCATTGGCGACTGCTGAATGCTACATTAAATATCATAGTGACTTTAACAGCTAAGAAATACTGCAATCAAAGTCATTTGTTTTGCAGCCGTCAGCCAGTCTGAACATTCTTGCAGAGCCAGTGTGTGCACGTGAATTATGAAATCTGCAGAAACATTTATTTTTAACTGGTCTCTCAACAGTGTGCTATGTGACAGTTCCATTTGGTTTTGCCTTCCCTTTGAAGTAGCTCTGTGTTCCAGGCTGAAAAATATGAACCAAATTACTAGGTGCAATTCTCAAGTGCTTTTCTTCTTCTTTAGTACTCTACAAAAGACACAGTAAGGGTGCCACCAAAGTACAACCACATTGCACAATTAAAACAACATTTTATGGAGCTCTTCCTTCCATGGCATCTTTTGAAGGACACTTATATGACTCCCAGATGCCATTTCCTTTTTGAATGTTCAAAAGTCTTCACATTCATTATCTTAGTAATATTTATGACAACAGTCATGTAAGATAAATCAGTATTATCTCCATGTTGCAAGTGGTGAACTGATGCTAAGAGATTACTGCTGCCTAACTGGGCAGTCCAACTATCCTGCTATGCCAGATCTGTCACCAATGTGACATAGCTGCAATGCTGCTCTCAGCAGCAGAGGCAATGCTATAACAGTAGGTGGAGAAACAAACAGCAGTACACCAATGTGTACAGATAGTGCATAGTATACCTGGAAATTCATTAATGATCCTCTAATGATAAGGTTCTACAAACAAGCAATTTTTTTTCAAGGGCTACACACAGAAAAAGGAGTGTCAGTTATAACACCATGCCAGCTCCATACCTCAGTGGAGAAGAACCCATGCTCCCTCCATAATAGGTAAAACCTATTATGAGTACAGTGCTTCTGCACAGGAACTCATCAAAACACTCCAGAGAATGCAGTCTTACTAGGGCGATTCAGATGCAGAAAAGGGAGCAGTAAGTTCCCTGTCTAAACAGCCACAGAAGCAGACGAGTGACATTGTGCCGCCCTGCCCCAGGTTTGTTCCACATAGTAGCAGTGTTCTATCAGCATAAAGGTTCTACTGGCAGTAATCCTGCTCACATTGGGGCTTATTGCTGGTGTATTCCCCCTGCCCTATTGGAATTTGGGATAGTAGCAATCACAGCCTTTCCATTGGGTGAAATTTGAACTGAGAACACATATCCCCTTCCCTGAGGTGTTGTCCTATACCAGCTCAGTCAGTTGGCTTTTTGAAGCACAGTTGAAGAAGCATTTAGAAGGCCTGCTAACCAGAGGATCAAGGAAGACAAGTCCCTTGATGACATTTTGCTCTTTGGCAAAGTCTGCTTGGCCGACAGCTTGCCATATTGCTATCATGGCTTCATCAGTGAGGCAGTAGTGCACTATTGGATGCAGAAAGGACTGGTGATGGGCAAAAGTCAGAACTGTAAAGGGCAGACTGAATACTTGGGTTTCTCCTGCAGACAGCCATGAACCAGTATCTATGGGTTGTATCCAGACTTTGTGTAAGCCAAGCACCCTGTGGAAAGGCCTGTTATATAGTATGGAGGGTGGCAGTAGTGGGGAGAGGGGAATCATCAAGAGTTGATCAGAGGCTGCCTACTTCAGTGGGGAGAAGAGGACAGAAGGCACTCTGTAGTGTGAGCAGTCTTTTACACATGCAGAGCCTGAAAAATCCTATATATTGATTTATATATTTATTTTCTATATAACAATATCAAAAGCTTCTTGCAAAAACAAAATGTCCAGTTGAAACAATAAAAATGTACAGATAAAAAGCCGAAGGGCAGTTGTGACAGCAAAAATGAAATAAATCAAAGAAAAGCAGGATGCATATAGGTTGCTCAGTTAAAAGTCCTGGAGAAAATAAAAGATTTGGACACCCCAAGGACACCAGTGTTGGTGCCTCACAAACCTGCCTGGGGAAGGGGATTAACAGGCAGGGCACTAGAAACAAGTGGTGGAGCGACATGGGTGGGGCACCATTGCTCTCTCAGCTTCCCAACACAGCAGGTCACTTGTGCTTATTGAGAGGGGAGGGGCAAGGTGTGGGAAGCTTGGCCCAGTGTAGGGTGGGGCAGTGGGGGCATTGGATTGGCTGCTCCTGCAGGGCAGTATCACTGAAAAGGTGCACTCTCTTGTTGGCACCTGTCTTAACATCTTCCAGCAAGGGAATCTTGAGGAGAACTTCCAAAGTAGATCTTAAAAACATACTCCAGTCTGGTAAAGAAGTGTATCACTGACACTACCGGGGAGGTTCTATGGAAGTTAACTGCAGGCTTCAGGACTCTGCGCCTTTCTTTGATAGCAGCAATTAACTGAACATGTTCCCAGTGCAGTACTGCAGGCACATCCATTCAAAAAGCAGAGTATCTGTTATAGCTAGGATAAAGGATTGTGGGAAGGGGAACTTAGCTGCTTAGTGATTAAGATCATTTTACCAGTCCCCCTGCCTCCTCTTTTACTGAGGGGAGGTAGCATATGCTACTGAATGTCTGTAAATCCTGTATCTTGGCAAGTTTAGCTAAGTCATGAAGATTTCGAACAGTTAATCAACTATTCAACACATATATCTATGCAGTTCTTGTATAGAGACAAAGAGGGAAGGTGCTTTTTTAACATTCTTTATTTTTCAGTTTCTAAAAACACATATAACAATCCCCATAAAGCCCCACTGCCCAAGAAAGGAAGAAGTAGTGTATGTTTAAACTAAGATCAAATGATCCCCTATCATCTCCAGTCTAGGAATCTCAACAAGAAAACCTTGACGTTTGCAAACACAAGAGTAGGCAAATTAATGTAAAAAAAATTTTATCACTTCAATCCTTTTTATAATTTATGCCATCATTTGCCCAGATTTCCTTTATATCTGATTCACTTTGATTGCCTATGGGCATTCTTTCTTTTTAAAAAAACAAACCTAAATCCATGAGCAGGGGCATTCCCCCTTTCTGAACTATCATTTACAAAAATGTTTTGAAGGAAATGCTGGAACACAGAACCCAAACTAGCCCCATGCGCCTTGGAAACAAGACAGCTTGCTTACTAAGATGCCTGTCTCTGCTCTAAACTGAAGAGTGTTACACAAGTGAGAGGCCCCTCCAAGAATATTTTTAACACATGAAGTGATTGCACATTCATAAACATGCAGGTGTTCTTGAATGGGAGATACTCCAGCTACCCACACCTGTGCTATTTGGAAGCTATGCACAGTCAAATAAAGGTGTGTATATTTGAATGATTGCATATTCAGACACACACCTGCAGCTATTTGGCATCGAGCCTTCTAGTTATGGGAAGTAGGCACTTGACGTGTATCTACCTTGGTTGGTGCAGTGCTGTTCACTGTGGCATTGCCATAAGGTCTGCAGTCTCGAGTTGTGAATGGGATGCTTTTCACAAGTTACGCTTAGATAAGAGGTCCTTGGGGAACAGCCAGATGCTATAGGGATCTGGTGGATGCTTCTGTAAGTGCAGCCTTCTTGTCTGAGGACTAAACCAGTGTTTCACCCTCACAACAAAAGTGCCCCATTACTATAAACATTGTCTTCTTTGGGGTAATATACCATTTTGCCCCATGGCTGGTACTGTAACTACTAACTATCCTAAGAATCAAAGTTGTTGAGGCTGGTTGCCAGGCCATATGCCCAAGTATTACAGTGACCCAGTTTTGATGAGCATATCTTAGCTTAATAAAGCTGAGATGTGAGTGAGCCTTTTGCCTAAGGTCATGGCCCCTTTCCTTCCTACCATTTTGACACAATTTCCCATAGTTTCCTGTTTTTTTCCAAACCTGGAAATTATGGTTACTATCTTTGGAAAAACTCAGAATTCAAACCAACTTCAATATGCGGTCTGCATTCCTGGCTTGTTACAAAGATGGTAACCATAATTTCTCAGTCTGGACAAAATAAGAAGACACAATTCATTAGAAAAGGGGAGCCAACATGGTGTCTTCTCGATGTTGTTGGACTGCAGCTTCCATCATTCCTGACATTTAGCTGACTGAGACAGATGGGAGCTGTAGCCCCACAATGTCTGGAGGGTACCACATCGCCTACCCTTGAATTAAAGATTCAGGTAGGTAGCCGTGCTGGTCTGACACAGTCAAAATAAAAATAAAAAAATAAAAAATTGTCCAGTAGCACCTTATAAACCACCTAAGTGTGTTCTGGTATAAGCTTTCGTCTGAAGAAGTATACAAGCACACGAAAGCTTACACCAGAACAAATTTCGTTGGTCTATAAGGTGCTACTGGACAATTCTTATTATTTTTATTTTTATTTGAATTACAGACTTCCTGCTTTAATTGCAACTCACATGAAGGGAGAAGGTAAATGACTGCCTGTTTCGACATGGCTTGTTCTTCTTTCAGCTTGTTAAGATGTGACCATCCAAATGTGGCCATCTTATTTTCAGTTGGATAATATAAGCTAAAATTTGGGCTGAATGCATTGATTTTCTGGAATCTCTTCTTACTGGCTGTAAGTTGTAAATGGCTAACAATAGCCAGGGGTAAGAAAATTTTCCATCCAACCCACAAAAAGGAAGAAGACATTATGGGGAGTAAGAAGATGCTGATGGGATATAAAGAGCTATGTGATGAACAATTTTTCAAGCTCCCCCTGCTTCCTCTTCTGCTGTGGTGTGGAAGTGCATTAAGTCCCCCCCTCCACACACTGATTATGTAATTATAGACACATTTTAGTAACTTTTCACTTGGTAAATGGATGTTTGTATGTATTCACACACGCCAAAATAAATATCTGTGCCGAATCTTGCCAAGGTACAACCATCCACTATCAGAATAATGGGAATTTTCAGACATGATATATAGGTGAATAAAAGTTTTCCTGACTGCAGGTTCCTTAAAAAGGAAGTAATGCCAAGTCAACGTGAGTGGAAATGGGCTAGTGGGAAGACTTGTTTTTTCACATTGATTATTTCTTGGCTAATGTTGCATTCATAACCCTTTTTCCTTTTTTTTAGATTTATGTCATTGATAGTGCAGATAGAAAGAGATTTGAAGAAACGGGTCAGGTAAGTAATGCACAACTTCAGGAAATCGCTGTACACCTTTTTCTATAATGTATATAAATACATATAACACTGTCAGACATTTGAAAATGGACTGATGTACAGTTTGCCATTTTAAAAGCAAGCTAAGCCTTGTTAAGTTTAAATTATTGTTTTCTGCCAAATGAATTAATGAACGTTTAGGCTACTCTTCTGCGTTTTTAAACTCTTTTCTGTTTTCCTCAAGTAAAACCCAAAGAAATAAGATTGTTCTGCGGGGACAGTTAAGACTGGTACAGCTATATCCATTTGCAGCTATCTGGCTACCATAATTAAGACTACAGAGGTTTGTATAGCATACAGGGACATAGTGCTCAATTACAGAACACACAGCATGGATGTGCTTCTATAATAATGTGCTAGTGGTGGTGGACTACAAAGTGCATCAGAAATAATCATGCATTGATAATCTTCAACAACATCTGTAAAGGACTTGCTAACCACCCGTCTATGAATTCTGTGCTACCTCTGCCAGTATTGTTCCTTCTGGTACCTTTCACCGCAAGTTTAGGACTGAAGGGTTTAACCTTCCCGGGCACCTGCCCACTATTTTAGAACTGTTTCCTTACAGTTCTAAGGTCATCTTAAAACCAATTGAGAATGAGATTTAGCAGGCTCCATTTCCCATTTTCTTTAACTATCAATTCCCTAACGCATTCATTGATATTATCAACAAATGATGTCTGTATGAGCACTTTGCATCCCTTTTAGTAGCCAGAACAGCTGCCTTTTATGAAGATGAGCTTGTTTCTGGATAGAGATTTTATCAGTGATGTCCTATGCATGAATTACAGTTGATTAAACTGGAACAAAGTTCAAAGCTTGCTGTTAGCATTCCTGCAGAATTTGAAGCATATGTAGGATAAAACCACCTGTTTTCAAGGGCTGCTCTATTCTACTAGCAAGTCAAGTTATAACTGTGCCAGCATGTATTTTTGCTGCGTCATCAGTGCTGATCTGTAGAGGGTTGGGATTGACAGTGCCTTGAAAACAACTGGTAATATTGGACTGAGCTAAAACTTTCTCTGTTCCGTAGACAGAGGGATTTGCTTTTAAATCTTTGTCTCAGTAATTGTATGTACCAGTTACTTGTTTTACTATAACATCTGTGCTTTGTTGAAACATTAGCATTTACTATTTGCCCTATATGTTACTAAAACATGTACAACTACTTAGATACAACAGTCAGCCTCCCATTGCCAAAGGCTTTTTAAAAATACTGGCTGCATCTTTATGATTCTTACAGGAGCTAGCGGAACTCTTAGATGAAGAGAAGCTAAGTGGCGTTCCTGTGCTCATCTTTGCGAACAAACAAGATTTGCTGACGGCAGCCCCTGCTGCAGAGATTGTAGAGGGTCTGAACTTGCACACGATCCGTGACAGAGTCTGGCAGATTCAGTCTTGTTCGGCCCTCACAGGAGAGGGTGTGTCGGTGAGGAGGCAATGTTTATTCTGGCAGAATAGCCTTTCCACTGGTCTGAATGAGAAATGCAACACCCCCCCCCCCATTCTGGATCATAATGTATGATGTATTTATTGCAAAACTGGAAACTCAACAAAACAAAGCAAAAAATGTGTAGCTTGGTGTGTGGAGGGAGGTAAAGACTTCTAACACAGACTCAGGCTCTCTCATGAGATTCTCCCTCCTCCTTAAACTTAGAGTCTCCATTACATCATTAGGATCTCATGATGCTGTTTCAACATTGCTTGCCTGATCTATATACATATACTGTAGGGTGGTATTCAACTAAATTTTATTCAGAGTAAATCAAAATTAATAGTCTTAACTTGGCCATTTTCATCTACCGTATTTTTCGCCCTATAGGACGCACCGGCCCATAGGACGCACTTAGTTTTTTGGGGGGGAAATAAAGGGGGGGGAATTTATTTTCCCCCCCAGCCGTGGATATCTGCCCGAAGCGCAGGGTGCTCTGCTTCAGCGCGCCCCGCGCTCCGTGCAGCAGGCTGCTATCCGCAGCCTACGGAGCCCTGCAGGAACTCCCCTGGGCTCCCCAGGCTTGCTGATAGCTTCCTGAAGCCTGGAGAGCGAGAGGGGTCAGTGCGCACCTTCGGATGTTAAGTGAAAGCATTGGAAGGTTAAAGTGCCTGTAGAGAACGATACAGGAGAGACGTGTTTTGT
Source organism: Podarcis vaucheri (assembly GCF_965113315.1). Lineage (NCBI taxonomy): Eukaryota > Metazoa > Chordata > Lepidosauria > Squamata > Lacertidae > Podarcis > Podarcis vaucheri. The sequence continues at coordinate 46,496,665 of NC_138763.1, read as the reverse complement.
TGCAGTTGGGTCAGATGGAGGCATCTTGTTGTACTGATACAGGTGTACCGTGCCATTTCTTCTTTATGTGCTCCTTCCTCCTCTGTTCACTGCTGTGAATACATGACCTGATTGTTCACAGGCACAGCAATAATCTGCAAGGGATTCCCATACAGCATGGTTAATGTTTCCAACCTAATGGATCCTGCCATCTTCCATTCTGTGGACAGGACGAATCCAATGTAGACATCACTGAGACAGGAATGTGAACACGTTGGGAATGAGGGCTTGGGAGAGCACAAGCTGTCCTGCCATGTAATGCCCAAAATCTTCCTGATGCAGTCCATGTAGAAGGCACTGAGACATTGTTGCTCCTGGCAGTTGTAAGTTGCCCATGACTCACTTCCATAAAGCAGTGTGGCTCAACACGTAAATCTGATAGACCTACATCTTGGTATTGGTCATTAGCATCACATTCTCCCATAGCCATTGATGTAGCTGCCTTGCCAATAAGCTTGACCTGCTCACAGTAGAAGTAGCTTGTTATGGTGGACCCCAGGTAGACAAAATCATCTACCACCTCAAGCATGCGCTCACCAATGCTGATGCATGGAGTGTTGGCGACACCTGGAGAAGGTGCATGGAGAAGGTGACACATCCTGACTCAGGATGTTGTTCTTTGTCAGGCTAACAATATGACTGCACTCCATGCAAGCTTAGGCAAAACAGCTGATGAGACTCTGTAGAGCTTCCTCAGAGTGCTCTGTCAAGGCTGCATCATCTGCAAACAACATCTCTTGGATAAAGACCTGCTGCACTTTTGTCTTGGCATGGAGATTTGCCAGGTTGAACAGACCCCCGTTGCTCCTTGAATGGATTACACGCCGTCTTTAGTTGAGCTGAAGGCATATGAGAGCAACAGGGAGAAGAAGTTGGGGCAAGAACACAGCCCCAACACAGGTCTATGAAGGTGACACAAAAGGGACACCTCTGCTCTCAGCAGCTAATGCAATGAAAAAATCATGTTGAGTCTTAACTTCTGAGCTCTAAAGCTGCATTGCGACTTGGGATAGACCCTGTAGTGAGTGACTTTAATCTGTTGAGATCTGGGCGAAGGCTTTCCTCCCAGTAATCAGCAAGAAGATTCCTCAGTAGTTGTTACAATCATGGCAGTCACCTTTGTTCTTGTCGAGGGTCATAGTGCTGGAGCAGTGCATGTCTTGTGGCGCAGATCCTGTTTCCCAACACTGCAAGAGAAGGGTATGGAGGTGCATCACGAAGGAGGAGTTGAGGCCAGCACTCAGCACTTCTGCTGGAATTCCATCCTGTCCTGGGGCTTTACCACATGCCTGAGATTTGATGGTGTTCTTCAGCTTGTCAAGGGAAGCAGGGACATCCAGCTCTTCCAAGACAGACAGAGTCTGGATGCTGTCAACTGCTGTGCTAGCAACCATGTTTTCTTGCCAGTACAGTTTTTGTACTGCTCTGCCCATTGCTTCATCTGCTTGCTGCGGTCTATGATAATCTCTCCAGATAAGATTTTTAGTGGTGCAGTTTTCCTGACTATGGGTCCAAAGGCTTTCTTGATGCCTCCGTACACTTTTCAAGTATTGCCACTATTAGCAGTGAATGGAATGTTCTGACACAGCTTTAGCCAGTAATCATTGGCACATCTTTGCCCGGTGGCCTGGCAATCAAGAGATGCCAGTGTGCCCTAAATGGGAAGTTTAAAGAACAGTTAATTCGTGCGTTGAAGCTGAGGTAAATATAGAAGAATTGTTGCTTCAGCTCTTCAGGAAAAAGGAGATGTAGTGTTTCAGTCCTAGTTCACAGCATTAAAGAACCACCCTAGAGGCTGGTGACAGAACATGGAAGTGTTATCAGATATTTATTTAGAAGGCTATAAAGAGAAAGTAAATATGCCAGCTGGGAGGAGGGAAGGTACCCAGGAGGCTGTTGCATGAATAACAAGAGTGCAAGTTGGCAACAGTGGATTTGAAAAGAAAATAGGACTTTCTGTGGAACAGAAAGGTACAGAGAATGAGTTAATAGGGAACGGTTTGTGACAGCCCCAGGGCAGAGTATCAAAAAAAGAATAAATAATGACAGCAAACGAAGGAGAAATGGTTTGAAGGTCATTTTAATTAGTTTCGTAGATTAAGCTATAGTCTGCAGAACTCAGTAGTTAAGGCTGGGGATTTCAAGGTTAATGAGATTACATTATGGTTAATAAATTATATACATTTAGAGAATTTAACTATTATTTGAAATGGGTCTCTTTAAATAAAAATGTTAATTAAGAAAGGAATCTGCTGCAAGCTTGCCCTGTATCTATTTGATACCAGTGAAAGGTTCTGATCAAGAGGCTTTGAATGTAAAGAGTGCCCCCGGTTTATTTCCATGAGCAGTAATGTAGAGCAGCCCCATTGTTTATAATTGACTCTCACTCTCCTTCAATGCACCAGTCAGGCTTCCTGCCATTGTTCAGAGAAGATAATTTTTTACCATACCCAGATTCGTACCAGGCCTTTTGTTCTTCTCATTTAACAAGCTAAAGAGAGACAGGAGCAGGCTGGCTAGAAATATCCCTCATACTACAGAATAAGGGATCAGTCAGCTCAGCGCTTCTGTTTGCCAGTACACAACTCAGGTTTATAAGCTGACATGTGAATTGCCACAAAAGAGACTTGTGGCATTTATGCTTCTCCACCCCCGCATCCACACATGCATTTAGCACACAGACGCCCACACACACTGTGAGCACTTGTGAAAATACCAGACACCATTCTATAGAAAATGTGTTTGCAGGCACATGATGGGAAAGCCCAGAACAGGAGCCAGTCTTCAGAGTGAAGCTACTGTAGTTTTCCTCCAAGCAATAAGGGCCACAAGCAACTGGAGCTGACAGTACTCAGCTGAATAAATGCCAATATCTTTTAAATCTAAGTCCTTCATAATTAGGATAGAATTTGAAGTATATTTGGCTTTGGAGTTTTATTTAAACAGAAATAAGAGGGAAATAGAGTTGCTGTGAAAGACTGCCCTTTTTCTTTTTTAGAAAAGGACGCCACAATATATTTTATTATTTATTAATTATACTACCAATGTGTTTTCATTTCAACATTCATTTCATTGTTCTCATTCATGTACTAAATCAAACTAAATGGCAATGGGAGCAATTACGTCACCTTAATGTACAGTATAGGTTTATATTTTTGTATTATAATCTTACAAAAGTGGTAAAGCTTGAACGGCGTCAGGTCATTTTCTAAAAAGAAGTCTTCCACATCACCAGCTGATTACTGATGTAGATATCCTGGTTTGGAGGTTTTACTGTAAAAAAGAATATTCTGTATTTTCTTTTTAGTAGTACTCTTACTGCAGTGACCTTTTATTACAGCCAATGATAGTTGGGGGAGGGAAATACTTTTTCACCTCTTTTTATCCCCTAGCCATTGTCCTTTCTTTTCCCACTACTTTGTGTGTACTACGTTGCAATTCACTCATCGTTGTTTTTAATAAGTTATTGGGAAGTCTGTTCACTTGTCTTGACACATTTGCAAATATTGTATAAAGGCCTTGAAGAGTCTGTGATCATAGGAGACTGCTTGATTGCTCGATTCCAGGAGACAAAGGAATGTGCAAGCAGGTAAGGAATTAGTGGGGTTTTAGATATTAACAGAGGCAGAGAAAGGCCAGTATCATAGCAGAGAGATGTCCATGCCATCAGGTGTCCAAGACAGGATTGTGATCGTACAAAGAGGCACAAAAGGAGATGGCTGGATTTTCTAACTATTTTTAACTCATCTAGCCTAGTTGGTAATGGCAGATTCCAGCCATTGAGAAACACACTGACACCTGGAGTCATTTGATCTTTATGCGCTATCATTATTGGGAGACAACTGCCTCTTGCTATTTAAGTTAAATAAGGTTAATCAGAAGATTGAAATAGGGGCTGTACTTAAAACATTGCCAATCCTATTCCCTTACTTCTGGTTTCATATTTTCTGTCAGTTTGTAACTGCACTTGTGATGTTGTGTTTAGCCACGTATAAAATACACTTATGCTGACATTGTGGTATATAGAGTATAGGCACAAAAATATAAATGCTATAGTATAAACATAATTTGAAACTATATAGTTGGAGCAAAACACACACACACACACACACACAGAGAGAGAGAGAGAGAGAGAGAGCACGCATGTGCAAGAACAAGAACAAGAAAAGAAACACCCTAACCATACATATACTGGCTGTGACTATCTAGCATTGTTCTTGGTATCTTTATGAATAGTTCTGTGAGAACATCAACTTGGTGTACATCAGCAATGACAATCTCAAATTTCAGATTGATTTTTTAAAAAGAGAATAAAAATAAACTGCTGCCATAATAACTATATATTACGTAGTGTGGTCACATTTGGTATACTGTATACAATTATGACGAAGTCATCTCAAAAAGAGTAAGGTAAAGAAGGAAAGGGTAGAAAAAAGCAACCCAAATGACCAAGCAGTGGGAACACCTTCCCTGTTAGGAAGGTTAAAACATTTGGGGATTTTTAGGTGTGTTTTTTAAACAGTATCCCTGGAAGGACATAATGCAGGTTCACAAAGTATGTATGTTGTGGAAAGTGTGGACACTCTATGTCTCATAACACTACCACTTAGGGTTACCTAAATGACATTGATTGGTGGTAGATTGAGAAGAAACAGAAGGGGCATTTGTGAGATTTCCGGGAGAAACGATGGCTGACTAGTCATTACTGCCAATACGCCATCAACAGAGATAATTACATGGTGATTAATGATAACCAAGACGTAAATCTTGGTTATCACATTCTCTCTTTGAAAATAGGGGGATCAAAGGCATTAACCTCTAATGCTCTGAAGAAAGCTGCTCTTCCCTCCAGAGATCAGGAGGTTTTCAGATGCAGTGAATAACTTGAAGTGAGGAACTGCCACCATGCCCGGACACCACATAGTAGCCCTGAAGGTTACCCCTCAGGGCATTAGGTCAATTAAACCGCCCTTCTTTTAATTACCTCTGAGACTATGATGAATTACGACTGGGGTGATCTATCTGCCAATTAAACTTTCACGTGGAATGTGAACTGACTGCTGGCATAAGAAGAGGTGTTAATTAACAGGCTGGAAAAAAAACAAAAAGATTAAAAAAACAAATATTTTACCTGTTTGTGACTAAGAAAGATTATAAACAGATAAGGGAGCTGTGGTTGTTAAAAATTTTCATTTATATTACCTTTAACTCTCTGTACCTTTTGTGGAGTGTTGACTGCACAAGTGAACTTAATCCCTTAACCGTGGGAAAGGAATGTGCTTCTTTGGTAAAGAGACAGACACAAGTTTTCAAGGCAGAGACTAGGTAAAAGTACTGTTGAACACACCACTGACTTATAGTGTCATGAGTCAATTATTGGGTGAGGAATTAAAAGAGCTCAGAGCTGAGATGCATAAAATGTTGAATGAAAATGGAACAGAGAAAGATCAGACAGAGCCTGGGGCGGGGGGGAATGCTGCCAGAACATGAGAGTGGGATGGTAAAGTTGGAGGCAGTGAATGATGAAATGGAGAGGACCGCCACATAAGTGCCTGAGGTGTAGAATGGACAAACGATGGAGGTGTGATGCTGGAGGAGTGGAACAAAAGCATTGACGAAGAAAAGCATTAAGAAACCTCTTGAGATGGCAGAGATAGGGCTGACAGAGAAAGTATTCTGTGTACAATTTGGAGTGAATTTAAAGGAAACATCTACCAAACTTCTGGTGATGCACTTGGAAAAAGAATGGAAGAAATGGAAATAGAAGGAGTTCCCCCCCCCCCTTATTATTCTTTTATTAAATTAGGGTGGAAAATCACAGCCAACAGGAAACAAGATTGGAATATATGGAAGTGGGTATGAATCAATGAATATACTACAAGTAAATAACTATGGATTATTATTCTAATAATGGAAGTTGGAATTTTATGGAAATAAAGTTGTCATACCATACTGGAGGAAAACCATTATTAACATTTAGTGATAGTAACAATTGGAGAGCCCCTTTTAGTCTTTTAGTGTGAAAAGGAAAAGGAATGGACTTAAGATATGTGTGGCTGAAGATTGGAAAAACATTGCCTAGCAGATCGAGAAACAGCTGGATATTTTCCTAGAGTACAGCTGGATACCATCCTGGAGTAAACACTTTGGATATTTTGAATAATCTTTATAGATCTACCGTATTTTTCGCTCTATAACACGCAGCCGACCATAACACGCACATAGTTTTTAGAGGAGGAAAATCTGTAGGCATGCCACCCGTAGGCATTCCCTCCATAACACACACAGACATTTCCCCTTACTTTTTAGGAGGAAAAAAGTGAGTGTTATGGTGCAAAAAATATGGTAATTGACAGACAGAGAATCTGAAGTCGTTTAATTTCTATCCTCTCCTCTTTCTTTTCCTTTTTTTATTATCTTTTCTTCCTGTCTTTTCTCTTTTTCTTCCTTCATCTACTTTGCTTTTGCTTATGTTTTATTTTGTTTGTCGATGTCCTCTACTCTGAGGGTACGCACAGGAAGGTGATGGATGACTGGTGAAAGACCCTGTGTGAGAGGCAGGGAAGGGAAGAACTCCCAAGGTGGGAGGCTGGGAGAAGAAAGGGAAGCTTTCAGGGAGGGGCCCACCCTCTTCTGTGTGAGACAAGGAGAGGGCCTCTCTTCTTTGTTTTCTTCTTTAATTTTACTTAGATTAGTTTGTTTTTCATTATATTGTATGGTGAAAAGTTGCAATTGAAAATTATGCAAAAAAGGAAGAAACAAAAGGAAATACTATTCCACATAATACATTATGAACCTCTACAAGGGGTGGTGACAGCCATTGGTTTAGATGTCTTCAAAAGGGACCAGAAAAATTCAGGGAGGATAGGGAGCTAAATGGAACCATCACATGCAGAGGCAGTACACTTGTGAATATCTGGTGCTGGAGACTTGCAGCAAGGGAAGTGTAGTTGTCTTTCATGCCCTGTTTGTGGGCTTTCTGAACGCATCTGGTTCTCCATTGTTGGAAATAAGATGTTGGTCCAGAAGGGTTTTAGTCTTATCTAGCTGAGCTCGTCTTACTGTTAAATAAAATAAAATTCTAATGTAGATGTAACAACAGCCTTACTGATTTTATTTTCAAATTTATGCTTCTCTAATTACTAGCTTCCTATTTCTTTCCCTGCTGGCAAATAGCCACCAATTCTTTACCAGAATTTGATCCCATTAAGCTGATCTCTGCATTTTAGCTATCTGATGAGAACATTTATTTCCCATCATTGAACTTGATACTGACAATTATTTGTGTGGAGTATGGGAAACGGTTTACCTGCAGATTAAAAAAAAGTGTGTGTTTTATCCTCTTTGATCCAGGGAAATTGATCCTTTCCCCCTTGTAGTCTCTGTGTTAATTTCACACACTCATTCCCCACAAACCAATTAGGGACAGTCAGAATTCTCTTTGAACCAGCTCTTGCTATGAAAGTGATTTTTGGATGAGTTCCTGCCTTCAAAGTAAAGTGACCCAGATATGAATTGAAAAGCCATTTGGAGTTCACCTTTCCTCCTGCATAGTGCCTTGTCATTCTTTTGCCCTTGTTATACAGTCAGGCTCACAGCCACAGTAAATCCCATCATAAACTCAGCTTTATGAGCCTCTGCTGTGCAGTGTTCAGGTAGCTGAGTTTCCCTTTGGCTGAGCTCCTTGTGGCATTGGGCAGTGTTAGAGTCCCTCTGTATGGGTAGGTTCTGGTCTGCTTCTACCTGGGAGATGGGGTGCCTGGTGGTTGTTTTGCAGGGATGTATCATTTATGGGATTGTTGTGCTGAATATCAAAGGAGTATCAGCAGATATTTATGACTTTAAGCTGTCTCAGCTCTTCTGCTTCAGCATATAAACCTACATTCAAAATGAATGAGGAGTGCTGCTTGCCTTGTATTCCATGATGTGTGCAAACACGATTACTGCTTTAGAGGCAACAGGAGCAGCAAAAACTGTTGCAGAAAGCTCTGTTATTTTTTAAAAAAACTGCTCTATGCAACCAGATTTCTAAAAGGTGCAATAAAGGAAGTTGGCATGTAAGTTTCCTAATTGTTGTAGAACTCCCTTAGTTTTACAAAACATTTACTTCCAGCATTTTGACTGATGTACGTAAGGCTCTTTCAGCATTTAGAATTTCTTCACAAGGTCTTGGGTAGCAAGGGAGCATGTGTCCTTGGTGCTGTAAGGGCAAACAAGCAGCTGTAGGGAGGAGCAGGCAACTTGTTGAGTTCTGAAACATTCTACCATTACTTTTGGGAACCCCACCCAAACCTTTTTTTCTGCGGTATTTTGTACAATGAACATGAGTCAACTGTACTGGAACTTGCTGTGCATGCATGTCCTTTAACAAATTAATCCACACGTGCTTTTATATATATAAATATATATTTTAAAGGAAGCTGAAATCTGCAGGCCTTCCAGTTATGCTGAAGACATTACAGTATACACAGCAACATGCTCAGCTCCGACCATTCATTCTTGCTGACACAAAACTGTGGGCTATTAAGATTAAATCAGAGAGGGCCGGGGACTTGGGTAAAGGTGCATGAAAACCAACATTCTTTGTATGTCATTTTCTAGGCTTTCTCCTTTATTCAAAATCTTGTATGTCATTGGACAGATTTGTGATTGGACTAGACGGGCCAATCTCCAAGCTCTCCAATGAAAAGGATGTCAGCAAGGCTAGAAGGACCTCAGCCTGAGACTTGGGAGGACCACTAATAGATGGGCCAGCTGTCTGTGTCACTATATGCTCTTGGTAGTTCTACATCCCTGCCTCCTTCGTTATTAGTGCATTTCTAAGTGCAGTTCCTTTTGCTAATACTTTATACCTTTGCAGCTGTGCATTTTGCCACCTACACTGCCATAATAATAATAAATATTTTTATTATTTATACCTTGCCCATCTGGCTGGGTTTCCCCAACCTTGTTAATTTCATCTATTAAAAATTATTTATTGGAAGCTATTTCGTGATCTCATCTTCGGGTATCTCTCTATCTTTTCTCCCTTTTTTGGCAACTGCAGAATATTTATCAGGGTGTGTATGGATGCAGCTGAGCAAATTTAGCATTTCATAAATGGGAGGAGACAATGAAGATCTCAAAGCTGCAGTCCCAGGACTAGGAAGCACACATGTATGGTGCAAAAGTTAAATTGAACTTGACAAAAGTTTCTGTGTGGTTACATTCCTAAGATTGTATACTGCTGAGTTAGCAAAGGATCCTTGATATTCCTTCGAATTTAGATTTACAGTCCATCCTCTTCAAAATAAAGCAGGATAATAACAACCACACAGTTGTAAGTGGGTGGATCCATGTCACAATTAAAACCAAAGAGGGTCATGTTGACAGAAAAGCCTGATAAAAAGGCAGTAATTCCTAGTCCCATAACTTTACCAACAAGACAAGGGATGTAAGATTAAGAAGGGCCATTTGTAGATCAGGTTTCCTAACCATAGTTGCACTAACAAGACAGAGCATTTCACATACGCTATTATATAGGATAGGGAAAAGCGAAACTTGAATGTGTGTTTGCAAAATGGGATAAGGGAGAGCTTATTGTGGAGCTGGGCAAAAGCTGACCCTTTCCTCTCATCTAATGTTCCATTTCTTTGTTGTCTTGTTTTTGAAGGATGGCATGAACTGGGTCTGCAGAAATGTCATTGCAAAGAAGAAGTAAATGAACTGCGTTGCATGGAATTGGAGGGGCTGCAGGAGCCAAACACGCTAGCTGGCTGCTAGCATCTGACCAAATATTTTTCCATCTGTGTGCAGCTATAGCTGTTAGAAATGGGAACAGCAGCTAAGCCTACTGCCCAAATTCGAACTTTACCTTCTCTCTAGTATCATTTCCCTCCACATATGCATTTCTTCCCCCCACCCCTACCCCTTTTGGCATAAATAGTATTGAGAGTCTCCACATTCATCTGACTAAAGAATAAGATCTGAAAACGGGAGCAGATTGAAGTCTGCCATAAAGACTTCCAATGGGTTCCGCAGAGTGTAGGATGATCATAGCAACGTGTTCGGGAACCTGCTTCAGTTCTGAAGTCACTCAGGATGCTCACCTGGTGCCACTCAAAGCTTTTCTCATCAGCAAATGAACTGATGCTTTATTAGCATCTGTGCTTCAGTTTTAAAACAATACATTACTTTGTAGAATGCTGGCAAGACACTCCTATGGCCTCATGAAGAGCCTTTCTTATAGTGAGATGCCCAGGTGTCTGCCCTTCCTTTCACAGAGACCTGCGTTGTAACTCAAGTTCTTAACAGTCTGAATGTTAGAAGCATCAGAGTGCTAGAGATGCTGTCATTATCAAATAAAACAGTGTCAGACTGCAGTGCAGTGTTGCCTTTTTGGTTGGTGTAAACAGACCAAGAGCTCTTTGACATTCAGTCTCGTTGCACTGTAAAAATCCCTCCATGAGGGTGGAGTTTAACAGCATATAGTGGTAGTCAGTTTAGTGCTCTTTAAGTCTTAACTGCAGTGAACTGGTTAATTTAGGGGGGCGTGTTTTGAGAAGAGCTTTTGGTAGGCTGCACCTGCCTCCTATAAGCCATGTAGCAAATGTGCTTCTCCCAAGTGGTCCAGACAGTAATAGACTGAGATTAACAGGTTCAATGTCGTGACTCTATCCAAATGAGTTGTTGTGGGTGTATAGTCTGGGATTGCTTTTTTGTGAGTCTGCACTGTTCGTTTAGAACTACATTTCAGAACTATCTGCGCAGGAAGTAACAGTCTGGATGTGTTCAAAAAGAGATGTCCCTCACTTCAGGAAATACCCAACCCTCACTTCAGGAAATACCCAACCAATTTAGAGCGAAAGGTATAGATAAATCTCTGGCAAGAGAAGCATTCCTCTATCAGTCCTAAGAAGAAAAGCCCAGAGTCTATAACTTCTTAAATACAGAATATTCGTTAGGAAAATGCATGAAGGATGCACTCTCCCCTTTGAGGGGATAGTCATATAGTATGATTGCGAAATCTCAGCATATCGCTACAACACCAGGAAATGACATAGGAGGCTGCTTCTCGCCTCTGGGTCATCTGCTAGATTTGTCCAAGTTCAAAGTAATTTGGCGAGGGCAGTCTTGCATGCAATGAATTTAGCACGCAGCATGCAGATTATAACCAGAGTATAGGGCAGAAAATGCCATGGCAACTATAATGCCCTTTCTCATTCCTAGTGGGAGGGAGTAAACTTGCTTGCTAAACCTTGGGCAATGTGTATACATTGTGGAGAGCCAGAGCACAATAGCTGCTTTCAGACATTTCTTGACCATATAATCCACTGTCACTATATTGTCTTTTTTTTGCTTATTCGTTATTAATCTAAAGAGAGTAATGGCAATAATTTCTAGTCCACCTCAACTTGGATTCTGTCTTACTTTTAATTTGTGGTTTGCAACAGACATAAATTCTAGATTAGGTAAATTAAGTCTATATCCCACCTACTTCAATGGATTTGTAAGGGTAATAAATCAATAAGCAAACATTACAACAATGAGCAAGAATAAAATAAAGTACAGACAACAATCCAAATCAATCCATTGAGAACCCCCAAGCGTGACAGCTAAAATACATATTTGCACAAACTGCTAAAACATCACTAAGAGCAGATACTTCCTATTGCTTTCTTTCTAGGGGGAAGCTGGTGACATGTTGCAAATACAGATTTGCGTTTTAGAAAAGGCTTTCACTCTCTAGAGGTCCAGTGTGCAAAAGTGGCAGCAGAATTTTTATTTTTATTTTTTGCACTTATAGCCCAATTTTAAAAGAAATGAAATATGTCTGCAACTATTCAGTCCAAATGTTAGAGCGAGGCCTGTCTGCTCATGCCATAATGTCTGGAAGCGTCTCCCTTAAAATTCAACAAACCTAAGTCAGCCTGTTCAGTTCAGGAAGAAGTACATTTCCTTCAGTGTGCAGCAAGCTATCAAAGCGCCCCCAATACTTACTACCCAGTTGACAAACGGTGAAGCAAACTGACCATGCTGCCTTCTCTGCTTCTATCTTTGAGCACAAAATACAGCTTTCTGTTATCTCAGACACTGAATGCAGATTGCCCAAGGGCTGTCGTCCTGTTTCCGTTTCTCATCTCTTGCTAAGCATATTTTTTTGTGGAAAATGGGATCTCACTGGTACTGGTGCAGCTCACTGAGCCAAAAGAAACTACCATGGTCCATTGACTTCAACAAGCAGCTATCATACCTGCATCAAGTTTGAATCATTTTGACCTAACTAGATCTTCTAAGAACTAGAAGACAGGGCTGACCCAGTGACCCCAGAGGCCAATATCCTGGCTCTGAAAATGACCTCTGCCAGATGGATGCTTCGCAAATAAGTTGCAAAACATAGGACAGTTACAGAACCATCTCCCTCTGTTATTTCTAACAAATAGAAAAGACTGCCCTGAGCAGGCAAATTCGCAACTTCTAACTGTTTAGTTCACAGTTCTTAAAATCAATCTTCATGGTTTTATCTAATCCTTTTTTAAAAATAAATTTATTCCAGCTCTGCTACAGGCTTTCACAATATCCCCGGTTCAGTTAGTTCTGCACTGAATGTAGTGTGTGAAAGGGTTTTTCTTTCATTTAAGTACAACAGCCACACTGACTCTTTGACAAGTTGTTTCGCTATATATATGGTATATGTTTCCTATCTGAATACTGTGCTACATTTACAGGTAAGCCAGAATGGATGAAGTATAGCCTTGAGAGACCAGAGTAGTATTGTTCATGTAACATACTAGAATGAAGAAGGCATGTTTCAGATGTGGTATAATTACTTGTTTCTTTCATTAAATATAGCAGGGTTTGCTCTCTTTCGTACATACTAGATGATGCTCAGTTGCTATAAAAAGCCATAGCTGCAAATGTTATCCATTGCACCTTTTCCGTTCTCTCAATAGGGTACATCTGATTTTTTTTGATTTTTTTTTTGTTCTTAGTTTTATTCTCTCTTTTTGATGTTCATGAAAAGGGTGTGTGTGATGATAAGTTGGTGATGCTAAGCCTTGGTGTATATGTTTAGATGTTTGGCAAACTTGAATAAAATTTAGTAGAAATGACGCCTTTATGATTTTGTTTTATTTTAGAATGAAGTCTTGATTTTCTTTTAAGGAACTCCATTTGAATAGTCTGTTTGAAATGGCTGTACATATAATTCGTCCAGGATGCTGTGATGTTCTGTCTCTATACAGTTCATTTGAACATTTAACACTGTTGTTTCTATATGCTTATGATTTTATAACCTAATGGCTCTCCTATTGAATGTATGTGATCTCTGGAAACTTGCTTCCCATGGATCCCTAGGTACTGAGAGTCACAAGATTTTTACCTGTAGCAGGGATAGACAGTACAGTGCCCTCTAGATTTTATTGTACCATAACTCCCATGATCCCTAACCAATGGCCACGATAGCTGGGGCTGATGGGAGTTGTAGTCCAAGAACATATGGAGAGTACCAAATTGGTTTCTCCTGTTCTTCAGGTATCAGGTATCATATAATGCAAAGTGTAGGTAAGAAGTAAATCCCACTAAATCAGATATACTTGTTTTTCAGGATAAATGTTTAGTGTGCGCTACTGGGGGAGCCTGATCTCCAGGAGGCGAATGTGCCCCTCTTTCACTTGTCACTGCATTGATTTCTTAGAACCTCATCTTTTGACAATCTGATAAAGCGTTGTACGTGGGAGGCCAGGAACACAGAAAGAGGCCTTATACAGAGGCAAACCCAGCTCAGTGTTGTCTATGCTGACTGGCAGCAGCTCTATGGTTTGAGGCAAGAAGTATTCCCAGTTCTACCTGGTGATGCCAGGGATTGAATCTGGGACTTTTTGCATACAAAGCCAGTGCTCTGCCACTGAGCTATGGTTTGCTGTACAAGAACTACATGCAAGAAGACATGAATTTTTAAAACCATGGCTGGGTTTCAGATTGGGCCACTGATGACATATATGCTATCCTATTATATGGAAGGACAGATCCTGAAGCTGAGGCTCCAATACTTTGGCCACATCATGAAAAAAGAAGACTCCCTGGAAAAGACCCTGATCTTGGGAAAGATGGAGGGCACAAGGAGAAGGAGACGACGGAGGATGAGATGGTTGGACAGTGTTCTCGAAGCTACCAGCATGAGTTTGACCAAACTGCGGGAGGCAGTGGAAGACAGGGGGGCCTGGCGTGCTCTGGTCCATGGGGTCACAAAGAGTCGGACACGACTAAACGACTAAACAACAACATTATGCTATAGGAAATTTGTATCTCTTCTGTTATGACCCACCATTTAAAAATGGTGTTTTGTGAATGACTACTTGTGCCACAATGTGGATAGTGATGCACATTTGAAGGTCTATATCCCCCCCAACTGAATTTATCATTATTATTTATTAAATTTATATACTGCCCTTCATCATAATATCTTAGGGCAGTTCACAGAATAAAATACAAGATAAAAACGCAAGTAAATAATTGCAACAAAACAATAACCCTCCCTTCCCACAGACACATTTAAAAGGCTGTAGAATATTGGGATGCGGGTGGCGCTGTGGGTTAAAGCACAGAGCCTAGGGCTTGCCGATCTGAAGGTTGGCGGTTCAAATCCCCGCAACGGGGTGAGCTCCTGTTGCTCAGTCCCTGCTCCTGCCAACCTAGCAGTTCGAAAGCACGTCAAAGTGCAAGTAGATAAATAGGTACTGCTCTGGCGGGAAGGTAAACGGCGTTTCCGTGCGCTGCTTTGGTTTGCCAGAAGCGGCTTAGTCATGCTGGCCACATGAACCAGAAGCTGTACGCCGGCTCCCTCGGCCAATAAAGCAAGATGAGCTCCACAACTCCAGAGTTGGCCACGACTGGACCTAATGGTCAGGGGTCCCTTTACCTTTTAGAATATTAATTGGTCAAAGGCCTGGTTGAAGAGGAACGTTTTCACCTGGTGCCTAAAAATATATAAGGAAGGCACCAAGCAAACTCTCCCTAGGGAGAGCATTGCACAAATGGGGAACCACTACAGAAAATGCCTGTTCTCTTGTTGCCACCCTCTGGACCTCAAATGGAGGAGGCACATGAAGATGGGCCTCAGATGATGAACAGAGTCCGGGACAGTTTATATGGAGAGAGGCGGTCCTTGAGGTCTTGCAGTCCTGAGCCATTTAAGGCTTTATAGGTCAAAACCAGCACTTTGGAATAGGGCCTGAAAGCTAATTGGCAGCCGGTGCTGTCAGGCCAGGATCAGTGTTGTATGCTCCAACTGTCTTGTCCCAGTGAGCATCCTGGCCTCTGAATTCTGCACCAGCAGGAGCTTCCGAACCACCTTCAGAGACAGCCCTGCATATGACATGTTGCACTGTGAACAGATGATCTTTATGCTTACATGCATATTTGGATGTGTGTTCAATGTACACATGTAGTGCTTTTTCCAGCATGTGACACACACGACAGCTTTCTTGTACATCCAGGCTCTCCCTAATTAGACTGGAGCACAGGTATGTCACAAGTTGCAGAGTTGGCAAACTGCATCTAAGGATGTCTTCTTCAAATCTCACCTCAGCCATAAATGGCTTGGTTTCCAGCAGGTGCCTCACTGCTGCTTTCTCAGTGTGGGGGACAATAGTATTGACTGAGGTAAAGTATGTGAAGCACTTCAAACACTTCAAAATGTAACATAAATGTTAACTATCACTAAGCTTTCCTCCTATTTTTCTCAGTTGCTTAAAATGTTGTTTTTTATTATAATCACTCAGGGAAAAACACACACAAGTTTCACAAATTCCCATAAACCCTATTTAGCATGGGCTTTTATCAGGGAGGTACAAGAATTTGCATTATTTTACAGGAAAACACGCAGGGCAAGAAGTGAAGAACAGTAAACTGAGCTATAAAAATATATCAGGACCATCTCCTTCACACACGCAACATCTGGCATGATGTCAAATCACTGGGGGAAATATTAGATGGCCCTACTTAATTTGGGGGGGGGGAGAGCGGGGTGGTATTTCTTCAGTGTTTTTAAGTCAAACTAGCACATTCTTTCACTTCTAATTTTCCTAATGGATTGGATATGGAAAATGACCCTTTGGCAAACAAATGCCCTGGGAGTAGTTTAACTTGACTCGGTGTTATTTATTGTTTGCTTCCAGGTTTCTGCATTTTCTTTTCCTGTTGCTTTTTCCCGTAGAATGCTGTGTAATTTACGAGGGGTTTGCTGTGTGACCTTGTTTGTGTGTCAGGTAGGGAGAATTACACCCAGAAGCTTTTACATTTACATGATAAATTGGGTGCTCTTAAAATGACAAGGATTTGGTCTGGCCCTGTATGTTCAAACTCAGGATTGAGGAAGAACCGAAGGCATGTTTTATTGCTGTGGTTGCTGATGCATCTCTATTGTTTGGACTGAAAAATTCTTGTACCCTTGACTAAGCCCTTCAATACAACATAAGACTGCATTACTGTCAGTTTCCATCCTTGCAAATCCACCTCCTAGCTGCTAGGTAGTCATTTCTGCAGTCTCGTTTCCCACATAGCTGCTTACTGCAAGCTACATAACCAGGGACATTCTCTTGCAATGGCCAAGCCTCCTTGACGGCTAAGTTATTGAACCAGCCAAGTGAATGCTGCTCCCTCCACCCTCTGCCTTCCAGAGTGGAAACAATTGCATCTAAGACTTGATTTGGCTTGTAGTAAAATCACTCATTGACTGGACTTTGGGGGTGGGGGTGGGGAGTGAGAGAATATGAAGCCATTAAGTGGTTTCCAGCACTATCAGGAAATCAAACTGTTGTAGATATACCATATATGCTACAGTTTAGTATAGAGTTCCCAAAGTGCAAACCAGAGAACACACAGATAATGTCTATGAAGCAACAGGAGAACAAGCATCTCCCCCCGCACACCGTATGCTGTTGGGTGCTCCACTGCCCTACCTGCTGCAATGATCTCCTAGGACTCCAGATATGCTGTGTAGCAAGCAGCTAGTGGTAATGGACAATAGGACAGGGGCGGGCGGGCGGGGAGTGCCAAGAAGCCATGGCTGCCGCTTCTCTTGTTCATTAAGGAATTGAAAGTTACATGTTCTCAAAGTTGCAAACTGGCATCCCTTTCAACCATGAGCCCTAGTATACATGTTTGTACTAGGTGGAGATTATCTCTCTACAATATTTAAAATGCAAAGTGCTTCTCAGTATTATTTTATCTTAGGCTTACAAAGTATAAAGAGTAACACACAATTTTTGGGTCTGACCCATAAATGATGTGCTCATGTTTTGTTTTTTGTTTGTTTATTAAATTTGTAAATCGCCCTTCATCCAAAGATCACAGGGTGGTTCACAACATAAAAACACAAAATGAAATACTGAATACATAATAAAACAAAAACAAACCAATAACCCCCTCCCACAAACACACTGAAGAGGCCATCAGATCTTAATAAGCCAAAGGCCACTTTGCACTCCTCGAACCTGCATACATACTTCCTCTTCACTCTGCATTCCCTTCCCTTTTTTGCTGTTGAACAGTGGGATGACCATGTTGCACAATAATGGCCAAGAGAAAGTGTAGCTACACTCAGTCAACATGACCCAGAGCCTCATCACAGTATCACCTTAGCATCCATCCTTTCCAGCCCTGAGGCTGCTAAATGGACGCATTGTCTAGTTCAAAATGCTCACTTTTTCCCAAGTCCAAATTGCCACCATTTCCAATGCTAATAATAATAATAATAATAATAATAAACCCTGCCAAAGTTATTGTGCCAGTTTAATAGCTATGTGACTCACAAAAGTTTGCCTGCTCAACTCTTCTGGTAGATGCAGAGCTGGAGAAAGTTTTGCTTATTGAATGTTTTGTGTGTTGTGCACATGTTGAAAGGCACAGCAGCTCAGGAACAGTGCTGGCAACCTTTATCTGTGGTGGCAAACAGCTTAGTTCTCATGGACAAAAAAAGCCACTGGGTTGCCATTGAGCAAAATTGACCATTGATTGGAATCCAGTGTGCCTTGGCAAGGATATGGCATGGTGTGCGCACTGATGTTGATTGGATCAGCAGATGAGCATTATATGGAGAGACAATTGCATACTAGAACTGGACCAAACCTCTGAACATGCTGGAAGATAGCTCAACAACAGTAGTGGTCAACAACTGCCATCTCTTCACAACTCCTTTCAAGATGCAGCAGGAGTGTTGAAGGACAAGGAAGCACCGAACGTGGGTCTGTTCCTCCCTCCTCTTGCCCTCTGATATGGCTGCCTCCAAACAGGTGCAGGCTATGGGGAATTTAAGTTATGCCCAGCAGAGTGAGCATCTCCGCAGCTGGGCAAACAGGGCCAAAGCTGTCTAGCCCCACAGCA
This sequence comes from Podarcis vaucheri, assembly GCF_965113315.1. NCBI lineage: Eukaryota > Metazoa > Chordata > Lepidosauria > Squamata > Lacertidae > Podarcis > Podarcis vaucheri. The sequence goes on along the minus strand of NC_138763.1, from coordinate 46,478,263 downwards.
GCTGTTTTGTTTTATACTCCCAACTGTAAATTTCAGAAAGTCACACCCACCATCTGTGAAGCAGAAGACAGCTGAGTGATAACTTAAAGTGCTGCAAGATGGAGGGGGATTAGCCAGAAAGCAAGTGAGGGGGAAATACTGAATACTTTTATAAGTGGTGGTGTGGGGAGCAGAAGGAAGGAAAGGCTGGTGTTCCTTTGATCTGTTTTGAAGCAAAAATTGCTACAGGCAGGATAATATTAGTTTAAATGCTTTTTAAGCAAAGCTATGGGACAGTACCAGCTTGAGCTGTCAGCTGTGCACCCCAGAAGCCATTCCTATCTTTTTTATTTTTATTTTTTAAAAAGAAAAGGTCTGGAAAGTAATGAGAAAGGATGCAGTGGCTCTTTCCCCACCTGCTCCAGTGGTCCCTTTGTTCATTCTCCTCTCCAGCCTGTTGCGGCAAGCAGCACTTTACTTTTGCAGCACAGTAACAGAGGAAAAGGGACAAGGGAGAGAACAGAGTTTGAATTAAAAGTTATAGGCATGAACTTCAGTTGACAGACTGTGGGCCAAATACAAGCACTGGTTTCTTCTCCTCTTAGGATTTCAAGTAATTAAGTGCTGGGGTGCATCTTGATTTCTTCTCGCTTTGATGCATTACTCAAATAAAGACAATGGTGATGCAGACAGCTATTTCAAATTAGAAGGGTCATAAATATATTCTAGCTGAGCCTCCTGCCACTGTAAATTGGGGCCACTTCTGGACTGTCACTGATTTGTGTGTGTGATTCGATTGCATACTGGTAAATGCAGGTTGCTGCGCAATTAAAATGGGATTTGGTCTCTTGAGAAACCTTCAAAAATGAAATTGGCCTTTTGGCAGAAAGGAAAGTGATGGGAAGACGCACTGGGAAGTGTGAGGTAATTGCTTGATGTGATGTCATATAACCCCTCCCCAATCAAATCCGAATGATGCTTAAGAAATGGTGTTCTATAATCTCCCTGCAAACCTTGTGCAAACAAATGAGGATGGATGCCGAAAGAGGCTAGGATCCTCCACATGCAATATTTTCAATAAATTAGCCCACACAATACGAAGGCAGAGAGCAGGCCCCAGCTAGGTGCCGGAATTACTTGCAGGACAAGTTTAATAAAATAAGATTCCTCAAGAAGGGAGCAGTCCCAAATGCCATAGGAGGAGGAGAAGAAGAGAGGCCCCCACCAATCTGATCTGGGGGGAATTTCTCTCCAATCCCAAATACAGTAATATGAACCTTTCCTAAGCATAAAAGTAAAACCTGTTGGCTGAACATCTGCCAACATTTTCTTAGCTGTTTAACATGTCCGCCCTACCCAGTACCTCACCTCAAATTCCTGGCTTCAAGTGGTCATTACTTAGGCATCAGATTAAAACTCACCATGCATCTAGCTCACTTTAGAAACAACCCCCTCCCCTCAAAAAAATGCTTTTTCTACCACAGATTTGGGAAAGTATTTAAAAGGTTTGTTCCTGTTCTTCCTTTGTGGAGGATGGACTGTGCCTTCTCTCTTGGCATTAAATTACAGGCTGATTTACCAAACCATTTTTGAGACCACAAAAGACACACCCACGCCATACATTGAATACACATTTAAAGCATGTGACTTCCCCAAAGAATCTTGGGAACTGTAGTCTACCCCTCACTGAGCTACAATTCCCAGCATCTTTAAACAACTACAGCTCCTAGGATTCTTTCAAGGAATCCTTCAAATGCATGGTACTTTGGGGGAGAAACAAAAGAGGATGCCTTCACCCCGGTGTGGCTCCCCTTTATTGCACACACAGCCCAAGAAGACAACAACATAACACACACACCCCGACAGCCTATGATTTGCTATGGCTAATTTGAGCCAACAACACACACACCCTGCCATGTCACACACACAAACAAAACTCACTGCAGTCACGGCAATGCAACCAATCTCACCCTGGGCTCCCCAATCTCTCTCACTGCCAAAGAAAACTAACAAACAAATAGATGAAGAACCTATCCACATGACACTAACATAAATATGCAGAAGAGGGGGAAATCATTAACCCCCCCTTTTCCCCACTTCTCTTTCCCCACATCTTTCTCCCCTCTCCAACTTCACAATGCCTATGATAGCAACGTCTCACACCAGATGTAACTGACCTGTAGATAGGACTCTATGAACTGAAAACAGAGATGCTATAGGTACCTTTGTAATCCATGAACATCTTTCAATAGAAACTTTTTTTTTTAAAGTGTATGGTGCTTTAGATGTATGGTGTGGGTGTATCACAGTATGACAGAAGCTCTCTGGGATCAAAGGCATGAAAAAGCCTTTCCCATCTCCTGCTGTTTGATACTTCATCCTGGAGACACCAGAGATCAAACCCAAATCACCCTCCTACACACAAAGAACATACCCCTCCCTATGTAGTTTCCCCCTGCAATACTAAAATGATAGAATAGTTTTGGCAAAGCACATTCGTGGTCAGATTACAAATCACCACATCTCAGACAAGGAACTAGAAACAGGACCCTGTAAGTTGCTAGTTTGCATCTTCCTGGGACATGTTTCTCCACAGTCTTGATTGCAGGTGTTTTCTCTGTAAGCTGAAAGATGTACTCGGGACAGTTGCATGGTGAGATGTGAGGACCTTTAGAATCCCTGTTCTGAAACATATTGGGCTCTAGAAAATGCAAAGAAAAACTCACTCCTCATGCCAAAGACACACCAACCCTTATGCTAGAGAAATTGAGTCAGTTCAGTAGATCTACTCCTACAGCTGCAAAAGAAATGACAACCTGCTTAGCATGTGCCTATGGAGCCTTAAAGTGCTTTGCAATTTCTCTCTCTCTCTTTTTCCAAATCCAACCAAATAACTTTCATTTAATACAATTTCTAACAATCAGGTTTCCCGCTCCAGTTGCAAATATATGTCGACTGTTTCCTCCCGTAGTTGCATCATTTCTTATTTAGTGTCCAGTTGTCATCCGTCTGAAGTGCTTTGCAATCTCAGTCTTGTTGTCCTCACAACATTGTGGTGAAGTAGGACATTGTGATTAATGTTAAACAGATGAGAGCTGATTATTATTATTTATTATGTTGTTATTATTTATTAAATTTGCATACCACTCTTCATCCAAAGATCACAGGGCGGTTCGGAACATAAAAATACAAAATGAGAACACAAAATACTTAATAAAACAAGAACGAAAACAAATCAATAACCCTGCTCCTACAAGCAAATAGAATGTTCAATCAGCCAAAGGCCAAGCTATAGAGAAACATTTTTGTCTGATGCCTAAAGATATTTAATGAAGGCACCAAATGGGCTCTTCTGGGGACAGCATTCCACAAATGAAGAGTCACTGCAGAAAAGGCCCATTATCATGTTGCCACCCTCCTGGAATTTTGTGGAGGGGGACATGATGAAGGACCTCAGACAGCGATGTTTTCCAAAATGCACCAAACTGGTTTAGGCCTAAATAAAGACTTGAACCATGCCCAGACAAGTGCCATAGCTCATTGGAACACAATTCTCCTCAGCAACCAACAAATGCGCACACACTCAATGATATTCTCACGTGAGGGCTTCCCCAAATAATTTTATCACATGGTGAGACGTAGATTGACTGAACAGAAGCCAGAAATTGCCCACGGCTACAGGGTCTCAGAAGCAGTGGCGTAGCGTGGGTTGTCAGCACCCGGGGCAAGGCAAGTAATTTGCGCCCCCTAACCCGTGGATTTGTGCCCCCTAACCCTAACCCCAGAAGTTGCGCCCGGTGCGCCCGGCCCCCCCTGCACCCCCCACGCTACGCCACTGCTCAGAAGAGAGGAGTAAAACTGGTCATCAGGAAAGAAACGCAAACTTGAATTCAAAGATGGCTATGGAGCTGAAATAAATTATTTACAAATATCTAAAATCACTAATGTTTCCAATTTTGCCATATACATTTTTGAAGGAGAAATCTCAAAGCAAAATTCATATTCACATTTTGACTGTGATTTTTTTTAACAACAAAAAATCTAATGCTTTGGACTTGTAGGCATCTCCTTGATTATTTTGGTTTTGGCAGACGTAAACTAAGATGTGATAAGATGTTTAAAATATTACTTTAGAATATAAGTTGCAGATTCTTAAATACTATTTACAGAATATTCAACTCAAATTTTCAGGGAAGAATTTTTGAGGAGAATTTTTGGGAGAAAATTAATTCTGCTAAATTTAGATGTCTTATGAGAGAGACAATAATCCTCTCATGATCAGTCCTGCTGCAGGAGTGTGGTGGGAAGATCAGACTTGAATATCATAGAATTATAGAACTGCAAAGTTAGAAGGGTTCCCAGGGATCATCTAGTCCAGCCCCCTGAAATGCAGGAATCTCAGCTAAATGATCTATGACAGATGGCCATCTATAGCCATCCAACCTCTGCTTAAAAACCTCCAGTGAAGGAGAGTCCACCACCTTCCGATAGAGCCTGTTCCACCGTCAAACAGCTCTTACTGTCAGAAAATTCTTCAAAATAAAAGATTCCTTCCAGTAGCACCTTAAAGACCAACTAAGTTAGTTCTTGGTATGAGCTTTCGTGTGCATGCACACTTCTTCAGATCTGAAGTGTGCATGCACACGAAAGCTTATACCAAGAACTAGGTAACTTAGTTGGTCTTTAAGGTGCTACTGGAAGGAATTTTTTATTTTGACTATGGCAGACCAACACGGCTACCTATCTGTAACTAGAAAATTCTTCCTGATGTTTAGTCAGAATCTCCTTTATTGCAAATTGAATCCAATGATTCAGGTCCTACCCTCCAGAGCAGGTGAAAACTAGCTTGCTCCATCTTCCATGTGACAACCCTTCAGATAGTTGGAGATGGTTCTCATATCTCCTCTCAGTCTCCTCTTTTCCAACCTAAACATATCCAACTCCCTCAACCATTCCTCATATCATCATCACCGCTAATTTCTGACATCTCCAGAGAAGCTATGCCCTTGTTTACATCCAGCTCTTCTCACACATCACATCACAGCCACCAGTGACACTGCAGAGTCTTTCTTCAAGGTCACCATGTTCAAGTGTTGTATCGTAAGCTGCACAAACTAGTGCAGGCTTTGAAGGACACTGTAATGGCACCAGGCCATTTCCAAGGGCAGGTCCACGAGTCCCTTGTCTCCACCACAAGCAGAACACAACTTTCCTGGCACAGTCAGCCAAGTGGCTCATTTGTGATGCTAATTGCCCTTGATGCCTGTGTGAAGGGGAATGGTGGGGGCTAACGGTTTTTTATCATCCATTTTATTGGCGTCCGTTCCGAGTTGCAATTTCATTTGTTGGACAAGGCCTGGCATGATGCTCAGAACTCCCCGTTACGAAAGCAGCTAGGCTGTTGGGAACAGGCACACAATGAAGGTCAAAGTCCCAGGTGTTCTCCCCAGCATGGATATGATTCTCAGGTGCTGATCAGTCAGCTCTGGTACCGCAAAGCACAAACTTGACTATTTGCAGCTCAGATAGATTGCTACAGAAGTGGGCAAGCATGAGCCCAAGAATCAGACCCTCACTCCTGCAACATTTGGTTGGAAAAAGCTGGGCTGTCCACAGATTAAATAATTATTTATCACTTTTCAGCCAATTCATTAAACTTTAATCCTCTTGTACTGCAAGTTCAATATAGCTATATTTTGCAGTACTGAAGAAAATGTGAGATAACTCGCAAAACCAAAAGCCACTATTCTGTTAAAAGAAATATGTGTGCCCTTCATTGACACTTAGTCCAAACCATTAAAATTTGCCCTTACTAATGGCTGGTTTTGTTGATTAAGGCTGAAATCCTAATTGCTTGGAAATAAGCCCCATTAAATACAACATGACTTTCTAAATCAATATTCTTAGGATTGCACTCTCATTTACCAAGTGGGTTTATACAGTTCCAGTTAATTTGCCAGTTTTGCCTTATTTAATGAGTAGGGGCCCAGGTCATCTTTGTCCACACCAGCATTAGTCATACACAGAGTATAAAATTAATGAAAATGCTTAACTTGGGTCAATCAATTTCCGTGGCTCTATTCTGAGTAGAACTTCATTGGATAGTTGCCCTATAGAAAACAGAACCAAGAAGAAGCCCAACATTATTTTATTGATCACAACCCCACTTGATGAAAACACAGATTTAGGTATCCCTGTTCTCGAAAGGTTGTGAACAACATCTAAGTAAGGTGTATCAACTTAGATTAGCCTTACAGAAATAGCTTGAGTTGCTCACAAGCTTCTGTGAAGACAGCCTTGATGACATCTCAACAGGGAAAGACAACACTAAAAGAAAGACCATCTTGTAGCAGAGGGGGTGTGTGTGGCAGTGACAAGGACAACTCCAAGGATGAGGTCGTCAGCTGGAATGACTTGGAGGCAGGCAGAAGCTGCTGAATCAAGAGCAATCAACAGCACCACAGCTGCTGTGGGTGGAAGGAGGGGAGAGGGCTGCAGTTGCTGGTGGCACTTTTGTCTCTGAATATGCCAACAAACTCTCCTGTGTTCATCTCTACCATTCCCTCTGGCTCCCAAACAGTTGGCCCTAATCAGCAGAAGGCCTGACAGCTGCAAACGGCTATACATATGCATGCATCTATATTATACCCACAAATATATATATATATATATATAGAGAGAGAGAGAGAGAGAGAGAATGCAGCTGCTGCAATTCTTCCACTGCCAGCGTGGCTCAGGCATGTGCTCCCCTCTCTCTTTGGAGGGTTACTTGACCTAGTTTGGAGGAGCAAGTTGTTTGTGCAATGATGAGTTCACCCAGTTGGTGCTTTTGATTTAGGCTGAATCACCTTGATTGAACAATGGCAACTCCTTGAGCTTGGTGGCTTTGCTGACAGGGCAGAAAATGGGCTGAGATGATGGAATGTGCATGAGTAGAGGAAGTGGTAAGTGAAGGTAGATGGGGAGCTATGCAAAATAATGTCCTACCACTGGTTCACTGCTCGAAAGAGACACATGCTGACCCCGAAACTTTCTCCATAATCCGTGTGGGAGCTGACTATGGGTACTCTTTGGTATACACCCTATACTGAGTCAGCCAGACCATTGGTCCATCTTCATTATTTCCCAAACTTTGGCTCTCCATTTGTTTTTGGACTACAATTCTCCATGACCACTGGTCTTGCTAGCTAGGGATGATGGGAGTTGTAGTTCAAAAACAGCTGGAGACCCAAGTTTGGGAAACACTGATCTATCTCCATACTCTCTACACCAGTAGGAGCCATCCTGGTACCATCCAGGTGCTCTGGGCTGCAACTCCGCTCATCCCTAGCCCTTGGTGGCTGAGCTTGATGGGAGTCCAGAACATCTGGAAGGACCGGGTTGACCATCCATTTTCTACAGTCACTGGCAGTGGCTCTCCAATATTTCAGACAGGGGTCTTTCCTAGCCCTACCTGGAGATGTCAGGGACTGAAGCTGGGACTTTCTGGATGCAAAACAAGTGCTCTACCACTGAACACATTTGAGGAATCCAGATGTCATTTGCCTCCAAGTCCCATTAGTCCCAGCCTGCACTGTGAATGGATAGGGATGCTGGAAGATGTCCAGCAACATCTGGAAGGTCATAGGTTTCCCATTCCAGCCATATAATATTCTAGGAGGACATTGTGCCCATCTTGTGTTTACTCTTGCTCCATATACTCCATGCCTGAGCCTTTAGGCTTAGCACTGTAAACACCTGGATGGCGAGACCCATGGAAAACACAGACTGCCTCTCCCGATGACTAACTTTTGCTTTCTTTTCCAAAGAGCAATCTTTGTAACTTTTTTTTTGTATTTTAAGTGAATGTCTGAAGGGACTGAGGCATGACTAACAAGGAAGGCGATTTCCTGAGCTCAACCCACATGACCTTCTGCGATTAAGCCCTGGCGGAAAGTAAGCCCTTCTACACCCTTGTTTTTAAAAGGATGTCCCTTATATAAGCACCTTGTCTCTTGTTTAACAACATCACAGCTCTGCACCACATCCCTTCTCTCATGTCACTGAGAGCATCACCACAATGTGAAGCAACCCATTAATTTTGAAACAGATCCGACATCTCTATGTGCATTCATATGGATCTTAATTATTACCAGGGAGATTGAGCAGGCAGCAATAGAGCTTAATGGGTGCTAAAGCTCGCTCAGCCCCAGCTCCAATTTTTAATGCCAGGGCTTAACCCAAGAACACATTAAGAAAGCAAAGTTGAAAGTGAGACAAAGTAGGTGCAGAGTCCATTTCTTTCTAAGTGCTAGGTACCTATTAGAAGTCCCCACACACCAGGGATTGGGTCAAATAAATTTCAGATCAGACTGAGGTGTTTCCATATAGGTTTTTAATCTCTGCTATCTCTTTTCCTAAAAATTTAAGACCTGGAGATGTGTGTTTATAATCTCCCTTGATGGTAAATCTCAAAGGCCAGTAGGTCTCCAAAGCTTCAACCTGGGTGCAGGGTGGTGGGGAAAATCTGGTCCGTGGGTCAAATCAGGCCCACCAGGCCATTTTGGCCAAGTCAAACCCATTTGCACTACACTTGGGCAGAAGAAAGAGGATTGCAAGGCAATTTGAAGCCCTGGCTTTCAGCTGATGGTCAGCTCATGAAGAGAAAGGCCTGTAGAGTCAAAGCCCCAACCATCAGCTTGGATTGTATATTTAGGATTTGGGGGGCGGGGCAGGGTGAGAGAGAGAGAGAGAAAAGTAATAAATATTATTTTTTTTAAAGAGGGAGAGAGAGAGAGAGAGAGAGAGAGAGAGAGAGAGAGAGAGAGAGAGAAGCAGGCCACTCCATTGGCTCTGCTGAGAGACCAGCTCCTTTTGGCTTCTCCTGTCTGTTTCCATGCCGGCTGGTTGTTCTTAAAACTTTAACTAGTAGCGTTTGAGTTAGTCCCGCCCACCCCCGCCCCTCTACCCTCTATCCCATTTTCCTTTTGAGCTGTGTTTCAGATTGTAAGCCTGTGGGCAGCCATTACCTTGCTTTGTGGATCTTAGGGTAAGTTGCTCTAAGAGTCTTTTTGGCTGGAAAGCAGGCTAAAAAAGTGCTTTGAATGAATGAAAGAACAAATAAATGCGGTTTTCATAAGTTCTGTCCAACCAGAGCAGGATTTTTTTCTTCTACTTTGCATCAATTTTCCAAATGCTGAGCACAGATTGGATGTATTGAGAAACCTGGCAGTAGTTAGAAATGCACTACAGTGTTCTAAACATTAGTAATACATCAACTCAAATGGTGCGATTGGAGGATAAGCAATGCCACCGAAATGTGAACCCAGTCTGTGGCATTAGCCAAGGGAGTTTGCAGGTACCAAAGCAACCACCAGAGGGCCCCCATCTGATACCATCAGTTCTACCGTGGGGGTGGAAGGAGGCTTGCATTCCTTTTAAAATGGAGCTCCAGTAAGCAGTCCAACCAATAAGCTCCATACATGCAAATGAGTTGTAAGATGAAGAAACCTTATTTATTGTGCAGTTGTGCAATATAATGTTTTTTAAAAGAAGTGTGAGGTGAGTGCCCTTATTATGCACCCCCCCTGCTTTCAATGTATGATGGGGCATCCTTCACAATTTGAGTTAGGGTGCACCAGTAAGCAGTCCCAGAACAAGTATCAGCAGTTTTTCAAGTGATGTAACAAAAAGGTTATTTGAAGTATGTGATGTGACAGACGCCTTCAAATATCTAAAGGGCTGCCACATGGAAGCTTGTTTTCTGCTGCTCCAAAGGGAAGGACCCAAACCAATGGCGTCAAATGATGAGAAGAAAGGAGATTCCAACTAAATATTAAAAGAACATACTGAGGGTAAGAGCCATTCAACAGCGCAGAGGCGGATTTAGGGGAGAGAGACCGGTTCAGTCACACTGGCCACGGACCCTCAGGAGACACCGTAACTATTATTTAGAATGGAGAGCCAGAGGTGGGGAACCACTTGCTTTCCAGATGTTGGTGGACCACAACTCCCATTGTCCCTGACCACTGGCCACACAGGCTGGGGCTGGTGGGAGTTGGAGTCCCACAAGTTCCCTATCCCTGGACCAGGTGACATCAAAGGTCCCACCCAACTCTATGATTTTAGAACTGGCATGGGAACTTCCCCCATTTTCCACCACCCACATTTCAATGTGTGCAAAGCAAGAGGTTGTGGCCACAGGGGAGGAGCTCCCCCTCACTTCTCTGGTAATGTAAGAATCAGCCCAGGATATTGTCGTTTCCCAAAGGCTAACTATATACTGCAGGCATAAGCACAAGGTGCAAACAAACAAAGGAGGAGGAAACATGGCGGGGGCGGGGGGAATGACATCCATCTGCTTCCATTACCAGAGTTTTCAGTGGCAAGCAAACAGGCTCAAATCTTTTCTGCTGGGAGTCTGGTTCCCTACCAGCACCTTTAGGGCAGGGCGCATGCCTGTATTTAGGTTCATAGAGAGAACGCATTTCCCATGAAATCCATGAAATCCAAACAAATTTTTGAAAGCAGGGGAGAAACACAACCATGCCATCAATAGCAAAACCTGCAGGCTGTGGATTTCTAGGGTTAAATCTTCTCTCCTGTCCTGGAAACAAGGGGGTCCCACCCAATTTGTCTACGTCCAGGGAGCATTGAAAGCTCACTGAAGGGAATATTTGTTCAGGCGGACTGCAGTCGCCGTCATGGAACTGAGGAATCAGGATGCTGCCGAGGGGGACAAACACTGAGCCGGCTTCACAGATGCAACACAGGAACCCAAGTTGGAACCAAAAGACAAAGAAATGAATGTTCGGCACGCCCCTACATTTCACCCCACACAGACACGCAAAGCAAACTCCCCCATAATTTTAAAAAATGGTACATTCACCATTAAGGTCTAAATTACACAGTTTGGGAGTGCAAGGGGGCAGCTGAAAATTAACCACATTCCAGGGGGATGGCCAGACTTCTCCCTTTCCACAATTAGTTGGAATCTCAGCTTTCATTTTTTAAAATGGGGGTAAACAATTTCCCCAGCTGTCAAACAAAAGCGAGAGGAAGGCCTTGCGGGAGCAAACGAGATGGAAAGATTCAGAGGCTCAAGGGGGTTTCAAGCTGCCTGTCAGCAGAGCGCTGCCCTTTAACAAATCTAGATCAAGAGGGAATCATGTGCTGGCTGGTGTCTCATCAGGCAAAACTCTGGTCTTTTATCTTTTCTGGACAGAATGGCTCCAATATTGCCACATCGTCAGTATCTGCTGAACGAGTCATGCGGCATCCTCGGTATCTGTGTAACAAGTCCCTTTCCCTTGGGGAGCTGGAACAGGCCCCTCCTGTCATTTGCAGGGGGTACATTCCTAAATGAAGAGGCATCTGGGAAAGCTCAGACCAGGCCTTGCATGTCCATACTGCACAAGGCTGCAAGGCAAGCAGCCTCTGCCTTTGGATGCATGTGGACTCGTGCACCGTTTATATAGCTGTGAGAACTGCTTCACACACAATGCTGCCCAAGTGCGCGCGCACACACACACGGACACACGGAGAATCAACAAAGATTTGGGATGAGGTTATTAAAGCAAACAAAATACAGTGGTACCTCGGGTTAAGTACTTAATTCGTTCCGAAGGTCCGTTCTTAACCTGAAACTGTTCTTAACCTGAAGCACCACTTTATCTAATGGGGCCTCCTGCTGCCACCGCGCCGCCAGAGCACAATTTCTGTTCTCTTTTTTTTTAATAATAATTTTTATTACATTTTTTACAGAAATAACAAAGAGATCAAAAAGTAAGAAGAAAAAAAAAAGACCAGAAAAAAAGGAAAAAGAAAAACACGACCATTTCAATAACTCATTTCAAATTTCCATTGGACTTCCCCCATCCCTCGCAGAATGCATTTCTTAACAATAAATTTATCAGCAAATTATATCCTTATTTCGTATGTTTCTTTCTATTTTCAATTACAGTTTAAATTTAAATCTCTTGATCAATATATACTCTGAGCAATATACCATAATATCGTTTTTACCCATTTAAACCTTGATTCTTTCATAAATCTTGTCAAATTTCATAAATAATTAAGTTTTGTTACTGGGGCTAGATTCCCAATCACACGACATCTTATGTTTCATATAACTTATAATACTTTTGCAAATAGTCTTTAAATTTTTTCCAGTCCTCCTCCATTGCTTCTTCTCCCAAGTCTCGAATCCTTGCAGTCATCTCGGCTAATTCCATGTAGTTCATCAGTTGCGTGTGCCAGTCCTCCAGTGTGGGCAAATCTTGGGTCTTCCAATGCTTAGCGATAAGAATTCTTGCTGCTGTTGTAGCGTACATAAAAAAAGTTCTATCCTTTTTAGACACCTTCTGGCCGACAATGCCCAGAAGGAAGGCCTCTGGTTTCTTGGGAAAAGTGTACTTAAACACCTTTTTTAACTCATTATAGATCATTTCCCAGAAGGCCTTCAGTCTTGGGCAGGTCCACCAGAGGTGAAAGAATGTTCCCTCAGCTTCCTTGCATTTCCAACATTTGTTATCGGACAAATGGTAAATCTTAGCTAGCTTAACCGGGGTCATGTACCACCTGTATACCATTTTCATAATGTTTTCTTTCAAAGCATTACATGCAGTAAACTTCATACCGGTGGTCCATAACCTTTCCCAGTCATCAGACATAATATTATAACCAATGTCCTGAGCCCATTTTATCATTGCTGGTTTAACTGTCTCATCTTGAGTGTTCCATTTAAGCAGCAAGTTATACATTCTCGATAATAACTTGGTCTTTGGTTCAAGCAACTCTGTCTCAAGTTTCGATTTTTCCACCTGGAAACCTGTTTTTTTGTCTAGCTTAAAAACCTCATTAATTTGGGCATAATGCAGCCAATTTTGCACCTTATCCTTTAGTTTTTCAAAGCTCTGCAATCTCCAGTTACCTTCAATATTTTCTATTATTTCCCAATATTTCGGCCAATAAGCCTCCATATTGGTTGTTTTCCGAGCTTTGGCCTCTATTGGTGAGATCCACCTCGGAGTTTTGCTTTCCAATAAGTCTTTGTATTTTTTCCAGACCATATATATTGCTTTTCTGACAATATGGTTTTTAAACATTCCATATGATTTACCCTTGTCATACCACAAGTACGCATGCCAACCTAACGAATTGTTGAAGCCTTCCAGATCTAGGACATCAGTGTTTTCTAATAGAATCCAATCTTTCATCCAGCAGAAGGCTGCCGCTTCATAGTATAGCCTTAGGTCCGGCAGGGCAAACCCCCCTCTCTCTTTTGCATCAGTTAATATCTTAAACTTTATTCGGGGCTTTTTGCCCTGCCAGACAAACCTAGAAATGTCCTTCTGCCACTTTCCAAAGCATTCCACTCTGTCCACAATCTGCAAGGCTTGAAACAAAAACAACATCTTTGGCAAAACGTTCATCTTTATAGCTGCAATTCGGCCTAACAAGGATAATTTCAGTCTTGACCAAATTTCTAAATCTTTTTTAACTTCTAACCAACATTTCTCATAATTATCTTTAAATAGATTCAAATTCTTGGAAGACAGATTGACCCCCAGGTATTTCACTTTCTTAACAATATTTAGTTCTGTCTCTTTCTGAAACCCTTCTGTTTCCATGGCCGTCAAGTTTTTCCCTAAGACTTTAGTTTTTTGCTTGTTCAACTTAAAACCCGCCACCCGACCAAATTTCTGGATCAGTTCTAAAACTCTTTTTGTACTGGGTTCTGGCTCCTGTAGTGTTAAAACCAGGTCATCTGCAAATGCTTTCAGTTTATATTGTTTCGCTCCGACCCGTATTCCTTGTACCTGCCGATCCTCCCTTATCATGTTCAGCAAAACCTCCAGGACTGAAATAAACAATAAGGGGGATAGGGGGCATCCCTGTCGTGTTCCTTTTTCAATATGAAGTTCTTCTGTCACCACATTGTTCACTATCAACTTAGCTTTTTGTTCTGAATAGATTGCTTCTATTCCATTCTCAAACCCCCTTCCCACTCCCATCCCTTCCAAATTTTTCTTCATAAATTTCCAGGAAATGTTATCAAAGGCCTTCTCCGCATCAATAAAGATCAATACTGCTTTGGTGTTAAATATTTGTTTGTAAAAGTTCCAAGATATCAATAATGTTCCTGGTATTGTCAAACAAATGTCTGCCTGGGAGAAAGCCGGCCTGGTCTTTATGGATTATCTCATTTAATACTTTTTTTAATCTGTTGGCCAGAATATCCGCAAATATTTTATAATCCACATTTAGGAGTGAGATGGGACGGTAGTTCTTGAGTTGAGTCTTTTCAGTTTCCACTTTAGGTATCAATGTGATGAATGCTTCTTTCCACGTATCTGGTGCCTTCCCTCCCCCCATAATCTGGTTACAAACCTCCTCTAGTGGTTGTATCAAATAGTCTTTTAACGTCCTATAATACTTGGAGGTGAGTCCATCAGGTCCTGGAGATTTGCCCAGCTGCATATTCTGAATGGCATCCTCGATTTCTTGTTGTGTTATTTTACAATTCAAGGTTGATCTCTTCTCTTGAGATATTTCTGGAAGACCATTTTCTTTCAAAAATTGTTCTATCTCGGTTACATCCTCGGGTCCTTGTGTATACAGCTTTTTAAAATATTTCTGGAAACACTTTCTAATTTCTCCCGGTTTCTGAATGTTCTTTCCTTCAACTTCTAGATTGGTAACATAGTTTAATTTTTGTCTCTTTTTCAACTGCCAAGCTAGCAGTTTCCCACATTTATTCGCCGATTCAAATGATCTTTGTTTCATTTGTTTAATTCTCCATTCCACTTCTTGGTTAATCAGTTGCGCATATTGTGACTGGTGGAATTTAATTTCTCTTAAAGTCTCTTTGGATTTTGGGTTTAATCTTAATTTTTTCTCGCCGTCTCTTATCTTCTCCAATATCTTGTCCTTTTTACCATTTGTCAGGGGTTCAGAAGCAGAGACGCAGAGAAGGGTGGAAACAGAGAGCGAGGGGGAGGAAGCCGAAGGGAGAATGAGTGATGATGACGACCCGAGATCTCCAAGCCTAAGCAGTGAGTCAGAGGACTCCCAAAAGGGAGCCCCAGTGAGCAGAGCAAGGGGGGGATCCGGGGGGACACCCCAGGAGGAAGGGAACAGAGGAGATTCAGAGAGCAGCAGCTGGAAGTCGGGACCCACGCTCATAACTGAGGGCGGCAGCAGCTGGAAGTCGGGACCCACGCTTAAGACTGAGAGCAGCAGGGAGGAAGGTAGCCAGGCATCGGGTTCCGGAGGCTGTCAGCAGGAGGGAGGGCACGAGTCAGGGGTGGTCACGCCCTCCTCAGAGAGCGAGGCAACGGTTAAGAGGAAAGTAGAGAGTTGGGCGCGCGCGCCAAGTTCAAATGCAGCGGAAGCTGGAGCAGTAAGCAGCCCGGAGAGTGAGCCAGGTCCTAAAGCCCGCCGCAAGGAGGCAGAAGGATCAGGGGGGTCAGCGTCAGAGGAGAGTAGAAGGGAGGAGGCCCAGGGGGGCAGAAGGACCCAGAGACGTAGGGAGAGGCGAAGGAGGTGGAGCAAGGCTAGGGTATTAAGCTGGTGTGCAAGAGGCGGGGACTCAGACGGGTCTTCGCCGACCTAGAGCAGAAGGTGTAGAGCTGCACGCTGCAGTTCGGAAATGAAACCTGTAACTCAATAAAGACTCTTTTAAAGTGGACGCTGTGTGGCGTGGTCCTATGTGAGCTGGGACCTGGTAGCAGCTCTGACAGTAAGACCCGTCTCATCAAAGCTTCAGAAACCTGAAACCTCGCAGCGGGAGCAGAAGCCGCTAGGGGAGGAAGAGGGGTGTCTGTAAGCGAGCTCACAAAGGTTAGCAAGATGACGGAAGAACAGAGGATCTCCGCGCTGCAAGAGGCACTGACCCAGTTGTCCTCAGAGGTATTGGCTTCCAAGAAACGGGAGGAGGAGACTACAGCCGCCTACAGAGACCTACACGCCAGGTTTGAAATGCTTGTTAAGCAAGGGCAACCGGGACCCAGACCGGAGGGCGTGGGATTGGCACGGAGAGCAGGAGGGCTTGTGGCTCACTTCGATGGGACTTTGCAACAGTACCCTAATTTTAGAGCAGACGTAATGTGCGCACTGCAACTGCTGGCAAAAGACTTTAGAGATGAGGAAGAGAAGGTGGGGTTCATATTGTCCCATTTGCATGGGGATGCCAAAGCCTGGCTGCGCAATTTGTGGAGGGATAAAGATCCGGCGCTTCAGAATGCAGATGCCTTTATCAAAGCGATGGATGCGTGTTTTTTGTCTACTATTGATGTGGATCTTGCCAGACGGGAGATTCATGGACTAAAACAAGGGAGGGCGAGCGTCCGGCAGTATCACGCCCGATTTTTTGCGCTGGTCAGTGCTTTAGAATGGGATCGGGATTCGCCCCCTGTCAGAGACCTCTTCTGGGAGGGTCTAAGTTCAGCGGTTAAGGATGAAATTGCAAGGGGGGAGAGGCCCCGAAGCACGCAGGAGGTGGTCCAAAGGGCGCTGACTGTGGGGGTGAGGCTGGAAGAACGTCCATGGTGCAGAGATGAAGGACGTGGAGGGCGCGAAGCAGCGAGAAGTTTCTCTTTCGTTCCGAGGGAAGCAGCGCGTGCGCAATCCACACCTCCGCCAGGAGGGGGAGGGGAACCGATGGAGGTTGGAGGTGCAAGGGCTCAGTCAGCAGCCAGAGCCCTAGCACCGGCAGCAGTGAAAGCGAAGCCTCCTAGAGGGAACAGGAAGTGTTACATCTGCGAGGATCCAGGCCATTTGGCGAAGGAGTGTCCCCGGAGGCTCCACAAGCACACTGCAGCCTCAGCAATGGTGACTGCAGCAACGCAGCAAGGAGAACCACAGCAGGGAAACGACGATGTCTGGCTGGAGACGGAGGCACTGGGGCCCAGCCAGACGCATCTGTGAAGCAGTCCCCAGCAATCTTGCAACCCACGGATCCCCTCCCACCCAAACCAGTAGTGCAGCTCACAGCATCTCTCCAGCTACCCGACGGCGTCACTATCGAAGTGCCGCTTTCTGTGGATTCTGGAAGCAACGCAGACTTTATAGCGCAGAGCTTTGTGGAGCAGCACGCTATACAGCTATTGCCTGCCACTCTGCCCCTGCAAGTCGTCACAGTGGATGGCAGAGAGTTGCTAGGGGGGCAGGTGGTGAAGCAGACGCCACCGATGGTGATGCGCCTTGGCAACCACAGGGAAGTCATCAGTTTTAATGTCACCCAACTGTCGGACACGCCCATTGTGTTGGGCATGAGTTGGCTGGACAGGCACAGTCCGACACTGGCTTGGTACCAGAGACAACTGATCTTCGGCTCCTCTTATTGCGCAGAACACTGCATCCTGCCCCGACGGGAGGGAGAGGAGGAGGAATCACAACTGCAGTTGGGAACGTTGCAAGCGGTCCCCCACAAATACGCGAGCTTTTTGGAGGTCTTCTGCGAGAAGGAGGCGGACAAGCTACCCCCTCACCGGCCATATGACTGCAAGATTGACCTCCTACCGGGGGCGACGCTGCCGAAGGGGCGGCTATACTCCATGTCTGAAGATGAAATGCAGGAACTCAAACAGTTCATCGAGCATAATCTGGAGCGTGGCTTCATCAGAGAGTCCAAGGCAGTGGGGGGCAGTCCCGTTTTCTTCGTGAAAAAGAAAGACACGCCCCAAAAAAGACTAGTTGTGGACTACCGCCTTTTGAACCAGATGACCAAACCGTCTGATTACCCCATGCCCAGGATTGACGACCTCCTCGCGACGGTGCGCAAGGGACGCGTGTTCACCAAGTTGGACCTGCGAGGGGCGTACAATCTCATCCGCATGCGGGAGGGCGATGAGTGGAAGACGGCCATGTTCACACCGCTGGGCACCTACGAATACAGAGTTATGCCCTTTGGATTACAAAATGGCTCTCACTGTTTTCAAGCTTTTATGCATCACGTGTTGGAGGGACTCCTCTACAAGACATGCGTCTGCTTCCTGGATGACATCCTGATTTTCTCTGACTCGCAGCAAGCTCACGACCGAGACGTGAGGGAGGTGCTCAGCAGGTTGCAACAACATAGACTGTACGCCAAGCTGGAGAAGTGCCAGTTCGACACGACGGAGGTGGATTTCCTGGGATACAAGTTGTCGGACAAGGGGATAGCCATGGACAGCACCAAGGTTCGTGCGGTATTGGATTGGAAAAGCCCGCGCAACCGGAAGGAGGTCCAGCGGTTTGTCGGCTTCGCCAACTTCTATCGCAAGTTTATCAAGGGGTTCGCGATGCAGACGGCAGCAATTACGGACACGCTCAGCTCCAAAAAAAAGAAATTCATCTGGACGGAGCAGGCGGAACAGTCCTTTCAAGCGCTCAAGCATCTCTTTGCATCGGAGAAGCAACTGCTGCATATCGACCCCAGTAAACCGTTGAGGGTAGAGACAGACGCGTCAGACAGAGCCGTGGGAGCTGTCCTGCTGCAGCGAGACCCGCAGGGGGTGTGGCGGCCGGGAGCGTTCTACTCCAGAAAGCTCAGCAAGTCGGAGCAGAACTACACCATCTGGGACAGGGAGTTGCTGGCCATTCATGCAGCTTTCAAGGCGTGGAGGCACTTCCTAATCGGCGCCAAGCACACGGTGCAGGTCTGCACGGACCACAAGAATCTGGAGCACTGGCGCACGGCTCAGTTCCTGAACCAGAGGCAGATACGTTGGGCGGAGTTCTTTGCTGACTTCAATTTCCGAATAGAGTACGTCCCAGGCGACACCAACATCATGGCGGATGCACTGTCCCGAAAACCGCAATACCTAGAAGAGGTGACGCCAGCGGCGGCCATGCACATCTTCGCACCGACGGCGTGGGCGTGTGCCTCAGCTACAGTAGACCTGGATGCGGTGCGACGTGCATTGCGGGACGACTCATTCGCGCAAGACAAGATGGCGGAACTGCTCAGAGGCACGGCTACCACGGACGAGTTCCAGGTGCGGGACGGCTTGCTCCTACGCAAAGGGGCTGTCTATGTACCAGGAGACGACCTTCGCGCCAAGGTACTGCAACAGTTGCACGACGCACCCACGGCCGGTCACTTTGGCACAGAGAAAACGATGGAATTAGTCGCGAGAGACTTCTGGTGGCCCAGGCTGAGAGGAGAGGTCGCGGACTACGTCGCGAGGTGCGACACCTGCCAGAGGGCCAAGCCGGTACACAGACCACCGGCGGGACTGTTAGAACCGCTGCAAACACCGTTTGAACCGTGGGAGAGGGTGGCCCTGGACTTTGTGACGGATTTACCCAACTCGAGAGGCAAGACAGCTGTGCTAGTGGTGGTGGACTTGTTCACCAAGATGGCACATTTCATTCCGTGTGCGAAGGTGGCCACGGCGGAACAAACCGCCAAACTGTTCATAGATCACGTGTTCAAAGTGCATGGCCTGCCACGGTCTATCCTGTCCGACCGCGGACGCCAGTTCATCTCGTCTTTTTGGCAGAAGCTGATGGGTTTTCTAAATGTCAAGGTCAATCTGGCATCAGCAAGACACCCGCAGACCAACGG
Source organism: Podarcis vaucheri (assembly GCF_965113315.1). Classification (NCBI taxonomy): domain Eukaryota; kingdom Metazoa; phylum Chordata; class Lepidosauria; order Squamata; family Lacertidae; genus Podarcis; species Podarcis vaucheri. Next base: position 46,458,753 of record NC_138763.1, on the reverse strand, counting down.
GCAGGCAGAGAGGGTCAATGCCATCATGCAGCAGTACCTGAGATGCTATGCCAATCAACAGCCTGCGACGTGGGTGGATTACCTGCCGCTAGCCGAGTTCGCTTACAACAACACGAAGCACGTGTCCACAGGAGTGACGCCGTTCTTTGCCAACAATGGGAGGAATCCCAGAACCTTCCCGGGACTGGAGAGAGTGGGGGAAGGAGAACCACAGACGGCGGACGCGTTCGCGTCAGAGCTGCAGGCGGTCCACGATCAACTCAGACGGCAGCTGGAGCTAGCTAAGCACGCCTACAAGGTGCAAGCTGACAAGCACAGGCGGGTTGGCGAAGTGATCCAAGTGGGAGACTGGGTCTGGTTGGCAGCCCACGCAGTGCCGACCAGGTCGCTTGCCAAGAAGAAGTTGGGGCACAAGCAGATCGGTCCGTACCAAGTCGAAGCGCAGATCAACCCGGTAGCCTTCCGACTGGCGCTGCCGGAGGGTTCCAGAATGCATCCGGTGTTCCACAGGTCGGTGCTCACTCCCTACAAGGCACCTCACAGGTTCCAGGAGCCAGGGACGGCGCCAAGTCCGCTCCGGGAACGGACGGAGACGCGGGAGGTGAAGCACCAGGACCACATCAACGAGGTCACGGAGATTTTGGACTCCAGATGGGGGGAAGAGGGAGTCGAATACCTCTTAGCCAGAGAGGGCACCCGGGCCAGCGCCAATAGCTGGGTACCAGACTACGCTCTGGAGGAACCCCTGCTCAAGGACGAGTTTCATGCCCTCTTCCCACACAAACCCATGCCAGCGAGCTTCTTCGACGACTGGTTGTTCACACCCACACTTTCTTCCAGCACGTTCCATGGATTCGACTCAGAAGGGGAACCCGCACGGAGCACCCGTTCCCCAGAAGGTTCACCGGCAGGTTCGGCATCAGGCAACTCGTATTGGTGGGACGATCGACCAGAGGAGCGATGGCGCAGGAAGTGGCTGGAGATGCCAGGTCGAGCGACCGACGCAGAGACTGACATGGACGTGTTCGGGGAGGACCTCGGGTTCGAGCACGGCGGTACAGAGATGGAAGAGCAACAAGTCAACGTCGACGACCGCGAGGGGGAAGACTCGGAGGTCTTCAGTTGGCGGCCACCCACGGGGAGCGACCTGTATCCAGCATTCCCTCCCATGATGATGGAGCGCCCAGCACCCACACCTGACAGCGGGGAGGGGGGAAGGGGGGGCTTCGAGGGGGGGATGGATGTCAGGGGTTCAGAAGCAGAGACGCAGAGAAGGGTGGAAACAGAGAGCGAGGGGGAGGAAGCCGAAGGGAGAATGAGTGATGATGACGACCCGAGATCTCCAAGCCTAAGCAGTGAGTCAGAGGACTCCCAAAAGGGAGCCCCAGTGAGCAGAGCAAGGGGGGGATCCGGGGGGACACCCCAGGAGGAAGGGAACAGAGGAGATTCAGAGAGCAGCAGCTGGAAGTCGGGACCCACGCTCATAACTGAGGGCGGCAGCAGCTGGAAGTCGGGACCCACGCTTAAGACTGAGAGCAGCAGGGAGGAAGGTAGCCAGGCATCGGGTTCCGGAGGCTGTCAGCAGGAGGGAGGGCACGAGTCAGGGGTGGTCACGCCCTCCTCAGAGAGCGAGGCAACGGTTAAGAGGAAAGTAGAGAGTTGGGCGCGCGCGCCAAGTTCAAATGCAGCGGAAGCTGGAGCAGTAAGCAGCCCGGAGAGTGAGCCAGGTCCTAAAGCCCGCCGCAAGGAGGCAGAAGGATCAGGGGGGTCAGCGTCAGAGGAGAGTAGAAGGGAGGAGGCCCAGGGGGGCAGAAGGACCCAGAGACGTAGGGAGAGGCGAAGGAGGTGGAGCAAGGCTAGGGTATTAAGCTGGTGTGCAAGAGGCGGGGACTCAGACGGGTCTTCGCCGACCTAGAGCAGAAGGTGTAGAGCTGCACGCTGCAGTTCGGAAATGAAACCTGTAACTCAATAAAGACTCTTTTAAAGTGGACGCTGTGTGGCGTGGTCCTATGTGAGCTGGGACCTGGTAGCAGCTCTGACACCATTCCAGAGTTTTTTCTTAATCGTATTCTGTTGTATCAGAAACCCTCTCATAACAGCTTTGCTCGCGTCCCAGATTGTTCTTTTTTCCACCGAGGTGTTCAAGTTGATTTCAAAATAGTCCTTTAAAGCTTTTTGGGCCTTCTTTACAATCTCTTGATCTCTTAGCAGGTTGTCATTCATTTTCCATCTGAAGGAGTCGGCAGTAGTAAATCTCATTTCCATTTTCAGAGCGTTATGGTCGGAGCAAGTCTTTGGGCAGATTTCTATTTTTGTGGTCTTAGGTGCCAGCCCTCTAGTTGTCCAAATTTGGTCGATCCTTGTCCATGACAGGTGGGCCTCAGAAAAGAAAGTTCCTTCTTTACCTAGGGGGTTTCTCGTCCTCCATGAGTCAATTAAATCCATATTGTCAGTTAGTTCAAAGAAAGTTTTTGGTAGTCTTCCATCTTTAGTCAAATTCTGGTTCTGTGACTTATCCATAAAAGTAGAGACAACCCCATTCATGTCTCCCATCATAATGATGTTAGAATAGTCCAGATAGTCCAATAATGTCTCATGCAGCTTCTTATAAAATTCTGATTTCCCCTCGTTTGGTGCATAAATTCCTAATATCAAAATTTTCTCTCCTTGGGTCGAAATCTCAATAGCCAGGATTCTTCCTTGTTCATCTTTAAACAAAAATTTCGGTGAAAGAGTCTCTTTGGCGTAAATCACCACGCCTCTCTTCTTGACTCTGTCTGATGAGATGAATTCTTGGCCTAATCTTTTATTTATTAACACCTTCCTGTGTACCCTTGTCACATGGGTTTCTTGCAAACAAATTATATCCAAATTCTCTTTCTTTAGGATATGGAAGATCCGTTTGCGTTTTTCTGGGGAATTCGCGCCATTAATGTTCCAACTATACAGCTGCAGAGACATCCTGTATCAATCTGTTGTTACTCTTGTGGGGTGTCCTCTTTTTTGTCCGAGTCCGAAGGTGGTAACTCTTTCCCTAACTCTGGTGGTGGCCAAATAGCTGCTCCTTTCTGTAGGTCTTCTCCGTGATCGTGTAGGAACTTCTGGCAATCCTCTTTCGTTTTGATTTTTATCTTCTTTCCTTTGTATTTAAATAAGACACCTTGTGGGAACTCCCACCTGTAAAGTATTCCGTTACCTCTCAAAAGTCCAGTTAGGTCAGTGTAGTTGGCTCTTAGATCCAGTAATTGTTTAGGGATATCTTTGTAAATTTGTGCTCTTCTATCCTGGATCACAAGTGCTTTATTGAAGTGTAAATCAAGTAGCTTGTCTCTCTCCTGTTTAGTCCTTAAAATAATCAAACAGTCTCTAGGCCTGTCCTTCCCAACGACTCTTCCCAATCTAAATGCAGTCGTTATTTTGAAATCTGTGTCTTGGTTTATACCCCAGAATTTGGAAAATTCTGCCGTTAAAAAGCCGGTCAAATCCTCTTTCTCAATCTCTGGGATAGAGCGTAATCTCAGGTTATTTTCCCTGTTTCGCAGTTCCACCAAAGACAGGTAGGCCTGCTGGTCTGTAATATGTTTGTGGAGCGGTCTTACCTCTCCTTTCAGTTCCTCCACTCCTTTGGCTGCAGCCTCTGCTTTTCCAATCGCAGCCTCCGCCAATTTTCGATTTTCAGATGTTGCGTCGTTTAAGTTTCCAATATCTTGTGAATGCTTGGCCACCTGTTCCGAAAGTTTGGTAATTGAAGATGTGGCTAAGTCAATTTTTGCAGTTTGATCATCCACTTTTTTGTTCAAAATTGCGAATTGTTGTAACATTTCCTCTAAAAGAGTGTTAGATCCTCCAGATGCCATATCCTCACCTATTGGTTGTTCAGCTTCTTCAGCTGGTGTTGTTGGCGAGGGTGCAGTCTGTAAAACAGCAGGGACTGAAGATCTACGTCCCTGAGAAAACAGGGTTGTTTGTGTCAGTTTGCCTTTCCCTGCCTTCGACGCAGCTCTTGTTTTTACCCTGTCGCTCATTCCACACCTGTCTTTGGATTCAAGGTCAGACTGTCAAAAGTTTCATGAGAAAGGCAGGCGCAAGCGTAAACAATCTAACCACAGAAAGACAAAGCAAAGTTGGTTCTCAGGAAATTGTAAGTCCCAAGTTCCACTAGAGGGAGTAATGTTGCAATTCAGGGAAGAAGAAACAAAATTTCAGACGCCATTAAAGTTCCTTAAGTTAAGTAAATTAACGATGATCCTTGGAAAAGACCTTTTCCCTCTAGCAGAGCTCTCACAGTGTTGCTATAAGTTTCTTAAAGGGTGCAAAGTACAGTTGTTTAATTGTATCCAACAGTAATGCCTCTAAGTGTCCATTTCAAATTTATAAGTGTATCCGCAAAGTAGCCTTTTGTCCCACTGCAAGTCCGGGACTGGGGGTTTTAAAGTCTTTAGAATTTAGAAAAGTCCAGCAGAGGAGAAAGTCCCCAAATAAGGTACAGAAAATAGCAAGGAAATAAAAGTAACTTGCCTGCTTCAGTTTCCGACTTTTCCGAACGTATGATGTCTCACCTTAAAATCTCTCCGCACTGCTTCCAGCTTGTCAAATCTTTGCTTTTGATCACTAGCATCCTCGGGAGACGGACTTCCTTTTTCTCGCCTCCCGCTTTCAGCCAAATTCATAAATTTGTAATCCAATTTTGAGTAAATCTTACTCACGAGTAGTTGGTTTGTAATCCAATGTAGAAGGAAGAAAGGTCGGCGCTCATCCGCAACAGCCGCGCGGCTTCACTCCCGCAGAAAGAGCGATGAATCCACAGCACCGCTTCCCCTCCGCGCTTCCGGAGCCCCTTACGGGGTCCCTTCTTCGTTTTGGGGGTCGCTCTAGGTGCCCGCCGGATCCCACGGCCACGAGCTCACTCTGCTCGTGGTTTTTCTTAGTGGGTCGTCGCTTTGCCGCAGCGAACGACCCTTTTCTGCGGAGCCCCTCTTCGCAGCGCAAAGAGGACCGCCATTGCTTGCTTCGCGCCGCCTCCGGAAGTCACACAATTTCTGTTCTCATCCTGAAGCAAAGTTCTTAACCCAAGGTACTATTTCTGGGTTAGCAGAGTCTGTAACCTGAAGTGTATGTAACCCAAGGTACCACTGTAGTAGCAGGGATAAATGGAGACCTACTAGTCAGATTTCAGAGAAAGAAGGTAAGCTTGAGGTGGGGAAACAAAAACAAAAACCATGCAAAAAAAATTCAAAACTGAGAAAAACCAAAATGAATAGACTTGTCCATCCCTATTTTCTCAGAGGCTATATTTCATATGCAGGCACCTGCTAGCATTATCCATAGGGGAACAAAAAAGAAGCAAGTCATACTTTCAGGGGAGACAATTCTCCTCCCAGAGCTACAATTTCCAGAGTAGTTAGACAATCAGTCCCTTTTCATAGGAACCTGGGGAACTGTAGGTCTGTGGTGGGAATGGGGGACTCCTAACCACTCTCAGTACTCTTAACAAGCTACCTGCTTTCATGACTCTCTGGGACAAGTCATGACTGTTTAAAGTGGTATCATAGTGATTTACATGTATGTTGTGAATGTGGCCAGAATGGGAGGGGCTTCCTCTTTGTACCTTGGAGATGCTGTGTGCACACTTGCAGTGATTCACATAACTGGTCTTCTAGGCTATCCAGCAGATGCATCACATCTGGGCCCCTCACAACACTTGATTCCCATTATGCTTAAGGACTGTCAGTTGCCATAACTTTAAAACAAAATAATCTTGCTGCAGAAAACCCAGCCAAGAGGTACCTTTGATCTTCCGATAGAAATTAGTTCAGGAGGCATGGACTTAATGGAGGCTCTTTAGCCCTGGGTGCCAGATGTTATCATAGTATGGATTTTGTCTGTAATTAAAATAACCGCGTTTCATTTAAAGTTAGCTTACTTGGTGTATGAGTGTATTTTAAAAAACAACAATAGCCCACTCTGTTTCTTTTTTTAATCATATTTATTTTATAATGGATGGGTTCTGCATAGCTGGGGTTTTGATATTACATAGCGGAAATATAATAATCACTATCACTTGGTATAGATCAGGCATAGGCAAACTGTGGCCCTCCAGATGTTTGGGACTACAATACCCATCATCCCTAGCTAACAGGATCAGTGGTCAGGGAATTGTAGTCCCAAACATCTGGAGGGCCACAGTTTACCCCTGTGCCTGGGGTATAGATCATGTGGCTCATGTGCTAGTGGTACTCCAATCACGGGCTCCATGCATCTGCTCCAGCCCTCCAGCCCTAACTGAACACATCTGCCTGCCCTGGCCTCAGGTTTCCTCTACCATAGCTATTTCAAAAAAATGCATTGCAAATAAATATAAATGTATCAATTAAATTGCTTCTCTGACTGTACTCATACATATCCAGAACAATGAGAGAAAGTCAATAGCATCCAGGCACTTATTCACAGTCTCAGAAACTTGTGAGTCCACAGAGAGAACTAACCTAAGCCCTTCCCAAACAGTATGCAAAGCTTCCATTGAAGACTGGGCCTTAGAACTATCAGAGAATCTAAACGGCAGTCTCAGGTTTTCAAAGACATATTTGATATCTATGTGTAATGTTATTGTATTGTTATATTGCGATACCTCATGGTTGCTTCCAACGGTACCATTCTACAATTCTATGAAATGGGGAGCTAAGGCTGAGAACAAGTAACTTGGCCAAGGCCAATGGCAGAAAATCAGTAAACACACATTTCACCCGTTATCCTAAGAGTGCAGTTTCAAAGGTGATAAGGGGCACCATCCATACAAAATGGGTGGAAGGTTACAAAACCTTGTATTTTATGGGCTACTAATAGGCACTGTGCTTGTGAGCCACACATCTGGACAGTATGCATATTTGAAAGAAATAACTATCAAATCAGCTATTGCTGCCCTGGTCCACAGTGTATACTTTAAAATTTGTAAACATTGTCAGTGAAATAGCACACATTCAACAGTTTGTACTTGAAACACAAATACTGTAAGTACATGGCCATAGTTATCCATGTTCTGGAAATATCTTGCTTAGGTTACCCTAATGTCATGTTATTAGAGCTGCCTTTGAAACATGCTTAGAAATTTCTGACAGCATAAAATCTAACAGTCAGATTACTGTCTGGGACTAGTCAAATCTTCCTAGTTCTGAAACAATTGCCCCAGCTGCAACTCCATTTCTGAGAACAGTTAAAAGTGTTGGCACTTACCTAAACAACTGAGGATCTGCGTCCATGAAGGACTGCCTTCTCCCCTGCCCAAGTATTAAGATATTATTTGCAGGCCTTTCTCCAAGTCCCCCACCACTTCTGAAGTGAGGTGTGTGATGACCAAGTCAAACCTCTGGTTATCTCCTGCTTGGACTACTGCAATGTGCTCTACGTGGGGCTACCTTTGAAGGTGACCCGGAAACTACAACTAATCCAGAATGCTGCAGCTAGACTGGTGACTGGGATTGGCCACCGAGACCATACAACACCAGTCCTGAAAGACCTACATTGGCTCCCAGTACGTTTCCAAGCACAATTCGAAGTGTTGGTGCTGACCTTTAAAGCCCTAAACGGCCTCGGTCCAGTATACCTGAAGGAGCATCTCCATGCCCATCATTCAGTCCAGACACTGAGATCCAGCTCTGAGGGCCTTCTGGAGAAGTGGGCCTCACTGTGAGAAGTGAAGTTACAGGGAACCAGGCAGAGGGCCTTCTCCGTAGTAGCGCCCACCCCGTGGAACGCCCTTCCATCAGATGCCAAGGAAATAAACAACTACCTGACTTTTAGAAGGCATCTGAAGGCAGCCCTGTTTAGGGAAGTTTTTAATGTTTGATGTATTTATTGTGTTTTTAATATTCTATTGGGAGCCACCCAGAGTGGCTGGGAAACCCAGCCAGATGAGTGGAGTATAAATATATCCTTCTCCTTCTCCTCTGTTGTGGCACCTCAGTTCTGTATTATTTGGGGAGGATTTATACTACCTTTCAGGGCCAAAGGCCCTCTCAAGGTAGTTCACAATTTAAAACATAAAACAGCAGCAGTTATAATTATACATGGCAATATTCCATTAAAAACAAATTAGAAAAGTGAAGGTGTTAAGGCCCATTTTGAAAGAGCCAGAAGGGGAATCAAACATACATCCTGCCGGTAGGACTTCCAGAGGGACCCATGTCCTTTTGGCATCAGGCATTTTAGATCTCCTGATTTTTAGACCTTGATTTCTCATTGTGTTTTATGCTGCTAGTGTTCAATCATTCTCTTTACTGTGTCTGGAGTGTTTTCAGTATGCAAGCTGCTTTCAAGGTCTTTTAGACTAGCTCACCCAAATCTGGTGATTTGGCAGGGGAAAGGCTGTTATAGACTGTAGGCAAAAAAATACGTACGTAATAAATAAATAGACAGCTATCTCTTTAAAGACGCATGGTTTCTCCACCCCCACCCCTGCACATACTTTCCACCTCCTACACAGGTCCCAAAATTAGTGCTTCCCTTGAAATGCAAATAGCAGCTTCTGAGAGGTTTCTACTGGGATCTTGGCAGGGAGAAAAAGAGGGAGGGAGTTAAATATCTCCTCCCCACTTGCATGGCTCAGAAACTGCTTGGGTTCTTCTCCCCCCCCCCACTTTTACAATACAAAAACATGTTAATTGCCTATACAGAATTACATCTTGCTTCACCTTCCAGTGGCTTTTAGCTCTTCATCTCTTCTGACATATCAACACAAAAGTATTTGAAGCCCAGTGGGTGTAAAAGCTACTGAATAGAAAAATTGCTTTGTAGCTAGTTGGACCATTGGTCAATCTAGTCAGCATTGTCTACTTGTGGGATGTAAAACTGCAGTCAAGTACAACATTCCTACAGTGGACATGTTAGGGGATGTTTTGTACCACTCAGGAGAAGGCTTCCTGTTTCCTCCTGAGCTGGGACAGACTTCCACAATGTATGACTTGAAGAGGGTCTGTTGTACTAGCATGGAGGAGCACACGGCCTCCATGTTCTGATAAGTGTGTGTTTTCCATTTTGTATGTTGTCGTGTGTTTGGAGAAGTAACTGCATAATTGCAGTCACTTGGGACTAACTTTATGGAATACCGGTAGTTCTAGTTGTTATGTAACCTAAGCCTGCCTTCAGGGATATGTCTGTGAACCTGGATGAATCTGTGAGTAAACTACTTTTATATTAACGTTAATCAGATTCTTGTGTTTATTCTTTTTAAGAGGGATTAGAAGGGATTTTACCAGGAAGGAATCTTTAATAGTAAGACTCAGATGAGTCAGCAACAAGCTGATCGCTGCGTAATTTAAAAAGGGGGGTGTTTGAAACTCTGCTAGAATATGGCACTTGCTAGCACAAGTTAGGAAGGATATGATTAAATAATATATCCTCTCCTGCCTCCCTAATCATCCCCACACTACTGTGTTATCTGGAAGGAGCTGGGGGTCTTTAGTTTCTGACAGGGGTGTTTGTCTTCCCTACGTGCAGCTAGAATCAAAGAATCATGGAATTGTAGGCCTAGAAGGGACCACGAGGGTCATCTAGTCCACCCCTGCAATGCAGGAATCTTTTGCCCAACATGGGCCTTGAACCCCCAACCCTGAGATTAAGGAGTCTCATGCTCTACCAACTGAGCTATGCCAGAATTAGGTATACACATGATGGAATACTGGGCGTGGACTAGCACTATAAAACACTGGCAACGTTGCCATTTTCGTTCCCAACCTTCAAGTCTGTTTTCCGATTTACTTAAGGACTCCTATAAATCCAGATGACTCCAACTCATACACAGCAAAATTAGATCTATTGGTATTGGCTTGGAATTATTGTATAATTCTAGTGAGCAATATATTTATCGCAATATCCAAATTAGATTAAGGGATATTGAAAAACAAAACATTGAGTCAGCTATAAATTAAATCTGCTCCCCCAAGTTCTATGGTTTAAATACAACTGATAACAGTATCACTTATATCTCAAAATTAATAATTCCAGCCCAACACAGGGCATTTATGTTAGCCCGACTGAATGTTTTCCCCTCAGCTTTTGTTAAGGGCAGATATTTAAACATCCCTAGAAATGATAGACATTGTGGATGTTATTTGAATGTGCTGTACACTGTAGAACATATTCTTTTCTACTATCCACTGTACAACCAGCTACGTAAATGCGTGTTATCCCCCATTTTGGGTAGTTTAACATCATGGCACAATGAAAATATCAGATTCCACTTGTCTGATATTAACCCAGAGGTAACTGCAAGGGTGGCTGAGGTTCTGTCAATAGTATCTCTTAGAGTGGTGAATGGCATGGTTTAGCGGAAGACATTCCAGTGAAAATTTCTGTTACTATATATCTTATATGGCTGCTTCTTTGTATATATTTTTAAAATTTTGTATATGGATGTTTTTAGATGGTCTATATCTGTAATGCCTAATAAAGGTCTGGAGACAGAAAGAAAAGAAAGAAAGCTATGCCAGAGATTAAAGCCAGGACCCTTCTGTATGCAAAGCAGATACTCTGCCACTGAGCTACAACCACCCCAGAAGAAAAGGACCCCTGGATGGTTAAGTCCAGTCAAAGGCGACTATGGGGTGCGGCGCTAATCTCGCTTTTCAGGCCAAGGGAGCCAGCGTTTGTCCACAGACAGCTTTCTGGGTCTTCTGGCCAGCATGACTAAGCCGCTTCTGGCACAACAGGACACCGTGACAGAAGCCAGAGTGCACAGAAACGCTGTTTACCTCCCCACCACAGTGGTACCTATTTATCTACTTGCACTGGCGTGCTTTCGAACTGCTAGACTGGCAGGAGCTGGAACAGAGCAACGGGAGCTCACCCTGTTGCACGGATTTGACCCGACCTTCTGATCGGCAAGCCCAAGAGCCTCAGTGGTTTAGACCACAGCGCCACCTGCGTCCCATCCCAGAGGTAAACAAAGAAATTGTTAAATAAAAGTTTGATTTATATGGGGGTGGGGACAAGCATTAAAAAACAATAATTTAACTAATCAGCTTTGTTGTTGGCAATCGTCTGTCTCCAAAGGAGAACCAAAGTTGGACAAAATACCCCAGAAGGAACACAACACGTTCCCACCAGGGGTACCACCCCTCTGCTAACACCTCTTACACCCCACTAGTCAACTACTTTAGGTTTTCACTGCTGTAGGACACAGTCTAAAGACGTAAAAGTTACAAAAAGCCTTGCTTGGAGCATCTGTTTTGAATATCTCACTCTGCTTGCAGTATTTATTTTGAAGATCTCACTCAGGAACCTTGATCAGCTAAGACAGCAAAAAAACAACTCAGAGCTGTTAGAAAACCCTATTCCTTTCCTAGGAACGGAATTATTTGATTCAAAGTGATGTCACTGTAAATCACAAGCACTAAGCACTATCCTTAGGTCTATATGAGAAGAGCATCTCTACTAAAATCCTTTTTCCTCAGTAGATCAGAAAGCTACCTTGGCATAGTGAGTTTTCGCTGGCATTGAAATACCATTGTGTCACTGTTTCATTACACTAGCATATGCACTCTGCTGGCACCACACCACCAGTCAGAACAGAAAAAAGAACGGTGTTTGGGGCATGGCAGGGGAAGAACAGAGCTTAGTTGATATCCTATGCTTGTTCAGGTCGGTTTGAAATCGAGTTCCAGAATAATGCCAAACAGGAGGTTAAATGAATTATGCCCATTGAAAACAATGCAGGGCTACAGACAGCTCCCTTGCTCTCTTGCCATGGCCACAATGGAGGAGAACAAACAATCCTACTGAATCGTCAACAAATCATAGGACACCATCAGCATTAGCTGGTGGATCAGCTGCTAAGAGTTTCTATCCCTGGCCATGAACTTCTGGGCAAAAGAACTGAGAGAAACCAATGCACACACAAAGTTATTAGATTGTGTACATTGCATGTACATTTGCATGCAATAACAATACATATGGATAGGAGACAATGGGGCATCACTGGCAAATACAGGTGCTGCTGATTTCTGCTGCCATTTTACCAGCACCAGGCAACGCGCATGGGTGCATGCAGGAGCGCATGTCACAGCAAAATAGAGACAAGGTGGTCTAAAGGAAGGGATGCAGAGAAACAGCTCCCAGCTGATGAAATGCTTTCATAAAAGTACCCTTCTCCTTCCCCACTTTCCCCCTATGATTACGCCTTAATGATCCCAAACATTATGATTGAAATCGGTGAAATCCTTTAAAAAGAGAGGAAGGGGAAAAAAGGGGGGTGGGGAACAAAACATTAAAATCTTGCATTTTTAACTCTTTTAAAAGCAATGTATAGTGTGTTGTTGCTTCTTCATATCCTACACAGCTAATAGCATGATTACCTAGCTGCATTTCCCTGAGGCATCCCCTGCAACTGCTTGCTACCAACTGTCAGCCTCTTTCATGAAGATTCCATCTGACTCTTCACACACACACACACACACACACACACACACACACACACACAGCTAATCCGCCAAAAGGCGGGAGGGAATTACTTGGATGGCGGAGCTTGCTCCGCCACCAACAAAGAGGCACTTTTTGGTTGGCTTTGTCTGAATCTGGCCTTCATCTCTGTTTCTAGGGCAACCAGGAAGTTCACCTCCTGGCCCGGATGTAGCAAAGGATGCAGCCGGAGAGCAGGGGAGGGGGAATGGCAGAGAGAGAAACTGTTCAGCCAGCCTCCAGCTGAATAGTGTTGGCGGTGGGGGGGGGGGAGAGCTGTGGGTTAAATTGTCATAAGAGGACTCTGATGGGTTTTAAGAAATCTCTCTTCACACTCAAAATCTCCCTCCCCACCTCGTTAAATTCCTTGAAGACTCTCAAACCAACTTCCTCCAGATTGCCTTTGCTTCACATTTGCACCCAAATTGGACTTATCCAAACTTGCCTTGTGGATATATGTGTGTGTGTGTGCATGCGTGCCTGACATGGAACAAACAGGCCTTTGTTCGGCAGAGATCCACTGGCTTTGTCAGTTATCTCAAAAGGTGAGGCTGTCCCTTTAATAATCATCTCCACCCAGACCTTAGGAAGGAAGTTCCACACATGTTCATTGCAGAGAGCCAGCCAGTCACTGTGCCAAACTAGAGCCACATGCGCATCAGCGAGGAAAAGGAGAGCAGGATGCGATGTGAATGGGAACCAGGAAAAATCAGCCTCACTGGCTGAATAGTTAGTTACACAAGGCACTGGCACACTTTTTTTTTTCATCTGCTGAATTCTGAATAAATTACTGTGAAAATGTTTAGGCTGACAAGAGATCAAGAAAAGTAGGAGAGGCACAATGTTCTCAGTAGCTAAGAACGGATCCATAACTAAGAGTAGAGGATAAGGAGGAGGAACCATGGGGAGGAAGAACAAACTATCTGGATATGAACGCCTTGACTCCACACACCCAGGATCTTTGAGCTGTGTTCCCTTTGGTTTCTCGCTTTCGCCAAAACACTTCCAAAGTTTCTAGCTGAATGATGAGTGTTAGGGACATTCTCCATGCCGTTGCTGCTGTTCAAATAGAGCCAGTGCTCTAGCACGCAGTAGATTTTGGATTCAGGTAGTCCAGCCTTTCTCAGGCATGCGAGACATAACACAGACCTGCCTGCAGCGCGCACTGAAGGATTCTGGTCTCTGCACATGGTAAGCAACAGCACATTACAGCCAAGGATGGTTTCTCTGGGCCTTGGCCATTCCACTTCGTGCCATGCTCTTACATGTGGTTTACAGATGTTAGATAGCATTGTTGTGGAGTATGAAACACTGTTAGAAACTGCTCTGGCTTGCTCCAGAGGCAGCCACATCAACACTTGCATAATCTCTGGAGATACTCTTTTTGTTGTTGTTCTAAGTCTAAGAGTTGGTGTAGCATACCAGAGCCAGTCAGTTTTATGGTTCAAATCTCACCAACACCACAAATTCACCAGCAGAGCAATCCTGCACTTGACTTGCACATTCTGGGCTGGGACAGGGCCACAACTAAATCCAATTGTTCTGGTAAAGCAAAATGTTATATAGTACTGCTACTTTTGTCCTGGTAGGAAACTGCCACTTGACATGAGCAAAAAGGGATTGAGCTTGGGAGAGGACTTCAGGGGAGGAGCAGAGTGCCACTCCCTACATAGGATGGGCAAATATTACTGGAATTATTCCATGACCTAAGCTTAAATCTGGATCTCTAATTGTACACATCAGGAGTGGCCCTTAAATGGCTCAGGAATGCAATACCTCAAGGACCACCTCTCCCCATATAAACCGCCCTGGACTCTGCATTCATCATCTGAGGCCCATCTTCATGTGCCTCCTCCACACAACATCCAGGTGTCAACATGAGAACAGGGCCTTTTCTGCAGTGGCTCCTCATTTGTGGAATGCTCTCCCCAAAGAAGCTCGCCTGGCACCTTCCTTATATATATTTTAGGTGCTAGGCAAAAATTTCCCTTTTCAACCTGGCCTTGGGCTGATTAATATTCTATAACCTTTCAAATGTGTTTGTGGGAGGGGGTGGTTATTGTTTTGCTGTCTCTGTTTTAACTAATCATTTGTGCTTTTGTCTTGCATTTCTAGCTTGTGAACTGCCCTGAGATCTTTTGATGAAGGGTGGTATAGAAATAAATAAATGTCAACCAATTGGGGGGACCAGGAAGCTAGGCTCAGGGGTGCAGACCAAAAGAGCACTTGACACCCTCTCAAGTGCTCACCAGCAAACCTGGAGTGAGCAGCAAAGAAGCCACAGGAACCACCTGTTGTGATCAGTGGCGTAGCGTGGGGGGTGCCAGGGGTGCCGGCCGCACCGGGCGCAACATCTGGGGGGGGCGAGTGCAGAGGGAAGGGACAAGTTCCTTCCTCCGCCGGGCTCCCCGCCGCCACCGCCAGCCGTGTGCCCCTAGCGCGCGCCCCGCCGCTGCTGCGGCTGCGCTCCACTCACTGCTCGCAGGAGGAGCAGCCGCTGCAGCAGCGCCGACACCGACGGCAGGCGGGCACGGGCAGCCTCCGCACCCCGCCGCCGCCGCCATCCCCTCGGCCCAGCCACAGGCGGCGGCTGCTTCTGACGACTGGGAGGGAGGAGAGCTCCGAGGGGCCTCGTCGCGCCCTGCGCTCCCCAAAACCCTCCGAGAGGAAGCCGGCGGGCGGGCGAGGGTCTCCCGGCAGAAGGGGGAGCCGCTGGCTCCGGCTCTCAGCGCAAGTCTCAGCCGTGGGGGGGGGGAGGACGGAGCACGGCTGGAAGCCCCCGGACACGGCCGGGAGGAGGAGAGCCCGGATCTGGAGCTCCACCTACAGCCCAAGGAGAGGAGGGGGCGGGGAGGTGCCCGAGGGGAGGGGCTTCGGCTGCCTTGGCCCGCGGGGGCTCTGTAAATAATAAATTTAATAAATTCCTGCTGAGCCTTTTGGGGGGGGGGTTCCTTGACTCCTTCGCTCGCCCCCAGCCCCAGTGGCGTAGCGTGGGGGGTGCAGGGGGGCTGGGCGCAACATCTGGGGGGGTGCACTCGCACTCGAGTGCTAAAATCCACGGGTTAGGGGGCGCAAATTACTTGCCTTGCCCCGGGTGCTGACAACCCACGCTACGCCACTGGTTGTGATGACTCATGAACACCCCAGCATTTCACTTTGCCTTCCCACAGCTGTTCAGAATTTGCAGAGGCACCCCTAGTGCCATGTGAGGCCTAAAAGACCAGCAGCAGTGGAAAAGCAACTGCTCCTGTGTAGGATTGCCTTCTGCTTTCTTTTCTTTCTTTTCTAAACTCAGGCTCCTTTGTCCCTCCAACAGATGGTCATGTTAAGTAGTCCAGCAGGACCTCCAGGTCCTATGTGTGTAGTTCTTCCTCAAGCATAGGAGGGCAAGTACAAGGGTGGGAAACCTTTTGCTGCCTTATGCTGTGTCCATTGCTCCATCTAGCTCAGTCTGGTTCAGGGCTGGCTGGTGCCCATTGGGGCTGATGGAATTGAAGGCAGGGAGGCCAACACTAGGTGGGGGCAAAGCCAATGACAGATGGAATTCTACTTTTTCCCTCCTCTTCTCCCTAGCTGATTTCTACTAGGCCAACGCTGAGACTAAGGAGAAGGAAGCAGACAACAAGGGCATTCTTTTGGACTCATTATAATTATGAAGGCTGCTAAGCTTGAAATAATCAAGGTGGTGAGGCAATGTCCCATTTGCCCCATTAGATCAGTCTCCACTGGTCTTGTCTACACAGACTGGCAGTGCTTCTCCAGGATTTCAGACAGGGGGTCTACTTAGGACTCAGATGTTGTTGTTGTTTAGTCGTTTAGCCGTGTCCGACTCTTCGTGACCCCATGGACCAGAGCACGCCAGGCACTTCTGTCTTCCACTGCCTCCCGCAGTTTGGTCAGACTCATGTTCGTAGCTTCAAGAACACTGTCTAACCATCTCATCCTCTGTCGTCCCCTTCTTCTTGTGCCCTCAATCTTTCCCAACATCAGGGTCTTTTCCAGGGAGTCTTCTCTTCTCATGAGGTGGCCAAAGTACTGGAGCCTCAGTTTCACAATCTGTCCTTCCAGTGAGCACTCAGGGCTGATTTCCTTCAGAATGGAGAGGTTTGATCTTCTTGCAGTCCATGGGACTCTCAAGAGTCTCCTCCAGCACCATAATTCAAAAGCATCAATTCTTCAGCGATCAGCCTTCTTTATGGTCCAGCTCTCACTTCCATACATCACTAATGTAAAGGAGTCAGATATACAGCTGCAAATATAATGTCATAAATGTGCTTTATGTGCATTATACAAATGTGACACTAGATGGCGCTGATGAGGTAATGGCAAATTCCATATATATTTTACAACTTTTAAAAAAGCATTTTCACAGTGTTTTTTTGTATCTGTGTAGATTCAGCCCTAGAGAGGCTAGAGATTGAACCCAAAACCTTCTGCATACAAAGCAGATGCTTTACCACTGACCTACAGTCCTGCCCTTGGCTAGCTGGGCAGGGCCAGAGGCAAAGGTGTGTGGGGTAAGAGCTGTGACTCCTACCTTTGTGCTGTAGGCTACATTCTAGTCATGCACAAGTCAGAGGTTTCTACCAACACACACTTATCTCTTCATCCTCCACACAAGCAAGCAAGAGGCATTATCATAGTTCGAAGATAAATTCAGGTTGAACAGCTAAGCTGGATTTGGTACATTTGTATATCAAAGGGCTTCCAAAAGAAATTGCACTGGATAGCAATCGCTTGACCCAGTGTAATGGCATGGTGGGGCTGTACCACTCACCTGAGCTCCTTCCGGCTGGGTTGCTATTGTATCCTGGGATGGGGAGGGGAGGGGAGGGGTGAGGTGGTGGTAAGATGCAAACATGCTTTCAGGAGCATCAAGTTTATTCCACCAGTGCGCTTGCACCATGCTAAGTTTGCCACAGCCTCGCCCCTCCCTGTGCCAGTATGTGCAGCGATTCAGCCAGAGGGAGGTCAGGTGAGTGGCACAGCCCCACCACGTTGTCGGCTACTGCGTATAACCTCACTGCAAAGAAATCAAAACAAATGTTCTGTAAGCAGCTGATAGCCTATAACCACCCCACAAACTTTATGCAAACAAATCAGGATAAATACTCCTCTGGAATCCACTTCTGTATAGCTCAATCTGTAGAACATGAGTCTCTTAATCTCAGGGTTGCGGGTTCAAGTCCCACACTGGGCAAAAAGATTCCTGGATTGCAAGGGGGTTGGATTAGATGACCCTCGTGATCCCTTCCAACTCTACAATGCTATGATCCTATTATTCTGGCTGATTCTGTTTAACGTGTCTTTATGCATTTAAGCAATAGGTGAGGCAAACTGGTCTGCTGAATTTACTATAGTTTCTAAATTCCAGTTCAATGCCTGGAAGCCTGCTTAGACTAGATAATCTCCTAGTTGACAACAAGAGTCAAACTAGCCATGATGTTCATTGCATGAATGTCATTAAGGTGCGCTTTGATATACATAGCAGCTGCAGGGAGGCCTGGGAAGGCTCCAGACCCTGTGGGTGAGTGTGGAGGGGAAGCTTAACTCTTTCTCTGCCTGCCACAGTCCTTACAGGGAAAGGCCATAGCTCAGTGGAGACCATGTGCTTTAAGGGTAGATGGTCTCTGGTTCCATTCCCAGTATCACCAGTTAGGGCTACCCGAAACCCTGCAGAACTGCAGCCAGTCCGTGTAGACAATACATGGGCCAATGGGCCAACTCAGTGTAAGGCAGTTTCCTATGACAAAATGACCCCTCCCACACTTACATTGGAAACGTAATTAAACACAGTAGAACTTACATGCATAGGTTTGTGCTGTTCCATGCACACTTACCAGGGAGTAAGTCCGATCAAAATCAATAGGATGTGTTTCTGAAAGCATGTTCAGTGTCATGAGTTTGTGCTGCCTTCCTAGTTTCCAACAGAGGCATAGAAGCCTTGCAGTGAATTGCAGACTCAGTCTAGCGTATCCTAGGATAACACCATCAGAAACTGTGTTCTAAAAAAAGCAAATGAAGCAAAGAACATTCATTGCCAGATAGGTGCTAATTAATATTCCTGTGTATTTTTTCCAAGAGCTGATGTGGTATCTTGAAAAGCTCCCTGAAATGGTGTTCCATATTTATAAGCTTGCAAGTATCTGAGTTGATGGCATCTAAATATACTTCTTGTAATTAAAGCTCTGTGCTTAATTTCCCAACAAACCATGAACATTTCCCTGTAATATATACATATCCCGAGAGCTTTAAGGAGAGTTGAACCAATATAGCCTGCTGGAATCTGGGAACTTTTGTGGAACTCAACTCGTTTCACATTTTAGGATGACAAGCATTGCCCAGGCTGCAGCTGTTGGGAAAGCATGATGTGTGCTTAGAATGAGCAGAAGGAAGAAGACAGAGAAACACTCTGATCCAGTGAAGGTAATGCAAATACGGAAGGTGGCCAGTGGAAAAAGATTCGCAGTTCCCAGCACTGAATCTCAGCATACAGTAGTGGGAATGAAGGACGAGAAGTTTTTGGCATTGGGTTGGGCACTGTACATGCAGTGGCAAACATGTGGCTGGGTGCAGTATCTGCTTTGACTGCACCAAGTTCCTGTCTAGGGAGGAAAACTAAATCTGGGATACATTCTTTATTCCCACCCTATTAAATGGGTGGGGAGAATTCAGCCTTCTTTCACCTTCAGATAGCTGATCAGTTCTGTTACAGCAAACAATAGGGATGGCCCAATACATTTTGTTCTCTGAAATGAAGGACAAGATGGCACCCTGCCTTCTGCCATAACTATCCCATGTATAGAAACTGACTGGACTGGCAGCTGAATCTTACATCGACCCTGGCAGCCAGATAGACTCCTCCACCCCACCCAGTGGTGCCTGGTGCATGCTGGGATTGGTGAGGCAAAAAGCAAGAAGGCCAACAGTAGGAGTAACCAGAGCCAAGGACAGACAGAACCAAGTAATTCTGATTTTGTCCCCGTCTGCCTCCCTAATACATGGGCAAAACTGAGACTAAGGAGGAGAAAGCAATCTGCAAGGGCCACCCCTTTGGTTAAGGAGGCAGGAGGGCTTGGAGGAATGAAGATTGAGGATGGTGCCACACTGCCCCATCTGCCCTATTGGACCAGCCTGCATTGACCACACCTGAGGCCAGCAGCCTGGCTTTAAGAGTGTAGGACACACCACATGGCATAATGTGGCCATCACTGTGCCACTGCCACATCTCATTCTCAGGCACAGGAGAGGTGGCTGCCTCATTCTGCTTACTGGTAGGGCCGGTCCTGGAACTGAACAATAGCATTCAAAGGCAGCCCACTTCTGCACATGTGTATTGCTGAATGGGGACAAAGGGATTAAGGAAAGAAACATGTGTAAGTATATGAGGTGTAGTATGAGGACTGAAAGGGAATTTACATGATTCAAAGAAAGGGCTTGGATCTGGGATCATAGCCTTATTATTATTAAACTTTTTATTATTTTAAACTGATTATTATTATTATTATTATTATTATTATTATTATTATTAACTGTTCTAATACTTAGTGCCTCTAAGAATGATTACCACAGATGCCAAGCACCAATTACACTTTTAAGAAGTTCACAGAGGTGATTGAGGCAACCCTGAAGATTTATTCGTATTAAATTATTATTTCATTATTTTTGCTCATTTATTCATTGCTTTTTACAGCAAAAGAGTCACAGTGTGACTTAAAAGCTTAAAATAAAAAAGACACACACACACACAAATTAATCAGTTAAAATAATAAATGAACACAGAAAGTGTTCACCCATGGTAGCCAGTTGATAAGTGTTTTTTCTTCCCCACCCAACCAGGGTGTGCAGCCGGGGAGCTGAACATCAATGCTTAATTATATTAGGAGCTGCGAAACTCACTCCTGCCATTGGTATGTAATACCCACCAGAATTTAGAAAGGCGGCAACCCTCAGAGGTAAGAAGAACATTAGAGAAAGAGACTGGATTACATTTTGCAGTTTTAATTTGTGAGAGGGTCAGAGACAAATAAAAATAAAGAAGGAACCAGTCTGAGCCCCTCACATCCTTCCTCCCACCTCATTCCCCCTTTCCAGTGCTACTCTCTGCCCAGACCCAGCTGTTCTTTATCAGGCTTTCCCAAACAGTGTCACCAGCTTTGTGTATCTCTCTTCCACCAGGCCTTATGTCCTTCATCAGATGCCCATTTTTCTTCAGGCAGCTGTTCATTTTTCTTCTTGCATTCTGACACATTTTCAACCAGCTCCTAATCCATCTCCTGCCATTTACTTGAGCTGTATATTAATGCTTTCCTCCAAGCCTTCTCCTTCCCCCGGCCCCACCCCCAACCCCACTAGCCCTCACCCATCAGGAAAAAGTACTCCATCAATAAAACATGAAATGTCAACCTTCCATCATACCCTCCAAGTCCTCCTTCCCCTCTGCCAACATGTTGAGAAATCATTATACGGTAGTTGAGGAACACATGGGCAAAGGGCAATTGTGAATAACTGGGTTGCCAGGTTTGTTTGGTTTTAATAAGACCCTCACCACTGAAAAGGTGGAATTGGGTGCAGACCCAAGTGGGTGGGGAGGGGTACACTTTACTGAGATCAAGGGAAGACCATTACCATGAGGGGAGAAACTGAAGCGGAATTGTAGGTTATGGCAACTTATTTCTCTGCCAAGATCTTGTGAGATTTGCTGGAGCCATTCAGAAGCAGAATTAGCAGGACATTCTGAACAGCAGGTTGCTGGTCCAAGCCCTTTTCTAGAAGAGAAGGAGTGTGCTTGTGCCACTAGGATGTGTGGTTTGAGCGAGATTTCTGCTTCCACATAGGACATGCTCTGTCAAGAACTAGCAGTCCCAGAGTTCCTTACACATAGGCAAGTGGGATGGACAAAGGTCATAACAAACAGGGATATTAGGAATAGTAGGAGCCATTGCTTTGGGTAGGATTTGTGTGATTAAATGTCTACTTCATACATAAATTTTCAATTAAGTGTGAATATGCTTACAGATTTTTTGCTCGTTCCATGTGAACTGTGGCAGAAGCCAAAAGAAGGTTCAGCAATCTACCTGGCACTTGTCAAAAACTGCAGGAATTCTACTATGAGGCAAGAATGGTTAAGCCCAGTGCTATTTTTCTAGAAAAAGAGGTGCCAGAACTCACCACGAAGGCCTCCCTTGTTCTCTTATAATGACACCCACCTGAGAGGTGCTGGAACTGAGTGCCGGTGAGTTCCAGCTGAAAAAAAAACCCTGGTTAAACCACCTATTTTGTGTATCCGTGAGGGTGAACTTGCAAGTAAAACTGACTTTTGGGGGAGATCATGGTTCTGTTGTTTATTCAGTTCATAGCTGTCAACTTTTCCCTTTTCTTGCGAGGAATCCTATTTGGAATAAGGGAATTTCCCTTTTAAAAAAGGGAAACGTTGACAGCTATGATTCAGTTATAAACTAAGTGAGGGCAACTGATGGGTTTTAAACCTGCAGTGAGTTAAGGACTTCCCCTGCATGTGAAGACAGGAAACAGTGGATTGAGGAGACAAGTTCAATCGTAGGTCCAACGGTCAAGAAGGCAGTTTCTGCACATGCTGTAGAGGGAAGTGAGGAGCAGGTGGGGCTTGTCAACCTGGGAAGGTAGTCCATCTGGGATTCTAGGAAAAGGAAAACTCTAATCCTCAACCTCCGCCGCCTTGTGGGACATATTCAGGAAAGGAAAAGGCTAAAGAATAAAGAATACCCTACACCAATTCAGAGTGGAGTCCTTAAGAGGGTTAGATGGTGCTTTGTACCTCCTTCCAGCAACACCTGCAGCCAAGCTATAGCCAAACATATCGCTCTGCATATTTTTGGGCCACACTAGTGAGGCCGAGAGGGGGGTCTTGTCATCTGGGCAGCCCAGGACCTCCATATTCACTGCCCAGGTTTGTGCCCCAGGGAGGTCACGTCGGTGCTGCTAATACAGCCGTTTGTCTGAAGGTGCACTCCACTGTCTCTCGAGATTGGCGGACACTAACAATATGATATATATGCATTATATACAGTGTACTATCTGGTAATGTAGTACAGTAAATGATCCACCCAGTGTACTAGCTTTCCCAGAGACCTGTTAGAACAAGCTGTACAGGGAAACTATATAGTGTGGAAAACTTGGGCTGCCACACACATGTATGAGGTGAAGTGACAACTTCTATCTGTGAAGGAACCATTGCCAATCCATTGCTATAGGGGTACCTTCAATATTGCATCACACAGCACCTCAAGCAAAATGTTTTTCAGCAGTGCCACTTTATGCATTAAGCATTATGCATTAAGCAGCCAATCGTCAAGTGCAATCAAGTAGATAGAAATCAAGTTATCTGCTTATGAAGCAATCCTCAGGTATCATAAATCCAGTCCCTGTTAGACCCCCCTCCCTTAAACACAGATATACAAGTTCAAGGGTGGGGCTGCTGAGCACATAGTTCCAGGTGATTAATCCCTCAGTGCTGCAAATGTACTTGTTACCAGTACTTTTTTTCCTTTAAAAAAATGGTTTAGGGGTACTCTCATTTTCCTATTCATATTGAAATACTTCCCCTCAATGAGGCCAAGCTTAGATTCACAAAATGTTTAGGGGTATGCGTACCCCCACGTATCCCCAGGAAAAAAAGCACGGCTTGTAACAATGGGGGAAGGGTGGAGATTGGAGGGAGAAAAGGAAGGCTGGATTTGAGCCACCACTCCCTTCCAAATGGGTGAGCAGTGGTGTGAAAGCAGGAACTGAGTGCAGGGGGAAACCAAGTCGTCTGCAATAGAAGCACTCCTTTGGAAAGAGGCATCTGAATACCACACCACAAATATAATAACTACATGTACTGCACGAAAGGAGAATTGTGTAGAAAGACAAATGATGTGGCCTTCATTTTTCTCCTCATCCATCACAGTTTCTCTACAAAAGAGTCTTGGTTCTTGTTTGTTTCTCTCTTTCCTGAAACTGAATCCTGCGCACCAGCCCAAATACAATGATCCGCCTCCAGAAGAAGGGCTTGCACATGCAGGTCTTCTCTAGATCAGGAACCCAGATGAAGAGCAGAGGCACTTTCAGATTTCAGTTAAAGTGAAAATGTTGCCCATACATTATGCATCTTCTTCAGCAAGATGCACACCAACATTCTGGCTCAGTTAGAGCTGAACTATATGCATATATATTCATATCTATAAAAACTGTTAAAACAATAGCATATAATAAAATACAATTAAAAAATACATATATAAAAGTCAATTTCAAATCCAAAACATACATCTCCACTTAAGTGGCTTATGGAAAGAAGAAAGTCTTTAACGGGAACAATAGAATAGAGACAGCAACTTTAAAAGATGGATAGAATAGAATAGAATAGAATAGAGATAGCACCTGTCCGTTATACCATGGTAAGCTGTTCCAAAAGGGTACATCTCACTAGCCTAAAAACCCAGTTCCGGCATTATGCCGAAGGACCTCCTGATAGGATGCTATCTGTAGGATGCTCTCTCCGGCAGAGTGCAGGGATTGGCTGGGTATGTACGAGAGAAGATGATACTTTAGGTTAGAATCCCACCCATTCTGTGGTCCCCATGAAAATTGCTCCTGAGCATGCTGCTCTTTGCAGTGAGAGAGAATCTTCTGTTGATGCCAATGCTGGCGGTGGGTATTTTTATCCAGACCTGCTGCCTGTGGTCCCAGGGCTGGTCAGGATTCCCAGGGCTGCTGTTTACATAATAGAAGACATTTACATTAATTGCTTTCATGTCCAGTTTTGAGTCACCTCCAGTTTGGCTAGCTGCCCTTTTCAATTTTGTTCATTAATCTCTTCTGCCTCTTACACCCATCATCCCTTCCCAACAGCTTTGTCAGCATTCTCATGTTAAACTTTCAGCTGCCTTTCATCACCCTCCCTGAAACTGCTGATTGTGAAAACTGAAATACTAATAAACAACCCACCATGACCCCCACCCACCCCAAATCCAGATGAAGCAGGATGTTTGTATGAATCTGCTCTGCTGCAGCTTGTGCTGGATGTGGGAAGTAGTTATGGAAACCGCTGTTTATGAGTTGGAGACATTCTTTCACTCTATAAATAGTTAACCAAACTTAAGACAGGCAAAAGAGAAACTGCCAAAGGGTCAAAATCCTTTCATTCACTTTGGCGATTATCGAGACTTCTTCCTTTTTAAAAAACTTTCTGCTGGTTTACATTACAGCTCCATTTTGGGATCTATGCAACAGCCTCTTCCGCCCAGTCTCCTGCCTCTAGTGGTGGTCTGCATCAGACGCTGCAGAAATGTGCGAAGCACCCCACGCCAGGCTTTTGACTGGCAGGTGAGCCCAAGGCAAGACCACCCTGGCTAAGGGAAACACGTTTTGTGAGGCATGGTCTCTGCCTGATTAACCTGCTTTTATCATTTGTGACATGAGAAAGAAGATATCCCTTTTGTGGGCTTTCCAAGTGGCAATATTGCTGTCATAAAAATGCAGCCTCCTGGGGACAAATCTGTCTCTCTTGCAGTTTCTTTTAAAGATTTAGCTATAAAAGAGGCCCCAGAGGAAGAATCAGGAAACCAAAGGCGTTTGGTTTGGTGTCTGGTCTCATGCCAACTTCGAGGCATGAAAAACAGCTACAGATACCATAGAAGGAACTGTCTGGATGGGGAGTGGGGTAATGTTCCATTAGAATTGTTGCTCAGGAAGATGAGACTATTTGGGCCACAACTAGACCTCATCAAGCAGAATGATGCAGGCACTAAGCTCATTCTATTTAAGTCATATTTTAGGGGCTACTGTTTTTAATTTTTTTTAAGAGCTGAGTTTTATTTTCTTTACCACAATCTGTCCTTTATGGAACAGAAACAAAACAAGTCCCTTCCAGCTCAACAATTCTATGTTTCTAAGTGTTTTACAGACAAGTTTTCATACATACTTCCCCCAAGTTTCACATAGGATTATGGTCCCTGTTCT
This sequence comes from Podarcis vaucheri, assembly GCF_965113315.1. Taxonomy (NCBI): domain Eukaryota; kingdom Metazoa; phylum Chordata; class Lepidosauria; order Squamata; family Lacertidae; genus Podarcis; species Podarcis vaucheri. The sequence goes on along the minus strand of NC_138763.1, from coordinate 46,433,322 downwards.
GGTAAAAGGGCACAGCTACTTCTCATGCCATTCCTAAGATCCCATCCTATCCCTCACCTTACTAAGTATAGGATGCAATGCTTGTTTGGCTGTCATCGTATAAATACACTGAGGGATAGCCAACATCAATCACATCCCGAGTAGGCCCAATGAAATCAATGGACTTTTAAGTCCATGAATTTCAGTGGGTCTGCTCTTTCGCCCTGTGTCATTTCCTGTAGTTGACCTGGAGTTATAGAAACAGCCTCTTAAGTCTTCTCTGCCCCTTTCAGGTTACAAAAGTACATGGTTCTAAAACATGAGAGGAAAGGGTATAAGATTATTTAAAACAATCTAAAAAAGGAAAAGTGAGCTCAATGAAAAACAATAAATTCAACATACATCTGGGTATTTGGTAACTGCAACTGGCTGTATTAGCACAGAATGATGTGTCATCTTTGTTAGACCATCACAGAGTGAGTGGGATAATGGGGGGGTGGGGGTGGGTAGCAATAGTGGTGCTTCTGGAGGGCAGACATACAGGAAAGCCTGTAGCTCAGTGGCAGTGGCTCTCAAGCGCAATCCTCAGCATACCTAGGTGGGGCTGGGAAAGGCTTCCTGCCTGAATGTAACCTATTTACTTTGTCCCATGGAACCCAATAGGAAGCCTTTTAAAACTGAACCAGTCTGCTGTCTCAGCCCCCTCTCATGCATATTCCTGCCCTGGGTTCTATTTCTTGGTGTGATGCTGGAATGTGATAAAGGCGATGATAATACATCTTGTTTGATGTGCAAAATTTTACCATAGGCAATCATCTACCTGTAGTAACTTGGATTTTTAAGCTCTGATCTTGATTTAGTGATCTTTCCATTCTTGCCAAAAGTAAGTTTTGAGTAGCTCAACCCTTGCATGTTTTTCTTTGAGACATTGTTGTAATTTTGGTAGCCTATGACTCCTTTCTAGCGATTTACCGCTACATGCTGCAGATCTTCACTCTGGAAGTGCGCTGACCAGGGTCTGTTTAAACAAACAATTAATTCACCCCCAAGGTTGAACTGAGTTCTGCTAGCTAGCAACCAATGTCAACGGTGCATAGTTCTGATTGGCTGGTGACAGTAGCCCTGTTGAAGAATTCAAAGAATGTTTTGGGAATGAAGTGAGGAGGAGGCCCACTCCCAGCTTCCAGGAGCCCTGATTGCAAAGATTCTTAGCACTTTCACCCAAATGCACGAAGAACTCAGCTTCAGACTTTTAATGTCAACATGAGGAGGGGGAGAAGGTAAAGCTGGTCCAGATGCGGACATTGGGGGCCGTGGTCAGTGAACATGCTACCTCCTCTTTTTATTCTCATGTGCATCCTTTGAACATTTGACTATGGCCTCTGAATTGCAAATTCATGTCCATCTCTGGAACGAGCTTTCAACTATGAACTTTAACTGTAAAGTGGCACTTTAGACAAACAAACAAACAAACAGCAAAATGACAGCCTGCCTAAAAACAGCTGGGGAGGGGGCTAATGGCTAAATCAACATCATCTATTGCACTGTGAGGACAAAAGTGGCTAGGTTCCCTCATGGGGTTGGGGAGGAGCAGAACAAATGTATCAAGTCCAGGCAGAAATAGCGCAGCGCCTTGAGAGATTTGACTCCTTTTAAGCTATGCTGGCCTGTGTCATGGTTACATAGGAAAGCTATTTTGTGCTCAGCGTAATTCTCCCATCAGCCTGTGGCTCCAACATTTGCACTGGAGTTGGTAGACTGGCAGAAGGAGGTGTGGGGAAACTGTGGCCCTCTGGGTGTTGTTGAACTCCAACTCTTCTCAGCCCCAGACCAGCATGACCAATGGGGAGGGATGATGAGAGCTGTAATTGAACAGCATCTGAAGAGCCGCAAGTTAGTCACCACTCAGCTGGAGACATATTTATCCTTCTATGCTCACTCCTTTTGTTTTGTTTTCTTTTTAAAATCATCCTTTAGAAGCCATGGAGTTCTTTTAGCACAGCAGCTCTTACCCTTCCTCTTTAAAAGGGGGTAACACCAACAAATTTATCCTCAGCATCCTTCGTTAACATTCAGTTTCAACTAATTTGAAGCCATGCTCTTCTCCCACTGTGGGGCTGGAAGGCCCATGTTACCAGATTTTTTATTATTAAAAAAAGGTTCAAAAGGCAGCAATGCACTTATCCCATACCACATTCCCAGCAAGTCTCTTCTCCCCTCAGTTATGTGTGGGGTGGATCCTGCTGTTGAAAGGGGACTTGCAGGCGCAGTACACAAATGCAGAATGACCCTACCAATCCACAGGCCACTCAAGTGTGCCAGAAACAATATGAATTTACACTTATAATCTGTGCAAGACCAGAGTCCAATGTAAGGCAAGGCTGGGCTTGGAAAGATAATTAACTTATGAAAAAATGCACTTAGTAACAATGATTAACTATCATGCCATAAGAATGACATCTTTTCAAAGCAAAGTACTGGCCACAGGTTGTGAAGCAAACAGTAAGATATGAGCGCCTTCCCACTATTTAATCTGTTATTCACTATATGTAACCATGCAGTTAATAAATATAATAATAATAATAATAATAATAATAATAATAATAATAATAATACAACAGCACAGCTTTATTTTTAGACAGGACAGGCTTCTATCCATTTCTGTTCCAGCCCTCCAGGCCCTATTTCAGAATTATTTATCAAAGCAGATTTCACTTTCTAGGAATGAAAACAAGTTAGGCATGAAGTCCCACTGTTTTCAATGGGAACTAAGTGCAACCAATTTACTCCGGTTCCAAGCTCTTTACCGTGTGGGAAATTCAGCATGCGTCCATGCTAACGTATTTGCTAACATATTTGCTTTGCTTCTCTCAGAGATAGGGGGTTCTACGTCACAGGCAGTAAATGCTCTGGTATTACAACTGCAAGGCTTTTGCCCTCTTCTGTAGCTTGTTGCCATCGGGAGTAGGGCAATGTTAATCAGCATGCAATTTTGTGTATATTTTCTTATATGTCAGAGCTTACTTGATTTACCAAAAACCAGAAGCTTTCCTCTGAGAATATTACTGAGTTTACTGGGGTTTCAGTATAAAGGTAAAGGGACCCCTGAGACCATTAGGTCCAGTCGTGACCGACTCTGGGGTTGCGACGCTCATCTTGCTTTATTGGCCGAGGGAGCCAGCGTACAGCTTCCGGGTCATGTGGCCAGCATGACTAAGCCGCTTCTGGCGAACCAGAGCAGCGCACGGAAACGCCGTTTACCTTCCCACCGGAGTGGTACCTATTTATCTACTTGCACTTTGACATGCTTTCGAACTGCTAGGTTGGCAGGAACAGGGACCGAGCAACGGGAGCTCACCCCATTGCGGGGATTTAAACCGCTGACCTTCTGATCGGCAAATCCTAGGCTCTGTGGTTTAACTCACAGCGCCACCCGTGTTTCAGTATACTCTGACCTAAAACCATTTTATTTTATTTTTTGTCACTGGCTTGTGGTCCATAAATGTCAATAAGGTTGGAAAGTGCCAATATATCAAGCAAGGAATATTAACTGTATCCAAGATCGAAGTACTCCTCATTTGGCTTCTGCTATAGTTACTTACCTGGGTTGAAAACTTGCAAATTGTGTGGTGTCAAAAAAAACACCATGTTTAGTGTTGAAATGTTGGAGAGCCGATTCCTGTCTTGTGACCTAAGAGTATCACCTCAGGACTGGGCCTTAGTGAAGGAAATGGTCCGCTGCCTCCAGTGCTGCCACAGGACAGCTGCCTTTTCCTGCTATGAAGCCGATTCTGTTCCCAGGGGAAATGTCACATCTGTTCATGTGATGTACTGAATTGTACAGTTCTGCCCGCTCACAATGAACCAGAAGGCAAATGAAAAGTTGTCACTGCAGTATTTTTAAATCTTGTGATTTTGAAGTCAACCAGGAGCTTTTGGACAGCAATGTTTTAGTGCAAATGCAGTTCAAGTGCTTTGCAATTTGGCATGTTTGCAGCTAGATTTAGGGGGTGGGGCGGAGAGAAAAGGTCCATTAAAGATGCTGTGTGCAGTGCAAGGACTAAGAGTATGCACTCTGAGCCAGAAATGGCCTTTCAAGTATACACAATTTCACTTAAAGGCACAGTGCCTTTGAATGTAATCACCTCATAAAGCGGGAGTTTTCTGTGTGTGGGAAGCCTTATGCAAATGCAGAAGCAATAATGCTGATTCATATTACAAGGCCATTGTGGAACCTCGGTTTTTGAGTGTCTCAGAAACCGAATGATTCAGAACCCAAACGCCAAAAACCCGGAAGTGAATACTCCTGTTTTTGAACGCACCTAGGAAGTAGAACGGCTTCCAAGGCACATTTCTCCATTTTCTCCATTGAAATTGCCAACTGCCCGATGTGCCTCAGTTTTCAAACGCTTCAGAAGTCAAACGGTCTTCTGGAATGGATTACGTTCGACAACCGAGGTTCTACTGTACTGAGATAAAGTGCATTCAACATTTTGCTCAGTGAGCACTGTACAAATGTGGTGGAGGAGGAGGCGATTATGATAGTCAGGGTGGCTATCCTGAGAAGGGCCAGATCAGGGGTGTCACCTTGAATAAACTATGGGGGGGGGCAGGGAAACACCACCCCACATAACTGATCACAAGACACGGTGCAAGTACACCATTTGAATGACAATGCCCATCAACTTTGCGGGTGGGGCAGCCCCCTTGAATATTTTATTGGGAGGACCTAGGAGTTGGCTCCTTTGGGCCACATAAATCAAGTAAGGCTCTCTGCTGTCTTTCTGCATTGGCTGCTAGACATGCCCCAGTTAGCGGAACAAGGAGTGAAGCTGTCATATCAAAAGCACATAAAAGTGCTCAGCATGGAAATAAAATTGCACAGATTCACAACTATAAATTCCAGTTGGAGTTTCATCTTAGCTCTGGTCAATTTAGGGTAGCCGCTTTTGGACTTCCTAAAACAATAAGTAATGCCTCACTCAGGGAAAAAAAGACCAAAGAAGGCACAGATTTGCTTTACATTTGCACTTATCTGTGTTGGTGCAGATTTGGAAAAGCTTGCTAGAATGTAACTAGAACTACAATCCATTGCATCATCATGAGGAAGACTGACCAGGTAACCTGACCAGGTGCTAACTCTTTCAAGGCTTCTCTTCTTCACCTTTCAACAGAATCTGCTCTTCAAATAGAGGACTGCTGTCTGACAGCCCTTCAAATTGGGTACAGTGGTACCTTGGTTCTCAAACGCCTTGGTACTCAAACAAATTGGAACCCAAACACTGCAAACCTGGAAGTAAGTGTGGATGTTTTTCGGAAGCTCAACATGCTCCATTTTGAGTGCCACACTTCCGTTTTGAGTGTTACACTGAGGTCTGCCTTTTTTTGCTATTTATTTTGTGTTTTTGTTTTTGCAGTTCTTTTTGTTTTGTTTTTGTGACTGTGTGGAACCCAGTTCAGCTACTGATTGATTGTGTGGCTGCAGCACATCATTTATTGCTTTCATTTTATGGATCAGTGGTCTCGTTAGATAGTAAAATTCATGTTCAATTGCTGTTTTAGGGGTTGTTTTTAAAAGTCTAGAACGGATTAATCCATTTTGCATTACTTTCTATGGGAAAGCATGCCTTGGTTTTGGAACGCTTTGGTTTGGGAACGGACTTCCAGAATGGATTAAATTTGAGAACCAAGGTACCACTGTACTGTTCTATGTTTAGGACACCCTAATCAGCAGAGAAGGAAGAGCAAGAAAATGTTTAGCAAAAATAAAATATACTCTTTCTTGCACATGGCAAGGACACAGTGAGGGAGACGCAGAGTCAAACTTTGACTTTGAACAGATGCACAAACCCATGGGCCTGCCTAACACTGACTGCATACTGATGCAAAACCTGATTTTCCTATAGTCTGCTATGCCATGGGTTGATTACAGATTGGTTACAAGTCAGCACACACACAAGCCAAGGGATTTCGTGGCATCCACTGTTGTGAACATGGTGCTGGCATCTGTGTTGAGCCCCAAGTGGCATTAGTACTGGACATCTAGCATTGCACTGTTCTGATTTTAGAGGCAGGAGCATCCTGAGTGTCTCTTTCTGTGTCAGTGGCAAGGGAAAGTTCAGGCATGACTTCAGCGTTCTCTAATTTATGCACCTCTTCTTTTAGATGCCAAACCTGAGAAACTGCAAGGAGCTTGATCCTTCCAAGGTGCTGGGAATATCACTTTCCTTAGCTGAGATGTTTCCACAAGAGAAATGTCACTGTGACTTTTTCTGTTGTGAGCCACCCTGGGGTCTTCAGATGAAGGGCGATATACAAATATTTAAAAAGAAAAAAAGAAGAAGGGAAAGAAACAATGACTTACTCAAAAGTCACCCTGGGGCACAGAGGGCCCAATATTATAGGCAAAGTAATTGGGAAAGCACTTGCGCAGTGCAGCTATCATTGGTATATTTTTTAGGCAGGAGTGCTGCCAGATAATATATTGCTAATATACTTTGTCTGGAGGCTCCTTCCCACAGTCATTCCTAAACAAAACACATGGAGGTGAGTCCCTTGAAGTGAATCTGTGGACTGTGACTTCTTACCAATTTGTATTTGTGCTTTACCCTTCCCAGACTGCATAGCCATGCTTAACACATGCAAGTGCCTGTCCATCCACTCATAACTGCATGAGGCAACCATAAGAAAGCCCTGTAGGCCAGAGACTGTTCCCTACCCAACAGCATGGGAGGATGACAGATTACATTGTGTTGCCTAATAATTAGAGCCCATAAGGTATTGCAATCTACTGTTCTTTGATGTTGTGGATATGAATATATGTTATATAAATGTATCAGATTTATAAGGGGGAGGGGACCAGAAATGGCACAAGAGCATGGGCACAACAAAGGCCAGAATAAAGGAGTTTGCAAAAATGTTTCACCAAATCAACAAGTTTGGAGGCCATCATTGTATACTTAGTACCGTTTTGAGATATGGATGTAACAGATTTGGAAGAGAAGCACAGTGCTGCTTCAGGGAGGACAAGCTAGTGGTTGTGGGCTACAAAAACATGTTCCTCACAATATACACTTGGTCCTGGATAAATCAGTCCTAAACTTGCTGGTTACTGTAGGTGAACCTTAGGCTTGCTAAAGAGGAAGGACTATTCCTGCCCATCCTATTAAACACAGCTGCTATGTTTTGAAGGTCAACACTGGAGTGAAGCCTCTGTATCTGTATGTGCTCAGATCAAGGCCAGCCTAGAAAACGCCAACTGTCTGATGGAGCAACTGACCAAGCAAAGAGCTGCCCTCTTCTACCCAGCATACTTTATTCTTGTTTTCAGTGCTGTTATGTCACAAACTTTATTGAAATGTATGGCATATTTTTGTTTTAAAAAAAGGAGAGGGAGAGAAAGAGAGGAAGGGAGGGAGAGAAAATATTCACCTTGCCACCTAGTAACTCCTTGTTCAGTCATGTATGTTCTAGCCTAATGCCTTTTTCCCAAGAACATTGTACAAACATTTCTTATTCCTTACAGAGTTCCAAATACTTAAGCCTTCCCTAATCCTGACATAGTACGTCAATCGTTACGGCATATGTCAAAATCTTTGAGAGCTATCATCTAATGGAGAAGACATTAGGTCCCTGCTTTTGCCCACAAGGAATTCTTCAAGGGAGAGGCTTAGACATCCCAAGGCTTGGCCTAAACAAACTCCCTGGAGGAATGCACAAGGCTTCCCTGCCCCTTCCCTTAGTAACAGAGAGAAAGGAAAAGCTGGCAGAGAATCAGCATTTGTTCACAAGTAGATGTGCGTATGAGCAAGTTACAGAGATTATCTAATTGACATACTTTTCACCTGGGATTTCAAAAGGCAGGCAGGAGGATGGGAACAGAGGGGAGGAGGCCAGTGAGGCGATGATGACAGGAGAAAGGCTGGGGTTAGATGGGGGTTTCAGTGCAGGGGTGGGGAACCTGTGGCCTTCCAGACTTTGTTGGATTCCAACTCCCAGCAGCCCCTGCCAGCATAGCCAACAGACACGTTCTCCCACCCTGTTCTTATGCCATCTCTGCTCACAGGACACAATGATAAATCACAGTCCTGTTCAGAGTCGACAAAGCCAAGGGAGGGGCCATTTTGGGTCACATTTGCAGAAGTCAAAGAGATTCCACTAGTTTCACAGAACGATTTAAAACTTAATTTCACCTATACAGTGGTACCTCTGGTTACGTACTTAATTCGTTCCAGAGGTCCGTTCTTAACCTGAAACTGTTCTTAACCTGAAACACCACTTTAGCTAATGGGGCCTCCAGAGCACGATTTCTGTTCTCATCCTGAAGCAAAGTTATTAACCCGAGGTACTATTTCTGGGTTAGCGGAGTGTAACCTGAAGCGTATGTAACCTGAGGTACCACTGCATTGAGGTTTGATTTGAAACAACAACAAAAGCATTTTCAGAGCATTTGTTGTAGGCACTTATATACCTCATTATAGTCAGAAATGAAGGCGCTTATCTGGCTTAAAATTCTATGTGCAGATGTGGTTCCCGTCACAACTACTACCACCAGTGTTCTTAACCAAAAATCCCTCTCTGGCAAAGTATCCTGGAGCCTCTCCTTTGCTCTCTCTCACAAATACCAAAGCCCTTTCACCTGGTCCCTCCTGATATTGCTGCTGCTGCTGCTCCCAACCTGGTCAATTCATTTGCCTCTTAGCTCAGCCTGCTTTCCCTCATGTTCATTGACAGTTCTTCTTTTTACCACATTTCACGGAATCAAATGAACATTGTGTGCCTCTCTTCTCTCCCAAACTGTTCTCTTTCAAAGCAGAGTCTTTGGCTTGCCCTTGTTACCCGCTTTAACTGCAGTGACTGCACTGCCTCCCCAACATCAGTATTTCAGGATATATTCAGTTTCTTTTAAAAAATTAATATGGCGCCTTATTGAGCAAAGCTCTCCCAATACGATTCCTTTGGAACACTTGGTTCTACATGCTGAGTAGCTATTGGTACCTAAAAAAGTTAAGTGGGCCTCGATGCTTGTTGAATGTGACTCACATCCTCAGTGAAATCTGAAATGGCTACTCTGTCTTTTATCATCAGCTTGGCACTTCAGTTTCCCCACACAAGCTGGCCTATATCCTTTGGCAGTCCTTCGCTGCTTGCATCCCACTCCTCAACACAACCAACCTGTTCTTGGATGCTATGCCATGTCCTTCTCTCTCTCTCTCTCTCTCTCTATCTCTCTCTCTTTTGTCAGATATAGGATCAGAACTAATTGGGGAATCCTCTCTCCTGCTCTGTTTCCTGGGTGGCAGTTATACTGCTAGAGTCAAGTAGGAGATGGCTGAAGTATATTGTCCCCTGAGGAACTAAGAGCTCCTGTTATAAGCACTTGTGTATATCTGAGCTAGGATCAGGCATGTTGGGAGGTGTTTTACGGGCACATTTTATGGGGCTGTTATGAGCCTTGCAGATGTTCGGCAGCTGTTACTGGGATGGGGCTTAATGTCTAGGTGGCTGGCAGACATGGAGCAAAATCAAAACCAGCTCTTCTGTCCTTTGATTAACATCTTCTGCAGCATCAGTTGATATATTCTGCACATAGAAGCTCAAACACACTCCCCACCTTGGATGCGCGTGGCGCTGTGGTCTAAACCACTGAGCCTCTTGGGCTTGCCGATCAGAAGGTTGCTGCTTCAAATCCACACAACAGGCTGAGTTCCCATTGCTCTGCCCCAGCTCCTGCCATGCTAGCAGTTCAAAAGCACACCAGTGCAAGTAGATAAACAGGTACCACTGTGGCAGGAAGGTAAACGGCGTTTCCATGCACTCTGATTTCCGTCAGAGTGTTCCATAGCACCAGAAGTGGTTTAGTCATGCTGACCACATGACCTGGAAAGCTGTCTGTGGACAAACGCCGGCTCCCTTGGCCTGAAAGCAAGATAAGTGCCGCAACTCCGTAGTCACTTTTGACTGGACTTAACCATCCAGGAGTCCTTTACCTTTACTCCCCACCTCTATAGCTGTTATAGGCTACTGTTCAGGTAAAAGGGTCATGAGCCAGATATGGGTAAGTGATGGAGAGCTTTCCTTTTCAAGTGGCAATAGTTCAGTCTTCACTAAGATGGCCTGGAGAATAGTATGGAGAGTTTCTGATGATTAATGTAGGTGTCAACACATGGCTGGTGAAAAAGTGCACCCGATCATGATCAGAAGTATGTCGTGACTAAAGCCAACATCCAAGTGAACTGTAGCAGTAGTAGTGGTGGTGGCTTTTGTACTGTTGTTTCTCCAATCGAAAGCTAATGCTATTCTAGGCTGCATCAACAGAAGTATAGTGTTCAGATCAAAGGAAGTAATAGTACCACTCTATTTTGCCTTGGTCTGATCACACCTGGAATACTGTGTCCAATTCTGGGCACCACAATTGAAGAAGCATGTTGACAAGCTGGAACATATGCAGAGGAGGGTAACCAAGTTGATCAAAGGTTTGGAAACCAAGCCTTATGAGGAACAATTGAAGGAGCTGGGTATGTTTAGCTTGGAAAAGAGGAGACTGAGAGGAGATATATAGCTATCTTCAAATATCTCAAGGGCTGTCTCATGGAAGAGGGAACAAGCCTGTTTTCTCCTGCTCTGGGGGGTAGGAATTGAACCAATGGCTTCAAGTTAAAATAAAGAAGATTCCAAATAAACATCAGGAAGAACTTTCTAACAGTAAGAGCTGTTCGGGTCCCTTCCAACTCTACAATGCTATGATTTCATGGGTCCCTCTGGCAGATGGTACTTTGCCTCCTGGCTTCACTTGGCACACTCAAGCATCTGTGAAATGGAGGTGGCCTTACCCTGTTGAGTTTAGTTCTTAGATAAATGTTAAGCCACTTGATTCACAGGATCCACTTTAGCCCCCACCTGCCATCTTGACTCAGCTGATCACAGTTGGAAGGGAGTTGATGGGGACAGAGACAGATTAACATAACAAATTGAGCCAAATTCTAAAAGATGAGCCTAAAGCAGTAAGGGACAGAGAAACACCATGGCAGTGGCCTGTGCTCTAGCTGTAATGGAGTTTGAAATCAGTTTATAATGTTACTGGCCTTTTCCCAAGACCCCCTGGGAATTTTTATTCAACGATAAAACAGGACCTTTATTTCACAAAATTCTCTTTGCCCTCCCTTTCATATTTATCTAAATTTGTACTGGAATTGTGCCTTTGAAGGGTTATTTTATAAACAAAAGTTTACCTCACCAGAAAGTTGAGGGATTAATAAAACAATTTATTTTGCAAATAGCCACAGCACTATTTAGCTTCTCAGTAACAATACGCTATAACCTAATTGTTTCTAAAAAAAACCCCTACACATGTCGAAATAAGTTTTTATTAGCCAACAATGGTAGGATAGTGTCTGAATGCAAAAATTAAAAAAAGTGTGTAGGTTCTGAAATGCAAATGAAGATTTAAAATCCAGCGTTTTAGCACCCACGATGTTAAGCTAGTTTTTTTTTTAAAAAAAAAAGGTAACTGTATATCTGCGCGCACACTCTCTTAATTTTTCTGAAACAGCATGGACAACACATCGGTTTTGATTCTGCCCCTCCTGTGGCCCCCATTTCTAAAACAGCAGGAAATACTGCATGCTGCAGAGAGTCTTTGGCCGCTGATAGTGTGTTATTTTGGCTGGGACTGGTGCTGGGGGAGGAGAAGGAAGAAGCTGGAAGCACGCTGCCTCACAAAGACAGCAAGAAAATACTGATGAAACACAAAGCCTCTCATTCTCAGCTCTGCATCCTCAATGTGCACAGCTGTATGTTTTGGCACATCTGCACCTCCTGAGAAAAACAAGCAGCATCCCACGCACCCCTCTCTAGGGAGGCACACTCGGCTTCAAGCTACTTCGGGGCCTTAACTGTTTCTTGCATGGAGTCCTTCTAGGGCGCTGCATTCCCTGGGCCGCTCACTACCTGGCCTGACATACTTAAAATGTTCCCACTGAGAACAGAGACTTTTCTCCCACATAATATAGCAATTTCCATCCTTTTTGTTACTCCAGGGGCATGTCATTCAATTACAATACTGCTGAAGCCAGGATCTGTTCCAGCAACCTCTTCCCATGGACACCCAACCCAAGGAAGGAACGGCCCTCTTTTCCCTTCGCTACATGGCTGATGCTCATGGATCTAGTGCTAGTTCAGGGGAAACCAATTCCTGCTTGTTCTTCATATGAGGAAGGAGCTGCTTGCTTACAACAATAAAAGCCATGTCCAATTCCCTACTCAAAAGGAAGAATTGATTGCTGGAGGGGGAAAAGAGAATCAATTTATCTAGCGCAGTCTCTAGCTCATCAATTGAAAACTAATATTTTAAGACAGACTAATAAAGGTGCTGTCAAACATCCCCCTGCAGTCCCCCCTTTTGTCATTTTACCTCCTCAACACAGGAATGTACGCCTGGAACTCTCACTTCATATTTGTTTTCCTCTCTGACCTCTGTGCTTGCTCCAGGTTTTCAGACGCCAGTGGCCTTAAGGGCCAGCTCAGCCTTTGCTAATGACTTGGAGAGCAATCCTCTTATGTTTGCTGGGAAGTTTGCCCCACTGTGTTCTATGGGTCTTACTCACAGCACAAGACAGTAGGCACAGGACTTCAGCATTAAAATATTAGCCATGTTCAGACAGTGTACATTAACCATGCACGTACAATGTGTACATTCGTCTACAGTGTTGCTTTCTCCCAATTGAAGTGCAGAGTATTTGAGGACCAGGACATTCACAGGGAAATCAAAATGCTTGTTTACAAAGCTATTGTACTGCCAACCTTACTGTATGCTTGTGAAACATGGACCACTTACAAACACCATCTCCAACTCCTCGAAAGATCAACGGTGTCGCTGAAAATTTTTGCACATTATTTGGGAAGACAGGCGAACTAATACCAGTGTACTGGAAGAAGCAAAGATCACCAGTGTTGAAGCAATGATTCTTCAACATCAGCTTCGTTGGACTAGTCATGTTGTGCGGATGCCTGATTAACGTCTTCCAAAGCAACTACTCTATTCCAAACTTAAAAATGGTGGTCTACAAAAGAGGTTTAAAGACCATCTCAAGGCAAACTTTTTAAAATGTAGTATAAACACGAACAACTGAGAAACACTTGCCTGCGAGCGCTCCAATTGGAGAACAACCTTTACCAAAGGTGTCATGGGCTTTGAACACACACGAACTCAGGACACAAGGGAGAAACATGCTAAAAGGAAGGCACGCTTGACAAATCCACACTGTGATCAGCTCCCACCCATAAACCAATGTCCCCACTGTGGAAGGACATGTGGATCCAGAATTGGCCTCCACAGTCACTTACAGACTCAATGTTAAAATCGTGTTTATGGAAGACAATCTTACTCGGCTACGAGTGATTGCCAAAGAAGAAAGAAGACTGTAAGCAAGATCCCGACAGTATCACCGCAGGGATGAGGCAAGAAATAGCTATGGAGGAAATACTACAAAACACAAATTCAACAACATATATAAGGTAGTAGACAAATTGCATCATTCTACATTGCTAGCTCAGTAGTTTAGAGAACAATTGCATAGATGTATATGAAGTTGCCAAATCGTTAACAGTTTACATAACTGTACACATGCACAATGGGTGTGCAGTGCTTAGAAACAACAGAAAATTGGGCCTCCTTGAGATTGGTGCCTGGCTTATGGAATGCCTTCTCCTCTGAGATATGCTTGGCACCTGCTGCCTTTGCTTTTCAGTGCCAAGTTAAAATGCACCTGTTTTCCCAGGCATTGATGTGATACAAGTTTTATCGGAACGATCTGCTTTGTGTACGATGGAATATGAATCTTATAACTGCTGTCTTACCTGATATGTTCTTATATGTTGCTATTTCATTGTATTATGATCAGATTATCATGTTATGTTTTGTAACTCATCCTGGGATCAGCAACACCAAAAGGTAGGGCAGAATATTTTCAAACAAACAAAACAAAACAAAAGTGCAGTCATGCTCATTAATTTATTTAAATTCTTCCATACACGTGTGAGCATGTATGCACCAATTCTTTTGATTACTTGCGCCTGTGCACACATCCCGTAAACAAATGGGTGTGCATCATGTCAAACAGTCAAATTTCTGCAAGAGGGTGAATTTCTGCAGGCAGTACTGCAATTTTGACTTCCTGACTCTATAGTTAAATCAATAATCAAACCATAGAGTTGTCATGAGGGTGAATTAGGCAAAGGTGTCCTAAAGTCATTCAGAAGGGCCTTATGAGGGAACTATCCACCAAGTATGGCACCCTCTCAAAGCCCTTTAAAATAAACTGTAACACCCCTCCCCCTCAAGTCACATTCCCCCTGCCTCCCCATTATAGTCAGGAGAAAATAGGGCTCATAGACTCACAGAATCATAGAGTTGGAAGGAATCTTTTGCCCCAGGTGGTCATCGAACCCATGACCCAGAGATTAAGAATCTCATGTTTTACCAAATGAGCTATCCCAGCTGAAATGAAATGGGTTTCAAATTTTGCAGGCATTTTTATTCCCTAAGACTGCAATGTTCAGGGGAGAGTACACAGTGCAGCTGTGGGGGTCACATGCAACCCCATCCCCCCTCAAGGGCTCTCCTTATCTGTACTGTTGACATGCAGGCCAAGGTACTCCACTGTGAGCTCTTCTAAGCCCTGTCAGCAGCTGCTTCAGCACCATGCTTTCCCCTCATCAATACATACACCCACATTTCCTACCTTATTATTTAAACCCCAATTGGTCTTTGATGCCAACAACTACCCAATCAGATTTAGCTATTTATGACATTACTGAAAGCAAGCAAAGGTAACGCAGTGAGCCTGAAAGCAAGCAGAACCAACTCATTCGGATGTATTTATTTCATATATTTATATGTTGCTTAATATCCAGCATTTCTAAGCAGTGAATTAAGGTTTGGTGGCACCATCAGTGACGACATCACTGTTCCATTCAATTTAAAAAATGGGAGCAAGGAAACTGCCTATTAGGCCTGCTGTCAAACTGAAGACACACAAACGAGGTGATAGTGTGTGTGTGTGTGTGCGCGCGCGCTTGTGTGTGTAAAAAACATCCTCAACTCTTCTTTCCATGCCAAAAACGCTTGCAAATATTCACCACAGCTTTAATGCTCAATATTTCCATGGTCATCACATGGCTACTCTCCTCCCTCCTTATACATTCTGAGTGTTCTGACAGTGATGAGTAACACAGTGGAATCATGAGCCAGGGTTTTCCATTACTTTTTGAATATAGGGTTGCTTCTTTCTGTCAGGTGTACACAAGAGCTGTGTTCATCGCTTTTCGTCAGATCTATAGTGGCTTAAATAATGCAGATTCCATTCCCTGATCTGAAGCCACGAAACTAGTGAAAAGACAGACTCTTCAACTGCCACTTCCCCTGAGTTCTCAACTTACATACCTTAATTTTACTTCTAGTTTATGTTGACTTTTTATTTCAGCATCACACAACCTCATTTCCTAATGTGGGTATGCAAGTTGCCATACCTTGGCCATTTCACTCACTGGGTGTCCTTTTCCCATTACTTGGAAGAGAACCACCCTTGGCACCTTCTTCCGCCATCTTGCATGAGCCTTGTTGGTCAAACTAGGCACTGCCAATATATTGCCAAAGTTTGTGCTTCTAAATCAGGCAGAGTAAGCCTCTCTTGATGGATCAATATCCCCAGGAAATTCCAGGTTCACTTCTTCCCCAGCTCAAAACAGGATGTTTTAAATTTGACATTTTTTCTTTAAGTCCACATGACGACAGAAAGAAAAGAACGGTTCACATGTTGTACTCTTTAAAAAGGTAGACTCTAGCAAAGACAAAATTTAATCTCTTTCCCCAAAGCTTTTGCTTCCATCTCTATACCAGCCGGACCTGATAAAGAAACTCATCTAGCCGAAAGTAAGAATTTGTTGCTGAAAGTTTGGGATATGGATTTCCTACTGGTCCAATTTCAAGTCCCTGGAATGTCATCTTTAAAATTATTAAGGCTGAATGAGAAGAGCTCCTATCAGTTACAAACACCATCAACTTTCCCATCAACAGGCCCTCTTTTCCATTTCAGTAGGGACAAGAGATACCAGCTACCTCTGAGGTTGTTCGTTTGTTTCTCGCCTGTATGTTAAGCTTTGGGTCAATTACAACAGGTTACATAAAATTACAAACATGGCAAGTTCACTGAAAAAAGACATTTGTTAAGCCAGGATCATATTTGGACACTCTACACAACTTCAATTCGTCAGACATATTTATGTGAGAAAGAAATCACTGGGTGCTCTAAACCACAAATCCAGGAAGAGCCAGTTGCTTGAGACACAGTAAACAAATGCCTTCTAGTAGCCAAACCCCATCCTATGTCTTTATTCAGATAATCCTGTACTTTTCCCCACTCCCCACACACTTCACATGCTTTACTTCAAATACAGAAGAAATGGATGAAGAGTCCTTACTCTTGGGATGAGGGCCTGTATGGATGACCAACAGAAGAGGATTCTTTCATTTTGTTCAGCCCGGACACTGAGGTCCAGCGCTGAGGGCCTTCTGGCGGTTCCCTCACTGCGAAAAATGAGGTTACAGGGAATCAGGCAGAGGGCCTTCTCGGTGGTGCCCGCCCTATGGAACGCCCTCTCATCAAATGTCAAGGAAATAAACTATCTGACTTTGAGAAGACATTTGAGGGCAGCCCTGTTTAAGATTTTATTGTTTGAAGTTTTACTCTGTTTTTAATGTTCTGTTGAAAGCCGCCAAAGTGGCTGGGGAAACCCAGCCAGATGAGCGGGGTAGAAATAATAAATTATTGTTATTATTATTATTATTCAAGTTTTCAGTGCACAATCCTGTTGCTGTTTCTATATGAATTTCCTATTGATTGTTGCACTGGAGCAGGAAATCCCAAACTTGGGTCTCAAGCTGTTCCCATCATCCTGACCACTGGTCTTGCTAGCTAGGGATGATGAGAGTTGTGGTCCAACAACAACTGGAGACCCAGGTTTGGGAAACCCTGCATTCATATAGCATATTGTTTTTAATATGTTAGTTTTGTAATTGCTTACACCATCAGCAAAAGAGCAGGCTAGAAAACTTTTAAATAAATAAGCATGTCGGTAACACTTGCCCAGTACCTCTGCTGTGGATTTAGGAGAGAAGAGTATCAGCTTTGGTTGAGAACAACAACTCATGTATGAAGAGCTCTAGGTTCAGCTTTTTTTGTCATGTACTGTACTGCTAAATTAGAGCTATAAGACCATTTGCACCCTGGTTTAGATGGTTGTAGCACTGCACTGCCTCTAAATCTAAAACAAGCTATCAAACTGCTTCTGAAAATCAAACAGAGAAGAATACTTAAAAGATGTCCCACAATGTGCCCCTGCCCATTGTGCCATGTAGAAAACTATCAACTTAGAACCATGTTAGAAACTGAGATATGAAAGCTAGGAGCTAAATGCACCTTAAGCCGAGGCTATGGGTGCAACAATGGAACGTCCAGGCATGCTTTTTTAGTAACAAGAATACAAAGCTGAAAATGAATCAACTGCAGTTAAAATATTATGTTCATGTTTCACATGGTCTAGTCCTTCCCCTGCCAACCCGCCTAATATTTTTAAGAGGGTCTCTTCTCCAGTCTTCATAGTAGTTGAAATGGGGAGGCAGAAAAAGGTCCTCCTTTCCTTCCACTGCAGTTTTAATCTGAAATCTTAGTACTGCACCCAGAACTCAGAAACTTCTCACACTAATGAAATGTGTGCAAATATTGCAAAATGTGCCTAGAACAATGGGAGTTTTGAATGCTGACTTAGAAATAAAACCATATCACTCACCATTCAGGAGCCTCAGGATCTTGCTCGAAAGTATCCTAGTTTTGGGGAGGTCATTAGCTACTGGCTGTAGAAAGGGCTTCCTACTTCCTCTCTAATACTCCCTTAACCCTTTAATGTTTCTGTTAAGATCATATTCACTTTGTCTCTTCCCGGCTAATTAGTCCATCCCTAAAAAACAGACCCTTTTCAGCTGGGGTCTCTGTAAAGCCTCTCCTATTTGACATTGCAATCAATTAACAGATTCAGACCCCCTTCCCAGTTCCAGCAATTGAATAAACTTCCTCAGAACTGTTTTCAACTTGAGTTTCTGGGTCTAGACCTTGAGAAGTTTCCTGTACCTTTAACAGGTGCATAGCAGGCTAAATTGCACCAGGTGCAGCTTCTTTCATATTCACAGGCCTGGTTAAAAGAGCTGCACCTGGGGAAATTCTGTTTTCTGTGCTTATTATTTGTTTACAAATGTTTATAGCACTATCAGTGCACAAGCTGCCTTACAAGAGCAGAGGTCCCTGCTCCAAGGAGCTTAATATCTAAAATTTGACAACCGAAGATGTAAATAGGAAGAAAATGCAACTGTTTTGAGTTATAGGGGCTTAGGCTGTGTACACAAAATACATTTAAAGTGGATTTGAAGCACATTACTTCCCTCAAAGAATTCTGCACACTGTAGTTTGTGAAGGGTTTAAGGGAACTGTGACACAGTGGCCAGAATTCTTTGAGGGAAATAATGCACTTCAGATCCACTTTAAACGTATTTTGTGTACACAGCCTTAGTTACGGGATGAGTTACAAGCACGGAATGGGCACTAGAAAGTTGTGCAAAGACTTAAGTGCAAAGGTGAATTGTGAATGAAGAAATGTGGCACCATATAGAATTATATACTCCTTTAAAAGGTACCAGAATGCTCTAGGTCTGCAGCTGGCAACCCTACCTGTTAACAACTGAAACTACACACAGAGACACACAGTCCTGTGGTTTGTCATGTCTAGCTTCTACGATAGCCACTTAAGAGACTCTCACCTGCCTTTAACAGACACCTTAGTGAGGAGTCTCGTTTTTCTCAAAGGGAGGTAGTGGTGAAGAGGGAAGGAAGCTGCTTTGGAATTTGTCACAACCTGGCAGTTGTCCGAGACAAAGGGGAGTTGGCAACACTATATGGGGCCTATGATTTTGGAATCATACCAAGATCCATTCATTCCCTGATCAGGGAAAGAGCCTGGAAAGTTCAGAGTACTGTTATGTGGTTTTCCAACCACTGCACCACAGCAGAGGCAGAAATAAAGCACATAATCTGGAAAGAAACTAGCGCTTGGGTCAGATTCAAACCAGCCCTTGGATTAATAGAGAGCTGGAGGTCGGGCCTTTTCCATTAAGTTTTGGAAAAGGGAGTAACTCCTGTTCCCTTTGAAATGGCATTACATGCTTAAATACATGCTTACAGAATCCCCTGCATGTCCCCTCACTTGTGATTCCCAGCAACTAGACTTCAGTGGCATATTTTCTCTGACGAGGGAAGTAGAATGTAGTCATCGTGACTAAGCTGTTCCCTCTGTTCAGTGTTTAGAAGGGGCTTACGCTAATTTTCTTCCTAGAAATGTCAGTATTAAAAAACAAATGGCTGTTTTTATTGTTGTGCTTTGGACACATACACTGCCATTATTATACACAGTAACATGCTCAAAGCAGAACCTTGTGTTCAATTTCTATGCTTGGGGTGCACAAATCTGCTCCCAACTATCCCATTACAATACAGCTGCAGGATCTTATACACCTCTCTCTAGACTAAGGTTACCAGACGTCCCCGTTTCCCAGGGACAGTCCCCGGATTTACAAATCAGTCCCCTACCATTTCCACTATCTTTCCGACTGAACTTGAAAAGTATCCCTGGATTCATTGAAAAAAATCTGGTAACCTTACTCTAGACTGCATTATGTGATGCAACATGTGTAGGCCCTGACATCATCATCTCAGAAGCAGAAGCAATCCTATACGCTTCCTTGGGAATGAGCTCCATTGAACTCCATGTATACAATTGCAATTTGAGAGCAGGAGCTGCAACAGCAGCAGACTTCCTTCTAAAATGGCAACCTTAAGACTCAAGTTACAGATAGGTAGCCATGTTGGTCTGCCATAGTCAAAATAAAAAAATTCCTTCCAGTAGCACCTTAAAGACCAACTAAGTTAGTTAAGACTCAAGTTACTGTGATGAGCTCTATGTGGGACTGCCCTTAAGGCTGATCCAGAAGCTGCAGCAAATTGGCATGGCCAGCAGTCAGCAAGGCAACACTTTTGTTGACACACCTGCACAGGCTGGCAATATGCTACAAGGCCACATTTAGGATTTTGATGCTAGCATTTAAAGTGATTAATAACTTGGGATTAGGATACTTGAGAGATTGCCTCATTCCCCATACTCTGGGTCAATCACCGCTGTCATCAGGGTAGGCAGACTCTTCTGATGGTGTCACACTTACTGAAAATACTTTTATTTGGAGGGGCTAGGTGTGGTGAACATTTGGCTCTCCGGATGTTGCTGAACTACAACTCTAGCAAGCAGGGATGATGGGTGAAGTTCAGAAACATCTGGAGGTACAAAGATTCACCACACCTGAGACCAGTTTTGCCATCCCAGAGGTGGTTCCCAGCCATGCCTACTGCAATTTGAGAGAAAGAGAAAATGAATGTATGTATTTCTTATGTGTTGATCTTGTAATACTTCTTCTGCACATGCATTTGAATAAAAAAAATGAAATGAATCTACACAAAAAGTCCTTTTTCCTGCCAATTATTCCCAACACTGTTCTCTCAGAGGCCTTTTCTCCAGCCAGGTCCATCTGAGGGAAAAATTGTGTTGGAGGAGGGAAACTTTGTGTATTTGGTACAGACTTGCATTTGAAACAAGAGAGACAACCTGCTGTTTTATCTAGTTTTGCCCCTCTGATTTTCACTTGTCCTATGTACCTTTAAATTTCCCAGTGGATCAGGAATCATAGAATCATAGAGTTGGAAGAGACCACAAGGGCCATCGAGTCCAACCCCCTGCCAAGCAGGAAACACCATCAGAGCACTCCTGACATATGGTTGTGAAGCCTCTGCTTAAAGACCTCCAAAGTAGGAGACTCCACCACACTCCTTGGCAGCAAATTCCACTGTCGAGCAGCTCTTACTGTCAGGAAGTTCTTCCTAATGTTTAGGTGGAATCTTCTTTCTTGTAGTTTGGATCCATTGCTCCTTGTCCGCTTCTCTGGAGCAGCAGAAAACAACCTTTCTCCCTCCTCTATGTGACATCCTTTTATATATTTGAACATGGCTATCATATCACCCCTTAACCTCCTCTTCTCCAGGCTAAACATGCCCAGCTCCCTTAGCCGTTCCTCATAAGGCATCATTTCCAGGCCTTTGACCATTTTGGTTGCCCTCCTCTGGACACGTTCCAGTTTGTCAGTGTCCTTCTTGAACTGTGGTGCCCAGAACTGGACACAGTACTCCAGGTGAGGTCTGACCAGAGCAGAATACAGTGGCACTATTACTTCCCTTGATCTAGATGCTATACTCCTATTGATGCAGCCCAGAATTGCATTGGCTTTTTTAGCTGCCACGTCACACTGTTGACTCATGTCAAGTTTGTGGTCAACCAAGACTCCTAGATCCTTTTCACATGTACTGCTCTCAAGCCAGGTGTTGCCCATCTTGTATTTGTGCCTCTCTTTTTTTTTGCCCAAGTGCAATACTTTACATTTCTCCCTGTTAAAATTCATCTTGTTTGTTTTGGCCCAGTTCTCTAATCTGTCAAGGTCATTTTGAAGTGTGATCCTGTCCTCTGGGGTGTTAGCCACCCCTCCCAGTTTGGTGTCATCTGCAAATTTGATTAGGATGCCCTTGAGTCCATCATCCAAGTCGTTGATAAAGATGTTGAATAAGGCTGGGCCCAAGACAGAACCCTGTGGCACCCCACTAGTCACTCTTCTCCAGGATGAAGAGGAACCATTGATGAGCACCCTTTGGGTTTGGTCAGTCAGCCAGTTACAAATCCACTGAGTGGTAGCATAGTCAAGACCGCATTTTACCAGCTTCTTTACAAGAATATCATGGGGCACCTTGTCAAATGCCTTGCTGAAATCAAGGTAGGCTATATCCACTGTGTTCCCTTCATCTACCAGGCTTGTAATTCTGTCAAAAAACGAGATCAGGTTAGTCTGACATGACTTATTTTTCAGAAATCCATGCTGACTATTGGTGATCACAGCATTCCTTTCTAGGTGCTCACAGACTGTTTGCTTAATGATCTTCTCCAGAATCTTCCCTGGTATTGATGTCAGACTGACTGGGCGGTAATTGGATCCTCTCTTTCCCCCTTTTTGAATCGCCTGTTCTCCAGGAAATAAGGAGATAAGGATCAGTGGATCCTTTAAATTTCCCAGTGGATCAGGAGATAAGGAAGGTGCAGGAGATAAGGAAGGTGTTAACTATTTGGTCCTGCCACCCCCCTTCTCTCCCACATATGCCAAAGAAAGCAGGACTCTAGCTGTGCCATTTGCGAGTAATCGTGGCTGCCTTTTTTCCTGCCGGATCAAGAAAGATAGAAACTTATGTAAGAGGCCACAGCCCAAACTCATCCCATATACCTGACTGGTCACATTCCTTATTCCGACTAATTGCACTGCATCAAGTGAAGGATGGAAGCTCTGCAACTGCAAGCCACTACTCAGCACCATCACCACCCTAGCAATTTGGAAAGCCAAATTTGATCAAAGATGACAAAAAATAATCAATCAAATAGAACCACTTGTCTAGAAGAGATCTTGAGATGGTTAGTCCAGCCATGTGCACATAAATTGCTGTGGAGAAGGGCAGAAGCGGGATATTCCATTACTGATGAAAAGCCACTATCCACAAGTCTCTTAAGATATTAATGGGATGAACTTCAGGGGATTAGGAATCATGACCAAAGAAAGCTAAACCACAGATTGCTGGAAATTGATAGACTAATCATTGCCTCTTCAAACTTTTCCAGACATACCAGATGGATGAGAATATAGAAACAACTACAAATCCCTGCCTATCGACACCACTCAGGCACCTTCATTGTGCTCTTTTCATCCCCTGAATAGAAAACTTTAGTTTAGGCAGATCTAGCCACGTTTTAATATGTCTTACTGTTCATTTTAATTATCTTGAAAAAAAAATTATAACTGTTTTTATTTATAGCCTTTCAATATTTCTTATAAACCGCTTAGATTTTAGCACAGTCAAACAGCATAAGTGTAATAATATTAATAATAAATAAATAAATAAATAAATAAATAATAATAATAATAATGTATCACTGTATGATGAGGCAATTTGATTCAAAAGTGGCATACTTAAGTGCCATTTTGAGGGCAAAAAACAAACAAAAAATGATACTGTAATTTGTTCTTTAGGGTGAATCAAACCATTCAAAGTCAATGTGCATGCACAAAACCTAAATAAAAACAGGATGCTTGAAACTCAGCGCATAAAATTGGTTCACTCTCTCTGCCTATTTCTACAGACCATGAGTGCCACATGGTGCTTCCATTGTTGAGTCAGGCAGACAGGCTGGTTGATTCTGGCACTGGTGTGACTCCAAATTCATTGGCTGCACATATTTTGAATTTTTATTGTCTTTATTGTCCTACTCTTTTACACTGCAGATGGAAGGAAGATAACAGAGGCCCAGGCGTTAATGCATAGGATCTGGCTGCTGATGGGGAAATGGACCTGCATGAGAGAGAAAAAAGGGGTGATTTTCTTTCTTTTGTGTAGAGAAAGCAGAGGGGGAAAATGAAAGTGAGGATGTAGTTTTGGAAGGGGAATTGGGATTGCGAGGGTGATGTGGATGATTATAGCAATTGATGTTTAGGGTCCAGTCCCCACCAATACCTATTTACTTACCCATGCTTACTATTTATGGCCTTGGGTAAATCACTTCTCTCTCAGCCCCAATCATTTGTCTTTGACAAAAAAAAAAATGTTGCAGAAGCAAAAGCAGGGGTTAAAAGGAATTGTTTTGTACTTGGAGTTCAATGGGATGGTGAATTTAAACTCCAGGTAAAAAAAAAAAAAAAGATTGACCAATAGTGCAATCCAGTGCAAATACACCCAGAGGTAAGACTCACTGTGTTTGATGACAGGGTACATGAGACTGTATCCTACCTATCGTACAACAGAGCTATACATTAATGTTCATTAATGGTTTAAAAACTGCATCTCTAGTATAGCCATGAACTTTTGCAAACAATGCTACCAAATGAATTAGAAAATGGTGTTTTAAATGAAAGAAGAGATGTTTGGGAAACCAAAGTGTGAGACATATACTGCACTGCAATGCACTGGCCAAAATATCCTATATGAAGAGCTACATCTTTCTTAATTTAATTGAGTCTCACATTTTTTAACCAAGGCCTAGCAGGTGAGGAGTATAAGAACCCATCTGTCACATGATGTGCATCTTATTTCTAAATACCCGTAAGTTACATATACCTTTTCTTCTGCAGTACACCAATTCATGTTCAATTCAATGATAACATCCGAACTATATTCCTGATTTACTACAGAAGGTGCAGGATATTGTGCAGCATATTTGACTAGCCTTCTTCAACAGTTACCTGGTGCTTGCATTTCTAATTGAGATTATTCCAAAGGGAGCACATAAAGCAGAGTGCGAACTATTCTTAAATGCTGTCAGTTTTCTGTTTGAGTAACATTTTCCTGTTCCCAGACGAGGCGTTGGTTGAAATAGTGCCCGCGGAGGCAAAGCAGAACAAAGCATGTGCACTAAGTGATCACATTTATTTGAATATTTTTTGTGTGTGTTCTAAAATTGGTTACAGAATAAATACCTGCACCTTATAACAGGAAGTCCACTTTTTTTAATACAAAGTGCTTGTTAGAGGAAGTTGCATCAACGAAACACAGGAAGGAATGTGTGCATCTTGACACACACACTTCCCTCCTGGAAACTAAAACAGATTTTTTTTATTTCTTTTTTTAAAAGTTTCTTTTCCCTTTTTTTGTGCATTTCATTTCCTGCCATTGTGTATTTACAAATCTCTGAAAGAAGGAAAAAAAATGCCAATATGCACGATACGTGGTCTTTTAACACAAAAAAAATCAGCCTTAAAAAAAAATCTACAAATGTCATTTCTTAATGAATCAATGATAGAAATTTTCTCCTCTTAAAAAAATGGGAGGCGAAAAAGAATTTTAAAAAGCAAAACCAAAAGAGCCCAGAGACTTTGAAATAGAAAAGGATCATCTGTCCCTTTAAAAGTTTTCCAAACCGGAAAGTAGCAATGTCACATGATCCAGAAATAGATGCTTGATTGATATCCTTGTTAATTTTTTTCCCACAGCTTCCCCCACCCTCCCGCCCATCCTGATACAAAGGAAGATTTTAAAAAACAAAATTAAATTAAAGACAGAGATGACAGCAATGCCCCTCTCAGATTCTGGCAAGTGATAGGGAATAATGGAAATGGGTTTGATTTAAAAACGACAACGACAACAAAAGCTAGATTTTAAAAAAAAACCAAAAAAACTTTCAAAAATCAGTAAAGATTCTATCCAAACCAGATGGTTAACTGGTGACATAGTGTTTGGTGGAAGGCTGACCATAAACTCTATAGAAATCCTGGCGTCCATGTTGCTGAGATGCATCAATCCATTCTCTCACTGCCAATCCCGGAAGCGACTGAGGTACGGAGGGAGCAGGTGGGAGGGGGTGGGAATATTCCTGCGACGACACTGTCCATGGAAAGTGGCCTGACCGTGGGTACGGTTGATGCCCGCTGTGATTGGATACTGAGGAACAGTAACAGTTGTCCACCGAGCAGACAAGGATTTTGCGCCCACCATACTGAGACAGCACAGACTGCTGAGATGATGTGCTGTTGGGGTAGTGAGAAGGGTTGAACATCGAGCCAGAGTGAACTGGTTGGGGGCCACTGGGAAGTCCTACTATGTGCTGGGTGGAGCTACAAGGCACCATGGGTTGTGCAGACTGGCCTTCAGCAGCCGAAGCCCCCTGGCTCACATACTGGCTGGCCACAGGTCCCGAGGAGGGCTCCAAGAAGCTGGCTTCCGGGAAAGCTGTGGAGTGCTTGCGCTTCTCGGCTCCTGAATTACTGACGCTGCAAGGGTACATAGGGATGCTCTGCAGGAACGGCACCGAGGTGCTGAAGGGACCTGAAGGAAACAGAGAAGACAATGTGCTGTCACCTTGAGCAAGAAGGCAGCCCTCTTTTCCAAGTTCCGTGAGCCAACTAGAAGCAACACCCCGCTCCCCTCCTCCGGCAGAGATCCAATTGCCCAGTTTTCCATGCAGCAATATAGGCCTCGGCTGAGAAAGTCAAAGTATAAGGTCTGTCCTCACAACCACATACTAAAAAGCACAAGAACACAAGCTGGGGAAGAGAGTCGCCAATCATTTACAGATTTTCCTGGCATTTTGCTCACTGTTCTCTTAGTTCTTCCACTATGTAAACAAACCCGGCATGGAAGTAAGTTAAGGGGTTTTGTTTTAGGATAAACTCACCAAGTACTAAATGTCAGAGAATGATCCTTCAGAGGCATGTGGAACCAGCAAATCTGTGACCACATAATGTCCTCTATAATCTGGCAGAGAAGACCTGCATAGTGCCAAACGCTACAGAAAAAGGCAACATCCTAGGCCCTGCCTGTTTTAGAACTCAGAACTGCCTGCCAGCCTTCAGTTCTTACACTAAACAAATGAACAGAAAAGACAAGTTTCACAAAATGGCATATCCACTGTCTAGAGCCAAAAATCTGAAGATGGTGCTAATTGTATTGCTTCTTGTATTTGCATAATTGAGTTGGAGGTGTTTTTGATGCACCTATCCCAGGAGCTCAAAGGTGAAGCTTTATAGCCACAACCCTTTAACCATTTCCCTAATTTCCCACCCCCTGGCCTATTCCAGCCACAGGAGGCACAAGGTGAATGTCTGATTGCATTAAGTGTCTTCTGCCAGTCAAGAATTACCTCACACCCTGCTTGCTAGGCAAGTCCAGACTTGGGATGCTCTGTATTATTAGTGGAGTAATTTAGCAGAGTCCAGGGGCTAAGAAACCAAGGGATAAGGGGGTGGAGAGAACTACAACACCTGGAGAAGACAAAGCTGAGCTGGATTCTCACTGCAGTTTCTTTGGCAGGTGAAGCTTAATGTGCAATTCAATTTTTCAAGTCCACATATGGCTGAAAATCCAGACCAGGATTTTAAGGAACTCTGGTGGTGATGTCAGGCAAGCAAACACCAAGATACCTCTAGAGCCAACTAGAGTTCTATGAGCCCTGCCATTTGTTTTCCCAATCTCATATTCAAACCTTGTGAGATGTTGCTTGCTCCCTCTGCCTGGAAGATCATTCCCTTTTTGACCCATCAAGCCATTTCTCCTCCACCTTGGGTCCTCAACATATTTTTGATTACAGCTGCTGTGCTGTCTAGGGCTAATGTCACTGCACTCCCAAACACCTGGAGTGCTTTGGGTTGGAGAAAGCTTCATTAAAACATTGTAACTTCTTGTTCCACAATAGTCATTCTTTTTTCCCTTTTTTTTAATCTCCTGCAATAATTACCAATCTATTCTTGGTTGTTCTGCTATCCAGCCTGGTGCTTGCCCTGCACTTTTTCACCCTTTGGCAAAACTAGTTGCAGACCAATGCTCATATTTAGTACCTTCTCAAAGGCTTCTTGATCATCAACTTGGAATATAAGACATTTTCAGCACAGGCTATTCTCTTTGTAGACTCAGAGAATCAGGGAGCTGACTCCAATTCCCTGATATCCATAGATTTAAACCACCTTTGACAGATTTCCATTCATCTTATTCTTCAAAATTCCCAGGGAAGGAAGCTCTATCTCTGCTGAAGGGAAATAGATTTACTGCCAAACTGCTTTTTGAATTCAGGAGGGTTCTCTCCCCCCCCCCCCCGCGCTTTCAATATTTATCCTAGATTTGGAAGGCTGCAGTTTGAAACCCCTGCTTCTTATCCTAGCCTCACACTGCAATCCTATACACGCCTACTCAGAAGTAAGTCCCTTTGAACTCAGTGGGACTTACCTCCATGGAACTGTGCATAGCCAGAGGGCTGCTGCTGCATTCCTCCTTGGGCATTCTTTCAGTGGGGAGGGGCACGGCATGCCAGGGGTAGGCGGAACCAAAGGCAAAAGTGGGCAGAGCAATGGGTGTGACTGTCTACATTACAGCCACACAAGAGCCAGAGCTTTCTCTACAAATAAAACACTTTATATGCCCAGCCACACCTCTCTCCCTCCGGGAGAGTATATAGTCTACCTAAGCAGAAACACTAAAAGAAAATGTCGAGGCAGTGAGGGCTATGGGTGGGGGCAGAATCCCAAGTGCCATTAGAAAGGTCTGGAGGGCCACATCCAGCCCCCAGAGCTTGAGGTTTCCCACCCCTGAGCATTACGATCCTGGCATACAGCCCATTCACCACCTTCTTCACAACAGCCACTATTTTGGGCGTCAAATCTAATACCATATCCAAAGCCTTCTTTGTGTCAAGCTCAGCTGTGTTATCTTTTCTTTGCATGCTTAACCCACAGTCACACACACACACACACACACACACACACACACACACACACTGAATCCCTTTCAAAAATGGAAAAGCACTCCAGCTGAAGCCAAACTACAGCCAACTTATAGAGCAATGTTTTCCCCTCCCATGTGCTGCCTGTGATGTTTTTGTTACTGCAACCCAAAAGTGAAAGTGTTTTTAAGAGGGGGTTGACAAGAGTACTAGCTTTGCTGAGTCACAGTCACGCTGAAAACAGCATGTACATTTAAGGTTTCTTACAGAGAGTTAAGAGCTTTCCTGACAGGCACTGGGATTGTATTTGGTCACACAGAAAGAAATACAGAGGAAATACAGAGACCAAAAGAGGAAGGCTATGGCTGAGAACTTATGCCATGTTACATACGAGTGAGCCCCTGAAAATGCCGCAAGCGAATATGCTTAAGAATCCAATTTGTTAATTGGAAGTAAGTCCTTCCCAAAGATTTAGTGGACAGTACTTCCAAGTAGAGCGGGGCTGCAAGGGACAATGAGAAGTCAGAGGCAACACCGTCCATTGGGGGAGGAGGAAGACATCTAGCCTGAAATATCAGAGTTGAAGGTTGCAAACCTGGACATGATGTGTTTCTCTAAGTCATGAAAACACATCATCCAAGTATTTCCAAGTGTAACATCCAACTGTTCCTGATTTGAAAGACAGGTACCAAAAACAAGACAAAGACAAAGAAAAACCTTCCTTCCTAATCAGAGATCATAAATTGCCCCAAGATTACTTTGGGATCAACCGCATTGCAGGAGTAAGAAGAACTAACCTTAACAAACTGCCCATACCCTTTTAGGATCACTCTCCTCTGCTTTGAAAGCCATGCGCCTAGGGGCTGGGGAGGCTCAAGACAGTCTGATTTATTCCAGCACTGCTACTTCCTACTTCACTTTTACATATATATAGAAGAAATTACATGTGACTGCAGAATTTTCTGGGTTTTTTATCATTTGCCTTAATCTCAGGGTAGCTAGCTGGTGACAAGTAATGGTCAAATCCAAGAGACTGATCTCAAACAATTAACATACAGAAAAATAAACTTGGCCCCTGAGAAAACCATTACATGGAACATCCGCTCCCTACCTTTCCCACCCTCACCCTTTCAATGATATTTGGATTTCTAGTTCAAAGCACCACTCTGACCAGCAACACCAAGGCTGTGTATCGTATACAAAGACACATGAGAACATTCCCTCCTGGGTTCAGGTGTGCCTAGGAGATGGAAGGGTCAAGAGAGACATCACTCACCTTCCAGAAGCTTCCGCAACTGTTTTTCCTTCTTGGCAATCTCATTCAGGAAGAGCTTGGAATTGAGGTGGCCAATCTTGGGAGGGGGCAGGCTGCCTCCTGTGCAGTTCTGGGTCCTTTAAAAAAGGGGGGGCATTATATTACATTACAGACTGAAGTACTGTACTGACTTTCCTCCTTCTACTATCTGTTGGAAAGTAGATTGCAATTCCCTTCTGAGTTGGGCAACTGGTTCTTTCCTTGACTTTGTGTTGCGCCACATTACTCGCTTTGATTCCATTCACCACTACCATATTCTCTTTCAACATTTTCCTGTCATTAATACTGATCAAAATCACCTAGTTTCACTAACACAGTTTTATTTTACTTTTATTTTGCATTGCTATGCTGTACGCCCCCCCCCCCGCCACTACTGCACACACATTGCCTACAGCTAAGTAACACAGGACCCACAGATAAGACAGAAGCATGACTTGAGTGCAGTTCAAGAAGATACACTCTTTTAGAGGTGAGATTTGGTCAACTAGATTCTTACAAAGTGTGAACAACCTGTCTTGCAGGTTAGAATTGCCCCTGAAAACGTTGTGCTGATTCTTAACTGGATTTTGCACAGCTCGTCAATCAGTTCTCATCTCATCTCCCTCCAATTCATGAAAATATACCTTTAGTACCAAGTATTTTCTACCTGTGGAAGTGGCTAGGCATTATAATCCATTTATCTCTCAGCTTTCTTTCAGAAAGCTGAACAGATCATGCATCTTAATTCCTTCACAGTAAATAAGGCTTCTTCTCTTCTTGTTTTCTCAGCACTGTGCTGAGCTCAAGATATAAACACTAGAATTCAGCAGTAGCACCTCATCCCTACTTCTAGCAAGACTGTAACTCCCCAATAAAGCAGCAGTTCCCAAACTCCTCCCCCACTTGATGACTTTTCTGTCTGTTGCAGCAATTGTAATGCTAGACGCTGTATGATTTTTAAGGATGGTTAAGTCCAGTCAAAGGTGACTATAGGGTGTGGTGCTCATCTCGCTTCAGGCCGAGGGAGCTGGCATTTGTCCACAGACCACCTACGTACCACAGCCTTTACCTGTTGTTTTTTTAGACATGCTGGGGACCACCCGAATGAAGTAGACCACAGTCTGATGGAACTCTATCGCAAGGTTTCCCAAATGCCGTGGGAGGAACAGTAGCTTAAGGTGTCTACAAAACACTCCTTTTGATACCTATTGCTCTCCCCAAAGAAGATGCTCTAGATTAGCTGTATCATAGAAATGCAGCCTCCTTCATCCAAACCCAGACTGCCAGGAAATTGATTTCTTACCTATCCATCAAGATTTTCACCGACTTGGTATTCTAGGAGGCAATAGAGAAAATGGAATCAGAAGCTGTAAGTCATGCAGACCTCTTGTGGCACAGCAGCAGCACCTTTCCCCATTTCTGTAGATTTCTCTGTCATCTCCCTCGCACCCTCATTGATTTCATATGAAGGACATCCCTCTTACTCAACCACCCATCCTCACAAACAGCCACACACTGTACAGCAGCACTATCTGAGAGAGGCCACAGCTCAGAGCAAAGCACATAGGTCCCAGATTCAGCCCCTGCATCTGCAGCAGAAGGATCTTAGGTAACAAGGCTAAGGCTGGCAAAGCCAAGGCCCTGAAGTCCAAGGCCAGTCAGGGCTGCAGTACTGAGCCATGTAGGTCACTAGTCTCGGAATTATGCAGCTCCTTATAATGAACTAAAGGTAGATAAAGCTGAGCTGCTTTACAGGGCTGTTGTAAAAACGTTGTAATGATAATATATGTAATCCACTCTGAAGTACTATGTAATGCTAAGCTGCTGTTACTATACCAAAAGTCCATTATTTGAGACTCAAACAACACATTTGCATCCCTCTGTTGAATGGAAGCATCTGCCACCAGATTTCAAGCTCAGTCCTTAGCAGTGCACAACACCTTAACAAAAGCAAAATAAATGCTGCCACTTTGAAGAATTTTTCTGAGTAATTTATGGCTTGGCTCCAGCCCTCCAGGATAACAAAGGTGGAACTAGAAGGGCCATTTTTATTCGTCTTGTGAGTATGCTCTCTAAAGCAACCAGGTGTGCCAGGCAGAAACTGCCTTGTAAGTCTTTAATTCAGATGATGATGATGATGATTATTATTATTATTATGGGAACTTCAGCTCCCCCCCCCACAACATCGTTAAATCAGCATCTTGATTCTAGACTTTAACTTGTCACTTTAGCTACAAACCACTAACTCTGAAGCACAAGATTACAGAGGCTATTGCTTTCATTTCCCTCCACCACTCTAGCCTCATGTCATCTCCCTACTGTCAGAACAATGCCAACAAAAAACTCTGTCCTCCAGCTCAAAGGCCATTTTATATAGCTATATTGCACCCTGGCAAAAAATAAAAATAAAAAATACATTTGCTACAGGCTACCACTCCAGGTTCTGGATATTTATTGAAGCACAATTAGGCCAACATTGGTGGATCAGCTCAGCTAAAGGGATATACTCCAGTAGGGTGTAAATACCCTGCCAATCAGCTGCTGAGATTTACTTGGAAAGCCTCTTTTTGACAGACAGCACTGTTCAAGGGGTCAAGGGCATATCGTCTTTCTAAAATGAGGAGTGGGCCATCTGGTCTATGTGATGGGGAGATTAACCCGAGCGGGGGTTGCTCAGCAATATCTTACACCAGAGCACAAGTTGAGATGCCCCTTGTATTCATTAGCCTGCTGCATGACATGACAAGATTCAGTTTAGGAATCCAGAAAGGGAAACCTGTTGGGGGACATGTCGGTGCCCCACCAGCTGCAAGGGAAATCTCCTAGTATGACATGTTATACAAAGCAGCACCTAAAATTGCACCCATCTTCCTGAACCTAAGAAATGTTGACCTTTTCCCTGGTGGAACTTAACTCCAAAGTAGTAACCATCCATATATATATATCATCCCCCTCCCCCAGCTTTAAATGCTTGGTGTTTCTTATAGCAGCTAGCACACCTCCCTAGTTTAATCCTTAACTTTGGGTTGCCAGATGCTCCTTATTCTAAATAACATTCCTGTGAGGTAGATTAGGCTTAGGGCTCCAGGCACTGCCTGGCCAGGCTGCCTTAGCTTCAGCCTGAATGCTGCATAATATGCATTCAAGGCTATGCCCTGAGATCTCCGCCAGCTCCACATGTCTGATAATGTGCTGCTTGCCACCACTTCCTCCAAAGAGCTCAGGGCAGCCTACACTGAGTTTTCCTGTATTCTCTTCAGAAGAACTCTGTGAAGTGGGTTAGACTCAGAGATGGTGAACGGCTCAAGGTCAAGGGGGGGATTTGAACCTGAGTCTCCCTGCTATATGTCCAATACCTCTCTGCTCTCAGTAACACGGAAAGAAAGGGGTGCCCAATCCTTTTCCAATCAGTTCTTCCACAATTTCAGTATGACAATTTAAAATGTCACAAGGCACACAGAGTTTGCATGATGTTCTTAAGTATCTACACACAAGTAGAAAACAAGAAGTAACCCGGACAAATAAACATTACTCCGCATCTCTGAGACCTTTTGGAAGACGAAACTACCCTGGGTTGAGCTTTTTCCTCTGAAGCTTGGTCATCCTTACGGGCTCAATTTAGCCACACAAGAGACAACATTCATGTCGCTCTTTAGGCAGGTAAGTAGCCAAGTGTAGGGAATGAGTGGGACTCCCAAGTTGTGCCAAACAGTTAATTAATTCATGGGAGGTAGGAGGGAAAAGCAGAAGCTTCCATTTCTGTGGATGAAAGTGAAGCTGTGTCAAGCTGAGGCATATGGCAGCGGCCATTTTGGGGTCGGGGTTGTCACATAAGCTCCAAGTCCTTCCCTTATCCCTGCTGCCAAGTGCTCCACCAGACCCTCCCCTTCCCCAAACACCCCCCACTTCACCTTCATGAAGTTGATGTCCTCGGTCTTGTCATACATGACCTGAACGGAGCTGAGCAGCTTCTTGGCCTCCTGCATCCGCTCGCTGAGGTGCAGCACCTGGGCAGCATTCTCGTTGCAGAATTTTGCCTGGGCCTTGTCTAGGATCTCCATCGTCTTGCGCAGATCCTCCTCAAGGATCTGGTGCATCTTCTCATACTGCAGGCGCACCTCGTCCTTCAGCTGGTTCACCTTCTCCTGGTGGTATAGAAGGGGGAAGAAAAATGCCTCTTGTTAGCCTCCCTTCATACCTGCTTGCTTTATCTTTTGTGACTGAGGCTGGGTGGGGAGGATGCACTCTGAAACTAAATGACTGGTGTTCCTTTATGCAGTAGCTATGCCTAGGGCACCTACGCAGGCTCTCCATTTTTTTCTGAAGAACAAAAAAGCATAGGTTACTGACTTTGCTTTGATCAGACTAGGAGGGAGCCACAAGAATACAGAGTTGTTCAGTAAAGGAACAGGATAGAGTGGCTATCCAGCTTGGGGGAAACTAAACTAGTAGCCATTGCAGAGGGAACACCAGGCAACCAGGAAGAGAATGGGGTATATGATAACTCGAAGGAGGCTGTGAGTGAGGACTCTTGGTCTTTGTTCCTCATCACAGAAGAAGAAAGTAGGGTTACTTAAGTAAGGCACCAGGAGGGATAGGATGATGGGAACCAAACCTTGAGAGGTCCGTCCCTGCTGAACAAAGCAAGTTCTTAGATTTACAGCTGTATGGAGAGATGCTTGCAGAGTCAGCCATTTTTGCTCTCTCTGCCAAAGACTTCACACCCTTGTGTCCTTTAAACTTTGGCTACTGGGTTTGCTTAGCAGCTACAGAAGACAGGCCCTTTAAATAGTCATTCTGATGGAATAAGGTCTTATAACCTAGGATTCCATTATTACTATGCTGGCTGAAACTTTCTCCCTTCCCAGTTCCTCTATCAAGTCATTTTCTTGACTGGTGGGTAATTGCAGCCCAGCATCCTTCTTGCATCTAACATCAGGGAGGGGAGGGGAGAAGAGAGAAATCCAAGTTACTTCAACCAGCCGCTTGTCAGACTCCAACTTGTAGAGTTGTTCCTCAATGTCTTGTTCGCGTTCCTCCAGGCGGTCCTGCTGCTTCACTAGCATCTTCTGCAAGAAAAGGGACAAACAGAGGAAAGACAATCAAGAGTCAGAAAAAGTGTGTTCCAGAACTGGCTTACAAGTTACCTGGAAGCAGGATAATTTTAAAATAACTTATGCATTACCGCTTTTGATGTAATGTATTAAATGGAGTTTGCATCTCACACTTTCAGTGAGAGTCATAAGTCAAAATGTCTTCTAGAACTCTTAGCTCTCACTCTTCACAGAAACCCATTGACTAGCACTACTGCTTTGTTCCTCTCCTTGCGCAAGTGGGAGCAACAAACAGTGTTGCCCAGGTTTAGCGTTAATGTCCATGCCAGGAAACCCTCAAACAAACTATGAAAGGGAGCGAAGAGCAAAAGCTTGGCTTCACATCATAACTTGCTTGTAGCAAAATAAACCACTTTGAACAGAGTGTGAAGTCTGGCTTTGTTGCTTGTTTCTCCTGCTGGGCGAAACAGTGAAACAAGAGTCATTCGCTGTCATGGATTGGCTGGAGGCAGAGTAGTGGGAGGCACCAGCTGGGAAACCCCCAAGGGAACCCCAAGGGGAAGAAGGCTCAGAGCCAGGAGACTGGTGGTGGGATGACCATGAGTGGTCAGAGGGGGAAAAGGGAGCAGAAAGAAGGAAGGAGGTGTCCAAAGGCAACAGGGTTTAGTGAGCAGGAAGAGCCTGAGGCAGAGAGCAGTCCTGATTTAGAGGCTGGAGAGGAGGAGGGCCAGGAGACAGGGATGAGGCCGGCTGCTGAAGAATCCAGGGAGTCTCCCCTTCCTGCTGCAGCAAGCCCCCCCCCCCCCCGGTTTCTCACAACACACACAGAAATGAAAAGAGCAGAGGAGAGATTGTTGCGTGCAAACACTGTCCCCAGTTGCTTGGAAAAAACCCTGGAGAGGTGGGGACTTAGGCAGCTGTGGGAAGGTGCGAACCTTCAGTCCTTGCAACTGCCTCATTGGGTGTCAAGACTTACTTCAAGACTTACTGGGAAGAGTTGCTGGGATCACTAAGCCTGTGCTGTTTTGGTTTCTTCGTTAAAGAGTTAACATCACCAACACTGTGTTCTTTTATCGCTGACCTACATCTGACTCTGGCTCCTGACACCTGCATGTCCACGCTAAAGCATAAACTATGGTGCATCGCGATGCCCACACACAGCCACTGTGACATTACAAGAACAAGGAAAGCAGTCTCCCTCCCCAAGCTCCAAAAAAGAATAAAGTTTATAGAAGACACATGAGCTGCCTTTTCAGGACCATCCTGTGTTATAAATATGCAGCGTCAATCGTTTCCTGGCTAGTTCCCTACATGAGCTTTCAAAAACATACCTAGAGAGCTACAATGTCATGAGGAGAACTCTGAGACTTCTTGATCCTGAACTTCCCATCCCCTCAAGCCCCTCAAAAACTTGTTTTCTTGTTAGCAACAAATTTCTTGTTAGCCACAAAAATAACCTAGGGAAAACAATAATGGCCAGTGGTGTAGCCAGTTTGGAGAAGATGGAGGGCCTGCACTCCTCACTTGGGAGATCTCCCTTTTGGTGTTGGATACCATGCTGGATCAGACTGAAGGCATCTTCTAACCATTAGCCCATTCCCTTAAAAAGGCATCTCTGATCCCTTGAAGCCAGAGTAACTGGCTCAAGACCAGAAGCAGAGCAACCCTTCTGGTGGCAGTTGTGGGAGATCAACAACAGAGGTACACTCCATCTCCTAAGCCCCTGCTTCTGTCCTTTTTTTGTTCCCTTCAACTGCCTCTTAAGCAAGGGAATTAACTAGGTACGGTATGTTCTCATGCCAGTGGTTTCTGGTTCTGTTTGGTACTATGAGGGAGACAAGGATCCTGTTGAGCAGACATCCACACAAGCTAAAGCCCCACCCCCATCACAGCTACAATCTCAGAAATTTCTGAAGTCATCCAGAAAGGACCTCTAGAAATGCAGTTCCCCCTTTGACTGTGGAGGGAGATTCACAGTATCCTATAGTTCCTGGGACACCTCTGCGATTATCGATTGCATCCTTAACAAGGTCTAATCAATTCCTGAATAAATGTGTTTTTAACGCCATCCCCAAAGCCATGAACAAGCTTAGTTTATCATGTTCAGAGAGTAACAGCAAAAGTTTCTACCCACCAACCTCACCTTTCCCAAGCATGCTTGTAGACTGGCAATTCTATTCCATGCTGGAGATGTGTTAATCGTTGTGTGTTAATGCCATGGGTTTCTCAATCAAAAATGGAAAAGTATGAATCTCAGTGTGAGAAAACCTGAGAGGTATCTCACTCATACTTTTCTTAATATATTTAGAAATATTTTAATTATTTAATTTCTATCTGACCCCTCCTCCCGCCCAGGAGTCAAGGGCAGCAAGCAGCAACAAATTAGCAAAATAATGGGCCTTAATCAACTAAGTAGTTGCAGTGGCAGAAGCCCTTACAAGAATTCTCACTAATCCAATGGGAATATCCTTCTCTACTCCCACTGCATGTGCCCCCCACAGTCCTCCGAGTCTGCTCTGGAAGGTTGGAATAACCCCTAAAACAGATTGTGGAGCGCATTGGTGGAGGAGATGGAAATAAATTATTGTGGTATAAGGAAAATCCTTGCACTGAAGAAACCATAATCTTAGCACTACGTTGAACAGAAGCCAATACACTTAAAAACAAAACAAACACATATCTAAAACATTTTTTTTAAAAAAAACAGTCTCATGCTCTCTCAGTTAATTATTTCAAGGTTATTATTAACACAATGGACAATACTGTAACATATACAAGAGTTCGGCTTTCATTTTGCTTGACTCAGTCCTGTTTGAGGCTTATGTAACTTTTTCCTCAGTTTTACTTCGTATTTAATTTTTGAGATTTTTTATTATTGTCGTGATTCTTACATCAATAAACCATATAGCTGTTTGCCATTTTTAAAGTACTTTAAAAAGAATGTACTACTGACACACCTAAGAAGATAGCCATTGTAAATAACAGAAGAGTTTGACTCTGGCTATCAACAGCACGATTTAGGAAATGCCAAGTAATACATTTTAGATTGATCTGGCAAAAAGGAAGGAAGGAAGGAAGGAAGGAAGGAAGGAAGGAAGGAAGGAGCACACTATGAAGGAACATGGAAGATTAAGTGGTGGAAGGAATATATACTACTGATAGTACAGCAACCAAAGAGACCAATAATATTGGAATGCTTATATCCCCCAGTGCAGACCTCTACAACTTGTGACCCATTTAGCCTACCAGGTACTCAACATCTCTTCTACAGACACAAACATGAATCAGTATACATGTTTGTTAGGTCACAAGTTGTGCAAGCCTGCTCTAGTGTAATATCAACTGAAGGTATCAACTTCCATATTGTGCCCAATTTTTAGTTAACTGCCTTCACCAGGCTGGCTTTTCCGGGCCCTCATCCAGCCTAGATATCATATCTGGAGAAATGACCAGGGTGGGAGGAATAAAATGGCACTTTTGACAATGGCACAATGAATGCATGGGGCAGAAATTAATCCAGACATTGCCATTTTCAGTCCTTTCTGAAGAGTGGGGGAAGGACATTATTTATAATGGATCTTCACTGGTTTGGAAGACGTAAGAGAGATGAAAGGGCTTTAGGCAAACACCTTTTCGGATGAGAAAGCTTCCTGGTTGACTTCATGCAGCAGGGGAAGTTGATCTCATTTCTGGCAAATGAGCTTTTTGTGATAATAAATGATCCAGATAAACCAGCCCTGCAGAGTCTTTATCTTCTGCATCAACAAATGTGTTTGGTGTATAATCTTAACAGTAAAATGCACACCTTTGTCCCAGATAACATTGTCCAGCTATGGTACTGATCAACAATTATTTCACATGATGATTAAGCTCTATCCAATTGCTGTGGCTATTGCTGATCAACTATCATGCGGATAATTGCAGTTTACATGTTTGTTTAATTTGCACCTGCCCTTCTTCCAAAAAGCCAAGGACATTTTATTCTTGCAACTGCCCTCTGGGGCAGGCCAGACTTAAAAGACAGCAATGTGCCCAAGGCCACTCAAGGAGATTCTTGTCAGAGCAGGGATATGAATCTAGGTCTCCCTGGTTCAAGCCAAACATTCTATCCCTTACATCACAGCGGCTCCCATAATCATAGTATGATTGACTCACTAGGTTAACTAGGCAACAATGAAAGACCAAGGCACATCACAGGGAATAAATAAGATTTGTGGCACAGATCCCACGTGGCTTAAATAAGCAAGCCACGCCGTACAATTCAGCCTGCCTTGTGAAAAAATCTCTTCCCAATTCCAAAGACAAAGAGAAAGCAGGGCAAGATTAAAGAGAACCGGCACTTTATCCTATGTGCCACACTGGCTGTCATACAAGGAGATAATGTTGATTAACATGGCTATATAGATTAGCTTCTATCCATTGATGAGGGAAAAAACAACCACACCTGACAGCTGTTCTACAGGCAGCATGTATAGTAAAAGCAAGGCTGGATTTGTTCCATGTGTTGTGATCACTGAACACACAGAACTTGGAATCCTGGAAACATGTGGGCATTTGAATATATATAAGGCAGGTAGGAGACTCTGTCTCCCATAAAACAGGGGGAAAGGACAATCTATTTATTAAACTTGCAGCCCACTCCACCTCCACATACGTCGCAGCATCGTACACCTACTTCCCAAGAGAGCTCTTATCCAGGCAGAGCCAGGCCTTCCACGAGCTTTAAGCGGTGGAGCTTCATCATGTGCTTTCAGGCAACTCTGAACCAATCAAGAATCCTTTTTTTCAAAATAAACAAATATCTATATATTTTGTTTCGTTCCCTCCCCTTCTGTCCATCTACCCACCCTTTTAGCCATCACATTGTATCGGCCAAATTCAGAGTGTGAACCTAATGGCAGAGAATCATCCTCTTAAGATTTTCATTGAACAGCACACAGAAGAATTTGGGGTGCTTTATAAAACATGGTGGTGGGTGATAGGATCTGCTTGATTTCTTCAGAGCACAGGATTCTTATTTTATTTTTAATAGCCATCATCTGACTGAAGAAGTTAACTCCTTAATTGTATGAGTTTTAAATCAATCCACTCTGCATAAATTACATAAGTGAAAACAACAACAGTTGCAAAAGAAGAACACGTTTCTTGCTTTTTAGGCAACACTTTATATGTGCACAGTGGAGGGAAGAAACATTCCCTCCACAGGGAGAAAGATGGGGA
This sequence comes from Podarcis vaucheri, assembly GCF_965113315.1. Taxonomy (NCBI): domain Eukaryota; kingdom Metazoa; phylum Chordata; class Lepidosauria; order Squamata; family Lacertidae; genus Podarcis; species Podarcis vaucheri. Next base: position 46,393,332 of record NC_138763.1, on the reverse strand, counting down.
AATGCCTCTCCTAAAATAGCACCTACCACATATGATTTTTTGGGGGTACTAATCTTTAAATTAATTAGGGTTTTTTTAAAAAAAAAATCTACCTGCCTAATCAGTTGGGGAAGCTCTTCTTTTTTTAAAAAAGTTCATCTAATGGTTAATCTAATGATTAACCAACAGAGCACCTCCCATATCAGTGGTTGAGGAGGCAGTTAGGACACTGCATAGTTTACTCTTTGTTGGAGAAGCACACCTTGCTGCTCCCCAATGGGAATAGGATTACTCCAATGTGTTGCGGCCCAATTTTCAATGTGCAGTTTAGATTATTTAGGGTAGGAATTTGGATTTATTTTCATGCAGAACACATTTTCCCTAATTAGATAACTTCTCCCGGATCTGATAAATATTTACTATATTTCTGGGGTTGGGGAACGAATGAAGGACAGACAGAAACACTGCCCACCCAAACTATTTCAGAGGCCGTGGCAGAGTATTTATACAGACCTGAGCATACATAGACCTAGAGATACAGAAGAAGGCAAAGCATTTTAGAACCAACCCTTCCAAATGCTCACTCTCTCTTCTCTGTGGTAGCAAGCCTTACTCTATGCAAATGACAGTAGAACTGATGCTAATTTGTTGGCATGCAAAGATCTTTCTGCCCATGCTTTTGGGGAAGGGCATTTGAATTTGTGTGTTGTTGTGTGTGCATTAAAAACCATTATCAAATGAAGAAAACACACTCTGTCCTCAAATACTGGGTTTCTGTAAAAGAGAGAAGGGCGGAAAGCTGGACCTAACTGACCAATCCCAAAATGGCTACTCAGTTTGAATCATCTGCTCAACAGCTTGGCTTGGAGAAGCTGGGCTCCAGCCAAAAGCTGCTAGTACAGGATCGGTACTGGGCACCTCCAGACGCTGCACCAAGGGCACGCTCACAGAGAGAGAGAGAAAATCCACAGACGTTTGCCCTTAATTCTCTCAGTGCACCTAATCCCCCTCAGGAAAAAAAAATCTGCCTAGTTTCAAACCTTTAATGAAAACAGGGGAAGGACAGAGCAGGAGGAAATGTTAACTGGTTAGGAGCAGGCAAGAGTGTTTGTGGGAGGGGGGAAATGACAGCAAAGACCAATTTTGAGGGGATTATTATTAACTACCACTTGGGGTTTATAATCAAGTAATTAATTCTGGGTCTAGGCAGGGGGAGATGGGAGGGGGATTAATTGCACTGCAGAGGAAGGCCACCATCTTCTCTTTAGGCAGGGAGAAAGAATTTGGTGTTTGCCCTCCCGTTTCCTCTGCTTTTACCTCAAGGTCTAGGCACCTCAGGTCTCCTGGGAGCAGGAAATGGCTGGGAGGTTGCAGAAAGCTCTATGGGAGTTGGGTGGGCTCTTGATTGTTTCATTGCCCTACAATAGGCACACTCACAGACTCTATTTCTTAAGGAAGGAGGAGATCTGCCTACTCCAGTGCTTTTTAGGTTGCTGCTTCCCCCACCCTATTTTCTTCTGGAATGTTTTATCTAAAGTGCTGCTGCGTTTGTGCACCGAGGGATTCTCAGGCAATATCATTGGCTAGTTAGAAATGAGAGATGCATTTTGCCTGAGCAAAGTTGCTCCATGCAACCACAGCTGTTTTCAAGAGCTCAGCTACTCGGCTAGTTAATTAAGATAAGCTCTGCAAAAGCTGAGCTATGAATCAGTTAAGACTCGTAACCACCCCCAAACGGAGCGAAAATGTTACATAAATGAAGAAACAAAGGGATTAGATGGACGCTGCCTGGCTATAAAATATGGTGGCGACTTGAAACAGGCGCATACCTTCACTTTTAACATTTTTGAGCACATCTGAATTTTTAACATCTTTCTGGAAATGTGAGCTGAGAAAAGGGCCAATGCTAAAAAAAATAAAAAATCCCTGGCCACGCTTCATTCGCTTTCCTGTCAAGCACAGGGTCGAGAGGTGATACTTTCGCATCCACCTCAAGTGTTCCTTATTAGAGGGACATCCCATGTTTGGCTCTGGTTCTCTCTCAGTTTTAAGAGACTGATGCTTTGTGTAAGTACTCGCAGCATTTGTGACACTCAGGAGAGAAGCAGCTTTAAAATAGAAAGCGAGAGAAGCTTTAAAATAGAAGAGGCAAATGTGAGAGGTACAAATCTGCAGCACTTGGGGAGTCTATTCCAGGCACCACTCCTCAGGCATCCCTGCCCCTAATGTTGGAGGCCACAGATAGAAGAGGGAGAATGTTTTGCAATGTAGGATCTCATCTACCAGAGAACAAAAGGCCCTCTGCATTTTGGAGGTCCCTTATTCCAGTGATAATATTGCACCCACATGTGATGCCAAGGGAGGAGGTTTTGCTGCAAGGACAATAGTTGTGCGACTGTTTTGCCCAATCCCTTCCACAGCCTTCCTAGAAATGCACACTTGCATATGAGAAAAAAGCTGCAAGTGGTCTGAGACCCGATTTTCTTTTTGTGAATGAAATGAAGATTGCCTGCTCTCCCCCCTCCCCCACTTCAGCCCCTTGTATATCCTGAAAATCTGCTTCTGGGGTGAGAGACCCTTGGGAATAGGGTGGGGAACTGCATTGGAAGAGGAGGGGAGAGATGGAGAAATGACTCAAGAACCAAGCCAGGATCCAGCCTGTACCAAATACTTTAAATAATAAAAAGGCTCACCTAATATGTGAGATGGGAAAGGGGAGAAAAGCCTTGCTGCGCTTTTCTATTTTAATCAGTATTACTGGGAAAGCATTGCAGAGGAGAAATTACACAGCCTGAAATCAGATAGCTTCCATTGAAGAAAATAATTATTAAACATGATAAAGAAGTTAACAGAATAGGGTAAGCAGGGCATGGGAAGGAGAAGCTGCATTGCTGATCACTAATTTCACAAGAAACATTGTATTACCAATGACATTCCCACGCATTCCCACATGGCAAGCATAACAACAAGGGAGGTGCTATTTGAGGGGGGCATCACATTTCCCTCAGGTACATTATTAGGTGGTATTCAACTAAGCTTCACTTAGCGAGCACCCACTGAGATGAATGGACCCCACACATTAATTTCAGCAGGTCTACTCTCAGTAAAACTTTGTTGAATACCACCCAAAGTGTTTTGACAGCTCGGGGAAAATACTGTTGTTGCAAATGAAGCAGAACCTCCAAGGAAGATACATGAACTGTGGGCGATAAAAATACACTTATGCCACCCCTGCACCATGCATTTAAATCACTCACTATTTTAACATTTTAACAGCCATGGCTTCTCATAAGGAATCCTGGGAACTGTTGTTTGTTAAGGGTGCTGTGAATTGTTCGGAATCCCCTATTCCCCTCACAGAGCTACAATTCCCACTTCCCTGTGAAGAAGGATTGTGAGGGAAATAGGGGTCTCCGAACAACACCCTGAACAAACTATGAAGCCATGGCTGTTAAGGTAGTATAACAGTGCCTTA